>NC_088781.1:140555858-141955858 GCF_958450345.1 Calliphora vicina
TTGTCCCAACACCCACATTAAAGTATACCAATCTGCTCTGGATCACTTTCTGAGTCGATTTAGCGATGTCCGTCCGTCTGTCCGTCCATGTAAACCTTGTAATCAAACTACAGGTCGCAATTTCATAGATAATTCTACAAAATTTGATACAAGTTCTTCCATTGCCCCAAGGACAAAGCCTTTTGAATTTGGTTAGAAACGGTCTATTATTCCTCCTAGCCCCCCTACGATTGCCCTATCTGAAAATAGTTAAGCTCTCATAAATATCTTAGTTATATAGATATCCAAACCAAATTCAGCAAAACTAAGTTTTATATAAGTCGAACTCGCCTCACCAAATTTTGTGATGAAGAACGCTTATAGCTAAAATATGCTGGACATTGTATGGTAATGAAGTGGAATTGCCTAGAACTAAAAAAAATTAATTAATGAATACTTCCTATCCAAATTTGCTATCGAAGTTAAAATAATAGAGATATTAGTGCTTTTTAGTTAAATCTGAACAATTTTGTTCATGCTAAATTTTTGGGGTTCTTTAAAATAAGCAAAATTAACCCTAAGCTCTCTTTTGTTGTGTCTTATTTCTGACTTTCTGGTTGAATTTTCCGTTTTGGTGTATTCAGGGACTTATAGTAAAATTTCACGGATAATATTTTTGCGGAACATTTTAACCCCTTAAATCCCGGTTTTAATGGTGTTTTTTGTTCTCTTTTAAAAGAACGACAAAAAAGAAACATGCCTTGAGGATTTAGAGGGTTAACATATTCTACAAAAATGTTCTCCTTAACATTTTACATAAATTTGCTGAACACAATTTATACCTAAAATGTAAGGATCACATGGATTCTGGGAAACTTTAACCCGCCCTCAAATGAAATTCAGATATAAACTTTTAAAACTCCGATACACGTGTCTTTTTTTTTGTCTCCTCTATCAAATTTTTATTTTTTATCAATTATTTATCGGTCGGACCTTGTAATTTTGTAAAAAAATTGATTTTGTTGTATAGTGAATTAGTCATAGCTCCCATATAAAGCCTACTTCAGAAAATCATTTTAATGAGTATAGATTTCTTAAAAATGTTCGTATTCAAATAAAATTCAACACAAATAGGTTTCATATACACAGAAGTGATGCCACATAGGGTATCATATAACATAACATAACATTCTATAAATGATCTATAAAGTAAGAGTTATTTGGATGTCATAAAAATGTATTTTTGTAAAAAATTGCAGTCCTTTTTACACCCTTCACCATGAGTGTCATTCCGTTTGTAATTTCTATATTTGCGACCCCACAAAGTCGACGTAGATATGTCCGTCTGTCCACCTGTATGTTGAAATCAACTTTCCATAGCCCCCAAATAACTTACATACAAGATTCATACATCAATATATGCGGTATCTACACGGTTCGGTTGAAATCGAGAAAATCGGCCAGACATGCCTGAGATATAAGGGAAAAACTAGGACAACCTCGATTGACCAAATTTTTAATCTATATCTAGATTACTAAGTCATTAATATAGACAATATGGATATCTAATGACAGGTATTTCAAAGACCTTTGCAACGACGTATATAACGCCATAGTAAGTTGGACCTATAATGGGTCAAACTCGGGAAAAACATTTTTTTTCACCAAAAATATGTTTTCCACTAATAAATTTAAAAAAAGTAAATTATAAATAAAAATTAAAAATTTTAAAAAATAAAAACAATTTTGAAAAATTAAAAAAATTTTTTGTTTACCTAAAAAGTATTTAAAGTTATTATTTTAAGGGTATATGGTGAAGGGTATTTTAGATTCGACACAGCCGAATATTGCTATCTTACTTGTATTTGTTCACTTTTCGAAGACACATAGTTAAGACCATAGAGAATAGATATAGAGCGGAAACTCGCCTGTCAAAGACATAACTCAGTTGTCAGAAACCTAAGTGGTGATAATGTATTAGTAGAAATAAACTATGTGAAAACAAAAACAACACTCGTATGTGTGATTATTTTGAGTATTTTTTTTTTGTTTGAGTTTATTTCTAGTTTCCGCTCTATGGTTAAGACACCATAATAAAGTTAGCGAAGACACAATATAGTGAAGACACAATATTCGAATTGATTTGGAACAGATCAAAACAAGTGCTAAAATCATCTAAATCTCCTGATATGATGAGTGATAATATAATGCACTTATGACCATAGAAATATTAAATTAATAGAGAAAACTAAGGATCTCAAATCAAGTAAAGTCCTTTCTTTTAGTTTTAGTATTATGTTGGGCGTGTAAATTTTAGTATTTTTTAAAAGTTAATTTATTTATTAATCAAAATGTATTAGTTTTGTTAGACAACATGCTTTTCTTTTTTGCAATAAACTACCAACATACATAATTAACCAGAAAATGGAAAATATACATATATACCAAAAAAAAAGATTTAAAACAAAAATAACTAACTACGACTCTAAATACCATGATAATAAAAACCGAGTACACAACACCAAAATGTTATAAACTTTAAGATGATAAAAATTATATGAATGATTGATTTAAAAAGAAAAGAAAATGTTGTATTTACCAGTGAAATTCTTACTCGTATCATCGTACTCTTCAATAAATTAAAACACAATTTGTTTTAAGGCAAATTATTTTGTTTAATACAAAAATTAAAATGTTTATTATACAAGAAATTTTTTATTTTACAAAAAATAGCAATTACAACTTAAAACAAGAAATTTATAAATTTTTGACATAAATTTTATTAATTTAATTTTGTTTTTTTTTTTTGGAGAAAAATTAATTTTTAAGCTTAAAAATATATGTATTGTATATATAATTTCCACTTTCTGGTAAGGTGGACTTAGAGATAAAATTTTAAATTTATTTATTCACGTATGTATAGTTTATTAAGCATTTGTGCACATAAAGTTATTATTATTATTTATTACAATTACTATAATTTTTTTTGTTTTGTTTAATTATTATAAAATTTAACATGTTTCTTTTTCGTTCATTATTAATTTATTTTGGATAACATAATACTTGGTTGTGATATTACCAGGGATAGAGTTGTAAAGATATTTAACAAGAATATCCCCAATATGTAAGTAGTGTGTGTTTGTGTGCAGTGTAAATTAATAGTGTTTTATTAAAGTTGTTTAAATCAATTAAAATTTTAGTTTTTCTTTTCCTTTATAAATATTATACTTAAGAAACTAATATTTTATTGAATATAGCAATATTATTTAGTTGGTCTCTGACATCATTCATTCTCAATTATAGTTTTTTTTGTCTATGATGTCATTACGGAATATTTGCGCGCTGTATACTGCCTTTGATAATGCTGTACATTATGGGTTGGCACTATAATGCTTCCTATAAAAGTTCACAAAATTCGCATTAGTTAAATCAATTTAAATTCTTGAACAGGAAATCTTAAAAAAAAGGGTAAAAGGTTTAAACCTTAATTTTAAAAAATCAATAAATCATTATATTATTGTATGAAGCAGACCAGACCCCCTATGACATTAATTGGGCTAATGTCAAACATATATTTCGCACCTTTACCCTGTATTTAGGTTTAAGAACACCGCGAAATTGAAGGGAACAAACAGAAACACAGGAGCGTGGTAAGCCATAAAAGTGAGAAGAAAATTAACGAGATAATCTTATATTCCCTCTGTGATAAATACAATAAGAGAAAAAACAGTTTTATTGTAACCAGCAAAAAATAAGTCCCCACAAAAGAGCTTTTCAGTTAGGACAAGCAAATTTTGGCATCAATTAATTGAATTTTGACTAATCAAATTATTTTAAATAAAATCTCAAGTCTTATTTTGTTTAAGGTCAAGTAAAGTCTGATCTAAATAAGTTCAATCCTTTCTTATTCAAAATGAAATTTTTATTTTGTTAAGTATTTTCTAAGCTAAGACACAAAAAACCAGTGAGCGAAGACACAATACAGTCTTGCATAGACATGCTTTAAAGCAAATCGATTTGATCTAATAAAGTCTTTATTTGGTTCAAATTCACTTGCAGTGGAAAAGATATCTTAATGAAAAAGACATGAAATTAATAAATAAATTAATTAGTTTTAACCATAGTTCTTGGCATTAAATTAAGTTATGATAAACTCGAAACATTTTGTTACCGTTTTTTTTATCAAAATGAAAAAAAAAATATTTCAAACTAGAATGAAAGTTAATTGAAAACAATTAAATGATCTAGGCCTAGTTCTTGGCTTAAAATCACATACATTTTATTACCATTTTTATCCTTTATAGTCCCGGTTCTGTTGCTGTTTAAAATCGATAAAATCAGCCAACAAATGGCTGATATATAAGGTATAAAAACAAGGACAACCTCGATTTTTTTTTTTTAAAAAAAATTTTGAATTGAAATTTTTTTTAAATTGTTATTTTAAAGTATAATTTGGTGAAGGGTATATAAGATTCGGTACAGCCGAATATATGTAGCTCTGTTACTTGTTCGAATTATATTTTTCCGACGATTCAAATCGGTTATTGGAAAACAATGATTCATGTTTAAACTACAGTTAACTTTTATATATATCGTAGTTTAAATCTGAAATATTTCAAAATTGTTCAATTAATAATATGTATGTATGTATATTCGCAATTATCCCAACTGATGTCGAAGTTATCACAAATGATCGTGTTCTATTAAACTTAAAAACTAAATATATTTCAATGCAATGCCAGCAGGCTGGCCAGACATAGGGATTTTTTGTGGACAACCGATTTTGTTACGGACATTCAAAAATATTTCGAGGGTTTGTTGGGAGATTAAGAATATGGTAATTTCTTCAACAAATTCAAATGACGCTTGTCGAAAAGAAATTTTTTCCAAATTTATAAGAATTTTTATTGAAGTAACTTTTTTAATGTTGTAATGCCAAATTTTATATATAATCCAATATTGGACAATTACTATAAAATGCTGTCTTTTTGGCATTTTTGAGGATATATATTTCTAATTTCGTTTGGAAACAACTATAAAAAATACACTGATGTCAAGTGTGGGAAAAAAATATAAATTTGTTATATACAGAAACGGATTGATTTTAAATATACTTTTTTTTCAATTTTTATCTAATTTTTTAAAAATAAATTTAATATTTTGTAATTGTTTATTTTTAAATATTATATAGGAGCCCATTTTCTTAGATATGAGTAAAAAATGTAGTTTTCAAAAATTGTTTGTAATATATCAAATGAACATAACAATGATCACAGGTTGACACCTCGTAACTAACAATATTTTAGCATGATCAGATAATAATGCCAACAGTATCCGTATGATGGAGGAATGGTATGTAATCATTACATATCTCATGTTGTTAGTTATGAGTTGTCTTAATAAATCGTTTTCTTTTTCTAAATTCCCTTACTGTACCATTAATTTTGAGCTTAAGTGTACAATTAGCAGACAGTGTTGTGTTTTAATTTCACAACTGATGACATAATTTCTATTTATTGTGAGCTAAATATCTACTAACCTGAAGGGCAAGGACCATCTAAGCAGGGATTGCGTTTAGTGCAACTACGTCCATCACCATCATAGCCCAGGGGACAGGATTCACATTGAGCACCACTCACAGTATCGTGACATTGAACGCCTCTGTGGAAAAGCAAAAAAAAAGCAAAGAAAAAAACAATAAAAACACATGTGAGTAATAAATATTAATCTTTAAAATAAAACCAAACAAAGATTTCAAACAAACAACAAAACCTTTAAATGACTGACTGACAACCACGAAACAAAAAAAAAAACTACAAGAAATGTTTATAAATGACGTTTTAAATAAATGGACATTAATCGGTTGAGGCGGTGTGTACTTTTGTATGAAACCAAAACATCGGTAAGAAAACAAAAAAGGCTCAAATTAATGTTTTGTTGAAGTTGGTTGAAGTATGAAAGAAAATTTATTTACATGAGTTTTTTTTTTGTAATTTTTTCGGTGTTTTGTGTTTTCTTTTGTTAATGTTTAAGCCTGGTCACACACACACTCAAATTTAATAACAATTACAAGAAAATCTTATTAACACAGATTTAGTACATAGATACAAATACACTCAGATTTCAATGTAAATATTTATAGATAGATAGATTATATGTTTGTATGCCGATGATGTTGAGTGTGTAAACAAGTGTGTGGGTTGTTATCTAACAAATTAAAAGGAAGAAGTAGAGGAAGAAAATACCTTTAGGCCATTTATCAAAGAAAATCAAAGATTAAAGGCTTAAAAACCGAATTTCCTATAACAAATACTAGTAACAGCAACAATAACAATAATAACAATAAAATTTAAACATCATTTTCCACCAACTCCTACAAACACAATTAGATTCGAGTATTTTAACGCATAAATAAACAACAAGAAAATTTGTCAATAATTTTAAATCAAACATCAAATCTTAAAATCTTTTATTTACACACACAAACCCATTGAAGATCGTCATGCGATAAATTGCTGGAAGAGAGAGATGCTTCTTAATGTAAATAGTTCAGGTATGGAAAATTATATATTTATTCAGTATCAAATAAATAAATGCAAATAAATGAAATGCTTTTTTTATACCCTTCACCATGAGTGGCAAGGGTATATATAAGTTTGTCATTCCGTTTGTAATTTCCCATAAAGTATATATATTCTGGATCGTTATAGATAGCGGAATCGATATAGCCATGTCCGTCTGTCCGTCTGTGTGTTGAAATCAACTTTCTGAAGCCCCCAAATAACTTACATACACGATTCATACATCAATATCTCCGAAATCCGGCTCAGTCGCTATTTAAATCGAGAAAATCGGTCCACAAATGGCTGAGATATAAGGAAAAAACTAGGACAACCTCGATTTTTGACCTATTTTTGACCTATATCTGGATTACTAAGACATTAACATAGACAATATGGATATCTAATGATAAATATTTCAAAGACCTTTGCAACGACGTATATAAGACCATAGTAAGTTGGTCAAAATCGGAAAAAAATATTTTTTAACCCGAATTTTTTTTTCATCAAAAATTTTTTTTGTCATAGATTCTTTTTCCAAAAAAATTAATTAAAGAAATTTAAAAAAAAATTTTGAAAAGACTTTTTTTAAAAAAAAATTAAAAAACAATTTGGAAAAAAAAAATTTTTTAAAAAAATGTTAAAACATTAAAAAAAAAATTTTGATTTTGTTTAAATAAAAATATTAAAAAAAAAAATATTTTTAAGTATAATTTGGTGAAGGGTATATAAGATTCGGCACAACCGAATATAGCTCTCTTACTTGTTTTCATTTGAATTTGATTATACACAAATTTTCGGATAGATAAAATGTTAAACACAAATTTTAGAAAAATTATAGTTTTTTACATCAATTTTTCTATAGAAAAAACTGTTATACACAAATTTCCCGTAAACAAAACTGTACAGACATTTTTCTATAGAAAAAACTGTTATACACAAATCTTATTATAGAAAAACTGTTATATATAAATTTTTCTATAGCAAAAACAGTTCTACACAATTTTTTTCTATAGAAACAACTGTTATACATACATTTTTCTATAGAAAAAACTTATACACACGTTTTTTTATACGAAAAACTGTTATACACAAATTTTTCTATAGATAAAGCTGTTATACCGACATAAATTTTATGTTATACATAAATTGTTCTATAGAAAAACTGTTATACACAATTTTTTTTATATAAAAAACTGTTATACACACATTTTTTTCTATAGAAACAACTGATATATATACAGACATCACTTTTATGTTATACATAACTTTTTCTATAGAAAATACTGTTATACATAATTTTTCTATAGAAAAAACTGTTATACAAAAATTTTTTTTATAGATAAAACTGTTATACCGACATAAATTTTATGTTATACATAAATTTTTCTATAGAAAGAACGGTTATACACAATTTAATTATAGAAAAAACTGTTATATATAATTTTTTCTATATAAAAAACTGTTATACACAATTTCTTCTATAAAAAAACTGTTATACTGACATAAATTTTATGTTATACAAAAATTTTATTATAGAAAAAACTGTTATATATAATATTTTTATATAGAAAACTATTATACACAAATTTTTCTATAGATAAAACTGTTATACCGACATTTTATTATAAAAAAACTGTTATATACAAATTTTTCTATATAAAAAACTGTTATACACAATTTGTTCTATAGAAAAAACTGTTATACTGACATAAATTTTATGTTATACACAAATTTTATTATAGACTGTTATATACAATATTTTTATATAGAAAACTGTTATACACAAATTTTTCTATAGATACAACTGTTATACCGACATAAATTTTATTTTATAAATAAATTGTTTCTATAGAAAAAACTTCTATACACAAATTTTTCTATAGATTAAACCGTTATACAGACATAAATTGTATGTTATACATACATTTTTCTGTAGAACAAACTGTTATAAAAAAAAACGATTTTTTTTATAATAAAAACATTATACACAAATTTCTATAGCTTTTATATACAATATTTTTATATAGAAAACTGTTATACACAAATTTGTCTATACATACAACTGTTATAACGACATAAATTTTATTTTATAAATAAATTGTTTCTATAGAAAAAACTTCTATACACAAATTTTTCTATAGATTAAACCGTTATACAGACATAAATTTTTCTGTAGAACAAACTGTTAAACAACAATTTTTTTTATAATAAAAACATTATACACAAATTTCTAAAGGTAGGGTCACACATGACAAATATTTGACGAAAAAGACGTAACCACTAAATAAAATATACTTGAATTCTTTTATTTATTCCAAAAACTTATTTTACTTTGGATGATTCAAAATAAAAAAAAAATAGTTTTATTTTATTTGATGCTGTTTGATCTTACAAAACTATTGTAAGAGTAAACACGTCAAACAAATTTGTGCTAAAAAAAAGTGGTTACGCTTTTTTGAGCAAATATTTGCCATGTGTGACCGTACCTTAAGTATAAGAGTATCACATTAGTCAAAGGAGTACCAAGGTGCTTTTCAACATGAAATTGTATCAAAAAAAGTACGATGGTATTTATTGTACTTTTTTCAGAACTTTACACCAAAGGTAAGACAGTTGTAAATTGAGAAAAATTAAAAATGTGTCATCATAAAAAGTAAAATAATAAAGATCATTAGAAATTACAGACGTTGGTAGTTACTTTCTAATCTTTTAAAAAGTATTAGGCAATCTGCAAAAGACTATTACCCCTAGAAAATAGTTTAATTTTTGTGAAAAAGACATATTTTGAAATGGTTTTTGAAAGAAACATTTAACGATTTTAGGAATTTTAATGTTTTTCTTACAATTTAGATTTTGTATTGAAAATCCTTCTGATTTTTGTAATAAAAAGTAATTTTTTTTTGAAAACTAAATTTTCTTTCAAAAAAGTACCACAAAAACTCCCATATTAAACAACTTTCCATCCCTGTTGTGTATTTTAAATTTTACGCTTCAATAGGCATATCATTTTGGTTTGAGGGGGAAGACCACGAAGATTATCACAGACATTGATCGGTTTATTTTAAAGTTATGCCAAACAAAGAGTTTAAAACCGTAAAACAAAAAGAAACTTATCACATCAAAGATCGTTAACAGTTCGCCTGGTTTGAAACCGAAAAAAAACACACAACTTTCCCACACTCTATAACCAAAGAAAGCCCACAAGGTGGACAGACAAAAACTCACAAAAAAAAAGTCACAGATAACTAACTCATACATAGCACATGTATGATGATCAATTTGTGTTTGGTCAAATATTCCTATTATCCTAGTATGTATGGCAAAATGTAGTTATTGCTGTTAACATTGTTTTTACTTTTGTTTTTCCTTAAGGAAAGTTGAAATAACTTGGTTAAGCGTTATTACATTTGTAAAATTTCTGGTATTGACCAAACTCTCAAACACATTTAACCATTCCCATAACAACCAAATACATATCTATCTATCTACATACATTTATATTGTAACTTGCAAACCACAACCTAACATCTATAAGACAACTGTCATGAACGAGTTCGCCTACGCATTTTCTTTTAACCACAAAAACTTTTGCTCACACACTCACTCCCATGTTGGTTAATATTTATTTAGTTTTTATTTTATTTTTTTTGTTTTTTATCTTAGCGTTTTTTCTACTTCACTTAAAGCGGGTCTAAGCCATCAAACATAATTGTTGTTGTGGTTGTTATTGTGTTTGTGTGGCTGTTTGACTGCTTGAATTTAAATTAATACTCGCATCTTCTTAGAGTTTTGCGCGTGTGCTTTTAAACGTTAAACTGCCTTGGGCGTTGTATATGTACCTGGTATATGGCCACAATAATAATAAACGGGCCTCCTTGCTACGTAGAGCAAAAAAAGTGCTTAAAAGAAGGAACTCAAACGAAAAAAATAACTAAACAAAACAAAACATTGACATCCATGCTAAACTAAAAAGAAGCGTAAATACTCTCTTCACAACAATATTGCATATTTTTATTATTTAATGGAAAAACATGGAATATCCCATGCTAAATTTACACTGAACAAAATATATATAGAGATTCATTAGACAATTTTAAGAAATTTACATAATCTCGTACAAATTTGTTCAATGTTTACGAATATGATTAGAATCGACTAATATTTGGACAACACTCAAAGCTCACTCTCCTCTCTTTTTAACATGATGCAGACAATACTTTTTTGCCTATTACCTTTAAGGAGACTAGCTTCTTATTTAGTTCTTATCTGAGTTGAAAAACTGATATACATTCTGGTAGTGCAACTGTCCATCAACTAATTAAAAAATAATTTTCATATCAATGGTCGTAACCAACAATCATTTGCCGTGGTTCTTAAAAATGAAGAATGCATGACTTTTTCAGCAGTATTAGCGACCCAAATAAACACAAATCATAATCCTAATCATATCAGTCTGATTTATTTGCTTTGAGCAGCCTGAAATAAAATAGATCATTCTCAAAATCCTACCCGAGAACCACACAACTTTAAACAATGTTGTGTAGAAACGTGTGTCTACTTTCAAAGGATTTATTTGATTCATTCTCCATCATTCCTATTCTATTAAAAAAGTTAGAAGTTTCAGAAGGAAGCTGTCTCAAACCCATTCATGGTAATCATTACATTTATTAATACCTTATAAAAAATAGTTGTCTTCTGTTATCGGAAATTCTTCACTGGGGGAAAAAATTCTGGTTGATATATTTTTTCCGGTTGTCAATATTTGGTCGAGTGAGACTCAGGTCATTCCGAAGAAAAGATCCAATTGGAACGTAGAAAAATAACCTAGTGAATAACCGTTTGACTTTCTCTCTCCATTATTCGAATTGACTATTCCATGATTACTGCCAGATATTGTTCTGAATCTTTATAATCTCCAGAATCTGAACTAGTCAGAACTATTGAGTTGCAATAGATGATTAATAACTCTAGGTTTTTTAGGAACATAGGTTTAATCTAATGGTTTTTGTATTGGTATAATCTTAGTTCCTTATGCGCTGTTAGCTTCTAACCAGTCGTTCAGTTTTAGATTGTCTTTCGCTTCCTTTTATTTGAGGATTCCCATAAGATGTTTGTCATTCCTCCGACAATTGGCAATGCCTATTCCTCAAGACCCTTCTTGAGATGGCTCAATATTTGTTTAAAGCGAGACTACAGATAATCACCGTTTCTCCTCTCCTCTCCTTTCCTTTCCTTTCCTTTCCTTTCCTTTCCTTTCCTTTCCTTTCCTTTCCTTTCCTTTCCTTTCCTTTCCTTTCCTTTCCTTTCCTTTCCTTTCCTTTCCTTTCCTTTCCTTTCCTTTCCTTTCCTTTCCTTTCCTTTCCTTTCCTTTCCTTTCCTTTCCTTTCCTTTCCTTTCCTTTCCTTTCCTTTCCTTTCCTTTCCTTTCCTTTCCTTTCCTTTCCTTTCCTTTCCTTCCCTTTCCTTACCTTACCTTTCCTTTCTCTTTTTGCTTTAGTACATATTTATATTTATCAAATATCTTTTTGATTGCCAACATCTCAGTCTCCAACATCAGCCTTCTCGTTTCATAATACGTTTCTAACTCTTCATAATGTCTAGGTTTCACAGCATCCTTTCTCAGCGTTATGATGGAAGCCTGATTTGATAATCAATTCCTCTTCATATCTCACCTATATGTTTTTCTTCAATCATCATCAATTTTGCATGAGGTTAGTTCAAAGGCAAATAGGACTTTTCGTATTTTGATCATCTCAAAAGCTTTTTCAATATCATGGAGATTCATATGGAAACCCTTTTCAAGTGTTATGGAGTAACCCCAAGTTTCGACGTCCATTTCCTGTTGAGAGAATGCTGAAATCCAATGACACCGGATACATTTTATATTATATTCAGAAAGCTTTTTCCATAGAGAATATACATAGAACTATGTGAAAACAAAAACAACACTCGTATGTGTGATTATTTTGAGTAATTTTTTTTTTGAGTTTTTTCTAGTTAAACTTTTTCTATTTTTTTTTTGAAAACAAACATTGGATTAATGAAAAATATGTTCTGAAAACTTATTAAACTTCGAGTGTATTTATGTGCTACTGAATCTACATAAGGTACGATGAAGGAGTAAAATGATATGATCATAAAATGTACAACAACTAAAACCCTTTTATTTCACACATTTTACTTTTTAGCCATTTCACTTAATTATTTTTATGGGTGTACTCTGTTCTATTCAGTTGTTAAACAAAGTGGATTTTACTTATATTTTTTTCCAACAGATTTTTTTCAATTTTATTATGATTTTTGCAGTGTTTTTTGTACGCATTTTACATTTTTGTTCACACATTATTTAGCAAAACGCACTCAAAAATAGGTTCGCATACAAGCAATTGGCTTAAGTGCAGATGTAAAGGTAAGTTTGCTTATGTGCAGTATTCTTTATGTGTAGGTAGTTAGCCGAGTTTGAAACATCTTGAAGCCTCTGGGCTAAACCAAACGATTTAAGTTTGTCTTCTTTTTTGCTCCATGAACAGCAAAATATAAAATAAGCCAAAACCCAGCCCAAATGGCAAATTGGAATTATGAAATATGAGCATAAGGATAATAAAACAAGGAGTAAAGTGTCTATTTTCTTTTTTCCTCTCATTCCTTCATTCATTTCTTTAGAATGTTGTTTGGCAAATTGCATGGTAAAATGCAAATGCTGATCTTTATTTAACTACGAGTGCAAACAGAAAATCTAAAAAGTATTTGTCTTTTATAAGCTTGATTTCCTTTTGTAGCTTCAAACATGTCTCCACTGCTCTTTTACTGGCTTTAATGTTAATGAAATATTTTCACTCATGCGGCCACAAAAGTAAACATTTAATAGCATTTTCCCAAGACCACAACGAAATTAAAAGAAGTTATAAAAAAGGGTACTACTACTGAATACAAAAAAAGATATTTAAAATAAAACAACATTAACACCAATGTGAGATTTTAAAAGCCTTTTGACGAAAGAAAGCGAAATTTGTTTGCTACAAATATTTAAATGAAAATACATCAAATACATCGGTTAAGGCGAATCTTATATACCCAACATGATCTACTAAATATGGCTAAAGTAAATAATACAGCCATGATTAGGTCATTATAATCTCTTTGATTTGGACAACTATAACTTCTCTAGGATCATTCGTTTAGGTTGTAAGAATTAAGTGCATATTTCAATATTAAAACCGCTTCGAATTTCAAATGGTTTACGAATATTTATGCCGCAATTGTCAAATTTGATTACGTCCATAAAATTTGCGATGTGACGACTCCAATTGCCATATGGAGCAATTCATTGCGAAATTATTGTTTGAGCAATTATTGCTATGCAATAAACAATTTTTGCAAGAGCTTAACAATAAAAAATTGCTACGTGGAGACCTAGGGTTAAGGAGTATCAGAATTCAGGAATTTGCGTGGTATTCCAAACAGTATGACAAAGTCAATAGATCCTCCATTTTTGTAGTGCTTTTCAAATCTGCATGTAAGTATGTCTTTGACTTATTGTATGTAGAGTTGTTAACAACACTTCACACTTTTTTTCTTAAATTCCAATAAACTTAAAGACTACCTTTTATGACTTCATTGTTAGTAAGTAAATGATTTGAAAGACTTTGAAACAACCGAGTGAAAAGCTCTTAAGGCTCTTTAACATTAAAACAAGTGTATAACAAAGCTTTCATGTCTTCTAAAACATTTAAGTGTTTTTAATTTTTTTTCTTCTGGGTGTCTATTTAAAATTTTAAATGTTGGCTGTCATAAAACCAAAAAAAAAAACTACAACAAAAATTAATTAATTGCAATATAAATAATGAATAAAATAATAAAAAAAAAGTATTGAATTGAATTGTTTTGAAATTACTAAATACATAGAATTGTGTTGAGTACAAGTTCTACCACCTCCACAAATTATTTCAAAGATGTCAAACCGTAGAAAATAACGTATGTTAATGAAGTGGGTTTTTGCAAAAGTTCAATAAATAATGTATGTACGAACATTTTTATACAACGCAGTTAATTTCTAGTTAAAACAAAATTAATTGTGATATGAACACATTTTAAACGAAACAGTTGTGTTGAGCTAACTAGCACAGAGTTGAGATTTATTAAGGAATAATTGATTTTGGTAGAATCTTATTTTTTATTAATTTAAATACATAATATAATATTAAAGACATTTTGTTAATTTGTGGATCTTTCAATACAAAGTATATAAAATTTGGATCCTTAAAACTAAAATTTTGTTAAAAATAATCAGCAAAACATTACGACAGCCTCTGCTAAATTCAACACAGCGACTCTAAGACTCTAGACAGAATATTTTATTCTCATTTAAGAGACAGAATACACCATATGATTTTGTCTCACAGTCAACATGCCAAAGATAAATCGCTGGAGAAATATCTTCATGATAAAATTAAAAAACTAGAGACATACATCAGGGAGACTATGCACTGGCATGTTTCCTAGATATAGATGGTGCTTTTAACAACTTAAAGGCCAAAGCAATCGAAAGTGCTCTCAGCAATTGTGGTATTGATCAAATAGTGAACGAAATAGTGAACTCTCTGAAAGACAATTTCATGTTGAAATAGGTGAAACTGTCATTGAAACTAGGAGTACTCCCCAAGAGAAACGTACTATTACCAACCTTGTAGAATATTAAGTCGATGGAACAGCAGTTGTTGCCTAGGTGTTAATCCACTACGTTTCCACGACAATTAGACCTATGTTCCGGAACGTCGCGAGTCTCACTCTTTTGACAGATTTAGAGACCCTAAAATTCGGTATTATTCTCCTTGTGAATTGTGAATATATCTGTCAAAAGAGTGAGACTCGTGTCGTTCCGGATCGAAGCTCCAATTGTCGTGAAAACGTAGTGACTTACGCTGTCATTTTGTTGGTTAATCTTCCGAAAACGGAGATGGCTCTAATATCAAAATTCAGGATCCCAAAACTTGGTAAAAAATCTCTAAAACTGTCAAAGAACCAGCACTCGCTGAGTTGACTATCTTTGATCGAGTGAGACTCGCATCGATCCGAAGCGAAGATCCAATTGTTGTAGTGGCATATGCACCAGTTCATGCCTTGGTGATAATACTTAGAAAACATAGATGGTTTTATTCACAAGGAGAAGAGTCGCGAACTTTAGGGTCTCTAAATCTGTCAAACGAATCTGAGACTCGCGTTGTTCCGAAACGTAGGTACAATTATCGTGGAAACGTAGTGGCTTGTGCTGTCATTCTATTGGTTAAACTTTGGTGTTAATCTTCAGAAAACACATGGAGAATAATAACAAACTTCAGGATCCCAAAACATGGAAAAAAATTCTAAAACTATCAAAGCTGACTTGTGTGAGACTCACATCGTTCCGGAGCGAAGATCCAATTGTCGTAGGAACGTAATAGCATATGCTGTCGTTCGAGCTTCTGGAGCATCAGATGTGGCCTTAGGGTTAATACTCAAAAAAGAGAGATAGATGTTTTTATTCACAAGAAGAAGAATTACGAACTTCAGGATGACTTTCAACTGTAAACTTAAATGCACTGTTATTTTAAACGAAAGATTTATAAAGATTCCTGTCTATCCTAAATAGATAAAACTTGGGGACTTAAACCAAAAACAGTTTATTGGATTAGGTCAATATTAATACATGGATCACTTGTATGTGATGAGTCGAAGGTCTACACCTAACGAGGCAATGTATAAAATACTGGAAATCGATACGCTTAATATTTACATTTGAAGTATTTGGCCATAAGACTCTGAGACAGAATGATCAAATCAAATTAGTAGAGTGTGCGGATCTATTTTTAACATGTTAATATCACTTAGAGAATACAGCATTTATTTGATGTACTTCGAAATATCACAATAGTCGACGGGAATAAACGATCAATATGAACCGAAATATTTGGAAATAAATAGATTTCTGATTTGATTCCTCCCAACTTATTTCAAAGTGAAAAGCATTTTTCCAAAAAAGCACTGACAAATTTTAATTTTGGATTATTGAAGATCACCAAATTCAGCAAGGTAATGCTGGATAAACCAAATTTGAGAAAGTTTGAGAGCAAACGTAGCGCTCACTTTTTAATGTAATACAAAATTTGTTGATGAATGTAGTAATAATCCGATTCAAACAGAACTTATAGAAAGAAAGAATAATAATGTTTTAAATAATGTTATCAAATTGTTTGATCCAAGAAGGCAAAAGTTTCTTCATAAGTTTATGATGATGAATTAAACCTATATAAATTCAGTATTTATTTGTTGTATTTCTCATTTTGAATGAATCGGTTTCCTAGAATAAGCTAATGCTCTTTCCCAAAGATTCCTACTCCAGCCTTAAAAGAGATTTTATCGGACTTGATACTTAAATATTGGCAAAGGATGACAAATTCACAAAGTACTTATCGAACATGGAAGTAGCAGCATGAATATAATTTAAGATGTTTTTTCGAAACTGCTTTCGTAATAGAAAGATTAACTACTGCATGCAATATCAGATATTTTAGAAAATTGCAGCAAAATCCGATTTCAAATTACATTAACTATGTATATTCTCATCTGGACCAAAGAAGTGAAAAGATTTAGTTTGGATGACTACAATAAGACTAAAATAAATTTTAATTGTATGATCACACTCATTAAGTCATCTAAACTTGTGTAATTATAAATTTACATTGTTCCTGAACATATTTGCGGCCACAGCTGCATTTTATTCCTTGCATATGACTTGTGAGAAGAAAATTTATTTGATTTTTGCATTAAAGAAAAAAGAACGTACAATAAACGGTACTAACTACCCACCACCAAGCAACAGATACTGTGACGACACCCACTCTTTATACAGATTTTCACAATCTTTCACAACTCCCTTTACAGCTTTCATTTGCTTTTTCAGTATAAATTTACAATTTGTCACACTCAACACATAATAGAGATCCCACCAAATTTTGTATGCAAGAAAAATTATCAGAAAAAAATTTATTAAAAATAAAAATTAAAATAATGACTTTAAAATAATGATTTAACAGGAAAACCGGATTGCAATAAAAATGCATTAAATTAAAAAAATAAAAAACAAAAAAAACTTAAATAATTTTGTTTTCAAAGTACAAAAGAAATAAACATAATAATGGCACATAAATTAAATGAAACAATAAACAGATTGAGCATTAATGTCAAAAGATGGGTCAGCAGCAATTTTCCAATGAAATAAGAAACCCTACCTCGAAAAAATATATATAAAGCTGGGGCAACAAGTGCATTCATTCATTCCATGGTAAGAGATTTTTAGTATTTCTTATTTCTAAATGTAGATGAAATAACAGAACAATAAACTATTTAAATTAAAAATATTTATATGTTGGTATTTTGTTCCACTCCATATAATGGTAATGGCTTCAGAAGAAAAAAAAATCAAAAACAAATGTAACGCATAATAATAAAATAAAGTAAAATGAAATGAAATGTTTTAAACTGATACGATTGAATGGATGAGAATGTAAAGATGAAATTGATATGGTTTCTTCTTCATTTGCTTGGCCAATATACAACTTGCACTCTTATTCATATTAACAAAACCTAAACAGATACAGATACTAGTGATGATAGTCTAGTAGTAGTTCAACATTGTAGGTGTCTGGAAGATGCCAGCCAGCCAACCATCCGACATTGTGTGATCTTCTCCCCTGAGTTAATAAATGTCGGTGTGTATGTTTCACAAAATACTACAAGGTGCGCCTTGTTTCCACTTTATTTGTCTTGTTGGTTGACTGTTGGGTCTTGTCTCTTGTCTTTTGTTTGTTCAACTCTTTAAAACTGAATTGATTTGCATAAAATCTGAAATGTTACGACGATTGTCTTTTGTTGTCAACATTACGGGCATGAGTGAGAGAAGCTTGCACCACACTTGGTTGCACCACTATCATCCGTAGCCACCAACATAAGTAGTGTCACCGTGATACTGGTGTCTTTCTTTGCTTGGTTATTGTATCAACAACATGTCGTTAATGTCATTTTTCATTATCGCTTTTAAACAATGACAAAAAAACAAAAAAAAAAACTTAACTTTTAAATACCTGCATATAATAAACACTCATAATCATAAAGTTGGAACATCTTTGAATGAATATGATTTGATTTTAATAAAATACCAACCTAAAAACAAACAAAAAAAAAGTCACACATATCTTTAAAACGTCATATAATTTAGAACCAACAAACTTAAACATGCATTCTTACTATAGAATTCTACAGAATTTGTGAGAAATATTCGAATTAAATTTATTCTAAAGCTGGTTATAAAGCTGCAATCAAACTCAAAAATATCAACTTAAGATTTTAAATTATAAGATACGAATCTAGGGAAAAAGGCATATGACACCTTAGTTTTATAATAATAATTCCAGGAATAATTCCTTATCTAACATAATCAGAATACATCGAATCGCATTTCCAAATCAAATATACTGACTAGTTATGTCATTGTTACCAAATTATTGTACTCTGTTTTCAAATTCAGTAGCATGACATGGGTTTTTATTCACACTTAAAGCATTTTCAATTATTTATTTTGGTTTTTTAATGCATGATCTAAATGTTCTTAATATTTTCATTTAATAAATAATACAAAGTGTCTTAAATAACAAGTAAGAAAGCTATATTCGGCTGTGCCGAATCTTATATACCCTTCACCAAATTATACTTTAAAATAAATTTTTTTAAATATTTTTAGGTAAACAAAATTAAATTTTTTTTTTTTTTTTAAATTGTTTTTTAATTTTTTTAAAAAAATTTTTTTCCAAATTTTTTTAAAATTTTTTTTTTAAAATATTTTTTTTTAGTTTTTAATTTTTTTTTTGGAAAAAAAATTTATGACAAAAAAAATTTGTTGATGAAAAAAAAATTCGGGTTAAAAAATATTTTTCCGATTTTGACCCATTGTAGGTCCAACTTACTATTGCCTTATCTACATCATTGCAATGGACTTTGAAATTAGATATCCATATTGTCTATATTAATGACTTAGTAATCCAGATATAGATTAAAATTAAGTCAAAAATCGAGGTTGTCCCGGTTTTTTGCTCATATCTCCGTTATTTATGGACCGATTTTGCTGATTTTAAATAGCAAACTTCTCGAAAGCATGTCTGACAGAATTGTTGAAGATTTGGATCCCGAAGATATCTGGGGTCTTCAGAAAATTGATTTCAACAGACAGACGGACAGACAGACGGACATGGCTTAATCGACTCCGCTATCTATAAGGATCCAGAATATATATACTTTATAGGGTCGGAAATGAAAAATGTAGAAAATACAACGGAATGACAAACTTATATGTATATACCCTTCTCACGAAGGTGAAGGGTATAACAAGTGTAGCATATGACATTTACCCCCATTTTCTCAATCTCTGGTTATTTTTTATCGTTGACAGTTCTCATACAATAAACTGTTAATTGGAGATTTATCGTTACGAAAAAGGATAACCAGATATTGAGAAAATGGGGGTTAGCAAGGCAATTGCTAAGTTTCGGAAAATACCTCCATTAACAAATTAATTATTGTGAAAAGCATGTGATTTCATTTCTTTTATATATCGCACACCCAATTCAAGAGTGACACAACTACAAATTTTAATTTTTCAGAAATCGAAAATAAATATACATATGGGGGATTTCAACGTCAAGTGAACCAACTTTTAAAATCGATGTCTTCCGATCGGGATGAAATTTGCACCAAGGTTATACCTATTGTATAGTAATTCATACACAATTTTTCAACAAGATCGGTCAAGAACTCTCGGAGTCAAAATTTGACATTTTGGCCAAACATGTGATTTTTCTTATCCATGTAACTTATTACCTATTGTTCTTAGCAAAATGTGTCCCAAATAGTTTAGATAGCTATTTCTTCAATCTTTCAAAAAAAATATTAAAAACAAATTATCTTTTTTCCGAAATCAAAAACTTTTTTGACTTTTTTTCAAAATGGGCCTTTTTTTTCTTAAAATGAGGCTTAGAATTTTCCTTGAGGAACTATTTGGTCGCTTAGTGGGATACGAGTTCGATATCTATCAAAAAAAATGTTTTGTAACTCAAAACATGCAATTTTTGAATTTTTTTGCAAAATCAAAAACTTTGTTGACTTTTTTTTCGAAATGGGCCTTCTTTTTAATATTTTTTTTTCTCAACAGAAAGCTCAGATATTCTCTTTGAAGACCTATTTAGTCGCTTAGTGGTATGCGAGTGGGATTTCTATAAAAATAAATGTTTTATTACTCAAAATATGCAATTTTTGACTTTTTTTTGCAATATCTAACTTTTTTTAAAATGGGCCCTTTTTTAAATTTTTGTTTTGCTCAAAAGAAAGCTTGTGTCTATTCCTTTAAGAACTATTTGGTTGCTTAGTGGAATGCGAGTGGGATATATAGCAAAATAAATGTTTTGTAACTCAAGATATACAATTTTTGATTTTTTTTTTTGGCTAAATCGAATTTTTTTCTCTCTTTTTAAATTTTTTTTTTTTTGCTCAAATGAAAGCAAAAGGTCCATTCCTTTAAGAGTTTTTTGGTCTCTTAGTGGGATGCGAGTGGGATAGTATCAAAATAAATGTTTTAAATGTTCACTTGACGTGAAATCCCCAAATATACCAATTGAAACATAATGAAAAACATTAGTGTTTTTTTTTAGCAACAGTTAACAACAACAGATTACACTGATATTTTTTGTATAGATTAACAAATGTATTGTGCATAGTTTAAGCTCAAAATTCTTTTTTCGGCTTTATATAACCCGAAAAATTTATTTTGAGTTGAGTCACTTTTGAACTGGGTGTGTAGTTTTCGGCTTTGACTTCCTATGACAAGTGTACGACAGGACATTACCATGTAATGTTAGATCAAATGACAGTAGAACAAAATCAGTCATTTGACAATTGTACTAATGATGGGTTTTCAGAACTACTGACAACCTGCTGATATTTGACGAAATGTTTGGGAAAGCGTAAGTGAAAAATTTAAAGTTCCAAATTATGAAGTAATTCATTCTTAATGTAGAAGAATCAGGGACCTTCTTCTTAATCTCTGTGGGTTTACGAAGTTGGGGTTATGAAAAGAAGTTGCTGTTTCACCAAATTTATATAGTTTTCTTAATCTTGAGGTTATGTAGTCTTTGTTTAGCATTTGAGTTAGTAAAAGATGTCATTGAGGACCTTTTCCACAGGCAGGGTATAAATAGAGCACGAAACACTTTGTGCTGGACCATTAGCAATGGTTTTGTTGAACAATTTTATTGAATTTTGGGAACATTTTAATACTTATTTGAGAGAAAAAAAAGATTTTCCTCCTTGGCCATAAAAATTACTTCTACCCAACACATAACAAATTATTCGTAAACATCCTTATTAATATTTGCTTATTAGAACACTTCACCCAGAATTAAATTTCTATTTAATAACTAAAATACAAAGTGTCTCTGACGATCACTCTGTCTACGACAATAATCAGTTGTTTGGTTCTGTTTTCTTTAAATCGAATTCACATGATTTACAGGTTTTAGTTTCGAGTGAACAAACCTTTTTCATTAAAAAAAATCGATCGATTTCCAGAACATAATTTTGTCAATTATTAATTTTTGAAAATCGATCGTTTTGAAATCACTGGATTTACAGAACACGGGCTATAATCCGCCTATTGGAAACAGGATCGAAAGTAAAACGAGAAAATTATTCCATTTACAGAACACCAAAATATGTGAATTCATTTTAAAGACGAAAACGTTAGTCGGTACTGCTTTTGGAGTTTGAGGGAAGACATGAGTTCATTCAACTGTAAGCAATAATAGTTCTACTAATAATATAATTAGGTTTGTTGAATTCAAACTAACAAGCCCATTACCCGTTATTTTGAAGTAACTGATATAACTTTTGCAGCCAAAATCGCCAGAATCAGGCACGAAATCACCAGCAAGGGAATAATTCAAGATCGTCGTTCAAAACTTTCATGGTAATAGAGAAAGTAACGACTTTTAAATTCGTTATTGAACATTTTAAAGAATAATAAAAAATGAGTATAGAAGATCCACGATCGTTACTAACATTTAGATTTTATTTATAACATTTTATTATAAACAGCGGATTCATAATCAGTGTTTCCATTCCCCTATCTCAACTACAACTTTGTACCAATACCTGATTGATTTCCATTTTCTGCATTAAATCGATTCTAAATAAAACCTTTAAATTCCTTTTAATATGTCGCCCACTTTTCAAACCCAACTCAATTAAACATTATAATTTTTTCTTGAACTTTGAATACCTTTTTGGTTCAGTGTATGTGAGTTTTTTAGGTGGAGGCATGAGAGAAGTTATCCCACATGGTTTCAATAAATCCAAGTACTTAAATACTTCATTCGACAAATCGAAAATATGAAAATTTCAAACTTCCCCATCTTAAGTCTAACTCCCAATATCAAATGCCTTAATAAGTCATTGTGAGTCCTTCGGATTCATTAGCGAAATTTTGAGAGTATGAGTTGTCATTAGCAAAACAATGGAAATAGAACACGAAGTGTTAAGTACCAGGAGTAACGTCATTAATTGGTTTACTTTAGTAAAATTTTGGATCTTTTACTGAAAGTTTAATCTTTGGAATATTTTAATTTATTTCAGAAATGTTATTTTTCCTTCTTTATCTTATCTTTATACTAATGAGAAAAATTAATATAAATAAATCACTATAATATGGATTTAATCCTAAACCGGCACTATAAAAGGAACTTAAAAGAACTATTTTTGATTTATTAAGAAACAGTATCAGAAACCCTTTTTACAATTTAGTACCTTTTACATTAATTTCCCAACTCTAGGAAATCATAAATTTCAAAATCATTTTAATATATATCACATACAAACACCTGTCATAAATGAATATATAACCTGTCTCATTACAAAGCATTTGTATTAATATATTCCATTTTATTTGTATTTCTTAAGTGATTTTCTTATCAATATACAAAACAAAAAAGTTGATTTAATATTCCTCCGCCGTGTGTTAAAGGTAGAGGCGTCTTAAAAATCCATTTAATCATTTGATTTTATTAACTCACATAACAAAAAGCCAAAATCTATTGTATTGACTACAAATAATTTATGGGCCAAAAAAAAAGAACAACAAGAACATGATTTTCTATTAAAAACCCATTCAAATTAATGAAAAGACACAACGGTCTGATTTGATCTGGTCTCGCTGGGTGTTTCTATTTAAAAGATGTCATTTTTATCAAACTACAATAAATGTATGTAAAAGTGTATGTAGACTGTCAGAAGAGTTAAATAAAGTATGTGTTTAGATCACCTGTTGATCCTTTCTTATCTTTTGCCTTTTAACTCTAGAACACTTATTATAGGCTATTGTTCTTAGCTAATGTATTTAATGGTCGGCTTTTGTTAATATTTTGACTTTTAAAGAATTTATGAGCTATTTAGCTCATAAAATATATAAAACATGTTGTATATTTAGTTTGTTTTTTTAACCAAACCCTCAAATGTGTAGGGAAAACAATGTTTAAACCTTAAGTGTTCATATAAAATAGTATTGTTATGTTTTATTTATTTAATTTTATATCCTGAGCGGCTTTTTAAATAGTGTTTAATGTTTGATTCATTTGTTTTTTCTTTCTTTAATTTTCATTTGAAATAACAATCATAATGTCGTTGAAATTATTATCTTTGGTTTTAACTTTTAAGACTATTCAGTTGGCCGCTTGGTCGTATTGTCATTTAATTAAAAGGAATGGTTAAGAAATACTTTTGTTTTCCTTTACATTTGTTATAAAATCGTTAAAAGCCTTTAACAAAAAATGTGTTTACTTACATATAACAGGGACGATCGCTGCAAGTAACGCCTGGTTTGCAAATTTTACCATCACCAATCATGCCCACGGGACAGCGGCCACACCTTGGTCCCGCAGCAGAATCATAGCATTCGACACCTTGATTTTATGTTAAATGTAAGGAAAAAAAAACAAAGCAAACAAACAAACAAGATTATTATTGTTATTATATTACAAATTAAACATTTCTACATAAATATGTTTTTTAAATGAACAACATTAAAGTTTTGTACACTTGGGCGAATAATATTGACATTTTAGTATTGGTACCACAGCACAGTGGGGCATAACGCAAAATAAATGAGGATAAATATGTAATTTCAAAACTATTGCAAACATTTCCTTAAAACTTAATCCCACAATAGCAGAGGACTTGGACTATCAGAATATTGGCACTAACTTCAATTTTCTATAGAAATTTTATTGAAAACTTAAATTTTTTATAGATACATATATATTAGAGTGTCCCAAATTTTTTTTTTTTTGAATTTCGGAACGCATACCCTCTAATTTTTTTATATATATAAAACTATAGTTAAATATGAAATTTTGTCTTTCTATCATGATTGCAACCCGTGCCGACTTGCGATTTAGTTTTGTGGTGCATTTACAAGGGGAAAAATGCAATTTTTTCAGTTTTTGTAAAAATTTTGCCATTAAATTATTACTTTTGCAATTTAATTTAAAAGAATCGATATGTGTACGTAATTGTCGTTCTAATAAGACATAAAACACAAAAATTGGATAAAAAATGTTAAAGTTATTAAAAAATCGCCAGGCCATTAACGTGTCTCAGGCCACTAGAACAAGAAACTTATGAACAAAATTAACATATTTTGAGAAATATTAAAATAAGAGCTTATTTTTACTTAAAATATATACATATTTACTTGTATTTGAGTTTTTGTCTTCGTAGGATACCGTTAACCTATTCCCAGGTATGACCAAAAAAAAAATATTTTCGGCAGTTTCAAAACTCCAATTTCAAATTTTTAAAAATTTTGTTAAACAAATTTCAGAATTTTTTGATCATCACTTGGGGATTTATTGTCAACATAATAGGGAATAAAAATGTGAACAAATTATGTCAATACCTCCTACAGTTTTTCCGTACCTGCGATTTAAATTTTGCGATTTTCGAGAAAAACTAATTTTTTGGCCATATTTTGGCGAATGAGCCGAATTTTCTTACTGTTATGATTTTTAAGTAAAAGCTATTCAGAATATTATAGTCCATGTAATTTTAAATATAGTCTGAAAGTTTTACTAAAATCGGAAAACGTCAACCCTTAAATCGAGAAGGTCAAAGGTCAAATTTTTCAATATTTGGAATTTTTCATGGAAAAATAGCGAAATGTTATATATTTTTGGGCCGATTTTGATGATTCTATAGAAAAGTAAAGTTATCGATAACTTTTCTATAGAAAAGTAAAGTTATCGATAACTTTTCTATAGAAAAGTAAAGTTATCGATATTTTTTCTATAGAAAAGTAAAGTTATCGATAACTTTTCTATAGAAAAGTAAAATTATCGATAACTTTTCTATCGAAAAGTAAAGTTATCGATAACTTTTCTATCGAAAAGTAAAGTTATCGATAAATTTTCTATAGAGAAGTAAAGTTATCGATAACATGTCTCTAGAATTTGTCTTAAAATCGATTACTTTACTTGTCTCTAAAAAAGTAATCGATATTATACTTTTCTAAAGAAAAGTTATCGATAAATTTTCTTTCCCATTGTAACTTTACTATTCAATTCTGAATTGTGCTAAGGCAAATCATGTATAGTATCTCTTAAATTCTTGGAGATATTAGACTTCATAATATTAATTTAGAATATTCAGCCTTCGAATTTGAGGTGGCCTACTTTGGACCAAACTTAGAAATATCAGTTAAATCTTTCCCGTAGTTTAGAAGTTACATATTTATTACCACTTACTTTGCTATAAGCCACTGTACAGTGTAACAGATTATTAAGAGGGCTAATGTTGTTAATTAGGTTGAACATATTATGTGAACACTTTAACTAAAATGTAAACCTTATTAACTTAAATTAATACAAAAGCAAATCTAGTTTCTGAACTCCTGCTTCATAGATGTTGGCTGACTGTGAAAATTATGGAAAAATACACCAAGGACTCTTCAAACGGTATAAAAACATAATTCCATTTTAAATAAAAGTGAAATTTGAGAATTTCGAAAAGTGCGTGTCTTAATTTTGGTAAATTTTCCATTGTTTGCACAAAAATTGTTATTACATATTGAAAATAGCAATTCCATTCAAAATTAAAAAAAAATTTAACAAATTCAAAAAATTTAAGACTATCATTCGGTTTTTTTAAGCATAATATATACTCCATGCTTATTTAGGAAACTTCGAGAACATCCCCCATATAAACATTAAATAATTCCATTCTAATTTATACCGAAATATTTTGCATTTTCAGATAAAAAAAACGAAAATATTTTTAAGAAAAATTCACATTTGTCTTAATTTCGATTTGAAATCTAAGGATTTCGAAAAAACATAATTTACCGAATCTTCAAGAATATCCCCCATATATTTGTCACATCTTTTAATTTTAATTTAAACTGAAATACATTCCGTATTTAGCTACTTTAGTAAAAGATAAATGAAAGTATACTAAAAAAAACATATTCTAAGTTTCTTTCTTAATAATTTTCAGGGCTCGACCTCATAAATCTTCAACTTATTATATTTTAGTAGCCATTCATAGGCGAAGAATACATTATAAATCATCATTATGTCTATTAAATAGAAAATTTTACACAATATAACGAATTTCCTAATACTCATATTTAAATAAATATTTTGAATATTTCCCTTGTTGTGCTTTTTTTATTACCAATTCATAGTCATGATATTTTTCAATAATTCTTAAATATAACAAACTAAAATACAAAATTGTATGCAATAAAATAAATTCTTTTGTAATAAAATACAACATTTCAAGCAACATGGAAATATTTCAAAAGCGTACTGTGGTAGTGCAGTGCTGACGGTGGAAAAACTCCCACATTGTTTTGAAGAAAAATGTTGCCCAGTTTGAATTGGAACATTTATGGCCAGCAAAACAAACGATTATAAATCGTTTAAATGCTATATTTAATAAATTTATTTGCTAGAACCAAACAAAGCGCACAAAATCAAGTTTAAGACTTTGGCAATGCCGACAACAATTTATTAGATTAAAAAATTCACCCCTCCTAACTGGAAAATGTAAATTAATATTTATAACAATTATAGACAATATAAATTAATAGAATAACTGGTTTATTGTAGATAATTATTATGAAATTCTAATTGTTATAGCTGTGTAATAATTATATTAATTTATTTTTAATTTTTTATAAAATTTTTTACTTACTAGGATAGCAAGGATTTGATGTACGACATGTTGGCTCGATGCGTATATTATTGTCACCTTTGGGCTCCTTGCAACCGGCACAATTCTCAAGGAGCATGCGCAAATAAGCAATCTCTTGACGCTGGTGGGCGATATCTTCACGTAGTAATTTTACTAAAGCCATTAAATCGCTCAGTGATTTTGCGAGGGCGTCTACAAAGAAATAAAAAAACAAGATAAGTTTTGAAAATATAAAAAACTACAATGTACTATAAAACTTTTTGAATCAACACAATTGTTAAGTTTTTTTCCTGAAAAAGGTTGCCATAAGTCAACTATCTAAATGAAATGTTGCATACATATATATGTATTTACGTACGACATTTGTACAAGTATCTATATATTCATTCATTCATTTATTCATACATAACCTCACAGTGACACATGACAAAATTTGCAACATGTGTGCAATGCAAAATGTTGGAAAAACAAAAACGAACAAAAAATTTCTTATACGACTTCCAATGTTTTTGTTAAAGTGTAGGTTGCAGCAATGTTGCACCAATAACAACAAAAGTTTAACATATGTTGGCTTTGTTGTACTCATTGTTGTAGTAGTCAATAGTCTAATACATCTACTGCTTTTATTACTACTACTTGACATGTATTTACACAATTCTTTACTTATTTTACACTGTGACTATTTTACATGACATGTTTGTAAAGTAGTTTAAAAGTAATGTCACAGTGTTGGCTATTGTAATAAAATTTGTACTATAGGGTGTCATTTTAAGATCGACAGAACTTATAAAACGAACTGTCATACTTTGATGATCATTATACTTTGGCAAATCTTCATGATTAGATTGAAGCTTGAACCAGGCTACCAAAATTATTAAAATTTACTTTGAAAATCTGTTATAGATTCGCGCAACTTAGTTATAGACGACTGTTTTATCGCAAAATTGTGTTCAGCAATGAGGCTAATTTGTGGCTTTAAGGGTTTGTTAATAAACTAAATTGCTGCATATCGATAAGTTACTTTACCATTAAAATTTATCGATAACTTTACTTTTCTATAGATAAGTTATCAATATTTTTACTTATTTATAGAAAAGTTATAGATATTTTGAGTTTTCTATAGAAATGTTATCGATATTTTGAGTTTTATATAGAAAAGTTATCGATATTTTGAGTTTTCTATAGAAAAGTTATCGATAGCTTTACTTTTCTATAGAAAAGTTATCGATAGCTTTACTTTTCTATAGAAAAGTTATCGATAGCTTTACTTTTCTATAGAAAAGTTATCGATAGCTTTTCTTTTCTATAGAAAAGTTATCGATAGCTTTACTTTTCTATAGAAAAGTTATCGATAACTTTACTTTTCTATAGAAAAGTTATCGATAGCTTTACTTTTCTATAGAAAAGTTATCGATAGCTTTACTTTTCTATAGAAAAGTTATCGATAGCTTTACTTTTCTATAGTAAAGTTATCGATAGCTTTACTTTTCTATAGAAAAGTTATCGATAACTTTATTTTTCTATAGAAAAGTTGAGTGAGATCAATCCACAAAAGACTCTACAGACTCCATTACATCCAGAAAAATGCAAATGAAAAATGGATGACATTGATCCGAGCGAGGTGTGGTTTCAACAGGGGTAATGCGAAGTCACTGTTTTATGCAGATAAACCAGCCACAATTGACGTCTTGGATGCCAACGTTGTTCGTGTTATTCGTGACATACGGCCAGCAATGCTCGAAAAAAAGTGGCTCAGAATTTAACGCCTTGAATGCGCCTTTCAAATGTCGAACAAAAAAATTTTTTTTAATAAAATTTACTTTTTTGTGTTATCTTTTACAATTTCAAGTTCTATAGGGCTTAAAAACCACCCTTTACATCGACCTACCTGCTTAATAGGTAGTACAATTATGAAATAAAACTTTGGCATTTCAATAATATTGTTATGATTTTGTATTAGAAAATTTGAATTTAACGGTCTGTAACGATTGCAACATTCATCATGTTTATAAACATGTTCATCAGTAGCAGCTTCTACTTATCAACCATGTTGTTAACACGCTGTTATTAGCATTATTTGTATGTATGGCAGCACTAAATGTTTAAGCTGTTGACATTAACACTGAAGCTGCTAAAAGCTCTAGAATTCGAATATTCAAGTTTTGTCCGTTAAGATCATTCATGAAGCTCCTGGAATGAAGATGGCTCTGTAGAAATAGTGGCAGAGGTTGCAGTTCGACATACATATTTAGCAAAGTGTTTATTGTGCAAAAAATTCCAAAATATTTTTTTAGTGAAATGTAAACATCCTTAATGATTTTGGTGTGAACCTACCATAAAAACGTATGTATGCGAACTATTAAAGTGCAACAGCTGGAAAATCTTTAATGCTTACTAACTCATATCCTGGCAATCAAGTCCCCGGTGTAGCACAATTAAACAGTGCTACAAAACTTAAAAAAAAATCATAAAAGATTCTAATGTAGTGGTTTTACAAAATAAACTGACAAGATTAAGGCCATATAACATATCCAGATACACGAAAATATACCTACACATGCATTTATGCAAACATGCGTAAATACATAAATAATAAACTATTAAAGATACTGACTCAAATGAGTTTGTAGTTGTAGTTTTATATGGAAGTGGTAGAAATCCATACATCCAACTCTCCTATACTAATCATTTTGTAACTACAGAATGCGCTCGTTATTGCTGATTATTTTAATGGCGCTGTAGCTGATGCTGACAAAAAAAACAACTCGGCAGTATTTAGATGGCTGTTTGTTGATTGCCAAGCTAATCTTTAAGTACATTTTAAGCTGATTCATTTTCATTTAAGGCGCAAAGACGCATTAAACTGTTGCAGCTGAATGAAGTAACAACTGACTGACAGTCACTACACACCCCATCTCTATTTTTGCGTTTTTTACACATATTTTTCTGCTTCATTTGTTTGTTTTTTTAAATTATGTCATTTTGATTAGGGTTTTAGTGCAATCTTACCTTCACAATCACCACTCATTATGGGTATGTCACCCCTACGATCCATATCCAAGGGTATTTGTTGTTGATATTGTTCAGCGCTCGTGCCAGGTTCATGATTAAACCAATTGCGTACATCACGTTTCTTGTTTTTCTCTAATAAAATTTAAGATACAAAAAAAGAAATCTTTATTAGTATTTAAATAATGACAAACTTGTTGTAAATATGTTTACAACTTTAAATACAAATTAAAAACCAAATTACATCAGTATGATGAACCTTTTGATTACAATTTGTATCTTAAGATTTGAAGCTTTTATTTGTAAATTCAAAACCTACCTCTTTCTGAAATTTTATTCTTTAACATGCGTCTGTTGCCTCGGCGATTAAGACCTTTTTGGCAATTAGCTCTTTGTAAGGCACTGTCCACATTGCCATCGAAATGTAAAGGATATTTGCGTTCACGGAACTAAAGAATATAAATAAATATTGAAGTTGAAGTTAGATTCCTCTCGGAATTTGTTAAACTTTTAGTTAAGAAGTAAAAAAAACTCACCAATTTAACCACTGGATCATCCATTTGTGTATACAATTTCGTGAGATTCATGTCCACTTCATGCGATGAGGTTTCCTTGCAATCCACCAACAATGATATTCTATTTTTATGAAAGTGCAGGGCCAATGAACGTATGGTACTGGTCTCATTTGTGTGTGGTATATCAAAGTGCAGAGACTCCACATCACCGGCGGCACTCATATCCAGTGTTACACGCTGCTGCTTGCGATCCAAGAAGAAGGACATTTTGTGTTTGAGAGTGGGAAAGTCGATCATAAATAATGCTTCAATGGAGATGTGTAGCTTGCGTCTGGGCCTAGGATAAGAAATATTAAGAGAATTTTAACATTCAAACAGTTAAGTATTTTAGAAACATAACTAAAGCAATTGTAATGCAGTTGGAACTACTTTTGTCGATATAATCCAAATATTGATCTCCCCAAATCTAAGCACTAAACAAATATCTATGACAATGAGCATTTGGTACTGATCTAATTTATATGTGATCGAATTGTGAAGCTGTAATATCCAGTGTTATACGCTGTTTCTGGGAGATCTTGTTCCTGGAAGATCATCGATCCAAATTCGCGATTAGAACACGGCTTTAGTCTCTTCCCTAGATATAACTTCCGAAAAGCGCTCTTTAATAATATTAATTCTGGGAAAAATCAACCCAAAATTTCTCAATAATGTAAAGCGTGTTGTAATTTAAAGCCTGTTTGTTCTTAAAGATGACTTATTACAACAGAAAAGTCCTTATAATTTTTGTATAAAAAACAGTTTTGAATTGAGTTCTCATGTCTCACGCTATTGCTTGCGTTAAGCTCGGACAAGGACTGTCTACACAGCATACCTGATGCAACAACAACTAAGCACTCTGAAATATAATTTGTAGAAAAATCAATTTAAATTTCTCTATCATATTCTCTATTTGATATTTAAAGCCAGTTTACTCTTAAAGAGTACTTATTGCAATTGAAAATTCCTTGTAACATTTGAAATGTTGGTACTGTTTTGTTACTAATTGTTCCTTGATAATTTTGATATAGAAAACTGTTTAGAAATTCGTTATTATAATTCACAAAAGCTCTCATAGTCAGCATTTCATTAGCTCTTTAAAGTTTTTATACCCTTCACTATGAGTAGCAACGGAATATATAATTTTGTCATTCTACATTTCTACATTTTTCATTTGCGATCCCACAAAGTATTTATATTCTGGATCGTTATAGATAGCGGAATCGATATAGCCATGTCCTCTTGTTCGCCTGTATGTTGAAATCTACTTTCCGTCACCCCTTACCAAATTAAATGCATGATTCATACATCAATACATCCGCTATAGACCCGTTTCGGTTGCTATTTAAAATCGAGAAAATCGGCCCACAAATGACTGAGATATAAGGAAAAACCACATACAACCTCGTTTTTGGACCTATTTTTTATCTATATCTGCATTACTGCGTCATTAATACAGACAATATGGATATCAAATAATAGGTATTTCAAAAACCTTTTCAACGTCTAAGTAAGTCTGACCTGCAATGGGTCAAAATCGGGAGAAAAAAAACGGGAATTTTTTTTTTCAACAAAAATTTTTTTCACTAATAAATTTTTTTAAAAAATGAAAAAAAAAAATTTTAAAAAAATGTTTGCCAAAATATTTTTTCACAAAAAATTAAAATTTGTTTTACATTTTTCTTTTTATTCTTTTTTTATATGAAAAGTTTTCGGTTTTGGGGGGGAAATTTCCTATTTCACCCCCTCTGGATCCGCGCTTGCCTTAATAGCTCTTTCTCTATCCCCTTTGTTGAAATCAGCATTGCCAATTAAAGATTATCTAGGTTTCAATAAAGAAAAAATTCAAATATCTCTAGATTGGCTTGTTTCACTTAATATATTAATATATTTTTTTTAAACTAACACAAACTACGAAGTTTTTTGGCTTGACTGCAAAAACAACCGGAGTATTTGGCGTTAAATGAACCCACAACCCTTAGACCGATAAAACAGGGATACAAAATTAAAATTTTGTTTCGGTATCAAAATGATATTCAAATAGTACTTTTTTCACCCTGGGAATACTAACTGTCTGTTTCTCTAAATGCGAACGAACATTTTCTTTCGTATTTTAAATTGAAAACAACAAATAAATTTTAATTTTTTTTGTTGTTTTCAATATAAAATACGAAAGAAAATGTTCGTTCGCATTTAGAGAAACAGGCAGTGAAATTTAAATTACTATAGCAAATACTGTTATACACACAGTTTTCTATAGAAAATACTGTTATACACACAGTTTTCTATAGAAAATACTGTTATACGTAAGATTCTAGATATTTAAATATAAAGAGAGTGAACAAATTTACATGTGGAATGTTCTCATCTCTTTTTTATATATTTTTTAGCAAAAAGTCAAAAGCAACCCATGTATCTTTTAGTCCAGATAGTTTTTTTGTTAAAAGCTATTTGATACTACCCTAGAATAAAGGAGAATGTTGTAATAAATCGTTTGTATTGTAATCAACTACCTCGTGTTTAGTAGCCAAATAAGCTAAGTGATTTATTGCATACAAATATTTTGTTTTGAGTCCAATTCACAAGACGATCATTATTTTCAGTTGTATTTTTAAAAATCTAAAGGTGTCCTTGATTGCTATTTATGTCACTTTTAATAAAAACCAAACAGCTACTTGAAAACTTTATCTCTTGAAACATTGAATTTATCTTAAATCATGTGTGATTTACATTAAACACATTTTAAACAGAAAAAGTTAATAAAATATACAAAACTACAACTCATTCACTCACCTTATATGACGCATCGATATAACACAATCACCCTTTTTAATGTGTTGTTCCAGTTCTGATGAAGCCACTGTGGGATTAAAAAAAAAGGAACCAAAACGAAAAAGAGTTGTCAGTTTTCAAAATACATATAAATAAAGGAAATAAATATTTAAATGCCCTTTTTATCTTACGTGTAATCAATTGTTTAATATTAAGTAACAATTTCACGCACTCAACACACACAGACAAGAAAGTCAATAAAAATTCATCACAAATGTTAAAGAAAACCGATGTCTTGCTGTGAGCAGCTCACTTACCTGGATCTAAAGACAGTGACGCCACTTGGGTCAGGCAAAGCAGGCCCGTCAATACACTGAAACTCAGCCAATTCATTATGAATTTGCAGTTATTTATTTATGTTTTTTTGTATTATTATTTGTTCTCTTTCCGCTGGTATCACGTTGTTGAAAAGTCAACAACGATTTTGAAAACCGCGTATTTCTTTTGGTTGGTTGGTGTTATTGATGTGTCAACAGTAAAATAAATTTTTGTTGATTTCCCAAATATTATTATGTTTTTTGTTTTCAACTCTGCACAATCTTGTCCAAAACTGTAAAGAGCAAATAAATGTTTTATGATATTTAGTTAACAATTTTAAATAAGTAAATATTCGTAAACATGTTTTCTTTTTTGAATAATTTTTTGGAAAAAATCTTTTAAAGTTGCATTTTTGTGAAAATCAATATTTATTATAACACTTTGGGAATTTATATATTTGTTAAATGTTTATCACTGCACAACTGTAATCACAAGTGTTACACCATCAATTGTCTAAATGAAAATGATTTGAAAAGCAATAAATAAAATTATTACATGTTCTTTAATGGCAAAATACAATCACATACATATGTATGTGAGTCTTAATACAGGGCTGGCTGAAAAGTTCTTGTAAAGAAATTCTAAGTTTTTAAAGTAATTATAGCCTTCACCATGAGTGGTGAAGGTTGTAATTTCTACATTTTTTTCTATGGGGCCCCGTAATTGTATATATTCTGAACAATATTGATAGCTTAGTCGATATAGCCACGTCAGTCTGTATGTATGTTTAAATCAGCTTTCCAAAGGCAACCAATAACTTACCTACATAATTAATACATTAATATATCCGCTATAGTCCTAGTTTGGTTGCTAGAAAAATCGGCTTACAAATGGCTGAGATATAAACAAAAAACCATGACTTCCCCGATTTTTTTTATGCATCTATATCTGGATAAATAAGTTAGTAATATAGACAATATGGATATCTAATGATAGATATTACAATGACCTTTCCAACGACCTATATAACGCCATATAAGTTCGGACAGACAATTCGGGAAAAATATTTTTTAAACTGAATTTTTTTTTACCAAATTTTTTCCATCAAAAAATTTATTTTACCAAAATAAATTTTCACCAAAATTTGTTCTATGGTAAAGGTTATGTAACATTTGGTATAACGAGGGTGGGTCAAAGAGTCCGCGACTTTTGGAATTTCCCGGTTCTTCACTGAATTGGAAACACTGTTCCTGTCAACAGGCATCTGTTAGTAAAATCCTGTCAAAAATTGAACAAGCTTTTGTTTGTGTTTGACAGCTCTGCTGTCATGGTTTGAGGAGAAATGGGGAAAAAGTTAATTCCCTCTGCTCATTAAGCATTATTTTTTTTTGGAAAAAAACATCACTCAAATGCTCATTAAGCATTATTTTTTTTTGGAAAAAAACATCACTCAAATGGGAACTCTGCACCATTAAATTCAATGGTAAAAAAGTGGTTAACTGAATTTCGTTGTGGCCGTCCAATTGAGGTCTCTACACCCGAAACAATTAAAAAAATCCTGATATAGTGTTGGCCGATCGGAGATTGAAGTGCAAGAGATTTTGGAAGCCAACGGTTTTAATTTTTAATGATGAGAAAGATTTCCGCAAGATGGCTGCCGCGTTTGCTCACAATCGGATGCACAAAAATGTACACAAAACGTTTATTTCAAAAACCAGTCAAGCAACAAATTATTGATTTTGAGTAAATCAAAGAAAATTACTTTTACAAAATTTATATTTTTACCTTCATATCCAACCAAGTAGGATTTTAGAGCTTGTAAATTTTGTATTTTTTCACATTTAATAGATTAGGCCCTAGTAGGACCAGTCAGGCGCTGTCAATTGACTTCTTTCTGCACTAAACACGGATTTCTCGGTTTTTCTTCACCATGATAGGGGGGCAGTATTTATTTTTTTTTCATAAAAGATGTTGCTTTTGAAATAAACGATTCAATTAGGCTAGGAAATGCTTCCTTTTCTGCATTTTCTTCGGATTTAGCCTCGAGTGACTATTTCTTGTTTCCAAAACTCAAGAAATGGATCGATGAAAAGAGATTTTATTCCAACGATGATATACCTATTTTGATGACCTAAACGAATCTTATTTTTTGGAAGGGATGAAAAAATAGAATCTCTGTATTCCTTTGAAAATATTATTTTGTTGAAGGGATGACCTTATAGTTGGAGCCAAAGCTGTTTTTAGGGAAACTTTTCTTTAGGTTTTGACACAAAGTTTTGACAAATCTAAAGCAGTGGTCGGCACTAATAGATGTGAGCGAAACTCATTAAAATTATCAAATGTGAAACAAATTGAAGATTTTACATCAAAAACACAATCATAGAAATCGTTTTATACACCATTTACTAATGGAGCATGTTTGGCTTTGTGACGACCACTGATCTGAATAAAACAACAGTAGATCACTTTAAAAATCTCCCTCGTATCTTAAGTGATTATTTTAAAATCGTTATGTCAATACAAGCATGTGTATGAGATGTGGTATTTATAGAAATGTGGTACTCGTATATGCCAAAATTAGTTTAGACCAAACCGACCATATAAATCCAGTCAACTACTATTGCTACAACAAAACCAACAACAACAATCAAACAGTAGACGACAGACATCATCAGCTAGAACATCATTTTTATTATAATCATTGTTTTAACATCATGGTAGTATAACCATCTAAAGAAATTCATAAGCCCGGCCTTAGTTTTTTTTTTTTTTCAAATGCAACATTAAAATCATCAAACTCAAAATCGTCATCATCATCATTATTATTATTATTGTTGTTATAGTGGATCACGTCAACATCTCTTTACCATATTGGGTCACTTACTCTCAAGAAAAGAACAAACAAACCAGCAACAAAAACTAAACTTCAAGTTTAGCTTAAAAAAAAACAACCGGCATTCCAAAGCCGCTACTCTATGCCTCAGATAATTTACAAAAAGTGTCAAATTTGTTTATTTCATTTCAAATTTTTGAATTTAATCTTCTTGCCTAGATCATTATGAAAAACACCAACTGACACCTTTCTGCTTTTCCATCTATTCTAATGTCATTTTGTTTAATGATTTGGAATTTAAAATTTAAATTCAAATTGGAATATTTTGATGTGTTTTAAAATGGGTTTTATATTAATCTGACAAGGTGTCAATTGTATGATACGTGTATCAAGGTTACAGATATTTTTTTTTCGTTTTAAAATCAAATAAATTATATTGGTATTTATTGGTATTATAAAATGTTCGTTGATTAGTTTTCTTTTCCTGTTTCAAGATCTTTTTCTTAGATAATTTTGGTTTTAATCTAATTAAGCTTTCAGAAAAGCTAAATGTGTTTTAGGTTTATGATATCTTATTTTACGGTACTATTTTTAAAGGGTCCTCAAATTATTTATTGATTTATTTCAATTGGTTAAAGAATAGACCAGTGGTCGGCACTCATAGCTACCAGGGCCCGAACATGATCGTTTAATCCCCTGTAAACATATTGAGTTATGAGAGAATGAATTTATTATTCTGACTCAAAATTTAATAGCGAAAATTCCTTATACATAATAAATATTTGATTTTATTACTCCACATAATAAAATGTTAATGTAAAACCCATAAAAGTACCGAATGTTGCTTATTCAAATAAAATTTTTAATGAAATTTATATTTTATTAACGTGACACCAAAAGAGCTCCTATTTCAGAATAATACTTAGCTAGCTTAGATAAATAAAACTCTTATTAATTATGTTAAATAACATCCCATTTCATTACCAAAGGCGGTAACCTTGCAACATCAGTTGAAAGGTTATACCCCACCCATATCATGAACTTTCATTTCCTCTCTACCTTGATCATTTAATTTAGTTTATTTAAAACGATCATAAAACAAAATCTCAACAATCGTTTCAAAATAAAAGCTACTAATTGCCGCCGACAAACTAATTAATTTTTCTCGAAAACAAACAGACAAGACAAGGCGAACTGTAACTGAAGCAGAAACCTGGCACCAAACAGCCACCCACGAATTGTATAAAATAAATGAGTGAGTATCAAACACAAATGGACAGACTCAGATACTTAAAACTGGCAAGAAAAGCTTTAGTTATACAATATAAAAAAACAAATACATAAATGATTTGTATAAGCATTTGTTTAATAAGATCAATTTAAATAAATTCTAAACTTTGAAAACTCTTACAGCAACTAACTGCTAAGTATAATAAAATCGAGAAATGTTTTATGACGGCAATTGGAATAAAATGTTTGATATATAATCAACCATAAACTAGAGAAGCTATTAGAAAATAATGAAGACAAAGTGATCGTACGTACACAGGGATGAACGAACTGAAATTGTACAAACAAAATGTACCAAGGAAATTGAAAAATTGTTATAATAGACTAAAATTGTCATATATTTACAATCAACTCTGGTTAGAATTATGTGTGTGACCCAGGAATCAAAATAATACATTTTTCAAATCCACAACAGTATTTCCGAATATTTTTACGTTTTTACCTTTTAAAAACGGTGGTTTATTTCCTTTAAATAAACCGTATTCTTTTAATTGCAAATAAAAGCAATCAGTAATTTCAAATTTATAACAACTCTTTATTTATTTAAATTAACACAACAACAGTTTAAATAGTCACACTCTTTTAATGCACACACTTAACCTTCACTTTACCAAAGGGTTTTTATGTACATGGTTTACCAATACCCACCCGGGTGGTACTGCACTTCTTCTATAAATATATGCGACAAACGAAATTTTAAAAAATCTAAAAAACCTTATAAAAAGTTAAAAATGTTTCTTTTAAATTCTATAGAACTTTAAAATTTTTTCAGTGAGTATAAATTTCATTTAAATCGAATCAAAATTAAAAAATATTAAAGCAATAAAAACGAAGTGGTCACCCGGCAAAGCGAAGGTTAAACGACACATTAAAAAAACACTCTGATAATACTGTTGATGTTAATTCTAACAGATCCCATGATCAACTGACTATCTGCCACTTGTTATTGCTATTTATATACACATTGCCATCTAGTAGTTTCATGAATTATCTAACGGACAAAACCAGAATGTTCTATTTCTAGGGCTTTTAGCAGCTATGTTAATGTTAGCTGCTTTAACAATTAATATTGTAATACTTATAATGTTAATAACAGCGTGTTATCAACATTATTGATAAGTAGAAGTTTCGAGCACTGGAAATGTTTATAATCATGAAGAATGTTGAAACCAGTCGTATCGACCATTAAATTCAAATTGATAATGTAATTTCGTAACAATATTTTTAATAGTTTTAAGGCTTCATGACAAATATTAGCAAATTAAGTTGATTCTGATTGTCGAAGACGAATTTTAATCAAATTAGATAAACATTAGAATGACTAGATCAAAAGCTATATACCATAATCACAATTTGTTTTTAAACATTAAATTTATAAACGCCGCTAAATGATTTGCAACAAAGTTTTCAAACTCGAAACTTCTGATAAAAGTACAATAGAACTGAATTTTCAATTGGCCCTGATAGACTAGTCGATAGTGTGCTGGACTACTAATCTGAGGGTTGCTGGTTCGATTCCCGCCAAAGACTCTGGGTATATATGCAGGCAAACTAAAAGCTTCGCAGATTGTTTGTTTTTCAAAAAAATAATCCTGCTAAAAAAAATATCCTGAGAAGTACTAAAATCTAAGGAAATGTTATTTTTATACAATGTAACAAATAAAACTTGATATTTTTAGTACGTCAACATGGAGCTAGAGTTTTCAGCAACATGTTTCTAGAGATATTCAACATGTTACTAGAGAGTTCTTCAACATGTTTCTAGAAAGGTCAGCAACATGTTGCTAGAGAGTTCTTCAACATGTTGTAAGAAAGGTCAGCAACATGTTGCTTAGACTACAATTGCACCCAAAATAGTACTATTGTACCCTTACTTCCTGACTAATGAGTCAGTGAGTGAGTGAATGAATGAGTTAGGCCTTGTATTTTTAAATATATAGATTTTTAAAAAATGGCCCAAAAAGTCGATCGTTCGTCTACTTTAGTAACTGTGTATATATTAACTATTGATGCTCACTGATCACTTAGTCATATTCTAAGAAGCAGAGAGAATAGACATCAATAAAAATTAATTTAGAAAACAATCGATTCTTTATTGATCTTCAGCTTCTACTGTATACATATTTATAAACAATAAATGTCCAGCACTTTAAGAAATTTTATGAAATTATAAATCATTTTATGGAAAACTATCAAACAAACATCTTATGGAATTGACCATTTTAAAATTTTGTTTTCTTTTCAATTTCAACAACAATAATAAACAATTGAACAATTGAATGATTGTTGATGTTGTAGTTGGTTGTAAATTTATGAAAATTGTATGTAAATATTGTAAGGGATCTTCGTGAAATAAGAGTGATGATTGAAATCTGTCTGTCTGTGTCGGGCTACAAGTGTGTTTTTTGTATAAGTAAGTGTTTATATTGGCGCACGTCATTATAGGAAAATATCAAAATGAACAGAGTGATGGGGAAAAAATCTCACAGAAAGATTTAATACCCTTCACCTTGAGTGATTTGTCATTTCATTTTTCATACGCTAAAGCCTCACTTAGGTTGTTTAATTCGGGAAAATCGCGCCACAAATTTCTGATTAAAAGACTTTCCCAACGACGTATATAATTTCATAGAACTTCGGAGCGACAATGAATTAAAATGGGGAAAAATATTTTGGTTTCAATATCTATCCTAATTCCGTAAAATGCACGAAAATTTTGTTTAGAAAATTTTTATGAAAACCATTAAAATTTGAAATTTTATTCTCAAGCTGATCTTTCACCTGTAGTTGTAGCGAAATATTATAGCATGAAAATGTAATATCCTTTTGACAACCTAATGATCTTGTTCTGCCTAAAGACTATTAAAAATAGGAACAATAAATTTAATTGAGAGGATCCACCAGAAAATTATATTTTAAAAACGATTTATAAAGAAAGAAAGAGAATATTGATGAAGGGAATCTTTAATTCATATTGTATGAAATATTATTTCTCACACTGTTTGATGTAAAAATTATTTTCCCATTGAATATTTCCTATTCCACATTGAGTTAGTAGCCAAAAGGCATTCACACACACCAATAAACCTTCTCAATCATTCGAAATTTAAATATTTTGTCAGTTGTAGTTTAAGTTTATATTGAAATGTCCAACACCCAAACAGAAAATATCTAACAACCATAAATATTAACAATACACTAACGTACATACGACTGAGTACATTGTATATACCCTGAATCTAAACAAAAATTAATCTCGTGGACACAGTCAGTCATTCAGTCATAGATGCATAGCAGTGTTGTAGCATTCCAAGTCGTACCAAAACGTATCATTCAACAGCCGGAGCAAAAAAAAAAAGCTTTCGTTAAATGTTTTCGTTTGTTTGTCAGCTCAAGTGATTGAGTGGCCTGGCAAGCATTCAGCCAAACTGTCCCGACTGGGATGGTTGAACTGAATACAGTGAACCAACCATCTTTACAGAAGCTTTTTTTACTTGGACACCACAAACAAACATCAGTACTCTCGTCCACACAAATATTGGTTATTGGTGATATCCCATACTACCAATACCACATACATATTTACTACTCAGTCACCAGATATTTTTTTTATTACATATACTTTTATTAACTGTTTGTAACCGTAGGAAATGTGTGAGCGTTTTTGTTGCTGTTACAGCTGCTGTTTATGTGGATTTTGACGCCGATATAGAAAACGCGATCAGACATTCATGATCAACAACTCCAGCTTCAGCATCCATCTACTCTCTTATCTACCCAGCCAGTTGTACTTTATTTCTTTTGCAAATCTTTGCTGTTTTTCATATATGGCTGGTTGGTTGATGGTTGTTAGTTGGATGTTGGTTGTGTTATTTGCTGCCTGTTTAAGATTTAGTTGAGCAAAAATTTCAATCTACGTTTGTACTATGTATAAAAATTCAGAAAAAGTGTGTAGGAAGACGAGTTTGCTGTATGTATAGATTTATATTTTTGCGCCACTTTAAATCGCCCAAACCTAAAATCAAATAGTTACTCGTATACGGTTTTTTTCTTTTCTAATTTACACTCAGAAAGTGGGGACAGTTATTAACAGTAATATTACTGTGTAACTTGAAAGACTTGTACTCCCTTACTAACAAGAAAATTGTAATGTTTTGTAACAATTTCTTATAGACATCAAATATGACAGCTAAAGTGCAAAAACATATTGCTACAAAGTTCAGCAACATTCCACTACAGATTTCAGAAACATGTAGCAAGCGAAGTCAGCTACATATTGCTAGAGAGTACAGAAGCATGGTGCTAGAAAAATCATCAACAGAGATGAGAGTTAAGCAACATATTGCTACAGATTCCAGCTAAATATTGCTAGAAAGGTCAACAACATGTTGCTAGAAAAGTAAGTAACAAGTTGCTAGTAAAGTCAGCAACATGTTACTAGATACTAAGCAACATGTTGCTAGAGACAAACTATGAGAAAACATAATTGCTAGAGAATACAAAAGCATGTTGCTAGAAAAGTAAGCAACATGTTGCAAAAGAAATCAGCAAAATGTTGCTAGAAAAGTAAGCAACATCTTGCTAGAAAATTTGGGAACATGTTGCAAAGGATGTCAGCTACATGTTGCTAGAGGCAAACTATGAGAAAACATAATTGCTAGAGAGTACTAGAAAAGTCATCAACATGTTGCCATAGAGTTCTACAATATGTTGCTACAGATTCCAGCTAAATATTGCCAGCAACATGTTGTTAGAAAAGAATTCAGCAACATGTTTCTTGAAAAGTAAGAAAAATGTTGCAAAATAAGTCAGCAGCATGTTGCTAGAGAGTTCAGCAGCATCTTGAAAAAAATTCAGCAACATGTTGCTAAAGAAAAAAAATTCACAAGAATTTTGATTTATATTTAAGTATAAGATTGATTTTAAAATAACATTTTATATCAAGTAGTGAGAGTTTCATTTCACAAACGATTTTCTCAAATCAACTTAAATTTAATAGAAATTTGAAACTCGTTTGATTTTGAATTTTCTGGAAAGACCTCTTCCAATAGAAAACTCAATTTTTACAAAAAAAAATATTGTCTTTTGGTTCAAAAATTGTCTCATGTATTTAGGTTTGAGAATGATTTCCAAATAACAATTTATATCAAGTTTAGAAACCTACATTTATCAAACTTTGTATCACAAATCAACTTTAAATTGAATTTTGATTTGAATTAGGTTCGAGAATAACGTTTGATGTCAAATGTTAATTTAAATTTAATTCAAATTTTAAATTCAAAACTCAAAACTCAGTTTAAATTAAGTTTTGAAAATTATGTTTTATATTAGAATTTACAATCATAATTCAGATACTTTAAGTGCTTTATAAATTACTTCGTTATTCAAATTTGTTTTATTATTGCAAAATTTAAACATTGCTGCTTATTTCACCAACATTTTCCTTTGAGCGTAAACCGATTTGAAGGAAATTTTCATAGACATAAATGATCAGTTTGTTTTCAACACAACCGAACAGCCAAAAGATAAATGTTACGAATGTGTTCAACAAAGATTACTCTCATTTGTCGTGTTCACTTAATAAAATGAGAGTAAAACATTTAAAGCTTAGTCTTTTTTTCTTCTACTAGACTGAATTTTGTTTTCTATAACAAACAAAACTCTGCATAAAGCCAGGCCAAAACCAAAACGAAAAACAACAATGAAACATGTGTCAGTTATGTTAAAATGTTCAACGTACTCATAGATTTTCAGATGTTGTTGGGTGTTGTGGTTTTTGTTGTTTCTATTGGAGTTGCTGTGTTGCTCTGTTAATCAAATAACTTGACTCCAAATACAAGTTGTAAAGATTTTGGCGCCTACGCATAAATTTCATTTAGAGACTCAAAAAACACTTTTAAACAACAATTTTTTTTTTATTTGTTTAAACACTGGTTTTGGGAATTTTGTTTTGTAAATTCTTCAGGAGATTTTCATTTAATCTTTCATTTTATTATACAAAAGAAAACAAAATTTTGCTTATTTTGCGGTCAATCATGATTAAAATTTCAACACAACAACTCAAAAACAAAAATAAATATTCAAATCTCAGCTTAACAAATGATAGATGGCGCTTTCTGGGAACTTGAGTTTATAAACTGATTGTTCGAACACTTTTGACACTTAAGTCTAAACAATAAACTTCCGGTGTATTAGAAATGAAAATTGTTCGTACATTAAGTTTGAAGGAAATATTGTTTTGGTGTCAGAATAAAGTGTTAAAGTTAAAAGAGATTTTGACATGTCAATAATAAAGTTTGAAAACAAATGATGTTGCTACAGGCCAACAATCTCACTTAACTGATGAAATTCATAATATTTAACAACAGTTTGTCAGTTATTTCAAATAAAATTTAGGAAAGTTTGTGTGTGAATGAGTATATTTATTTAAACAAACTGGTCTGTTTTCCATTTTTGTTTAATTTAATATATTTTTTTCTAAATTTTAATTACTTTTCTTCGATTTAATTAAATATACAAAATAAGGTATGTTTAAGTATTATTTTAAATTTATTTCAACGCCCACCTGAAATTCAGTTAAATATTTTGTTTAATACATTTTATTTTATATTGTTTAGCATTAATTTATCTACTTGTTTATTTAAAATTTTTAGATTTACAGGCAAATTAACAAACAAATTAACACAAAATATAAAAAATAAACTTTGAATATTAAATACTACCTATTTAGAAAATTTAAACGAGTCTTTGTTTAGAAGAGTCATACTAAGCAATTTGGTATTTCCGTTTAATAGCTTTAAACAAATTTAAAAAAAAAATAATTTTTTTTATTTTCAAAATCATTTATTTGAAAATTGTTATTTGAAAAAAATAGCTATTATTCGTAGTTGTATTGCAATAAGTTATATAAACAAGAGGGCGTTTAAATTAATTTTTTTATACAGTATAAAAAAATACTAATAAGCATCTGTATAAACATGTTAACTGTCTGTTTTAGATACATATGTATGTATGTATGTATTTTGAAAGGGATTTATTATTTCATTACCATCTACTACCTACTTAACAAATCTCAAACAATGTCTGGAAGCCTGTAATTATAATTTGATAAATAAGTCTCTTTGTATCTTTGTAATGATAAAATATTATCATATGTTTATAACTTAATTATAGGATTCATTAAATTAATGAAATTTCAAATCAAACCCCTAAACAGATACAGTGATTCATAAAATCGTAAACCAATTATGTATGCAAATAAAGTATTTTTCATTGTAAGGAAAAAGTCAACTAAGAACTTCAAATATTTGAATAAGAATAAATAATTTTGTGTGAACATTTTCATCGATTTTTAAAACAAATATCGGTAATACAAAGACAATTATTTAGATGTGATTTCCCCAAACTGGTGTGAAATTTTAAGTTCAAAAAGCCCGCAATATTTGTAAATGTTATTTATTCTACATATAGTAAAGTTTAAATATTTCTCTATCATCAATACAAGTTTACTGCAGATTAAAACTGAGGTTACAGACTTCTATAACTTAAAACTCTTACTATGCACAAGTCACACTTTAGGGTCAAAGTTTTGTTGGGTTTTAAGACAATCTTCCAATAAAGTAGTACATATGTATAGCCACAATCCCAACATTAGTTTCTTTACGCCAATGTAACGCTTTAGACCTTATTATGTTGCTAGAAAGGAAAGCAACATATTGCTAGAAAGTTTAGCAACATGTTGCTAGAAAGCAACATGTTAATAGAAAAGTCAGTCATGTTAATAGAAAGATCAGTAATATGTTTATATAGTTTAGCAACATGTTGAGTTAAGTAACATGTTGTTAGAAAGGTCATCAACATGTTGCTACAATATAGTATCATTTTAGACCTTATCATGTTGCTAGAAAGTTCAGCAACATGTTGCTACAAAATTCAACAAAATGTATCTAGAGAGTTTAGCAAAATGTTGCAAGAAAAGTCAGCAACATGTTGCTAGAGAGTTCAGCAAAATGTCGCTAGAAAAATCAGCAACATGTTGCAAGAAACTTCAGCAACATGTTGTAAGATACTTCAGCAACATGTTGCTAAGGAGTTCAGCAACATGTTTCTAGGGAGTTCGGCAAAATGTTGCTATAGAGTTCAGCAACATGTTGCTAGAGAGTTCCGCAACTTGTTTCTAGAGTTTTTTTTTTGTATAATAAATATGGGGGATTTCATGTCAAGTGAACCAACTTTTGAAATCGATGTCTTCCGATCGGGATGAAATTTGCACCAAGGTTAGCTCTATTGGATAGTAACTCAGACACAATTTTTCAACAACATCGGTCGAGAACTCTCTGAGTTATAGGGGGTAAAATTTTGACAATTTGGTCAAACAGGGGTTTTTTCTTATCCATGTAACTTATTACCTATTGTTCTTAGCAAAATGTGTTCCAAATAGTATAGATAGCTATTTCTTCGATCTTTCGAAAAAAAATATTTAAAAAAAAAATAAAAAATTTTTAATATTTTTTTTCCGAAATCAAAAACTTTTTTGACTTTTTTTTAAAATACGCTATTTTTTTATTTTTTTTTTTTTCTTAAAATAAAGTTTAGATATTTTCCTTGAACACCTACTTGGTCGCTTAGTGGGATGCGAGTGGGATATCTATCAAAATAAATATTTTGTAACTCAAAACATAAAATTTTTGACTTTTTTTGCAAAATCAAAAACTTTGTTGACTTTTTTTTTCAAAATGGACCCTTTTTTAATCTTTTTTTTTAGGTCAAACAAAAGCTTAGATATTATCCTTGAAGACCCTTTTGGACGCTTAGTGGGATGCGAGTGGGATATCTATCAAAATAAATATTTTTTAACTCAAGACTTACAATTTTTGACTTTTTTTTTTGCAAATACGATTTTTTTCCCAAATGGGCCCTTTTTTTAAAATTTTTTTTGTAGTCAAAAGAAAGCTTAGGTCCATTCCTTTAAGATATTTTTAGTCCCTTAGTGGGATGCGAGTAGGATATCTATCAAAATAAATATTTTGTAACGCAAGACATACAATTTTTTAATTTTTTTTTGCAAAATCAAAATTTTTTCCAATATGGGCCCTTTTTTAATTTTTTTTTTTGCTCAAAAGAAAGCCTAGGTCCATTCCTTTAAGATATTTTTAGTCCCTTAGTGGGATGCGAGTGGGATATATATCAAAATAAATATTTTGTAACGCAAGACATACAATTTTTTAATTTTTTTTTGCAAAATCGAAATTTTTTTCTAATATGGGACTTTTTTTTAAATTTTTTTTTTGCTCAAAAGAAAGCTTAGGTCTTTTCCTTTAAGACCTATTTTGTCACTTAGGAAGATGTGAGTAGGATATCTATTAAAATAAAAATGTTGTAACTCAAGACATTCAATTATTGACTTTTTTTTTGCAAATTCGAATTTTTTTTCAAAATGGGCCCTTTTTTAAAAATTTTTTTTTAGTCAAAAGAAAGCTTAGGTCCATTCCTTTAAGATATTTTAGGTCCCTTAGTGGGATACGAGTGGGATATCTATCAAAATAAATATTTTGTAACTCAAGATATACAATTTTTGATTTTTTGGCAAAATCAAAAACTTTTTTGACTTTTTTTTAAAATGGGCCCTTTTTGTAATTTTTTTTTTGCTATAAAGAAAGCTTAGGCCTATTCCTTTAAGATGGTTTTGATCGCTTAGTGGGATGCGAGTGGGATATATATCAAAATAAATGTTTTGTAACTCAAGACATACAATTTTTGTGTTAAAACATTTATTTTAATAGATATCCCACTCGCATCCCACTAAGGGACTAAAAATATCTTAAAGGAATGGACCTAAGCTTTCTTTTGAGCAAAAAAAAAAATTAAAAAAGGGCCCATATTGGAAAAAAATTTTGATTTTGCAAAAAAAAATTAAAAAATTGTATGTCTTGCGTTACAAAATATTTATTTTGATAGATATCCTACTCGCATCCCACTAAGGGACTAAAAATATCTTAAAGGAATGGACCTAAGCTTTCTTTTGACTACAAAAAAATTTTAAAAAAAGGGCCCATTTGGAAAAAAAAATCGTATTTGCAAAAAAAAAAGTCAAAAATTGTAAGTCTTGAGTTAAAAAATATTTATTTTGATAGATATCCCACTCGCATCCCACTAAGCGACCAAAAGGGTCTTCAAGGATAATATCTAAGCTTTTGTTTGACCTAAAAAAAAAGATTAAAAAAGGGTCCATTTTGAAAAAAAAAAGTCAACAAAGTTTTTGATTTTGCAAAAAAAGTCAAAAATTTTATGTTTTGAGTTACAAAATATTTATTTTGATAGATATCCCACTCGCATCCCACTAAGCGACCAAGTAGGTGTTCAAGGAAAATATCTAAACTTTATTTTAAGAAAAAAAAAAAATAAAAAAAAATAGCGTATTTTAAAAAAAAGTCAAAAAAGTTTTTGATTTCGGAAAAAAAATATTAAACATTTTTTATTTTTTTTTTTAAATATTTTTTTTCGAAAGATCGAAGAAATAGCTATCTATACTATTTGGAACACATTTTGCTAAGAACAATAGGTAATAAGTTACATGGATAAGAAAAAACCCCTGTTTGACCAAATTGTCAAAATTTTACCCCCTATAACTCAGAGAGTTCTCGACCGATGTTGTTGAAAAATTGTGTCTGAGTTACTATCCAATAGAGCTAACCTTGGTGCAAATTTCATCCCGATCGGAAGACATCGATTTCAAAAGTTGGTTCACTTGACATGAAATGCCCCATATTTTATTTATTTATCTTCAATTCAATATAACCAAGACTTAGGGGCCATTAATGGCTATCAACATGTTGATAGAGGTCAGAAACATTTGGCTAGAGAGTTCAGCAACATGTTGCTAGAAAATTCAGCAACATGTCGCTGAAAATTCAGTAACATATTGCAAGAAAGTTCAGTAATATATTGCAAGAAAGTTCAGCAACATATTGCTAGGGAGTTCATCAACATGTTACCAGAGCGATCAGCTACTTGTTGCTAGAATGATCAGCAACATGTTTATAGAGTTTAGCAACATGTTGATAGAGAGTTTAGTAACATGTTGATGGAGAGGTTAGCAACATGTTGCGAGAAAGGTCAGCAACATGTAGCTACATAAATTTACCAAAATATTAATTCAGAATTAAAAAAATTTCCATAAAAACGTTCCCAACAAAAATAATTTACCAAATAAATATTTTGGAAAACAAAAAGGGTACTCATTTAAACGCTTATGTTTCCCATTTGTTCAATTGTGCAAATTTGCGCGACGTGTTTCATGAACCCACCTTATCAATTTTGTGCAAGTTTATACATTAAATTTCTCTCTATTTGATATAAATGTCAAATAAAAATAAATTCAACAAAAGCCTTAACAAATTTTTCAAATTGTATAAATTTTAATTTTAAAAATGTTGAATGAAAGTTAAATCTTTGGAACAAACGGTGATATACAGAGTTTGCAAGATTTTGTTTATATTCTAGCTGTTGGTTAATGTTTTCATACACAATGCCATTTAATACAATCATTCTGTTCCAAAGTTACACAATTTTCACATGCACAACATTTTTATATTTTATTTGATTTTTATTTCTTATTAATAAAAGTAAACAAAAGCAGCTGATTCATCAAATGCACAATAAATTCAAGTTTGCGAGTCTAAATTGTCGCGCAAACTTATCGGGGTTGTGCAAACGAATTTCCATACATTTTTTGACAGTTCATTTGCGAGAGTGTAAAAATGCACAGATTGCACAGTTTGCGAGGCATTTAAGCGTTTACATGAGGACCCTTAAAATGTTTAAGTAAGCTAGTTTCTATGCGCATTTCACTAGTTGCTGAGGCCAGATCATCAGGAAACCTTTTCCCAAAAGGCTTCAGCAAAGCTAAATATATTAAACAAATAAAAGTATAGAGCGAATGAGAATTACAGACTCTCAAGCTTTATTTTTTGGGCAAAATACCAACAAAAAAATAGTTTGGTGTACTCTTAGCTACATATATTATTGCCATATATAGTTAAGCGCTATTACCAAGTCTGAATTAGCTGTTGGCCAGAATCTTTTGAGGCCCATACAAAGAAATTGGTCACCAAAATCGCCAAACTAAGTATAGGTAGTGGAGTCTGACCTATACTGTCATGTTCAACTTTAAGTCGAAACATAGCTTTAGCGAATTTTTTGCTATTCTCAGTTGGTAATAGCTCAACCTTGCTGACATTTTTAACTCTTAGGAGGAAAAAGCAGTCTTGGTTCCAAATGGGATACGTTCAAGTTAAAATTATATGAAATATAAAATCTTTAATTAAATTTTGCAATAAATGTCAGGATAAAAATATTAGGATATTGTTTTGATGAAATTGGATCAAACATAAGAGAAATTCAAGCATTATCATGCCATTTTTTTAGGGGAAAATAGCAGCGTGTAAATAAGTTTTATAAATACGAGTGTAAATAAGTTTTATAAAACATATTATTAATTATGAATAAGGGGGAAAATCTTTAATTACACTGTTAGTAAAATTAAAAATGCAATATCACCTGACCTGATCTTTAAGTTTAACATTAAGTTTACGTGTATAGGTTTTTTGGTGTGTCAATTTCACTACATACAGTGTTATTACTTTAATAATGTTGAAAATAATATTTTATTTCAACTTTGTATTTTTATATTGTAATTAATTTGGAACCTTGAGATGATAAGTTCTTTATATCAAACAAAAAATAAACTGTACATTATTAATATAATTAATATTCATTAATTTAACTATACCCTGTATTTTTTACATTTTCTTAATTAATTTAAACTTCAACTTTTCTGATTTCTCAAAATTACAACTAAATTAACAACAAGATCATTAAAATAAAATTGAAAAATAATAAAAAAAAAAATAATGCAAACTTACATATTATCATGACAAGTTAAAAATGCCTGCTATATTCGTTTCAGTTGTGGCTAAAAAGTAATGTCCTTTTTCTTCTTTCTTACTCCTCCGGCTGTTTTTAAGCACAAATAATACTAAAACTTTTCACTTTTTTATAGGTTTTAAATGATTTTAACACACGCAACACCCAATGATCGTCATTCGCAACTGACAATGCAACAACGAATGATGATGATGATTAAATAAAAATGAAATAAGAAGAACAAAAATTAAACCGTTAAAAGAGAAAAAAAGCATTTAGATTAAGAAATCGTGTTGTGAGGAGTTAAATGTTGTGGGGAAATATTTTTATTTAAATTAAAAATCGTTCAGTTTTTTTTTTATTTTTTACAAAAAGTTTTTTATATTAATGTTTTTAATGTTTTAATTTAATTACTGAACATTATTTATAGAGCAAACACTTTAGAATACACACAGTCTTTTTTTTACACACTTTAACGTATTTACTTAAGCATAGACATTTATCATTAGCATTTCGTAATAATTTACACTAATAATAACAGCAACAGCAAAAATAAAAGACGGATTTTTCTTTAACAAACACCTCACAAGATTTACACAAACTTGTTGATCGAACAACCTGGCAATGGACCATTTATTTATCAATCCATACAGCCAAACGACGGACCAGCTAAACAATCTTGCAACCCACTCTTCATTTTGCTGCGGATGATACAGACGCGATAATAATGATGATCCTATTTAAAGTGCCAAAAGTGATTTGTGAAATCTTGCGCAGTCAGAGAAAAAGCCATAAAAATTAAAATAATATTCCATTAGCAAATAGACGACACGACACGCACACTGTTAAACCAAAACGGACGCACCTCTTCAACGACCAAAAACAGAAAACAAAAAAAAAGTTTATTTAGTTGACACTATGATGAGTTAAGGCCATCATTCAAATTACACACACACAAATAGTTATTGTAGTTTCAAACTAAAAAACTATCACTAGTGCCAAAATGTATCATCACTCATTTAGAAGTTGAAGAGGCGAAAATAAATTTTAAATCTAGGTGGTCGTGTTTGATCCATTTAAATATTAATGATGACCTTTTTAATTGTTATAGTATTTTCATTTCATTTCTTTTTTTTTCTCCTCAACACAATGATAATTAAAACGATTTATTATTAATAAAAAAAGTAAATTCTTTACATAAATAAAAAAACAAATATCACCGCTACACTCGCGTTAAGTTTATTAAATCACCTTTTGCTAGTGGTTTTTGTTTTCGATTCTCGAGTATCTGTAGTTAAAGTTAAGAACCCCCGACTGCTTTGGTCAAGGTACAAACGTTGACTGACTGGGTACATGGATAAATAATCATAACAGAGCAACAAGCACAGCGATTACTGCAAACAATTCATTCAGTCAAGACAACAAAATCTAAAGAATAAAATTTGTTTTTGTTTCTACTCACAACGAAGACGACGACGGCGATGATGATGAAGGCAACAAGGTGCTCACTTACACATGTTGGCGAACATTGAACGCCTGCTGTTTTGGTGTTTAATACAACATACTACCACTACTCCCTTTAGTGTATACCATGCGCCATCATAATTTCCAGTGCACAAGATCCAGCCATATCCACATACACACTCACTCATTCGCTCACACACAACATGTGGTTGTTTGTGGTGTGTTGCATAAATACTCGTTCGTTCGTACATTTTCGTATAAGAAAAACAAAACAAATCAATAACAACAACAACAACAAAAAAAGATTGAAAAATCCACAACAAAGTTTGTTTATCTACTCTCGTATTTATGCTCGTTGTTTGTTGTGGTTAATGTTGTTGTTGTTGTCGGTGAGTATTGATCTCTGTTCAATATTCTCATGTGTAATAATCGACCATGTTACCATATAAAGTTTTTGTTATTGTTTGTATTGTTTTTGGGGTTGGGGTGCAAAACTTAACAAAATGAATGTAATTTTTGCTAAAAATGGTAAAGTTTATCTATAGCAGAACCACAATATTGTTCCATGGAACGAGTTCTAGAAGTGACGACAACATCACTTGTTCTTATGTTGTGATTAAAGCATTTTAAATGATTTTGATTATACTCGTTCTAGAACTAGTAAGTTGACAGCCAGTTTTTGAAATATTCCTGGGATAAAAATATTATTATTTTAGTTTTGTACTTCAATAATATTTTTCTTTTTTCAAAATTGAGAAAGGTGAACTTAATGAAATATGTGTGATATTTACTCACGATTTAGTTACATAAAGAATTGTGGGATTTTATGAAAACCCAAACAAATTTTCTGTTAATTTCATTGTAGGTCCGACTTACTATGACCTATATACGCCGTTGAAAAGGTCTTTGAAATATCTATCATAAGATATCCATATTGTCTATATTAATGACTTAGTAATCCAGATATAAATAAAAACAAGTAAGTGATCTATAGTTATTCGGATGTGTGAAATCTTCAGCAAATTATACATTAAAATAAAAAAAATTTAATATTTTTAGGTAAAAAAAATAAAAAAAAAAATTCAAATTTTTATCGTAAAAAACTTTATGGCAAAAATTTGTTTTTAAAATTTTGTTTTATTTTTAAAAAAAAAAATTTTTAATTTATTAGTGAAATAAATTTTATAACAAAAAATTTAATTTTTTGGTAAAAAATATTTTTCACAATTTTGACCCTTTCTAGGTCCGATTTACTTTGGCCCTATATACGCCGTTGCAAGGAGCTTTTATTGGATATCCATATTGTCTATATTAATGACTTAAGTAGTAATCCAGATATAGGTCAAAAAACGAGGTTGTCCTGGTTTTTCATTATATCTCAGCCATCAAAAAGTAAAAAATCATATAGCAGAAACGCAATCTACGGAAAATTCTAAGAAAATTTCCTCAAGAAACCATAGGTCTAAAATCAAATCCTATCTTGCGAATTTCGTCTTTTATCCAATAAAAAAAATATTAAAAAAAAATTTATATTCAAATATCATTGGCTAAAAGACGAAATGCGCAAAATAGGATTTAATTTTTTTTCTTGGATAAAATTTCATAGAATTTTCCATAGAATGCGTTTCTGCTATACGATTTTTCGTGAAAAAAATCGACCCACTGTAATATACATATATCCTTGCCACTCATGGTGAAGGTTATAACAATTTAGAAATATATATTCGGCTGTGCCGAATCTTATATACCCTTCACCAATTCAATCTTTAGAAAACTGATTTTATTTTTTAAATAGCAACCGCACAGGAACTATAGCGGATATGTTGATGTATCAATCATGTATCTTAGTAATTTGGGGGCTTCAGAAAGTTTATTTCAACAGACGGACAGATTGATGAAATCATTGCTTTAATTACGAAATTAAATACAAATTTAAAGGTCAGTATAGTAGGATTAATTATTAAACTTCCTACAAAATATATATTGTTTCAATAAAGAGTAGATTATTCAGGGGAAGTTTATTACAAATTTAAAATTAAATTTCCATGCAAATTGTAAAATCAAATTAAATTGGAATAAAAGTTCTAGAGTACTGAAAATTATCGAAAAACAATTTGATGATCAAATTAAGTAGTATAAGTCCTTGAGCGAAAAAAAATTAGTTCCATAAAGGTTTTTTTTAATATTCAAAGAACAAAATTTGAATTTATTTTGTTACAGATTGTTTGATTAAACCGCGGAATGAATAGTTCACTGAAAATTAGAAGGTATGATTAATCCTTAAGCCATGGAGTTCGTATTACAATTTACTTCATAAATAATCGCTAATTTATGGTAAATTTTCTAAATGTGAATCTAACAATTTTTTTTTCTAACTCCAAACTTAACTTTTATTTTAGCCCATTCCAATTAGGCTCAAATCTCACAATAAAAGTAAGTAAACTGAAAATTTTAAATTCTGGATTTTAAGCCAATTTCACATGATTAATAGAATCTGGCCGAAAGTTATTATTTGATTCAAAAATCAATATTCTGTCTAATTGAAAACTTTTCTAATGTACTATCAATATCCAAAATAATTAATTTATATTAGTTTCACGACATGATTCAGATAATTTTGTGTTGTTCTGTAACACGGTCAAATTTTGCTCAAATATTAAATTAAAATTCGACCGAGCTGGGCCTTTTATTTTCCCTTGCAGAATTTGAATATCTTCCATATAACAGGGCAACACTATTACCATATTACCTCTATTTCAAGTATTGCATTTTGGCTCAGAGAAATCTCTCTGGTTTTATTATTATTATTGTTTTTTCTCAAACGCCCACGTGCTATTTCTGCTGCTGCTACAGCAGACAAGCAAGCTACTGTGGCTGCCGGAACCACTGGCTCTGCTGTTGATTTGATTTTTATATGTTGTTGTTTACTTGATCACTCACCCAAATAACAATAATAACAACTACCACTGATATTCCTACATCTATGAGATACCACAATACTAGAGAGTGATATTTATTTGTATTATACAAGATCTTCAACAGCACAAAAACAACAAATGCATACAATGAATATTGTACATGAGGTATAATAGTATTGTATACAAATGCAGAGGCTGTAAAATAATTGCAAATGCGAAAAACAATAAAACTAGATCCTCTGACAGGCTGTCGTATGTCATTTGTGGTGAGCAATGTCATCCAACTTTACTGCTACTTACGGCAAACATGCTGCATGTTTTGCTGGAAGAGCAGACGAAGAAAATAATAATAATTTCAAATCCATGTATGGTCTTGGTATGTGCGGGGCAGTGAGTGGATTATTGCCGGTCTACCAACAAATCGAATTTGTTGCGCCAATCAGTAGCATTCAGTCTTTGTGGCTTAAGAGTTTCATACAAACATACTCAGGTTTTTTTATTTTTCTTACAATATTCATACAAGTTGTTGTAGTAAAATGAAAATTTATTTAAGTTTGGAAAAACAAAGAACGCGAACTGGTACCAAGAATTATGTCAGAAAAGTAATGAAAAAATGTGCGTTTTCGTTTTCTAAGAAGTGAAAAAGTTTGTAATTTTAAATGACCGTTATTTTTAACGATTCAAACGGTTGGCTATTTTTTAAAAATATATCAAGTGACTGTTCTAGTACAAGTTCTGTTTTAAGCCAATACAACTTTGATATCAATAGCTGACTTTTTCATACAGAGTGCTGAATTGTCTAGAAGACATTGAGAATCTTAAAAAAAATTCAGTAAATGAACAAAGGTCAAATACTTAAGATTTTGTATAACTTCATTGTGTTTCCAATATCTGTAAAATGAGGTATTCTCATTCATCATTAAATTAAACAAGTGTCTCTGCTATTTTTACTATTTCGTTTACATAGTTTTGTAATTTGTACAGAAAATATTACAAATTTTTTAACAAATTAACAGCTTTTTTATTTACTTACTTACAATAAACGATACTTAAATAAAATATTATATTTAACATTGTTTAAAGGTCCCTATTGTTTTGTCAATTAGAGCGTTAAATGTGGATTTCAAATCAATTATGTTGACTCGGGCTGAAAATGTTTTGTTTAGATAATCGTTCTAAAGAACCAACTCACAAAATTTTAAATGCCACAAACTATCACTGCTAATGGCTGTTACGATCATCAGTTTAATAGTCTCTATTTGAGAGTGGTCCAGCATAGAAACCAAAGTTTAATGATTAAAAGATCTCTACGTGGAATAATTAGTCGGTACAATGTTAGAATGAGCTGGTTACGAACTTGTGAGACAATGTTATGCAGTGGTCTTGAAGGTTAGCAAGCCAGTTATAAAATCTTCGATCACACAGTGGTTTGGAAATGTTTTTTTTTTTGGAAATAATTCGGTATCTTGGGAACTATTAGATACATTATTACGAAATTTCACACGGTTAGAGCTGAGATGTTTTCTAGTTGATATGCAACTGCTCAGCTTCTCAAATTTGGTCATCTCACTTTTTTTGGAAAAATCGCCAAAAATCCATTTATGAACCGAATGAGCTGAAGTTTAAAATATAAATAATCCTTGAGAATATCGGCAAACAATACGCTTACATATGGGTAATTCCATATCATCGAACGATTTTGCAAAAATAAGAGTATCTGAAAAATAATTTGGTGTTTATGTTCCATTCAGAGGGTACTATATTTTAAAATAATAAAAAGTTGTTGTACAAAATATTGAGCGAAATAAGGGTACATATATCGTAGGTGACATAAAACGGAACTCCTTTTGAGGTACATGTAGAAATATGCGAAAATATTCGAATCGTGAGAGGCGTTATGTTTTCTTTTAAATTCGTACACTAAACGAAATATTTTTCCATTACAATCCGTCATATTTAAATAAAAACAATCTTTGGATGATTTTATAATAAATAAAATTTAATATCGTACGTGACATACAGTACGTGACAGATTTTTCTCTTATAATAAAACAATATATATTCTGTAAATACATACATATGTATATGTATACAAAAACTAAAAAAAATTAATAGAAAATATACATTCGGTTTCAATAAACAATTTGACAATAGCAAAAAAAAACAATCAGAGTCAAATTCATTTCATACTACAAGATAATAATTGTTCTTTTTTGTTTTTTCAGTCGTGGTAGCGATTATTGAGGAATTGCCTATATGTAGTTTATCTCTTTTAGTTGAAGAGATATTTAGATTTATTTACTTTTTTTTAAATTTTCAGGAACAATTTTTTGTTTTTTCGAAATCAGATATATTTGCGATAAAATTCTAAATAAAATAAAAACATTTAGCTCGTCCCTATAAAAAGTTACACGCATCCAAATTTGGAACTTGTAGAAAGGGCCGTATTTTTTAAGTATGTTTCCAAAAAAAATATAGGGACATTTTTTTCAGGAAATATATACATTTTTTATATGATCCGAAAAGAGAACTTAATGCAAAAACGTGTAAAGTAAAATTTGGCTCACATAAGTGGACATCGCCCCCAACAGAAATATCCAAACTTGGCCAATTTTTAAAAAAAATTTAGGTTTGATTAAAAAATTCTAATAACGTAAAGCACCGATCCTCGAAAAAGCTCAATATTTGTATAGCCCAATATCTTGTTTAAATACATTAAAAGTGTTTTTACTATCACACTGTAAATAATGTCACAGTAGGCACTTTTTAAAAAAGAACTCAGTTTTTGGAACACATTTTCCCCGCATTAGGAATTTCGGTATTTTAAATTAAAAAAATTTTAAAAATGATAATGCTATCGATTTAAGGATACTTGGATCTACATTAGATTCAAATTTTTGTATGCTATCTTTAACCGTTAAAATTTTACATTAGTTCAAATTTTATATTTTTTTTTTCATGAAAAATTTTTAGTTTTAGACGTCCGCAAAATTCATAAAATTATTTAATTTTATTAAAATATCAATCTTCAATTTCTAAGGTTTTCACCAATACCAAATATTTATATAAAATGATTATACTTACTCTTCAGAAGCTCCACAAACCTTGCCCGTTTCAAAAATTTTAACGTTTTTTCAAATATTCCACGATTCTAAACAAAAAATTTTAGAATTTCCATATATAAAGCATATAAATTGGAATGATTTTCTTTTCGAATCGCATTACACAATAATCCCGCTGAATAATTGTTCAACTCACTTTTTTTCGAGATAGATAAACTATTAGAAGATCCTGAGTATTTCTGGAAACAAAAATATACTAGAAATTTGAAGAAAATTAAAAAGAAATGCAATCTTTAATACTCCCAGCAGATCACAGCATTTGAAATTGATATAGCGATCGAACTTTCCAGGTCACTAACCGTTAGGTTATGTTAGATAGTAGTGTATAATGTACTTATCCACTATGAGATTCCAAGAATCTATTGTGATTTCTTTCGAAAATAAAAAATTCTGAAAGATATTCGGCTGTGCCGAATCTTAAATATCCTTCATCAAATTACTCTTTACAAAAAAGTTGGGTGAAAAATAATGTTTAATAAAAAAATTTTGTGTTGAGAAAAAAATATTTCCGAACAATTTACAACGAAATATGAGATTTGAAACAAAATATCCAAGTTTTAACAAAATTTCCATAAAAAAATTTTCAAAACCGACTTAAATTTCTTCCTGTTATTTAAAGGACTTTAAAGGATTTACAAAAAAAAATTAACTTTGAAACAAAATATCGAAATTTTAAAAAATTTACATCAAATTTTCTGAAAAATAAAATTAAATATCTCTATACAATTTAAAGCTGAACTAAAATATCTCCAATAAACCAATATTTTGCATAAATTTAAAAAAAAAAAAACATTTCAAATATTGCCACCAGCATTTTTCTCTTATTCTAAAAATTTCTCTTTTTATGCCACAAAATAAACATTTCTCCGTTTCTACGATTCCCAAAGGTGGGATGGTTGCTAAGGAAACGATAAAATGTTTGTAGGAAACTGCAATAAAATAACTAGAGGTTGTTTAAAAGTATCATAATTTTCATTTTGATTTGACAGTTTGAGTATTGAAATTGTTATTTATTTCAAGATCGAATGACGAGTGGTCGTCATTTTATTTCTTTCATTCAATCAAATTTCAAATACCTACAACCACAAACTAATTAAAGTGAAGCACACACAAGCGCGTAAAAGTTCAAATAAAAGTGAAAATTATTTAAATGATCTCCCTCATTTTATGTACATCCAACTTCAACACACTCTGCTGGTAACATGCATAATTGTATGGATAGACGATCATCATTTAATTAATATGCATTTTGAAAAAATAACTTAATAAACTAATCCAAACCAATCCAATCCAATCAAATAATATCATAACAAAGGTGCTGTAGCAGTTCCATAAACAAATGAAATCACGACATTCAAATATTTAAACAACAATACCATAATGAATAGAAAATCTCTGGCATTGTCACCTTTAATATTCAAATCGAAAAAAAAACACAATATACTATAACGACTAGGACGGACGGGACGGCACACACAAATAATGATGAATAATGACAGCGTGTGATGAGTGAGCGTATAATGTCATTGGGACTCATTCAAATTCATTCAATTTACACACATTTACTTAGTAAGTTTAAATAGACATTCATGGAGTGAAGAAGTGTGGCATTTTGTGGGCGGCATATGGGGACATAAATCATGCATTTCAAATACAGCCAGCCAGCCATACCTCTAACAGCAAGTGATTTTGATAAAGACATCAGCTAAATAAATAAAAATAACAAAAACAAATATTAAACCAAAAAAAATTCAAATAAATTTTAAAAAATATTAAATTATTACAATATTATTTTTTAAAAATATTTTGTCTGTTGTTCTTTGCTTAATTTAAAAAATAAAAACAAAATGTTTGGCAAATCATTATTGAATACCAGACAAAAATATTATTTATTTTAAATGATCCCATTAGAGATGGTACAGGGAGATGAGAAATCGATCGGCGATTTATAAAGTGACAAATATGAGATTTTTGCTATTGAAAAGATCAATTTCTACTAAAAGATCTTGTGTTTAAAATTTCAAAAAATATATAGCTGTCTTGCAGTTACCTTTAAGTCATGAGAATAAAAGTGTAAAAATATTAGGTCAATACCTCCCATAATTTAATCGAAGAAGTGATTTGAATTATGTAGAATTTGGATAATTCTTGACAGTAATTTCTAAAAACTAACAATATTTTTTGTTATTGCTCAATTTTAAGGAAACAATTTAGAATGTTATATCGAAAGAAATATTTGAAAGAACATTTGAGTACAAGCAGACAAGTCTAATCCATTCGGCTCTGGGGTCAAAGGTTACATTTTTGAATTTATTTTGTAGACAGAGAAATGTATATGTATATAGAAGGATTTTAATGGATCTTTGGAAAGTTTATGAGAACATCTGTATAATTATGTTAATTTTTTTCCCAAAATTTAGCAATTTTAAATACTGATTTCAAAATATATATTGACTTTGAGAATTTTTCATAATTAAGTGGATTCAGATAATCGAGAGAAATTTCCATTGAATACCTGCTAAAGGCATTCGCAATCATATTGTTACGAAATTGTACTTGAATTCAAATATAACGATTTTAACGGCTGATTTAATGTTGCATAATGCTTTCAAATAGCAGTGCCTTTCAAACTGTAACATATCTGTGGGCATTATTAGCATTGAATAAAAGCTTTGAGTTGATCATTGATCGTAAGTATGGCAACGCTGAATGTTTGCTGCGACTCGTATATTCGAATTCGAATATTCGAGTTTTAACAGTTAAAGAACATTGTAGAAAGTTCACCAGATATGGCGTGTGGAATCGAAAGCTCTAGGCTTCGAATATACGACAGTTAAAGAACAATCTAGAGCGCAGATAGCAGTGTTAAAAATAGTGGCAGAGGGTGCAGTAGTTAGTGAGTTTATCAGAGACACTATTCGAATAAACATCAACTGAGTGCCTTAAAGTGTGCTGTATTTTCAAGTCAATTCGTGTACATTATAAAGTGTATCTGTATTTCTGCGAATTTATAAACGTGTATAAAAAACATTGAGTGACTATTTAATTCTGTGGTTGATGTATATTTTAAATAAATAAAGAGTTGTTACAATTTTTAAACTACTAAACGGCTTTTATTTGCAATCAAGAGTATCCGGTTTATTTAAAGGAAATAAACCAACGTTTTGAAATGGTTAAAATGTAACAATATTAAAAGAGATATTTCCTTTACTAATAATAAATATTATTTATGAAAAACGAAATTAAGAGGAAGCCAAACTTTTTAAAAACTAAAAATTTATCTAAATTGGTTCAGGATTTATAAAAGCATTAAATTTTAAAACCATTTCACTTAAAGTTTAGGTTATTTTTTATAATTATCATAATCACTTTTCCCAATCGCCTAAATTATGTCTAAACAATCTTGCAAGAGTTGAAAAAGGAATAGTGTTTTTCGAATCAAATTCTTAGTGAATAAATTATTTCATCGATAGTATTCTTGAATACTAATGGTTCGTTTTGTTTAGCTATATTAATAAACTGTTGGTATTAGAAAATTCTTTCGAACTTTTTACTGTATTATAAATGTTCTTAGGACTATTTCCTTTAATAATTCACTGACATCTAACTAATTTAAGCTTGAAGCGAGAGATAAACTCAATGAGCCATTTATAATTTTCGTATCTTTCTTTCACAATATAATTTTCCGACCCTATAAAGTATATCATATATCACCGTATTTTTGGAAGCATAATTACAACAATATTTATTTAAATAAATTTTTGAAAATTATATAATTAGGGTTAAAAAAGTCACGTGTAAACATTTATAATTAGAAATGCCGAGGAAATTACATAATATTGTTGTAATTATGCTTCCAAAAATACTGTAAATGGTGAAATTGAGAACTAGAATAGCCCCATATATATTCTGGATCCTTATAGATAGCGGAGTCGATTAAGCCATGTGCGTCTGTTTGTCTGTTGAACTTACACGATTCATACATCAATATCTCCGGAATTCTTCCGGCACGGTTGCTATTTAAAATCGAGAAAATCGATCCACAAATGGTTGAGATATAAGGAAAAAACCAGGACAACCTCGATTTTTGATATATTTTTTACCTATATCTGGATTACTAAGTCATTAATATAGACAATATGGATATCTAATGATAGGTATTTCAAAGGCCTTGCAATGACGTATAGAAGACCATAGTAAGTTGGACCTACAATGGGTCAAAATCGAAAACATATTTTTTAACCCGAATTTTTTTTCACCAAAAGTTTTTTTTCGCTAAAATAGAAAAAAAAGATTTTTAAAAATTTAAAAAAAAAATCGAAAAATTTTTTTTTCCAAAAAATTAAAAAACTACTTTGGAAAAAAAATAAATTTTATTTACCTAAAAATATTTAAAAATTTTATTTTGAAGTATAATTTAGTGAAGGGTATATAAGATTCGGAATATAGCTCTCTTACTTGTTTATCTATATCTGGATTACTGAGTCATTAATATAGACAATGTGAATATCTAATGATAGACATTTGCAACGACATGTATAACGCCATAGTAAGACGGGCCTACAATGGGTTAAAATCGGGAAAAATATGTTTTAACCCGAATTTTTGTTTGTCTTAAATTTCTTTTTCACTGATAAATTTAAAAAATTAAAAAAAAAAATTTAAATTAAAATTAACCGAATTAGCAGCTGTCTTACTTGTTAGAATTATAACTTGTTTGCAGTAACATTTATATATTTATAGAAGGAGCTATTGGACCACTGATCTACAATGATTGAAAACCTCTCTTTAACTATAGTATTTGTCAAATTAGAGCAAATAAATTTATTCATTTATTCGATTATTCTACAAAAAATTATACGAATATTTGATATTCGAAAATGATAATTTCTAAATTCTTCGAATAATTCGTGAGAAATTGTTCGATTATCTTTTTTTTCAGAACCGAATTCAGCCCAATCTCCAAGAAAACAAAACTTTTAAATATCAATCAATGGATAGATTTTAGGATTTTCATTATCTTAAAAAAAATCCAATAATTTGCAGTGTTAACTCACTTCTGAGGCTCTCTGTTTATTAGATCATTGGCCACTCATTACTAAACTATTTCTAAGTAATCGAGACAGTATGTACAAATCATTACAAATTAAGTTTTAGCTGGGTACTTACGTTAAAATACTCACTTGTTTAATTTTCACTTCATCCTCAATATACCTCACGTACCCCACCTTGCCGCACGTTCACACACACAATTTTACAAACATAAACAAAGTCAGCAGCTAAAGTCTTGTTATGATAATTTTTCATCATCATCATCTTCATAGATGTGTGGCGCTGTTGCTTGACTTGTGCCGGTGCTCTATGCCAGTGCATTGCGTGTGTCTTTGGGCCTGTTGCTTCGTCTGCTGTTGTATCTATCTATCAGATGTGTAAGTGCAGCCAACATTTAGTTTAGTATTTATCGTTGTTGTTGTAGATGTTGTTGTGGTTGACTACTTGTAGTATCTGTTGATTAGTTGCAAAATGGTCTGTGACACAATGTGACATAATGAAGAAAAATCTTCCTCTTTGTATATCAAATTCACGACACACACAACTCATATTTACATTGTGCCACATATATAAACATCCATTGCATACAACACAAACTATTTGCTTGTCTATTTATTTTCAAATACAATTCATACTCTTGCAATGCAAATGTATCTACTTGTTTGTATCTTAACTTACATACATCCATCCACTCACATGTAATGCGTTTATGCTTAGTTAGCTAAATTTTGTAGTAAGTTTTAAAGATCATAGAAAATTCAACTAACTATGAGCACGAGCAGTCAGCATTTTTTTGACTAATCATTGGGGAAAAAAAACTACTAAAATCTTTTATTGGTTAAAAATATAAATAAAACTGAAAAGTAGTAACATGTCACATAAATTTTTAGTGACTTAATTTGTATTAATAAGTTTTAATTTTAAATTGATTTAACGGTCTGCTGGTAATTCAAATTCGTTTAACGTTTTCAACATGTTAGTTTAACTGTGAATGAAAAGAAGAAAAAAATGAGACCAATCAAGCTTGAGTTTTAAATTATTATTTGAATTTCATCAATGACAGTTTAAAATTAATATAAACTCATATTTTTTAAATTAAATTTTATTTAGACCTGTTAACTTATCAATATTATAAATATAGTTAAGGCTTAACTACAGATAAATTTTAATTTTTTTGTGAATTATGAATTAGTTATCTGTGATTGTAATATATTTATAAATTCAAGATTTTTAAAGCAAGTTTGCTTAAAATATAAAATTTAAATATGAAACACAATTTCGTGCAATGGTGATTGCAAATTAAAATAAAATATAATGATCACTTAAATCATTATTGTATTAGCGAATGTAAAATTTACCTTGATTTGAATAAGAAAAGGATAATGACCCATTTTCCTTAAAGGTTTGGTAATTGAAAACCCGGTCCTGAGAAATGAAAAGACATAGAAGAGTATTTTTATTATCTTATTCTTGAGTTTATCTCTCGCAAAGCTTCAAGCTTAAATTTGTTAGATGTCACTGAATTATTGAAGGAAATAATAGTCCTAAGAACATTTTTAATACAGTTGAGAGTTGTCGTTTTTTAAAAAGTTCTAAAGAATTCCTTAATACCAACATTTTCAATTAATATAACTAAAGAAAACGAACCATTAGTGTTCAAGAATACTATAAATTAAAGAATTTATTCACTCAGAATTTGATTAGAAAAACGCACTATGAGTTCCGAATGGTTTAAAACAATTTTGAGTCCAGTTACTGCAGTAAAGGAATTGTATAAATATCTTTCATATTTAGTGCTTAATAATTTAACGTATTACTTTTGCTAATGTGAAACTGGGCTTACAAATATAAAATTCAGAATAATTTTATCAGAATTGCTGTAAATTTTTCCATAAATCACTTAATCTATTAAATCATATACAAAACTGCAGTCTGTTTAAACATTTTTCAAAAAAAGAAAAGTTTTTTTATTTTTTTTAAAAAAAAATCTTAACGATTTTTGACATGCTTGACACCTTACAATAAAACTTAATTAAATAACGATTAAATTTAATGAAAATCACACAAAATCAGACACAAAAATCTCACTGGTCTTCAAATTAAGTGCCAAAAAATCAACATACTCGTCGTCATTTGATGTAATCAGAAAAAAAATTTAAAAATTCAAAAACAAAAAACAAAAAATATTCATTAATATTAACTGTGTTGATTTGATTTGATATTGACCGCATCAAATAAAGACGGCAGAAAATATTTTTTATCAAATTAAAAAACGATTAAAATGAAACAACTTAATTAAATAGACTTTCAAATCGTGTTTGTTTGTTGATATTTTTATTATTATAAATAAATATTTCTTCTTTTTTTATATTTAATCATTAAAACTAAAAATATAAATTCAACTATTAACTAACACTAGCGCTGACCACCAACAAAACACACATACTACATATTTATATGCATATTATTTTGTTATTGTTTTTTTAATAAATAATAAATTGTTTTGTTTTTTTGTATTTTGTTTTGTTTTTAAATTGATTAAGAATAATGTAGTATAACGGTGTGTAATGTTGTAAAAAAAACTATAAAATATAAAGAGAGAGAGAGAGTGATTAACACAAATAGATAGGGAGAAAGAGAGAGGTAGCCAAATATTGTAAAAAAGACTGTGAGTGTGTAATGCCAGTAATTGAGTTAATTAACTCTTTTTTGTAATTAGTTAATGATCATTAAATTGTTGTAATTTTACAACAGACAATGAATGCATTGCATTGCATGCATGTTTGTTGTAATGAACCTTTGAGCATTTGATATTATTGTTGTAATTATGACTTTTGAAGATTAGCCAGTTCAATAGAGTCACCACAACTGTAAAGAAACAAACAAATAAAAAAAATGAGAAGAAATGTAACATCATTAAGATAAACTTAAATGAAATAGTTTTTTTTTTTAATTCATTTTACACAAAGCTAATAATGATGATAATGATTCATTTACACTCAAAACATGATGATTGTTGATTACTGATCGCTGATTATTGTTAACACCTTTGTATATTGACAACATTGTATGTAAAACTATAAAAATGCGAGTATGTCAGTCAGAAGAGCCATTAAAAAGAGATACTATTTACAATTAGGTAACAATTATTATTGTGTTTTATGATAATAATAACTAATGGTGATTATTATTATGATTGTGATGTTGAAACTAATAAAAATCTATTTGAAATAAAAATCACTGATAAGACTGTTAGTTAAAACTTTTATGGTTGACCTTCAGCGTTTTTTGTTCAATTATAATAATAATATTTTCACTTACTTTATACATATCATGGCTGCTGTTTCGCTGTCCTTGTGTTGTTTGTCCGTTTTTGCTAAATTATTCACTTTATTTCCATTATTTTCCTGAACTGCCAGTGAGTTTGTTGACGGTATTTTACCGCTGCCTCCATTCATGTTTAGCAAATGTTTGGGCAATTGATTGGACGAATCTCCGCGATGATAAAGTGATGTGTGCCGATTACTCATGGTGGACTGTTAAGAAAAAACATAATTACATATTAAATATGTTGGTTTTGGAAATAATACAGATATTCATAGTCAATTCATTGGACAATTTGCAAAACTCAAAATCTATATTTTTAAAATTTTGAAATCATCATTCCAAAAGCCCCATATTGCTTTGCTTTATGTATGAAACCTAATATATCGGCCAGAGCTAAGATCGAAGCAAATCTTTCAGAAAAACTTTATAAAATATGAATACCAGCAAAATCGTTCATCAAAAATTACCGATGTATTTGGCGCTGTCGAATAATTTAAGATACAATTTGACAACAAATTTGACGTATTCTTCGTAATCTGAATAATATGAACGCGCATCGCTGTTATAAGGTAGCAACAAAGTGTTTTTGCTTCGAAAATGTCGAAATTTGGGACAATAAAGCGTCATATGCGAGAAGTTTTGCTTTGGTATTGTACGGTTCAGAAGTGAAGATTTTGACACGGAAGACAAAGATCGCCCAGGCCATACAAAAAAGTTTGAAGAACAGCAATTGCACGAATTACTCCCTGAATATTGTTGTAACTTTCAAATAGAGCTTGCGAAATCATTGGAAGCTACTCCAGCAACAAAACGTTTGTGGGCAGCAGTATTTATCTAAAAGTAGGGAAATTGGTTACCATACGAATTGAAGCCGAGAGACCTTGAAAGACGGTTTTACATGTCCGAATTGGGCGCTATAAAAGGAATTTATTTTGGCACCGAATACCAGCTAACCAGCCGAATGGACACCAAAACCAAATGTCTATGGCGCTAATGTAAACCAGGGAACCTATACCGAACACCACTGATTCGATTCTGGCGAGCATTGGCCGAAAATCTATTATCTACCTATTATGAGCCGCGGAAATCTGGACAGACCATCACAGGGAACCTGTACCGAACAGAACTAATTTGTTTCAAGGGACCATTGCACGAAAAACACCCAGAATATTCGGTCAGACATAAAAAAAATTATGAGCTACTGAATCTGGCCAGACCATCACAGGGAACCTATACCGAACACCACTGATTCGTTTCAGGAGAGCATTGGCCGAAAATCAATTATCTATCTATTATGAGCTGCGGAAATCTGGCCAGAACATCACAGGGAATCTGTTCCGAACACAACTGATTCGTTTCAAGCGAGCATTGGACGAAAAACGCCCAGAATATGCGGCCAGACATAAAACTGTAATAATTCATCGTGACAGCACTCGGACACATGTAGCAATACCTGTTAAAAATTATTGAGAATGAAGTGATTGGGAGGTTTTGTCTTACCCGCCTTAAAGTCCAGACCTTGCCCCGTCCTACTACTATGTATTTCGAACAATGAAGAACGCTCTCTCTGGAATTCGTTTCAGAACAGAGTATCCGAAATTGGATTGATTCGTTCTTGGCCTCTAAAGATGAGCAGTTCTTTTGGCTCGGAATCAATATGATGCCAGAAAGATGGAAAAAGATCATAGCTAGCAATGGCCAATATTTTGAATAAAACTATATTGTACAAGTGATTCTAAATAAAAGCTGAAAATTTGAAAAACTGCCGCATTTTTTAGTCGTACAGTTCTGTCGGTTTTAATGAACTCAATTACGGAAATCTAAAATGGGTATTTTCACACAGAGAAAACAGATTCGTAATAGCAACCGAATTTGTTGCCAATCAAATTATTCAACCTTAGTGACCGAATTATACAGTTGTGGCTACAAAATTTTAGAAGTGATAACAAAATTTTGGTTGCTTCAACCGAAATTCTTGTTTATCAACTGACTTTCTGTTGATAGATCCAAAAAATTCTATGTGTGCAACCGAATTTGTTGGCAATCGAATGATTCGGTTGCACACATAGAATCTGTATTCTCTGTATAGAACTTATATAGATTAACGGCAATGGTTTATCTATTTAGATTTAGATCATTTCAGTAACGGTATTTTATTTTAGCGGTAACGGTGTTAGCTGAAAGGGTATTTTCTTGCTTAAAATCTCTAAATTATTTGAAAGTCTTAAATAAAAACAATCACTTACCGTATTATTGTGATTTACACGTCCACGTATATTAAATACCCCATAGACAATGGGATTCATGCACGAATTGGTGCAGGCAAATATAAACAAGCCCTTTCGTATCAAGGAGCTGACCTCATCCACCGATGGCTTGTCTATCCAATACCACATACAGATGATATAATAAGGAGTCCAGCATATGATGAAAACAATGACAATGGTTATGGTCATTTTTAAAGTTCGCTTTTTGGCACGACTTAAAACATCATCATTGGAACGACGAAAACGTTCTAAAAACAAAAGAAACAGAAATGAAAAGAATGTAAACTATTTCATTAAACAATCAAATAAAAATGCCTAACTAACAGCCCCCAAAAATGCATATCTTTTCCCCCCCAAAAAAAAACTAAACATTTCACTTGTCACCTTGTCTTCCCAAGCAGATGAACCTGCACACACCAAACAAAACATTCCACATATGTACTAATCGCACATGTTTGTGGCAATTCTCTTGGGTGGGTTGGGGTGCAGTGTGGGGTCTAGAAGAATGAAAGCAACTAAATAATAGAATAAACTTACCAATGCCTTTAACTATACGCAGACTTTTGCGATAAATTTCCAAATAGATCGCCCCGTAGCAATAGATAAAAGTGATCAATGGACAGGCATACATGGCACACATGTTGGCAATGTTATAGAATAATTTGTGAAATTCACTGGCAAATGAATGAAATGTAACACATTGATAGTAGCCTTTAACTTTCGGATGCTCTTCCAAGTGAAATACGTAAGCCTGTAACGATATTAAGAAATGTTAAGAAAATTAATCCAAAAATATTTATATTTATAGACAGAGTTGGTTGGTTGGTTTGTTTGGTTGTTTGAAGCCGCAAGTGAAGAAACACTGACCCATAACATGCAACCATCTAACCAACCAACTTGTCAATTAAACACACACGCATTTTCCCCCCAACTACAAACCTGTGGCAAACTACATAATATGGAACTACACCAGGCTATGACTAACATTATGCGTCCACGATTTGAGGAGAGTTTCAAAGGTTTAATTATAGCATAATATCTACAAACCAAAAAAAAAAAAAGAAAAACAAGAAATTATTTTAAAGTAATAGAAAAATACATTTCGAATTTATAGTGGAGCAACTTCACTCTCCAACATCATGCTCTCAGGCATCATGCTCCTGTTATAAGTGTTTGGGTTGGTTTGGTTTTAGCTTACCTGTCAATGGATATGCATACCAACACGAAACTCGATAGGTAGAGACCAAATACTCTAAAGAAACTCATAAGACGACATACGAAATCTGTCGATTTCCATTGCACTGTATAGGCCCACGCAATCTCTAGCGGCATCAGCAGAAACGTCACCATTAGATCGGCTATCGCCAAATGCATTAACATGATGTCAATCCGCGACGGACCACGTAAACGACGTTTCGTTAATAGATACAACACGGTTGAGTTGCCAATTGCTGAGATCACAAAGAGAAAACTGAAATAAATTGAAAATTAAGAAATATTTATTTAGTGATGCAAATATAAATGTAGACAGGAATAAAATAGATGTAGACAGGAAGATAGAGAGTGAGTGGTTTATTAAGATGTCTAGATTGGATTTATATTGTATTGTATGTATTTATGGTTTGTTTAGACAGGCGTTTTACAAGGAATTTAATTTCATGAAAACTCTCATACCTAATATGTGAGTGCTTCCCTTTAAATGTCTTAGACAACTTAATAAAAAAAAGGCATAGATACGTAATAGGGATACCCAACGGGAATGGATTTTACAAATCTAGGAATTCCGGATTTTATAAATGTAATACCAGGGGTTCTGTCATTTTTCGGAAACCCGGATATTTTTTTGTACAAATCCCTGGATTGGCATTTATTAATCCCTAGACTACCCGGAATTTTCGGAATCGAAACTGAAAGCTGTTTTGAAGCTATATTTCAAGTCTCTAATGAAGTGGAGCTTTTCTGCTCTATATCTGAAAGTTAGGTTAAGTTGAGTAAAGGTGGGATTAAAGGGACCATGCCCGTTTCGGCTACACAAAAATGAAATTTCCGCATGTTGTGCACTCTTTCCATATCCACACAGAGAAACAGATTCGTGATTGCAACCGAATTTGTTGCCTAATTTGTGGCTACAAAATGTTAAAAGGGTAACAAAAGTTTGGTTGCTTTAACCGAAATTCTTCTTTGTCAACTGACTTTCGGTTGATAGAACCGAAAAATTCCAAATCAATCGATTGACAACAAATTTGGTTGCTATCACGAATCTCTTTTCTCTGTGCAAAAGCCTATAAACTTATTTGTATTCCTAAGTTATTCCAAGTTTGGCATGGTGTCCATATAAAAGTGTTCGCCTCTCTCTCTCTTTGAACCTTCAAACACATACAAAATAAGTTTATCAATTTCAAGTTTTATTTTCTTATGTTCAAATGGAAAATCTCATTTTCAATTGTTATAGTCTGAATTTAAAATAAGTAATTTCAATTGCTGTAATTTAATTATTCAATTTCAACTGTTAGAAGAAGTCTAGAATATTGAAAGAAAACCTGGATCATGAAGAAAAAAAGGTCTAACAGATATTGATAACCCTAGGTCTCCACGTAGCAATTTTTATTGCTAAGCACAAGCAATAACGTCGGCAGAACAACAGCAGAGCGATTGCTGATTGCTGTAGGTGGAGAAAACGTTCGTCACAAATACAAAATTTTCAATACGAGAAGTTCTATGAAAAACTGAGGTGTATTTTGCATATACATATTTTGTGTTGAATGATTTTTTTTCTAATTTCTTTGTTTTTTTTTTGCTTTTGGTACTTAAATAAATGAAATATGTATAAATTAATCGCACCGAATCATAGAAAGAAGAAATTTTACATTAACGACAACTGAACTGACAGCTTATTGCTTAGCAATAATTGCTCAGGCAATCAGTAAAGCAATCATTGCGCAATGGATTGCTACATATGGCAATTTGCGGTCTACACTAGCAAATTTCATTGACGCAATCAAATTTGACAATTGCAGCAATAAATATTGCTACGTGGAGACCTAGGGTAAGGAAAATAAGACGAACAACTCTTTCGAATATCAGCGAACACTTCTATCAGAAAAGCAGCTCGTAAAGTTAAATACTCTGATTCTTTTGTGCGCAGAGCCAAAATGAATGTTGGGTTGAATTGGTATCAAGTTCAGAATGTTCCAGATCGCAGTGCGGTAATAAACGCTTTTTACCTTTCTTAAAACAGCACAGAGTGCCTTCATATTTCTGGGCCGATTTAGCATCATGCCACTATGGAAAAAAGGCCCTTGGGTAGTATCAATCAATAATGTAAATTTTGTAACACGGGAGGCAAATCCACCCAACTGTCCAGAACTTCGGCCTGTGGAAAGGTATTGGCTCTTGTAAAAGAGAACTAAAAAACACAGGAAAAGAATCGTCCAAAAAGGTAACGGAAGCAACCATAAAATCTTTAATGACAGGATTTCCAAAATATTTCTTCATCATACAGATGTTGTTTGCCATCTTTGTCTCATATTCGAAACAAATTATTGGTAACGAGATGTTGACATATAATCATGGATATACATATGTATCCCAGCAGTTAAGCGAGTAGACAATGTATGCCTTTTAGACAATAATTGTCACCAATGTCTGATTTGTTTGCTGACTTCAATCTATATATTTTGGGTCATTTGGCACGTATGTGTTCTTTGTTGTGCAGAGAGAAGTCAATTGGATACTTTATACATTCCTGGTAATATAGCGTGAAGGCAATTGTCTCTTAAGTGTCTCTAAGTAATCTACAAACTGATTTTATATAAATTGTGTTAAAAGTTCATTTTATTTTTGTTATTTTACCCACCAAAAGTAATCTATTGGAGAATTGTCGGAGGAAGGTTTGTTTACAAGCAATCGGTTATTGGACTGTATATGAAATGTGTTTTTAAATGACTATTTGAGTTCAATTTGTAGCTGATCAAGTAACCAGTTGTGTATGTCACTCGATGTACCCAGTATTCAAATCCAAAACATTGACTACCAAAGACCAGCTATCGGACTCTGTCATTGTAATCTGAATGGGTAAATAACTAAATACGTAGCTAGTTATGTAACTAGTTGTCCCTCTAAATGATAGGTGAAATCACTAGTTTGGGACAGTCTTCTAGAACTGCTGGTATGTATTTGAGGAATTTAATTGAGATAAATTAAAATCGATAATGATGTGAGAAATATATAAATGTCATATGCGAAATATTTTCTTACTTCATCGCTTAAATATGAAAGCAAATTGTTTCAAATAATTTAAAGTTTATTCAGTTCGTAATTCGTAATGAATGTTATTTCAAATTATGAAAATTAAAATATTTCATATCTTAAAATTGCATTAACGTTAGCAAATCTCTATGAAATTATTTTTTTATAATAAAACTCGGTATAAACGAAAATATTTGTTAAAACTATCGATCCATAATTGAAATTAAAACGAGACAACTTTGCAAAATCTTTAAATATCCGTATTTTGTCCCATGATTTTATTTAATTTTACACGGTAACATTTCGCTTCAGATTTTTGGAACAACAACAAAAAAAATAAAATCTAATTCACTTTTGGGACAAACTAGAAAGATGGGAAAATGATTTGAAACACATTACAATCATAGAGACTGATGTCGATCACCCAAATATTGTTGCTCCAATGATCTTATATAATTTTACACAGTATGCTGCAGTTTGGGACTGATATCGATTATCCAAATTGGATATCGATTATCCAAAATCGTAGAACTACAAATATAAGGATCGAACTATAGATAAGATTAATGTACAAAGTCTTAAAAATCAGACTTAGTTTGATCTCCACCATATTATTAAAAACAACATCTGAATAAACTTACCTATAAACTGTAATCGATAAACGATGGCCATCGTTAAATATCATATCCTTTGAGTAGTGCATGGTGCCATTTGTATTGTTGTTCACATTTGACCAGTCCGTTAAAACACGATGATCGTAGATTTTCTCATTTATCTCCGTTTCTGGCATTTTAATCATGTTATTTTTTTTTTGTTGTTGGTTTGGTTGTTGTTTGTGTTAAAAGTGTTGTATGTTTATTTATTTATTTTATTATTTAGCCGTATGTAGAGGTATGTTTTTGTTGTTTGCAATAAAATTATGTTTGTTGTGATTATGTTTAAATGATCAAAAAACAACAACAAACATTAAAAGGAACAAATATATTTTTATTTTGTTTTTTTTTTAGTAACAACTGATTATAAATCACACAATTTTGAGTTGATCTACAATAAATGAAAATGTGCAAATACAAAAAATATATATTAAAGTACTACTCACAAACAATATGACACACACAGACACTCAAACATTGACAGAATTCAGAATTGAAGAGAGAGAGATAGAGACGACACACACAGACAATGTTTAAATAACAACAGAGTTTTTTTTAGTAGATTATCACAAACAATCGGTTGATAGATCAATAATGATGATCGCTTGTTAGATCGTACGTTGCAAATGTTTTTAAATGTACTACAACAGTTTTAATTGATTTTCTTGGAAATATTTTTTAATTTGTACAAATTGTAATTATTTTATTTTAACACTTATTGTTGTTGTTATTATTATTTTTAGTTTGTATATTTATAGGAATTTTTGGTTTGTAGCTGTTGCTGTTTTGATTCAAAATATTTCCCAATTATTTATTTACACGCACTTTAATAAAGTTGCGGAAAATATGCCGGTGTTTTTTTCTTCTCGTTTTTGTTTAAATTAATTTACCATTTTATTAGCTGGTTGGCTGGCAAATTTTAGTTTGTTTCTTTTGATATTTTGGGCTGATCGTTGTTGAGTTTTTAAATTTATTTTGTTAAAGGAAATGTATAAATAAATATTATGGTTAGTGTAAATTTATAACTGCAAAAATATTTAGTTTGGAATTTATTTGACATCACTAAATCGTGATAAATATCTACACAAATATATAATTAAACACAAAATATGTATAGTAAAATAAACAGTTCAACTTGAACTTTGTGTTTTTTTTCTAATTTCTTTAATTGCATACATATCTATTTGTATATTTATTATATTTGTGTATTTTCACTTTTACTCTAGACATAATTTATTTTTCTTTTACATACAGATTTGGTTTAATTTTTTTTTTTGCTGATTACAATCTCGATTTTCTGGCAGACTTTTTGTTATATTTTTATTTTATTTGTATGTAGATATGTTGGTGTATTTGTTTCAATACACCAAATATTGAGTTAAGGTAAATAATATTTTAATTTAATCATTTTGTTATTTTTAGTTTTTTCCTATTAATTATTTTGCTATAGTTTTAATTGTATTCTTTATTCAATTTCACGTCTTTCAATTTTCACGTTATTCTTTAGACTACCGAGATGAAATTGAAAATTCCATCTAGGAACCTCATTTGATTATGTGTTGTTATATTTTATTTTTTATTATTAATATAACGGCTTTGATTTTATTTAAAATTGTTGCTTTTCAAATCAAAAACTGATAAGCCAGCTAGAGCCGACAAAACAACCGAACCTGATTTGCCGATGATTTTGGCATAGATTTTATTTTCCAATGTAGTATCTCGTTTCTTTCTGATTATAAAGCCTGACCCAAACACCGCCCGCATATTAAAACGTTGCTTATTTAGATTATTCAATTTGTTTTTTTTTTTACCCAAAATCAGTCTGACTCAAAGTTCAGCTGGCATAACGTCTGGGCCGTGGGGGGAGCAAGAAGATAGATAGCTGCTTTACGCTTAGCTCAGTCTTATTGATAATACACACAACGAACGTATGATTTAAATTATTCCAGAGACATTTGATATTTATGTAAGTAAGTATATAGGTGGCATCTAGAAGCGTATAACGAATGTCAAGGACCCTTCTTAGAATGTTCAAAAGCTAAGGGAATCAATCTCTAAAATATAATTTTTAATAATCTAGTCCAGTATATAAATATCAGTTCTAAATTTAGTGTATTTATGTCTTTATTATTGTATTTCCAGTTGTAAATTTAGCCTTAAAAAAACTGAAAGATCCCTACGACTTTCTTATACATTTGAAGAATTAAAATAGTTCTGAAGAGAATGTGTTGAGTTCTAAGGGGAATGTCTGATAGCACTCTGTATTTATTGTTATATTTCCTAGTTGCAAATTTCGCCATTAAAAAAAACTGAAGATCCTTCAACTTGCTCCTTCATTTGAAATGATCATTTATCAAATGAGTTGTAATGAGTGTCATCAAGAAGCGTATAACGAATACTAAGGACCCTTCTTAGAATGTTGGAAAACTAAGGGAATCAATGACTAAAATAAATTTTTAATAAGCTGGAGTAAATTATAGACACTTTGCCATATAATTTACCAATTCATAATTGAGTTCTAAAGATAAAGTCTGAATGAAGTCTATCTTTATTATAATATATTTCAGTTGTATTGTAAATTTCGCCCTAGATACCACCCGGTTTTTCATATATTTGAAATATGTCGCCTGCCTGGTTGTCAAACTAAAAAATTTAAGACATAAGAATAGAATAGGCTGTCTTGACCATGAAATTTTCAATTAGTATGTAATATAAAAAGCAGGGACATAACTGTTATAACCAATATTGGAAAAAATCCTGAAATAATTGTTTATCAAGAATTTTTGAAAAATGGTCCCTGAATAACAGTTAAATATAACCAATATTATTTTGGTCTTTGGTAACCATTATAAACGATTTTTATTTTATTTGGTCTTCAATAACCATTATGAAAGATTTTTATTTTTTTAGGTCTTTAATAACCATTATAAAAGATTTTTATTTTTTTTTGGTCTTCAATAACCATTATAAAATATTTTTATTTTTTTAGGTCTTTGATAACTATTATTAAAGATTTTTATTTTTTTTGGTCTTCCGTAAACATTATGAGTACCAAAAAAGTTTTTTAGTAGCATGGACCTGGTTTTCTTGTATTTTAAAATAGACAGAGAATGATAAATTGGTTCAGAATTTCATAAGAATCAAGAATATTTATGATTATAAACAGTTTTCTTTTAAAATGTGCAATATGTGGGAGCTATGACAAATTATGGACCAATCGGCATAAAATTAAGTGACATGTCTTCTGTATATATGAAAGTTATTTGTGCTAAATTTTATTTGAATGCCAACTTTTTTAAGAAATCTATACTCGTTAAAATGCTTTTTGGAACTGGGCCTTGTATGGGAACTATGACTAATTATGGACCAATCGTCACAAAATTTAGTAGTGAGAGTTCGGATTATATAAAACTTATTTGTGCTGAATGTGGTTTGGATATCTATATAACTAAGATATTTATGAGGGATTATCTATTTTCAGATAGGACTATCGTTTGGGGGATAGGAGAAATAATAGACCGATTTTAACCAAATTCAATAGACTTCGTCCTTGGGGCACTATACGGTATATCACTATGGTAGTGTAGGGTATAAATATTTGTAATGGCTGTAGTCTATCAAAGACCAAAAAAAAATTTTTTTTATAATGGTTATCAAAGACCAAAAAACTAAAAATCATTCATAATGGTTATTGAAGACCAAAAAAAATAAAAATCTTTCATAATGGTTATCAGAGACCGAAATAAATAAAAATCTTTCATTATGATTATTAAAAACCAAAAAAAAATAAAAATCTTTAATAATGGTTATCAAAGACCTAAAAAAATTAAAATTTTTCATACTGGTTATCATAGACTAAAATTTTTTGGAGTTATTTATAATTGTTATTACGGGACCTATTTTTTTGCAGTTATTTTTCCTATAACCAATTGTTTATTTAAAAAAAAAATAACAGTTATTTCGGGTCCCTGATAAAAAGTTCTTTTAATATAAAAAATTAATTAACAAAATCTTATTTGAAGATACAAGAGTTCTATACGATTTTCGACATGAATTCAATCAACAATATCCAATGCACTTTTAGTGATGAAAAAATGCATTTAAAAACACTTCATTTGATAGATATAGGCAAAAATATGTCAACAAATCGAGGTACCGATTTTGCTTAATATTCACATAAATATAACTGATATACTGATATTTTCACATGATGCCATGATCCGCAAGATATCTGCGGGCTTCGGAAAACGTATTTTAACCAACCAATCGTGAACATTTTCGTGCAATGATTTTTTATAATATCATATTTTGGTGATAAAGTATCATGTTTGACTGGTTTACTGAATGTAATCCAGGACTAAAGAAGCGGTTTTCTGTCTGAAAACATTGAAAACAATTGAGCAATTCTTGGAAGTTAGAATTTGACCGAATAATCGGACTCTATTGATCATTAATTCTACTAATATAAACATTTGAACTTATAAAAGGTTTCTTTCTCTTGAATACTCACAATTCGACAATCATTTAATAACAGCTCGTGATGATCGGCCCAAAAATTGTGGAAAAATCATCGAGGTGCCTTTGAAACGTTGATCAAACAGTAGTCGAATATCGGAATCAGTATTCGATACAAAGAGAATGTGCCACATAGCCAGCACCTGGTGGATATTAGTGGCGATCGTTAAAGACGAATCAAATTCAACAAAATTTATTTACTAACGATAAAAATTCTTATTTTTTCATCAGTTTTGATGGAATCGTAATATCTGTGGTAAATTGCATTAAAATCGAAAATGTAAAATTCGAAAATTGAATTTTTGCTGTCCGTTTTGATTTGGATTCTCCCAATAACTAGAAAAACTATTTTAAAGTTATTTCTACACAATTTCCAATTATATTTCAGAATTTTCCATTTGTATTTCAGAAACTTCCATTTGTATTTCAGAATTTTCCAATTGTATTTCAGAATTTTCCAATTGTATTTCATTTTCCAATTAAATTTCAGAAATTTAAATTTTTATTTTAGAAAATTCTAATAACAATACCAATAAAAATGTCTGATATACAAATGGATGAATTTCTTAAATACAAATTCTGAAGTACAAATAAAATTTTCTGAGGAACAATTGGAATATTCTGAAATACAATTAAAATATTTTTAAATATACAAATGAAATACAAATGGAAATTTAATTGGAATTTTCTGAAATACAATTGAAACTTCTTAAATACATTTGGAAATAGTAGAAATTAGTCTTACAAATTTTAACGGAATTTTCTGGAATTTCTTTATAAGTTTTCTTCTTAACGTAACAATATACAGATTCATTGTGATGACCAATTGCCAATCGAATAATTCAATTATATCCATAGATGATTTCGTTTGTAGGAATAGATAGATTTAAATAACAGAATCTTTAACACTCGAGATCAAATTTTTCAGCCACAACAGAAAAATCGGCCATTAAGGATAATTCACTCAATTTTCAACATATTCGGGTTATCACAACCAAAACAGTTTTCTCTGAAAAAGGTTTAGTTAAAACTGGAAATGTTCTTAAACCTATTATTATGGTCCCTAGCATTGCAACTTCAAAGGATGTTCATATTAAAAAAAAAATGGTTTACATTTCATTAGAAACATTCTGATTTTAAAAAGTTCTCTTTGGATCGATCGGGTGAAACGTAGGCAAAAGTCTATGAAGAAAAGCTTTCATTTTGTATAAACAAATTCCCAGTAACGAAACGATTTTTTAATTATTTCCCAAGAATAGACCAATTCCAGGAAATTAGGAACCCCTAGTTATTACTCCCAATGTTACAATCTTTATAATGAACTTAAATTGTTAGCAGTGTTTTTGTAGCTGATATGAAAAGATACTTTTAAAAAATCATCACGATTATATGTCCACATATACATATAATTTTTAAACAAATTTTATTGTGGCAACTTTTCTTATCAATGGCTTTTTTTTTTCTTAGTAAAGGTTGGAGACAAATATGAGACCTACATATTATTTATTTCACTTGTATTTTTTATATTTCTATCAAAAGAAACAGTAAAGATTTTTTATATATTTTTAAATATTTTGCGTTGTCTATATTATTATATGTATATGTATTTTTTCCTTTTTCATGCGATTATTTGATATGCTAGTTTTTTATTAATATTTTTTAATGTTTACTTTATAAAAACACTTTCGCTACTGAACTTGAATATTTTTGCAATAGACCATGAAAACATTTACAATAATCAATTTTTATCCTGCCTGGTGTCTTATAAAAACACGAAAACAGCTATAATTGTTAAAATTAAGAGTATATTAGCAGAGTTTTAAAGGAATTTATTACATAATTTACATATTAGGTCAATTCACAAGATCAGTCATAATGTCCTAATATATCACGACTAGGCGTGATATATCGGCTTAACCGACTCTTAGGCATTCGGCGCAGGTCTCTGCTGGTTGGTTACGATAACACAACATACATAGCATACAGAGTAGTTGTGAAATATTAGGACAATATGACATGATAAGAGACCTTGTGAATTAAATTCATTAGAACAAGGACTCCTCGTCAAGCTAAGTCGTAAAAGGATATGAACTTGGAGTGTCGGCATATTTCCGCATTAACAGGAATTTGCATTAAGTTACATTTCAGAAACGACATTTTGTCTATAATATTTATCATAACAATTATTGTCAAGACAAAGTTGTCAGAGCTGAAGCACTAACAATGGAGACTAACCTGATAATTTTTTCTTTTGACAATCATTTTGAAGTTTATCATGACAATTGTTTATCAAGTATAGACATAGGGTAATGGCAAGAGATTCAATCCCCATTAATTTTATTGCATTCCTTTAGAATCTGCACACAAAAAAACTTGATAAGTCATAAGAGGGTGGTAAAAACAACACTAATGTTGTTGTTGCCACCCCCTTGTATTGTAAAATGAAATCAACAGTTGTTCGCATTTTTTGTTATTATTATTATTACATTTTGACACACACACAAACATACATAATAAGTACAACTATTTTTTAGTTGTATTGTTGTCATAATTACTAACATTTGTTAACGTTAATGAGTGTCCAGGCATTTATTAAATGTGGAATGTAAGAGAGCGTAAAAAATATCAACATGAATGACAGCCAGCCAGACAGACAGACATGTCCTGACAATACTTTATTCGTTGGGGGTTCATTATAGTTTTGTTTACAAAAGAAATAAATTTACATCCATGCAAATTATTTGTCTAATTTACAAAGATAAAAAACATGAGATTACAAAATAAATTTTCATACAAAACGAAAGAATCCAACAACAAAAAGGAAAATACAAAACAAACCAAAAACAGATTAAACTGTAAAGATTATTTGGGTTGCAAAAATTATAATTACATGGACATAATGTTGACATTAGGAAAAACAATTGTTAAGTACTTTATAAAGTTGACAAAGATAAAAAAATTACATACTTGGTGGAGGTATGTGAATAATCCCATTCATCGTACATATCTCGATTATTTTCATACTAACGGAGTTATAAACATTTGATGTATTTTAAATAACTCAAAAACCTCACTTTTGTTTTAATACTACGTTATCAAATTGAAATGAGAAAAATATAATAATTAAATCTTTTGGGAAATAACAAACCCTTCACTAAATTATACTTTAAAATAAAAATTTTAAATATTTCAAGTAAACAAAATTAAAAAAAAATTATTTTTAATTTTTTTTAATTTATTAGTGAAAAATTTATGGTAAAAAAAAAAATTTCAAAATTTATTTCTTAATTTAAAAAAAAAATTATTTTTAGTGAAAAAAAAATTTTTGGGAAAAAAAATTCAAGTTAAAAAAACTTTTTTCCCGACTTAGACCGACTTACAATGGCGTTATATACGACGTTGCAAATATCTATCAGTAGATATCCATATTGTCTATATTAATGACTTAGTAATCCAGATATAGATCAAAAATAGGTAAAAAATTGAGTCTGTCCTGGTTTTCTCTTTATATCTCAGCCGATTTTCTCGATTTTAAATAGCAACCGAGCCGGGTCTATAGCGGATATATTGATGTATGAACCATTTATGTAAGTTATTTGGGATCTACAGAAAGTTGATTTCAACATACAGACGGACATGGCTATATCGACTCCGCTATAAATAACGATCCAGAATATATATACTTTGTGTGGTCGCAAATGAAAAATGTAGAAATTACAAACGGAATGACAAACTTATATATACCCTTGCAACTCATGGGGGGTATAAAAATAAAATTGTTCGCTGAAAAAAAAATTTGGTGAAAACAAAATTTTTGGTGAAGAAAAAAATCTGAGTTAAAAAATATTTTGGAGGACTTTGGTCCTCGCTGTAACAACGATTTTTAAATTATTCTTCATATTTTCTGTCAGAATTGTGCTCGTTAGGTCTATCTATAACTTACCTGGGAGCTACCGAATATTTAATTTTGTGTCGGTTTTAATGATTTTCAGTTCTCATAAAAATATCCGATATATCGATTTATGTTTAGGGACTTCGCAAACATTGTTTCAACCAATATATGCACTGAGGATCAGAAGGATATCGTTAAATCCATTCCGATATCTATAAGGATCCAAATAGGGGGTCGCAAATGAAAATTACGAAATTATAAACGGAATGATAAACTTATGTGTATATACCGCCTACCACTTATGGTGAATGTCGTAAAAGTTAATTTTATTTTATAAAAGTAATTTTATATTATTATTTGATATTCATATTTTTTAAATTTAATAATTCCTAATTAAACAGAGTTGTATTTAATCCATAATAAATATGGTCACTCTATGCATGCATAGCACGTGTTCTGTCATAGTTGTCAAAACATCAGTTGTTATTGTTTTCTTTTCCCAGTAGTGCATATTAATTGTGTGGCTATTTCTAGTTTTGTGTATTTTTTTGATTATTTATTAAAATTATCCAGTTAAAATGTTAAAAAAACCAAAGAACAAACAAAAAACTGTTGCGGAAAAGGTAGCTCAAACCCTTTTGCATCCCAATGAAAGTGGTAGTGACAGTGATTCAGCCGATGAAGCAACTGCGCCCCGCATTGCAGAATACAACGACGAGGATTATGAATTGCCACAAGCTGGCACAACGGAATTTAGGAAACGTAATGTTAAATTGTTGTCAGAACAAAGTACCAAATATAAAGGGAAAATTGCCTCTAGAAAAGATTTTGAAAGTGAGGAGGAGGATGAAGAAGATGATGAAGAGGAGGACGAGCAAGATTATGAAAACTCAGACTCTTCAGAGAATGAAGAAGCTATAACAGCTTTTAGTAGTGCTTTAAAAAAGAAGCAGATCAAAAATGAGTCCAATGAAGAAGGCAGTGACTCTGAAGAGGATGTTGAAGATGGAGATGATCAAGAACAAGATTCTGAGGAAGAAGATGAGGAGCAAGAATCTGAAGATGATGATGAGGAGGAGGATGATGATAGTGAAAATGATGACGAAGACACAGAAGTAATAAGTAAAGTTAATCATGAAGCTGAAATTCAAAAAGGTTTGTGTGTTCAAAGTCAGTTGCGTATTTGGGAACGTTTATTAGAATTGCGCATAAATTTACAAAAAATTGTAAATAAAACCAACCAATTGCCTGCAGCCCAAGAATTAAAGGAATTAGAACGTAATAACAATAAATACAAGGACTTGCAACAAACCACAAGCAAACAAACTTGCCTCTTATTACAAAATCTTTTGTCACTAAAAAATAATCTCTGCACACAGTTCTCCGAAGTGGACAAGGCCATGAAACCTTGCCTGAAAAGACCTTTGCCGTTTAAGGATTACAACTCGGGAGAACCTCCATTGAAACAAGTCGGTTTGTATTTAGAAGAAGGCTTTGAAAAGTTTCGTCCCTACCGCAATGAAGTTTTACTCAAATGGGATGATCGCACGAAACTTTTGCAACCCGGTGCTGGCAGCAAAAAGAAATCGTTTAATGAGGAATATGACATTATCAAGAAAATTGATAATGCTTTAATAAATAAATCACAACTAAAAGAAAAGTCGCAACAGCTTAAATCTGCTGCTCAAAATGACACGGCAGAGGAAAATATACGTAATCCTAATATTTACGATGATAGTGATTTCTACCACCAACAATTAAGAGAATTGATAGAATACAAGGCAAATACCACCAGTAATATGAGTGAAGTGACAAAACAGTTTTTGGAATTGCAAAAACTGAGACAGAAAATGAAAAAGAAAGTAGACACTAGAGCTAGTAAGGGCAGGAAATTACGGTAAGATTTAGATTTCACAAAATTAATAATTCTCTAATATTAATAATAAATTGTTTGTATATTTTTTATTACAGTTACATTGTGCACAACAAATTGATTAACTTTATGGCTCCCCATGACAATTCCTCGTGGACAATGGAATCCATAGATGAATTAAGTAAGTCCTTATTCGTGTAATTAGCTAACAGATGAAAAGCAGAAGAAAAAAAACAGCAATAAATCTAAAAAAAAAGTTTTGTATTAATATATTTTAATATTTAATAATAATTCGTTTTATTTTTCAAACTAAACAAAAGAAAATTAAAAAGTAGTACAATAAAAAAAGTTTCTTTATTTTGTGTGTTTTTATAAGTGGATTGATGATGATAATGATGACTGTGATGATCGATCATCAGTGATCGTTCTTCATTTATCTTAATAATTTTATTTTATAATATTTCTAAATCGTGTTTGCAGCATCATTCATACAATAAAACTTTACATAAATTTAAACATTAAATTAAAATAATTGTAGAAAAAATAATATATATTGTATTTTCTGGTTGTTGTTTCTTGATTAATTCATGCTAGGTCGGCTTTAGCTATGAATCATTCCTAAGTAAAGAAGATTTGTTGGTAGTAGTTTGGAGTATGTATGTATTAGGACAGTGTGGTGTGTAGTGGGTGTTTTGGTTTAGTATTTAGAGAGATTTGAGGATTGTTGTTCTATTTTATGGGTTCACTGGTTAGGGTAATTTAGTTTTAGGGTTGTTATTTGTTTTGTTAGCCTTATATTTTTTTTTTTGTTTTCTTCCTTTTAGGTATAAATAAAAACTTAACAGTTTTATTTTATTACTTTTTTTTGTTAGATTACTACAAGTATAAATATTTTTTTATTTTGTTTTTATTAATTATAAATTATTTTGTGTTTTTTTTTCTTTTGTTTGTTTCCTGTGTATTAATAATATTGTAGTTTCTTGTATATTTAAACGCCTGTATGTCGTCTGTCCGCCATAGTTTATGTGGAAACTATGGAGATTCTTTATCCGCATCTCTTTTACCATATAATTTCACATTTCGTATAAATATTACTACTATTTTTATTGTTTGTATTATTATTTTAGTTTATTTATATTATTTTAAATTTATATTTAATATTAATTTCTTTATTTATTCGTCGTAACATTTATCAAGTTTCTTGTGTGTGTTTTTTTTTGTAATTTTTCTTTTTCTTCGGTATGTAAATGATTATGAAAATTGGGTTTGGTATGTGTTTTGTTTGGGGTGTTTATAGAAATCATTTAAAATGTATGAATTTTTTGAAGTGCATTATTGAAATTGTAAAATCACAGGTCTGCAACAGTACAACAGGACGTTGTACAACAGGGAAGGGACTTTAATGAATTTTAGTGTGTAATTCAAATTAAAACAGAACCCATTACACCTAAAAACATACACATGCATTCGAAATTGAGTTATTTTTAATTTTTTTGATTAAGATTTGCTAAATAATATTTTATAACTTGCGTCAATTATTTATTTTCTTTTGTTTTTTTTTTGCATAATTAACATTTAAATTAACTTAAGTTATTTATAGAAAAGATATAGATAGATAGCATACATGTATAAAAAAAGACATACAATTGTAGAAATATATAAAAGATTCGTTACGAGAGAGTTATTCGAAATTTGATAAGACAAAAAAATACTGTGATGATTGATAGCAAATCAAACAAATACAATAACAATATTAAAAAATATAATTTCGAAAATACTTTTTCTTACTAAAACTAAACAAAAATAAAAAAAAAAACTAAACAAAATGAGAAAATATTGCACTAAAACACTAAATTCAATAAATAATATGAATATATATGAGTATATCGAAATTTTTTAAAAAAAAATACAATTTTATACGTTAAAAATATAAAATATAATAATGTGCGAAGATGTTCTAAGAAAAATTGGCTTGCACTGGGCTCGTTTTCAATTCGATTCGTTAAATTTCAGTTCACATTGGAAAAACCTACTCTATTAATTTTGTAAAAATAGTGTAGGATATACATAAATAATAATAATTATGAATATTCATATACTAGCCTAATTGTTAATGGAATTTTTAAGTAGCAAAGGTAAACCAGTTTTGGTTTTTGATTTTGAAACCAATATGGTAGCAGTTTTACCAGACACACCCCCAGCTGCAGCAGCAGCAGCGCCACCAGTACTTGATGCACCGCCCCCTAAGCCGACACTTTTTGCTGGTGAGACCACATAAGTAGCAGGATTATTAGTGTGATGTGATGTTGTTTGGTTAGGTTTGTATTGATGATGCTGCTGTTGATGTTTCAGCTCCTGTAATAGTTGTGTATGTTTATCTAATGCCTTTTGTAAATGAGATGATGTTTTATCACTGCTGTTGTTGATAGTTGATTGAAGACTTTGATAGATTTTCAAAGGATCATGACATGTTTCATATAATGATTGTAACTGGGATTGTATAGAGGTGACATTGGAAAGTGTACTTTCCGTATCCACTGCACACGGTAAACCTAAACTGGGCTGTAAATAATTTCTCAATGAAGCCGCATTTTCTTCAGAAATCTAAGGAAAATAATATTAATATGTAATATGTATTCAAGAATTTCAAACATACGTACCTTTTTATAATAATTTATAGTCTCTGTATCTCAAGTGCTTTTGGGTGGATGTATAACATTTTCCATATCCTTTTGCACAGCAAATAGTTCCGATAAATGTTTAGCAAACAAAACATTCAATTCACTCATTTTAGCCATCTGCAAAATATTGAACAATTAAAAAATATTAGCTAATATAAGAGAGTTACGTATATTCGGCTGTGCCGACTCTTATAAACCCTTCACCAAATTATAAATTAAAAAAAATTTTTTTTTAGTAAACAAAATTTATAAAATAAATTTCTTAAATTTTTGTTTTATTTATTAGCGAAAAAAATTTTACGGCAATATTTTTTTTTTTAATTTTAAAAAAATGAAAATTTTTTTGTGAAAAAAAATTCGGGATAAAAAATATTTTTCCCGATTTTGATTAATTGTAAGTCCGATTTACTTTAGCCTTATATACGCCGTTTTTTAAATATCTATTATTGGATATCCATATTGTCTATATTAATGACCTATGGGTTGATTATGGATGGCAACTGAACTTCAGTGGAGTTGTCAGTTGCCTATCAGCTATCATTTCTGTTGCCAAACTGGAAACCAGAAATTTGTGGTTGCCCTCTGACAACGCAACTGAAGTTCGGTTGCCACCCATAATCGATCCATTAGTAATCCAGATATAGATCAAAAATATGTAAAAAAAAATCGATTGTCTCGATTTTAAATAGCAACCGAGCCGTGAGAATTCCCGATATATTGATGTATGTAAGTTATCTGGGGGCTACGGAAAGTTGATTTCAACATACATGACATGAAAAAAAAAACATCTCGAAAATTTTCTTTCACCAATTTTTCGAATTGAGTCGACGGAATGTAATAGTTAAGACTTACCGCTTGATCATTGCATTTCTCTCTAAGATTCATATTAGCTGCCTTTAGTTCTAGTTCTTGATTCATAAGCTCATTTTGTAATGATTCATTGCGTGCTTTCAGAACGGCCAATTCACGTCTCAACTCTTCAACCAACTCACTACTGACCGCCCCACCTACAGAAGCAGGCACTGGAGCACCAGCACGTATTAATTCAATTTCGCGTTTAAGGCGAATATTTTCCTCTTTATAGGTATGCAACTGGCGTTTCCATTCGTCTACATTTGCAGTAGATTCCTAAAAAAACAAGAAATTTAAAAAATCACAAATCTAAGTAAAAAGTGTCACTAAAATAAGAAGGAATATTTACTATAATGTACCTATATTAATTTAAAAATTGAATATGAATATTGAGGTTTACCTGTAAAGCACTGGTCAAGCGTAGATTATTATTTTTAAGAGTAGCCAATTCGATTTCCCATTTTTTGGCATTAGCACAGCTGTTAAAAAAATAGAACAAAAGAAATTAGTTTCATATTGTGATCCATCAAAATGTGATCTGTTTATACAACCTCTGAGCCAAAGCCATCTTTAAACGTTCATTTTCATATTTTAATTGTTGTTCACTCGTTGGGGGTCCACTACCGGTATGCATGCCAACCACACTGCCTCCACTGCCACCACCAGAGCTAACATTAACCATAGGTGCTGGGGAAGGAGCCGTTACAAGTTCCGGTTTCATTTCTGGGGCAGTTGTTAGAAGTTTATGTGAGGGACTATCAGGATTAGCGTTTTGAGTATTAGTGTTTGACATATTGGGCGGTTCCACAGTATGAGGATCAACCATAGCGGCATTGTCATTTTGTTGCATAGCAGCTGTCCTCGAACTTATGGGAGATGTGTTGGCAGACGTTGTGGGCGTCACAGCGGCAGATCCTGGCAAAAGCAGAACACACATATATATTAAGCTATTTAAATATTAACACACAACACAATTTACCATTAGCCGATTTCAAGGCATTTTTTGTAGCTTCCTTAACCTCTTGGAATTTTTCAACAAACTAGAAAATTATTAAAATACATGAGCTAAATGAAAAACTCCTAGCCGTTGCTTAAATTTAAAAATCAATTACCTTTGTCAGTTCGGCTTCAGATGAAAATCCTAAACCATAAACTGTATTGGCTCGTACATCACTCCATTGGCCAAACTTTTGCGAAGTCTGTGTAAATGTCATGTTGGGCGTTATAGTGGAATTAATGACCGCCTTAGTGCCCTCAACACTTATGATGCGGTATAGATTACGTGAAGAATCGTAAAAGAAACTAACATTGACAGCTTTCATACTGGCCGTAATCCAGGTGCGTTTAGTCTTCGGATCAATATGGAAGACATGAGCCTGGCAGGTGAATATTGGTTGTTCGCTGGAATAGAATCAAAGAACACCCACATATATTAAGACACCACCACACCACAATATTACATATGCATAAATTCTGTAGTGTAGTAATAAAATCATTTCCTACGCTATCCATCCACCCCTACACCTCATTCCCTATTTTTAAATTACACCAACAAATTTGATGAGATAGTTGTGTTGTAGATTATATTACTACTATTTGTTGTTGTTGTTATGTTCACTTATTCATGGTTCTCTGGGGAACCTTTAAAATCTGTAATTCTGCTTTTCATCATACATTATTACATACATTTTCATACTCATATTCAATATGAGTAGTATTCAAAAAATCTAATTGGTAATTAACAAAAACAACAAGAGTTAATTTTCTTTATTAGGAAAACACATAAAAACACCACCTGAATACAACGGCAGCTGTCTAATATTCTTCATTTATATTTTATATTTTGGCTTGTTTTTCTACTTTATTTGGCGTTGTTCTTTTTTTCAGTGCTTCAAACTACTACTCCCCTTGACTTTTTCAACAATCAAGTGCTTTTCTAATTCTTTTTTTCTCATATTTCCAGCATTTTTTCTCGTTCACATGATAAATTTTCAACACTTAGTGAGAATGCATATAAATAAGTTGTATTTACCCCATTTTTTAATTAATTTAATTTATTTTTATTCGGCTTTTCGGAAAAAGTTTTGCAAAAATTACACTGATTTCGATTTTTCCAAATTTTTTGTATGTCAAACAATTGCCCTCGTAGGCACTGTTGCCAGACTAGCCGATTTATTGACGTTTTGTCGATTTTTTTTATGGTAAAAATGGCGAAGTGCGTTTTGACGATTTTTATCCCCAAAATGACGATTTTATGAGATATGGTTTTCAAGGTTTTTCATAAACGCTTAAATTACTTGATTTTAAGAATTTAATGAATCAAAATTAAAAATGTTTGATAAGATTTTGGAAAACAGTTGTGAAATTTTAAATTTGTATTCAAACATTTTTATTTCTGCAGCATTGTTGATAATATTAATAAAATACTGAAATTGGTAATACAAACAGTTAATTGAAGGATTTCTATATATGTACCTTTACTTTTTTAAATTAATTATTATGGGAATTTTTTGTCCCGCAATTTGGCCATTGTATGTCCAAATTTTAATACGTCGATGGAAAGATCTTTGAAATGACTTTCAATTGATATCCATCCATATTGTGTGTACATTACTTAGTATTCGATGAAGATCTCGTTTTTCCTTATGCCATTTGTGAGCATATTTTCCTCTTTTTCAATTGCAAGCGAACCAGAATCATAACAGGGCGGTTACTGCGTAGCTCAATCCGAAAACTGAACGAAAAAATTCGGATTTTTTTTTAACGATTTTAAAAATATTTTGCTGATTTTGACGATTTTTTTTTCAAATTTTGACGATAGTATACCATAATTATCTGGCAGCAGTGCTCGGTGTGACTTATGAAGAGGAATTCATTATAAGGTGAGAGCGATTCTACAACAACTATATAATTTACAAAAACCACATGTAATTTCTTTTTATTTATTGCGGCTGGAACAGTTTGTTGTAGTATTTGCAACAACAAACACTAGTGAAATTGACAGATTAAGCATCCAAACAAGAGAAGAAAAAATAATTAGCCATGCTATCGACACCACCTTGTTTAAATTCGCCTTGATCCAACTATTTGTAAAGGTACGTTCAGTGCATGCTCACAGAGTTGCTATTATAAGTTTTAAATAACACGCCTTGTATTTCTTATGCTACTAAAGGGTTTGAAGACCCCCAATTCTAATTCGGAAAAAACAAGCTTTGCTCATCATAGCAATTTGTTAAGCCAATTCACAAAAAAACAGAGTTGTATCGCAAATGTACAGTTTGCAAAGAAACTGAAGACAGTGATAGTCATTTTGCGATTCTAGTGATTTTTTAACCAATTTTGTGGGGAAATCCGATTTTTGATACTTGTGGAAATTTATAAAATTTTTTTTTGACTTAAATTAAATTAAGTTTAACATTTTTCGTCGTTGTATATGGAAATATGAAGTTTAAACTAGAACCCAAAAACACCAAAGTTGATTAACGTGAGATTAGTTTTATTTTTAGATTAACTAATCTGAATATTAATTGACATCTGATCTTCAAGTAAAACACAGCTCTTATTAATCCAGGTTTAGATAAATAAATAGGTTAAAAAATCGACGCAGTCGTGTTTTTTTCCACGAATTTATATATAAACTTAATCAGGTCTATTTATTATGATTCAATCAATCGGTGAGCTTCAGCGGCACTTTTTTCAAATTAAAGTAAAGCAAAATTCCTGTATTTTTTTAAATTCACCATTATCAAGGCGAATTTATTAAAATGAATTTGCCTTGGCCACTACTGTAACCTTGTTAAATTCGCCTTGATATATAAGTTATTAAAGACAAGAACCCCGTTCAAAAGATACGCCAACTGATGTATCCCGCATTACAAATAGAATAGAAATTGCAAACAGAATTTCAAACTTATATATATACCGCTCTTGATGAAGGGTATAATAAATTTTAATTGAATACATTCATTTCGAAAACATTAAAATTAATTATTTTAAATTATAGAATTCGTTTTCAAATATATTGAACTGCCTTATCGACTATTGATAGTTTAAAGGGAGCATGACAGTTATTTGTACTGTCATTTATTTTAGTTTTCTTTCCAAACATTCGTAAACATTTGTAGAGTTACATTTTTTGCATCTATTGAAAATAGTAGCAAAAACCACTCCTTACATTTTCAACGCTGCTCCAAAGAAAAAGTTTTGTAAAATATGGCGACGACCGGGCAACATTAAAAGAATTTTGTAAAAAAATTAATGTTTTTAAGAAAAAAGTTTGTAAAAACCTATGGAAAATGTGTTGATAACAATTGTGAATGCATTGTAAACAACAGCGAGTAAAAATATGTAAGTTTTACGCGAAAAATTTACAAAAAAGTGTCAATGTGCAAATCGTAGTGTAGACATTTGACGAATGAAAAAGCAAGAGCAGAGAATAAAGAAAAAAAAGAAGTTAAAACAGTGCCAGAAGTAGAGGAGCCAGGTCTATATATGTGTGTGTGTTAGTGCATCATATGTCAAATTATTTTCTGCTTCAGGCAAAAATTAATGAAAAAATGCCAAAATATGTGAATTAAAACTCAAAAAGCAACAATATTTTACATATATTAATAAAAATATTACTCCAATTGTAATTTCCCAGTCATATAGGATTAGAATTGTTTCTTATAAGTTTGTGTTGTGGTGGTGGTGGTTTGTATGAGCCATGTAAAAAATGTAGGTTGGCGTTGGCGTTCAGATTTCCTTTCTGTAACTACGCCCATGTCAGTTAGGAATTATGAAAAATGTAATTTTATAAAAATACTTGCTAAATATTTCAATAAAGTGGATTGTTTTGTTTTATGTTTGCTCTTTATGCTATTACCATAAGTGCAGTTTTCATATTGAATGAGGTATACATAAAATGTGGAACATGATGTGCGATGTGATGCCAACTATATCGGAGGACAGCATCTCCCAAAGATCGTCACAATTCAGTGGCGAAGATGCCAACTTTGAACAACTTATGGTGTCAATGCTCGACGAGCGTGACAAGTTGATGGACAGCTTAAGAGAGGCCCAAGAACGCCTAAGTGAATCAGAACAAAAGCTTCACGATATCGAAAAGGAGAGGGATAGTTTACAACGCCAAATAAATGCAAATTTACCACAGGTATTGATGGACACAAAATACATAATATAAAAATGAAACTGAATGAAATTATTGTATAGGAATTTGCCACATTGACCAAAGAGCTTACACAGGCCCGTGAAACGTTATTGGAACGTGATGAAGAAATTGGTGAACTTAAAGCTGAACGCAATAATACAAGGGTAATGACCTCTTTAATAAACTCAATAAAAGGCACAGTATTGATTTTTGATTGTTACAGTTGCTTTTGGAACATTTGGAATGTTTGGTGTCGCGGCATGAACGTTCCTTACGCATGACTGTCGTTAAACGACAGGCGGCTGCTCAGAGTGGTGTCTCCAGTGAGGTTGAAGTCTTAAAGGCATTAAAGAGCCTGTTCGAACATCATAAGGCTCTTGATGAAAAGGTACGAGAACGCCTACGTGTATCCTTGGAACGTAACAATGCGTTAGAATCAGAGCTAAACTCAACCAAAGAAGAGGTAAACAAAAGTGAATCAAGTCAAAGTTTATTTAGAGTCAAACATTATCCTATGGAATGTTTCTTTATATTCATTATAGCTTCAACAATACAAATCAGGTGCAATGCAAGCTTTACGTGATAACAATACTGAAAATGGTGTCAGCGAAAAGGTGCGTTTGTTTTTTCATACAACCCACATTAGTGTTGTAAGAATTTATTTGTTAATTTAACATTTATGTATATATTATTTCATATATTTAGAATTCATTAACCTTAAATGGTGAAAGTAATGAATCATCATCCATAAATGCGGCCAATGATTATGCTGCCAAAACCCATGAATTGCAGACAATCATTGAAAAGCAAGTAAGTTGTAATTTTAAGATCTTTGTAGTTATAAATGTGAATTTTTCTTACAGTTGTGCAAAAGAAACAAATCTTTTATTTAATAAGAATATTTTGGCATTGTTAATACCTAGCATTTTTTTTTTACTTTTCACCATGGTGATATGTTTGTGATTTTCTTTTGTGATTTCCTTAAAATGTATTAATTTAAATCACTTAGCTCCCAGGCAACCAAGGCTGTTTTTTACAGATCAGCAATACAAATTTTTAATATTATCGATATTGAAAATCATCTAGTTGCAAACTATAAGCGATGCCATAAATGTACATTTTCAAATAAGTCCATAATTTTAGAAATATCTATTACAACAAAAACCTGTAATTTCACGAAACTTGGCTAAGTTTACAAATAAAACTATTTCGCGAAAACTGTATGGTTAAACCCTTCATGATGAGTGGCAAGGGTACATATAAGTTTTTCATTCCGTTTGTAATTCTCACATTTGTGAGATTTTGGATAGTTATAAATAGCGGAGACGTTTGTATCCGAAGCCCCTAAATATCTTAAAAAATTTATCGATACATCACCACAAATGCCAGATATATAACCAAAAAAAAAAACATTACCTTGATTTTTCACCCATTTTTATATACATATGTATGTCTGGATTTCTAAGTCATTAACATAGACACATGTAATATATCTAGTGATAGACATATCAAAGACCTCTCCAACGAAGTATATATCACCATAAAAATTATGACCGATTTTTTGTGTTGAAACTTTTTACAAAAAAATTTTTTTGTGTAAAAAGACGGTTTTGTGTAAAATCAGAGTTTTTGTATAAAATCAGAGTTTTTGTGTAAAAACAGAGTTTTTGTGTAAAAACTGAGTTTTTGTGTAAAAATAGAGTTTTTGTGTAAAAACAGAGTTTTTGTGTAAAAAAAAAATTTTTTTGTGTAAAAAGACGGTTTTGTGTAAAATCAGAGTTTTTGTGTAAAAACCAGAGTTTTTGTGTAAAAACTGAGTTTTTGTGTAAAAATAAAGTTTTTGTGTAAAAACAGAGTTTTTGTGTAAAAACAGAGTTTTTGTGTAAAAACAGAGTTTTTGTGTAAAAACAGAGTTTTTGTGTAAAAACAGAGTTTTTGTGTAAAAACAGAGTTTTTGTGTAAAAAGTGACCATTACAATCGTTAAACAAAAATAGTTTTCAATCCAATGCAGCTCTTCTACTTGGTTATGTTCGATATTTGATCTCAAATACAATTAATTTTTTTTTACATATTTTGGTCAAGTGTTTTTAAAATTCGATAGAGCCGAATATATTATATACTAAAGCTCTAATTACCTTGAAATAATTTTCAGACATCAGAATTATCCGAATGGCAACGTCGGGTGTCGGCGCTTAAAAACAAATGCGATGAATTGGATGATAGTTTAGCTAAAGTTCAAAAGGATTATATGAAATCGCAGGAACAATGTTCGAAATTACAAAGAGATTTAAGAGAAAATGTAGCACAAAAAGAAGATCAGGTAGGTGTACCCAAATTGCTTTAAAAATGATGAAAATCAAATACATAAAGGGAATTTCTTTCTTATAAAGGAGGAACGTATAGCGACACTGGAGAAGCGTTATTTGAATGCACAACGTGAATCTACATCATTGCACGATTTGAATGAGAAATTAGAACAAGAACTACGGCACAAAGAGGCGCAATTAAAGGTACTTTTGTAAAATAAAAATTACAAGCACAAACTCGCAATCACACATACACATATCATCTTCCCTTTTTGGCATACATATGTACAAAAGCGAAAAAATAAATATGTACATGTATGTGTGAATGTGAATGTGTATGTATGGTTGAATGTTGTTTTTGTCTTTAAAGTTACACGAGGAAAAGATTAGTGCCATTGAGGAGAAGTTGGAATTGTCCGAACAGAAATTGGCTCAACAGGCCAAATTGCAGCCCGATATGGAGGAGCAACTTAAAGCACGTATGGAAGCTTTAACAAAGGTAGGAAATAAGGTATGAATGTGTATCGTATGCGTCAAAGAGGAAATCAATGAAAAAAGCGTAAATTTTAAATTTTCTTTCAAATTTAAATTATCTTAATTTTTTCTTATATAATTATTTATACAAATGTATTCTTTTTGCATAGTTTTAAAAGAAAAATACTTAATAATGATACCAACAAAAAAACTTCCTGGTTATGTCTACTATTTATATTATTGTACATGTATTTGTTATATTTTTTTTTCTTTTCAATTAAATTTGTTTTTCCTCTGAACGCACTGGCCCAAAATAAAACAAAATCAAACATAAAACAACAAGTACAACATAACTGCACCAACATATATATATTATACATATATTATATAAAAATACATTCAATCGTATTTCCATTTTTAGTCACAAATCATTTATAACATACATTTACAATATCATGCACAATTTTTGAGTACATTATTTTCGTTGCGATTTTCATTTAAATTTCTAAAATTGTATTTTACATGATGGGCAACAAATTTTAAAATAAAATCTATTTCTTTCATTTTCGTTTTGTTTTGAAACAAAATTTAGGCTCAAGAGCGCCATGGCTCGGCTGAAGATCGTATACAAAGGCTGGAGGCCAATTTGGAGGAGAAGAATGCGGAGGTAGTAAGACTTAACCAAAGACTTAAAATGAATGAGGAGCACAATATACGCTTGTCCTCAACTGTCGACAAATTGCTGTCCGAGTCGAACGAACGCTTGCAAGTGCACTTGAAAGAACGTATGCATGCTTTGGATGAGAAAAACGCTCTAACACAAGAACTGGAAAAGGCCCGCAAGGTAGCTGAAGAGTTGCATCACGAGAAGAGTGAAATTATGAAAGAGCTCTCTAAGACACGCTTAGAAATTGAAAACTTTAAGCGTCAGCTGCTGCAGCAAGAGATTGCCTACAACATTCAACAGACAGAGGCTCTAACGCGCAGCTTATCGCCCAGCAGTGTGGTGGATGGACCGCAGGCATTTTCACGCAGTGCTTCCCATGCTAGTTTCGAGACGCACTCGTTGAGGCGTAACAAATCACGTTTACAGGAGGAAAGTGAAAAGTTCCATCGTTCAATGGCCGAACAGGAATGGGAAAAATTGCAACAGGCCCATGCCCAGCAGGCCGCTTATGAAATTTCGGCAGCTGTGGCTGCCGCTGAATGTGAAGAAGCTCAGGCAGCTCTTTTCGGCGACGCCGATATGATGTCACCATCGGGGCATACGGATGCCCAAACATTAGCCATGATGTTGCAAGAGCAACTAGATGCCATAAATAATGAAATAAGGTAAACGTTATTTATATACTACATACAAATAATAGTTATTTTTAAATACTAAACATAAATAATCACATACAAACAATTGGCAAAGAACTGATTAAATGAAAGGCTTTTATAATTTTTCGTTTTTATATCATGAATTTATCGTTAATGACATAAACTTTTCTGTAAATTGCTGCAACATTCCGCATTTAAGGATTTCTCATGTTTTAAAATTCCTTAAAGTTTAAAATTACTATTATCTTATGAAATCAAAATTTCATTTGGTACCATACTTCATATTTCTTCTTTAAATGTTTTATTTATTCATTCAGTTACAAATTCCTAGCCAATATGCCATAATAGATTCTAATAAAACTACTCACAAATAGTTTTATACAATGGACCCTTAATGCTATAAATTCTTAAAAAAAATTACACATTTCTTACATATTGATATGATTTTTTGTTACCAACCATTCCTATTTGGTAACTACTGATCTCATTTTATGCTTAACTTGATTTAAGCAGGGACATTGATTATTAGAAAATTGATTTCAGCTATTCACAATAACGAAGTAAGGACAACAACCATAATCAATTCACAATTCACATTGACATAAAACATTTTTTTTAGTAAGTTTCATAATTTTAACGTTAAATTAGTTGTGGGGAAAGTTATTTCCTATGAGCATTTCGCTGGATAATGTAACGACGTATTTACACCTTACTCTGGGCTAGAGCTCGCTGCTCCCAGGGTTCGTTACAAAAACGGATTAAAAAATCAGTCCTTTCAGAAAACGTTATAAATAACATTTGTATTTATTATTAAATTTTGCAGATTGATACAAGAAGAAAAACAATCAACAGAGGCTCGCGCTGAAGAACTGGAATCGCGTGTTGGTAGTTTAGAGCATGTTAATCTATTATCTCGGGGTCGTTCTATGGATCGACAAAGTCCACCCATGAGCGGTCGTAGCACCCCCAATAGTCCCAATAGAGATTTTATGCAAAAATATCATACTGTAAGTACAAACTAACACAAGTTCATACTCAATATAAATATACAACATGTCCTTATGTCCTCCATTTAGCTCAATCTCCCCGTGTTGTCCAGCGACGTCTCGCGAGATGACATACATGGCATGACTTCGAATACCGGAGATTCAAGTTCTGGTGGAGCTGCATCTCCTTTAACTGCACGCTCAATGCGCTTAGAACGTGTTGCTCAGGCCCTGGCACACAGCCAAGAAGAACTTCGAAGACGTTCGATGGGCTTATCGCCCAACCAGCAAATGACTAACAACTCAGGTCACATGACTATAGCCCACACCGGCTACGGTCTCTCTCCATTAAGCTCTCGCTATGGCAGCCAGGAATCATTAAGTCGCCACTTTAATACCATGGGCTCGATGTCAATGCTGCAGACACCCACAAATGCAGTGGGGCGTGATGGTGGGTCAGTGGTACAAAAGAAAAAGGGTATCAAATCTAGTTTAGGTAGATTCTTTAGTAAAAAGGATAAGGTCAAGGGTGTCAAGGACACACTGCCCGATGGTTCGCCCAGCATGATGTCGATTGGCAATCTGTCAATGGGGTTAAGTGAAACCGAATCCAACTATGATGCCATGAGTATGACAGGAGGTATGATGCCACGCATAGCGAGTGTGCCCGGCTCGAAAATATCTTCGGTCGATTATGGAAGACAAAAGAAGTATGACCAAAAACGTAGATCTTATTAAGGTGCTTTAACTATAATATTATATTTTATTTATTTAACAGAGAACACGATTATCGTAATGATTTACTGGGAGAGGCTATGAAAGCGGGCACACCATTTGCTTTATGGAATGGACCTACAATTGTGGCTTGGTTGGAGTTGTGGGTGGGTATGCCAGCTTGGTATGTAGCTGCCTGCAGAGCAAATGTGAAAAGCGGAGCCATAATGAGTGCCCTAAGTGACACAGAAATACAAAGAGAAATTGGTTAGTACTAAAAAAACTAACTAAAAAACAATTCGATTTGCCACAAGAGAACTTATGTTTTTATATTAATGACATGAATGTTTTGTTTTGTTCTTTTTTTAGGTATAAGCAATCCCTTGCACAGACTTAAATTACGTCTTGCCATTCAGGAAATGGTTTCATTAACTTCACCCTCGGCGCCGCAAACATCACGAACAACTTTAGCATTTGGTAAGTACGAATATAAAATAGCAAACAAACAAATTGTTTTGTAATAGTAAATACAAATAAAAAACGTTTCTTATAAGTAATTCAACCTATTTATAAGAACTTGTAAAATTGCTTTGTTAACACCAAATATGATTAATAATTTACTGTATTAATTTCTGTTTTGTTTATTTATTTCTTAAGGTGACATGAATCACGAATGGATTGGCAATTATTGGCTGCCAGGTTTGGGCTTACCGCAATATCGCACAACATTTATGGAGTGTCTAGTAGATGCTCGCATGCTAGATCATTTAACGAAAAAAGATCTTAGGGGACAACTCAAAATGGTTGATAGCTTTCATCGTACAAGTCTACAATATGGCATATCGTGCCTAAAACGTCTCAACTACGATCGCAATGAGCTGGAACATAGAAGAAAAATGTGTGAAAATGGCTTATGTGATGTCTTAGTATGGAGTAATGAAAGAGTAATACGTTATGTATCCAGTATTGGTTTAAAGGTAATTTTTTTTAATATTTCATTAATCCATTTTCAACATTCATATTCAACATTTGTTAACTAGGTGTTAGTATATTTTGGCAAGAAATGGTAAAAACGTACAGTATAAACATTTTCTTTAATTCTTTATATTTTCGAAAAAGAAAACCCCAAAACCATAGAATAAACACATAGTACGGAAGGAGAGAGTAATATATATGGAAAAATTACTCTCTTTTCACACATACGGGTGATACAATAACAAAATACATGCAATACATTCTCATGAATTAGGTTTTCGACAACAGGCTTAGATTTTTGGCTCTCAGTTACCTATCTAGTTGTTGTCTATGCCCAAAACAACATACAAACATGATTAATATATCAGGTATAGTCCAGTTTCGATGCTATTGAATATCGGCTCATAAATGCCAGACATATAAGGAAAAAACAACAACTACCTAAATTTTGTAACCCATTTTTACCTATGTTCAATATGGATATCAAATTAATGGCATTTCAAACACCTTTATACATTTTCATATGCATTCGCTTTAGTCCTGGTTCGGTTGCTATTTAATATCTGGAAAATCGTGATCTGAGTGATCTGTATCTCGATTACTATCATATACATAGAAAATATAAATTAAATATTTCGAAGAACTTTCGAACTTAGAAATGGATAAATTTCGGGCTGTCAAAATTAGATATCAAAATGAAGACATTCCATATTAGAAATGGTTCAATTTCGACAAAAATATTTTTTAATCAAAAAATTTGTTCACCAAAAAATTTACTTTTCTATAAAAAAGGTACTTTTCTGTAAAAAAGGTACCTTTCTATAAAAAAGGTACTTTTCTGTAAAAAAGGTACCTTTCTATAAAAAAGTACTTTTCTATAAAAAGGTAAATTTCTATAAAAGGTACTTTTTATAAAAATGTACTTTTCTATAAAAGGTACTTTTTATAAAAATGTACTTTTCTATAAAAGGTACTTTTTATAAAAATGTACTTTTCTATAAAAGGTACTTTTTATAAATATGTACATTTTTATAAAAATGTACTTTTCTATAAAAGGTACTTTTTATAAAAATGTACTTTTCTATAAAAGGTACTTTTCTATAAAAAGGTACTTTTCTATAAAAGGTACTTTTCTATAAAAGGTACTTTTCTATAAAAGGTACTTTTCTATAAAAGGTACTTTTCTATAAAAAGGTACTTTTCTATAAAAGGTACTTTTCTATAAAAAGGTACTTTTCTATAAAAAGGTACTTTTCTATAAAAATTAACTTTTCTATTAAAATGTACTTTTCTATAAAAAGGTATTTTGCTTTAAAAGGTATACTTTTCTATAAAAAAGTAACTTTTCTATAAAAAAGGTTATTTTCTATAAAAAAGGTACCTTTCTATAAAAATGTACTTTTCCATAAAAAAGGTACTTTTTTATAGAAAGGTACTTTTCTATAAAAATGTACTTTTGTATAAAAATTTAATTTTCTATAAAAATGTACTTTTCTATAAAAATGTACTTTTGTATAAAAATTTAATTTTCTATAAAAATGTACTTTTCTATAAAAATGTACTTTTCTATAAAAAGGTTCATTTCTATAAAAGGTACTTTTCTATAAAAAGGTACTTTTCTTTAAAAATGGTATCTTTCCTTAAAAAGGTTTCAATCACACATTTTTTATATCAAGTGTTTTTTCACCAAACATTTTTTTCCAAACTATATTTTTTCACCAACAATTTGTTTCCTTGTTTTCACCAAAGAATGTATGTTATTTTTTTTTTTTAATTTCAGGAATATGCCAATAATTTATTGGAATCAGGTGTTCATGGAGCTTTAATAGCTTTGGATGAAGGTTTCGATGCCCAAGCAATGGCCTTGGCCTTACAAATACCAACACAAAATGCTCAGGTAAATTAGATTTAACTTAATTAATTCTGGCCCCTTTCAAATTTCAAACAAAACAAAAAATTTCATTTATTTTATATTCAAGGCTCGCCAAATTTTAGATACGGAATTTAATAATCTATTACAAATTGCCACAGATCGTAGACCCGAAAATGAGCAACTTAATAAATCTTGATCTTATTCTCCACCCAATAACCAACTACAGTTATATGCCCCCAGCGATCCTTAGGCTGTCAAATAGCTTGGAATAAGCACATTACATGACTAGAAAAGAGAACAAACAAATAAATAAATGGGTCTGAAAATGTAATTTAAACTAAGCCTTTGAAGCCTTTAAAAAGTCGTCTACGTGTGTTCATGTTTAAACCAAAATTTAAAGTGTAACGCAAATGTGAAAAAATTATTTACTGCAATACTACTACTATTACTACTCTGTTGTTATACATAAAAACAAAACAAAAAACAAAAAACATACATACTTATTTTTGTTAAGTATGTTATTAAATTTAAAACAAACCAAACAAACAAACATAACAAATGCCTACATACTCTCCTCGAAAATTCGATAAATATACCTAAATATATTTAAGCCTTGCTTCTTACCACTAAAACCACTAACTAACATTCACTAAAACTAACTTAACTAATTAAATTTTACATACCTACAACACATGTACTTCAGAAGAATCAACATCAACAAAAAGAAAACATTGACAGTATTTTTTCAACAACTCCTGCTCCAAGAAAAAAAAAGATGATAAGCTTTTCAATTTCTACTTTCTAATACTAATACCAGTGCTAATCGCTCGTAAACTTCCTGTTTGTTGATAACTTTTTCTAAGCAAATAACAAAGAAAACAAGAAAAACTCTATATATTCAAACATACAAACCATAACACACCTATGAACAAGTATACAAATACAATACAATTGCTTAAATGCTTTAAAGTACGTATGTATACCCTACCCCCCTACTTTTTCACAAGAATAGACAAATGAAACCAATGCAAACCAATCAACAATCCTCAAACAACATACTTAATAGCTTAAATCTTAACTAAAAAAACAAACAAATAAACAAAAAAATACACTAGAACATCATTAGCATCTATGGATCTGGTCGACATTATCTCTCGATATGATGTTTTGAAACAACAAGTATTAATTTATAAACAAAATAACAAATTTATAATTAATATACATACAAAACTATAAAATGAAATTACAGCTTTAAAAGGCATCTTTTTACTACAAAAAAAAACAAACAAACAAACAACATCATACATACATATATATAAATATATATAAATACTAAACAATAATTATATTATTAACAAGAAGAAAAAAAACAAATAATAATAATTTCGATTTCTAAACTCTACATTAAACGCCGTTGATAACTAAAAAGGTAAAACAAAAACTTGAAAATTAACCATAATACTTGTAGTTTCGTACATTTGAAAAAAACAAAACATATAATATATACATACATATAAAGAAAATAACTATAAATTTATTAAATATAAGTTAATTTATACATAAAAAACAAAATATTTGACAAAATTTCATACACATATTTCTATGTTTTTCTTTTTTATAAGAATTATTAAAATTACAAACAAAAACAAAACATTTTTTATTTGTTTTGCAAGAAATAAAAAAAAGTAAACACTTAGACAATTAAAAAAAAGAGAAAAAAAACGAGCGAATATGTATTAAAAGATTTTGTATAACCCAAACTGCCCAATAATGTAATATGTTTAAGGAAAAACTAAATGATACAAACATTTTTTTTAAGATTTCCATTTTTTTGATTTTTTTAAATTAATTTAAGATTTAAAACTTAAATTTCCTAGATAGCTACGTATTTTATTTAGGCTTTAACCAAATATAGTGTAGATTTCAATATGCCATTTAAAATATTAAACAATAACCCAACAATTATTTAAATCACAATTATTGTGAATGAGTTTCTAAAATGAAAGTGAAATTGTTTACAGATTAGAATTATGAGTAATGATGTTTCAAATAAATTCATGACATACATGATTTTTTTTATCACAAAATATAATAATGCATGTAAGTGATATCGTTATTGTGAATCAATTTATAGAATCGAAATTCTTAGAAAAAGGAATATCAGCTAGTTGGAGGAGAATGTGAGAACCAAAACCTATAAATCGTTTCAAATGAAATTCATTTGATACTTTATTTTATCATAATATGTAATTGCAAGTGACTCTATTATTGTGATTGAACCTCTAAAATCGAAATTCCTAAAAAATAGAACTATCAGCTAGTCGAGGAGTTTAATTCTATATGAATGTGATAATCAAAACGTATTAATTTAGTTCAAAATGTTGTTTCATTAGCAGAATATGCTAAATTATATATGCGTTAGAATTACTGTGAATGAAATTGAAATTCTTTGCAAATTAAAATAATTCAGAGTTTTATATACAATATCATTAATTCAATGAGTTTCATTAACATTCTTTACAACTTAGAACAATTCAGTCATATCACATAGTTTAACATCTCATTGATTTATTTTAATATTTTTTTTTTTATAAAATATTTCATTAATAAAGTATTTAAAATTATATGTTTGTTGGAATTACTGTGAATGACATTTATAAATTAAAACACTTTAGCCATTTCACAGTTTTATTTTTCATTAAATTAAAAACTAAACATATCCATTCATGTCATTATAATTAGTCTTTTTTCAGATTTGAACTATCAGATATTTTGCAGAGTTCATAAGAAAATGAAAATCATAATGCTATTGTAAAATATGTGTGAGTTATAACTATTGTGAATGACTTTCGAAAATTCGAAAAAAATAGAAATGCCCCATTGATTTACATACATATGTAGTAGTTGTTGTTGAGTTGGCAGCTCTTGGTATTTTCGCTGCGTTGATCCGACTGTCGTGGTAATGATATACATATGTATGTGTGTTAGTTATTGTGAATGAAATTAAAATTCTTTACAAATTAGCACAAATCCGGAATGACACAGAATTTTCATTTGTAAGAAAAATAAAACTTATTTATTTTTACATAGTGACTTCACACTATCTCTACCAGCATAAGTAAACTTATGCATGTATCACAACTATTGTGAATGAAATTAAAATGAAAATTTTATTTTTTAGGAATTACCACAAAACTGGTACTAAATTACATACGAAAGTTTAAAAATACAACATATCTATTTATTTCAATATAGTTATCAAATATTTGTATCGTAATATGTTAAATTATATGTGTAGCACAATTATTGTGAATAGAATTATAAATTGTTATTGAATTATTTTGCTAATTAGAAATTTTCAATTCGGACGTTCGTTAAAATCAAAATATTTTTAGTTATTTCAATACAATTATAAAATAATTATGATCAGATTCAAAGTGAAATTATGTGACTTCTAAAAATAAGCTCAAAATCTATAGAATTCAGTTATTTTTAAAAGATTTGTTTAAAGCAATTTTATGTTATTAAAATTGTTTCCAATTTGTTTCCTCTGGTCTCTATATAAAACCAGGATTAGGTTTTATAACATATTTGGAATATGCCATTACTTATATTACATCGTAAGATATTATGGTTATACCACCGATTTTGCCATTACATGTCTGACAAGCAATTGTCAAACATCCAATAATATTTCGTATCATAGTTGTGCTATAACTATGACTCTTTCTTTTAAAATACTAGAATTTTAATTGATTTTGAGCACAAACTAATTTCCAAAGTTTTCTCTTTAACATCATTTAAGTTTTCTTCCTTTCGATATTACAATAAGGGCAGTTTTAATTTTTTTTACAACTTTTGTTTTATATTAACTGCAATATTTACTTGCAAAATAAAGCATATCCAATATTGTTTTTCTTTATTATTGATTTGTTGTTATTAATATTTAATTACCACAGTTATAAGTTATTTAACATTTTTTTTATATATATTTTTCTTATTTATTATTATTTTTACCACCTCTAACTTGCTTGGCCTTACTTTTATATATTTTGTTTCATATTTTGTATTATAATTTCTAACAAGTTTCCTTTTTAAGCTAAATTACATTTCTGTTAATAGTTATGCCTCCTCTAAACCCCTCTAAATTCCTACACACTAATAACTTGCACTCTGTTTAGCCTTTAAATTTTTCATAAACTAATTATTAAAAAAACAAAAAAAAAACAAAATGCTAATAATATAAAATATAGTATAACTTTACTAAGAAAAAAAATTTAACTCATATATTAACTATTATGATTATAATTATTATCTATATACATATTATTATATACAAAATTATATAGAAGACATTCGTATGTACATAACATTATAAACAAATAAAATATAGTGTGAATTAATTTAAAGTGAATATAAAAAAAAATACAAAAAACACAAAATCTAAGCCTTTTTAGGTTTATTTATGTAAAAAAATAATAATAATAATTATAATAATAAATAAAAAATGATGTATAAGCAAACAAAATAAATTATATATATATATTTAACAAATATTAAGAAACAAACAAAAAATCGGTTAAAACTGAATAAATTAACAATCCCGGTGTACTTAAGAAATGTTTGGATTTTTTTTCTTAAGTAGCAAATAACCGCTCTAAAAATATTTAATACAAAAATAATAATAATAATAAAAAAAATGAACAAATATATGAATATTAATACAAAAATAAATAATAACAGTCGTTCATTGCTAAGTTTCTTTAAAAAAAACTACACTTCTCCAATTATTAATCACAAATGGCGATTTTCCAAGCAAGCATTTTCAGAGTATTTAAAGGAATATTTTACAAGAAGAATTCAAAAACAACTAAAAGCAGCTGAAGATAAAGGTAAATAAAGAAAACAAGTTGAAGACTTTCAAAAATAAAGGAAAAAATGGTAAGTTTCAATTAGATTACTATTTTAGTAGTTATTAAAATGTCACAAAAAATCATGAAAATGCTCCTTCTATTACATTACAAGGTCAAGAGTTTTTCTACATTTTTCATTTGCAACCCCACAAAGTATTTATATATATTCTGGATCGTTATAAATAGCGGAGTCGATATAGCCATGTTCGTCTATCCGTTTGTATGTTGAAATGAACTTTCCGTAGTCCCCAAATAACTTGCATACATGATTCATTCATCAATATATCCGCTATAGACCCGGTTCGGTTGCTATTAAAATCGAGAAAATCCGCCCACAAATGGCTGAGATATAAGGAAAACCAGGACATCCTCGATTTTTGACCTATTTTTTATCTCTATGAATAAAAAATTCCCCGGGAGTTTTTTCCCATTGAAATTGAATAGGAAACATGGGAAAAGGGAAAAAACTTCCGGGGAATTTTTATTCATAATTGGGCTATGGATATGGATATCTAATGATAGATATTTCAAAGACCTTTGCAAGGCCATAATAGTAAGTCGGACATTCAATGAATCAAAATCTGGAAAAAAATTGTTTAAAACATTTTTTTTTAAATTTAACATATATTTTAACAAATAAATTAAAAAAAATGTTTAAATTTAAAATTTTTTTTTTTTAAAATTTTTTAAATTTCAAAATTTTTTTTTTTTAAATTTTTAAATTTCATTTGTTTTATTTGTTAAAATTAAAAATTAAATTAAAAAAAATTTTGAAATTTAAAAAATTTAAAAAAAATAAAAATTTAAAATTTTTTTTTTATTTTAAAGTATAATTTGGTGAAGGGTATTATATAAGATTTGACACAGGGCGGTAGTTCGGCCCCTGTGTGATCTAATGAGCTTTCGTATTGAAAAATAATTTCGATTGCGAAATTATAATAAAATGTAAAACATTTCATGCACGATATCGAATACCAAAAATGACAATAAATTTTATTTGAACACGAATGCGTAATTCGGCCTCAGAATTTTTATGAGTTGCTTTGCCTTTTAAAAACAATCGAGTTTTCATGAAAACAATAACAAAATCTTACTAATATGTATGTAAAGTTTGTATGTATTCCCAAAATAACTTTTGATTTTTTTTGAAAAATAACTTGAAATTTACTCGAATTTAGAAAGGCATTTAAAAGGAATTGTAATATATATTGCTATTGCTTTAGAAGTCTTGTACGTGACCTTCACTTTGAACTATTTCCACATATTTTTGCTGAGAAGTTTATTAGAAGTTTATTAATTTGAATCTAATAAAAAAATTAAGTATATTTCACATCTATTTCTTAATTGTATTAAAAACTTTTGAATCTGATGAAATTTTAGATTGAAAATAAAAAATATAGTTGAGTGTTAACAACATTAAGTAACAATTTTATTTTTTATATTTACAAAATCGATTGTTGGTGCCTTTTTAATTAAAAAAATAATTGTATTGACGAATTTGGTAATTAATATGACAATTGATTTGTCGTAATTTTTTTCTGTATATAATGTGGTTCAAATTCAATTCTTTTTGTATGGCAGATAATGAATGGTAATGTTAGTAAATAATGTTTTTAAAGAGTTTTCTTATACTAATTTAAAAAAATTAAATTTTTTAGTTATAACGATCTTATTATAAATGTGTAATATGCACCCCTGTTCCATATCCTTATTAGACTATTTACACATGTAATTGTTTGCCCCAGTCATAATAAACAAACATATGTACATGTTCCTTCCCATTCGAATTCGCTAATACGCGACTTGACTGTTTATTCATTAAAATAAGTAAACAAACAAATAAAAATATGTAGTAAATATATACATATGTGTGTACATAGTATAGTAGTGTATGTATTAATAAAACAATCAAAATCAATTGCGTGACCATACCGAGAAACATTAGTTAATTATTCATACATACATAAACATAAACTGTATATCATACAATGCGACCGACGACTGCTCTAACAGATAGACAAACAGACTGGGTACTTTAACATAATACCCAACTGGAAATTTACGCCGCTGCTCTCTAAATCGAGTGATTTTAAAAATGAATAATTGTAAAATTTATATTCTGTAAATCATGCAATTTTGTACATTGATTTCGCCTTAAAACGAAAACATTACTGGGTTTATAAAATTTCTCTAATTATGAATATCCATAAATTTCCATATCATGGACCTAGCTATTTGGTTGACCCTTCTTTTGCATTAGACATTTTCCATAAATTCTCATCTGTTCTGTAAATCGAATGGCTTCAAAAGCAAGTAGATTCGATTTAAAAACAATAACGTTCATCAGATTCGGTTTACAGACAAGAGAGAATTGTTTTTATTGGATTGGAAAATTCCGACCAAAAATATGTTTTAAACATATGGGTCGATTATGGATGGCAACCGAACTTCAGGTGCGTTCCATCTGTAATACAACTTAAACAACTGGCAGCTATCATTTCTGTGGCCAAATTGGCAACCAGAAATTTGTGGTTGCCCTCTGGCAACGCAACTGAAGTTCGGTTGCCATCTATAATCGACCCATTATATTCAAATTCAACTATTTGGTATTTAGCTGCCATTTACCGGATATATAATTTTACATTCTTAATAGTTCTAGGGCCGAATTACTGCATTCGATATCGAGTAAAATTAATGTAATTTTCTTATTCACATTCTATTCACCCTTATGTGAATTCAAATGGATTCTGTAATTCTAATATTCGCCACTGTTCTGTAAATCGAGTGATTTCAAAAAAGGTAAATTTTCATAAACGAATAATTGACAAATTTATGTTCTGCAAATCGCACGATTTTGTACATTGAAACAGGTTTATTTACCCCAAAGTAAAAGGAGTAAATCATGTGGATTGTATTTACCATGTGAATTCTTTTGAAAATTGAAAACGTTACTCGGATTCGATTTATAGAACATAGGGGATTATGTTCGAAAATTCGAATTTAAGTTAGAAAATTTTTTATAGCTGTTAAAATAAACTCATAAGAATTCTGCAAAAAAATCGTTTTAGTTTTATTTAATTTATAGCTTATTTACTTATTTTTAAAGCTTTTTTAAAATTTTTTTTTTTTATTTTTATTTTATTATAATCTTCATCATGAGTGGCAACGGTATATATAAGTTGATCATTCCATTTGAATTTCTACATTTTTCATTTGTGACCCTTGGAGTAAATCGGCCCACAAATGGCTGAAATATAAAGAAAAAACCGGGACAACCTCAAATTTTGGCCTATTTTTGATCTATAAATGGATACTAACGGCCGTATCTATAACGAAAAATTAGCCACTGTGTATACATCGCACACAACGATCTGCTAACTAGCAGACCGATTAAGCTTAGCAGAAAGTTAGCAAAGAGTTTATTTATAATGCACTTTTTTCTGTCAATAATTTATATGAAAATCAACTCTGAAAAGTGTGATGTATTGCCAACTATTTAAAAAAAATGAAAAAAAATCAACTCTGATGTATTTCTTGACATTTATATTTAACTTGTTTCCCTCAAATTTTTAAATGTTTCAAGAAGTATAAATAAATATAATTTAATAAATAATAATAATATAATAAATAATTTACTTTTTTCCCACACAAAACTTTTATAATATGTTTATATACAAATTTACTTTGACACAAAACAGCTGTTGATTAAAGACTTAGCAAGTCTTTGATCGTTCGTTAACATGCGTTTAGCGAGTGGATAAGGAATACATTATAAATAACTTGTATGTTAAATCCATGCTAAATTTTGGTTATAAATACGGCTGTAAGTCATTAATATAGACAATATGGATATCTAATGATAGATATTTTAAAGTCCATTCCAACGATTTATATAAGGCTACAGTTATTTGGACCTAAAATGGGTCAAAATTAGGAAAAATAATTTTTTTTAAATTAAAAAACGAATTAAAAAATTTTTTTTTTAAAATACGTTAAAAAATTCGAATTAAAATTCGATATATTCAAGGAGCTCGAAAAAGAAATTAATAAAAAATAGTTTTAAAATAAACTTTGCTTTTAAAATATCAAAATAAACTTTAAATTAAATCAAACATTTTATAATTTATATGATATAAAAAGTTTGATTTAATTTATAGCTTATTTACTTATTTTTAAAGCTTTTTTTAAATTTTTTTTTTTTATTTTTATTTTATTATAATCTTCACCATGAGTGGCAACGGTATATATAGAAGTTGATCATTCCATTTGAATTTCTACATTTTTCATTTGTGACCCTTCGAGAAAATCGGCCCACAAATGGCTGAAATATAAAGAAAAAACCGGGACAACCTCAAATTTTGGCCTATTTTTGATCTATATCTGGATACTAAGTCATTAATATAGACAATATGGATATCTAATGATAGATATTTTAAAGTCCATTCCAACGATTTATATAAGGCTACAGTTATTTGGACCTAAAATGGGTCAAAATTAGGAAAAATATTTTTTTTTAAATTAAAAAAATAATTAAAAAAAACAATTTTGAAAAAAAAAATTTTTTTAAAAAAAATAAAAAAATTGAAAATAAAAAAAAAAATTAAAAAACAATTTTGGTGAAGGGTATATAAGATTCGGCACAGCCTCTTGTTTTTATTATAATTTAGCTATCGAAATTAATTTTCGATTCGAAAGCTCATTCTATTCTGGAATTATGAATTACTATGGTGAAGAAAAGATATTCAATTTCAAAGCACTATGGTTTGCAGATGCCTCCGCTCAAAATTTACTCAATCATGGTTAGAGATGGCTGATGTTGTTGTGCTGAAATTTGAACAAATGTATGAGAATGTTAGAAATTGTCATCAGCTCATTTTAAAAATTCAGACATTCAAATGATTTTTACGAAATTTCCAACTTGGTATGTAACAAGCATGATTGTACCTTCGTGCAGTTACATACAAACAGTCATACATACATGTGCAAACAGACATTTGATTTGATTTTCATTCAATAAAATATGAAATATCACAGTCCCACCAAAAGTCAAAGAAAACAAGATACAACCAGCCAGCCAGCAGCTAACCTACAATGATGATAAAGTGTTCTGTGTATCTGTCACCTTATGAGACCGAAATTGTGTTCCCGAGTGTGTGTGTCAGAGTCAGTCATGTGTCGTCTGACAAAAGTTTATAAAAATGAACGAAATTTTGCTTTTGTTTTCAAACAAACGTTTTGCGCAATTCGCAATTTATTTTTGTATATTTACATTTTATTTTATCGGTGTTGTTGTTATTGTTGTAGCTGTGTTTTTTTTTTTTGTTTTCTTTGTTGTAATGTAATGTAGAGGGGTTGTAATGTATTGTATGTCTATATACTTTTACATACATCCATCCATATACATATATTTAGATATTTGTATGTACATTTGTAATGAGTCCTCGTTCCCACACTTCCATTAAGAAATTGTATACAATCTGTTTGTTAGTTCGTTCGTTGCTTTGTTCGTTCATTCGATGTCTGTTTGTTGGTTCGACATGACTTGAAAATGTTTCTTAATGAGTAGTGGCTGAAATGTGTATGTAAGTGACTAAATAGAGAGTACTTTTCATCTCAATCAGCTAAACTGAAACTGAAATAGGGGGGAAATTGAAATAATATATTTTATTTATTTTTTTTTTTGTTTATACACTTTTATTCAGCATAAAAATTATAATTAACTAACTAAATAGTTTTATTAAAAGATTTACTTAAAAACGCAATTTTTGTTTGTTTATTTATTCAGAGATTAAACAATTATGTACATAAGTAGGTGTTTGTTTAAACCATTATTATTAGCTTGTTTATGTTTTATTTTTCTTGGAGTGTAGTTTTAATTCCATTTTGGGCTCTTCGAATTGGAGCTAATTAGTGCGCACGCGTATAAAGGCTACAAACAAAAACACATGTATCTACATACATAAATATGTATGTACATTTATTTGTCTATCCACAATATACATTTATAAACTGATTTGCAATTGAACAAAAAAACAAAAATATTTTAAAACGATAGACACCGTTTTACTATTGACCCTACTTTACCAACATTAAAAATGTATGTGTCAGCATGATTATTGTTAAATTGCTAGTAATAAAATAAATGTTTTTATTTTCATGTTTACAACTTCTTTAGAGTTTAGTATTTTTTTAGGGGATAGAATTTTTAATGTTGTGTGCAAAATTTTAACCCTCTAAGATCAAAATTTTTTATCATGGCTTATTTGCAACTAATAAATCTCAAGGCAGTTGCATATCACTATATTCTGTAAGCTATTGGATAATTTGTTTATGTAAATCAATTTCGTTTTTAAACGAATTCACATATTTTAGAGTTCTGTAAATCGAATCCACATAATTTTGTTGTTTAACTTTCGAAAACCGCTTGTTTTTGAAATCACACGATTTTCAGATGTACAGGCCTGTCACACATTTTGTTCGGAATGGTTTTAATTCCGTAGTTTTTATTCCGATCGATTTCGTTTTAGGTTCTTCAGATTCCGTGTAACTTATTAATTCAACAAATATTTAATAATTCTGTATTTCTGATTTTAATTTGACAACGTTTTTAATATTAAAACAAAAGTAAAGTTTTTTGTACAGAAATAGATTAAATTTTTTAGAAAATCAAATAATACAAAAAGATATCAATTCCACTTCGAAAACTGAAAGTGGTTTCATTCCGAAAGAAATTTTCGTTTTACTTTTTCTGAAGAAGCAAAATGCTGAATTAATTCCACTTTCGATCGGAATGGAATTCTGTGACAGGACTGATACTTCACTGAATAATTAATCCGACTGAATTTTAAATCAAGAACAGGGGAATATATTTCGATTCTTAAATTCCCATATCGTGGACCTACTTATTGTCCACGATATGGAAATTTAAGAATCGAAATATATTCCCCTGTTCTTTAAACCGAATCCGAGTAATTTTTCGTTTTTAAAACGAATTCACATGATATGGTGCTGTGTAAATCGATCAGATAAGCAAGTAGTCAATGCATCCCTTACATACAGTAATTGTCACTAATGTCTGACCACTTGGCTGACTCCAATTTATAAATTTTGGATCTTTTAACTTGTATGTGCTCTTTGTAGTGCAGGGAGAAGTCAATTGGTTATTTTATACATCCCAGGTAATCTAGCGAGAAGCAATTGTCAGTTAAGTGTCGCTAAGTTATCTAGAGTTTAGCCACTTTAAACGTTTATTTTGTTATGCTCCTTTTTTGTGAGAACTGGTTTTATACAAATTGTGTTGATATAATTTTTACCTATCGTGAAGTCAGTTGTCACTTTAGCGTCTTTAAGTAACCTAGATTGTAGTCACTTTCAATATTTATTTTGTACTGCACTATAGAAAATAGTTATTTTACCCACCAGAAGTAATCTGTTGGAGCTTTGTCGGATGAAGGTTTGTTTAAAAGCAATCGGTTATTGGACTGTTTACGAGATGTCTTTTTAACTGATTATTTGATATCAATTTACATCCGTAATTGTTAGAATAACTAGTTATATAGCTAATCAAGTAGCCAGTTAGGTAGCTAGAAAGGTAACTTACTCTATGTAACCAATATGGGAATCCAATGCGTTGACTACTTTGGACCAGCTATTACACAGTCATTACAATCCAAAGGAGTCATCCTTACTTAAGACATGCATATGTTTAAATAACTAGTCACGTTGCTAGTTATGTAACTAGTTGTCACCCTATTATTCTTCTATAGAATTATTATGTTTCGAATATTTGAAAACTTTGCGGAAGGTTTTTAATTTATAAATTTTACTGTTTCTAAATAAAACATTTTATTTGCTTCATTCTTAGCTGTCATAATTTTGTTCAATAATCTGAATGTGAAGTCATAACAAGCATTACCAGTTCTGGAACTAAGCATTTTAGAGCGAGTCAACAAATTAATGAGATATTACAAATATATGCGAAGTTTTCTAAGTGGAATTGATATTAGTTTGTAATTATTGGATTTCCTCAAATTTTTAAATAATTGCTTGGACAAAAACTTGTCTTTTGTTTGAATCATAGAGAAATACACATATATCGGAAACTCTCCTGTCAAAAACCTAACCCAGTAGTCAAAAACCTAAGTGGTGAGAATGTATTATTAAAAAAAACTACTCAAAAAAATCACTCATACGAGTGTTGTTTTTGCATTCACAAGGTTTTTTTTTACTAACTTAGGTTTTTGATAACTGAGTTAGGCCTTTGACAGGAGATTTTCCTATCTAAATTCAACGGAATTTGAAGCAACTAAATTTAAATCGATCGTAATAATGATTACGGAATTGAAACCATTCCGAACGAAATATGTATGTGATAGGCATTACAGAATTTTCAATAATATTTTACAATTTTTTAAAAATGCAATTAAAATTCTGAAGTAATTTAAAATAAATTGTTTTGAAATACAATTAGAACATTCTGAAATATATGTAATTGGAAATTGCGAAGTTCAAAATTATCTGGTAAATAAGTAGAAAATATTTCTGGAACTATGAAGATTTCAAAATTATCTGGTAAATAAGCAGAAAATATTTCTGGAACTATGAAGATATTTTAAATGTATTGAAATATTTCCCATGTACTATCAATAGTGTAAGTTGTTAATGGGACATTAAAGGTTTAATAGTCCTAAGCTATTGTTTGATTGAAACCAATTGAATGCCAAGTAAGGGAGTAGGGGGGTGGTGGTTTGGTTTCATTGATTTATAAGGTATTTTAACAGTTTAGTATATCGCAATCATATGTACAATAATGTTGTGTTGTTGTTTATGATGATGTTTTTTTTCCCTGCTTCTGGTGTTTTTTTTTTGCTATTCCAAACAGTCCCAAAGGGAGAATTGTTACTTCATAAGGAATGAAAATGAACCAAAAATATATATATGAATTGTAGAAAATAAAAGAAGTAAAATCTCCGCATTATAGTGCTTACAACTCATAATTTCGCTCACACATTGTCAGTTGATGAGTGCTTATTGTATGGTGCTAATGTTTCTATCGACTAATGTCGCTTGGTTGGTTGGTCGGTTGGTTGTTGGTTGCTTGGCAGTAGACTGACTCTATTTTGCATTCTGATTCAACTTTGAAACACACTTCAGTCTAATAATACCTCCATCTAAGTAAGATTGCCGACGAATAACAAGCGGAATATTATATGACGACGATGTGACAACGACATTAAATACATACACAAGTGTCTGTGCGTGAGATCAACAAAAAAAAAAATATTCAAAAAATATAAAAAATAAAATACGAAAATAAGAAAAAATGAAAATCAACAAACCCACATTAAAAGTTTTGATTGCAATGGAAATTTAAATAAAATTTATATTAAAATCAACCTACAAAACATAAATAGTAGATACTTTGTACTAGTTATTTCATAAAATGTAGGCTGTAATATACTATACAATAATAAATTGAAAATGTTTTATTTTTTCCAATTTAAATTTATGGAATAAAGAGAAAAGTCTGTTGAAAAAATAAAAAAAAAAACGAATTGAAAAAGTAAAAATAAAAAAAACACAAAACATCATCAGCAGTAGCAGCAGCAAAGTGAGTGAGTTAGTGAGTGAGTGAACGTAATTGAAAATGAAAGCTCATAATTTATACAAAAAATTCAAATGATATATAACACACTTACTACATCTTCTTCAGCCATAGAGATGCACAGATTCTACTGAAAATGAAGCAAATTAAAACCAACAATAACAAATACAAAAACAAACAACTTGCAACAAAATAAAATTTAAAAATTTTCTTAATATTCAAAAAGAAAATCACATTTTGATACGTACCTACATATTTGTAGAAGAAAAAAATAAAAAAACTTTGTATTTGTATATACATATGTATGTATATTGAAACATCCGCTGTTGAAATACTCATCCATCAGATACTATTCTACAATACATATATACAATATACATATATATCTATATGTAGGGAAGTATGAAAAATCGATGCCAGACTCTGTAACTTCAAAGCGGCCAGTCGTCGTCTTCAATGTGCTGATGTTTGCTTAGACTTTAATAATTAAAACAAAATATAATAAAAATAATAAAAACCAACTTTTCAATAATAAAAAAAATTAAACAAACTTTAAAATATTTAACAATAAACCCCAAAACACAACAACGATTAACAACAACATTTAATTTTAATACGTATTAAACGAAAACGAATTACCTTCTCTTCTCTAGATAAGTTTAATCCAGCAATAAGCAGAAAAATATTTTAAAAAACACAAGTGTATTAATGGAAATTATTGTTACATATTTCTGCTAGCTAAAAAATCCTTAAAAAAATATAACAGACAACACGTCTTTTACTTTGCAAGACAAGTGTATCCGGTTGGACTGATAATGCTTCATTATCCCGACAACCTTGTAACACATCATCATAAATATTGGAGGCCAACTATTCATTAATATTAGCATCCTAAAAAAAACGGACATTACATTTACATATAGTTATAGTTTTTGTAACTAACTAAATAAACAAAAACAAAACCATCAAAACATTTCATAATCTGCCGCAGAAGCAGAAGTATCATATTTTCGATTCTATTGAAAATTTCCAAACAGAACCACAAATGTAGGTTTAGTACATATTTGTTGTTTTAATATGTATACGATTAAAATATATATTTTTTCTTCTTGTCTACACAACAACTAAACAATACAAATTCATTCGAAATAGGGAAATCGAAGAGGAGGAAATGTTGGATGCTGTTACATTTCCTATTGATGAAATACCCGAACCCATTAAAGTTTTAGATGATATTATATCCGAATTTGAGGATCTGTCATTGAGGCCAATATTGCAAAACAATGGAGAGAATCAATCAGAAGATGATGGTTACATGAGTCTCAGTCGCAAAAAGTAAGTTGATTTATGTGATTTTAATGCTTTTAAAAAATTAAACTTTGATTTTTTTTTTAAATTCAACATTTTTTCGATTAACAATATCCTTCTATTTAAATGCATTTTTCATCGTATCAAAAAGTAAATTACTTTCTAACAAGATATTCAAAACAAATTAACAATATATATCCACATTCCTTTCCATATACAAAATATTTTCTTCAGAAAAAGTAAATCTAACACTTTTTCGGAATGAAACCACTTTCAGTTTTTTTGTATTCAATTTCCTTTCCACAGTTGACTTTTTAAAGTCAAGTTTTTATATTAAAACAATTGTTTTATTATACTAAACATTGTGGAATTTAACTAAGGACCTGGCTCACTAAAGGCGAACGAACATTTTCTTTCTTATTTTATATTGAAAACAATAAAAATAATTCAAATTTATTTGTTGTTTTCAATATAAAATAAGAAAGAAAATGTTCGTTCGCATTTAGTGAGCCAGGCCCTAAATCTTTTGGGAATTAAGAAAATCAAACGGATCTAAAAAAGCTGAAAAAATCGATCTGAATTGAATCCATTCCAAAGAAAATGTGAGACAGGCATTTACATTCGTATTCGAAATTAATTTCGAATTCTTCTTAGCTTTCGAATAAAAACTCGAACTTTATCGAATGCCAACTTAATAAATTTCTTTACATTTTATTCGATATTGAATAACGGAATCCGCATACTCGCACGTTCGAATAAATATTCGTTCATATACGAATGCGGGAATTAGCCCCTAATATCAATAATTTATTAATTATAATTTTGAAATAGAAAACAAAGTTCTTAGTTTTAGTTTTCTATAGAACATTTAATGATTTTACTACAATATTATTCTCGAATTCCATGTAAAAATAAAATGTGTTGTAATCTTTTGTAATGATCTGTACTGCTTAATATACAAAGATTTGTTTTTTTAAAGATACTCGTACATACATACATATTAGGTAATACTCAAAATATTCTCACAGGAAATAGGTTAAATCCATTCTTTCTTCATTATTCGATAAAATCGTATACGGCGAAATTCGTCCGTTTCTAATTAAGTTTTCAAAATGTATTTTGACCTGCGCCAATCACATTCTAAACAAATTGTAAACATTTACGCCGACAAACTTTTAATAGTAATATAAATTATCTTACCATTTGTAACTCATCGAAGTATGGTTCAAAGATCAACAAATTTTTTTTTATAGGTTTATATCTTACAACCGGTAAAAAGATTTGATCCAAAATATATGAAAAACTTTGATCGGACTATACATATTTTGACCCCGATAACATGTATGTAAATGTATAAATCTAGCAAGGTGAAATTTATCACTGATTTTTTTCTAGTAATATAAAATATAAAATTAACCAAATGCACCAATTTATTGCTAAAATAAAATGTATTGTAATCCTTTCTATTGTTCTGAGTCTCAGAATTTGAGACCGTTCAATGGCATTATCGGAAATCTGAACCACTAAATTTGGAGACATTTGTTTCTAAAGAAACTTGAATAGGTTAGGTTAACAGGCAGTCGCATAATGGAAAAAGGAAAGAAAGCTGCTCACTTGGGTTCAAACTTTAGGTCCCTTTGTGTAACCTGAAACTAGAAATAGAAGAGGGCCAGATAGAGATGAAAAGAGGGAAGGGGAAAATCAGATAGAATAAGGAGTAGGAGAAATAAAGAGGAAGTTGGTCAGAAGAGGAGAATAGTATGCACTAGTATTTGACGGATACTGTGTCTGGCTTGAGTAGCCAATTCATTGATTCATTCCAACTTCATTCCCGATAGCTCAGAAAGACTATTTAAGGAACGATGTCTCCGAAACATGATCCGTAGATGTCCTAATGACGGGTGACAAAGAAAATGAAAAATGGTCTCATCGTCCTCTTCATCTTGACAGCTTCTACAGAAGTCATTATAGGGCAGTCTCCTCGCATGGTTGCCAAAGGTGCAGTGCCCGGTTATCACCGCAACTACATTGCTTAATTGTGAGCGTGTCAGGCCAAGAATATATATTGTCCGCCCTCGGTTTAGTCGGAGCCATATCATTCTGGTAATCGTACAGGTGCATTCCCATCCCTATCGTCTGAACGAGCTCATAGTAAAAATTACTAATTTGCTGCTTGCAATTTGATAACGGAATCTCGCATAGGAAGTCTATGTATCCGTTAGCATGGCGCTAAATTCACTAAAATCTTGATTCAGAATTAGAAATCTTAATAATTCATTTCATAATAATATAATTCATTAATTTATTTAACCAATTCATAATAGTATTCTCAACCTTTGAATGATTATATTTTTGGTATTTCGAATGTAGTCCAAATTTATTGAAAATATTTTTCTTCAATTTTTTGTCTTTTATTTTTAATTAGTTACAAAATAAATTGAAAAATTATTTCAAAAGATAATTCGTAATAGATTTGAATTCGAGAAAAAATTAGTGATTTCATATATTTTATAAAGCTAAATTGTAATGGATTTGAATTAAAGTCAAATAAAATGATTCAATAAGAAATTAATTCGTAAAGTAATGAATTCAATACGTTTGAAATAATAAGGAATTAAGTATGTATTTATATGAATTAATTCGTATTGAATTCTAGAATGTTTAAGACATAAATGAAATGGATTTTGAAAATTGAATTAAGAATTAATTTTTTCGAACCATTGATTACAAATTTTAATGATTTTTAAATAAAATATAAATTTTGTGAATATTTATTTTTAATCAATTTATTGCATTTGCAAAATGAATTAAAAAATATTTTCTCAAGTTAATTCGTAATAGAATTGAATTGAAGAAAAATTTAATGATTCCATTTATTTTGTTAAGCTAAATTGTAATGGTTTTGAAATAAAGACAAACTTAATTATTAATGCTGTAAATAATTAATTCTGAAAGAAATGAGTTTTGAATTTACAAAGAGTTAATCCTATGAATTAGTTCGTAATGAATGATTTAATGAAATTCTTAAAATATCAAATTCGATTTGATTTTGAAAATTTAATTAAGAATTACTTCTTTCGAAGATTTGCTTAGAATTAGAAATTTTCAAAGTATTTGTAGAACGTGTTGCTTACAATTAAATTGTTAACAATTTAAGAAAGTTAGGGTAAAACTCTCTTGAATACGACTAGAGATTTTCACTATTGTTTTATATCAAAGAAATGTATTTTTTTATTTGCAATTCGTTGTCTACATCTTTGTAACATGTACGTACTAGTTTAGATCTTTGTAGTTAAACATAAAAAGAACATAACTCGATTTTTATAATTTTTGATATATATATATAGACCAGAAATCTCCTTTAACCTCTCCATATCCCAATACTGGCCGAAACCCGATTTGGAACTACTCATATGAATGAATTGACCATCAACATTTCGTCTATGTTTTCAATAGTCGATTGAAGTAAGAAAATTGAATTACTTATTGTTTTTTGCAGCATGAAAGAGAAACGTGATTCGGAGGAAATGTCTCAAACGAGTTCAAGTTGTGCGCCAACAGTGACGCCCAATGAGAGTTTTGATGCTGTTGACTTGGCTCGTTTTGAGACCAATGGTAATTGTAGTAAGGAATTCATAGAATCGAAAATAAAAACAATAACATCAGCCACAACACCCACTAACAATGCCAACACAACAGAGATCAGTAACTTAGTGCAAACAACTTTAGTGAGTAGTAAAACGTTAATTAATTAGCCTTAGGAACAGATTCTTAAAATTTATAAATGGGATTATTCACAGCCTAAGGCACGTACAGGAACATCAACGGCAGCAAGCAACAATTCCAATTATTCTAGTCTTCCATGTTGTGGACAACGAACCACCGCCACAATTGGCGACCTAAAACTACGTGTTGGTAGCTGTAATGGTGAACGGAATGCTCTGGGCATTGATATCAGTGCTGTCCATAAAGCTGTGTTGAAAGGCCGAGTGGCCAAGCTTCCAGGTAAGTACTTAAAAACTTTAAATGTATTAATAAATATTAAACTTAATAATGAGTAGAGATTCACATGGCCTTAGAACCCATACTAAATGAGCATCCTGTTACCATATATCCGGGACCTAAAGATGGTCACGCTGGAGCACGCAATAGTCGACCCAAACGTTTACAAGCTTCCGTTGATAAACACAAAGAAGTTTGTCATATTCTAAATCCAGGTAACGCGTCGGTTTCATCTTCATCTTCTTCCAGTTCACCAGCTAGTACTGGAACCTCTTCTGATAATCAGAATCATAAAACACATTCCTCCTCTTCGAATAATACGTTGGATAAATTTTTCAAAAATACCACAGACGACGATGATGAAGATTTGTCTGAAGACTCTGGAGAAGATCCCTCAGGCATAACTATATCTTCGGAGTCTACGCTACTAACTCCAAGGGGCATAGCTTGGGAAATTCATTTCAAAGATTTCAAAAAGAAAACGAAACAACACCAACGTGAAGTCAAAAAGGTTTGTTGTTAAAAAAATTTAAATGATCAGTCTTTGTTACCCTATACTTATACTGTTGTTCTTTTAGAAGTCGTCGGCCAATTCAAAACAGGGCAATCTGAAGTCATCTAGAGATGATTGCAGACATTTACAAAATGTTGCCAATAATGAGGAGGAATTTCGTTGTTTTGAGGAAAGTCCTGAAATTCTAAATTCCTGTGTTTTTCGTCAATCCAGTATGTTGGGCAAAGGTACGTTCATTATACGACGCGGTTCAACTAAACGACCTCCCCGTGCTATGGACATTTTTTCCAATTATGATACAGCCAAAGATGGTTTAAGTGAAAGTGAACCAGACGTCGATTCAGAATCAGAACGTGCCAAATATATACCTAATGATATCAGAAAAGATATTTTGCCATGTGATATTATAAAAAACACCAACACGCGACACAGTTTGGATATTGGAAAACCGCTTACTTCACCTAGAGAGCGGTTGTCATTGAATTTGGAACCTCATCATCCTCATAATTCTCTGAAAAAAGATCTTTCGCCCATACAGCTGCTAAGTAAATCGAATATAGAAAGTAAGTTAAACTAATTTCAATATTATAGATAGCAATGCATTTTAATACTATATTTGTACAAATATTTGTAAAGCGTCCAAAAAAGGAAGTTTGAAATCTTTAGATGGTCGCACCAGTTCCGAATCTATTAATATTGTGAGAACTCCTGGTCATGACGAAGCCAGTGGTTTTGATATAAAACCTTCAGGTGCTAATGTCATAGATCCAACAAATATGTTTATTTATAAGCAATCAACAAATGGTGCCATAAAAGGAAACGATTTTAATGGTAAGTCGGAAATATAATTTAAAACAATTTGATAATGACTAGAAAATATAATATATATATGTTAGAACTGCGTTCTACTTCTACAACACCTCATACAGATCTGGCTCCTACCCTCGAAGAAGATGAGGAGCAGTTAAGTGATTTGAGTTATAGTTGTGCCCCATTGAAACAGATTGAAAACAATATTAGCGCTCTCTTACGTGGTGAAATTGCAGTGGCACGTATGGTCGATATAGCTGGTCAGCCTACAGCAAAACGTCCTTTAGAATTTCGTCCTGGAGTACATAAATCGGAAAGTGCCAAAGAAATGAAATTATCACAAAATGCATTTGGTCCATTGCCACCCTCTCCGCCCTCCTCAAATCCGGATACTTTTGTAAGTTAAAGGATACATATCAATACAAAAATTCTGTAGACCATCTTTCATGAAATGAATGATAATTATTTTTTAATCTTTTCTTTAATAAATGTTTGTTTAATTTCATTAAAGGACTACAATGATTTGCCTTTGCCTCCCTCGCCATCAGACGATACATCGGTGGGTGAGGAGGATATTAAACCTCCGGTCAAACCGTATGTGCAAACATCTGCAGAAATTCATACGCAATCGGTTCCACGAGAAGAAGTGCATCCTCAACGCTCAAAGGAACGTGAAAAATCGAGACCCGTGCATCGTCATATGTCCGATGAACTGCCTTTGCCTCCTCCACCACCACCACCTGCGGCATTCGAAAATTTACCACCAGCCGTACCACCTCATCGTCACGGTCATTCATCCAATACTATGAAATCTTGGTCAATTGATTCGAATTATAAAAGAAAATCACCTCGCATGATGGGAGGCTATGGCAGTGGCGTTACCACACCCACTAGTTCGCACGGACCATCGTACGAGGGTAGCGGAGGGGGAGGTTATGGCACCAGACGCTATGTATCCTATGGAACTAAACGAAGCCTAAAACAGTCACCCAGAGAAGAACATCGTTTGCAGACATCGTGTAGTCTACCAGAAACTCCAATATTTGCTCGTGGGTAAGTTATTTCGATTGCGATTTACTCTGTTATTTGTGGTAGAAAGTTTAGAATTGGAATTGTTATTTGTTGTTTAGCTGTGACATTCCCCGTACTCCATATAGACGTCAAAATGAAAATGCTCCCAGTGGTTCTCGTACGGCCCCACGATCTAGTACTTCCAATAATATTAATATGGGCAATTCAATTGTTGGCATTTCGGGCGGCAATACATTCGGTGGTGGTATGTGTCGTCAACGTTCCATAAACCATGCTTTAGCTTCCAACGAAATGCTGAGACTTGCAGGAGCTCCACAACGTGGCTGGTATCCTAAACAGCGTTCAATGCGCCCAGCCTCTACTGAGAATATAGACCGTATATCCACCATGAGAATATGGGACGGAACTCCTGGTATGACAGGTACTGGCCAAGCAAGGAAGCCATTAACACTACCACCCAATCTAACACCATCATTCTTAAATAAATCTCCCAGAGAAGCTTTACGTAGAGTTACTAGTTTGTTAATTACCAAAAAAAGTAAGCGAAATATCAAGAAAACCAAAGTTTACATGAGTTTTTAATAAATCTCTCTCTTTTTAACTACAGAACCCAATAAGGACAAAAGGAGTAAATCTTCTTATACAGCCGATCATGCATTGGAAGCCCATTATTACCAGGATATCGAAAGAAGTAAGTTGAAAGTAAATTTGTGAGGTCAAGTCTTTGTACATTTACATATAAATGAAATTATTTGTAGGCACCTCTGCTAACACTGAAAATACAACAACAACAAAAGACTCTTCTAATAAACGTGGCCAAAGTAATACCGCTGATAAGCCGAAGAAAAAAGGAATATTTAAAACCTTGTGGAAACGTACGAAACATTTTTCATTGGATCAGTAAATACTACTTTATTAATCTACTACTATATTAGATTTTTTATATGAAATTTTTAACCAAATGCCCTCCAACAAAGTCTAAGCACATCCTCCTCCCCAAAACATTCACTTAAAGTAAATTTATTTCACATTACCAATCAAATCATAACATAACATACAATACAATACATTCGTATACATACATATAGTTATAAATCCTAACAAGATCAAGAAAACAAATTATCTTAACTCTTTTTTATCTATATTAATGCACAAAGGCGGGAATCTCAAAGACTGAAATTATATGCAATTTGTCAACCAAAACTTTTTAACACAAAAACACACACATAATACACAAACAACTAACTTACTAATGAATAACTAAACTACACTACGTAATAAACGTAAGGCAATGTAATGTATTCTAACGTAACGTAATGTAATGTAACTACTACTTATGTAACAAACATGTATTTAACTAAAAATGAATTTGAATTCGAGAAAGTTTTTTTTTATAACGAAAGAATGAAAAGAAAAGCTTGTTGAACAATTTCTAAATACCATTAATTAATACTTACTTAATTAAACAATTCCTGGTTTTGCTGTTAAGACAATTGACGATTTTCAATATACTACATACATAAATTTACATAAACTATTATTAAAATTTAATTAAAAATACAATATCTTTTTATATTGGATATAATTGAAATTTAACAAGAATAACTTGGTAGCATTTTATGTTAATGATGGGTAAACATCATTTAGAGCGGTCAAATTATTCGGCTATGACGAATTTAAAATCTAGAAATACCCTCCAACATGATCTAATTTTTATTAAACCGTTTGAAAGTATAGACTGGATTAATCAGCGGTATGTCAAATTATTTGTTTAAGAAATAATTATTTATAATGTAAAGAAATAAATGTATATAAAAATCTACAAGTCAATATTGTAAAAAAGAAAGATGTAATTTGTAATTGTCAGATGCCAAAATGCAAAATAACGTAACATCAATATTCAGAAGTTTAAAGGAGAAGCAAATAAAGATGTAAAATGGAAATTACTTGAGATATTAAAACAAAATTTTTATATTTGGATTAACATGAAACTAGAAATGTATTTCAGATAAAAAAATCTGTACGTTATTTTGAATTGTTGTTTTCTGAAACCAAAATAACGTATTGTTACGTTTTTACCTTTTAAAAACAGTAGTTTATTTCGTTTAAATAAACCGTATTATTTTAATTGCAAATAAAAGCGATCAGTAGTACAACTCTTATTTATTGTAACAACTCTTTATTTATTTAAATTAACACAACAATTTAAATAGTCAGTCTCTTTTAATACACAATGTTTAAAAATACACTTTATAATTTACAAGAATACACAGTTGATGTTAACTCTAACAGCGCCTACGATATACTAACTGCTCTGCAACTCGCTGTTACTATTACATATGCAAAGGCCATTTTCTAGTAGTTTCATGAATTATCTAACGGAAAAAAATACAATGTTCTATTTCCATAATAATCACCTAGAGCTTTAAGAAGCTTTAACAGTTAATGCTGTCATACATATAAATAATGTTAATAACAGCGTGTTATTAACATTGCTGCTAAGTAAAAGTTTCTACTGATAAAAATGTTTATAAACATGATGAGTTTTGCGAGCAGCCATTACAGATCGTTTTCAATTTAGAATTTTTTGATGAAACATTGTTTTGCATTTTAGTTGACGACTGTGTGCCATTCTAGTCAGATTTGCATATTATAGTCAAAATGTACGGGAATGTTTTTTTTGTTTGTTCTCATGCTAGTCAGATTTGATAAAACAAATTAGTCAGACTTTACAGATTTGTATGGAAGAGTTATATTACAAGAAATATAAATGAGAGCAAACTTAGGGGACTATTTTAAAGATTAAGCAAATCAGAAATGAAAAATTGTTATGTGCGTTTCCGTACTATTGAAAATTTATGTCTGATTTTAAGAAAAATTGTCTTTTATCCGAAATTTTTATAGTTTTATTGATGATATACATATATCTACTACATTCAAATTAAGGATTTAAGAAATATAAACTGAGAAATATGAAAGCGAGAGTTGAAAGTCCCTCTCGGTCTAGAAAAGCAATGTTTTAAGGGATTTCAATGGGTTAATTACAGTTAACAGTAAATTGGTTTAAATAATAACAATAGTTGTTATGGCTAGAAGAAAATAATTTAAACAAAAAAAAAAATATAAAAAAAAATATTAACAGTCATAAAATATTACAAGTATCTATTCTGAAAAGTTACAGGAACTTTGAAAACCCCAAAAATAAAAGACAAAAACAAATACATATAATTAATTAGAGCAAATATTTAAAGCTTAAACCGAGCTGTTAATAATGATATTTTAACAAATTGTTAAATAGTTTTTTGTGCAATAAGTGTGTATTTCAAATTGACAGCTCCAAAGGAGAAAATGTATTATACAGATGATTACTTTTTATAGTGTTTGAATAATTAAATATACAACAACAAAACAAACAAACAAAAATTGATTGTTAAAATAACAATAAGTTTAAAAAAATGCTTTTTTGTCTAAAAAAAATATGTGATGGCACTGAATACGTGTTTGTTTTTTTCACCCTCACATACATCACGCATTAAATTCATAAAACAAAAACTGAAAAAAGAAACAAAAATGAATTAAATGTATTTAAAATAATAAATGAAGGAAAATCACAACTTTATTGATAACAAAAAAAATGAAATTGCTTTAATGGAAATAAAATAAAAATAAATACTAGTCGTTGATTTAACAAAAATTGCAATTTATTAAAACAAAACAAAAAATGAATTTTTTAGCATAAAAATTATTAAAAACAAAACTAGATTTTTCACCCAAAAACAAAAATATATTAAACATATTTAATTAAGGCAGCATACCTCAGTAAGAGACGATGATAATAAAATGCATTTATATAAATAATAATAATAAAAAAAAATATAATAAAATGTAATAAAAACAAATGAAATGTTAACATAAAAACCAAACAAAATTTAATAAGAAAAAGAAACAAAGACAAAAACTGAAACTGAAACGCAAATGTTTATGTCAACTATCAAGTGACTGATTATGAAAATGTGCTACTCTCTATATCAAAAACCTAAGAATATTATGATCAAATTCATTGAATATAATGAAACTTTTGAAGCTGCAATACAAGATTGACAAGTGACTGACGTCTGGACTAAACCAATATTTTAATCAGATTAATTTTACAGTACCGCACTATATTTAATATTTGTATTGAAAATGAGGAATACTTTTTAGTTACTAAATATCTCAACGTGTTAACCCTATTATCACGATGTCTGGTTATTTTTATACACTTCGCCATAAGTGATAAGAGTTGGGTGCCCCAATAGACTAGAGGATAGTGTGCAGGACTATTAAACTGAGGGTTGCGGGTTCGATTCCCACCAGATATTCTGGGGGTAACTGCAGGTAAGCAGTTTGGGTTTGTTTAAAAAAAATATATAGAAGTTTGTCATTCCGTTAGCAATTTCCACATTTATATTCGGAATTGTAATAATTTGCTGAGTCGATATAGCCATGTCTGTATGTCTATTGATAACTAAATTTTTTGTCTCCAACAATCTTTTCCAATATTTATACTTTGGTGAATGATCACTATCATTATTTACCAACATTTTTTTGATAACTTACAAAAAAATGTCTGTTGATAACTTTCAAATATGATTGTAATATCATTATAGCGGGTATAATCCAAATTCGTTTGCTATTTAATATAAACACGACTACCCTAATTTTTGTTATCGATTTTCCAGCAAATAAATTTTTGTCACTACCATTTTATTTACAAAACTGATATATATTTTTCACAAAAATTGTTTTTTTTTTCAAGTAAAACTTTTTTTCACCAAAACACTACAGAAATTCCCGAAATTTCCCAGGAAATTTTACACTTCATCGAAAAATCCAGTCGTGATGCAATGCTAATATGAAAAAAAAATATAAAAAACGATTTTTCCAAAAAACTTAAACTTTTTTTTTCATGGTAGAAAGTCTTCAAAAATTCCTTCAAATTGTTTGATCTTGTTGAGTAGTGCAAGTCAGCATTTTTTGATAATTTATATTTGTTTCATTATCATTTTAAAAACAGCACTTTCATAACATCACATCATGAAAAAATGAACATTGAAAGCAATTTATTCAATTATTGCATTACAAAACAAATACACAATAAAACACCATTATTATTATATAAATATAATAAAAAAAAACACATTTAATAAACACTTTATATTTGATAGATTAAAGGAAAAAATTAAGGAATTTATTTAAAAAAACAAACAAAAAAACAACCAACAGTATTCAATTTAAACATAATGCTCACTTTTTCTAATGTATCCCCTCAAAAGAATCAAACAAACAAAAGAAAAAACTAGTTGTTTTAATTAATTAAAAACAAATAAGAAAAATTAAATGAAATTAACATAAAAAAAGTAAAGAAGAAGAAAGTAAAACATGAAAAAGGAAAAACTAGTGCCACCTTAGAAAATAATTCCAAGACAAGAATAAAGTTAAGTTTAACTTTTTTATTATTAAAAATTAATTATACAAAAAATGTTCATATATATTTATTTATAGTATTATATTTTTCAAAAACAAATGATAATCACCACTTAATAAACATATTTAATATGTATGTAGTTTTTATTTATTTTAGTTTTAAAATATTTATTTTCGACAAAACAAAAAAAAAAACACAAACATTCAAAACTAAAACGCAAAACATTTTCAGACAGATATTTCTTTATATTGAACCCATTTTAATAAAAAAAAACAATTTATCACCACAATGGATTGATTGATTAATTATAGCATGAAAAACGAACAAACAAAATAAAAAAACACACACTTAAAAATTATTATTATTATTAATATAAATTAAAAAAAAGAAAACAAAACAAAAAAAAGAAAATTAAGTAAAAATAAACACAATTCTTATAGATTCTGGTTTGTTTTATTGACAGTTTTTTAGGCTAAAACAAAAGCAATAACTAAACAATTCAAATAATTTTTTTTTCGATTTTCAATAATAATTACCACTTGAATTTAATTAAATATTGTATGTAGGTATAAAATAAAAACAATAATAATTAATGTGTTATTTAACTTAATAATTTTTCTCTAGTACTGCTAAAGGCCAGAAGAAAAAAAGAACAACAGTAAGAACACATTGTTTTAAGAAATAAAAAGTAGCCATGATCGATCGTCTTAAAATAATGAAACAACTTTAAAAGAACGGGGTAACTAAGCTAGAGGGGGGCTGGTAAAAGTGAAATAGGGTGAGTTCTTTTGTTTTTCTTTACATGATTTTAAATATAGTTTGTTGAAAATTTTCTTATTTTCTTATTTTTTTTTTGTTTTTTTTTATTATTTTGTGGTTTTGTTTTCAAATATCATACAGGAAAATTGTATATCTCTCAACATGATGGAGGTGTATGTGAGTGGGTGGTGGTGGTGGTAGCGGTTGTTGGTGGTAGTGGCGTAAACACCTGAGCTCAAATTATGCCACATAGCTGTATTCATCACCTGAATTGGGAGTTCGTTCTATGTACTGTTTATCAATCAATGATTCGATACATTTCTTAATAATTGTGATGCTAGGTGTAAAACTAACATTTGGCTGCGACAATATCTACAGTGAGAAAAAATAAATTCAATATTATATATAAAGAAAATACATTTTATTTTAAAATAACACACTTACCTCTTGTATTAGAGAATTATGTTTAAGAACTTTTCGAGATTTCATTATGCGCACTATGGCTGCTTGTAAATATAATTTACGATCTTCATCTACAGCATTTATCGTATGTTCAACCTGCAACAAAATAAATAAACAAACAAATAAAAATGAATTGCATTTTATTAACAATTTATATTGAAATGTGTATCTCTCTTTCTCTGTGTGTATGTAATTTACCTCTTGTGGCGTTTCTTTTTGTAAAGCTGACGTAATTTTGAATTTGGTACGTTTATTTGTGTAATCTAAATTCAATTCAATTTTTGTATTATCTTCTAGATTTTCACTGCTGGCATTCAGAATTTTCGATTCCAGCAATGATTGCATATGTTTTTGGAAGGTTTCGGCATTCAATTGTAGTGTGGTTTGTATTTCTTTGCAGGTCATTGTGTCACATGATTCGAATAGCAGCAACATGGCCATTTGATAGGTTTGCATAGTCACAATATAGGTCTTTTTCAAATAGCCCAATTTCAATTCACCATGACACATGTGATGCAACCAGGTAAGTTTACGGCCACTAAATGAATTGTGATAAAACGTTTCAAACTGTAAATAGAGAAATAAATTTATTTTAACGAATCTTTTATATAAGTAATCTTTACTTTCACAGTGTCAGAAAAGAGAATTTAAATAAAAACAAGTAAGAGAGCTATATTCGGCTGTGTCGAATCTTATATACCCTTCACCAAATTTATACTTTATTAATAAAAAAAATTTATGACAAAAAATGTTTTGTGAAAAAATATTTTTCCCGATTTTAACTTATTGTAGGTCCAACTTACTATAGGCATATATATATCGTTACAATGGACTTTGAAATATCTATCATTAAATATCCATATAGTCTACATTAATGACTTAGTAATCAAGATATAGATCAGCCATTTATGGGCCGATTTTCCCGAGTTTAAATAGCAATCGAACAGGGTCTATAGCGGATATATAGATGTATGAATCATGTATGTAAGTTATTTGAAATTTTTAATACTAAATTAAACTAAAAACCAGTAATTTTTTTCGAATAAATTTTATCAGCATTTTAAAAGAAGTACATGTACAATGTTGTCTTTTTAAAGGGGTTCTAAGCTAATAGTGGCATTTGAACGGTATAAAATCAATAAACTAAGCAACCAGTGAAATGCGTATAGGAACAAGCTTATCCCACAACAATAAATTTCAGTGAATTTATCAATAATTGGGAACTCAACATACTAAATCTTACCAAAATAATTTTTATTGTTTAATTAAAAAACTTAAGAATTTCGACAATGTTAAATGTATAAAAAAACAAATTTTTCAAATCAGATTGTAGATAAACAAATTTAAACCACTATTAGGTATTGTTATTATTTTCTATAAATATGAAGAATATCCTTAAATGTTGTCACCTTAATATTCCATTAAGAACATAAAATTTAAATTTTCTTCAAATAACCGAATTTTTCTACTGTGGTTTAAGCTGAGTGAAAAAAATTTGGTTATTTCAACTTCTGCTTCTTTGCCTACTGAATATCTGTTGCTAGAACCGAAAAAATCTATGGATATAATAGAATAATTCAATTAGGAATGAATTTGGCCATCGCAACGAATATGAATATTGTAACTTTAAGAAGAAAACTAATAAAGAAATTCCCGAAAATTCGCAAGAAACATTTACAAAAAAAATATTCCCGGGAATTTTTCACAAAAATTAAAAAAAAAATATTCCCCGGAATTTTTCCCGAAAATTAAAAAAAAAATATTCCAGTGAATTTTTCCCGAAAATTAAAAAAAAATATTCCCGAGAAATTTTTCACGGAAATTTACCAAAAAAATATTCCCGGGAATTTTTCCCGAAAATTAAAAAAAATATTCCCGAGAAATTTTTACCGAAAATTTACAAAAAAAAAAAAATATTCCGAACAATGTACCGAAAATTTTCCAAAAAATATTCCCGGGAAATTTTTAACGAATTTGCCGTTGTTTATATAAATTTTCCCCGCCTATGAACCCTACAACCGATAGACATCATTAAATTTACTTATATGACAACATGGAAAGTTTTATTTTTAATTGTGATAATTACCATTCTTATAGCTTTCTCAAATTCTTGTGGTACGGCAAAGGGTATAACAACCTGTGTGGGACCTAAAGGCCAAGCACCAGCTTGTAAAACTTTAATTGAAAGGTTTATGCCTGAAAATAAAATAAAAATATATATACATACATATATAATTTAGCTATCATATTTCATATTTAATTATTCTAGTCTTACCTAAATCTATATTCTCCTGTTTTAAATAATTATTAAATTTATTGTTTAAATCGGCCGACAACGAAATATCCGTAAACATGCGATGTAATTTATTGGTGAACTCATAGCCACAAGCTTGCTGAAATTTAAATAGAAAAAAGAAAATATATTCAAATACAAACGAAAAAGTTTAAACATTTCTAAACATACCTTTAAACGATTTATCATGGCCTCTTCAGCATCCATACTCTGGGATTGTTCATGTATCAAGCGTTTGGCCAACAAACGGCTATAGAATTTTTGATAAACATCCTTATCTTCTATATATTTAAATATCGTTATGTTGTTGGTTAGTTTCTGATCAATTTCAGCTTCAGAGGTTTTCGACTTTTTGAGCAGTGTATCACAGTACTTTGCCACATATTCGGCACTGCGGCAGGGTAGCTTATCACTTGGGCGACGATTTATAACACTAGCACACGCCTTATCCAAAGCACTCAAAAACAAGGGATCATTCTCAAAAACTTCGCCAATTAATTGTGTGTATTTCTGATGTACTTTTAACATGTCCTCCACGAATTGTATGTGTATGTTCTCGCCCTTAAGTGTTGAAATCGTTTCGAGACCCTCGTTCTTAATGTGATCGAGAAACGTTTGTATGAGCATGCCTTTCAAGTGGTCCGGTATGGGTTTTAAAATGATGTACATGTTGCGTAGATCTTTGCGATTTTCCTGTGACACCATTTGTTTGCATTCCGAATATAAGAAATCTAAACGTTCATTGATAAACTTCTCTTCACATTGCTTAAGGAGTTTGGGCAGAGAGCTAGAAAACAAAGACAAATACATGTTAGTTTACAGGCATTTTTTTTTGAAAATTTTTATATAAAAATCACTAAAAAATTAAAAATGCAGCTTTGTTGCTAATGCAGTGACAAAGAATACACAGAATTTGTAAACTTTTTGCAGAAAAACAATTTAATTTAACTCACCTCGAATGTAAGAATTTTTGAGCTCTTTTATTCTCTTCATCTAAAATCTTGATGACTTCCTCTATATATTGACTAACTGTACACCTTTCCAGCAAAGCTGTCGCCTCGGTGTGGTAATACTCACCGCTGGCCAATAACAACGGACACTCGAATAGCCACTGATAGATTTTCAATGAGCCCATCTTATTGTAGGCCTGAACATCTACAAAACTATGCATAACACCACTAATAATTTTAACACGCTCCTCGTCCAAACCGGTTTCGCCAACGCGATCTTGTTTGATGCCATCTAGGATGTGTTTCACCAAATCAAAACTAAGAGATTCAATCATTTTTGTGCGCCATATATCAAGGCCCAATTCTCCAATCTCCATTTGTTCGTACGTCTCTGTGGTCAAATTGCCGTAAACGACATCGGCGTCCGAGATTTTTTGTTTCTTGATATGCTGAAGATTTAAATAGGAGTAGAGACAGTGCAGATCCTTTATGCCCTTACTGTACTCTGACCAAGCGTCGTAGTAACGTTTCAACAGATCCGGCTGTTCGCCCTCGTTGGCATCTAAGCCGGGAGGATTTACCCTCGTGTGCAGCATATTTTCTACATGTTGCTTTAGAAATTGTTTAGTTTCCTCATACAAGAGATCTGCAAATGGTTCCGGATGGGCCACACATAAATTATACACATTTCTACAATGACCAATAAAAAAATAGAAAGTTTTTATTTTCCAATACGATTTGTTTATCTTTATTATTGCAACAGCTTAAACAAAAGCAACAACAAAAAATACTCACGTAAAGCTGGTGTTCCAAACATTTCTTTCCACCTTATCTAATTTTATTACCGCCTCAGCTGTACTCTTTAAATCAGTCCAGATTTCATTAAAATTAACTTTCTTAGGTTTTAAGGACATCTTCACCTGCAATTCACACAAATTTTTCATTCCTACATTCAACTTTTGCTAAGAAATTTTAAAAGCAAATATGCTCTAATCACTTATTTCCCAATAACCCTGAGACAACTACGCTCATCAGAGACGGGTTATTGAGCAAAAGTTGTAAAGTGTTTGCTAATATTCCAACGAAAAAAACCACAATTGCTTCCCTGGATAACAATTTACTCCTCCTCACTTACTTTTATATGTTGTTTATATAAATAATTTTATTTTTAATAACTCTTAATGAACAACTTTTGGATTATTTTCTTTTTTTTGCAGTTTTTCGTCGAAAATTTTCATTAACAAATTGTCATTGTGCTGTCAAAAAACAATAAAATTGGTTCGACGAAAATCGACCAAGTGAAATGTCATTAAAAAAAGAACAGGGTGACTACGATGTTATTAAAATATCCAAGTCAAACAACTGCACCCAACATATGTTTTCGTTATTGTCTGAGTTTTGAAAGAATTTATTCATAATTTGAATAAAAATGTATATTTTTTTCAAACAAATTAAGAGATAATTGTAAGTGAAAGTCTTTAAAAGAACTCCGATAACTGTACCTGTCGCGACGAACTGGATATGATTACATTTTATTATTGCACAGATAGTAAAGGATAAATGTAATTGGCACTGGGATAGTGATGAATTACAACAGGTCAACTACTCGAAAAATAAATAATTAAAAACCTACCAGATTAACTTGGAATCAAAAATACGGAATAAGTTTGAAAATTACTGATCGTATTATGTTGGAACAATCGCACTGAATACATAACATCGTCTAAAATGGATCTGTATATAATTTCAGTCAACGTATCTTTTATGATATGAATTGGACCTTTGCCCTGAAAAGCAGCCGCACACCATAGTAATGCCAAAGTTGACTGTCTTATTTGTGGTCTTTGGGGTACTAGTCTCTTCCACTTCGAACGTCTTATAAATGTTCTCCCATCTCTACCTGTTAAATTGTAGTATTTGGTTTCATTCGAAGAGTGAACAATATTTCATTTTTGTCCCTACCAGTTAAAAGGTTCTTTAGATTTTTTTTAATACATATGTAAGAAGTTTTTTCGGAATTTACGGACATGTTCTGCACTCGCATTACATTTGCCATGGTAACTGGAACTCGCAAGAGAGTTGTTCTTTAAATCACCATCGCAAGACTCTTGGCGAGTTCTAATTGCAAGAGTATACTGAAGAGAAAATATGCATTATTTTCAATTAAATCAAAACTACACCATTTCCAATTGTATTTTAGAAATTTCTAATTATATTTCAGAAGTTTCCATTTGTATTTCAGAATACTCTATACAATAGAAATTCATAAATTTCCATTGGTATTGCTATTAGAATTTTCTGAAATAAAAATGGAATATTCTGAAATAGAAGTTTCTGAAAAACAATTGGAAAATTCAGAAATACAATTAGTAATAGCAATTTAAATGGTAAACATTTTTACGTTCTTCGAAAAATTATTACCAAAAATCTATTTCAATAAATTTTTCCTTACAGTTTATGAAATATTTAAAGAATTTAAAAAAATTAAGAACACATCCTAATAAGGGAAAGCTCGATAAAATTGTATCCAAAACAACTCATCATCCCAGAAAATTCTAAATTATTTATCTAGAAGCAGAAGAAACCAACACCAAAAATTTCATCAAGGTATGTATGTTAAGAATTGAAATAAATTTTCCAAAATCAAATATTTTTACGGTCGAGATCAGATTTTGATCAAACGACACTCGTATCTTTAATTAAAGTTCTATATTAGATTTATGTTTTACATTTGAATACATTCACTACGTTTTTTTATTATTTATTATTAAAATTATAGTAAATTAGTCCTATTTTGAGTAAAACTAAAAATACAATAACTAAAAAATGTATAGTAAAATTTTTCTAAATGATTTTATACTAATTTTAAAACACACATTCATACATAAGTACTTAGATATTTGTACAAAACTTATTTATAAGATGATAATTTAAAAAAATATATAGAATAATATATGTATATGAATGTTTTATATATACGAGTTTAAGTATCAAATAATAGCATAATAAATAGTAAGGTAATATTACAATGTTTATGAAGAAGTCATTTTAAAAAATGTATTGTATTTTAAATGAGGTGGGTCAAATAAAAACTTTTATTACGAATGTAATGAATACAATAAAAATAAAACTAAAAAATGTCAGATGATTGTCTTTGGCTTTAAGCAGCTTTTTCGTTATAAAAATAAAATCAAGTAAGTAATTTAGTATTGAAAATGAAAATTAGCTAAACTAAAGTTTTATTAAGTTTTAGAGCAATGTAAATTTTACGATTGAGAGCAAATGTGTAAACGCTACGTTATGTCATAATGTTCATTTTACACTACGTTCGAGTTGATCTACATGTTTACGTTACTCAAATTACACTGTAATAAAAAATATAATGCTTATCCATATACACTTGCACTAAAATCTATTTGGTTTTAAATTTTATAACATTCTATTCTAAAGGGATAGATACATCATAATATAATTCTCAAGACCTGGATCGTTTAGAATTAGTATGTATATGCAAATGTAAATGGAAATGAAAATAAAATTGAGTGTGTTTGTGTGTATGCAAATGTGTTTATTCGTTGAGAAAGTAACTATTGTTAAGACTTAATTTCTACAGAATTTCGTTTTAGTTTCTTCTAGCTTTTTCAACATTTATACTCGAATATGTACTGTTATGTATAGCCATGTTTAAGTAAGCTTTTGTTTGTTTTTTTTTTATTTAAATTACGTATTAATTTAAAACATTTTCCAAATTTTCGCTGTGTGTTCTGAAATATTTTCATATATTTTTGTTGGTATTATGGATTGATTATGGATTTAGGTGGGATTTAGTGTTTTCCTTTTTTATGATTTGTTGGAGCGAGAAAAGGAGTGGGAGAGGAGGGTTGAGTTAGAGAGAGAGAGGTTTACTAAAATGATTTCTACATTTTATAATGTACATATTCTCTTATATATATAAAGTCACTAAAAATTTAGTTAATTTATAATTATTTAAAACAAGATATTGTTGATACTTTAGGTACTTAGTTAATAGAATGTTTTTTTCTTCTTATTTTTGTTCGTTAAACAAGTGATTTTTTTTTGTTAACTTAGGCAAAGTTCTAATAAAACTAAATAACAATAAAAGTTTTAAAAAAATTGTTATGAATTTTTGGTTTTGAACAAAATATGTATGTATATAAAACAAGTAGGAGAGCTGTATTCGGCTGTGCCGAATCTTATATACCCTTCACCAAAGTGAAAAAATGTTTTTTCGGTGAATAAAAAAATTCGGGTAACAAAATATTTTTCCCGATTTTGAGCCATTGACGGTTCGAATTTCTCTGACGATACGTCGTTGGAAAGGTCTTTGAAATCATTAGATATCCATATTGTCTAAGTTAATGACTTATTAATCCAGATAAAGATAAAAAAAAGTAACAAATCGAAGGAGTTGTCTCAGTCATGTATGGGTCGATTTTCCCGAATTTAAATAGCAACTGAACCAGCGGATATATTGATGTATCCTATATATAAGTAAGTTGTTTGGGGTTGATTTCAACATCTATAACGATCTAGTAAATATATCTTTTATGAAACATTTTGAAATTACAAACGGAATGACAAACTTTTACAAATCCTTACCACTCATGGCGAAGGGTTATAATAATAATCAATACTGTTACGGGTTTTAACTACATTAGAAAGTGAAAAGGAAGAAGGAGGGACTTAGAGTTCGAAAATTATATAAAGAAAAACAAAAATGTTTCTACTATCTAGTTCTGAATGTGGCTAATAATTTTGGTATTTTTAAATGTTAACTGCCTTTAAGGGGCTTTTGTTTGTTTGTTTGTTTAATTGTATTATAATGAGCTAAAATTTAAAATTTGTCACAGATTTTACATTGTTTCTTCGGTAGTTATTAAAGCATCTTCTTCCGTAGTCATTTCACCATTTGCACAGACCTTAATTGGACTGGCTGATTTTGAGTTGGCATTTGTTTTGAGATTCAATAGAGGAGTTTTAATATCAGCCGCATCCGTATCGTCTAGTTTTAAATGTACTTCACTTTCCGAAGTTGGATTAACAATATTGCCAATCATACCCTGCTGTACAGGTATGTCGTCTGGATTGATAGCAGCAATAATGGGTGTAACAGGTGTATCATGATCATTAGCATTATACTCTACTTGAAGTTCGGATGTTTTCTTATCAGACTTACCCTTTAAAAAGTGGTTTAAAAATTGGTTTAAATAAGTATTAAGACAAATCATATTTTCACTCACTCTTAAATAATAGGTCATTAATTGTCCCTTTCCTTTAACGCTGACCAAACCCCTTTGCAAAAAGGAATAACCAAACTCTTGCAATATATTACAAGTTTCTTCTGTAACCTAAAATGTATTAAATAATTATATTAAACTTGATTGCTTGATTTATATTGTAAATTAATATTTTACTTGTATTGCGCCCGCTTTTCCTGTACTTTCCATTCTAGAAGCCACGTTTACCGTATTTCCCCAAATATCATAATGAGGTTTCCTAGCGCCTATAACACCGGCTGTGATAGGTCCATGATTAACACCCATCTTCAAAACAAAGTGATTAAACGATTGTTCATTTATGTCCTGCAAAGTCTTCTTCAGCTCTAAAGCAAACTCCACCAATAAAGCCAAATGGGCCCATCTTTTGGTTATGGGATCACCAGGCTTTATATCACGATTCAAATTTATGCCACTAGCCGCCATATAGGTGGAACCTATAGTTTTTATTTTAATAATATCCTGGAATTGAGGGAGCTCCAATAGCTAAAATAAATGAAATAATATATTTATATAAAATATTTGAGATATTTTAGATTATTTATAAAAAAAAACACTTACTGCATCAAAATCCGATATAACTTCATTTAGAAACCGCAAGCATTCTAAACCTTGATTGTTAACAGTTTCCTCAGAATAAAAATCTGCAATGGAAACAGTGTTATTAAACCGTATTTATTGTATATTTGAATTTAATACCTGAAAAATTTGGCATACTGGCAAATAAAACACCCACTTCCGCATAACTTTGTGAATATAGATCATCATGGGAACGTTTTGAATTCTTCATGAAATGTTCGGCAACATGTACCGGCAACACATTATAAACTAATGCTTCGTTACGTTTGCGCATATCGTCGGCCCTTTCTTTTTGTTCAGTTACCAATAATTTCCATTTAAATATGACACGATCTTCACGATCCATCTGAAATATATATGTGTTAACAGACAGTTTATAAAGACTGTGATAGGAGGACTTACATGTCTGGCCCAGAATGCCAAAGAAATGGTAATAAATACCAAAGCTGCAGACATTATATGGCTTGTTGAAACAATTCTGAAATAATTAAGAAAATAATGGAGATTTATTTTTAATAAAAGTTATTTTTATTTAAGTTCAAATAAGAATTCTAAGTTAATCCAGTGTTTTTAAAACTTTTAGATTTTTAAAATTTTTTCATAAAAAAATTAAAAAAAAATTATTTATTTTTTTATTTTTAAATTAAAAAAACAATTTTGAAAAAAAAATTCTTAAAAATTTAAAAAAAAAATTATTTTGAAAAAAAATTAAATTTTGTTTACAGAGAAATATGTTATTATAAAGTATAATTTGAAGGGTATATAAGATTCGGCCGAATATAGATCTTAGCTTTTAAAAATATGTCAGATATTAGTTGAGTTCGCGTTTTTTCCAGTAACTTTATTATAGAGAGTAAAAATAAATTACTCTCAATCTGAAAAATAACCAAAAAAAGTACCCGAAAAACCTTCAATTTTAATACATGTAGTGGCATTTCTGTTGGTTCCAATGAATTAAAAAATTTAGTATGAAAATTTCTGAATTATGCACCTAATATGCAAGAGTAAACAAAATTGTCTATCACATACCGAAAATCAAAAATCTGACTTTACACTGTTACCCAAGAGGCTTTTCTGAAGATTCCGTGAAAATTTCATCAAACTCGGTCCAGCCATTTTTGAGTCCATATGGAACATACATACACACATCCATGTTTATGAAATATAGGGCATTAGCGGTATAATGTAAAAATTTGATTTTTACACGCCCCTCCTCCCACAGACAGAATATCAAAAATGTGATTATGAAAACCCGCTGGGCAATTCTGAAGATTCCCTGACAATTTCATCAAAATCGGTCCAGTCGTTTTTTATATATATATAGATGGCATTTGCGGTATAATGTAAAAACTTGATTTTTACACACCCTCCGACCACGAGAGGGGTCTCAAAAAAAATACAACTTTTTTTTTGGATTTTCTTGTAAAAATGTAAAAAAATCAGAGTGTAATTTTCCATTTTTTTAAATGAAAACCATCAATATGTCCAGTTACATGTTTTTAAAAGTAAACGATTGATTTTTTTTAAAATTTATTATTGAAAAAAAATGTTTTTGCTGAAAAAAAATCGGGTTAAAAACTATTTTTCCCGATTTTGAAAAAATTGCCAGTAAAAAATATCATGTTCTCTATCTACAAACTGGGCAAATCCACCCAACTGTTAAGAACTTCGGCCTGTGGAAAGCTGGTGTAAAGAAAGAATTAAAGAACACAGGATAGGTATTCCAGGACATGTCCTGGTTGGACGAGGTGGTCCACTTAGGACGGTTCCGGAAAATGTGGATAAATTTATAAATAACGAATGATATGCCAATATTTTAATTTTTAATGAATTTGTACAATATTTGAATAAGTTTATATTTTTGAGAATTTTTATATTAAACGGTTTAAGTTTTATTTAAATTATCGTGTATATAACAAGGCCTTGGCTCCCAATGACATGCATATTAAATTTCAAACGAATTTGCAATGCGACTGGTTGGCCTTGTGTCTGCAAAATAAGGCCTTTAGGAAGGCCTCTTACTGCATATTTGTTGTTCCGCTGGTTATATAATATAACCTAGTCAACTTATTAATGAGTAATTTTAAATATAGTGTGTGTGTATACTTACGGATTGAAGGCCAAATCATCTTCCAAAGCATACAAATCGTTGAGGACATAAATATTAAAATACCAGTGTAAACCTGTGCAAACAAATAAACAATAAATATGTTAATAAGTATTACTAGGAATTGGAGCGGAATACAAAACTCACCGGTTATCTGTGTCAGTAATATGATTTTGACAAAATGTGTTAGTTGTGCTATGACAGTTGTGGCAATTAGTATTAAAACACAAAAATTGCTTAAATAGGAGGGATACACGATATTATCTAAAGGATCGGGTGTAGCATCAATCATGGGCTCGGCTACCAAAAAATCTTCTTCACTTTGGGTTTTATTAAAAACACTCTCACTCACAATATGTTCCGATTTGATATAGGCCACAAAGAAATACTGAAATTTTTAAAAATACATACATACATATACGTAATACAAATTTAAAACATTTGTCAAGTTATTTACCTCATCGATAATATTACTAAGTCCTAAGGTAAGTACTATAATAATGGCGGTTAATTCACGCACAAAAGTAAAATCATTGTAACGTTTACTAATGCTGACGAAGAAAGCCGGCAAATATTTGGGAAAGCTTTCCGCCACACTTATGAAGACTAACATGAAAATGGGCACTAAAGTAGCTGCTATATTAACAAAATGTAATGGAGATCTAAAATATACACATAAAACATAAGTAATTAAGTTTTTATCTGAGATATTGCAACAAAAAAAAAAAGAACTCACCTCGGTAATATTAAAAATGAATAAACTATATCCATAGTTTGTACTATTAAAGCAGATATAAGTGGCAATGAGGAGAATGGTTCTCTGTAGGCCGTGTAATCATCTTCAAATTCTTTAAGTTTAAATTTTAGCAAACAATCGGTATCTTGATCAATGTGTCTGGAATTAAAATAAAGTCACTTTCCCGCATTGCCCTTTTGAGCCTATCACAACTTACGCATAATAGTCTCGATCTCGTAAAACGTTGCGTAGTTCCTCTTTAAATAAGGTCGGTTTATCACAAACTTCGGTCTCCGCTTGTGTATCTTTAACTTTATCATCTTGACTTTCAGCCAATAGCTCGTCATCCAAAGTATCGTCATTGTCGTCGTTGTTGCCGTTCTGTGTTTCGTTGATTTTCTTAGCATTGGGGGAGGCGAACTGAAAAAGGATTGTACGTACGAGTGAGTATGTTGTGGTTTAAATAAATAAATGAATGAATGAATAAATGCAAAAGTACAGTAATAAAATTAAATATGTAGTGAGTTTGATATGAAAACATGTCAGTCTATCTATCTTTCTTTCATTTGTTTCTTCTCCTGCCAAGGAGGAAATCATTGAAAGTTTATTATTGTCTGTCTGTGTGTCATATTATTACAAACATACATATGTAATTGTAAAGTGTGTGTGTGTGTGTATGTATGTGGGAATGTGTGCATTAAATATTTGTTCCATTTGCAACCATGACACTTACAGGCTTCAGAACTTTTTTTATAAAATAAGTTTTGAGGCCAGCTATACGTAAGGCTTCCTCACGTTTCTCTCCATATGCTGGTTCCACTTCAAATTCACCAGTTAGATACGCCAAAGTTTTGTCAGAAATATGAACACGACTAAAACGTCATCATCATCATCATGGAAAAAGGGGTGGAAAAGCAAATTGTTTAATTAATTAAAAATAAATTACTGACTGCATTTAATAAATTTTAATGTACGTATTACACTCGTATACAAACATATTAGCTTTGTAATCATTTCTCCAATTTATTTGAAATAAGATAAATAATATTGCTGTATGGAAAGATGTTGCTACTTTTCATTATAATTTCGAATCAGTTTGGAATCTGTTGAAAAGATCTTGTCAAATATTTCAATAAATTTAACTAGGGAAACTGTGTATTTAATTGTTGGATAAAATTTCTCTTTGCATTAGTTACTTAAACAAATTATGCAATTTCTATGACAATTCTGCATTTCATTAAAACAGAAGTTGCACGTCCTTAAAATTTCAAAACAATAGATGACAGAATATAACATACCTCATATTAAAGGGAATTGACCAGAAATTTGTCAATATCATCGCTATTTTACAAAAAAATCGACTATTTTAACATTTTTGAAATTTATCAATTCTTGGAATGATTTTTCGGAATTGAAGACAAACTAAAATAAATGACAGGATGAGACATACCTCATTATAAAGAAAATTGCCCAGGTATTTGTCATTATCAAAATTTCGACTCACTATTATTTTTTAAGGTTTTTAAATTTATCATTACGGATTTTCGGGGGGATTTTTGGGAATTGTAGGCAAACTATGATAGATAACAGGCAGCGTAATTTTAAAGGGATCTTGTCAGGTATCTGTCAGTGACAAACATGTTTTAATAACAATTTCCATACAAAAATTTCCATAAGGTATTAAACAATATTATTTTTTAAATTTTTGGACGGCCCCATACTAATGTGGAAATTTAGTTCGATTTTTTTTTCAACATAAGGTTTGCATCATCGACTTTCCGATCCATACAGATAATTTCGCTTTCCCGAACCGTCATCAAAACTCTGGGTTTTTTCATTGGGATTATGTGAAGTTAAAAGTCTTCGTTGATAAGCCAGCTAAGATTCAAGATTTGGAAGCCAACATTACTCTCGTAATTCGCGAGATACCGGTAGCAATGCTGGGAAGAGTGATCCAAAATTGGACCTTCCGAATAGACTAGATTTTCCAAAAAAAATCGAAGAATTTCAAAACCGCGGTTTCGGTTTTTAAAAATTGAAAACCGATCGGTTAAGGTTTTTTTCGGTTTTGTGATAATTTATTAAAAATTAAGTGTTGTAGAAACAAAATCAGTTGATAATATAGGAAATACTATACAAATTTAAAAATCAAACTTGGCGGGTATTCAAGAAGAAAAAGGAAAATTAGTACTTTTTCTTTTAATGATACTTTTTTAATATATTAAATTATTTAGCTTATATACATTAAAGTTGGCTAATAGGCTTTTCAATAAAGAAATAATCAATTATAGGGGGCTTAATGGTATTATGATAACAAAAAAGGAGAACTAAACCAAACTAAGGAGTACTTTTTCGATCTTCAAAATGGTACTTTTTGAATTTTCTTTAATATTGACCTAGAATTACAATTATTACAATTATTTTACTTATATGCATAATAGTTGGCTGATCTCCTTCTGAGTAAAAAAAAATAATCAAGAATAGATGGCTCAATGATATTGAGGTAACAAAAACTGTTAGCATTTTTTCGTTCTTCGAATGGCAGAAAATTAAACACATATGATTCTGACAGAGTTAGAATCTAAAAACGGTACTCACACGTACTTTTTTTCAACTAATAATACTTTTTGAATATTTTATTTCTTAAAAAATTAAATAAACAGTCATTTGAAGTTTAATTGTCAGGAAATGCTGGTATGATCAATATTTTTAAATGAGTCTGTATCATTCTTTATTAACAAGTTTCATTGCCTAGCCTGATAGATGAAGCTGAATCAATTATCAATACAATTTAAAAATTTAAAGACCTTAAGATATTTTTACATCGATTTGTTTTTAGAGAAATTGGATGAAAAAGTTTGTTTTTCATTTCTAAATAATTAATTTTTATACTGAAAATATATTAAAAATGCCTCTTTCACGAAGTCGAAAGAAAAATGATTCGAACAAATTTGAATGAAAACTATTCGAAAGAATTTTAAAAACTGAGTGTTTTTCATAAAATTTTTTTCGACTCATTTTTTTTTTGACATCGTGGAACAGGCAGTAATAGTAAAAACCGAATAATAATTGTCGGTTTCGGTTTTAGGCCTTGAAAACCCGCGGTTTCGGTTTCGGCTAAAAGCGAACACGAAACTCTAGAATAGACCACTGCGTAGTCCCTTCCAACATTTTAATGAAATGATTTTTAGAAAGTAAATATCAGTGATTTTTCTTTCGAATCCGACATACGTTTCTATTTTAAGTGTTTTATTTAAAATTAAAAAACCTCTAAATGAATCACGTTATATAAATAGCTTAAGTAATATTACCCGATTTTCATATTAATGTGTCAATATTTGGAACCGAAAGTTCTTACATACTATTAAAATTTTTAATACAAAAAGGAAGTCCTTTTTTGACAGTTTTTAAAATACCAAACAATCTTGGACACTGCTTACAAAACTCTAATAACGAAGCAAGTGAATGCTGCTTGCTTAATACATAAACCTAATTACTGTCCAACTCACCCAGCCTTTCCGCTTGATTCCATTTTATTAGCTAATTCAACATCCTTTGAATAGACATCAAATTGCCACTGACGTTGTCCCAATATTCCGGCCAATACAGCACCCGTATGTATACCAACTCGCATGTCAACAGGTGAATTGGCCTTTTGCTGCACATATCTGTGGGGGCAAAGTAAAACACAAAAGAAAATTAAATACAAGACCATAAAATATGTATGGGCTTTTTCATTCATTAATAACAAGGTCCACAACACTCTCCTCCACCACACACGTTGTCAACATCATCATCATCAACACCATATTTTTATTTTAACATAATTTTAGTCGACGTCTATAGTAGACTTACTTTATAGCCTTTACCATTGACAAACCCATGTGTACACAAAGCACAGCATGATCTGGTCGTTCGTCTGGTGCTCCACTAATGCAATAATAACAATCGCCTAGAATTTTTATACGTAGTTGTTGATATTTCTACGACAGCAATAGCGACAGCAACAACACACATACAGAGAGTGAGCGCATTATAAAAAGGAAGAAGAGCATAATAAGAAGCAGTGACAAGAGAAGAAGAAGAAGAAAAAAACAAAGTGAAAAAGTGTTAACGAAGTGCTGGTAACTGCTTTTTAAATGGCCGTTCAATTATGGCCTGTGTCATTGTCGCCTGTTAAATGTTACAACACAAAAATTACTTCAATAACAAAAAAGAAACTGAAAAAAAAAATAAACAAAGAAAGGATAGTAAAGGATTGCTTTATGAAAGTGCATATTATAATGTGACCAAATTTTAAAATTTTTCAGCTTCTTTTCGAAGACATTTATAAAAAAGTATTTTGATAGGTCATTCCAAAAAAGGAGCTTCTTTGATACGTAATGAAAGGGAATGTCATTTGGAAGTGGGTTATACTATAAATATTCCACGTATCCACAAGTAGCCCTTATTCGACCAATATTTTATTTACATATGTTAAACTGGAACTACTACATTCATCCAAACATTCATTAAAATTGTACCTCTTAACCCTTCCATTAATAATTCATTACTTAATTCCTTAATTCATAGGCATAATTCTTTAGTACTTTAAGAATGTTGAATTCATTCCTTTGAGAATTCAGCTTTTATAGAATAAATTTCTTGTGAATGATACAATTTTACTTTAAATCAATCCATTACATAAAAATAAAATTGTTCTTCAATTTAAATTTAGAAAATTTTATTCAATTAATTTTGTAAATGCAAAACAAATTGAATAAAGTAAAAATTTATTCATTCAATTTTGATTAGATTTGAAGTAACAATAATGAAACCATTCATAGGTTGAATAAATTTTATTATAAATTAATTCACCAATGAATGAATTCTATCCAAATAAAAGCCTTTTAATAAAACTAAATAATTTTTGTTTGGGAATCGATTTATGACATTTTTTAATTCTGAATTAAGATTTAGGTAAATCTTAAATTGAATTAACTAATTCAAAGTTGTGATCTTTATATAGGAATGGTTTTAAATCATCTGAGTTTTGATGATTTATTGGTACTGCAACAGAAATCAATCTGAGTTCTAAAAGGGTATTAATCTAAGAGTTGTTTTCTGACAACCTCAATTTTAAGCTAAAACTAAATCCCATGACTGTGGTTCAACCTATTTCAGATGCAAAAGTGGTACTCCCGCTATTTATTTCCAAAAAATGCTTAGTATTTTGTGTAACAGGACCAATAGAATCAGACCGATTTTCTGCTGTAGGTCAAGTATTTTCTATAGAAAATCTTGTGTATAACAGTATTTCCTGTAGAAAATCTTGTGTATTACGGATTTTCTATAGAAAATCTTGTGTATAACAGTATCTTGTGTATTTCTGTATGCCTATACAAAACAGTTGTATGAGTATACAAGGACAAACAAATTTGTTTGTACCTTACAATGGTTACTGGTTTTTTCAGTAAATATTTTCCATGCTAGACCGCACCTTACCCCCCGTTATGACGAGCCTTCCACTCGCCGAACAATTTCTTGTCCGCACATGAATTTGTCTCGTGTGGTGTGGAAAACTCTTGTCAGAACATTTGTTAGCACAATGATGTCTGCCATCAAATGTTATTTTCACACAAAAGTCCTTCACTTTAAATAATTAGAAAGAAAATTATGAACATTGAAACGTTTTCCCTACTCAGGAGAACATGAATAAATTGCTGTTCGTAATTTTGACGACGATTTGGGTGCACAAAACGACGGGTAGTCTGGACGTAGTGTTAAGATACATAGATATCTATAATTAGCCGTTGCTAATCAAAGGTCATAAAGGATCTTACCAATTCATATATATGGTATATGGTACGTCCATTAGATTCGTCCCTCAAAAACGATGCCAAATGAATACGAGATTTTAATGTACAGTAGCCTCAATTAAATGTAAGAGAGAAAGCAATTTACAGAATTTCATTTCTGAAAGATCTTTTTATAGCGATTTTGCCATTCCGTTCGTAACACATCGAAATTTTGCTGGTAGACCCTCAAAAGCTTATGTATATTCCGGGTCCTTTCTGTGTGTCAAAGACAGGATAGCACCTAAAGGGAAGGAACTGAGGAATACAATTTGTCCCAAATATTCTCTGTTAATCAGAAATGATTTGTAACGAAAATGGGAAAACTCACAGCCAAATATATCACTCTTGTTAAGATCTTCCTTTGATCTAAAGCTTTTCTGAAATGATCGATGATCTCTTTTACAAATATAGAAGAAGGACAAATTTCTCTAAATGAATTAGAGTTGGTGGCGTTAATCATAACCATGAATGTTGGTGGTTGTAGTACATATGTACATTATAACGAGTATATAAAAATGTAAACGTAAAGGTTAATCAAATCACAATAAAACGAAATGAAATAAAATAAACCAGGCAGTCAGTCAACCACATAAATATTAAATCAACAAAAGTTAAATAAAATAAAACAAATTAATTTTGTTTGGTATACGTATCACTTTTACAAGGATAATACAAAAAAAAAATAGAACAACATCATACTACATACATACATACAATACAAACAATGTAAAGTAGTGTAAAGTAGTGTCAAATGTAAATGAAATCCTTACAATATAATTAAATTTACCTCTGCTAATCTATCGAAACGGGCAAATAACTCATTTAACATCTTAACCAAGTCCTGAGCACTGTATGTAGATGAAATGGCGGTAAAACCCACTATATCAGCATATAAAATACTGCAAGTAAACAAAAATACGTTAGCAAATAAAACAAAATACGAATTATATATAAATTGGTGAAAATATGTAAATACCTGACATTCTCATGACGACTCATGTAGATTTTTTTGAATGGCTCTGAACTCGTGGAACCCAGATCCTGTCTCATTTTTTCGGCCACATGTTTTGGCAACACCGACAATAGCAAACGTTCTTGTTCCGCTGATTGATCTTCTATAATCATTTTCACCTCTAGACTCTTCTTGGCCTCCAAAAATGCCCGCCTTTGTTTCGCTGCATTCATGTCATAGTACAGCAGACCAATCATTAAAGCGGCCGACACCAAAACCATGTTTGCCAGCAACTTTAACACGGATGTGTGAGTGAGTTTGTACAAATTAATTTAAATAATTTTGCATTTAGTGGAAACGAACACGACATTTTTTTTTTTTTTTTAAAATAACAAAAATTACAAATTACCATTTCGTTGAACAGGGGATCATCACGTGCCGACAAATAGATGAGGGCATAGTAGCCGAAAAACGTTATAAAACACATAAAACATCCGGTGTAGTATAAAGGAACGGGTAAACTCACTGGTACCAGAAAATTAAATAAAATGGCCCATCCCAAGAGTTCTCTATACAATGCCATACGCGTATAAAGGAAAATTTTAAAAGGATAAAATTACCATGTTAGATGTTTAAACAAATTTCACAAACAAACCTTGCGGATATTGTTCCTTGCTGGACGAAAGAGTATGTTACAAAATGTATTATAAAACATGTCCATATGACTATTGGTGCACTGCTTATGAATATGCCTATATAAAAGGGCCTTTTCAATTTGAATCTCTCATATTTACTGGCCGCAAACATAAGCAACCAACTACTAACTGCTATTATATCGAATATAATATAACATGCTGAAAATACAAGATAAACAATTAAATATATTATACATTTTTATAGTTTACATATCGCGTATATGTCATAACTCAAAAATTTATGAAAGGCTTGGCCAACGTTAACCCTAAAATAACCTTTCAGCTTACTTACCGTTAACGAAACAACTGTAATTACCGTTACCGAAATAAGCGAAAATATCGTTATCTCAAATATAACATTACCGTTATATACATAAATTATTTTATATTATAAAAATCATGATACAATAATTGTAGACGTCAAATTGTATAACGTCAAACTTTGATTTTAATTTTTTTCATATTATCTTTTGTTTGACGTTACAAGAATTGTATAATTGAGAATTTATATTCTATTGAGTGTACCTTATATTGTTGTGTCATGATAAAAATAAAAATTTCTGTTTTCCCATAATTGAGTTTATATTGAAAAAAAAACAGTTAAAATGTAATATAATCAAATTTCGAGAGAATTATTTCTGAATTAAATTTTCAAAAACAAATTAAATAATATATTCTCTTAACAATTCCATTAATTCGTTGTCTTAATTCCATATGACTCCAAATCGTATTGCCTTCATTCCTTAAATAATTAATTTTTCAATGAATTAATTCCTTATTGAATCATTAAAATGTTCTTGATTTCAAATCTATTCAAATCCATTACAAATAGGCTTATGTGCTGTTTTTCAATAGCGAACGAGTGCTTTGAGTGGACGTTTTACATGTTAAATTTCCACTCAAAGTACTCGTTCGCTATAGAAGAACAGCACATTAATTAAATTGTTTTCAATTCATTTTCAATTCATAGTTTCGTACTAGATTAAAGAAACAGTTTGCATTTTATCTTTAATCTAGTACGAAACTGTCGTAGGCGTATGACGTTTACGCCAACCACGATAAGAGTGAATATAAAATACGAAAGAAAATGTTCGTTCGCATTTAGTGAAGCAGGCAATTAAACTCAATTTGTATTAATTTGAATAAATAAAAATTTAATCATTCAAAGGTTACATGAATTCTGTTATGAATTAATTCAACGATTAATGAATTCTATTTAATTAAAAGCCTTTGAGTGAAGCTAAAGAATTAGATAGATGTTGTTAATGGCTGAGATTTTTTAATTCCGAGTTAAGATTTTTAGTGAATTAAGCACAAATTGAGTTAATTAATTCGTAGCTTCGAATATAATACCCATCTTTGTCAACTTATTATATTATGGCACAAAACAATGGAAACTTTCCTTCGTAGTATAATTTTAAGTCCGTATTTTGCGATCTATAATTTGCCATTGATTTTCTATGGGGAAAATTGTAGATTGTAACCTAGAGTTGTGTTTGGGGTCAAATCTCCAAACTAGGAGCATATGCTACAAACTAGAGGCATATTTGTCTAAGCGTATGGATAATAACATCAATTATAATGGATCTGTATCCGAGTCCAGTAATAGTATATTTTATAATATGAATTAAACTTATACCTTGGCCTGAAAAACAGCCCCACATTGTTTTATTTGTTTCTTGAGGTCCAGTCCCTCTCCCCATCTTACAAATGTTCTCCAATCTCTACTTCATAAATTGTAGTATTTTGATTCATCCGAAAAGAGAACAGTATTCCATTTCTGTCTCGACCACTTTAAATTTTCTTTGGCAAATTGAATACGAGCAGTACGGTTTTAATTCAATTTGCACTGTTTGAGAATTAATTTTAGATTATTGATAAATGACCGGGGAGTTATTTTTGGGAATTTATTAAACTCTTTTGCTATTAAATCTGTGTCGAGATCTTAGTTTTTTATAATAAAACTAACTTTTCAAAACGCTCCGTTTACACTAATGCTTCTTCTTACGAATATTAGTTTCTGAGATATCACAAAAAAACAAATCGACTTATTTGGAGTTGTTGTTGATTTGTTTTTGACAAAACAACTTAATTCGCAAAAACTGTTGAATTTATCGATAATTATTTTATTATTTATCCTTTGTATAATTCTTTGAGACAAATAGTAAAGTTCTTCAAGGACAAATAATAAAATATTGATCGATAAATTCAACAGTTTTTGTGCTCTCATGAAAAATTTGAAAATTCCACTTAAGTTGTTTTGTCAAAAGTTCACAGAAATTATCTTGTCTTGGAGCCGTTTTACAAAGTTTTCCTCACAAATGTTGGGTTTTCTCATGAATTTTTTTTTTTAAATTTTTGAAACTGCTGATTAATTAATAAAATATTTATCACAGATAGTTTTTTGCTTCAATCCAGCATAAAATAGTTTATTATTTTTGTTCTTAAATTTTCGCCAATATTGACTCTAGCCATTTTTACTATTTTTTACAATTGCAACAAAATTATTAATATAAAGTAAATATACAAATAACGGTAAAACATGATGCTTTTTACATCGCTTTCTTACATATTAGTTTTGTTTTAGTCAGCTTTCTTGCAAAAGTTTCCATTGTTTTGCATTGCTAATATTTACAAATGTATTTTTCTTAAAATTTAATACTTAAAACCTTGTCTTATGGCCGTAATTTCAACAAATAGATATCTATCAGTTCCTAGTTACTTATGGAGTAAAAATATATTTTAATTTTTACCGGTAGATATAGATTTGAAATTAATGTCAAGTTAACTTATAGGTAAATTTATCTGCTGGATATTTTACACTGTAGTTTTATATTTGTTGAAGCTGAAACTATTTCGGTCGGTAGCTATTAATAAAATTTTACTTCGTATGATCTAGCTTTATTTATAGTGATATTAATATACTAGTTTCTACCGAATTTAATAAAAATAAATATTGAAAATACTTAGGAAATTATGTTTGTACTTACTTCTGTTCTGAATCGACTGCTCTGCCGGTATGCCAAGAGTGTATATACTAAAGCAGAGATATGCGAGGAGGAACCATTTGAGAGCTTCACGTCTTTGATTGACATAAAATGTTGTAAATAAATTGTTTAAAACGGAGTGGGGTAACGTAACGGTGGGTCCTTCCGAGGACTCATTGATTTCATCTTTATTTTTATTGATGGATGTTAATGACGACACACCATTCTCAATATTATTGCAATTGTTTAATTTTGTTTCGGACATAGTGCTAACTGTACTTTGTTTTCTTTTTTATTTAATTATTTATTAAATTTTAATTATTGTTATTAATCGTATTATTGCTGATAATGTGTTGGTTAACTGTTGCTGTTGTTTATTTGGTGTTACTCTTTTTTTTTATCCCACAAGGATGTTTAAAACATTTTTGTTGCTGTTTTGCTTTTTTTTTTAAATCACAACCTATTCTTTACACGTTTGCGGCATTGTTTGTTTTTGTTTTACGAAATATCCTGTTAATTATGAACAAACAACAACAACAACAAAGGCGTTTAATGTGTGCTGAGAAGAATAACGGTAAAACGACTAACTGACGTTTGTTGTGTGAGTGAGCAACTGTAATGTTTGTTATTAAGGCGCGCTTTTTGTTTATGCGTTTGTTTGTTGTTTTTGTTTTTATAGTTGCTAAAAGCTTTCCTTGTAAACATGCGGAAGTTTACTCAACTAACGGAAGTGTTTGTTCTCTTTTACTGTATAAACTTGTTCTCATTCAATTCACTTCACTCGAATACTCACTCACTGCGTGTAGTTGTTACTGTTATAACGGTTTCTTGCCTCATTGTTTTTCGTTTAAATGTCATTTTTTGTTTTTGTTGTTGTTGTGTGTATTGTTAATGATTATTTACACCAACTTCAAAAATAGAGAGCTTTGACTTTGGCACAAAACCATACATACTTATTTATTTAATGTTGCTCAAGGACCTGAATTAAAGAAACACCAAAAATATTCAATAATACCAGTACAAAACAAAAAATGATAATGGGGAGTAAAGTTAGTACAATGTATAGATGTGTGTGTGTGTTTTTGTGAATTTAAAATTATATGCTGGTGTAAGTAACGTTGTGCGTGCTGTCGTCGTTGATTTTCGTACCAAAAATCAACGTTGGTGAAAAAGGAAATGTGCACAAGAAATGCATACACACACAAAAATCCTCCAAAAACTGGTCCTGTGTGTGTGTTTATGTTGATTTGATTTAGTACATTTCTTGTTTGGCTGTTCAAGTGCCTAATTATTAGTCGATGTTGGTATTTTAGTAATAAAACTGTTAATTAAACTTAAATTTGATTTCAATACTCGAATGTTATTTTATTGCCTGCCGTTGTTGAACACCTCTTTTTTGACAAGGAAGCTGGAAATGAATTTTCTTAACAACAACGACAATTAATATTACAACAACAAGTAATATCCTTAATACAACAACAATACACATTTATAAATTCATTTTTTTTTTTTCATCAAAAATCAGGGGCTTATAAAAAGAAATCTCCTTTTTTATTATAAATTTAACCATAAACTATCATCTATTTGATTTTCTTTATTTTTAGCAAAACAGTTGTTAATTTTAAAGACTTTTTGTCTAAAAATACACACAATATATTTATACGTGCTGTGTATGTGCTGTGTTTTATTTTTATATTATAAAAATAATTTTGTGTATAGTATTTAAAAAAAGATTTTGCATACTTTCTTTCCATTAAATTAATATTTGTTTAAAACCAATTTTATGTTTTCTTTTAATGCGAGCATTATTTTTTATACACAATTTTTTTGTAGATTTCCACCCAATAATTTGTTTAAATATTTTTATTAATTTTTTTTTGTGATTTTTTTCTTTTCGTTGTCCGTATTAATTTGAGTACATATTTTTAAAGTTTTCTAAGCTATTACCAGAAGAAGACTAAAAAAGCTGTATTTAATAGAGCCTTCCTTCGATAAAATAGCCAAGCAGTAAAGCTTTAAGGACATACATTTATTGTATGTGGAGTAGCTTTTTTCTCTGCCCCAAGAGAAAAAACATGCTCAAAATATGTACGGCTACTGACATATGTCAAATTGCGGGGATATGACAGATATGTCATTGCCATTTACATTTTTACTGTTATCAATTATTTACAAAAATCAAAAATCCCTGGAGAGGATGGTGTGGCGGTAACATTGATTATTAAAATAGTTGCATATGCATAGTACATATGTACATAAAGAATTTTCATTTCATTAAATTCAGGTAACGATTTGTATTTGCATTTTTAAGAGGAAATATTTGAGGAACAGCTGTAAGTATTAGGTACTCGTGTGTATGATATTTACAGGATTTGTGATCCTTTTGGAACATTTTCATTTCTTTTGTATTAAGAAATAGGATCTTAAAAACAGATATAGTTTCTAAAATATTTCACATTAGCATTTAAGGGAATTTAGTATCAATCGAACATTTTTTTTGTTTTTTAATATTTTAGTAAATTTTTATGGAATTATTTTGTTTTTAAATTATTAGTAAATTTTATAACAAAAAAAATTGTTTGTTAAAAAAATTCGGGTTAAACAATATTTTTCCGATTTTGACCCATTGTAGGTCTTAGGACTTACTATGGCGTTATATACGTTGTTTCAAAATTCTTTGAAATATCTTTAATTAGATATCCTATATTAATGATTAATGACTTAGTAATCCAGATATATGTAGGTTAAAAATCGATAATGTCTTGGTTTTTTCCTTATATCTCAGCCATTTGTGCAACCGAGCGGATATATTGATGTATGAATAATGTAAGTTATTTGGGGGCTACGGAAAGTTGATTTCAACATACAGACGGACATGGCTATATCGACTCCGCTATATATAACGATCCATAATAGGTATATATACTTTGTGGGGTCTTATAAGTATATTACTTTCCACTCATGGTGATGGGTATAAAAAGAAAAACAAAAATTTGAAGACGACTGTTATGAAGTCGTTTTTTTTTATTTTTTTTAAATAAAACAAAATGTTAACAAAATATCCAGTTTGATTATCGACATCTACTTTAGAAAGGTACCAAAAGTGTAGACTAGAATTACTATAATATACAACCGATTTTTATAAAATTGTTTATGTATATTTGGTAAGTATCAAAATAGGTCCTGAATTACATTTTATACCGCTAGAACATGAGAAAAATGTTTCCTATGTTGTTGCAAAACATTTTTGTTTATATTTCCCTTCATTTGGTATCAAAAATGCTTATGTATAATTCCAAATTTTATTCTATTCAGTATTTTTGTATGAACAATTTGTATGGCAGAACAACGTTTGCCGGATCAGCTAGTTTCAATATAAATTTCAAATTGTTTGATTCTTAAACAATTTATGATTTATGTATTTTGATTAAAAATAAACGAACATATGTACAAGTTTGTGGCTATTATTTATTTAATAACTAGTTATTGTGAATTCCATTTGACTTAGATGATAAAATAAATTTACAATTTTGGTGGAGAAAAATAGATCACAAAAAAGTAATCACTTTAGCATAAAGGACTGCTTATCACATATAAGAACGAAAAAAAAAAACTAAAAAAATTTAACGTTTTTTAAGTAAACCGGGTATTTTTTCTTATTCTGTTATTATTTGTATTTAAATCTGAATTTTCATAAAAAGTGGACTTGATACGTTTGCTCACTTGATTTACTTCCTCATTGTCCTTACACATACATATTTTCTTTTTAAAATTTCTGAAAATCTTGAAAAACACATCATGAGCATCACCCTTTTGTTAATTCTTGTTGTTGTTGTTTCTAATTTTTCGTATTTGAGCAAATCTAGTTTTGTTGTTACAATAACAACATTACATCTGCCGTGTCTATTTACTAAAAACAACAAAAAAAAACATCCTGCTTAATGCATTCACAACAACAATGACTTACACAAACACCTGGAGTTTTTATTTCATGATTTATTATTCAGTTCTGTTTATTGTAACGAATCGGATTAAGAAAAGCAGATGATACACAATTACAAATACGTTATATATACTGACAATCAGATGGCGTTGACGTCACTCGCATAACTGTATTACACAGAGTTGCCACGTTTGTAATGATAAATTTATGATTGATAATCGTACAGTGAACTCTTCATTGTGTGAATTATGTCATTTATAATATACATATGTATATTTACAGCATTATGTTCACGAACATGCAAACACGCTAAGTCCATTTTATTATATATCAACATTATAAAAATTTGTATCTCAGTAAAATGGAATTGAGTATAACTACGTCATTAAATATATAATAGCGTCCAACTTGTTTTAATTATTCGTTTATTCAATAAAAAACGTAAATAATGAATTTTTTACAGGAAATATTTAATAATTTTGAAATATATTATCATTTTGACTACTGATGGCATTTGAAAGCAACTTTTGTGACAAAGCTATAAAACAAATGTTATAAGAAAATGTGTTAAGTCCCAAAAAAGGACTTGTAATTCACCACTTCACTTCTTCTAAACTATGATTATTTATCATTATGAATCCTAGCAAATAAGTAATACAATTGCATTGATAGATTTCAAAAAAAATTATAACAACGGATTTTAGAACATTTTTTATGTCTGCTGTAAAATTTGTGAAAAGGAATAGCACGCTTGTACACTAATCTAACGATATAATAAATGTAATGTAAATATTATTTTAATGTTATTAAATTTACAATTTACATACAATAAAGAAATTTAATTTAATTAAAAAAGTAGTTTCGTTAAAATATTTTAACGATGAGCTACCAAAAATAAAAATATGATTTTAATTTGGTAATCTTAAAAAGTTTATAAGTAATTTTTTCAACTAAATTTGTAGTTGATTTTCGAACATAGAAATCCTCTAAAATTGTTTGTATATTAACTAGGAAACTTTGTAAATGATATTCTAGCCTTCTGCTTGGTTAAATGTATACCATATTTAAAGGAGATATAACCTACTTTTTGTTTGTTTGTATAATTATAAATAATTTTAAAAATAAATTGAGTCTAAAAACACAGAATTTACTGTACCTTTAACGACAAATGCTGTTGGCAACATTTCCCGTGTTACTATCAACACTGTTGTTACATTAACACATTTTCGAAATGTAGATGTCGCTGCACCTTTTCTCGAGGTACAATAAAATATTTTCGCTGTTTTTACCTGCTTGAATACTGCAGGAAATTACCTTTTAGTTTCTTTAACACTCAATGCATCTCTTTCTCGCACACGCAACTCAACGCATGCACAAGTATTTTTGCAACAATGTTGGCAAAACTCAACGACGCCAATTAATTCGAACAAAAATTCGATCATCATTCGGCGTTAATCAGCGAAGCAGTGAAGACGTGTGCAGTGGTCAGTACAGCATTTGAAAAAAAAGTACAAGTTAATTTTTAAATAAATATTTTAGAGTACTCAGCTATATTTGTGTGCTAAAAATCAATTTTACCAGAAACGAAAACAAAGTTCTTTTTTTAAAAGTGTGACTACAGTTGTGTTTTATTAATATAAACAATAAAATACAATTTTCTAACGTTCTCTTATAAATTTTTAAACGAGTTTTTCAACAAATAAAATCTAAACAAAATGGCCGATGTTGCTGTAGAAAAGAAGTGAGTACAGATTGTTTTTTATAGTATGTTTTAAATAAAAGATTCTTTAAAACCTAGTGCTATTAATATAAACAGAAAACAAATAAAATCTATGGCGAAAAATATGAAATGAAAAAATCTAGTCTGGTGTGCAAAAAAAAAAACGATGAAAATTTTTAAAAATTTTGTCTGTATCACAAAACAGCGGCATTTGCGAAAAAATTTACGGCGTCGCTTTTACTCGTGTTGTCTTTGTTACACTTTAGTGTTGTTAATATACAAGATTTTTATAAAATGTTTAAGCTTAAATATGGCTGTTTCGTTTACCACTTTTTCTGTGTTGTTGTTGTTTTTCTTACTTGATGTGTGTTTCGTATTTGCTGTTATATATACTACAACAACATCAATATATATGAAGCAGTAAAGCGGCATTTTTTTTTTTCAAATATACTTGCGTTAAAAAATATTTTCTTCGAAATGTGAAGCATCGAATGTGGAAGAAAAAAGACGAGGAGGAAACGAAGAAGTAGGAAAAAGACGCCAAGCAATGGATGGTTTTACGGTGGTTGTGCTGCTTATTTGTTGTGTTCGGTAGTTCGGTATTAGTGACAACAATGGTAGAAAATGGTTGTTGAGAAGTTTAGTTTGTTGGTTTAAAAAAAAAGGTTTTTTGTATTTTGGCGCGGTGGGGTATAGGGTAACGAAAACTTCAGTCTATGATGGTTTTGTTTTTGTAGTTTTCGGCTTTGTCGTGGTTAATAATAAAGAGTTGGTTGGGCGCTTTATTTTTAGCTTATAATGCCGGCTAAAAACGCCAGCCACCACATTTATTTCTATAAGTATGTCCGGTTCGAAAACAAATTATATGGTTTTTTGTTTAAAACGGTTGAATGTTTAAATGAATAATGGTTGAACAGGGAAAAAGTTATGTTTGATTTATTGTTTGTTGAAAAAGAAGTTACGAGAAATCTTGCTAAGATTTTGTGTATTGTTGGGTTGGTGGAGGGAAGAAGTTCAAAGGCATTTCTACGCAATAAACTTTCCAGTTGATAGAAAAGAGCGCGCTTGTCTGGTCTGTCATGGTTTTTTGAATTTCTAAAATATGTATGCATGTGTATTATACACATTTCTTACTTCCTGAACAAATAAGACGCAGAATTGTATACTTTTTTTTGTTCTACTGAAATTATTTTTCCATTTTATGTATACACATTTCTGGTATGCGCCACAATATAGAATTTGTTTAATTAGCAAAAATCAGATTTGTAAGAAAAAGTAATTTTGTTTACAATTTTCTTTATAATGCACTTGAATTAATTTTACTTTAGTAGTGGTTAATTGAAAAATGTTTTCTTATTTATTTTGTTGGTATGTATTCCCCACTTTTATCTAAATCTCTTAGGTATTTTCTTTTAAGTTTATCATTTTCGAAAAATTCTTTCGAAGCACATTAGTTTTTGTTCGAATATTGACGTTTTTTTTTTTTTTTTCTTATTTTACTTTATAAAAAAAGTCCGTTATTTTTTTCTTTTTCTCATTTATACTTTATATTCCCCTTTTGCCTTGGTATTCTCACATTTTTTTGCGCGCAAAACCTCGTTGTTTTACCTACTTTATTGTTTTGCTTCATTTATTCCCCTTTGTTTGCTACTGCTTCTTCGTTATTGTTTCTAGAATAAAAGCAACAACACTTAATTACTTATGGTTTTGTTGTTGTTATTTTAATGCTTCCCTGTTTTATTCTTTCGCATTATTCAAGTAAATCATCATCAAAAGTATTTCTGGTGTGTGTTTGTGTGTGCTAAATTATCACCCCTTATGCTTCAAACCGCTTTTTCGCAATGTGTTTTATTGTATTTTTTCTTTGTAGTTTGGGTTTAGTCATGTTTTTTCCCTGTGTGTTTTGTTTTTGTATTTAAAAACACACATGTGTGCCGTGTTTAAATAAATGTCGATCAGTTAAAGAGTAGCGCGGTGTAAAATCATCGTAAAACTGGCAGATGTGTGTTGTTTTTTTTCTTTCTATTTTTAGCGGTGTGTAATTTTTTTTTTTCGTTTTTAATTTGTGCCAACATCTTTTTTTGGTGTACTTTACATTATTTTGTTATTGTAATGTTTTGTGTATGTTTTTGAAATGCTTTTTAAACAATCATGTGTGTAGACCTCATTAACAATGGCAGCTTTAAGCTAAGTTTATTTAATGTTAGTTTACATTGTGTATTGTAGGTACATTGTTTGAGCTTTTTTTAATAGGTATAGAAGATAATTTTGTAGGGTTTCTAGGTTTATAAAATGTTTATTACTGCTTCACAGCGATGATGCTTTCAATCATCTTTCAAATATATTGCCAATCCTTTATAAAAACATCTGATAAAGTTTCGTTCGTGGTAAAATTTTAGGTCTGTATTTTGCAATCATCAATTTCCCATAGGTTTTCATAAATTTATCTTAGAAATATGAATTTTTCTATAATTTTCAAGTTCTTGGTTGGTTTTGTGTTATTCTATAAATATTTCCCTGATTTTGAATCTGAAAATTCGATCAAAATCTGATATTTACAAATCGCGTGTTAAAAATAATGGCTTGAGCCACTATGTTAAAAGGTCTTAATGTTATCATTTACTCTAGCTTATTAAGGTTTAACACTTCTCAAACCTACATTATTTTATTGTCAAACATTCATAATTTAATAATTTATAGCATAATGGTTTGGCAACATGATTCTAATCGGTTGCCAAAAACCTATCTCATTTTTAATTACCTTATCAAAATTAGTAGTTCAAGCAAATGATAATTTATTAATTTTTCCTACTTATGTTGTATTTCTATTTAACCGTTAAAGGTATTCCTGAGTTATTTAACAATATTTTGTTTAAATTTAGGCCCCAATTATGATATCATGGCCCCGATTTTCGTTTACAATAGTTGTTATTTTAGTGTTGTATTTTTTAAAATGCGATCATGATTTACAACTATAGTTGTTGTTGCTGAGTTGACAGCCCTTGACCGATGTTCTTTGGGACATTCCGGTACGTAGAACCAACTATTATACAGTTGTAAATCATGATCGTATTTTAAACAATACAACTGTCGTAAACGGTAATAGGGGCCTAAAATTCTTTTTAAAAAAACGTAATGATAAAATAGATTTTATGATTCGATTCTAGATCTGAATTCGTTCATTTCTTTACACGCTAGTTTTACAATTTTCCAATGTTTGTTTACTTTTCGTATTGAAAATTTTAAAAGCTCTAATGAAAATAGTTAAAATTAAAATGTATTAAACCAACAGACCGAAATTTGATCAAAATCGCTTATAGCAATCTATGACAGTTAATTTTTGAAACTATTAGATGAATTTCATAGAAAAAAGTCTCAAACAATTATAAATTATGAATTTAAGTATCTAAAACTTGTGAAATTAAATAAAATAAAAAAATTAAGATCAAATCGCACCATTTCACTTGAAAGTGATTGTTGACATAACTAATTAACCCTAATTTATACAGATACCTATTTAATAAATAAAAACTAGAAATAGAAAAAAAAATTGTCACATTAACTTTATTTAGTTAATTTATTTGAGAAATTTGTAGAAAATACATGCTAATCTAAAGAAATTAAAACAGAAATAAACAAATTTACATATTTTCAATATATGTATTTTATAAAAATATTTAGCATAAATCTTAACTATTTTCCATTATTAATTAATTGCAGAGAAACTCCCGTTGTTGAGAAAGTAGCCGCCGAGGAGGTTGATGCTGGCAAAAAAGAAGTTGCTGCTGAAACTCCCGCTACTGAAGAGGCAACCACCACAGAAAATGGTGAGGCTTCAGCCGCTGAAGAGAAAAAACCCAGCGAAGAAGCCAAGGAGAACGGTGATAGCGAAGCTGCCGCAGCTGACAAAACCGAAAAAACAGATGGTGCTGCTGCTGCTGCCGAAGCTGAAACTCCTGCTGCCACCACCGAAGCTGCTGCTGAAGAATCTGCGCCAGCCGCCGCCGTCGCCGCCACCACCACTGAAGAAAATGGTGTAGAAGAACCTGCTGCTGCTGAAGCTAATGGTGATTCTACAGGTAAATTTCTAAAAAAAACATTACCTAAAAATTTAAGAAATTTGTTTCTAAAACTTGTTGTTTTTATTATCTTCATTTTTAGATTCTGCCCCCGCTGAGGCCGTTAAGAGGAAAGTCACCGAAGGTGAGGCTAAAACAGACGATGCCGCTGAAGTGACACCTGAAAAGAAGGCTAAATTGGAAGAGACCTCAAAAGAAGAAGTCCAAAACGGTGCGGAGGCATCTGAAGTAGCGGCTTAATCTCTTCATTAAACACACACAACAACCTACCCTCTACTATATATAATATATATTAAAACAAAATAACACACACAAAAAAAACAAACAAACAAAAACTAATTCTAATAATTTACTTACATTAACATTATAAAAAATGAAAAACTTAAAAAAAAATCCTACAAAAAAATTACAAAAAGCAAAGAAAAAACCTGTAAACTACCTACTACAAAAATGAGAAAAACAAACAACATCAAACAAACAAACCAACAATCAATCAACAACATTATATAAAAGAAAAAAAAAACAATTGAAAAATGGTGTGATCTGATCGCCGGCGATACATATTTTATTGACGCAAAAGAGCAGCATCCGAATAATTTCAAATTTCCAAATTTCATTTTGATTATAAGGTTTTTTTTATGTATAAACGTTTTTTTTTTAAACCGAAATGCATTGTCATATTTTCATGACGATCGCATATGTATTAAAAAGAAGAAAATCCTATACATAATCCTAAGATATTACAAATTACAATACAATACAATCTCCTCTTGTAGAGACAGAAGTTGTAAACATATATTTTGAAAACAGAAAGAACGAAAAGAACATTTTTAAATATTCATATTACACACTTTTGTCGTCATATCTCAATTGCATATATTTTAAATTATAGTTGTGTATTATTCAATTCGAATATTTCTTATAAATTCCTGTGCCAGGATCTGAAATCTGAATCCTACATTTTTCCTTTCGAGTGCTTAGCATTTCCCTAAGTAAATATGTCGGTCATTGTTTTGTGGCACGTTATTTTTAAGAATTACTTTTAGTTTATTTTTTTAAATGTCTTTTTAATCAAGACCTTTTTAAAATATAGTTGACTTTCCGATTTCTTTGTACTATTTTTTTTTAAATAAATATAAACACATCATCAGTTGAAACAACTCACCACTCTACCTACCAGACAAGAAGTAAAAGGCTAAAAAGTTGTAAAAATAATAAACAAATATATTTAAACAAAAACATTCAATAAAATACATTCGATTGAAAAATAAAACAAAAAATATTTGAAAAAAAAAACTAAACATGTCTTTTCTGTAATATTTAATGCCAAGTAATGTATATGTATAGTCTTAGAACCATATAACAAATAGGTTTAAGTTAAAATTTCTCGTTTTTAAATAAAGAAATTTACTTAAATTTAATAATTGAAATGATTTTGGATAAGGAGAGGGGTATTTTTACTGTACTATTTTTAAGAGAATCGTGATTCGGATTTGTATGCATACTAAGTGTACCTAATTCGAAAATCTTTTCTTTTGATTTGAATTGTTTTTTTAGCTTCAAAATGAGACAGTTTTATTTGATGTTTATAAAATTTGTATCTTTTTTATAGATTGCAGTGAAGTTGATTTAACAATGTCCGAAATGTTTGAAAACGAAAGATAACTTATGCGTATATCACAATTTCTAAAGCTTTGCAGGTCCATGAGCAACTTAGATATGAGAGATTGTTCCTTTTTTTAAACTAAAATCAGGCAGCAGATAACTTTTATTTATAAACAGCACTGGTAAGTCAATTTAAAAAAAATAGTTTTTACTCTTTCTCAGAGAATTGAAAATTTGTTTTCCATAAAAAGCTTTTTCCAAAAAAAGCTTTGTGCATTAAAAATATATGATTTTTCTAGAAAAATACAAATATTTTCTGGAGTTCTACAGAATATTTGTTTTCGGACCCGGCCAAACATTTCGGCTTGTAAAAAAATTGGCTGAGTTTGTTTTTTTAATATATTGCCTCCTTTTCACTTCTTAGTTTTCTTAATTAGAATTTTTTTTGGAGAAACTTGAACTAACAACAACGCCGCCTTTTCGTTTCACATTTTGAAGTATGAGAAAATTTTAGGAAAACTCAAAGAACTTACTTATAATGTCTACTTTTCACTTCTCATGTTTCTTAAGAGATTTTTTTGGAGAAACTTGAATAGCTAACAACACTGCCTCCTTTTCACTACTCAAGAAATTCCAGTTTTAATTATATTCATTTATTTTTTTTTATAAAATCTATTCACATTTTTTATTTTACTACGACGGGTAGCGCAGCCCAAGCTAGTATGGAATATAAACTCGTTATCGAATGTCAATTAAAAAATTATTATAAATTTCTATACATATTTATCGATATCGAATAAGATAATCCCAAAAATGGAAAAAAAACTCACGTTCGAATAAGTATTCGCTTGTATACGAATGCGAGAATTTGCCGTATGACATGGGTTATGTTCATACATAGCTGCCAGATTTGACGATTTATCGTCATTTTGACGATTTTTGGTTTCAAAAATAGCAATTTGACGATTTGACGATTTCTTTCTCGAAAATGACGATTTTCTGCATTATGAAAATATGGTACTATTTTATGAAATAGTACCATATCTTGATGGGGAATATTTAGATTTTGAATTTTGTCAATTCAAATTTTTAGATTTTATATCAATTTTTGTAAATAAAATTACTGAAATAAAACGGAAAATTCTAAAGCAACTTTTTTTCTTTTGACAAAATTTATTCAGAATATAATGACATTACCCCATTCAATTGAAGCCGACAAGCTCGAATTTATGCTTTAATCTCAGGCATTATTACTTTCCGAATGGACCACCTACAGCGTGGTGCTATATTTTAATGAAAAAGTAATGTCACGGATTGTTCTTTCGGGTCATAATAAAGATTTAGACATTAAATTCTATTTTATGTGTTTTTTTTTAAAAGTAAAGAAAAGTTCTGAATGAAACCTTATATTATAATTAAATTGAGCTTTACTTTTATTTTACTGATCCCTTATTTATAAACTTCAATTTTATGAAATGTTTTTTGATAAATGTGATGTTTTCGTTCACTTTTTAAACAGAAATTTAAAATTCCTGTTAGAAATCTTGACCTTTTTATTTATCCGATTACTTTGTCACGTGCTGTGTGCACGTGTCGAAGTGTGCACGTGGTGTTGAACGCTATATCTGTCCATGTTTATTTGGCATAACAAACTGAATAAATGACATCCAATTAGATAGATATAACATCAACAATATGGCCGCTGTCAACTATCACAGTTCGGAAGTCCCTATTGGAACCCCCTTAGATCGAAAACTCTCCTATAAAAGAACTATCTCAATTGTGTGAATCTAAGTGGTGGGGATGTGAAAACAACAACAACACTCGATGTGTAATTTTTTAAAGTAAAAAATTTTAAAATGTTATTAGGGGATATTTGTTTTATCTTTTGTGAAAAATGTTGTGAATAGATTTTATCATATAGGGCTTGTTTTGTTTGTAACTTTGGTGCATATTATGAACTAAATTCGATTTTCGACGAAATAGTAGTCGAAATAGCTGATCGAACGAATTGTCATTTGGTATTATGGCGCAAATTCGTTGCTAACAACCTTAGACCTGCATAAAATTAACAAAAATATTTCAGTTAATGGTATTTTGTCCACCAAAAACAAATAAAATTACAAATATTTACAATTTCAACAATATTTTTAATTTTATTTGCAGTGTCGAAAGCAAAATTGTGTTCGTTGAAAAATTCGATGCACAACGAAATTTTCGACAGTGATGCCAACTTATAATACGAATTTTACATTCGATAGTCGATATTCAATAGCCAACGAATATCGTTTGTTGAATGTAACTTGTTTTCTATGTGCGTAGAAAAAGTTAATAGCAAGAGCTAAAATAAAAAATGGTTAGCACCAGAGGATTCACCGTACTCGAATTAGTTTAATCCGATTTCAACTAGCACTGTGTTATTTAAATCAGACAGAAATTAACGCTATCAATAAAATACCTATACCGAAATAACAGCAACTATCGTTAACGATAAATCACAGTTACTGAAATAATTCAATCATTCTTTAAACTAATTACGACTAATAAAATAAATAATAAAAACTATTTTTGGTAAAATAAATTTAGTGAAAAAAATATTTCGATGAAAAAATTTGGTGAAAAATAAAAAATATAGGTGAAAAAATCAAGCAATCTAAGTTAGACTACTGCAGTTATATTGATGTATTTGGTCAATTCACGAGGTCTTTTATCAGTCATAATGTCCTAATATATCACGACTCAGCAGCTCGGCTTAACCGGCTCTTAGGCATTTGGCACAGGTCTCTGCTGGTTGGTTACGATAACACAATAAACATAGCATACAGAGTAGTATTATTTTAGGAAATTTTTTGCTTGAAAAGCAATCAAAACCGATGTGAAATATTAGGACATTATGACATTATGACAATATGACATGATAAGAGTCCGGGTGAATTCCAAAACGTCTGTATGTAATGCAAAAGTCGAGCGATTCTGAACGCAACGGTGTAAACTTTGATAATGTTTCATATCGCAAAATGTATGGAAAAGTAAAAACTGGCAGTATGCTAAGTTTTTTTGCTTTGTCTTGATAAAGATATAACTGCAGACCAGACGTTTTGGAATTCACCCTCCTTGTGAATTGATCAAATACATCAATTTGTTCGGAATGGTTTCAATTCCGTAGTTTTTAATCCGATCGATTTTGTTTTAGGTTCTTCAGATTCCCTGTAATTTATTAAGAAAATGTGAAGGTTTTGGTACAGAAATTTATTAAAATTTTTAGAAAACCAAATAATCAAATATCAATTCCACTTTGAAAACTGAAAGTGGTTTCATTCCGAAAGAAATTTTCGAATTAATTACAGAATTAATTCCACTTTCGATCGGAATGGAATTCTGTGACAGGCCTGTAAATTGCTTGATTTTTTGACCTATTTCTTTAATTTTTCACCAAATTTTTATAATAATTTTTTTTTTACAAAGTTTTTTACATCCAGTTTATTTTCACCAAAATGTTTCCTCAACATAATTTTTTTTCATCGAAATATTTTTTTCACTAAATTTATTTTACCAAAAATAGTTTTTATTATTTTTCTTAAAGTGACAAATGTGAAGTATATGTATAAGAATCGGCACAGCCGAATATAACACTTTTTTTAAATCACTTCACAAAAATGCATTTTTTTGCATAAACAAGTTTTATTTCACCCTAAATCGTTCTAATAAACTTTTGTGTGAGGAACGGTCCATAATTGACCCTATCCCCCACATAACGCCTATATCAGAAAAATATACAAGATTCGACACAGCCGAATATAACACTTTTAATTGTATTTTTGAAATAAGTATGTATGTATTTGTTTTTGAGCACTGTTTGTTGCCTTCAAAACAGAGCTGTAAATGAATCATTCTTTTTTGATTTTAATTCATTATGAATTAGCTAAATTTTGAATTAATTCATTGAATTGACAAAATGAATTGAATAAAATTTGAATCAATTTAAACGAATTAGGCAGAAATGAGTTGCAATTCATTTCCAATATATTTGAATTGAATTGATTTTGAATTAATTCAAATGAATTAGAAAAAAGAATTAGCAATTCATATGAATGGAACAAAAATGAGTTGCAATCAATCAAATTCAAGGGGGAATGAAAAATTTCACCTACCAAAATAAAAATAACCAGTACAACAATTGCAAAGCCTTGTCCTGTATCCGCGCCTGATCAATGAAAACATGGTGTTTGGAGTTTGTTTCTTCAAGAAGAACTGATTTTTGTTTTGAAATACGCTGAACGACAAAACACATTTAATATTCAAGAATCAATTAATAATTTTTGAAATTTTGTGACCCACGACCACCCAACGACAAACTTTTTGCTAATATTTATGTTAATTTATTTCAAAAAAATAAAACTATCTTCCACAAAAAATTAAAAACCAGGAAAAATAACAATGTATGTAGTTCAAAACACAATTGTGTTTCCGTCGGATAATTTTGCAGCATACTTAATGACTTTGAAGAATCTGCTAAATATGCTGCGAATTCCGCTTCGGAGTTGGAAATGAATTGCTAATTCTTTTTTCTAATTCATTTGAATTAATACAAAATCGTTAAAAGGTTATTCGGGAATACAAAATTAGTATTTTAGTAAAATTGTTTTTATGTTAAATTCCCAATTTTTAATTTGATAAATTCACTGAAATTTATTGTTGGGGGATAAGCTAGTTCCTATGCGCATTTCACTGGTTGCTTAGGCCAGATCATCAGGAAACCTTTTCCCAAAAGGCTTTAGAAAAACTAAAGATATTATACAAATAAAACTATAGAGTGTTTGAGAATTACAGACACTCAAGCTTTGTTTGTAAAAATATCAAATATCAAATTCAATTCAAATGAATTGGAAATGAATTGCAACTCATTTTTACAAATTCATTTGAATTAATTCAAAATCAATTCAATTCAAATGAATTGGAAATGAATTGCTAATTCTTGTTTCTAATTCATTTGAATTAATTCAAAATCAATTCAATATAAATGAATTGGAAATGAATTGCAATTCATTTTTACCAAATTATTTGAATTGATTCAAATTTCATTCAATTCATTTTTTTGTGTGAATGACTCGCGAATTAATTCAAAAATTAATGATTCATTTACAGCTCTGCTTCAAAGTCAGTGTAAATTTACCTACTAGGTACATATTTAAATGTCTTTGCATTATTACGGTTTCTTTGCAGTAATTTATTAATTAAACCTTGGCAGTATATTTACAATATAATTTTTGAAAAAATTTAAAATTTTGTAGATGAGTACGTATTTTAATCTCAATATTTATTCTCTATTGAAAAACAATTTTAAAATTTTTTCTAATTCATTTGAATTAATTCAAAATCAATTCAATTCAAATGAATTGGAAATGAATTGCAACTCATTTTTACAAATTCATTTCAATTAATTCAAAATCAATTCAATTCAAATGAATTGGAAATAAATAGCTAATTCTTTTTTCTAATTCATTTGAATTAATTCAAAATCAATTCAATTCATTTGAATTGGAAACGAATTGCAATTCATTTGTACCAAATTCATTTGAATTGATTCAAATTTCATTGAATTCATTTTTTTGTGTGAATGATTCGCGAATTAATTCAAAAATGAATGATTCATTTACAGCTCTGCTTCAAAGTCAGTGTAAATTTACCTACTAGGTACATATTTAAATGTTTTTGCATTATTACGGTTTCTTTGCAGTAATTTATTAATTAAACCTTGGCACTATATTTACAATATAATTTTTGAACTGAGAGAATATATGTATATTTAACATTTGTAGATGAGTAGGTATTTTAATCTCAATATTTATTCTCTATTGAAAAACAATTTTAAAATTTTAATAACTGCTGGTTCTTTAAAGTGCATTTTGAAATACCAGAATAGAAAGAATATTTTTTCAGAATATTTCTCCTTCACTGTTCACTAAAGAGCAAGTCAGAGAGCAGTAAAGTCGTGTACATATACAAACATATGTATATATGTATGCGAGAGTATGGATTTATTTCTTATCTGCTCCGAACAAAATTGATAACAAACAATTTTGTTAGTAGGAGACTGTAGGCAACTGCCGCCAATAAAACCAGTTTGTAAATGTATGTGTTGCTTGCTGCTCTGACTGGCCTGTCGGCGGTATTTCTGTTGTTGTTTTTCATTTCGTATTCCATACTGTTGGGTTTCGTTTAAAAAAAAATATATCAGTGTCATTTGCTCATTAACAACGTAGAGAAGTGCATGTGATTCGCTTATAATTGCTAAGAGAAATACGAAAACCGAAATAGAAACACAAAAAAAACACAAACAACAATATTTAAATATTATTTAGAAAATTGTTAATAAAAAAAAAGAATATTTCTCCTAACAATAACAAAAAAACACTTGTGAATTATTCTCATCAAGTTAAAAACTAAAACATAATCAAACGTATCAAAGTGCGTGAAGTTAATACTCGAAAAAAAAGAAATTTGATTTATTTGACACAAGTGTTTAAGTTCCCTTAAAATCAAAAGACTAATTTTAAAACAAAACAACAAAAAAAGTCGTACGGACAGACACCCTTGCTAATTAAATCTTAATCACACCATAATTACAAAATAAATCCATAGTCTTGTTTTTTAATAAATAGAATTAAAATTAAAACAAATAATACAAAACATGTCATCAGCATTACAGACGGTGAGTTTTTTTTTGTTTTTATTCCACCATAATTAAAAAGTAATTAATGACTTTAACATTTTCCCTTTAGATTTTTACGTTGTAATTATTAAATTTTCGTTTTTTTATGGCTTTATAAATGTTATCGAATAAATACACAAAGGACTAGCTAGATAAGATGACTGACTGACTACTACGTATAAATGCAGAATTTTATTTGTTTTCTTTAGTGCAATTTAATAAAATTTTGAATTTAATTTAAGAATTTTTTAAATGTTACAAGTAAAACTGAAAGAGTAGGTAGATTTGACAATTATTCGAGTTTTATTTTAATCGAATAAAAGTTTATATGTAATTGTTTTTATTAATAGAGAGATCGATTAATTCGAACGAATAACGGTTCCACAAATGGCAAAAACTGCGACTATCTCTTTTTTTCACTTATTTTGACAAACAAATTTTTTTCTCCAAAAATAGTTATTAATATTTATCTTAAAGTGCTCTTACTTGTTTGTTATAAATTGAAAAATGTTATTCGAATAAAAAATATATTTTTTTCTCGATTATTCGAATAATTTGTATTCGAATGAAAATCCTAGTATGTAGTTATTTACAAAGTTTGGATTCGACCGCGAACATAAGGGTTTTTAGTATTTATAAGCCTCTGTTTTGGGATATTTTAAAGAATTCAATTTAAGAATTGTTCACAGAGTTCCATTCCGATCGAAAGTGGATTGATTTAATTCCGTACTTCGCATCTTCAGAAAAATTAAAACGAAAATTTCTTTCGGAATGAAACCACTTTCAGTTTTCAAAGTGGAATTGAATTTTGTTTGTATTTTTTTTGTTTTTACTAAAATTTTAATCAATTTCTGTACCAAAAACTTCACTTTTGTTTTAATATGAAAAAGGCTGTCAAATTAAAATCTGAAATACAAAATTATTAAATATTTTTTGAATTAATAAATTTCACGGAATCTGAAGAACCCAAAACGAAATCGATCGGAATAACTACAGAATTCAAACCATTCCAAACGAAATTTGTAACAGGCCTGTATAGAATGATATAATTAATTCCTTATTGAATCATTCAAGTTTTCATTAATTCAAATTCATCACTAAATAGCTTTATAAAATGTATTGAATGATTCAATTATTACAGACAATTTTGCGTTTAATTTTGTAAATTATTAAAACAAAACAATAAAAAAATACATGAAAAAATTGTATTTATATTTAATTCGAAATAGATTTGAATTAAACATTCTTTAATCATTTAGAGAAGGAATCTATCTTTATTATGAACTAATTCAGCAATGAATAAATTCTATTCAAATAAAAGTATTTGAATGTAGCTAATGAATTAGTTTATTGGGAATGGTTTTATATAATGTTGTTGTTGACATTTTTATTCTGAATTAATTCATTAAAAACGTATTGAAATTATTCCTTTAAGAATTCATTCTTTATAGAATTAATTCTTTATGGAATCATTCAAGTTTTCTTTAATTCAAATTCAATTCAAATCTATAATAAATAGGAAATGTTTTCAATTCATTTTGTAAATTATTAAAAACAAACCAATTACATTTGGAATATACAGGCCTGTCACAGAATTCAATTCCGAACGAAAGTGGAATTAATTCCGTATTTTGCTTCTTCAGAAATAGTAAAACGAAAATTTCTTTGGGAATGAAACCACTTTCAGTTTTCAAAGTGGAATTGATATTTGATTATAATTATTTGGTTTTCTAAAAAATTTTAATAAATTTCTGCACCAAAACTTTCAAATTTTCATAATATGAAAAACGCTGTCAAATTCAAATACAGAATTATGAAATATTTTAATTAATAAATTACACGGAATCTGAAGAAATCGAATTATCAAAACTTTAATTATTCAGAGGATGATTATTTATGATTTAATTCAACGAATCCGATTAAGGTTTTCACATATTTTGGTGTTCTGTATATTGAAGCCACACGATTTACTATAGTATTACTTTCGAGTAATTCTATAGCACAAAATCATGCGATTTACAAAACATCAATTTGTCAATTACATATTCCTTTTAGAAAATCTATCTTTTTTGAAATTACTCGATTTACAAGGCAAAATGCTAAAACATAACGTAGTACTTTGATCTGAAAATTTAAATTATTAAATAATTCAATACTTTAAAGTAAAAATTTCTTATAATACGTCTTAAGAAAATATGATTCATTTCATACTTTTTTGGACAACTCTAGAATAAATTTCAAATTTCAGCTTTTATCTTATACCATTAAATTGATAAAAAAAAAACTATTGGTTTGTTTTACTGTGGGTCTGGCGCTTCAAGATATGGCTTATCTGAAACACTTAAATTGCACTGTATGTATATGTATTACTGGTTTACAAAACCAAACCTAATTTGTTTAGAACTTTGTGTATTTTGAAAAGAAAGCTACAAATCGATCAATAAAAAATTCCATAACAAATACCTACATGATCTCCTCAAAGTATTTAAACTTCAAAAAGTTCATGGTTATAACAGTGAAATTTTGCACGAATGATAACTGAAAACTTTACGATAATGAAAGCACATTTTATAACATTATATGATGAAATTTATTATCGCGTGCCTTTAATTTTTGAGCAATTAACTTCAAATTAAGTTTATTGTTATGACCATAAACTTCAATTATACTTTTATATATATTAACATACAAAATCGTTTTGTCTAGTCTATACTGTTTCAATATTTTTTTTTATAACTTTGTAGTACTTTTGAAACATTGTTTTAAATCCTTATCTCTGACGGCATATGTATTCAATATTAGCAAATATATTCTCTGATAATGCTATACATGCAATATAGTAGTCATTTAATCGTAACAATGTTAATAGGTATATAGTTTTTTTTCGATAAATTATAAACTGTTGTAGACATGAGGTAAATTCTTATAAAAAAAAGTAGGCATGTGCTCTAGAGGACTTGGTTAGTAGTTACTTTATCAATTGCTTTTATAATTAATATAATCTTTATAATTAGTTGTTAGAATTCCAATAATTTTGGCCATACAATGAACTTTATCTCCAGTTGTTTTTTTTTTGTTGGCGATTATTTTCCATAAGGGAACTGCGCCAGATTGCAAATGCGTGTTAAGGTTTTGTGCGGCTCTTTTTTCCATGCTGATACCGAAGTCGTTGTGTACTGAACAATAATGTTCATACTACAAGTCAAAGACTTTACAAACTGGTTTATTCAGACGAAAAAAATAAAAATAAATAAATATGAATGATGGATGCAAAAAAACAATAGGACTGTTGTTTTAAATGCAGGCGTAATCGTAAAATATGCATTTACTTGGGGTTTTATAAATTGTTTTTTAATACTTTATCAGTTAAAGCGTAGTAAAAATTGTCTTGAAGTGATTCATATTTTGATTCACATGAATTTGATGTTAATTCTCTGACATTTTAATTTAACAGTGTTTAAAAACAAATTATAAAAAGTACCTGTTTTGTTATTTAAATTTATATTTTTTTCGTGATAATTTGTTATGCAATTCAAAATTTCAAAACAATAGTGGGTTTGAAAGAAAACTAAATTATTAAGAGCTAGTTTCTGGGATAGAGATAATCTACATTCTTCGCTTAAACCTAAATTAAACTAAAAATTGTGTTTCTCACTTATTGTTTATATGCTATATAATCTAGGTTTAACTGAGCATCATTGGTGAGTTAAACCTAAGTATAAAATGCCAAAGCACAAACAGATGGAAAATAAAATAAACAATTCAGCACAGCAGCTCTTTGTTTTTATTTGCTTTATTAACATCAATATAATTTTTAATATACATTTTATATACTTTTATGTCGCTTTTTCTTTTAGAAAGTTAAAATTTACAAAAAAAATTATGTAACGCGGTTGCTTTTTCTTATAAAATGTATAGTATTGCCATATTTATATGAAAAAATTTGAAGAATAAACATGTGATTTGACTGAAAAGTATGGCAATGCTAACAAAATTAATCCACTAGTGAGAAACACAATCATTGGTTAAATTCCGGCAAACTATATTTCAGGATTAATATAACAGCGTGTTAAGCTGAGTTTAACTGGCAAGTAAGAAACTAGCTCTAAATATGTCAAACTATTTGACATTTATTAGGCTTTCTATTGGTTTTCTTATTAACATGTTCCTTTGAATTATTTGAAGACGTTACGGGGTCAAAAAGCCTTTTTCACAGGCCAGCTGCCTAAAATTGACGACCTGTATCAAGAGAAATGAGCCATACGGTTGTAAGACGACTGCGCTTAGTCGCCAATATGTGTTAAAAGCCGCCGCAGTCGAAAATTTGTCTGCCACAGTTTTTTCTATAAATTTCTAAGTAATCTCTATAAATTTTCGTAATTTATATTTTTATACTTTTTATAATTTGAAAAAATTTGTATAGATAACAAATCCATTTTTTTCTACACCGTTTTCCAATTGTATTTCAGAAGTTTCTAATTGTATTTCAGAAATTTCCAATTCAATTTCAGAAATTTCTAATTATATTTTAGAAAATTCCAGTTGAATTTCAGAAATTTCCAATTGAATTTCAGAATTTTTTAATTGAATTTCAGAAATTTCCAATTATATTTCAGAAATTTCCAATTGTATTTCAGAAAATTCTAATAGCAATACCAATGAAATTTCTGAAATACAAATAGAAAATTCTGAAATACAAATAGGAATTTCTGAAATACAATTGGAAAATTCTGAAATACAATTAGAAACTTTTAAGTATAAATTAAAACTTCTGAAATACAAATGAACATTTCTGAAATACATTTTGAAAGTTCTAAAATATAAATGAAAAATTCTGAAATATAATTGAATATTCCAATATAATTGAATATACAATTAGAAAATTCTGAAATATAATTGGAAATTTCTGAAATTCAATTGGAAATTTCTGAAATACAATTAGAAACTTCAGAAATACAATTGGAAATGGTGTAGTTCTTACGTTTCAAAACTTTTCGAATTATAAAATGAGACTATTAGTAAATTTTGTGCCGCCGCCCAAATACTTAGGGCCAGCGCAGTTAACGTGTAGAGGTTCGTCGGCGTAGATCTCTGTCTGTATCTTACTTTTTATATAAAAATGGGGTTTCAAATTTAATTTTGTAATTCCCAGTATAACATTCATATAAAATCGGTATCTGATATTTTTATTTAGCAGTGATTAAAAATAAATTATAAACAACTTAGGTGTTTGTTTATTAAAATTTTATATTTTTGTGATAATTTGTTTTTCAATTCCTATGCTCCAGAGATAAACAAACGCCTCTGTTCTATAAATCGAGCGGTTTCTAAAAACAAATAATTTACAAATTGATGATTTGGACATTGCACGATTTTGTATATTGCAACAGGTTTGTTTACTCGATTCGATTTAGAAAACATCAAAATATGTATGTTATGTTATGAGCAGTATGTTAAAGAGCAGTTTTCAAAAACGAATAATTGACAAATTGCTGTTCTGCAAATCGCACGATCTTGTGCATTGAAACTCGATTTACAGAACATAAGAAGTATAAACACAACTGTGTTAAAAATTTTCCACTATCGTTTATAAAATTATTTTCTTTTTAAAATATTTACTCGCTTATAAAAAACATAAATATGTTTGTGTTTTTAAACATAGTTTAATTTAGCGATAAGAATATTTATGATAATGAAAGTGGATTTTACCAGTAACGGTTTCAAATAATTTAGTTGACTACACTTTTTCTTTAAAATTAGTGATAAAATGAGTCTAATCTAAAAGAGCGTTTAGCTATAAGTCATCCAAACTTAATGATCATTATCAACATAACTCATAATATCATTTGATTTCAGTAAGCAATTTCAAATGCCAAAAAATTTCAATGTTAGAAAACTGTTATCTTGTTTATTTAGATTTCAAGTTGTTGCTATGATTGTTTGACACTTTGAGAATTGTATTGTATGTGTTTCTCTGTAAACATATTAATTACGTTTGTCGGTACTTTACGGAGATTAAAAATTAATAATAAGTTGAGTGGGGAAAACCAGACGTATTTAAGAAAATCCCTTGTTAAACACATAACCCCTGTTCTGTAAATCCAATCCATATGTGTAAACAAACCAGTTTCAATGTACAGGGTAGATAGTTGTGGGAATTGTCATCTTCGATATCAATAAAATTCAATAGAAATACCCATTTTTAATTGTTCACACATGAAATTGAACAAAAAATATGTTTGAAACTTTCCACAATTGCAAAACTGTTTACGATTTCTTGTGTTAGATATGTAGACTCCTGCTGCTCTCAAACATTTAGAAATTACAAGCCCTTTTATAGTTTGACAACAATCTTTAATCAATTTTTTGTCTTCAAACATTTTTGGCCGATCTTTGTCCTTCCTGTCAAAATCACCACTTCTGAACCGCACAAACCGGGTCAAAATCGGAAAAAAATATTTTTTAAGAAAATATTTAAAAACAAATTTTTTTTTAAATTTAAAAAAAAAATTTTTTAATTTTTTAAATTTGTAAATTATGTTTATTTACAAATATTTAAAATTAGTATTTTGAATTATAATTTGGTGAAGGGTATATAAGATTCGGCACAGCCAAATATGTATATCTCTCTTAATTGTTTTCAAATATATATATTCGACCTGTTATAGGGTGTTTTAATAAAAACAACAATAATGCACTACCGGAATACAATGCATTCGTTAAAAACATCTGGTCGTTTTTTTTTGGGGTGGAGGGGTGTTAGTATGTATTTTTACCATTTGTTGCCGCTTTCAAAGAGCATGCGCTAACATGTTTCATTTACAATAAAAGAGAGCATCTCAAATGCCGGCAAGTAATAGAAAATATTAGGCCAAAACGAAAATCAAGCAAGAAAAGAAACTAAAAACTAAAGAAAATCAAAAAAAATACTATGGTATAAACTTGTAAATTTTGTACAACTTGTACTAGCAATATTGAAATATAAAAATAAATAAAATTGATTTAATTTGGTTATGTAGTCATACAACCTGCCATTGTGTTAATCGCGTGCCAATTTCGAGGTGAAACAGTGCCTTGGAAACGTTTAAATAACAATTGCAAAAACCACATTCATGTCTACAAAATACATACATACGTACATATGTATATACTTACTAGAGTATTTCAATGAATGAATGTTAATTTGGCTGGCTTTTAAGGGTAGCACGGTCTGTCTGTCGGTCGCAGGGTTCGTTTAATGATTTTTGTCCAAATTCGTTATTTGAACACGTAACGTGCTCTAGGAAATACCTACTGCATACAAGTGACTGCATACGTTATAAACAGTGCCTTATTATAGTATTTTTCGTATAATTTTTTATTTATTTTTATAAATAAAATTCAATACGTATTTGAATTTTAGTCATATCAACAAAAATAAAACAAATCTTTTGAAAACTGTGATAAATCCTTTGCAAAGAAAAAAATCTTTAACGAAATGAAACAATGTGTGGCAAGAAAAGTGGGTAAAAAACCAATTTCTCATGACAGGGTGTGGCAATTATTTGGACCACAAGTAGGCTATTTTTATATAATGAAAAATCGCTTATTACTTTCCATTTAAATTCTTTGATATTTATATCCTTGTTTGTTTCACAGGCCACTTTGGAGGAAATACGTCATGCTGCCTCACGCATATGTCGTGATTACTTGAATGGACGTTGGAAGGTGGTGCCTGCCGAGCAATTGATAGTCAAAAGAATCAGGTAAGTTAATGACGTCACAACTTAGTAACTTAGTTTTAAATACAATTTAAATTAATTTATTATTTATTTTACTTAATAACAGTGGTGGTCTATCAAACTTTTTGTATTATGTAAGTCTGCCAACACAGCAAGACAATGCCAATGAGGCGGCAGATTACCAGCGGCCACAAGCAATGGAAACCGCCTTAGATAGAGCTACAGCAACTGCATTACTCACCGCAGTAGATGATGAAAATAGAAATGAGCCCCATTACAATGAGTTGGTGGGCGATATGAATGGCAACAAACGCAAAAGATACGACAGTGCATCATCAGCTTCATCGGCCGCCTTGCGACAAAATGAACCAGAAGAGGTAATTCTTTAATATTTATAATAATTATTACAATGTGTATAATAATACCTACCTATATTATTTACAATTTAGGTCCTCTTACGTATTTATGGCCAGTCCCATGGCGAAGATGCTCTCGAGGCCATGATCACCGAATCCGTGGTCTTTGCCCTACTCAGTGAACGGCATTTTGGTCCAAAACTTCATGGCATATTCCCGGGCGGCCGTATTGAACAGTATATACCCGCCAGAGCTTTATTAACCACTGAATTGTCGGATGCCAAGATTTCCGTTAAGATAGCCGAGAAAATGGGTGAAATTCATGGTCTCAATATACCCATGTCCAAAGAACCCGACTGGATTTGGAATTGCATGAATCGTTGGCAACGCCATTTGCCCGCCATTTTAAGCCGCAACGATTGGCAAGAGAATCAATCACATGCCGAATTTGTGCGCAATTTCAATTTTGCCGAAGAATCTAAATGGCTCAAGTCGGTCATTGATAATGGCCAATATCCCGTTTTGTTCTGTCACAATGACTTTCAAGAGGGTAATATACTGTTGAGAAGTTATAATACTGCAGAAGAGTAAGTTTGTTTTTTTTAAAAAAAAAGAAATTCAAATAATTAGTTATAAATTTTTAATTTTTAGAACAAATTTGGACGATTCTCTTATGGACACTAATAATGAAGAGGGAGATCTTCTTAATAAGTAAGTAACAAAAGGAATTTGTGCTATACATACTTATTGTATATAATTCCTTTGAAACATTTATAATTAAATTTTTAAAATATTCGTAGAAATATTTAGTAAAACTTAAGAAAGTTCTTACGGATTCCTTACAACATATTAAGAAATATTACAAAATTTATTGGCAAATTATAATAAAATATTAGAAAAGTATTCCATAAAGTATAATATTTTAATTAGAATCGAAAATTTGCAACCCAAAACATAAAATTGTTAATTTTCTTAAAATTCATTAATAAATCATACTGAGTTTTTAGACTTCAAACAATCTTGTGCCGCTTTAACACCAAATGCATTAAAGGTTACATACATTTCATTAAAAAGTATCTAATGAAAGGGGAACCAAATACCCTTTTTCTTTTATTCTTGACTCGCCCAGATTCATAATTTTCGAAAATATATGCGACTTATATGTAAAAAACAGAACTGATTGCAATGCTGCAAGAACTTAGGAAATTTCGATGGGAAAACCTGATAAATTGCTTGTAAAAGTTAGGAATGGATATCTTCGATTTTAAAGAAAAAATAATTTCAACCAACAGATGTGCATACACTCAGACGGACAAACAGTTGCAAAATATGTTTACTGAAGGAGGAAAAGTAGTATAATTTGTTGGTACTTTTTTATTAAAATTATTTTTTTCAATAAAAGGATCAAGAAATATTATTTTCTAAATGCACTTTATCCTTCCAAACACACAAAAAAAACCCAAAAGATGATATTCGGAACTCAAGCATTAGGGATAAGAGTTCCGAATATCATCTTTTGGGTTCTTTTTTTTATGTTTGAAAGGATAAAGTGCATTTAAAAAATAATATATCTTGGTCCTTTTATTGAAAAATTAAATTTTAATAAAAAAGTACCAACAAATTATACTACTTTTCCTCCTTGAAAATTCGAATTTCAAAAATGTACCGAAAATACAAAAAAATATCTCATTATTTTTCTGGATCTATGTTTATAATTTAAGAGATACAGTGGTGGCCAGGAATTTAAGACAATTATTTTTTCAAATATTTCCACAAATATGTATGCATTAGGACTGTTTTAACACACAAGTGTGTTTTATTCGACTGTATCAATTCATACATATTCACCATGAACACATAAAATTTTTCTACAACTTGACCAAAAAATTGTTTTTTTAAATAAACATATTTTCTCACATTTATATCATTATAATTTTATTATTATAAAATATTCGGACCAAATTTCGTATTTTTAGTTCCATTAGTTTCGGTCATATCATGTTATTAACAGCGGATGTTCGCTGAGGTGGGTCAACGTATTTCCACATATCTTTGTCCATATATGTTTTACCGATTTTTCCAAACATTTTTCAGAAACTAGAAACATTAATAATAAATTTCATACCCTTAGAGGTCCTTTTATTTTGGCTCTATCGCACTTAAAATTCAGTTGATGAAAAAAATTCAAGTATTTGTCTTAAATTGGTGGCCACCACTGTATATAGGTTAACAAAGGACTTGTACTATTCAGATACAATTTTTCAACAAGATCGGTCAAGAACTTTCGGAGTTAGAGGTTGACAATTTGGGCAAACATGTGATTTTTCTCATCCATGTAACTTATTACCTATTGTTCTTAGCAAAATGTGTCCCAAAATAGTTTATATAGCAATTTCTTCAATCTTTCGAAAAAAAATATTTAAAAAAAAATAAAAAATTTTAATATTTTTTTTTCCGAAATCAAAAACTTTTTTGACTTTTTTTTTTCAAAATGGGCCCTTTTTTTAAATAAAGCTTAGATATTTTCCTTGAAAAGTGGCCCATAAACAGAAAGATCGAATATTTTCCTTGAAGACCTATTTAGTCACTTAGTGGAAACCAAAAAGCTCTTAAAGGAATGGACCTAAGCTTTCATTTGATTAAAAAGAAATTTTAAAAAGAGGGCCCATTTTGGAAAAAAGTTCGTTCTGTTGAATCAACTTTCCGAAACCCAAATTACTGACATACATGATTGATATATCAAAAAATTCGATCGGTTGTTATTTAAATTCGGGAAAATTGGTCTGAGATTTTTGGTTTTCAAGTACATGAATACTTGATTCAATTATGAAATAATTTAAACCTGTATTCTGGATCGTTTTAAATAGCTGGCATATATGTTTGATACCTCAATATATCCTAGTTTGGTTACTATTTAAATTAGGGAAAATCGGCACAGAAATGGGCCGAGAAACTAAGACTTCCTCGAAACTTTGTAGGGATCAAGAAACTACGACTTCTTCGATTTTTCACCTATTTTTGATCTAATGATAGACATTTCCAACGACGTATATCACGACTTAGAAATTCGGACCGATAAAAGATAAAAGAAAAAAAATTTTAACAAGATTTTTTTCCACCTAAATTTTTTACATCAAAAAAATTTTCCAAAAAAATGTCTGTCTGACTGTTGAAATCAACTCTACGAAGCCCCCAAATAACTTACATACACGATTCATACATCAATATCTCCGGAATTCTTCCGGCTCCGTTGCTATTTAAAATTGAGAAAATCAGGCCACAAATGGCTGAGATATAAGGAAAAATCCAGGACAACCTAGATTTTTGACCTATATCTGGATTACTAGTCATTAATATAGACAATATGGATATATAATGATAGATATTTCAAAGACCTTTCCAACGGCGTATATAAGACCTACAACGGGTCAAAATCGGAAAAAAAATTTTAACCGATTTTTTTTTACCAACATTTTTTTCGCTAAATATTAAAAAAAATTGAAAAAACAAAAAAAACTATTTTTTAAAATTTAAAAAAAAACGATTTGAAAAAATTTTTTTCCAAAAAATTAAAAAAACAACTTTGGAAATAAAAAAAAAATTTGTTTACCTAAAAATATTTAAAATTTTTATTTTGAAGTATAATTTGGTGAAGGGTATATAAGATTCGGCACAGCCGAATATAGCTCTCTCTTACTAGTTTCAAACTAAAATTTTCCAAAAAAAATTAGCTAATGAAAATTGTTTTAACAATTAATTCTTTTGAAACTTTGTTAGGATCTCAATACGATTAATCTTAATCTAAGTTATTTTTTAACATTTTATTAATTGCTCACTTCCATAATTTACTTTTAGCAAACGTTCCAGAACCTTAGATCTCGATTCTTCTGCTGATTCTGCCCTTTGCTCATCAGCTGACTCAGCCGGACCAGATCTAATGATAATTGATTTTGAATATTGTGCCTACAACTATAGAGGTTTCGATTTGGCAAATCATTTCCTAGAATGGACCTTTGACTACAGCAATCCCGTGTTTCCCTTCTACTATCATCACAAGCAACAATTCCCGAACATCGAACAAAGACAAAAATTCATAAAATCCTATTTGAAGAGATTAAATGAAAGTGAAGATGATTGGGAGCCCACACAAAAAGAAATTGATGATGTTGAGAATGAAATAAAACTGTTTAAAATGTTTTCGCATCTATTTTGGAGTCTATGGTCTGTGGTTAATGTGACCTCCAACATAGAATTTGGCTATTGGGTGAGTTTTATATAATATTAAATAAAAATATGAAAATTTTCTAATAAATTTTTTAACATTATCTCTTAAGGACTATGCCATTACCCGTATCAATGAATATCTGCAACTCAAACAAAATTTCATCGCTGACAACAACCCAAACGTTTGAAAAACTCAACATACATAACGGAAACGCAAGTGCAAGTAGTATCATTCAACGAATCTTTTGTTATTCGAAATTCATACGCATTTAGACTTGTAAGAATGTTCGCCAGAAAGACAGGGTCTATATTTACAATGATAAATACATGGATAAATATAAAATGTGTTTATCACCAAGTTTTCAAATTAAGACAAAATGTCTCTTTTGATTTCATCATATTATAGAATTTATGTATGTTTAAGCTACAAAAAAAAAACAAAAATAATTACTATTATGGAATAGTGCTGTGATGGTTTTTCAAATTACTAAGACTTTTATTCTCTCCCCCCCCCTTCCTGATATTTTATTATTTTTATTATTAATATTGTTATTTTATGAAGCACCAAGTATTATTATTATGAACATTATGAATTTTTACTCCTTTAGCTGCGGAGTTAACCTTAATCATTCTTTCCTTCTTCTACTTATTTTGTGTGTGTGTTCACTAAACATTTTTTTACTTAATTTTATTTAGCTAGTTAATATATTTACTTAATGCATAAATGAAAAAGCAAATAAACTTTTTTTTAGAAAAATAAATCAGAAAATTAATAATTTTTCAAATTAATTAAGTTAGAAAAAAGTATTTAAAAATCATTATTACTTAAAATACAATACTATGATGGTACATAATTTAGCAAATCATTTTTACATAAATATACTATATCTATGCAATAAAATAATAAATTTAAACTATTTAAATGTTTTGAAGTTTTATTTACATCATGGTTCTGCTAAGAATTATTTTTAATTTTGTCAAGGGTATTATCATAATTCAAACATCTTTTGCAGAACAATCAATCTTTTATTTTTGGTATCAAATTTTAAACTGACATTGATTGTATTATTTTCAACTTAAATATTATTATATAACTAAAGCAGAGGTTTCTTTTTATTATAACAAGTTTTGGTGTGAATAGTTGGCACCAACTAGTTAATGCATTTGATTAAAGTTCCAACTGCTGATTACAGGAGTATGTTTGTGTTCAAAGGACAAAAGCAGCCCGCAGCATTTGCTGGCTAAAGTGACTACATTGAGAAAAACCTGTTTTATTAAAATATTTTCTGGCTTTTTGTTGCTAACAAAAAGACCAACATGTTAACAAAGGTTACATAAAACTCTCCTTTCAAATACCTAACTCAGTTGTCAAAAACTCATGTGATGAGAATGTATAATTAAAAAAATCTACGTGAATACAAAAACAACACTCGTAAGCGTGATTTTTTTGAGTAATTTTTTTGTTCGAATTTTTTTCTAGACTCCTCTCTATGTGCATTACTCTATGTTTCTGTTCTCTTACAAAATGATATAATCGTAAAAAAAGGAAAAATAAATAAGACTAAAAGGAGATAATCGGGGCAGTCATAGAATCCAATCATTGTCGGAATCGGTTTTGAAAACGACATAAAAAGTACATTGGTCTCGTGAAATCGAAAGTTATCGGTTTTATATTCGATCTAGAATTAAATTCTTTGTCGATTAAACAAAAAATTACATTGGACTTTATAAGTCAAATGTACCTTTTTTGTCGCTTTCAAAACAGATTCCGACAATGATTGGATTTTATGACAACCCCGAATAAGCTTTTGTGTTATGTACATACCATTCCATTTCGACACAGGAAAAACTCATATTTCAAGCAAAATTTTGGGTTCATTAATAAATAGACATAGATTGGAAACACTCCTGTCAAAGACCTAACTCAGTTGTCAAAAACCTAAGTGGTGAGAATGAATTAGTAAAAAAAACTGTGTGTCATCGATCGGTTCCATGTGTGGGTCTGGTCAGATTTAAGCAGCTCATAATAGATTGGACCATTTTGCTCCAACCAAATACAGAGCATTCACCCCTATCGCGAATCATTATTTCATATGAAATATGTTCCCATTTCCCATTTTTCGTTCATAAACTTTGTTCATGTGAAAAAATTTCCCATGTGAAATTTTTAGATGAAATTTTGTAAACAATAAACAGTTGCTACGAACAAATTCAACTATTGTGAATGAAAAGTTTAGGGGAATATCACGATAGCAATTTTCCCTTCGAGGGAAATGGATATTTCATGGGAACATAAATTTCACATGTTTTTCACGATAGGGGTAATTATCATTGCCCCATCCATATTTCGCACAGGATACACTTTCGAAATACAATGTATAAAACATAGAAATTCGAATGAATTTCTTTTCGAAACGAATTACATGTAACCCCCGACGTCTCTCGGCTGCTTTAGTAGCTCCCAATGTTTAGTTTTACAACAATATTCATGGAGTATTGCCTTCAATTCTTGGTCTTCAAACTTTGTTCTTGTCCACACATGGATTTGTCTCGTGTGGACAGGAACATAACATTGACAAAAGGAATTTGACAAAAATATGTTGACTAACTGGCATCAGTTTACTTGAGCAAGTCTTCATTTTATAGACAAGAGAGGAAGATGAAAATAGTTCCAATCTCTTATCTCTCTTCTACAAACCCAAGACTTCCATTTTAAACGATCAGATGTTTTTAGAGACTTCCAGTAAGATTTGAAATATCAACCCAGTTATTATTCATAGAGAGTTTTCGGTAGGCGTTCCCTAATGGTTTGTGTTGCATTTAGATTAATTATATGTTTTCCTTCAACTAAAATGAATAATTTGGACTTCCAGGAGTGCTCTCATATCATTTTGGTAGAACATCGCGAACAAAATTTGATCAGCAAGACAATCGTATAATCTATGTTTCCAGATCAACAAATGGAATCGCCAGAACGTTCTCCAGATCTTAATGCTATGGGGAGCATGGGCAAACTGAAACTTTACTGTCCCATAGTGTGGGACTGGTGAAATCACTAGTCGTATTACTAGTCCACTCCAATAACAGTCTCACGAACTACAGGGACATTTTGCATGTGGTAAACATTTATAAGTACATAAAACATTCCTATTTGTAGAATGTATGTATATTTTAAGCATAAATAGTTGATATGCATGTTCCCTCTAGTAAATGTATGAAATGAATACATTAAAGGAAATTGCAATGTTTAAATAACTTAGAACATAAACAAAACCCAGCAACAACTACAAATAAAAGTTAGAGCCAATAGGCCTCCAGCATATTCCGCTGATGATGAAGTCACAATCATAAACTGCTACGCAACACACACCAGATTCCTAGATATGAACAATTTAGGTAGCGAGCAAGCACACTGCAGTATAATTTAGTGAAATACATACTATTAAAATATGTAACATGAAACAGGAATGAATAAACGATGGGAGAGGTACCGGCAACAACAACAGTTATCCATGTACTGTAATCACAACATTTCCTAATGGCCTGGCGATAAAATCAAGTTAATATGGGCTCTTGTACTGAAGGTGGCCTGGTCTTTATAGTTATTTGTTGAGCCTAGAGCAACATCTAGAAAGAAAAATAATCTCTGCCCCCCAACCCTTAATATTTTCTTGAGTTTGGTAGTGTGGAATGGTTTACTGTTTGTATTAATTTCTGTCTTTAATAAACAAGGTGAAACAAAATGTATCAAAATTTTTTAATAATTAATAAAAATTTGCTGAGAATATATAAATGGAGACTTAAATAGCAAAAATCTATTAATAAACAGAATTATTCCATTAATATAATAACATTTGTTAATCAAATCACAATAAATAAGTTAAACAGTTTTTACTAATGATACGTCAAACAAATTATTTTTAGAACCAACAGCTCTGCTTTGTTTTGCAGTAGCTGTGTATACAAAATACTGTTTTTTTGTAGGGAGCCAGCAGCTCTGCTTTAGTTTACAGTAGCTGTGTATACTGTTTGTTTTGTCTGGAGCCAGCAGCTCTGCTTTGCAGTAGCTAGCTGCGTATGCTGTTTGTTGTGTGTGTTTTCGTTTTTGCTTTACATTGTGTGCCTCAGTGTTGTTGTTTTTTCTGTTAACACAAGTTTTGTACTGTTAAGTTAGTATGTTATTGTTTTGGTTTTTTAAGAGTTTTGTTAAAAGAGCGAAATAATGCAAACAAAAAGAGGTAATAAAGCTAAAAGTGCAAATTTACATTTAATTGGTTAATATTTGAATAGGTATTTAAATTAATAAATTTAATTTTTTAACTTGTAATGAGAATACTGATTAATGTGCTGTTTTTCTATAACGAACGAGTGCTTGGAGTATACGTTTTACATGTATTTTGTTTTTGTTACAATAACAAAACACATGTTAAATTTCCACTCAAAGAACCCGTTAGCTATAGAAAAACAGCACATAAATAAAACCATATATTTTTTATCACAGAAATACAAAGGTAAGTTTTTTGATATTTTATAAACTTTACCAGAGTAGTGAAGGTTTACATTTTAAAGCGGAGTCGATATATCCATGTCCGTCTGTCTGATGAATCAACATACAAGATTAATACATCAATATAGCCACTATAGTCCTGGTTCTATTGTTATTAATATTCTTGAAAATCTCTCACAAATTGCTGAGATATAAGCATGAATCTAGGACTAATTCGATTTTTTACCTATTTTTGATCTATGGATATCTAATGATAGACATTCCAAAGATGTTTACAATGCCATAGAAATTCAGACCGAAAATGTATCAAAATCGGGTAAAATATTTTTTAACCAGATTTTTTTTTAACAAAATTTTTTATTACCAAAAATTTCTTGAACAAAATTTTTTTTTTCACATCGAATTTTTGTATGCCTTTCGCTATTAGCGACATTTTTCATTTGCGACCCCACAAAGTTTATACCTATATTCTGGATCGTTATAGATATCGAAGTCGATATAGCCATGTCCGTCTGTATGTTGAAATCAACTTTCCGTACTGAAATAAATGATTCATACATCAATATGTCGGGAATTCTTCTGGCTCGGTTGCCCATAAATGGCTGAGATATGAGGAAAAAACCGGGACAACCTCGATTTTTGCCTATTTTTTATCTATATCTGGATTACTATGTCATTAATATATGGATATCTAATGTAAGATATTTCAATGTCCATTGCAACGATGTATATAAGGCTATAGTAATTTGAATCTACAATGGGTCAAAATAATGAAAACTATTTTTTAACCCGAATTTTATTTTTTCATTAAAATTTTTTTTTTATCATAAATTATTTTTCCAAAATTTTCTTTTTTAAAAATTAAAAAAAAATTTGGAAAAAACTTTTTAAAAACAATTTGGAAAAAATTAAAAACAATTTAAAAAAAATTAATTTTGTTTAAAAATATAAATATTAAAAAAAAAATATTTTTATCTATAATAGCTCTCTTACTTGTTTTTTTACAAATTTATTATCAAACTTTTTTTTAAATTATTCATTGGTGAAGGGTATATAAGATTTGGCATAACAGTACTCTTACTTGTTTTTTGGTATCAAATTATTGGGTGTATGATTTTTAAAATACGGGATTTTTGGAATTTTTTCAAACGCTTAGCTTTTATTTTGAAACATTTGTACAATATAAATTTATACAAAGTATGTATTGGCCATTGTTAGCTATGACCTTTTCCCATCTTTCTGGCAACATATAAATTCCGCTCCAAAAGAACTACTCATCTTTTGAGTTCAAGAACGAATCAAGCCAATTTCGGATACTCTGTTTTGAAGTGAAATGTATCCCAGAGAGAGCGTTTTACATAGATCGAAACAAATATAAGTCGGACTGGGCAGGGTCTTGACTATAAAGCGGGTAAAGCAAAACTTCCCAACCACTTTATTCTAAATAGTTTTTAACAGGTATTGCAACATGTGGCCGAGCGTAGTCAAGATGTAATATTACGGTTTCATGTCTGGCCGCATATTCTGGACATTTGCCCAAATTTGCTTCAAACCAAGCAGTTGCGTTTGGCACAGGCTCCCTGCGATGGTCTTGTCAGATTTCGGAAGCTCATAATATATAGGATCTTTAGCTCCCACCAAATACAGAGAATTATATTAATCGCCATGGATATTTGTCGATTCGACTGGTTGGCCGGACTTACGCTTCGGTTTATTGTTATGAATCCAGTTTTTATCGTTAGTAATGATTCGGTGCAAAAATCATTATCATTTATAGCGTTCAAGCATCATTTCGGACATGCAAAATTTCCTTGCAAAATTTTCCTTTGGATTCATCCAAATTGCTGTAGATCATAATGATTTTGCAAGCATTTGATGAGTTTTACATGGATATGATTCCAATTCTTTGTATTTTTTGTCTGGCACTTTTTTTTTAAATTAAAAAAGTAAAGCAAAACTTCCCGCATATGACTATTTGTTGGTACAAATAAAATGTGAAACTTCTAGAATTTATTAAATTTTGCTAAAACAATTTTACCCTTGGGAGCATCGAAAAAGTCCAGCCACCCCAATGTGTATTCTAATGGTTTTTTAACAAAGACTCGGTAGTCTATCAAATTAACTATTCTTCTTAAACCCTAGTCTCCTGAATATTTAATTTCTTATATGGTTTATACGCCCTTATTCGTGACCCTGCTTCGCTTGATTAATACTACTCCATTTGTGCAGCAATTAAATTTACTCAGTTCTCTGGCATTGTTTGCAATTTGGGATTTTTTTCTTCTTGTATTTCTACTTCAAACAATATAAATGACAATAACGACCGTTGCAATAAAGGCAACCGAAAACCAATGAAGATTTTCCAGCATGAAAACTAAATTGCAGTTGGCATTTACAAAAGCTATGCCTTACAAAACTGATGATGATGATGATGACGATGGTGAAAAACTTAACAAGAAAGATGCAGAGCAAAGAAGAGACTCTCTGTTAGAGGCCGGTATTTAAACAATGTCCTTAAATTTAATTGAATTTAACGTAAGACGTTGACAGTTGAATATGAATGTGTTGCAACAAGACAGTATTTTCTTCATGCAACGTAGTCAGACACGCTCTTTCGTTAGTTCGTTCGCATAAGGAATAAGAACAATTGAAATTTTACCAAATTACTGGAGCCACTCACTGGGTGGTGGGTGGCTGTATGAATAACTGACTGACAGGCTGAAATACTATTCGTATATGTGGTTTATATCAACTGAAACATTCATATAATACAATTTACTATTGTTCTGGTCGTTACTTGTAGTTACACAACCAAATATCAGTGTCTGTTTGAATTGATACATACATAGTTCGTATTAGATTTAATTTGCAATTTTCTGCCAAATTCTCAAGTACATACACGTAGTACATGTGAAGTAAATGTGGGTTCTTTAACATAGTAGGGATCATTTGAAAAGTTGTTTCGAATTTGTAAGTAACATTGGCCCTAAATAAAGCACAAAGAGCAAACTCTGCACTACAAAAGGATACATAGTGACAATTGACTCTCCAATAGACCACTACTGGTGGGCAAAATAACTACTTTCTTAAGAGCAGTAGAAAAAATGTTTAAAATGATTACACTCTAGATTACTGAGAAACACTAAAGTTAGAAATGACTTCACTTATGATTACCTGGAATAAGTAAAGTAACCAATTGACTTCTCTTTGCATTACAAAGAGAACATATGACCCAAAAATATAAAAACATTAACTTCTTTCAAATTCAGAGCAGAATTACTGTTACTTTCCCGCCTTTCCTCGTTTTAGCAGAATTAAGTTATTGTTATTTGCAAAATTCTACTGCCATTCTTAAGGTTGATTTTGAAGATGTTGATGATGATGATTGTACAATGTACATGCTGTATTATTGTCAGTTTGTATTGTTGGAGTTGTGGTTTTGGATTCTGCATTGCATTTAGTTGATTATTTGGGAATTTACTGCTTTATACTGTTTTATTAATATTGCTTTTGTAATCTGTGTCGAAATGCAATCAATGTTCATTGAAATTTAATATTACTAATTAAATAAACTTATTAAATACAAATACAAACTATAAGTACTTTTTTGTAGATCTTCTCAAGGACTATTTATATTCAAAATTTCAGCTCATTCAGATCATAAATGGATTTTTGGCGATTTTTTTAAAAAAAATTGAGACCCGAGGTGACCAATTTTGAGGGGCTACGTACTTGCCCCCATTAGCGCTAGGAAGCTGAACGAAAGTAAATCAACTCGAAAACACCTCAGCTCAAACCATGTGAAATTTCGTAACACTATCTCCAATAGTTCCCAAGATACCGAATTATTTCCAAAAAAAAGTTTTTAAACCACTGTGCTTCAGAATACAAATTTTAAATATTTTTAGGTAAACAACATTTTTTTCCCCAATTTTTTTTATAATTTTTTGTAAAAAAAAAATTTTCGAATTGTTATTTTAATTTTTTAAATTTTAATTTTTTTAAATTTAAAAAAAAATTAGTTTTTTTAATTTTTTTTTGGTGAAAAAAAAATTTCGGGTTAAAAAATATTTTTTCCGATTTTGACCCATTGTAGGTCCAACTTACTATATACGTCATTGCAAAGGTCTTTGAAATATCTATCATTAGATATCCATATTGTCTATATTAATGACTTAGTAATCCAGATATAGGTTAAAAATAGGTAAAAAATCGAGGTTGTCCTGTTTTTTTCCTCATATCTGAGCCATTTGTGGACCGATTGTGCTGATTTTAAATAGCAAACTTCTCGAAATCATGTCTGAAATTCTATTTAATGTGCGACGTCCAAAATTAAAAAAAATATTTTGTTTCTGTTTTATGCCGCAACGCACGAAAACAATTCTGAAACGAGACGGTGACGAACAGCAACGTTTTTCAGTTCCAGTTTTCGCTATCGGCGCCGATTACGGTATATGCGGAAACCCAGCTGTAGTAGGCAAACGAGCTAAGTCCCTTTTTACAAATTTGACAAAAGCGATAAAAACTGCTAAATAATCACGGTTTAAAAGAAGTTCGTTGGCCTTCATATGACCTCTTTTTGGGACTTAGCTCAATTTTATACCCACCAGCACACAAGATTGGAGGAGGGGGTATATTAATTTTGTCATTTCGTTGGTAACACATTGCAGACCCACAAAATTATATCAATTCTGGGTCAGTCTATTGAAAACACGATAGGGCCCAATCGAAAGGAGATAGATAGCAGACATTTTCTACAAATATTCTCTGCTGATAAAATTGTTACGTTTTTACCTTTTAAAAACGGTGGTTTATTTCTTTTAATGATCAATTACTGATCATTTTTAATTCTTACCTAAAATCGATTTTTATTAAGAAAATGTTGGCAAAAATTCAGATGGTTTATAACCACAAAACGGGGGATTGTTCGCACGTAGTGAACTACCATGTAAACCATAACCACTGAGAAATACACATAGTGCGGAAACTAGAAAAAAATTACTCAACAAACGACTGTTGTTTTTGTTTTCACATAGTTTTTTTACTTTTTGACAACTGAGTTAGGTCTTTGAGAGGAGAGTTTCCGCTGTATTTTTATAACTTTGTAAATACTGTTTTTTTTTGTTGAGAAAATAAACTCAATCTGTGATCTTTTATTTTTTTTTATCCAAAAGTCGTTATGAGAAAATTTCAATTAGTTCAATTAGTCCAATCTGTGATTTTTCTTTCTTTTTAACTTCTTGCTATTTTCCTGAGACTCAGTGTAATTTATTCATAGTTTTTGAAGATTTTTTTTAACTTTTCATTCATTTTATCTCTTGAATTTAATGATTTCAATTGGAATTTTCCTTAACAAAACATTTCATGATGCCTTTGAATTTATTTAAAAGAAAATAAAAAATGAAAAAAAAAGTTTTTAAAATTATTTTAGTTAAATAAATTGCAAAAACATCTCTCTATCAAATTGTATTGATTTGTGTTGAGGGAGGGGGTTTACAAGTTACCCAAATTCAAGTATATATTTTTTTTTTTTATTTCGTAGAGGAGTGTAAAGTATAATGCAAAGTGTGAAAAGTTTCAATTTTCTTTTGATAGTTAATGTAAAAACTTTGTATAACTGAAAACTTAACGAAAAAATTATACGTAAAAAGAAAACTAAAGTTTATTTTTCGTCTTTTCTTCAGTGGCTGCTGTTTGTAAGGATAATAATATGTACAAGAATTTTGTGTATTGTCAAAGTGTAAAAATCCGTAAGGATTGTTAGGATATTTGTAAGAAATTGTATGTTTTTTTTAACAAGAAATTCCTTCGTTTTCTTCATTCATCTAGATTATAAAAAATAGATCTTACAATTTGCTTAGCTGTTTGGCTTTTTATATATTTTTTAAATTACTTTTAAATCTATTTATTGTAGATAGATTTTTGTGATTTTTAATATAAAACGTTGTTGTACTTTAGACAGACTATTTTTTAAACAAAATAACTAAAATGATTTTATGATTTATACATTTTTATATCATAACAAATGATGACTTCTAAATCAACCAACGATATAAGGAATGGGCAACCATTTATTACGAGTATTTTTGTTTGTGTAAATATTTAAATTGACGAAATATTTGAATTTTTAAATTGTTATAACGAAAACATACTTTTCAGAGTTTGTTGAGATTGTGTAGATTAAAACAGAAAAAAATTGAAGCTACTTAGGTACATGGCAGAACAAGCAAGGTACAATTATTAAAAAGTACGTTCTCAATTATACATTCCCTATAACGTCAAACAAAAGAAAATTAGAAAAAAACAAAACGAAATGTCTAAAACAAAAATAAAAATTTTTGTGTATTTACTTTTTTTCGTGAAATATTCAATTCAAATTTAATTTTTTCCAAATAAATATGTCTTAGTTTTAATATAACGTGCAAAACATTGCGAAAACAAAATAAAAAGTGATGAGAGTAAATGCGTTATTTGACGTTGCAGGGGTAAATATTGAAAACTCTCCATAATAATTGTACCTGGTTGGTTCTACCATGACTTAGATAATAAATATATTATTTACAGTATCAAAAGTGATTTTGAAGTACAATTTAACAAGTTATGTTTGAGGAACCATGACCTCAAGACCTTATTACAAACAATTTTGAATACTTATTTTAAAAAAGTAGTAAAAATACATACTATTTTTTTAAAATGGTAGTAGAAATACTATCTTTCAAAAAAGTAGAAGAAACAGTAGTTTTTTCAAATAGTAGTACAAATACTACTTTTTAAAAATATGTAGAGCAAAACTACTATTTTTTTAAAATACATAGTAGTAAATATTCTTCTTTTTTTAAATAGTAGTAGAAATACTATTTTTTTAAAAAAGTAGTAGAAATACTTCTTTTTATAAAATAGTAGTAAAAATAACATTTTTAAAAATAGTAGTAGAAATACTACCTTTTAGAAAAGTAGTAGAAATACAACGTTTCTAAAATAGTAGTAAAAATACTACCTTTTAAAAAAGTAGTGGAAATAGTACATTTTTAAAATAGTTTTTTTTTTTACTGCTTTTTTCAAATAGTAGTAGAAATAGTACTTTTTCAAAATAGTAGTAGAAATACTACTCTTTTAAAAATAGTTGTAGAAATACTACTACTCTTTTAAAAAGTAGTAAAAATACTACTTTTTTTAAAATAGTAGTAGAATACTACTTTTTTAAAATAGTAGTAGAATACTACTTTTTTAAAATAGTAGTAAAAATACATAGTACTTTTTCAAAATAAAAAAGTAGTATTTTTACTACTTTTAAAAAGGTAGCATTTTTACTACTTTTTTGAAAAAGTAGTATTTCTACTACTATTTGAAAAAATTAGTATTTCTACTACTATTTTAAAAAAGTAGTATTTTTTACTACTTTTTAAAAGAGTAGTATTTTTGCAACTATTTTTAAAAGAATAGTATTTCTACTACTATTGTGAAAAAGTAGTATTTCTACTACTATTTTAAAAAAGTAGTATTTCTACTACTATTTTAAAAAAGTAGTATTTCTACTACTATTTTAAAAAAGTAGTATTTCTACTAATATTTTAAAAAAAGTATTATTTCTACTACTATTTTTAAAAGAGTAGTATTTCTACTACTATTTTGAAAAGGTAGTATTTCTACTACTATTTGAAAAAAGTAGTATTTGTAGTACTATTTGAAAAAAGTAGTATTTCTACTACTAGTATTTTAAAAAAGTAGTATTTCTACTAATATTTTAAAAAAATTATTATTTCTACTACTATTTTAAAAAAGTAGTATTTCTACTACTATTTTAAAAAAGTAGTATTTCTACTACTATTTTAAAAAGTAGTATTTCTACTACTATTTTAAAAAAGTAGTATTTCTACTAATATTTAAAAAAAAGTATTATTTCTACTACTATTTTTAAAAAAGTAGTATTTTTACTACTATTTTAAAAAAGTAGTATTTCTACTACTATTTTAAAAAAGTAGTATTTCTACTAATATTTTAAAAAAAGTATTATTTCTACTACTATTTTTAAAAGAGTAGTATTTCTACTACTATTTTGAAAAGGTAGTATTTCTACTACTATTTGAAAAAAGTAGTATTTGTAGTACTATTTGAAAAAAGTAGTATTTGTAGTACTATTTGAAAAAAGTAGTATTTCTACTACTAGTATTTTAAAAAAGTAGTATTTCTACTAATATTTTAAAAAAAGTATTATTTCTACTACTATTTTTAAAAGGTAGTATTTCTACTACTATTTTAAAAAAGTAGTATTTCTACTAATATTTTAAAAAAAGTATTATTTCTACTACTATTTTTAAAAAAGTAGTATTTTTACTACTATTTTAAAAAGTAGTATTTCTACTACTATTTTAAAAAAGTAGTATTTCTACTAATATTTTAAAAAAAGTATTATTTCTACTACTATTTTTAAAAAAGTAGTATTTTTACTACTATTTTAAAAAAGTAGTATTTCTACTACTATTTTAAAAAAGTAGTATTTCTACTACTATTTTAAAAAGTAGTATTTCTACTACTATGTTAAAACAGTAGTATTTCTACTAATATTTTTAAGTGGTATTTCTACTACTATTTTAAGAAAAGTTGTATTTCTACTAAATACTATTTCGAAAAAGTAATATTTCCACTACTATTTCGAAAAAGTGGTATTTCCACTATTATTTTAAAAAATAGTATTTTTACTACTTTTTAAAAGGTGGTATTTCTACTACTATTTTAAAAAAGTAGTATTTTTACTACTATTTTAAAAGGTAGTATTTCTACTACTATTTTAAAAAAGTAGTATTTCTACTACTATTTTAAAAAAGTAGTATTTCTAATACTATTTTAAAAAAGTAGTATTTCTACTAATATTTTAAAAAAAGTATTATTTCTACTACTATTTTTAAAAGAGTAGTATTTCTACTACTATTTTGAAAAGGTAGTATTTCTACAACTATTTGAAAAAAGTAGTATTTGTACTACTATTTGAAAAAAGTAATATTTCTACTACTATTTTAAAAAAAGTAGTATTTGTACTACTATTTTAAAAAAAGTAAAATTTCTACTACTATTTTAAAAAAGTAGTATTTCGACTACTATTTGAAAAAAAGTAGTATTTATACTACTATTTGAGAAAGTAGTAATTCTACTACTATTTGAAAAAAGTAGTATTTCTACTACTATTTTAGAAAGTAATATTTCTACTACTAGTACTTTTGAAAAAAGTAGTACTTCTACTACTATTTAAAAAGGTAGTAGTTCTACTACTAACAATAGAACTAAAAATAAATAGCTGGTGAGATTACAACAGACAGAGAAACTTCATAAACTGTTATTATGTTTTATCTATCCATGTTCTCTTTATGCCAACCACTGTTCTAAACAATAGAATTTTTGGCTCAATTTAATTTGCGTTAACAAAAATTTATTTGTTTCAATTGAATATCAAACTAATCAACTGAATTTCTATAGTTTGAACCGAAAAAATGTAGCCCAATTGATTGGAAACAAAAAGTCTCTCGTCACATCGAATCAGTTTTCTGTTGGTGCTTATTCTTTTCCAAAGTAATACTAGTTATTACTCGATTTTGATATTGTTGAGATTTAAATTTAATTTGAAAATGCTTGTTCATTACTCTGTTATTTCTACTCCTCCCCTTGTTCTGTTAAATAAAGTGGTCTTCTGGTGGTAAAAGTAATTTTAGTTTTAGAATACATTAAACAAATGGCAAAGTTCATGTTCTTGCATAATTTTATTATGTTTGAAAGACATAAACTTTTTAGCGTACATATATTTGTTTTAATAAACAAACAGAGAAACGCATATTCACAATTACATATTACCCGGTAGTTCGTGGGTAGAAAACTTGTTAATTGACCAACCAAAACAGGATATCAGTGGTTACTTCAGTAGCCGTAAAGCAGAGAGAAGGCTTCCATGTTTGATAAAACCTTAAATCCTACTTTGTAAATACTGTGTTTTTTAGAAAATAAGATTAATCTGTGACGATTTCCAATTTTTTAAAAAAATCAATTTTTATTCAGAAAAGTTGGGGAAATTTTAAATCGTCTTTAATTTTATAAATTCTGGGTTTTTTTAAAGCATCTGTTATAACTTTTATTTTTTATCTAAAAGTGATTTTGAAGTTGACTACATTAACGCTGGTTAATGGTTACGTAAATGTAGCTTTAGTACCGTCTATAGTTTACTTGGCTACAGTAAAGTATCAATTGATCACACAAAAAAGAATTTATGCCAATTTTTTGTCCACTGATGCATACAGAACTAACGGGTAGTTTAATCATTGGTTTTACACGAGAATGTTGAATATTTGCTAAATTATATGGTTTAACGGGAAATCCGCTGAAATTTGCGCATTAATTTGTTTTCTCTACTGTAACTTTTCGCCACGACAAACTCAGAATATTACGAACAAGAAGCCAACGGCAAAACCGCAACTCTGCACATCACAGCATTAATTTTATGAGGAATTTAAAGAAGACAACAAACATAACCCAACTAGTTTGTTCCCGGAAACCAATAACAACAACAACAAAACTAAAATTATATCCTGTTGACTGTGTGGTGGGAGTATGCATTAGTTGGACATGAATTGTTTCAATTGCCTTGCAACGTAACGCAATGTGGTTGGTTGGTACTGGTTGTTGGTGAAGGTGTAAGCCACGAAGCTAAAATTTTTAAAATTTTCCAAAAGCACGCATTTTCGGTATAATGTATTAGATGACATCCATGCACACACGCACACAGCACAGAATGCAACAAATCCTAGAACACAAATTTCCCAAAGATAAAAATGAAAATTGCAAAACGTAATGGTTCGTAATCCATTACGCGAGCTATAGCCACAATGTCGCTGGTTGCTTGTTAAACATTTTAGTTTCTTGTTGCTGTTGCGGAAAATTAATAGATAAATGTGCCATGTACAGAGAAAATAAATTTAAAAAGGATTTTCAAAATCTTAAAATACAATGTTTGATGAAATTGCGTATTATAATTGGTATTAGAATATCGGCGTCTTCAGTATAGGGGGAGCACTGTTGATAACATAGAGACTAAATATTGGCAATGGGAAATTTTAGATGCTGAGGGTGTGGGTGCAATTCCTGCCGACGACTCCGAGCGTTTTTTCCATACAAGACAAAGTACTTCGTTCACATTTGTGTTGTGTACATCTGAATAGTCGATTGCGTTATGTCCCTGGTGGCTATGAAGTAAACTAAAGATTTTAATTGTTGATAGTGGTAACACTTGTTTAATATGGGAGGCAAATTTCATATGCTCAATTACTCTCAGATTTTTTAGCAACTTTTTACTTCCTCAATCCTACAGGCGCCGCGCAGCACGTGTTTATGCAACATGACATGCAGTAAATTCGAAAGTTCATAGACCTTTTAATTAATTTTATTGCCAAAAGTTGTTCCATTGAAATGAACATTAATCTTTATCAAAAAAAAAAAAACTTTTCAATACAAATAAAAAGATCTTTATAAATTTAATCTGCTAAGGCGCCTAAATATCTGTTATGTCTTAGTATTGTTTAGTAGTTTATTTTTATACCCTTCACCTTAGTGAGATTTGTAATTTCTACATTTTTCATTTCAGACCCTATAAAGTATATATATTCTGGATCCTTAAAGATACACGCAGAGAAAAAATATAGTTGGGCACGGTTACTGTAACCATTTCAATATTGTTACAAGTTTTTTAACAATATTATAGTCACAGTAACCATTTACACGATTGTGGTAACCATAATATGGTTAATTTACGATTCACATGATTGGTTACAGAAAACAAATATGTTGAAATGTTGATATAAATTTTCTGAAGACCCCAGATATCTTCTGGATCCAAATCTTCAATAATTCTGTCAGACATGCTTTCGAGAAGCTATTTAAAATCAGCAAAATCGGTCCACAAATAGCTGAGATATGAGGAAAAAACCAGGACAACCTCGATTTTTTACCTATTTTTGACCTATGTCTGGATTACGAAGTCATTAATATAGACAATATGGATATCTAATGATAGATATGTATTTCAAAGACGTTTGCAATGACGTATATAAAACCATAGTAAGTTGGACCTACAATGGGAAAAATATTTTTTAACCCGATTTTTTTTTCACCAAAAGTTTTTTTTCGCTAAATATTATAAAAAAAACAAAAACAAAAAATTTTAAATTTAAAAAAAAAAAATTTTAATTTAAAAAGAAATTTTTAAAAATAATTCGAAAAATTTTTATTTACAAAAAATGAAAAAAACTGCAAAAAAAAATTTTTGTTTACCTAAAAATATTTAATATTTTTATTTTGAAGTATAATTTTGTAAAGGGTATATAAGATTCGGCACAGACGAATATAGCTCTCTTACTTGTTTTTATTAATTTTGGAAAATAAAAATCATTTGTTTTTTTTCTTGTAGAGTTTTTTATGGGAAATCCCAGGAATTCCGCAACATTTTCAATCCCGAAATCCCGAGAAATTGTTCGAGAATTCCCGGGTATTATTTTCCTTAGTTTATGTATTGTTTTTTGAACTTGGCTTTCTCTAAAAGAGGCTTAAAGCTCCAAAACAAATGCAGAAGATTCATACAACAAAAACGATTTAAGCCAAATAGAACAATAAAAAGTTCATTATTCAAATTATTCCAAAAACTCGAGAATGTTCAGGGCTGTCACAGAATTCTATTCCGATGGAAACTGGAATTATTTGAGTATTTAGCTGTTTCAAAAAGAGTAAAACGAACATTTTTGGAATAAAACCACCTTTCTTCAAGTTTTAATTACAATCTTTTCTTAATTTTTGATTTAAGGGGCAAAAAATTGCCAATTCAAAATTAAAATAATAATTTTTTGAGAATTAACAGAGTTAATTGTAATCTAACGAAGGTAAAACAAAATCTAATGGAAATTGAAGCCATTTCGATACAAATTACATTTTAAAACCAACGACATTATTTTTGCTTTTTAACGAAGTCTACATTCCTAAAATTTGAATAATTTGTTCCGGGAATTCAAGGGATTCTGGGAAATTGCTAAATTAATCCCGATTTCCCGGGAAAAGAAAAACTCTATTTTTTGTTAACTCAGCCAAATTGGAGTCTGAGATAGTTTTACTTGTGAATTGCAGTGTTAAAAATCATGTCAAAATATTTTATGAGCACATATTTTGTTAGTTATTTTTAAGCATTCATATAAAAACTCATATTAAATAAAAGAAATATAACTAGAAATTGGCATATACAAACAAAATTATATTATTTTATATGTATGTGCAAATCAGTGGTCGGCACCAGGGGCGAATCTGATCAGTTATTTGTCTTTATGCAACATAAAAATTATCAAATTAGAATCAAAAACAATTAATGGCACTATATTCGGCTGTGTCGAATCTTATAGACCTTTCACCAAAGTATACTTTAAGATAAAGATTGAAAATATTTTATGGTGAAAATAAATTTTTGTGTGAAATTTTTTTTTTAAATACATTTTTGTATATTGAACTTATTTTATTATGGCTGAAAACATTTTTTTGGTAAAAAATAGATATAATTTAGAAATTACAAACGGAATGACAAACTTATATATGTATAGCCTTACCATTTATGGTGAAGGGTAGAATAATAAGAAAGAGCATAAGCATCTTATTATTAAATTATGTTTCATGTTCTCTTTATGCCGACCAATGTTGGTCACACACATACATAAATACACATTTAGAAAAATGTACTGCAGTTTAGTTGTAGTTGTTTCGGTCCGTTCACTATGGCGACGATGACAAAGTTGTATATTATTTAATTTTTTTTTTTGGCAACTTCTCAATTTCATATAATTCGAGTATAAATATCCTTAACATACAAATTAGATTTGGTAGGATTTCTGTCGCCATACAATGAGCTTGTTTTATATATTTTTAAACATTTATATAATTATTTTAAGGAATATTTTTTATACACACAGGATACATTTTATTTTTATAGTTTATAAATTTTTTACTAAATACTTAAATACTCCAACTACTCACATGAGTTTGTAGTTTATGAAGAATATAAATTTTTAATTAATTTATATTTTGTCTTTAAAAATCGTTCTTAATACTCTAAATAGTATTTAGGTGAATTATGAAACTATGAAAGTGCCATTTCATTTACCATTTCATCCAGTAAAAATTACAAGAAGCCATACATCATATGAAACAAAACGAAGACAATTTGTAAATTAGAGCTTCTTTTAGAATACATGTTAATAATATGTAAATATTATAATTCCTGTTTCATGTTCTCTTTATGCCGTCCACTGATATAAATAATAACATAAATAAGAGTAAGAATTACTATAATTTATGCCTTTTTTAAATATGTATTACATTTCCAATTAGAAACTCCTTTCATTTGAAAGAAATAAAATAAATTTAAAGAGTTTCTTAATACAATAAAAATAAATGAAAAAGTAATTAAATTTTAAATTTTCATTTTGCTAAATGCATCATTGTTTTTGTTAGATTTGAGTACTTAGTTTCAAAATAGACAGATTATCCTTTGATTGTAGATGTTTGTGTGCATGTTTGAATTCTGTTTTAATATTGGTTGATATTGTGAAGTTTGAATTCTGTTTTAATATGGTTGCTATTGTGAAGTTGTTGACAAATGACATTAATAGTTTTGTTTTGAGATTCGGCTGTGCGGAATCTTTAAAATACAAATTTTAAATATTTGTAGGTAAACAAATTTAAAAAAAAAAAAATAGTTTTTAAATTTTTTTAAATTTAAAAAAAATTTCAACTTTTTTTCCGAAATTGTTTTTTAAAAATTTGTTTCCGAATTGAAGCCGATAGGCCTTGAATGACGATGTTTTGCATGTCCGAAATTAAGCTTGAACGCTATTAAATAAAATAGTTTTTGCACCGAATCAATACTTGCGATAAAAAATGGACACATTACGATAACCCGAAGATCGTATGTGAAGCCCGGCCAATCAGCCGTATCGACACCAAAGCCAAATATCCATGGCGCTAAGGTATATCTCTGTATTTTGTGGGAGCAAAAGGGTCCTATCTACCAGACCATCACAGGGCATCTGAACCGAACGCAACAGATTCGTTTGAAGCGAGCATTGGCCGAAAAATGGCAAGAATATGCAGCCAGACATGAAACCATAATATTCCATCATGACAACGCTTGGTCACGTGTTGCAATACCTGTTAAAAACTATTTATAAAGAAGTGGTTGGGAAGTTTTGTCCCTTCGGTGTCCCTTCCGACGATTGATGCAGAACGCTCTCTCTGGGATACGTTTCACTTCAGAACAGAGTATCTGAAATTGGCTTGATTCATTCTTGGCCTCAAAAGATTAGCAGTTCTTTTGGCTCGGTATCCATATGTTGCCAGAAAAATTGGAAAAGGTCATACATAGCTACAATGGTCAATATTTTGAATACATTTATATTGTACAAATGTTTCAAAATAAAAGCTAAAAATTTAAAAAAACCCACACTCATTAATCTATATATATAAAAATGAAATGGTCCATGTATGTAATGGCATCACGTGAGAATGATTTTTTTTTTCATTCGATTCGAAATGGTTTGTAAAGAAAATAAATTCAAAAATTCCGGGTAAAAATCGGAAATTTTTTTTGAGTCCAGTTAACTTTAATAAAAAAGCTCTCTAAAGTATGCAGTACAAATTTAGATATTTTATTTGCAAATAAATAAGAACAGGAAGGTGTATGTGGGTAGAACTAACATTAGTAAATGCTAACGGGCGAAGCCGGGGTCGGTCAACTAGTTTATTATAAATTACAGTATTCCATTTTGTTCCCCTTTCTGCCACTATTGCAATAACTAAAGTTTTTTTGTCAGTTTGGTTTTATTTTCTAATATTTAAATAACCAAATGTTATGAAGTCATCGCATGCAAGTGACACATTTATAACAAATTCATTTATAACGCCAACATATGAATAAATTTTAACGATTTGTTATAAATGCATTTTATTTATGTTTTTAGTCATTTATTTATTGTGTTTTTGATTAATAATTTACAATTAAATTGGCAGCTATTAAACAATTTATAACATTTAGTAAAAGGAAAAATAAAATATATAAATTATTAAACATTAAACATAAATATTAAAGGTATAGAAATATTTTTTATAAAATTAATTGTTATGAAATGCATAAATATGTATTTGAACAGCACAAATTAAAAAAAAATAATGCATAAATTTTCCAATAGTAAAGCCACTGAAAGGAGGACAATATGATTTACTTAAAATAGTTAAAATGAAACTGATTAAGTGGAACTTATCTCTAAAGCAGTGGTCGGCACTCATTTACAACAACAACGTAAGCGAAGCTTGTTAACACTATAAGTAATAAATGCTATAAAGTCAGTCCATTTAAAATTTCATTAAAATGTATTTTAATTTATTTTGGAAGTTTCCACTGTATTCAATTTTTTAACTTCTACAATAAAAACCTGTGCTGTATGTAGGTACACATGTAAATGCAATATTTTGTATTTAAATTTAAGTTTTTCCACATGCAATATTCAACTTTTTTTTGAAATAGATTTTGCTAGCAGCCAAAATTTTATTCATTTTATTTCAGCTACATATGTATACAAAAATGCATGACTACATATATGTACTCCTAGCTTTACAACTCGTATTCATATGATTTTAAGTTTATTTTACTATTTCTTACTAGCAGTTGTTTTCCTCATCATAATTTTGTTAAATAAAAGTTTGTTAGTTTTTTTTTTTTTTTTTGATTTCTTCATTCTCTAAACTCTGACCATAACAACTAAGTTTAAGGCGTGAGTTGCAAGATTGCAAGATACGAATAAGAAAACTATGAACGCAGTCGGAAAAAGCTAACAAGAAACTTTCCAATAAACCAAGTTTACTAACCCTGTTAACATAAGAAATCCCGCAGCTCAATCGAATTTCCTGAATCAATTTGTTTGCCAATCATTTTATCGTAACGCAAAATAAAGAGAATAGATAACGGAAAAAAGGGAAAATAACCATTTAAAGCTACAAAACAAATTTATACAGTTAAAGATATAAGTAAAGGTACCAATATTTAAATTTATTTATATTTTGAATTTCATAAGACATCTATATAACAGGGACAACCTCGATTTTTGACTTATTTTTGACCTATATCTGGATTACTAAGTCATTAATATAGACAATACGGACATCTAATGATAGATATTTCAAAGACCTTTGCAACGACGTATATAGCAATGGGTCAAAATCGAAAAAAATATTATTTAACCCGAAATTTTTTTTCACCAAAAGTATTTTTTTTGCTAAATATTAAAAAAAAAAATTTTAAATTTAAAAAATTTCAAAAAAAAAAAAATTTGAAAAAAACAATTTGAAAATTTTTTTCCAAAAAATGAAAAAACAACTTTTAAAAAAAATAAATTTTATTTACCTAAAAATATTTTAAATTTTTATTTTGAAGTACAATTTGATGAAGGATATATAAGATTCGGCACAGCCGAATATAGCTTTCTTACTTGTTATACCCTCCCTTCACCTTCGTGAGAAGGGTATACATAAGTTTGTCATTCCGTTTGTAATTTCTACATTTTTCATTTCCGACCCTATAAAGTATATATATTCTGGATCCTTATAGATAGCGGAGTCGATTAAGCCATGTCCGTCTGTCTGTTGAAATCAATTTTCAGAAGACCCCAGATATCTTCTGGATCCAAATCTTCAATAATTCTGTCAGACATGCTTTCGAGAAGTTTGCTATTTAAAATTAGCAAAGTCGGTTCACAAATGGCTGAGATATGAGGAAAAGACCAGAACAACCTCCATTTTTGACCTATTTTTTACCTATATCTGGATTACCAAGTTATTAATATAGACAATATGGATATCTAATGATAGATATTTCAAAGTCCATTGCAACGATGTATATAAGTAAGTTGTACCTACAATGGGTCAAAATCGGAAAAAATATTTTTTAACCAGAATTCTTTTTTCACCAAAAAAATTAAAAAAGAAAAATTTTTTTTTTAAAATTTAAAAAAAAAAATTTTAAAATTTAAAATTTAAAAAAAAATTTTAAAATTTAAAAAAAAAAATTTTAAATTTAAAAAATTAAAAAAAAAATTTAACAAAAAACGAAAAAAACATGTTTGGAAAAAAATTTTTGTTTACCTAAAAATATTTAAAAATTTTATTTTGAAGTATAATTTGCTGAAGGATATATAAGATTCGGCACAGCCGAATATAGCTCTCTTACTTGTTTTTTACGAAATTCTAAATAAAATTTAAATTTTTTCATAAATATTATTTGCTTTATGTAAATGTAAAAGAAGGGTAAAAACTCATGGCAACAAAAGAGGAAAAACTTATTTATTTTGGCCATAACTTGCAAAAATGATAAGTAGCTTTATATCAAACAACATTATAACAACGTATATACACAGCAACCTTTACTCCCCATAGATTATTGACGATTTATCAGCTATGACTTGTTGTATTTTTCGATTTTTTTTTTATGTAAAATCCAACAACTAAATTATAACAACTTTTTAAACCAAACACTTACAAACTTATAAATCTAGTTTAAATTTAACATATAATGTTTATTTTGGCAAAAAACAGCAAAAAAGGAAAGGAAAACAAAAAAATTAATTTAACCAAAGTAAAAAATTTAATATTTATTTTGTGTATGGATAAAAACAACTATTATTTATCTTTAATAAATAAAAATATTGTTATATTGATTAGTGGCAAGCGGCAGTATCATCATATTGAGAAGACCAGACACTTTTACATCAGTTGTCGGCATAAAGAGAGTACTATGGATTAAAATATCATGTTGTTGTATACTTTATTTCTTTGATTGTCAATACAACACATTCGTGTTGTTTACTGATAAATAGTCGATCATGTTCGTCCCCCAGTGGTTATGAGTGCCGATCACTGTTCTACATTAAGTTGCACAAACAATTTAATGTTGACTTTTAATAGAAATAGTTGGAAAACTCAAAAGTGTATGAACAAGAAAAACATTTATTGATAACACATCTCTAAATAACACAGAGTATCAAATAAACAAACATTCCATCACATTCTATATATTCTACTCAACACTATTTCATTGTTATATATTTTTTTGGTAAATACCATTTATTTTTGATGTCCACCAAAATACAAATACTTTTTGCGACATATAAAAAAAGGAGACAAACTATTAATTGTATCATAAATATACTTTGCTCTTAAAATGTTTACACTTTTTAACTTTCTATGTTCATAGAGAACATAGAGCGGAAGATAGAAAAATACTCAAATAAAAAAATTACTCAAAATAATCACACATACGAATGTTGTTTTTGTTATCACATAGTTTTTTCTACTAATACATTCTCACCACTTAGGTTTTTGAAAACTGAGTTAGGTCTTTGACAGGAGAATTTCCGCTCTATGTATATTCTCTATGGTGATAGCATTTGCTCTACAACTCAAATACAAATAGAAAAATAAAAGAATTGCCACAAAAATGCCAAGTTATGTCAATATTATCACTGTGAAATTAAATTGCTTTTAGTAAAAGAAATATATGTATCACAAAATTGTCGAAGAAGGCATATAAAATACTGTTTGTGACTTGGTATGAAATGAAAATTTAAAAAAAAGAATTGAAAAATACTTTAAAAAGTGACGGCAAAAATTTAATAGATAATAGTGGTTCATATGCTTAGGCCCGTTTTCTCAATGTATCGACAAACTGCCTGTTACTAAATGTCGACATAAATTTATTAGGCCGATAAACTGTCCTTTAACAATTTTGGTTTTCTCAATATACCGACAAAAAACATTATTTTCAGTTGGCAATACCTCTCAAAATAGATGTGAAAGTTGGGAACTCTGCCTTCAAGTGACAACATGTTTACTAGGTTATTCATTCGACTAATGATCGTTCGATTAATCGAATAATTTCTTACGAATAATTATTCGAACAATTTAAAAATGGCCATTTTCGAATAACGAATAATTCGAAAAATTTTATGTAGAATAATCGAATAAAACGAATAAATGTTCATATATATTCAAATTTATGATTGCTAAAATTTTTCATAATTCCAAATTTAAATAAAAAATAATGACTCACAAAAATTGTATTGTTTCTGAAATTCGACAAATAACTAAAGACGAAGGCACTTTTGATCACTGTAGATGAGTGTTCCGATAGCTGCTTCTATAAATATATAAATATTACTGCAAGAAGTTACAATTCTAAAAACAAATTTTTCAAAATTTTTAACTTAAGACTTGAACCAATGAAAATAAAAGGTACGGAATAAAATATTTGTTATTTAGCTGGCGAAATATTAGAAGAATCGCAACTAATAATCAAAATTTTAACTTAGATTAAAGTGGAGTTGAATGTGATGGATAATGTGATTTTGAAAGGGTCGTCGAAAGTGATATTTAGGATGACATTTATAATGATTACATTGAAATAGATGAAGGCCATGATCTTAAAATATATGTATATAAGTGATGTTATTAACTGCGTACGTAAGTGCTGCAAAATATTTAATAAATCAAATGATAATCACAAATATTGCAAACTAACGTTTTGTTTCAAGAAAAGCATGAAGTTCGTCTTATACATGATTTTGAACATCGTTGAACATCTTTGTCTAACATGATAATAAACTTTTTGCGTATTTGTAAATGCGTCAATCATGCACTGCCTAACTTCAAATTAGCCGCGTTCACTGACAATGATATCAAACTTTGGACAGATTCTCTTTATTGTGTAATTCCCCAAGACCACTTTATTAAGCATAAATTCGGTAACTTTGATGTATAATACAATTTGTTATAAATAATTTAGATAAAGTGAATAATCCATTTTCTAAAGAATTAGTTACTCAATTTAAAACCCGCATTAATGAACAACATAAAAAAGTTCTTAATACGTTTATATTGTATTTGAATTCAGGATCATGTCCAACTAGCTCAAATTTTTTAAAGCATAGCTCCAAAAGGGATACTAAAGGGTTTGCTAGTCAATTGTTTTGTAGATTGTTCGGGAGTTAATCTGATCAGAATATGTCTGATGAAAATTTAATGATGGACTTTGTTTTCGAATGTTTTTTAACATTATCAATACTTGAATTGTTAAATTAAACGATATTTTTTGTTTTTCTTTAACAATAAAATATTTAAAAACCGTCATCAAAACTTCATTCTTTACTTTTTTTAAAAAAAGAAATAAATTATTCGAATAATTCGATTAATTTTAAACGTTTGATCGAATTATTCGAACAAGTTAAAATCTCTTATTCGAATTATTCGTTTTATTCCAACAAGAGAAAAATCGAATAATTCGAATACCCTAATGTTTACATAAATCAGCTGTTTAATGTGGTCATCGACAGCCGGAATCTTTTGAAAAATTCATTATCCTGCATGTCTTCATTCCTTATCCTGTTTATTAAACGTTTGTGTTTTTAACGCGGTAGAATGAACGCGAAAGGAAAACAATTTTCAAATTTTTGTAACAAAAACACAATTATTGAACATTATAGTGTAAACAACAATGTTGCTTTGAAAATGTCGAATTTTGTACCAACAATGCGTCATATGCGGGAAGTTTTGCTTTACTTCTTTAATTTCGAATTGAAGCTGCGAGACCTTGAAATACGATTTTGTATGCCTGAAATGATATAAAAGAAAATCAATCATTACTTGCGATGAAAAATGGATCCATTACGATAATACGAAGAGTAAGACATCGTATATGAAGCCCTTCCAACCAGCCGAATCGATACCAAAGCCAAATATCCATGGCTCAATGGTAATTCTCTATATTTGGTGGGAGCAAAAGGGTCCTATCTATTATGAACTGCTGAAATCTGATCAGACCATCACCGGAAACCTGCAAAGAACGCAACAGCTTCCTTTGAAGAGAGCATTGGCCGAAAAAACACATTTCTTATAACTGCATAAACTCACAATTTTGCATCTCAAAACCAACTTCAATATTTAACTTAAAAGTTTGGTTTCCTTTTCAGCTCTTCTCTTCTGCCACGGTTACTTAGAATTTGCTGCAAAAAAACATTTTGTGGTTAAGAAACATTAAGCAGGAAATTTGTTTTTTTACTATTTTTCTTTCCTTTTCAACAACACTCCAATTTTAAGATTAAACTTCTCATACTCACTCAGAGCATCCAACCACCCACTTTTCAGTATCATTAAAGTTGTCGTTCTCAATAACTGAACAAAATGCATTTCGTGGTTCTATTTGAGTGTTAGTATCTTTGTGTCTTATAGTTTATACCCACTACCAAGAAGAGGGGAGGGTATGTTGAGTTTGTCATTCCGTTTGGAAAATATGGAAATATTGATCGTAGAAGCAAAAAGTATATATATTCTGGGTCCTTATAAAATTCTAAGACGATCTAGCTATGTCCATCCGTTTGTTGTTAGTACGATAGTCTCAAGGAAATTCTTTGTAAATCAGAAATGTTTAGTATTGAAAATGGGAAAAATCGAGCCAAAAGAACTGCTCATCTTTTGAGGACAAAAACAAATCAAGCCAATTTCGGATACTCTGTTCTGAGAGAGCGTTCTGCATCGATCGAAACAAATTTAAGAGGTATTTCAACGTGTGGTCTAGCGATGACATGATGGAATATCACGGTTTCATGTCTGGCCACTGATCGTACAGGTTCCATGTAATGGTCTGGTGAGATTTCAGCTGCTCATACAGATAATTTCCTTAGCGTCATGAATATTTGGGTTTGGTGTCGATTCGGCTGGTTGGCCGAGCTTCACATACAATCTCTTACATTTCGGGTTATCTTAATGGATCCATTTGTTATCGCTAGTACTGATTCGGTACAAAAATGATTTTCTTTTATAGCGTTCAAGCTGAATTTTAGACATACAAAATCGTTTTTCATGGTTTCTCAGCTTCAATTTGTCTGGTACATAATTTCCCTGCTTTCGGAGGAATCTTGCTACTCGCAAACATTTTGAATTTGATGATTGACTAGCTTCCAATGATTTTGCAAGCTTTTGTTGAGTTTGACAATAATATTCATGGAGTAATGTTCGCGGTCTTCAAATTTTTTTTGGATAGCCTGGGCGATCTTTGTCTTTCGCGTCGAAATCATCACTTCTGAACCGCACAAACCATCTCTCTTACTTTGAAATCGATGAAACGTATTCATCATAAATGAATTTATACAAAATGTACAAAAATCGTTGTCAGTTTTATATTGGTGATGGGTATATAAGAGTCGTCACAGATGAATATAACACTCTTTCTAGTTTAACTTGGTTTTGTGTAAATTTTCTTTTTAAAGCTGTTTTTCCCCATTTTTTTTTCTTTTTGACTGGTACACCACCAATATCTACAGACAATGGATAAGTATGCCAACAATTCACCTTATCTACATCTACCACTTATCAAAAGAATGAAGAGCAAAAAAAAAGAAACTAAAAACCAAAATGCCAATAACAAGTAAGTGGATTAGATGCACATCTTGTTCATAGTATTTAGTATAATATAGTATTAACACAAGAGTATTTTTTAAGATACTGGAATTCCAATAAATACTCGTACTTTTTTCTTACATTCACATATTTAGTGTTAAGTAGTCCATTATGTTGGCACCTTTAATGGATTAAAAGTGGTTTCCCCGCTGGCGGCTGTAAGCCTCAATAAGTAGTCAATGTGTTGCGTCTAATACGTTTATTATTGGGTTTTCTGGTTTATTTATTGGAGTTATTTAACTTTTTCCACTCCCTCTCCTTAACATTTTAATACTTAATATCATTATTCTTTTAATATGTGGAGTACTCCTTGTACTTTTGTCTAGAAATCTAAATCAAGCATTAACGATAAGATACAAATATTATTAAGATCCAAATGAAAAGGTCACAGTAATGGCAAATAGAATAAATTTCTCTATGGTCATGCTATCTTACTTTTTTGATCATTGCTGGCCGTATCTCACGAATAACACTAAAAATGTTGGCCTCCAATGCGTCAATTGTTGCTGGTTTATCAGCATAAACCAGTTACTGCACGAGTCCCCACAGGAAATAATCGATAGGTGTCAAATTGCACGACCTTGGAGGCCAATTGACATTTCTCGAAATCAAGTTATCGCCAAATTTTGATTTCAATAAATCGATGGTTGAGATCGCCATATATCGGCCGTATAAATGTTATCCATATGTTCAAACAATAAATCATTGATCATGGCGCGGTAACGATCTCCATTGAACGTAACGCTCCCGCTTTATTTTTGAAGAAATAAGGTCCAATGATGCTACCAGCGGATGTAATGCAGTCTGTTGTGGATTGGTCTCACTCCACATGCGGCAATTTTGTTTATTATCAAACCCGTTGAGCATAAAATGAGACTCATCGCTGAAGATAATATTGCGATAAAACTATCGTCTATAAGTTGCGCGAATCAATGACTGATTTTCAAAGTAAATTTGGATAATTTGGTAACATTGTTCAAGCGTCAATCTTGCCAGAGTACACTGATCATAAATGTCTAAAAGTGATAGCAGTATGACAGTTTGTTTGACAGTTAACCCTTTCATAAGTTACTTCTATTTGAAGTAAACACCCTATACTTCAAACAGAAATCTGTTGATATTTACATTTTTATACCCTTCACCTTCCGTTTGTAATTTCTACATTTTTCATTTCCGACCCTATAAAGTATATATATTCTGGATCCTTATAGATAGCGGAGTCGATTAGGCCATGTCCGTCTATCTGTCTGTTGAAATCAATTTTCTGAAGACCCCTGATATCTTCGGGATCCAAATCTTCAATAATTCTGTCAGACATGCTTTCGAGAAGTTTGGTCGAAAGCATGTTCTCGATTTTTGACCTATATCTGGATTACTGAGTCATTAATATAGACAATATGGATATCTAATGATAGATATTTCAAAGACCTTTGCAACGACGTATATAAGACCTTAGTAAGTTGGACCTACAATGGGTCAAAATCGGGAAAAAATATTTTTTAACCCAAATTTTTTTTTTCACGAAATTTTTTTTTTTTTAAATTAAAAAAAAATTTTAAAATTAAAAAAAAAAAATTTAAATTTAAAAGAAACAATCCGATTTTTTTTCCAAAAAGTTAAAAAAACTGAAAAAAAATGTTGTTCATCTAAAAATATTTAAATTTTTTATTATGAAGTATAATTTGGTGAAGGGTATATAAGATTCGCCACAGTCGAATATAGCTCCCTTACTTGTTTATTATGAAATAGTTTTTATTGAAATATATTCAAATTTCTTTTGAAACACTAAGCAATAAGAAATTTAACCCTTATCATTTCGTTTTTATATTAAAGTTATTTTTGAAGTCATGGTGAAACAATTTTTAATTAATTGGTAACGTCTATGGTTTGTGAAAGTGATGTCTTTAATTTCAATCTCATATATTAAAATTTTCTTTATTTCGCTTTTATATTATCAAACAATGACACATTTCTATTTTCCTATGATTTCCATTTGATATTATTTTTTAATATTTTCTAACAAAATGTTCAAGAACCTAATAAAGCATGTAAATATTTTTAGCCATGTATAATTTAATATTTATTTTCCATTGCATATTTTTGTGTTCTCTTGTGTTTCCCTACTAACAATGAACTTTGAACTTTTGATCTCAAAAAATGTGCAGCATTTAAAAAGCTTTCCAAAACATTTCGCAGTGTCAAAAATGAATTAAAGAAAAATGGAGAACAAACCAAATGCAGTTAAGTGGCATGGCATGTAGGCAGACATCCAGGATGTCTGGCCTGAAGGCTGAGAAACAAGCAATACCTGCTTCAGCAAACACATACAATTCATGTCCAAATGACCTGAATTAATACTAATTGACATTTGGTTGACATTTAAATGGAATGAGAACTTACATATACATACATACATACTATTGTACAATAAGTGATTATTTGTTAAAATGGAATTTTTGGTAAGAGGAAAGTTTGCTTAGTGTGCAAACGTGCTAAGTCCACTTTTTATGAAAACTGAGATTTTAATACAAAACGCTAGAATAAGTTAAACAAAGTTTTTTTTTACTCCTTGTTATACTGTGGTATGCAAATGTACCAAGACCATTTTGTGGAATGCAAACGTGCTAAGTTCACTTTATTTTGTCATAATTGCAAAATTATCTCAGTGTTTAATAATGTAGTATAACTACATTATTAAATATAAACGGTGTTTTTTAAGTCCAATAGGACTTATGAAAGGGTTAACTGGCAAAGGAACTGTCAGACTCCTCTCACTTTTTGACATTTATGATCTGTATACTCTGGTAAAAGAGCATGAATAGATTGACGCTAGAAAATTATCCAAATTTACTTTGAAAATCAGTCATCGTTTCACACAAATTATAGACGATAGTCTTGTCGCAAAATTTTGATCAGCGATGATGCCCATGTTTGGCTTGATGGGTTTGTTAATTAACAAAATTGCCGCATATGGAGTGAGACCAGTCTAAAACAGACCCTACAGACTCCTTAACATCAAGGAAAATAAGTCACGGTCAATATAGATCGTTAACATACCATGATCAATGATTGTTTATTTTTGAAAATATGGATGGCATTGATCCGGGCGATATGTTGTTTCAAAAGGATGGAGCTACGTGTCATACGGTGACCGCAAACATTTATTGAAATAAAAATTTAGCGATAACTTGAAATGGACGTCTCAATTGAGGCCATCAGCGCAAAAGTGGTGTAACCCACAATTTTGTTTGGTTGCTGTTCTGGTGTTACATACAGTCCTTACATTACCAATATCAATACCTTTTGGTATTCAAAAGCAGATGGAGCTTAAAAAATCGTTTTTGCACAGAACATAATATAACACAGTAATGTAGCAAAAGTGGTGTAAGTTGAATATACCATTAAATAAATAGTTTGGGGTTACACCACTTTTGCATTGATAGCCACAATTGGTCTTCATGGTCGTACGTTTTGACACCTCTCGATTATTTCCTGTGGGGCCACATGAGTCACTGGTTTATGCTGATAAATCAGCAACAATTGAAGTCTTGGAGGGCAACACTATTCGTGTTATTCGTGACATACGGCCAGCAATGCTCAAAAAAGTGACTTAAAATTGGACGTCCAGAAATCGCTTCGTCAAGAACATCCGAGGTGTCCATATGCCCGAAATCATTTTCAAATGTCAATGCCATGTTTTGATCTTTTAAATTAAAAAAAAATCTTTTGATTAAAATTAACTTTTTTGTGAAATTTTTTCATAATTTTTTAAACTTAATTTTAAACAAGTAAGAGAGCTACATTCGACTGTGCCAACTCTTATATACTATTCACCAAATTATACCTTAAATTATTTTTAGAAAACAAAAAAATTAAAAAAAAAAATTTTCAAAATTTTTTTTATTTTTCACTTAAGTTTGTCATTCCGTTTGTAATTTCTACATTTTTCATTTGCGACCTCATAAAGTCGTTATAGATAACAGGGTCGATATAGCCATGTCTGGCTGTGCGTCTGTATGTTGAAATCTACTTTCCGTAGCCCCTAAATAAGTTACAAACATTATTTATATATCACTATATCGGGTATTTTTCCGGCTCGGTTGCTATTTAAAAACGGCACACAAACGGCTGAGATATAAGGAAAACAAATTTTGATCTATATCTGTTTAAAATCTAGAAAATCGGCAAACAAATACCTGAGATATAAGGAAAAATCCAGGACCTATTTTTGAACTATATCTGTACGGATTACTAAGTCATTAATATAGACAATACGGATATCAAATGATAGATATTTCAAAGTTCATTGCAATGATGTATATAAGGCTATAGAAAGTTGGACCTACAATGGGTCAAAATCGAGAAAAATATTTTTTAACCCGAATTTTTTTTTCAGCAAAAAAATTTGTCATACATTTTTTTTGACTAATAAATTTAAAAAAAAAACTTTTTAAAATTAAAAAAATATTTGAAATATTTGAAAAAAAATTTAAAAAAATTTTTAAATTTTGTAGATTTTAAACCAACGATTTGAAACGTTTTTTTTTGCGAAAAACGACTTAACACGTTTACACACTAAACTAACGAATATGTATATAAGAGTATATACAGATATTGAAAGTTATACTCGTACCTTATACTTATAAAAGAAACAAAAGAAATGCAACAAAACTACCTAGCAAATTGAAATATTTTAATATTGTATGATTTTATAAAAATTTGTTAGTATGATTATTTATTATTACAGCCTTGTAAGAGTGTAAGCGGTGTAAATATTTTGCCATGCAAATCTCTTAACTGTAGTAAAAGTTTTCGTTCTATCATGTTTTGTTTTACATGGTTGTCACATTGTTTTGTTTGCACACTTGATACTAGAAAATTATTTCACAAAAATGTCATTTAAACAAACCTACAAATACCTGCATAAGGCTTAACTAACAATACTGCAAATGACTTCATACCTACATATAATTGAATATTATGTATGCTAGTCTTATGCATTGAAAGTAGCAGAATTTGGGTTGTTTCCGAGAAAAACCTACTAGAAAATAAACATTAAAATGAGCCTCAAAAATTCTTTAACATTTTACACATATTTTAGTAACACTTTTGGGTTGGGTAATTTAACCCAATAAACTTATTTGGAAAAAGAAAAACTTTATTGATTTTTCAAGTATTAATGATAAATTAATCATACATTATAGTGGTACCATAACCATTTCAACATGTTTATATGTTTTTTAACTATGTTATGGTTCCTGTAATTATGTATATGATTGTTTTAACCATATGTTTAAGTGTTACATCATAAAGATGATTGTCACAAACATATACTTAATTACTACAATCATATATATGATTTCTACAACCATGTGAACTGTAACTTTTTTTTTTTTTTTTTTTTTTTTATAAAATTTTTATTTATTTTCAATTAATCCATTACAATAGGTTACCTCAGCGCCAAAAGGCATTATATTATGGTTATCACAATCATATACATAATTACACTGACCATAAAATAGTTTAAAAAAACTAGTAAAAATGTTGAGGTACAATTAATCAATTAAGTGTTATTTATACATGTAAATATACTTATACTGGTCAGTTGGTGGCATGTAACAATATTTATACCCTCCCAACTATGGTGGTGTAGTTTGCGCAGATGTTTGTAACGCCCAAAAATATTAGTCTAACACCCACCTTAAAGTATAACGATCGACTTAGAATCACTTTCTGAGTCGATTAAACTATGTAAACCTTGTGCGCAGAGTACAGGTCGCAATTTTGAAGAAATTTTGTATAAAATTTGGTACATATAATTTTTTTGGCCCAAGGATCAAGCCTGGCTGAAATCGGTCCATTATTTCAACTAGCCCCCATACAAATGTACTCCCGAAATTGGACTTTATCGGTCATAAATGTTTAATTTACACATGTATCTACACAAAATTTGCTCCATATAAATTTTATATATACAAAATTCATGTCACCAAATTTTCTTAAAATTGTATCATTACTTTCAAGTTCATATTTGCATTTATTTCACTAAATTTTACCTTCTGTATCAGTACATTTTCTAAAGTTTCTATTGGTCCCTCATTCATTTATTTATTTGTATTTTACTGCCTTAGTATATGTGTTCCTTGAAATGCATCTGTGTGTTTATTTGCTGCATGTAATTGTATGCCCTTTTAAATGGCCAGCTGAGTATCTGAATGCCTCAACATTTGTTGGTCAATTCCCAAAGTTAATTATACATGCTGTTGCTAAATTGTGCACTTGTGTTCAGTTTTAGCATTTTGCAGTTTTGTTTGTTTTTACGCGATGTCTTGGAGGATATTGCAAGGTTGGCAAACAAATCGAAATGGTAAGGGTAGAGCTAATTTGGATTATTTCAGTAATGGAAGGCTAAAAGGGTATTTTAGAGTTAACGATAGCCAACCTTAAGATTTTCACAGAATCTTTGTATATTTACGACAGTTGTAGGAGGATGAGGAAGGGAACTTCTTCTGATTCTGACTTCTACTTATCAACAATGTTGATAATACGCAGTTATTAATATTGTTTGTAAGGCAACATTAAATGTTAAGGCTGCTTTCATTAACATTAAATCTACTAAAAGCTCTAGAAATAAAATATTCATGTTTTGTCCGTTAAGATAATTCATGAAACTGCTGGAAGATGGTACTGTGAATAAAAATAGTGGCAACGGTTGTAGTCAGTTTATGTTATCAAAAGCGCTGTTAAAATTAACATCAACTGTATTACCAGTGTATTCTTCTACATTACCAGAGTATTTTTAAAGTGTGTATATTAAAAGTGAGTGAATATTTAAATTGTATAAATTTAAATAAATAAAGAGTTGTTACAAATTTTAAACTACTTAACTGCTTTTATTTGCAATCAAAAGCATACGTCTTATTTAAAGGAAATAAACCACCGTTTTTAAGAGGTAAAAACGTAACAATATTATGGGTCTTTATAATATTCTAAGACGATATAGTTAAGTCCGCTCGTCTGGCTGTTAAATGCATAAAATACAACCTGTTTCACGATGTCGAATGAAAAATGATTCGAACAAATTTGTATGAAAACTATTCGAAAAAATTTAAAAAATTTAGAGTTTTTCATACAATTGTTTGTATTTATTTTTCTTTCGACATCGCGGAACAGGCAGATATTCTTTGTTGATCACGAATGTTTGGTCATTTTATGTCATTATTAAATTTTCTAGAGATTTCTTCGAATATTACAATTACATTTGGTGTTTTATTTGCATAACTTGTGCTGGCTTTTATGAGCTCAAAATGTTGTTATTGCTTCCGGTGTTTTTCTACTCATTGTTGCTGTTGATTCCAATTTCTAACTTTCTATGCAGATTTTAAGCACAATAAGCCATTTGTGTAATTATAATAGAATTGGTTCTTATTGTTGTATTAAAATCACATGTAAATACAAACAATTTATACAAAAATATTTTGAACGGCATCATTCTGAGAAAAAGACTCATCATCATTGCGATTTTCCATTCCCCACACACTTACTTTTTTGCTGTGTTATTGTGATGGCTGCACTGACTTGGAAAATCTGTATATAATTTTTGAATGCAAGTAAAACTAATATAAAATTATGCTTTCAGTTTCTATGGCAAAAAGATGTTTAAGTAGACCAAACAACCAACAAAAAAAACTCTAGTTTTAAGTTTCGTCTTCGTTAAGTCGATGAAATGATGGCAACAAAGTTTAAGTGAAATAGCGAAAAATTTAATTTCTTAGAAAAATTAATTTTAGATTTCTTATTACAATTTGAGTGGATTTTTTTTTTAATGCAACATGAAAAGGAAATTTTAAAAATAAGCAATTAAATGAAAGTTTGTAGGAAATTGTTTAATTAAAAATAACATAATTGCATTATTTTTTTATTGTTAACATGATATTTTGGTATTAAATTGTTAAATAGTACGAGTATATTTTCTGGATCATAATAGATAGCAAAGTCGACATATTTATGTCCGTGAATCCCTCTGTATGTTGAAATCAACTTTCCGTAGCCCCCAAATAACTTACAAACATGATTCATACATCAATATATCAGCTATAGACCCGGTTCGATTGCTATTTTAAATCGAGAAAATCGGCCCACAAATGGCTGAATTAAAAAACCAGGACAACCTCGATTTTTTTACCATGAGTGGCAAGGATATATATAAGCTTGTCATTTGCCCTTTGTAATTTCTACATTTTTCTTTTGCGACCCCACAAAGCATATATATTCTGGATAGTTATAGATATCGAAGTCGAGTTGAAATAATTTTTCCGTAGCCCACAAATAACTTACATAGATGATTCATATATCAATATTTGGGGAATTTTTCCTTATCGGTTGCTTTAAAATCGGCCCACAAATGACTGAGTTATAAGGAAAAAACCGGGACAACCTCGATTTTTGGCCTATTTTTGATCTATATCGGGATTACTAAGTCATTAATATAGATAATATGGATATATAATGATAGATATTTTAAAGTTCATTGAAACGATGTATACAAGGCTATATAAGTTGGACCTACAATGGGTAAAAATCGGAAAAAATATTTTTTAACCCGAATTTTTTTTCATAAAAAAAATTTTTTTTGTCATAAATTATTTTTTTAAAAAAAAAAAAATTTAAAAAAAAATTTTAAAAAATTTAAAAAACAATTTCGAAAAAAAATTTGTTAAGAAATATTTAATATAAAAAATTAAAAAAGAAATTTAAAAAAATATTTGGTAAAAACAATTTCGAAAAAAATTTTTTTTTTATTTTTCAATGGGTCAAAATCGGGAAAAAGTTTCAACTTTTTCGTCCTAAAAATCTGGTGAAGGTGATCACAGATTGAGTTTATTTTCTCATAAAATGCTGTTTTTACAAAGTTATTTTTATCAACTTTTCCTTAATAAAAATCAATTTTTGATGTGATTACATATTGAGCTTATTTTCTCAAAATTTAATTTTGTATTTTCTGTTCGTCTTCAAAATTTGTTTTTTATAAAAAGTGGAAGTTGTTACACATTAGGCTTATTTTATCAAAAATGAAGTATTTACAAAAACGATTTACATTTGATCAACTTTTTCGCCCCAAAAAAAATATTTTTTTTTAATTTTTAACCCCATTAACAGGAAGCCTGACTTTGTGTTACAGGGGGTTAGTGTTCTTTATTTATTCAACTAAAAAACTTTTAAAGCCTTTTGGCCAATGGCCATAAAAAAGTGTTTAAATTTTTGAAATAGTATTTTACAGCTTTTAGATTTTATGCATTTAATTGTCGTAAATGATACAAGTTTAATGTCCTTTTTAACAGTAAAGACACAAAATAGCTAAAACTTTATTTTTGCTCAATTTCATCCCAATTGGCTCATTATAGAAATTGATCACTCACATTGATAGTCTCTGGAAAATTGTACCTTTCTGCCATAAAACACTTGTCATATAAATGTGAAAATACAGGGTTGTTGTGTGAAGCTATTATAGACAGAGTTACCAAGTAAACTATTTGTTAGTTAAAATTGAGTACTGAGAAATTATACATTCCTAACCGATCGTTCTCGCTCGCGAATACTAAAAGAGTGAGAGCGTCTGCTATAATTATGACTTCATGGTCATTATATATATGATTGCTACAATCATGTGAATGATAAATTAAATATGTTATAGTTACCGCAATCATAAATCATAATAATGCTGATATAAATGGACAGGCTGAATTTTTGAGTCGGACTATATTACAATTGTATGAAAAACATATTCCGTTGGAGGCTGTTAGAACGCGTAGAAATATTGACTGGATGAAATCTTCGGTTATAATTCAGGCTAGAGAGCGTAGAGATCTAGCATATAGGGCTTATTTTGAACAAAGATCTGATGAGAGATGGCGAATATACTGCAAGCATAGAAATAGGACTAAATCCATAATTAGAAAACAGAGAGACCATTACTTTCAGAAAATGCTTACAAAATGTTCTCAAACGCAGATGTGGGAGGAAATCAGACAAATTGGCATTATAGGTAATAATAATAGCTCGCCTGATGATATTAATGTGGATGGATTAAATGATTATTTTATAATGCCAACTATTGATAATGTCCCATCACTATTGTACCGAACACAGCCACTTAGTGAAAATTTAGAAGGATTTTCTTTTCGTACAGTAGATGAACTTGAAATATGGAATGCGATACAGAGGATTCGATCGGGCGCTATTGGTCCAGATGGGGTATCTTTAAAATTCTTGAAGTTAATTTTCCCTTTAGTCTCTAGACATTTAGTATATATTTACAATAACATTATAACGTCATCGAGATATCCTGATTGTTGGAAGATAGCAAGAGTGGTTCCGATACCAAAGGTGAAGAATGCAAAACATCTTGCAGATTTTAGACCTATCAGCATCTTGTCGATTTGCTCAAAGTTATTAGAAATTTTATTTAGTGATCAAATCACAGAAAGTTTGAATTTTTCATCTCGTATTTCTGACTTTCAATCTGGATTTAGAAAACATCACAATACTACAACACTGGTAACAAATTTGGTGGATGAAATTCGATCCAAGATTGACAGTACAAATATTTCGGTCTTAGTTAGCTTAGATCTAAGTAGAGCTTTTGAGTCGATCTGTCATGAAGTTTTACTTAATAAACTATTTTCATTTTTTTCATTTTCTAGGACAGCATGCTTATTAATTGAATCGTTTTTATTTGGGCGCACTCAGTTTGTTCAACATAAGGGGCGTATTTCTATAACGAAAGACGTAATTCGTGGTGTCCCACAGGGATCAATATTAGGACCATTGTTTTTTATAATATACATCAATGACATTTTTAATAATTTATCTAATATTGTTAATCACCTATATGCAGATGACCTTCAATTGCTTTTCTCAACAAAAGAAAATAATGTTAATTTGCTAATGTCTAATATTGGAAGTAATTTGAAAAGAATTGAGGAATGGTGTAATGCAAATTTTATTGTCCTTAATTTGGCAAAATCCAGAGCTATTGCTTTCAATGCTGAGGGAATTAATATGCCACGAATCTATATTAACAACGAGGAAATGGAATATGTACACTATTTGAAAACTCTGGGAATTTATATAGATCACAAACTCAGTTTTGATTATCATTTAAACTATGTATTTTCGAGATTATCTTTTGCATTACGTAAACTATATAGTATTAATTGTTCATTACCATTGCATGTTCGGAAACTAGTGGCCCATGCTACATTAATGCCAATACTACTATATGGCCTGGAAATATATTCTGGAACTACGGATAATAACTTATGCCGGCTGAAAAAATATTTTAATAGAATTATAAGATATGTATATAGGCTTCGGTCAGGGGATCACGTATCCTCTCATGTAATAGACTTTTTAGGTTGCACATTTAAGGACTTTTTGAAGGTAAAATTAATGACGTTATTCTATAAGGTTTTTAAAAATGATACACCAAATTATATTTTATCTCGTTTTGAATTTGGAAATTCTTCCAGATCACATACCTTAATTTGTCCTCGTTTTTCCTCATTGATAATGCAACGTTCGTTTGTAGTAAGAGTTTGTCGTATCTGGAATTCTGTTTTACCATACAGTGACAGGCACTTCGGTCACTCTATTTCCGAATTTAAAAGCAAGATTAAGTCAAATCTTTAATATTTTGAATCTTTTTGGTGAAGGTGGTAATATGATATTATTTTTAATTTCTTTGCTTTTTATGATTTTTTTTTTTAGAGAAAACTATTCACGTCCATGATATTTTTATTTAGATTTAAGTTAAAAATATATAATATACAAATTATTTAATAATAAATTAATATAAATAATAATGTAAAATATAAGTGCCATATATAATCACTTTGTAATCAATTTGGCCATTCTTGGCTTACAGATTATCAATAAATAAATTGAATTGAATAATTACAGTGACCATAATATTGTTAAAAATCTTGTAGAAATGTTGAATTGGTTATGGTAAACATTTACAACTATATTTGTTCTCTTTGTATAAAAGAAAAATAGTTCGTAAACACAAAAATCCTTATTTTTACTATTGAAATTTCACAATTCCTTTACATTGGCCACCCTTGCGGTTGTCCTTTATTTACGAATTACTTTTTTTTGTTGCTGTTTTTTTTAAAGCATTAAAAAGTTTTGTTTTCTTTTGAAGATTTAAAGCACCTCACGTGCAACACCTAACTTTATTTTGAACAAAATCCCTGCAGAAAACCAAAATAAAACAAAACCTAAAATCCTTCAAAAACAAAGCAATATAAAACAGCAAACGAAAAGGCTGTCTGCTAATATTAGGAGTCTACCTTAACTCCTTTTCTGGCCACATCAGTTTTTGTCATAACTTTGATATTGTTGTTACTTATGCAGATTGCAAAAAAAGTTTTGTTTCCTTTTTGGAAAATAAAGATTAAAACTTAAAAGAGAAGACTTACTTAAAATGGCACCTCTTGTCAATGGTACATAAATTTGATGGCTGCTATTGTAATTTTGAAAAGAAAACAAAATGATTAAGAACAATTTTTAAATTTAAGCTACTATTGCAAAGGACTTCTTTTGTGGTAAACAATTATTAATGTGTTTCCGTTTGATGACTATTAAGATTTTTCATTTTAACATTAAAAGTTTAAGAATTTAATGTTTTAAGAATTATAGCTGTCATTAAAATGTGGTGTAGTAAAACACAAATTTACTAAACTTTTCTTGTTGTTAAAACTAATTTTATTAATAAAACTAGTGTAACAAATATCATTGTTTTTTAATCTGATTTGAAATATCAGTTCTTAATTGTTTCTCTGGAAATTTTCCGATCAGTTTTGCAAACTTTTTGTGGGATTTTCTTTTGTCTATTCTATTGATTTCTTTTATCTGCATTTGAAAGGCTGACAAATACTTGGAGTTTATTTATAGGACTTTGTTGTAGACTTACTTACGTAAAAAATACATACTCCATTCATTCATTTATTTATATACACGCTGAGAAAAGCCATGGTTGCGTCATCTATGCTATGATCTACGTGAACAACTTTATGGTCAAATACCTTTAATTTCAATAATAATTTGATTCTAAAGCAATGCTTTAGATATGCCGGATACTTTTGATTGCAAATAAAAGCCGTTTAGTAATTTGAAAATTGTAACAACTCTTTATTTATTTAAAATGTGCAACAATAGAATTTTTATACACGTTTATAAATTCGCAGAAATACAGACACACTTTATAATGTACACGAATTCACTTGAAAAATACATCACACTTTAAGGCACTCAGTTGGTGTTTATTCGAATAGCGTCTCTGATAAACTGACTCACGACTGCTACCTCTGCCACTATTTATAACACTGATATCTGTACTCTACATTGCTCTTTAACTGTCTAGAGCTTTCTAATACATACGCCATATGTGGTGTACTTTCTACAATGTTCTTTAAATGAATATACAAATTCGAATATACGGAATATATGGTCAACTGAAAGATTTTATTCAATGTTAGTAATGCCCACAGATATGTTACAGTTTGCTATTACATCACTGCTATTTGAAAGCATTATGCTACGTTTAAATCAGCTGTAAAAATCGTTATATTTGAATTCAAGTACAATTTCGTAACAATATGTTAGATTGTGAACGATGTTATTTGACATATTTTACAATATAAATTTATTCAAAGTATTTGCCATTGTTAGCTATGACTATTTTCCATCTTTCTGGCAACATATGAACTAAAAGAACTGCTCATCATTGTGAGGTTAAGAATGAATCAAGCCAATTTAGGATACTCTGTTATAAGGTTAAGTTTATTCCAGAGAGAAGGTTTTGCATTAATCGAAACAAATAGTAGTCGTATTCAGACGAGTCACGGGTCGGGACTATAAAGCGGGTGAGGCAAATATTCCCAACCACTTCGTTCTATATAATTTTTAACAGATATTACAACATGTAGCCCAGCATTATCATGATGGTATATTACGGTTTTATCTCTGGCCGCATATTCTGGGCGTTTTTTCGGCCAATGTTCACTTCAAAGGAATCAGTTGTGTTCAGTACAGGTTACCTGTGATTGTCTGGTCAGTTTTAAGCAGCTCATAATAGATAGGACCCATTTGCTCCCATCAAAATACAGAAAATTACCTTAGCGCCATTGATATTTTGCTTTACATACGATCTCTTATGCTTCGGGTTATCGTAATGGATCCATTTTTCATAGCAAGTATTGAAACCGAGAGAACGGCACAAATGGCACAAAATTTGACATTTTCGAAGCAGAAAAAAAAAATAGTTTACAAAATAATGTTTAATAACCAGGGAAACCGGAAATATGCTCTAAAAAAAGCGTTTTAGGCGCTTTAAATATGCAGTAAAAACTTTAAAATATGCTCTTAAAATTTAAAAAATATGCTCTGAAAAAAACAAACTTTTACATAATTTTTAACCAAAAAAAATTTACTTAAATTTTCAAATAAAAATCGTTGTCTATTGGATCTGAAAACATTTTTAAACATAGAAAATGTTCTTTCGACATCAACTGATGTTACAGGAGCAAATTTAAAAGACAATATTTCTTTAACACTTAGAACGGTTAAGTTTGAATTAGAACTAAAATTTGATATTTAGATGGAGCTATTATTAAAATAGTGCTTATTTTATATTAAAAACAAGTAAGAGAGCTATATTCGGCTGTGCCGAATCTTATATACCATTCACCTAATTATACTTCAAAATAAAAAATTTAAATATTTTTAAGTGAACAAATTTTTTTTTCAGTTTTTTAATTTTTTGGAAAAAAAATGTTCGAATTGTTTTTTTTAAATTTAAAAAAAAAATATTTTGTTTTTTAAATTTTTTTTTTTTATGAAAAGCCATCTATTTTTGAATTTTGAATTTTAAACAAAGGAAGTAAAAACCTGTAACACAACAGCGAAAAATAAGTAAGACAAAATTTGTTTTTGATAAACTCAAAATATGCTATTAAACAGTAAAATATGCTCTAAAAACGCAAAATATGACATAAATATGCTCTTAAAACAAATATATGCAAAAATATGTATTTAATGGTAAAATATGCAAAAATATGCACTAACAAATCGATGCCAAAATTCTTAAATAGTACTGAAACGTGTAAATATCTTATCCATGTGCTAATTAGACTCACCAGAAAAAACATGCATTTGCATATTTTGGTTTCCCTGTTAATAACTAAGTGAGAATAAATGACTGATATGTAGCCTTCAAAATAATAAATATGTTATTAAAAACAAAATCCTCGTTGAGAAGATACGCCAGCTATTGTAAATTCCGCATTTTTAAGTCATACACTCCCATATAAATTAAAAACAAGTAAGAGAGCTATATTCGGCTGTGCCGAATCTTATATACCCTTCACCAAATTATACTTTAAAATAAATTTTTTCAAATATTTTTAGGTAAACAAAATTTAAATTTTTTTTTATTGTTTTTCAAAATTGTTTTTTAATTTTTTTTAAAAAAAGTTTTTTACAATTTTTTTTTTTAAATTTTTGGAAAAAAAATGTATGACAAAAAAATTTTTTTATGAAAAAAAAATTCGGGTTAAATAATATTTTTCCCGATTTTGACCCATTGTAGGTCCAACTTACTATAGCCTTATCTACATCGTTGCAATGGACTTTGAAATATCTATCATTAGATATCCATATTGTCTATATTAATGACTTAGTAATCCAGATATAGATCAAAAATAGGTCAAAAATCGAGGTTGTCCCGGTTTTTTGCTCATATCTCCGTTATTTATGGACCGATTTTGCAGATTTTAAATAGCAAACTTCTCGAAAGCATGTCTGACAGAATTATTGAAGATTTGGATCCCGAAGAATCTGGGGTCTTCCGAAAATTGATTTCAACAGACAGACAGACGGACAGACAGACGGACATGGCTTAATCGACTCCGCTATCTATAAGGATCCAGAATATATATACTTTATAAGGGCGGAAATGAAAAATGTAGAAATTACAAATGGAATGACTAACTTATATATACCCTTCTCACGAAAGTGAAGGGTATAAAAACGGTTTTTTCTTATATGCTTGTTGTAGGGTATCATATGTTCGGGCTTGACCGACTATACTTTCTTACTTGTTTATATTAATAATTTACTGTTTGGAAGGAATGAATTTCCTTTTTACTCCCTCCTGGATCCGCGTCTGGTTGTGCTACTATTATAATATGATTGTTAAACTATAATATGATTAAACATGATTATACTATGATTAACAATGAACAAATAATTATAACTAGGAATTCAATTATGTCTAAGTTGGGTAATATTATGATATTTTATGATGCTAATATTAGTAATAATAAAGTCATCACGAACCATAATATAATTTGACTGCAACCATAAAATCCTATCATAATATGACGCTGTTATGGTCAATTATGATCAACACAACCAAGTTTTTTCTTTCCGTGTACATTGTATAGACCAAATACATATTATAGCCAAAACAAATGACATTAACATGACATCAACAGGACACTTTGGAAACCAATATATAACCAAGGTGCTGCACACAATATACAATAGAGGCTCATAAAAAAACATTGCCTAAAATAAAGAAAAAACTACTTTCCCAAGTAGTCAATGTATAGCTTTTATACAGTAATGTTCACTAATGTCTAATTAGCTGACTACAATTTAAATACATGTGTGTTATTTGACAAGTCCTCTTTGTAATTCAAAAATAAATCCATTGGTTACTTTATAGATTCCAGGTAATCTAATGTGAAGTGAATTGTCGCTTTAGTGTCTCTAAGTAATCAAGAATGTAGTAACTTTAAACTTTTATTGTACTGCGCTTTAGTATCCACCAGAAGTAATATATTGGTTGCGTCTACTGTCACTTAGTGTTCCTGTGTAATCTGAAGTGTAATCAGTTTAAATTCCTTATTTTCATAAAAAAATATCTAAATCTAAATCACCCTTTATAAATAGTGCCATTTTAGATTTAATTCAAATAATATGCTTTGAAATATTAACAAACAAGAAAATTGCTTTCAAAACTAATCTCGTTTAGCAGTGTTCAATTTTCAAATATTAGTTTAATGGATTTTTGTGTACGTGGTCTTTAATGAAAAATCGTATTTATGAAATTTTGTATAAGAAAAGTACATTCAACCAATGAAGCTGTATGAACAAAGTTCCAAGAAGTTTAAGCAAATTGCAGAATGTGATTTTATAATTTAAGTTTCTGATACTCTATATTATACATATATATATACATTGTTTTGTATAATAATCTAAATTTATGGATTCTTAGAGAGTGCTGAAGTCATAGATAGTAACATAGATAGGAAACTTCGAAATGGGTTTGAGTTTTAGTTTGAGTCCAAAACCTAAGTCATGAGAATTTATTAGTATAAAAATATATACAAATTTTCACTTTGTTAAAAATATGGAGACTGTTTTTAATTTCAAACTTTCGTATCTATGTCTTATCTGTGAATCTTGTATGTAAAACTTATAACATATAGTCTTTGGACTAGTTAATTTGATTAGCTCTTCACAAGAATTCTGCAATTGTATTTAAACAGCAATAATAACAATAAGTCTGTTTGCATAAAATAAGTAGATGAATTTATAGAAGAATATTGTGAAAGAAGTTTCTAGTTTATAGTGTTGCTGCCTCTAAACCAAATAGAAGTTATATTTAAAGTTTATAGTTTGATGTTGAAATATCATTCATTCAATTCCATCACTCAATGAACTAGTTACAGGCATTCAGACATAAGAGTATTATTGTAAGTATTACGTAAATGCAGCATGTAAGATTCTAAAGAGTAAAAATTGCTTTAAAATGTTGTGTAGTTACAAATATACATATATATTAAGGTAGTGCTTATTTTTGACTTATTGGATTTCCTAAAATTATTCTCAGTCATCTAAAAACCAAATGCTGACAATTTTAGCAAAATCCGATAACATAGATGAAGTTTCTAGGTCAAAGTAGTAATAAATTCAAAATTTAAAAAAATAGCTGTTAAAAAAATCCAATTAAAATATGATTTTGCATATCATAGATGTTAAATATAAAAATTCCTGACACAGATTAGTGAAATTAGTTAAAATTCTGGATTTAAAATGCGGGATTTACAATAAATAGCGTATCTTTTGAACGCGGTTTTTGTTTTTAATAACTTATCTGTCATTTTGAAGGGTACATATCTGTCATTTACTCTCACTTAGATATTGAACATTATAGTTTAAACAACAAAGTTTTTTTTTGCTTATAAAATTTCGAATTTTGTGCCAACAAAGCGTCATATACGGGAAGTTTTGCTTTACATCTTTAATTTATACTGAAACAGAGCGATTGCTCACCGAAGCTTATGTGTACTCCATGAATATTGTTGTAAAACTCAACAAAATCGTTGGACGAATCATTATTTGCGATGAAAAATGGATCCATTACGATAACCCGAAGCATAAGAAATCGTATGTGAAGCCCGGATACCAAAGCCAAATATCCATGCCGCCTAGGAAATGCTCTGTATTTGGTGGGACCTAAAAGGTAGTATGTATTATGCGCTGTTAAAATCTAACCAGACCATTACAGGAAACTTGTACCGAATGCAAAATATTCGTTTGAAGCGAAGATTGGCCTAAAATTGCCCTGAATATGCGGCCATACATGAAAAAGTAATATTCCATCATGACAACGCTCGGCCACATGTATCAATACCTGTTAAAAGCTATTTAGAAGAAAGTGGTTGGGTAGTTTTGCATAACCCGCCTTTTAGTCCAGAAGTTGTATGTTCGACTACAGATCGCTCTCTTAATATGTTTCATCTCAGAACAGAGTACATGTCCGAAAATGGCTTGATTCATTCTTGGCCTCAAAAGATAAGCAGTTCTTTTGGCTCGGAATACATATGTAGCCAGAAAGATGGGAAAAGGTCATAGCTAACAATGATCAATAATTTGAATAAATTTATATTGTACAATTGTTTCAAAATTAAAGCTAAAAATTAAAAAAAATCCCAAATTTTTAAGTTATAATTCCTCAGAATCCACCAAATTCAATAATACGTACAACCATTCAAATTTACAGTTTTTATCCTTTTTTAGCATTTACAATATTTGAGACAAAAGTTTTCAACTTTTACACACTAATCTAACGATACGTATCACAGTGCACGGTGGTCAATTCCGGCCAAAAATCCATAACTTCTTTATTTCTTCATAAAAATGTTTGAAATTTTGTATTTGTATTAAAAATAACATAACCAACCGATCAATAAATATTTCGATGTTCAAGTACAGGGTTTGGTCAAAAAAACATGGACGTTCTAAAAGCATCAACAAAATTGCATATAAAGAATAAAATATGTGATTGAAAAAAATGGTCGTACAAATTTCGGAATACATATACAGGGTTTGGCCAAACAAACGTGGACGTTTTGAAATTATCGAAAAATTTAGGTTATTCATGTAAAATTTGAAATTTGGTGTACATTTAAGAAAAACACACATGATCCATCGCAAAAAACATTATGAATTGCATATAGGAGTTGGCCAAATAAACATTGACGTTATAAAAGTATCGAAAAAAGTATGTAATTTTTGTAAATGGCTTCAATTAGATTTATAATTAAAAATAACATAAATGATCCATTGAAAAAATTTCGACATACAAATACATGGTTTGGCCAATTCAGCATAGACGTAAATAACTCTCAAACTTACATAATTTTTGAAATTGACCAAAAAAATACAAAAAAAAAAAATGTGCACTGAAATCGTTCTGGTTATTAGAATGGCAAATAATTGTAGCTAAAATTTATAGTACTTACTCCTGATACTTTACAGTATTAGATGTAATTTACACTTAACCTCTAATAGCCCCTTTTAATTTGTTCTGGCCTTTCAAGCTTTTTTTTTAAATTTAGTTTCTATAGATTTTATTATAGTTCCAAATCATTTCTCTTTTATATAAAAATAACATGCAAAAACTCCTTAATAACTACGTGGAATGGTTAACTGCTAACTGTTTTATAAAAGCATGTGCTAATTTGCAAAAAAAAATTTAAAGAAAAAAAAACACAGGCTACTTCAATTCAAAAGTAAAAAACATCACATTTTTCTAATATTAAAATGACAAGAAAAACCCTTTACTTACAGCTCTATAAATAACCATATAGTTACTTTATAGCCAAAATAATTATGATAATGTATATTCTGAAGTGTTAAGAAAAATTTACTATCAAAATTTTATAAAAATTAAAAAAAACAAAAAAATTATTTTTGGCCGGAATTTACCACCGTGCAGTGGCGCCATTTGAGTTTTTTCTTTGCAAAAATCATAACTTTTGAACGAAATGATAAAAAAATTTAAAAGGCATATGATAGATAATTGATCAGCCTATGAAATGAGTGTTTGCAAATGGTTCTACGCCTTTCAGGTGCCTAATTATGGGTTAGCAAAGTTGAAATTTGTGGAAAAATCCATTTTATGGGAAGTAAAATAAAATATTTATTTTTATGTTTCTTTTTAACGGCTTTTATATTTAAAATTATTCCAGAAAAGATTAAAAAAAAATTTTTTTAAACATTTTTTTTTAAAAAAAATTTTTTTGGTTATGTCTTTTTTCAAAATTTTACCTCTAGCAAAAAATGGGGCAAGGACGGGCAGCTGGGAATTTTTGCATTAGTTAAAGGAGTAATCAAAGAACTTATTGTGAAAATATGGCAAATATAGAAATTGATGGTTTTTTTTTATTTTCCATCAAAGTTGAGAAATATTGAAAAAATGGATAGTTGGTAAATATCGATTTACCTGGACAAATACAAAGCAAACAGTACAATTTTTGTTTATTCTTTTTTAATAAATATATCTATCAAAAGAATAAAAACTAATGACGATCAGTTACATAGTTTTCGATATATTGTATCTAAAAGCGGACGAAATTACCTAAAAATTTTTTGTTTTTTGAAAACTGAAAATTAGTCAACTTTGAAGGGCTATATCTTCTGAACCAAAAATCTGATTGTAATAAGAGTAGCATTTTTGAAATCGTTGGACAATTTACTGTAAAAGAGGTTTATTCAATATTTTTTAGGGGCACATGAAATTTTGATTTTTGCAACCGCACTTGTTCTACGGGCGTAAGAAAATTTATATATTTTTTTGAAAATATTTCTACTTTGACTCAAAACTTGAAATTTGAAATAAAACCTCTTGACGTTATGAGATTTTGCTCAAAATTTCAGCATGTGGGTGTTAGATAACAGATAATATTCCGAAAATTTAACAAGTTCAATATAAGAATCACCCTATTGCCCATATATGTATGTAGACAAGCAGCAAGTAATGGAATAAGTATGTGTTTCCTTGTTCTATTGCAAACAATAAAATAAAGTTTTTCCTTGAATTTGTGCTCGGTATTAGTTTCCGTTGGGTAAATGTGATTCAAAACTTCAATTTTAATAGAAATAAACACACTTTGTTGAAGCAGAACTTCAGCCGAATAAACCGGATCCCTCCGATGCACTTCAATGAATGAAGGAAATAATGGTGGCATGAGTGTAAAAAGTTTCACCTGTAAGCAGACAGGCATCTAGTTTTATATATGAATATGTATAGCAGTAGTTGCAGTTACATTTGTAAAAGCTTCATTGCTATTTGGCTGTAATATTTCTATAGGTGGTAAATTATTGCTGAGCTACTAAAGCTGCCAGAGTTCATACTCCGATGGAGATGTTTTCTTACACTTTTGTTGCAACTTTGCTGAAAACTGCCAGGCTACAAACCTGACAGCTATGCCTGCTCTGCCTTTGAGTTTGTGGCAGTTTATTGCATTCTTCAATATTTCAATATCATATATATGGATGTAGTTCGTAAGCAAGTTCTTACTTTCCTGATGTTTAACATAAAATAATCCTAGGTGGTTTTCTTTTTCTATGCATATTTGCTGGCAGTAAAGAAACGTTTTCAGTTTAGTTTTTATTAGTTTCTTTGTTTAACTTTATAATTTCATATGGTTTGTATGTAAGTCATCGGCTGCTTGCCACAATATTCACTTGGTTTTTGTTTTTGTAGTTTCTTTTTAACAAAAAAACTCTAATATTTCCTTAAACATTTATTTTCGTCTGTTTGCCTTTCAACTCTTGCTGCTTGTAATCATTGTGAAAAAGACATTGCACGTTACCCAGGCAATAAAAAAATATGAACTCCCTATGCTACGTGCAGTAAAAATCGTTTAAATTATTCACATCCATGAATATCAGGAGCGGGTTCATCGTAACTTTTCACTTAAAAATTTTCAAAGAAATCACATCCTTGATTTTAATTAAGAAAAGCAAAACTTCTAAATATCTAGCTAACAGTTTAATATTAAAGAACACACCCCCCCCCCCTAAAATGTTTTCTTTAGCACATCTCTGCATCATTTGCAAATTTCTAAGCATATTTATATTGTGAGTATTTCTTTCTATATTCTTAGCAGTTGAATTTTTACTTTTTTCTCAATAGACTTCCAAGAATTGTAGACATTTCATGAATTATTCACTTTTAACGGCTTCACCTATACATCTACATCAGTGCTCGGCACTCATAGCCTTTAGGAAACAAACATGCTCAACGAAGTTCATAGAAATTTATTAAAAAATAACTAAAAATTACAATAAAACAAAAGAGACAAAAGCTGTTATTATAATGTTTCATAAACTCTTTTTGCCGATCACTGATATGCATATACGATTATGTTTGTATAAATATATGCCTATCTGGTTGAATGAATTATTTTATTTCAATTCTGAAATAATAATAAGGATACAATGCAACCAACAACTTGTAGTTATAATGTATCTACTTGTTTTTTTTCTAAATATCTAAAAGTTACGAATATAAGAACAAATAGGTGGAGTGCAAAAGCCTCATACACATTTATTTGACAAGAACTTGCATATACCGAGATACACATAAATGATACACGAGATATACATCTTCGTAGACAGTGCATCTATGAGGAATGTTTGTATAATTCCAATACATCTTTGTTTATGAGGTGAAAATATGCTTGAATGAAATTGATTTCCTCTAAAGCAGTATTCATTGAATTATTGAAGAGTCTCGAGTCGAATAATTGCAGAAGACAAATCAACCAAACCATTGCAACTACTTGAAAGGGTTGGCCAATAAGAGCTGGTCTGTGGCGGTCATGTTATTAGAATGAGGGATTAGTTCAAGTTTTTAGCTTTTATTTGGAAACATTTGTGCAATATGAATCTATTCAAATTATTGGCCATTGATAGCTATGACCTTTTCCCATCTTTCTGGCAACATATGGATTCAGAACCAAAAGAACTGCTCAGATTTTGAGGCCGATAACGAAGAAAGCCAATATCGGATACTCTGTCCCAAATTGAAGTGTATCACAGAGAGAGAGAGTTCTGCATTGATCTGAATTTAATGCGGGTGAGGATTGCAGGTATTGCAACATGTGGGCGAACACTTTTATATTGGAATATTACGTTATCGATCACAATCCTTATAATTATACCCTACACCACCATAGTGGGGAGGGTAATATGCGTTTGTGCAGATATTTGTAATGCCCAAAAATATTAGTCTAACACCCACCTTAAAGTATACCGATCGACTTAGAATCACTTTCTGAGTCAATTAAACGATGTCCGTCCGTCCGTCTGGTTAGCTGGCTGGCTGTCCATGTAAACCTCAAATTTGGTACATATTATTTCTTCGGCTCAAGGACCAAGCCTATTGAAACTGGCTGAAATCGGTCCATTATTTCACCTAGCCCCCATACAAATGTCCCCTCGAAATTGGACTTTATCGGTCATATATGTTTAATTTATAAATGTATCTCCACAAATTGCTCTCCAAATAAGTTTTATATATACAAAATTCATGTTACTAAATTTTGTTACGATCGGTCCATAATTAGTCATAGTTCCCATAGAGACCCGCTTCCGAAAATCACTTTAACGTGCATAAATCTCTTAAAAATGTCGGTATACACACAAAATTCACCATAAATTACTTTTATATAGACGTAAATCACACGACCTAATTTCATGGTGATCGGTCCATAATTGGTCATAGCCCCCATATAAGGCCCACTTTCGAAAATCACTCGAAAATATAAATTATTGAAATTTTAAAAGAAAAATGTTTTTGCCCTTTTACTTAGTGTAGGGTATTATACTTTCTTACATGTGTTCTATAGATTTCTTTCACCAAATACATAGAATTACCTTAAGCTGGTCACACACGGATGATTTGTGAGTGCGATCTGTTCGTGTTCGACGTCTTGTTACTTGTTAATGGGGCTGTGCGCGAACAAAATCACAAGTAATTGAAAATTTTCAATCACAAATCAGGCTAACAAATCATTCCGTGTGTGGCCAGCTTTAGCACCGCGGATATTTGGCTTTGGTGTCGATTCGGCTGGTTGACCGGGCTTTACATACGATCTTTTACTCTTCACGTTATCGTAATGGATACATTTTTTATCACAGGTAATGAGTTGGTGCAAAAATTATTTTCATTTCGGACATGCAAAATCGTCTTTCAAGACATCTCTCTCTCGGCTTCAATTCATATGGTAGCCAATTTTCATGCTTTTGGATGACTCTTACTGCTCGCAGATATATTGAAATTACCGCTTGAATAGCTCCCAATAATTTTGCAAGCTCTGGTTGAGTTTTACAATAATCTTCATGGAGTAATGCCTCCAATTCTTGGTCTTCAAACTTGTTTGGCTGACCTGGGCGATGTTTGTCCTTCGTGTCGAAATCACTACTTCTGAACGACACAAACCATTTCTCTCACATTGAAACCGATGCAACACATTCACCATAAGCTTTGGTGAACAATCGGTATGGAAGTAAAGCAAAACTTCCAGTATATGACGCTTTGTTGACACCAAATTCGTCATTTTGTAAGCAAAAAACTCTTTTGTTCACACTATAATGTTCAATAACTAAGTGAGAATAAATGACAGACAAAAACGCAGCGTTCAAAGGACATGCCATCTATTCTAGATTCTGCATTTTGAAGTCATACACCCAATATTATGGTGGCCTCCGCCAAATTCATAGTTTATTAATCAGACATGATTTAGCAGCACTTCCAAATGATAAAACTTCATGTTCAATAGTGGAGGCTTCATCATCATTAACGACTACGAAAATCCACACGAGGTTCACCAGGTGGCAATGCATTTACAAAAAGTAACTATTTGGTGCGAACTTTGTACCGTACTTCGTCGAAAACAATATTGCACAGTTGTACAGAAAAAAAAATGGAGGGAAATAAATCTGTAACTTAGGCAAAACTTAAACTCGACAACACTTCTCTTTGCTCATGTCAAATTTCATTCAAATCGGACTAAGAGTTTAGAAATTACTGTTTCATTACCCTCTTTTTTTATACCACTGTGCATTGGTGAGGATATTTCCGTCAACTGCGTATGGTATAGAGCAAAGATAATTGGACGAGGACGACATGTGGTCCAGCAAAAGGGGTTTAAGTGCTATACAGCGAACATCATATTCGACATTCAGCTGGAACAATTTAAGGGTATGGTTATCTCTTGCGGAAAAAACGTGAATTGGTGAACAAGATCGTGCGATTTGATGAGCTAAGTCCCAATGAGCTAAGTGCCCAAAACGAAAACTATTTATAGCCCCCAAAGTTGGGGACTTAATTCATTATGATTTAAAACTCCAAATGTTCTAAATGAAATAAGCGTCTAACGAAGATTTGTTGATGAAACGATCAATGTCCTCAAAGTCAGCATAACCCAGGCCATCGCTCAAATTTTGCTAGAGGGTGTTTTATTCCAAATTATACCTCATAGGTCATTTTGGATGCTTGTTTTCTTACATTTCAATATCGAACAGCATTTATGTGAAAACCCTTTACAAGTTGAATTAATACCTGGAAATAGAGGTAAATTTAAATGTTGGATTTGTAATATAATACCTGGTATCTTTGCTATAGATAAATATTTTAATGAAATTCCTTTACTACACTATCCAAATAAATGAGTTAATATTTCTTGGTTCAGTTTCTATAAAGGTGAGTGGCGGGTGTATGGAGAAAAGTGTGTTCAAGGCAAGCAAATGTTTAAAAGGCAATTTTCAAATAGTTACTAATTGAAATTGTGGTTTTATGATGAGTTTGGTTGAAATTGTGGCAAAGAATAATAAAACTTTTAAAAGGAGTGCTTTCCTTTAACAGTTCAGTTTGTTTTGTAAGATTTCGATTTGTTTGAATGAAATACAAGGTAGTTTAAGATTCTTGTGTTCTAATTAAAATTTGTAAATATATTATGTAAACATGCTTAAGATTTCTATTTATACGTTAAGTACGTGTATGTTTATGTAATAATTATTCTTTTTTTGTTTCTAATTTATGATTTTCATCACGCTTTTTTTAATTTGTTTAATTAGCTGTTATATTTTCCTACGTTCGCTCATTTATTTATGTATCTTTATATAGAGCAATATTCCTTTCCTTTTTTTACCATTTCCAAGCTTAATTGCTGTTAAAATATAAAAAGTCTTTGTCATAGTATGTTTAGAGTGGAAATTAAAAGGATACCGTAGCACATATTCATACTTGAATGGTTAAAAAATACACACGTCAGTGGTCGGCACACACACACTCCAGGGGCCAAACATGATCGTTTAGTTACCTTATTCCACTGATACATACGTGTATCTGTGTTCGGTAACCACACCCACCAGCGGCCGAACGAGACGAATGTGAACGAGCCTCCTAAAAATACAAATATGAGAAAACAAATAAGAAAGTATGGTCGTTCAAGCTCTACCATATAATACCCTACACTAAGAAAAAGAGCAAAAACATGTTTCTTTTAAAATTTCAATAATTTATATTTTTGAGAGATTTTCGGAAGTGGGAGATATGACCAATTATGGACCGATCACCACGAAATTGGGTCGTATGATTTATGTCTATATGAGAGTTAACTATGTTGAATTTTGTGAGTATATCAACATTTTTAAGCGATTTATGCACGTTAAAGTGATTTTCGGAAGCGGGTCTATATGGGAGCTATGACTAATTATGGACCGATCGTAACAAAATTTGGTGACATGAATTTTTTAAATATAAAACTTATTTGGAGCGCAATTTGTGGAGATAAATATATAAATTAAACATTTATGACCGATAAAGTCCACTTTCGGAAGGACATTTGTATGGGGGCTAGGTGAAATAATGGACCGATGTCAGCCAGTTTCAATAGGCTTGGTCCTTGACCCGAAAAAATAATATGTACCAAATTTGATTGAAATATCTTCAAAATTGCGACCTGTACTCTGCGTACAAGGTTTATATGGACAGCCAGCCAACAAGACGGAAGAACGGATATCGTTTAATCGATTCAGAAAGTGATTCTAAGTCGATCGGTGGGTATTAGACATTTATTTTGGGCGTTACAAACATCTGCACAAACGCATAATACCCTCCCCACTATGGTGGTGTAGGGTATAAAAATAAAACTAAAATATACAAGAGGGACTAGATTTAGTAGCAAAAGGAAGAATCAAAGCAGCTAAAAAATGTCCTTAGTCTTTGCTACTATCACATGAAGACTTCTTTAGGGTTAAAATGTTTTTATGTAGAACGAAAATTCATTGAATATTATTGTATGTATGTTGTTATACAGACATTTCCAGCAACTTCTTATTTACGATTTTCATACCAAAGATACAGTTCTAATGGATCTTTTGGCTGCTCTGCTCCTAAAGTTGTTGCTCATGACATTACATGTGGAACATGTGTTAATATTTATGAAACAACTAAATTGAGAATAAAGTGTGAAAATGTGCAAATTATATTGTGGCCTAATGTTGTTTCTAACGGGGAGAATGTCAATACCCACCAACAAAATAAACAGAGACATGTATTTGCCATACGTTTTCAACATTCTTGAAATTTTCATATAATTTTTTGGGATGTTATAAATTCTATTCAAAATTATCTCATCACTTTCTCCTGACAGTTTATTTAATTTGCTGCGTGGGGATATTTTGTTTAACATTTTAACGCAGTTTTGTAATTTGTTGGTATTTGGGTATTTGATGTAACAATTTACTTTCTCAAATACACAAACATACTTATGTAAACTCATTTACATTTACTCTCGTACTCTCCGAGCTCATTTACTAATGAAATACCCAGCAGTTCTAGGAGACTGTAAAAAACTAGTGATTTTATCTATTGTTTAGGGTGACAACTACACGCAGAGAAAAAATATAGTTGGGCATGGTTACTGTAACCATTTCAATATTGGTGCAAGTTTTTTAACAATATTATAGTCACAGTAAATATTTACATGATTGTGGTAACCATAATATGGTTAATTTATGATTCACATGATTGTATCAACCATATATATGGTTACAGTAAACATGTATATGTTTGTGACAACTATTCATATGATGAAGGACTTATCATATTATGTTGTTCTCGGCTTAAAGCTTATCATAATCTGAGAACAACATATTATGATAAAATTATTCATCATAAATATGGTTGCCACAAACATATATTTGTTTACTGTAACCATATATATGGTTGATACAATCATGTGAAACATAAATTAACCATATTATGGTTACCACAATCATGTAAATAGTTACTGTGACTATAATATTGTTAAAAATCTTGTAACACTATTTAAATGGTTACAGTAACCATGCCTAATTATATTTTTTCTCTGCGTGTAGTTACATAACTAGCTAAGTGAGAAGTGCATGTCCTAATCTGGGGTCGCAATTGACCCTTTTGGATTGCAATGAGACTGTCTGATAGCTGGTCCAAAGTAGTCAACGAATTAGATTCACATACCAGTTATATAGAGTCAGTTTGTCTTACTAGCTGCCTAACTGGTTACTTAACATATAGTTATTTTAACATATACGGCTGCTAATTGACCTAAAATAATCAATTAAATAGCCATACCATAGACAGTCTAAAAACCGATTGGTTGTAAACAAATCGTCCTCCGACAACTCTCCAAAAGATTACTGCTGGTGTGTAAAATAATTACTTCTAAAGTGCTGTAAAAAAAAAACGTTTAAAATGACTGCACTCTAGATTACTTAGAGACGCATAAATGACGATTGACTTCACGCTTGATTATCTGGGATGTATTAAGTAGCCAATTGATTTATCTCTGCACTACAAAGAGCACATACGTGCCAAATGACCCCAAATATATAAATTGGAGTCAGCCAAGAGGTCAAACATTATGGACAATTATTGTATATAAGGGATACGTGGACTACTTTCTTAACTGCTGGGTAATTAACACTTGAAATGTAAGTATATGTTGTGTAAATTAATTTCACAAGTCAGTGTATATATTTACATATGTTTGTATATACGAGTGTCAACTGGAAATTTCTTTGAAAGTAATGTGAACTGATTCCAGTTCATTCTAAAAACACTTCCTCACAGTTATATACAATTACATTAGATGTATCTCACTGTATCTACTGCCCATTAGCTGACCAGTATACTGGGGAAAATAATTTATACATGTCTTGTTTAAAACAATGTGATGTGTATTAAATCGTCATGGAAACTTCGAAGGACATTTGTTTATTTTTAAAGGACTTCTCAGGCGCCCTTGTATACTTCTGATATTTTCTGTATACATTAGTTCTGTGTCAAAGCATTACATGAAAATATAGAAATGTGAGTATATCATAATTGAATTGTGGTATTTCCTTTTAGAGCGTTTATTAAACAATTTTCTTTTTCAACTTACGTCTTGCTAAAGTGATTTATTTTTTGTTAATTGTCTTTGTTAATTTATACTTTATATTTATCACACATTTTTCTTTTTTGTCAAAGCAGATGTAAATTGAAATTTTTAATAGGTTATACTGTTATTAATGCTCAAATAAATTTCTGTAAATAATGAGTTTAATATTTTAAGAATTTTTGATATTTATTTGATGTTTTATTACGGATTTGTTTTAACTCTCCTAACTTTTGATGAAAACCTTTTAAGTATTTTTAGTTAATTATTTTTCTATCTATATAAGTGCAGAAGTAGTTGAGCATCAGACTATTTAAATTTTCTTTAACTCTTTCAGCCACGCTTTTTTGTGTATAAGTTTAAAATCAAAATAATTGCATATTTACTTTGTTTTTAAACTTAAATTTTCAAAATTTTTAGCCACCTTTTCATTATACTTTTATTAGACTAACAACAAATGTAAATATCAAATCAAAAAATAATTGTTTAAAAATCACGGCTGACTCAAAAGTTATATTGGAATTTAAAAAAATTAAAAAGGCGAGTTTTCGCTTGTTTTTAGTTTGAAAATGGTAACAACTCTTTATTTATTCAAATGTACAAGAACAACAGAATTAAATAGTCACACAATGTTTTTTATACACGTTTGTAAATTCGCAGAAATACAGACACAATTTATAATGTACACAAATTTACTTGAAAAACACAACACACTTTAAGGCACTCAGTTGATGTTTATTCGAAAAGCGTCTCTGATAAACTCACCAACGACTGCAACCTCTGCCACTATTTATAACACTGCATTACCATCTAGAAAGCTCCATTTCTACAATGTTCTTTAACTGAATATTCGAATTCAAATATACGGTCGCAGCAAACAGCGTTGCCAACTTACGATCAATGGTCAAGTGAAAGCTTTTATTTATTTAATAATGCCCACAGATATGTTACAGTTTGCTATTACAGCACTGTTATTTGAAAGCATTATGCTACTTTTAAATCAGCCCTTAAAATCGTTATATTTGAATTCAAGTACAATTTCGTAACAATATATACTTTTCTTATTTAAAATTCAAATTTAAAGTAAAAATTCTCAAATCGCCTAGTCAATATCAAAATATAGTAAACCATTTTAGATGGCCCAACCTGTTCTTAATTATTTTGTTGGATATTATAGCTGGAAAACTAAAAATCCCATTTTTGGGATTTGTGAATTCCGGGAAATTTGTATCTTGTAAAAACACAATAAATAAAAAGCATTTTTTGTCCTTTTTTAGGGAAATTTTAAAATCTCGCAAAAAATTTAAAATGGTGTAAAGTAACTGTTGTCAATCACCAAAAGGGACATTCATTCAATAAAGTATTCCAAATATAAAATGTTTCCATTAAAAATTTAAAAATTGTGTGTTTCACTAGAGGTCATACCTTAAATAAGTACAAACAATTTATAAATTTATACACTGTTTATGTATCGACCCCTAACAGCGAAAATATTTTAATTAACAATATATTCGATATTCGTTTTTTAATCCAAATGGATAATTTAGGATCGGTTACATAATCTGTTGAAATTACAAAGGCGTAAGCTATAATTAGTATTGTATTTTATAAGAAAAACAATTTTAGCTTAAGAGCATATCGCCTTTCTTTTAAATTCTGTAAAATTTCTCCGATTTTCCTTTCGAAATATTAACGAGAAATATTCGGTATTTTTTAAAAAAAATTTCGATCATTTTAGTTCGAGATTTATTTGGAGCCCTGACAGCTATAGTATCTTAACCAACAATACATTCGATTTTAATTTTTTTAATGCAAATCGTTAATTTAGGATCTTTTATATAATAAAGTGTTGAAATTTCCAAAAAAAAAATTTTATAAGAAAAACAATTTTAGTTTAAATGCACAAAAACAGATTTACCTGTAAATTATGTTGTTATGCACTTACGATATTTTTGCGGTTACGGCTCGATTTGTTTTCGAGAAACTTAGAAATAGCGAAGAAATTTTCAATTAGTTTCAAAAATTTTTTCTCCTGTAAAGTTTATGGATTTGCACTTAAGATTTTTTCGCTGTTACGGCTAGATACAGTGGTAGTAGATGGAAAAATAAAAGTGAGTTTTTAATAACTCTGAGAAGTAACTGTTCGGCTGTTGTTATTGCTGTTAGTGGCTGTTATGGGTGTGTTTTCTTCTCACTTTTAAATATAGTCAAATTGATCATTAACTACAAATTGTCTATAAATTTTGAAGAAAACGTTAATGAATTATTTGTCACTTTGTAGCAAGAACTCAACATAAAATTTACATATTTTCACAAAGATACTTAATTTAGCTAAAACACTAATATAAAATACATCTTTTAGTTAGTTAATTTACAAGTTTACGATATTTTCTATGGAGTAGGTTCAATGGTGTAAAAGGGATTGAACATAATTTTATTTGTAAACCATTCATACGTAAAGACATAATTACTTTGTTCAGCCAAACATAAAAACATTTTTATGCCTCAGGCTCTGTATAATAATTTGATTTTTCTTATTTTTGTTTTACTAATTTTTACATTATTAATTTGTTGGGCTGAGGAATTCATTACATTCCAACAAGAGGGGTGTAAAATTCAACAATATTAAGCAAATAAGATACAATTTCCATTGGGGTTTACGAAAATTTTTATATTTTTTACTAAAGTTCTAATTCTTTTAGATCTTCTCACAACATCCTGTTGTAACTTCCAACACAATTTCTGAATCTTATCTTCGTTATGCATAAAATCTCATTGTTGACCATACAAAATGTTTGCACACTTTCAATTTTGTGTATTTTTATTGACGTTCTTTGTTAAAGATTTTAATATTATTATTTAGCTTTTGTTTCCATTTGAGTTGGGTGATATCAGATAACTGTCAATTACCTTCAATTTGCCACCATTATGCAAGCAACTTGCATTAACTTTTGTCTGACTAACAAGCTTAAACGCAAGACCGCAACATCAGATACTGACACAAGTATTTGCAGACTTCCTAGGAAAAACCAAGTATAAGAAGACTAAAAGGACATTATTTTAGTTGCCTGCTGCAAGATGGTCATTTTCTTTATTATGTTTGAGGTTGTTTTTTTTTTTGTTGGTTTATTCTGTTTGTCACAAATTTAATAAAGCTTAATACTTTCAGTGCAAACATTACAACAATAGACTGAAACGCATACTGACACTGACACATTGTGAAGAAAATTGAATAAAGGCATCACTTTCGGCATTTTATCCTTTAAACCAATTTATAAAAGAAATGTCTCTTCCTTTTTGGAGCAGAAAGTTACAATATTAAGAAAACAAAAGATAAAGTAAACAGTTAGGTAAACAATATTTCCAACCAAACCATGGATATGAAAATACATATTATTTTTTAAGAAATTAAAACTTTTTTTCTACCCCAATTTTGTAACAATGAAAAAAAATAAAATAAAACAGTTTTGTTATCTGTTACTTAACATCCATGAACAATTGATTATGAAAATTAATTTTCTACTTATTTTTAGTTTTTATACCCTTCACCATGATGGGCAAGGGCAGGCGCGAATCCAAGTAAAAATTATTTTACATTTTTATTTTTATACCCTTCACCTTCGTGAGAAGGGTATATATAAGTTTGTCATTCCGTTTGTAATTTCTACATTTTTCATTTACGACCCTATAAAGTATATATGTTCTGGATCCTTATAGATAGCGGAGTCGATTAAGCAATGTCCGTCTGTCTGTCTGTCCGTCTGTTTGTTGAAATCAATTTTCTGAAGACCCCAGATATCTTCGGTATCCAAATCTTCAATAATTCTGTCAGACATGCTTTCGAGAAGTTTCCTATTTAAAATCAGAAAAATCGTTCCACAAATGGCTGAGGTATGAGGAAAAAACCAGGACAACCTCGATTTTTTACCTATTTTTGACATATATATGGATTACTAAGACATTAATATAGACAATATGGCTATCTAATGATAGATATTTCAAAGACCTTTACAACGACGTATATAAGATTATAGTAAGTTGGAAAAAATAGTTTTTATATCGAATTTTTTTTTTCACCAAATAAAAAAATTTGAAAAAACCAAAAAAAAAATTTTAAATTTAAAGAAAAAAAAATTTTAATTTAAAATAACAATTCGATATCAAATTTTGTGCAAAAAATTAAAAAAAAAAATTTATTTTGTAGTATAATTTTTTCATTTAATTTTTCGTTATGAATAGCGGAGTCGATATAGTCAAGTCCTTCTTTCCGTCTGTCTGTAGAAATCAACTTTCCGAAGCAATTCATGATTGATACGTCAATATATCTGCTATATTTCTACTTATATTGCTATTTGAAAATCGAGAAAGTCGGCCTACAAATGACTGAGATATAAACAAAAACTGCTACCTAGTTTTTTCATAAATGTGTGTTTTTGGAACAACCAGTCCAAACTTGCTTAGAATTTTTTTTTTGGAATTTATTTTTAAATGATTTTCTACTTTTATATTCAACAGCCATATGATTTATGGAGAAAACGTGCTCTTCTTAACAACCCCGTCTAGTGCTGCAGTCTGATATATTCACAAGAAACCCTCGCTGAGTAAGTTATTCTATGAATTCTATAATCAATCATTTTCAATTGCAAACTTATTTTCTTGGAATGCGTTTGTTCGATTATTTATTCTTTTATTTCCTATTGAAATTGTATTTAAAGGGGGTGAGTTGTATAAATATTTGTGTATTTGTAAAAAAATTAGCAATACCCACTTTACCATAGCATTTGATACGTTTATCACCATCAAAGCTTATCCGAACGTTTCTCTAACAAACATTCGGGAACGACTACCGCACACGATTGGAAAATTGATGATCTATAGTTCAGTTTGTGGCAACAAAACCTTCATTCTTGAAGGTTCGAGAACAATACTACATTAACAATACAATAAGATTTGGTTACAAAAATTATATTAAAATTTCAAAATTTTTTTATTTTTAAAATTCTGTATAGTTCTCGGATTTACCTTTCGTAATAATCGGTATTGTGAACATTCACATTTTTTAAACAAGTTTCAATAATTTTACGAACATATTTTTGTTCGAGAATTATTTGCAGCGCTAACACCAAAAATATCTTAACCAACAATATATTCGATATTAATGTTTTTAATGCAAATCATCAATTAAGGATCTTTTGTATAATAAATTTCATAAGTGTACCAAGTATCGTTTAAATTTTATAGCAAAAGCAGTTTTAGCTTAAACGCACAATCACAAAAAAGCTTCTCCTGTAAAGTGTGTTATTATGTACTTAAGATATTTTTGCAGTCAGGGCTCGATTTGTTTTTGAGAAACTTAGAAATATCGAAGAAATTTTCGATTATTTGGTCGGATGGGTCGATGTTGTGTGGTGCGTGTGTGATGGCTGTAATAAAAAGTGCATCAATCTCATGATGAGTTTGTTGGTTAGAAACAATTTGAATCAAAACATTTGATACAAATATGAATTGTTGACAAATTGTTCAATATCTTGTTTTTTATACTTAAGTTTTGTGGTAATTATTATTTCTTACATTCGTAAACATTTTCGATTATATCTTTTATTATTATCATAACTGAACATACGAAAACATGAGTTTGTCATTACATTTACATCCTATAAAGTTTCACTATTTTTATATCAGAATCGTAGAAAAAAATTATTCGTTGGCTAATTCCCTATGGGTTTTCTATCTATATACATATTTTTTTCTATATGTGCATAGTAGGGTGGCCCTTAATAATTCTTAGGTAAAACGGTTAAGTTTTGAGATTTACAAGGAATAAAAATGCAATTTTTTCAGTTTTTGTAAAATTTTAGCCATTCAAACATTACTTTTTCAATTTAATTAAAAACATTAGAAGTGTGTACGTAATTGTCGTTCTAATGAGACATAAAAAACAGAAATTGGTCAAAAAATTTTAAAGTTATTAAAAATTCACCAGGCCATTAACATGTCTCAGGACACTACAACAAGAAATGTAGAAATAAAATTAACATATTTAGAGAAATATTAAAATAAAGTTAGTTGTATATGAGTTTTTGTCTTCGTAGGATAACAAAAAAAATTATTTTTTTTTAACTACAGTTTCAAAACTCCATTTTAAAATTTTTAAAAATTTTGTTAAACAAATTTCAAAATTTTTTGATTATCTCATTTGGGATTTATTGAGAATAAATAATAAAAATATGAAAAAAATTATGAAAATACCTCCTATAGTTTTTTCGTACCTGCGATTTAAATTTTGGAATTTCCGTGAAAAACTAATTATTTGGCCATATTTTGGCAAATGATTTTGCTTACTGTTATAAATTTTAAGTAAAACCTATATTATAGTCCAGTTAATTCTAAATATACTCTGAAAGTTTTACTAAAATTAGATAACGTTAAACCTTAAATAGTGAAGGTCAAATGTCATATTTTTCAATATTTGGAATTTCTAATGGAAAGATAGCTAAATAATATGTATTTTTGGGCCGATTTTGATGAAACTTAAGAAAAATATAACATGAAATCTAATATCTATAATAACAGCTGAAAAATAAAAATTAACCCTTAATTTCACTTGGCACTATTTTCATACCCTTCACCAGGGTAACGAATATATGTATGTAAGTTTGTCATTTAGTTTGTAATTTCCACATTTTTCATTTATGATACATAATATATATGGATCGTTATACAGTGAGTTTCAAAAATGAGTATACACCACAAATTATTTGATTGTTTTAAAGATAATGAAATCCTCGATTAAAATTTTAAAGTTTTGGTTTGTTGGAGATTGGGTTGAAAAATAGATTCTTTTCAGAAAAATAAAGATTTAAGTCAGACCCCAGCAAAAACTTTTCTTACAAATAAGCCGAAAAATAAGGGGAATTTGACGATTCAACTACTTATTTTTCGACTGTAAGAAGTCACTATTTTTGTTCGCGATGTCCCAAAAGTAATCCTTTATATTTTGGCCAGAAATAAGTTGTTTTGTTAGTAGAGTTATTTATAGAATTTTTATTTACACAAAAAAATAAAAATAAAAAAAAATAAGTCGCAGACCCGATTCGAACCTCCAACCTTCTGTTTGGTAGTCTGCCGTTGTGCTCACTACACCACTGCTTAGTTATTTCATTGTGCATCAAATAATGGTTTTCACACAGTAATGCAATATTCTTTTCTGTATTTCTAAAAATAAACATGCAATAAAAAAAATGGGCAAATTGAATAAAGTAACAGTTTTTTTGTTTTGTTTGTTTTGTTTGTTTATTTTGTTTTTTTAGACTTTACTACTTAAAAAAATAAGTTATTAAAAAAGACATTATTAAAAAGATATTGTAGCCTTTGTAAGCGAAGTTTTTGCTGGGACTATAATGATATTCATGATCTCAAAAAAATCAAAATGTTTACTCACTTTTGAAGCTGTAAGTAGATAGCCGAGATATAGCCATCTAATGATAGATACTTCAAAGACCTTTACAACGATGTATATAACGCCATAGTAGATTGGACGTACAATAGGTCAAAATCGGGAAACAAATTTTTAACCTGAATAAAAAAAAATTTAAATTTTTTAACATAAAAATATTTACAATTTTTCTTTTAAAGTATGATATGATAGACGGTGCTACGATCGAAAAAAACTTGGAAAACGACCTAGCGTGGGTTATAGGGCTTGTCGAGTACATTAGAAATTGTGTCAAAAAATTTTAGAAACACCCTCAAATTCAGAAGTTATTCTGAAAAAACCGTTTTCAGTGATGTTCGTCAACTTATCGATCTGTAACTCAATCAGTCTTTGACCCACTTTAAATTGTTAAACGGGGTTGGAAAGAAAACTGAATGCGCTTAATGACGTGCATTTTTCGATACATTTGTTAGTTATAAGTATTGTTTTTGATAAGAATATCTAAAAGAAAAACAAAATTTGTCAACCTTTTTGATTTTAGTCGCTTTTCATTGCTTATTTTGATATGGAGGCTTATAAAAATGTATACCAATATATTAAGGAAATTTAGTTCTTAACAAACCATAGTTTTAACTATTCAAATCGGATGAAAATTTTAAAAGTCATTCAACTTTTCATTAACACCTTTGTTAGTATTTTCTCTATATAAAATTGTCTTTAAAAAGCTTTGCAAAGAAAAATAGGTTTTCATAGAAAAAAATTAAAATAACTATTGTTGAATTTAAAAAATTACGAAAAAAAAGAAAGCGAAACTATTTATAAAAACTTACACAATTTCCAGGAATGTAGATCTAATACATACATTTTATGAAAGCTTAATTCTTTATCTAACTATAATTGTTTAAAATTTTGAAATCGGTCTAAAAATATGTGAGTTAGAGGTACTAAAGTATTACGACCTACCCTAAATCAAAATATCTCAAAATTTTGAGGGTGTTTCAAAATCTTTGAAAACGGTTTTAGTATGTCCTCACCTAGGCCTACAAACTCCATTAGGTGGCTTTACAAGTTCTGATAAAAAGTGTCATTTTGTAGCAAAGTGTTATTAATACTAATTTAATCCTAAGATTTATATTTCAACATATGAAACACAAAATCAATTTTTAATTGGATTTTTTCCAATATTTAATTTTTTGAAAATTCTGCAATACCTTTGCTTTTTTAGCAATTGGTTTTTAGATGACGTAGAACAATTTTTGGCCTTTTCTATATAAAAAATCGAAGAAGTCCAATATAAGATCCATCCTAATGTATAAATATATGTTCGAACTTTTTTTACTTTTATTCGTTTAAAAGTTTCAAAGTGTTTACTCTTATTTTAAAATGAACAAGGACCAAAAAATAGATACACATATGTACATGTGCGTGATAAGTTTTGCAAGAAAGTGTTAGGTATAAACAAGATGATTGTGTTTACAAACCAGATACTCTCTCACACACTTACTTAAGTGCTCATCAACACCTGCTGTTTATGTACGATTACATATAGAACTGATTGTACATATGTATGTATATCTGTTTCCTGAGTGTTTACGTATCTTTTTGTTTGACTTTTGATAGGAAGTCACGCACAGATTTCTTTACAATTTTTTACACTTTTAAATCAACTGTGGTTTACGCTCGAAAGCAATAAACAATCTATAAGACAGCTTGGTTTTATTGAAGTGTTCATATTATTGACAAGAAAATTAAAAAAAAACAAGTTTTGCTATCAATACGAAACTGTTAAAAGGCAACGTTAGCGGTAATTTGGATTATTTATGTAACGGTATTTATTTAGGTAACGGTAGCTTTGCGGGAACGGTAGCCAAATATACTTAATACTTAAAAATACGTACGTAACTTAACCATAAAGGAAATTTCATTTAAATATTAAATGATGTATTTTTTTTATTATCTTAATGTTATATCCTTAGCGTTTCTAAGGACCTGAAAATAAATATTTCCGGTTTTGCCATCGTTATTATTGTTATGAGGTGTTAATTTTGCTTTGTTTGTAGATGAAATTTCTAAAATAAAACACCTTCCTCATTACCTTTGTATTAATGAAGCTCATTTTCTTACGTTTGTTATTTATGATCAAAAAACATAAAACCAGCTAAAAAAATAAGCAAAATAAACCAACACCAGCTTTTAAAGCTGCAACAACAAAAGAGCTGCCAAACTCGTTTGCCTCCATTTAAACAGTTCATATAATTTTTATAGGATGTTAGTGTCCTTGTTGCTGTTTTAAAACAACTCGCATATTAAAAATGTTGTTTTGTTGTAGCTCGTGAAGGATTAAATTGTCTGTATGAAAGGATGAGGGTATCAGATCAATGGGGCCAACTTATGTGTAGAAGGGACAATTCGAATTTATAATAAAAATATTATAACATTTGAACAAACGTTTACAATTTCTAATTTTCAAAAAGTAGTTGGTCCTGTGGTGTTCATCATCATATGTATGACTTCCTCAAACATAATTCATGCTCTAAATATGGCGTTTTATTCATTCATAAGCTTTAGAAGCAGCATCATCATTGGTAATGTTTAAAATGCTGATTATTTTGCTGTTGTTGTTTACTTTAGCTTGGCATTGTGCCTCGCCAATGTATTTAGATGCCAGGTAGTTAGGTTTATTATAAGAAAGATGTGGGTTATTTTGTTTTTTAACGAGGGCTGCTGCTGATGAGTTTAAGTTGCCACATAGCCTGCCATCCTGGTTGCATGAATTGCCAGTGTGTGTGTCTATTTTGTTTCTGTTGTTTTTGCTGATGTTGTTGCACGTATTTGGTACATCATGTAAAATGTTGTCTTTGCTAAATTATATAGTCTGTAAATAAATATATACACATACGTGTGTGAAAGTATAAGTTTTTAGTTACCCAGCTGTTCTGGGTGATTGTACCAACCTAACAGGGTCACCACTAGTTACAGAGTTACATAGACTCATTCCAATATCCGGTTTCTTAAAAATTACTACAGCTTTCTCAGTCATAAATGCAAATACATCCAGTAATATAAATGATGTTTTAGGCTTAGAAGAAACTTGTTAAAATAATTAAATTTTGAAAATATATTTTATGATTTTTGAAAATTTTGCCAAAAAACGTTCAAAAGTTTTTAAAATTGTTTTATAAGTATTAAACAACTATTTTTACGACATTCATTAATTTGTTTTTAGCATATATGTAGAACATTTCATTGCTATATTTAACTTGGTTCCTGGTGAAAAATGCGTTTTTATAAAATTAGTCCAAATTAATATTAATCATACGCACCCATAAACAATTTTACAAATTTCCAATTTTCTTTAAAACTGTAGGTGATTTTTAAACTTTTAATAATGTTCAATAACGACTAAAGTTTTCTAAATGATTTTCATTTTAAAACAAAATTGATATTTAACTAAAACAATAAAATTATAGTTTTAAGTAAAACTTTTGTTAAATTCAATATGTTGAGTTTTACAAAAAAAAAAATATTAATTTTTACATTTTTTTTTTAAATTAAAATTTTTCGTTAAAATAATTTGCAAAAAATGAATTAATTTAGAAAATATATTTAAGATTTTGCAAAACAAAATTGATTTTAACTACTAACAGAACTGGGAGTACAAGCAAAAAGGACCAAAATAACTTAATTTAATTCTTGAAATTTTTTTTTACAGTGAATTATTTAGCAAAAAATTTAAATTTTTCATTAGAATAATTTGCAGTAAAATTCAGAAGAAACTTGTTAAAATAATTTAATTTTGAAAATATATTATGAAAACTTTCATAAGTTTTTAAAATTGTTTTATAAGTATTAAACAAATATTTTTACGACATTCCTTAATTTGTTTTTAGCATATATGTAGAACATTTTATTGCTCTATTTATCTTGATTCCTGGTGAAAAATGCGTTTTTATAAAATTAGTCCAAATTAATATTAATCATACGTACCCCATATACAATTTTACAAATTTCCAATTTTCTTTAAAACTGTTGGAGATTTGAAAATTATTCATGAAGTTCAAGAATGACTGACTACTAACAGATCTGGGAGTATAAAAAAGATGAATAAAATTACTTGTTTATTGTATTATTTTTGGGTTTTACGAACTTTTCTTTGAAATAATTTGCACTAAAATGTGTATATTTAACGAATTTATTAAATTGATTTATCTTAATGGTAAAAATTCAAAAGTCGTTTGTTAAAATAAAATATTAATTTAAATGGCTTATCCCTAACATTTTAAAATTATTTTCAGATTTCAAAGTGGTCTTTTTTCATCACACAAGTGTCAAATAACCCAAACATTTATAAATTGGAATCAGTCCAGTGAAAATTACTGTCTAAAGGTGATACATTTATTACTTTTTAAACAGCTGGGTTGTTACTTGAATGTGTGTTTGTATGCCATAAAGTATTACGAGATGATTATGAGATCAGTTGGCATATAAAAACATCGTTATAGCAAAATATAAAAGTAAAAATATAAATTATAACAGCTTAATTTTATCAAATATATAGAGAGAGACGTTTACACTAGTTTCCATCAACTTGTATAATAACGCCATACGTGCATTTTTTCTTCTGTGTTTCCTATTTCTTTTGTTGTTGTTTATATTTGGTGAAATATGTTGTATTTTGTTTATTAAAAAAGTATGTGGCAACAGCATTTATATTCTTGCAACATGCTTTTAAATAACTATGCGAGGGAAGTTTGACAATAATGCAAGAATAATTGATATTCCAAAATGAGACCAATACAAATTTGCTCTAATCTACATAGGATTATGACTTGGCTATGCTAGCTCCCTTTTTGGTTTCCTGTAGATACACTTTATAAGTATTTAATTTCACTATTTAACACAAACTTTTCATCCTCTCTACGTATTTCTGCATTATTACATAAACCCTTTAACAACCGAAATTAAAATTATTTCTCTGCTAGCAGGCTTACATTGTCTAAGAATTTCTTGGCAGTCAAACAACATGAGAAACATATGGAAACAATAACTGAAGTTTTTTAAGAAATACGAAAAAATTTTGTTTAAAGGAAACAACATCCGCAAAATAATTATTTCAATGAAGAGATTTGATGTTTCCCTTTAGAGCTTATTAAGAAACAAAAACTATTTGAAAATACTTTAACTTGAGTCTTTAAATCAGTGGTCGGCATAAAGAGAACATGACATATGTTGCACTTTCTTTCTTTGTTGTAATCTGACAAGCTATTGAGTGTGATTTTTGTTTCTGATTTGATTAATTTTATGCAGTTGTTGGGGCCTTGGTTGCTATAAAATTCGATCACTGCTTTACATACACATCCCACCATTTAGAGCGAAAAACTTCATTACATTAAAGTAGACATTAATTTGAATATGTGTTAGTTTTAAAAATAAAACTAAAAATTCATACAAACCAACACGCAAATGAATACATTCTTTTCCTGAACTGGTATGTGTATAGAACTTGGTCAGAAGAGAAGAGCAAACGAAGAAAACAGGGAAAGAGTTTTTCCCTTAATAGATGTTTTGTGTAGCAAACGCAGTGTGTGATGATTTTTATATTAAAAATGATAATGATGACATTACATTGTATTGTTTATAGTTTTACAATGAATACAAAATTTCAGCTATAAAGAAACAGTCTCATTTATAGTCTGTTCTTAGTCGTTGATTCATTCACAGGAAACTCATGTATTAATTATTTAGAGACAATCAAATACACTATTTTTATAAAATGACTACAGGTTGATCTAACAAGGGTCATATGATAATAAACCCAGGAATATAAATGATGTTTTAAAAGAAACTTACTAAATGAATTAATTTTGAAAATATTTTTTAGGTTTTATTGCAAATTTTGCAAGAATTCGTTAAACTAATCTATTGATAATATTGCTTAATTTGTTCTTAATATTTATGTAGAACATTTCATTGCTCTATTAACTTGGTTCCCACTGAAAATTGCGTTTTAATAAAATTAGTCCAAATTAATATTAATCATACGCACCCATGAACAATTTTACAAATTTTCATAAATTCTTTTATTGTCCACATTTGAATTCTTAATAAAGGTTTAGTTTAATAAAAGAATGCCATCTATTGGTACTGCTCACTTGGTACATTCACCTATGTTACTCGAAAAGACAAGAGATAAATAGAAAGTTATCAGGAAAAAAAGAGAATTGCCCAGAAAGTTCTATACATATTATTGAAATATTGATTTGAAGAAAAATGGTTGATATTTCTTAAGAAATTTACACTTGACTTGTAACACACAAATTTTAATTGAATTCACGTGCTGAGCATGTTTGTGAAAACTTGGGAAAGATTAAATATTAAATCAGCCTTGACCTCATCTATCATTCTAGTATAATGCAAACCAAATAACTTTCGATGTAATTTTTTCGTATAACAAAAATGTTGTTGCTAAGAACTAAAATAAAATGTGATAAAGTATAAAAATAAAAGTAAAAATTTAACCATTTTTGTGTTAGGAATTCTTATGAAAAATACCCAAAATCCTACAAACTTGGATGGGAAAGCAGAAGATGAACCTTTTTTCTTTGAGGTTAACAATTTGTTCATTCTTCAATGTAAGTAGACAAAGCAATTATTTGAGTATTAATATCTAGATAGAATGAAGCATAAATTTGCATATTCATAAAATAGTTATTTGATGGAAATTACATACAATTTAAAAATTGAATAAGTTTTTAGCTTGTCTGTCCGGGAATCAAACCCGCAACCCTCAGATTTGTAGCCCAGCTCACTATAGTTTAGTCTATCGGGGCAACCTGTAATCATTTGTTTTTAGTTTGAAAGAATTTCTTTGCTGAACACTTGCATAATTGTATCAAATATTGTTCAAAAATAAAACAAGTGGTGAAAAACTGAACACTGAGTACAATTTTTGACTTGGTTAATAAAAATTAATCCATGATGATTGCCCTAATTTACTAAACATTACTTCATATTAAAACCACCATTAATTAATTTGACTTACTTTGCCCAATTTTTCTTCTTTATATTTCATCTTGCTTAAAGCGGAAATTTATAATGATTTGTTCGCAAACATAAAGAAATGTGTATATAAATATTTGTTTATGAAGTAAATACATTTTTTCAGCGCTTTTATTGTGGAAAACTAAATAAATGTAGACAAAACTTTCTGCAAGATTTCAGTTTTTTTTTAATCTTACATTTAATAAATAGTAGCTTTTCTTTGCTTGATTTTTTCTTACATTTCCATTTCAAATGTATTGACTTAGAAATTGCATTGCCATGTATTCGATTCGTCATCATTATTTTTTGATTTACGAGCAAAATACTTGAACTCATATTTAAAATTTCATTGGATATCATGACTGGGCTGAATGCTTAGCTGTGGCGAATGACTATTTTGCTGCTGATGATGATGGTGATAGTGCTGCTGACCAGAGTAACTGCAACAAAGATAAATATATATTGATTGCTGAACATTATAAGACATGGAAAGTTGTATAAAAATTACAGAACTCTTATGGTTTTGTTCAATGAATAGAGTGCTTACATAAGTTTAACTGAAACTGAAGTAAAAGCAATCAATAATGAACAACTACAATTAGGATGTTTATTTATTTTTTCTATATTTAAGAGAATTTATTATAATAAAGGGAAAAAAACTCAAGAACCAGCATTCTTAATGAAGAAAAACGATAACTAAATAACATTAATTTGTTAGGACTAAAGTAAATCAATGACAGGTCAGTGATCACTCATATTTCCAACCAAATATGGATTTTTATATGAAAACCCTAAAATCACTCGTAGATCGTTAACAAGAGGTGCTAGATGAAAAAGGACAATAATCTGTGATCACTCTTATTTCCCACCAAATATCGATTTTTTTATGAAAAACCTAAAATCACTCATTAGTCGTTAGCAAGAGGTCCTAGATGAAAAAGGACAATAATCTGTGATCACTCTTATTTCCCACCAAATATCGATTTTTATATGGAAAACCTTAAATCACTCATAAGTCGTTAACAAGAGCTCCTAGATGAAAAAGGAAAAAATCTGTGATCACTCATATTTTCCACTAAATATCGATTTTTATATGAAAAACCTAAAATCACTCATAGATCGTTAACGAGAGGTCATAGGTGAAAAAGGACCATAATCTGTGATCACTCATATTTCCCACCAAATATCGATTTTTATATGGAAAACCTAAAATCACTCATAAGTCGTTAACAAGAGGTCCTAGATGAAAAAGGACAATGATCTGTGATCACACATATTTCCCACCAAATATCGATTTTTATATGAAAGACCTAAAACCGCTCATAGATTGTTAACAAGAGGTCCTAGGTGAAAAAGGACAATAATCTCTGATCACTCATATTTTCCAAAAAATATCGATATGAAAAACCTAAAATCATTCATTAGTCGTTAATAAGAGGTCCTAGATGAAGAAGGACTATAATCTGTGATCACTCATATTTTCCATTAAATATCGCTTTTTATATGAAAAACCTAGAATCTCTCATAAGTCATTAACAAGAGGTCCTAGGTGAAAAAGACAATTATCTGTGATCACTCGTATTTCCCACCAAATATCGATTTTTATATGAAAAACATAAAATCACTCGTAAGTCGTTAACAAGGGGTCCTAGGTGAAAAAGGACAATAATCTGTGATCACTCATATTTCCTTCCAAATATCGATTTTTATATGAAAAACCTAAAATCACTCATAGGTCGTTAACAAGAGGTAGTAGATGAAAAAGGACAATAATCTGTGATCACTCATATTTTCCACTAAATATCGATTTTTATATGAAAAACCTAAAATCGCTCATAAGTCGTTAACAGAAGGTCCTAGATGAAAAAGGATAATGATCTGTGATCACTCTTGTTTCCCTCCAAATATCTATTTTTATATGAAAAATCATATAATTTTTTTGTTTATGAAAATTAAAAACCTTTAGTTTGTGGTCTACTCAAAAAAACAATATAACTATTCATGAATCATATTTACCATTAATTACTTGCACCTCAATATGCTGAATACTATAAAGAATATTGAGGTAAAATGGTTGCCAAGGAATAATACATGTATGTTCTTTGAAACTCAGTCAGATTCTGTAAAATAATGACAATAGCTCTTTGTTTCATAAAACTTGAAATCCTTTTTACGATTTTTTTTTTATTTTGATTAAATTAAAACACCAACAAAGATATCAAAGAAACAAAATAGAAAAACTATGGAGTTTCAAAAAGCTTTGTACAAACACCATGAACAAATAAATAATGCACATGGTGATGATGATTTTCTGCTTTAAAAAAAATTCATTACTTTATACTTCCGTGTACCTAAACATACATACACATTTTATCAAACTCTATCACATTCATATGCAAGCAGATCTGTGTGTTTGACTTGGCATACATACATAACTGTTGGAAATGTTTTATTCAATTCCTTTCTCAATTTTCATACATTGAAATCAGTGTGCGGCATAAAGAGATTGTGGTTTCTGGCAACATGTAATGCACTTGTTTTTTACTGTTGTACGCTGACCAGCTATTAATTGAGATTTTAATGTTTATCAAATTCGGTATCTGGTGGCCAACCACTGAAACTCATATCTATTTCCTTTTTTGTTTGTTGTCGATTTTTATCATTTCACTTCCTTCTCTTTTTTGCGTTGCTGTTAAACACTCAAACAAAAACTCAAATTAATTACTCTAATTGATGGTGAGTGACTATGTCGAACGGCTGACTTTTGCTGTTGCTGCCTTAACTGCGCTGCTGATGACTACTGACATATGACAGTAAGGCCAAATTGTTAGTGTTATAATACTGTATGTGTGACAAACGAGAGATGAGACGAGAGAGGATGATGATTAAATTGTAGTATTCTATTCTATGTTAATGTAAATAAAAAAGAGAAAATCTATAGCAAATGGTTGGAAAGTCATAATTTTTGTTCTAATTTTGCCATTTTATTTGCAATGGCAATGTTTTATGCAATTTAAATTATTCATAAGTAGAGTTAATGAACTAAACATAAAATAAATATCTACTTAAAATTATGTTTAGTTCATTAACTCTGCTTTTGAACAAGGATTATATGTAAAGTTTTAAATGCAATGGATGTATATGGGCATATCCATGATTAAGAACGCGACATTCATACGACTTGCATTAAATTCTTTTTCCATTTTTCGATCGTATTATAGGAGCACTATGATTGAGGCAAAAGTTAGGTTTTGTGCTTTTTTTTGATTGCAATATACATATTTGCAATAAACATGTTTTACATATAATTCGTTTTTTACTGCTTGTAGAAAAATTCAAAAATTCTGCCAATTGGAACATAAATTTTGAAAGCGTTTTTTTAAAAACTAAAAACATTACAACTACCTTGTTGTAGAATGTGTGATATATGGATTTTGTCAATCCGTAGGTAACACAATAGGAAATATTCATCGGAGACATACAAAAGTATATATATTCTAGGTCCTCATAAGATTCTAAGACGATCTACTAGGGTTCAAAAGAAAGAAAGTTTAATTAATTTTGTTTGTTTATTTAATTATTTTTTATTTCCCCAATTTCGATTGTTCTTCTCGAAGTCTCTTCTGCTGTTTTTTGCAATATTCATTATACCTTCGTGGCTCTCTTTATTTTTTTTTTCCAAAAACTACACTGTTCTTAACGGCACATGTTTAACAGATCATAATAGGCATGTTATATTAATTAACGTGAACGTGACACACTTTTAAAATCAAAACAAAATGTTTAATATGATTAGAATTTTTAGTTAAAGTTACTAAATTTTGATTTGAATTAAAAATGTCTGGCACAAGGTAAGAACAATTTGCGGAGTACTCATAACAAATGAAGATTTACGTACAAGAACGCGACATTGGCATATGAATAAAAACCAAAGAAAAAGTTAATCGTTAATCGAGTTTTGCTTGATTTCGTTTTTTTTTATTTGCATTAATTTGGTGTTAATAGAACGGTTTCATAAGATGTGTGCAATCGTGATATAAATATATGATATAATAAATATTAATACTAAAGGCAAATGTATTTAAAGGTACTAATAGAAAGAAAAATTATACAAATTTGCAGGTTTCAAGCCAATTTTCTCAAGATAACAATTATGATTAGCTGCAAGTATGATATTAGAAAATCTGAATTCTTTTTAAATATTTTAATTTTCATTTCTAGTGAAATTTTCTGTGGAAATACCCACATGGTAATGTCACTACTAAATCTCAAAATTGTAATCAAATTTATGAGAATAATGCATGTGTACTTCATCAACGTATGTTGTTTATAAGGAATTATAACGTCGTTTTTAAGTATTTAGAAAGATACAATTTGAAAGTAAATTTTACTTTGGCTCGAGTTTATTTATTACACCGTACGACACTCAATATTAGACACGTACCGGATGATATACTTCTGAAACTATAAATTAAATGGAGTAAACTGCGTTTTCAGTTTTTCATTTCGTGATCTTGTTTCCTTTTAAAAGGACTTCAAATTTTCAGAGAAAATACATCTGATCATCCCACTATGACAAATTTGGTGTCAAATGATCAAGAAGAGTTGTAAAATATTTCGCATTATCTTTATTTTATTCTGTAATGATCAAAAGATGTCAGCAGAAGTATTTTTAAATATATCTTGAAAAATTGACTTCTTTGAAACTTTGACTTCCTTTAAAAAGGATCACGAAATGAAAAACTGAAAACGCAGTTTTTCTGCATTTTCGTATCTAACGATTTGTTTTCATTTTGTAGTACGGTATTATAAATACTCTGTAATAATTCAAACAATAACATTGTAAAGAAATTTAGACAATTGGAAAATTGAAAAGGGTATTTTCAAGGTTACAGTATACCTTTTTTTAAGTTTTTAACTTTAGAAACGGTGTTTGATTTCCATTAACTAAACCGCATTCTTTTAATTGCAAAAAAAGCGATCAGTAGTTTAAAATTTGTTACAACTCCTTATATATTTACACAACAATTTAAATAGTGACTCTCTATAATACACACACTTATATTACACAATTTAAAAACACACTATATAGATGATGATAACTCTATCAGCGCCTACAATACACTTACTAACTGCAACTTGATGTTACTATTTATACGCACATTGCCATCTGTAAGCAGTTACGTGAATTATCTAACGGACAAAACTAGAATGTTTTATTTCTAGTGCTGTTAGCAGCTTTAACAGTTAATGCTGATATACTTATAACAATATTAATAACAGCGTGTTATCAACATTGTGGATAAGTAGAAGTTTCGAGCACAGGAAATGTTTATATGGTCTAGATATATAAAAATCCATAATAAAAAAAAATATTTCTAAAAATTCCATTCCATAAATTGGCGGCTACAATTTTTTTTTAAAGACATTCCCCAGAAGTTTCTTTAAATGATGTATATAGTCATTGGACGGGCTTCGACGGTCTTTTTTTTTTGGCAAGCTATGCAGTGCGCTCGCCATAATATGAGCACCAAAATATAAACACTTTTTACTTCCATAGGGTACTCTAAAATATGAAATTAGTGAACTAAACTGTTCATATTTTAAAGCTTTTTTAAAATATGAACAGCTTATATTTGTATTTTTAACGTATTTTATCTATCTACACAGAGTTGAAATCTAAATCACCCTGTTGAGTGGCTAAATTCTAATTCAACTGCTTAATAATTTTTGGACTAACCTAGCTGTAGATGAGAATTAGATGCCATTCGCAAATATGAACAATCTTGCAAAAGTGAACTGGCCTGGTTTTAATTAGTTCATATTATCGCGAATGCACTGTATAATATTCTTAGAAAAAAAAATATCAGTATATTTGAGACAAAAGTTTAAAGAACTATGACAGGGAAATAGAGAGACCCATAAATATAAGATATACACTTAATAAAAGCCTATATCAATGTTTATCTATGTTTTAAAGTATGAATTTCTATATGGTAAAACAATTGAGATATATGTAATTTAGTAAAGCATTAAAATAATGTTTGAACTTCTGGCGCTTCTGACGAGAAAACGAAATTTCCAATTAAAAAACCCATTTGTATTGGAGGAGAGCAGCCAGCTTCCGAAAATACTTCGTTTTTCCAAATTCTGAAGATACCGATTTTTATAATTTTGTCCACCTAGATTTTGATTTGGAACCACAGTACAGAGGTGGGTTACTGATTTTGTTTTTTACACTGTGCCATGTGTATTTTTAATTTAAATTTAATGTTACCATAATTTCTCGATTTCAACTGCATAATTTTCATCGTTCTTTGCCAGTAATTTATTAATTTTGCCAATATATTTATTTGTTTCTTGTTGTTTTATGGATGTGCCTTAAAAAAACTACAATACACATTGTCAAACTTAGGTGAAAGGGTTGTTCAAAAACTATGTAATTATACTAAATGAAAACCAAAAAAAAAAAATAGGCTCTCTAGTTTTTATAGAACAGTTCTTATTCTCATGAAATATTCAAATATTTATAAAAATATTACACCCATAGTACACATATAGATAAAGAGAATATATTCTGAAAGAAAAGGTTAAAAAAACGCCCTTAGTTAAGATTTTCTATTGTATAACAATTAATGATTTTGCGTATAATAGTTTTAATTAACAAAAAAAAATTACTCATACCACCCGTACTCCAAATGATAAAAAAAACAAATTTGTTACAGCTAAGAATTACGAGTGGTATGAGTGATTTTTATTTTGATATGTAATTTCTATTAAGTATACTACTTGGTCAACCATAATTGGGAGTTACTACCATAGAACGGAAACTTGAAAAATAACACTAGTTTACAATGTTGAGGTGAAATATTGATACGACAATAGCATTGTCACTGTAATTGTGTATATTATTGCGGTAACCATTCACATGATTGTCGAAATCACATTGTATATATGATTGTAGTAATTAATTATATGTTTGTGGCAACCATTTTTATGATGTAATATTGTGTTGTTCTCGTATTAGGATTATCATACTCTGAGAACAACATAACTTGCATCATGAACATGATTGTCATAAACATATTTACTACAATCATGTGAATGGTAACTGAAACATATTATGGTGACTGCAATTACATAAATAATTATATAAAAAATGTTGAAATGGTTATGGTAAATACATACATATGTATATGGGACATTTCAATGTCAAGTGAACCAACTTTTGAAATCGATGTCTTCCGATCGGGATGAAAAAAAGTCAACAAAGTTTTTAATTTGGCAAAAAAAGTCAAAAATTTTGTGCTTTGAGTTACAAAATATTTAAGTTATTTGGGAAACATTTTGGATAAGAAAAAACACCTGCTTGGCCAAAATGTAAAATTTTGACCCCCTCTAACTCAGAGAGTTCTCGACCGATCTTGTTGAAAAATTGTTACTATCAAATAGAAGACATTTCAACAGTTGGTTCACTTGACATGAAATGTCCCATATATTTTTCTCTGGGTGTGTATACGACTGAATTATATGTTTATGAACTTCAATATTAAGGCATAATTCATATGTTACAAATTACCACCTATATTTTAAGGCACCACAGACAATAGAGTGTCCAGAAGAACGTTTTTTTTTGGGAATATGTTGTAGAAATATCTTTATAAGGAGGCATACTGTGTTCCTGAATAAGGAAAAAGGTCAATTAAGGTATTCTGTAGAAAATCCAGATCTCCGATAGACAATTCAGATTCTTTCCAAAAAAAGTTTCTACAATTCTTTCAAAATAAGTGTAAAAATTTCATAGTTTAGAAAGCATATTAATGGAAAAATATATTTAATGTTTTGATTCTCAATAACGCAGGCTAAAAAATTTAAAATAATATCGAATGTTTTTTCGCCGCTGATGACACATAGTAATTTTATTGAACAAAATTTTGTCCTGCGGCACACTCTTACAGACACTCAGTTAGTCGAAGGAGCATACGAAATATATTCATTATGATTCATATGTGTCTGCCTGAGAAAGTTGCGGCCCAAGTGCCTGCAAGGTTTCAGCATAAATGGGGATCCTTTTATGTTTTACTTGTGTTTCACTTTGTTGTTTCTTTGTATTTTTATTGCTGTTGCTGTAGAAATGTTTATTTCCGGTTGCTGCTTTTGCTAAAGTAAATAAGACCAAGAATTATAGGCTGCATGAAGAAAATAAGGCTTGATTAAGGTAGTAAATTATTTTTTCATTACTAAACCCAAAAATAAATTAAAAATCCAGCCAAAGGCCAAACTAAAGGTTTGGAAAGTTAATTAACAGACAATAACGTTTATTAAAACAATGAAAATTACAAAGTTTTTTTAAATTTAAAGTATTTTAATTTGCTTAAAAAACCTAATAACTAAATATTACTTTAAATTGTGACAATGTGTATGTTTGTTTAAGAGTCTTACTTATCTCATGCACCGTCATCAGCTTCATCAGTTGTTCACAATTGAAATTTGTGTCGCGTAGATCTGATCAATGGCTTACGTGACATGTCTTCTTCGGATTTAGAATTCACTCATTCTATTTATTCCATTTTGTTAACTGCTATGATATGACAGCGATAGTTGTTCTTTTAAAAATGTCTTGTGTTTTTCATTCCTTGGCAATTTATATTTTTTCCTTGCTTGCTATTCCTTGTTATATTTAGTAAAGCTAGTAAGAGGACAGTGTACCATGTGATCCTTGTGTTATTTTTTTTCATTTCCGTTCTATTTTTCAGTTTTAGTTTGTTGTTAAAGTCATTGAATAATATCTGTCTATTAGTTTTCAATTTCATAGAACAGCATCTCAAAAGCACAAGGATGTGATTGGTATCTCGTAGTCAGTTGGTGTGTGAACATGACAGTGAATCGTTTTATGCTTAAATGATTTGAGTTGATGTTTCCAGATTTATAGTGATTAAATATTAGTGAAACATAAAGCATATTTATCATATTTATTTTTAATTTGTTTAAAGTTTTTCCCTATTAAATTGTGTTTTAGTGTTTTGCTGCTGTTGTTATAAAATAAACAACAATTAAACTATATAAATAAAGAAATATTCTTTATGGACTGCAGGTTGTGCTTTGGGCTGTATGGTCATCCTTTTAACATTTGAAGATTTCAATTATTGTGAGTTTACTTTAGTCTTGTGTAATATACGAGTTCGTTATGCAGGTATTTTTGTTTCTTTGTACATAAACTCTGCTGAATTGCAGTTTTTTATGGCAAACATGAAAGACATTCAAATATTAACTATTTTCCATGGTTTATTTATAATTTGGCAGGGAAAATGTGGCAATTTCTTTAAATTTTATTTTAAGATAATGAAAAGTTAGGGAAAATATGTTGCATTATATATGTCGCGTGCTAAATCTTACAAAATGTTGTAAAAAATTAACATAACAATTATGAACGGAAAGCCACATTAATATAATTAATATGTTCCAATTCGATTTTAATACGAGTTATATTATTTGTCACGTTCTTCATCTCATGTTTATACATTTTGCACTTAACATAGCTCTATTAAAATGCTATCGAAAAATTAAAACAAAAACATAAATTGTTTGATTTTTTTATTTCTTCAAAGACGTACGAATGTCGCGTTCTGAACCGTGGCATTTCCTAAACTAATATATTTTTTTAATCGATTTTTTTGAGGTTTTCATATGTTTTACACGTTTTTTTTTTGGATTGGCAAGTGGGCAATTGTGTCTATGTCTGCCTAACTCTATCTATTTCTTTTCAATGGTTACTCTTATTTTAGTTGTTGTAATACTCCTTGTTCTTATTGTTATTACTGCTTCTGCTGTCAGGTTAAATAATTGTTGAAATAAATGCTACTTTCCAACTGACCAGAGATTTCTAAAATTGTATCAACTTTATGCAAACATTTGAGAACGTTTATCGCAAACGTTTATAAAACTGATCACCTGTCGCTCAGTTTGTGGCAGTCAAATCTTCATTCCCGAAGGTTAGAAAACGATTTCGATAACGAATCATTAGCAATATTTTCGATTGTTTGATCGGGAGTCAAAAGTTGGTTGACTTTATGTTAACATTTCTTTGAATTTGTCTGATTGTTATGGTTTCTTCTTCCTCAATTCTATTATTTCTCTCTTAGATATTGTTTGCTTTACCCTCAGCAATATTCCTACTATAGTTTAACTGTTATATTATTTAGCTCTGTTGTTTTTCTTACACATGTCTTACCTTTCTCTTGTATTCTTGGCTGTGCTGTGTTGCTTTCATCATTCGTCGGATTTTTTGCCAACGGCCTATAAACAAACAATTCTCGGTCAAATACTTATTCATTACACAGAGAAAACAGATTCGCGATAGCAACCGAATTTATTGCCAATCGAATGATTCGGTTGCACACATAGAATTTTGCAGTTCTAAAAACAGAAAGTCAGTTGAGGCAACCAAACTTTAGTTACCCCTTACAAAATATTGTAGTCACAACTGTAAAATTCGGTTACTAAGATAGAATTATCCGATTGCAACAAATTCTGTTGCTATCACGAATCTGTTTTCTCTGCCAAATATATTCAGTCAAGCATTTCGTAGTTTATTGTCGTATATGTTAGTGACAACCATATTTATGATGAATAATTTTATCATAATATGTTGTTCTCAGATTATGATATCCATAAGCCGAGAGCAACATAATATGGTAAGTTTTTCATCATATAAATGGTTGTCACAAACATATACTTATTTACTGTAACCATATATATGATTGATACAATCATGTGAATTGTAAATTAACCATATTATGGTTACCACAATCATGTATATAGTTACTGTGACCATAATATTGTTAAAAAAAACTTGTAACAATATTGAAATGGTTACAGTAAACATGCACAACTATATTTTTTCTTTGCGTGTGAGGTTTAGCTAATTAACCTGACTCTTTTGTTTATTGGATGGCGCTTTGAAGAATTTTTAGTTCTGTGGTCGGCATAAAGAGAACATAATGTTATGAAATTTTACTATCAATTTGAATTTAACGGTATGTAACGACTGCTTGCAACATTCATCAGGTTTATAAACATTTGCATCAGCAAAAACTTCTACTTATTAAACTTTTATTAACATTGTTTGTGTGTATGCCAGCATTAACTGTTAAAGCTGCTAACATTAAGAATAAAGCTGCTAAAAGCTGTAGTAATAGAACATTCTAGTATTGTCTGCTATAAGATAGTTCATGAAACTACTAGAAGATGGCACTGTGTATACAAAAAGTGTCAGTTTAGCATAGGGCCTGTTAGAGTGTATTCTTGAACATTATAAAGTGTGTAATATAAGTGTGTGTATTAAAAGAAAATGACTACATATTTAAATTGTTGTATAAATTTGAATAAATAAAGCTGTTACAATTTTATACTACGAAACTGCTTATATTTTCAATTAAAAGAATACGGTTTATTTAAAGGAAATAAAATACCGTTTTTATACCCTTCACCATGAGTGGCAAGGGTATATATAAGTTTGTCATTCCCATTCATCTACATTTTTCATTTCCGACCCTATAAAGTATATATTCTGGATCCTTATAGATAGCGGAGTCGATTAAGCCAAGTCTGTCTGTCCGTCTGTCTGTTGAAATCAATTTTCTGAAGACCCCAGATATCTTCGGGATCCAAATCTTCAATAATTCTGTCAGACATGCTTTCGAGAAGTTTGCTATTTAAAATCAGCAAAATCGGTCCATAAATAACGGAGTTATAAGCAGAAAAAAAGAATTTTTTTTTATAAAAAAAATTTTTTTGTCATAAATTTTTTTTCAAAAAAAAAAAAAAAAAATTTAAAAACTAAAAAAAAAACATTTTTTAAAAAAAATTGGAAAAAACTTTTACTAGCTCAGATTGTGATTTTCGTTTCATTTTTGATACATGTTCGATTTCTAAATTGTTCCCATTTAATTTGTAATAATTTTGTTAAAATTCTTTTTATATTTTTCAATTAATTTCAATTAAATTCTAGTTCCTTAAAAAACTCATACAATTTATTATTACTTTATTAATAATTCAATAATATTTCTATAAAACATTTCTCACATACTTAAAAAATCAGAATTTCTGTCTTCCTGCTTCGAAGAATATTGCATGATTTCGTGATATGATTTTCAATAGACTCTATTAAAAAAAATATATATTAAAATAAATTTCATTTGCATGTGAAAATGAACGTGGAATTGAATTTGATTATGCATGAAATATTTGTAATTGAAGCGAGATATTGTAGACGTCATCACCTCAAACTCACTCAAAATTGAAAACATGAGTAAAATAAGTCACAAACTACACCATTTACAATTGTAATTTAAACAATTTCCAATTGAATTTCAGAAATTTCTAATTATATTTCAGTATTTTCCATTTGTTTTTTAATTGTATTTCAGAAATTTCTAATTGTTCAGAATTTAATTAAAATACAAATCCAAGATTTCGAAATATAATTAGATATTTCTGAAATACAAATGTAAAATTCTGAAATTCATAAAAAACTTCTAAAATAAAATTCGAAATTTCTGAAATACAATTGGAAATGGTGTGAGTAGCACAAGGAAGGAAGATGTAGTTTAACATATGAATTGCATTGTCAATATTGATCGATTATGCCTTTTACAAGCAAGTAAAAGTTTAGCATATTTCCAAATATATAAAAAATTTGCAGTTTAGTTGTAGTTGCAATATTATAATTTCTATGTTTAAATTTTCTTCCCTATTTCTTTTACTCAGAATATAAATGCATTTGTAATGATGTCTTTGAAAGACATTTCTCTGGCGTGGTATGTTTTATGATGTATGCCAGTGAAAAATTAAATTCATAAATTTCCATTCATAATGTTATATTTTATTTGGTTAACAATATTTTCTTTTAAAAAATTTATTTTTATTTTCAGGCATATTGCTGTGATGCTCAAACTTTTTTTTATGCAGTCAATACATACTTCCACCACTATTACTTTTGGAAACTTTTCCTCCTTTGTTCATCATTTACATTGCTCCAGCTCAACTTTTGCATGTACCGGAAATAATATGAATTTGTATGTGATTGTTCTCATGCATCCTTTTCCTACCTTCAAATTCTGGATTAACTCATGCATATCATTTCTTCTTGATATTATTGTTGTTTTTAAAGTTGTAGTGTTCATGTACGTGTGTGTAAGTAAACATATTCCTGGTTGCAAAGTACTCGGTAAAGTTAGTTGTTTAAATTGTTTTACAATCGTTGTTGAATATTAAAACTATACTTCACAAGAGAGTTATGTAACTTATTAGTACATACACTTATGGGCATTTCCACAATTAAGAACGCGACATACGTACATTTTGGAAATGAAATAAATAAAGAATCTTAAGATATTGTTCCTTAGTATTTTAGTAGCATTATGTTTAAAGAACCAGTTAGGCTTCTTGTTTTCGACTGCGGTGTTATTCGAGTTGGAACATTATTTTTTTAATGCAAATTTTTTAAACTAAAATATAATAATTTAGAAAGCTTTTTTATATTTTAGTTCCAAAATAATGTTCCAATTCGCAGATAATTTCAATCGAAAACGAGTTCTATTTTATTATCTCATCATTATTGGTAATATTGGTAACAGTTTTGCTTAAATATTTGCATTCGTTTTGTTTTACAACCTTTAAAATGATTTAATACTCGACATATTTTTCCGTCACGTTTGTAATAACAATTTACAACTTAAAAAAGCAATAAAAGCTTCGTAATTATTATTTAATTTTTTTTATTATTTTTTGGTTTGATATGCATTATATAAAGTTAAGATAGCAAACGTGACACAATTGGATAATCAATATAAAGTGTTTAATGTGATTATGATAATTTTTATAGGCTCTAAATTTTAATTTGATTAGAACGATAATTTAGATACTTGAATGTGACATCAGAGCATAAACTAAATAAAATGAAGAATTTAACTCTAATCAAGCTTTGTTTGGCCTATTTAATTTTTGCGGGTTAGACAATTTTTAAAAAGATGTATACAATCATGATATAAATACATATGTAAACAATAAATACTATAATGAAAATGCCATTAAAAGTAGCTAAGAGCAAGAATTTCATATTTGTAGGCCATTTTTTTCATAACAGCAATTAACAGCAAATATTTTGTTACGAAATTGCTTTATCAATTTGAATTTAATGGTTTGTAGTGGCAGCTTTCAACATTCATCATGTTTATAATCATTTCCATCAGTATAAACTTCCACTTGTCAACAATGTTGAGAACACGATGTTAGTAACTTTGTTTATTAAAAAATCCGCGGGAGTTTTTATTCATGATTGGACTGAATATGACAGCAATTTTGTGTAAATAGAACTTTCTAGTTTGTTCCGTTAGATAATTCATGAAACTACTAGAAGATGGCACTCTGTATATAAATAGTAACAGCGAATTGCAGAACAGTCAGTATATCGATGTATTAAAAGAGAGTGACTATTTAAATTGTTGTGTTAATTTAAATAAATTAAGAGTTGCTACAATTGTTAAAGTACTGATCCATTTTATTTGCAATTAAAAAGAATGCGGTTTAGTTAAAGGAAAATAACCACCGTTTTTAAAAGGTAAAAACGTAACAATATAATACACGGTGCTACGATGGAAAAAAACTTGGAAAACGACCTAGCGTGGGTTATAGGGCTTGCTGAGTACATTGCAAAAAAACACTCTCAAATTCAGAAGTTATTCTGAAAAACCCGTTTTCAGTGATGTACGTCAACTTATCGATCTGTAACTCAGTCAGCTTTTGTCCGACTTTAAATTAGTTAACGGGTTTGGAAAGAAAACTGATTACGCTTTAAAATTACGTACAGTTTTTTATACATTTGTAACTTATAAGTATTATTTTTGTTAAGAATATCTAAAAGAAAAACAAAATTTATCAACTTTTTTGATTTTAGTCACTTATTTTGATATAATTATTTTGCTTATTTTGATATAAAAGGTTTTTATAGAAAAAAATTAAAATAATTATTGTTGAATTTGAAAAATTATTAAAAAAAATAAAGCGAAGCTTTTTATAAAAACTTACGCAATTTTTTCGATATACATTTTATGCATACATGAAAGTTTTATTCTTTGTCTATCCATAATTGTTTAAAATTTTGAAGTCGGTCTCAAAATGTGTGAGTTAGAGGTACTAAAGTACTATGACCTACCCTAAAACAGTTTTTTCAAAATATCTCAAAATTTTGAGGGTGTTTCAAAATCTTTGAAAACGGTTTTAGTATGTCCTCACCTAGGCCTATAACCCCCATTAGGTCGCTTTTCAAGCTCTGATAAAAAGTGTCATTTTGTAGCAGAGTGTTATTAACATTTTAATTTTCGATCTCCTTTTATTTATCTGTGGAAATGCCCATATATACTTATAATTTGATGGTTTGTTAAATAGTTAAATAAATGGTAGAGGATTAATATTCTAGTAAATATGTATGTTTACATGTAAGGGGTTTAAAATATGCGCTATATTGCAGTCTTGCCTGCAAAATAGCCTATGTGATTTTAAGCAGAAAAATTTGTGTACTTAAAAAAATAGTTGCATTATTGGGAATCACTTGCATTATTTGGCTATATATTACTAATAGAATAGATGATTAATAAGGCAGTCAAATGATCGAAACGAAATCTAAAAATTACACATAGGCCTTTTTGCAGTACAGACGATAATATAACGAAAGCAGTTGGAATTCTTCAAATATAAGTAATATTTAGTAGTTACTAGTAAATTATTTTCTTAAACTAATTATTAAAGCATCATATTTAGGGTAAGAAATAAAGGTCATCAGGAGCTGTCTTTTCTTTCCCCTTTTATTTGAATATTTTGTAATAATTTGTTGAAAAAGGACTTTTAAATTAAAGTACAAATAGGGAATCTTAAAAACCCTTCTTTATATTTTAAGAAAAGTACAATATAGTAATTGAAGTGTAGACAAATTTACGCTTCTGGTTTAATGGTAATTGATTAACATTGTAAGAATAATGTTAAACTTCGTATTTTCAACATGAGTAGTTGAAGTTGAAATAAATTGGCTCTGTTGTTTATAATTTTTATGAATATTTTATAGAATTTTGAATTAAAAATTTTATGTTGAAATTTAATAGAATACCAATACTATTTTTTTTCTTGCTATTAGATACTTTTCAACGTTTTATTTTGATTTTAAAATTATGTCGCGTTTGCTATTGTAAACTTATTTTTTTTTAAACAAATATTTTTATTATTTTAACATGGATATATATTTCTGTGGAGGGATAAAACGTTGAATATAAAGTAAAAGGAAAGAGAACTTATGTAGCGTGCTAAATCATAATAAAGGTTGTAAAAAGAAACAAATGCAAATATTGCAATATGAAAATGATCAACAGGAAGTCATATTATTGTACTTTAAACAGTTATGCTCCAATTTGAAGATTTTTGCATTTTTGTATGGCATAGGTATTTATAAGTTTGTCATTCCGTTTGTAATTTTCAGCAATTGATACATAACGAACGCTACAACAAATGGAAATCATCGTCGAAAGACTGCTTTTAAAACAAGTAACAGTTCATTATTCGGCTATCCGAATCTTATATATCCTTCACCAAAGTACTATTTAAAAAAAATTTATGGTAAAAAAATATTTTGTTGATAAAAAATGTTGGTGGAAAAAAATTTTATCGGAAGGAAATTTAAATGAAAAAAATTTGGTTGAACAAAAATTGGTGAAAAATGTTTATTTAAAAAAATGGTTAAAAAAAATTGAGGCGACAAAATTTTGATGGAAAAATTTGTTCGGATTTTAAGCGGACTTTATATTTATATGAATGCGCTTAGAATGCGAACGAAATCTTTTATTCGATATTGTATAACAGGCTATTAGATTGCTAAACAAAAATTTTCAATCAACATTTTTGTCACCCCAATTTATTTTAAAGAAAAATTTTTAAAAAATTTTTTAGCTTAAGTTTCTTTCAGAAAAAAATTTTTTGGACCAAAATTTTTTTTTAGACATAAATTTTTTATTCTTTATTTTTATTAGATTTTATCTAATGTGGGCTTTCAAGGTCCTTATTATATTTAAATGTAAATAAAATAAATTATTTAATTTTTTTTATCCAACGTTTCGCTGATTATTTTTCAGCATCTTCATTTTTTAAAATATTTTTCTTAAATAGTACATTGGTGAAGGGTATATAAGATTCAGCATAACCGATTAAGGCGCTATTACTTGTTTTAGAAGCAATCTGTAATGAATTTTATTTTTTGTCGCGTTCTTGATCTTATGTAGTGGTAATATAAGATCAAACTTCCCAGCGGGAAAAAGATGCAGTAAAGAGGCCTTCCTAAATGCCTCATTTTGCAGACACAAGGACTTGCAAAATCATTTTGCCGCATTGCAAAATCATTTCAATTTTACACGGCGTGTCATTGCGAGCCAAGGCCTTGCATACTCGCTGCTGTTAGAGGGCTGAGAGAAGGCCTACTTATGATGGGCTGTTGGCAGCCAACAAGCTCACTTGTTATTAGAAGGGGATTCATTGGGCTTCTTGAACACCTTCTAAGAGCAGGCAGGGTGGAATGAGTATCGGATCTTTTAGAATGTGTAAGTATGCCTTTTAGAAGGCCTACAAATTGAAGTCCTATCATTTTTTCCCGCTGGGTTAGTACATATACCAATTTATAATCATTAAAGACCTAAAATGTTGAGTAAAGATTGAAATACCACTATTTTTCTATTTAAAATGGCTGTTGCCTGTTTTTAGTTGCTACAACAATTTTATAGTTTTGTCATTGCTGGCAAGGTAACCCCAATCAATGTTGCTACACACAGTTTTTAATTGGACAATTTAAACAAGTAGCCTAGTGATTGAAGGACAACTGAATTCAGGCTCATGTCTGTATATTCAACATACATATATGTATGTACAACTGTATGTATATGTCCTGTATGTTTTGGTATATTGAAAACATTTGTGACCAACATAGAGACCAGTATTCATACAAATGCTCCTTGCTCACTCTCTTTGGCCAGTCGATAAATATTTATGGCAATCTCTTGTTAACGTTTTTGTCACTCATACACCTGCAGCAACACATTTGTAATTATATACATGGACGACACCTACATAGCTTGGAGTACATGTATATTAGGGTGGCACTTATTTTCAAGTTTTTGGATTTTCAAAGTTGCCAAAGGTCTAATGTTTAGAGGTTAGATTTCGAAATCTGATGATTTAAAATCGGTACCTACGTTAACCCATTAATACAAAATTTCTTAATTTTCGTTTAAAAAAAATTGGAAAATGTCAAATTTGGGATTTGAATTATAAATGATTTTTTTTGACTTTTTGGTAATAAATCGAAATAAAAAAATCAAGTTTAATTTCAGTTCTTTTAATATTTAAAAAACTCGAAACTTCAAATAAAATGTGGTACCTTTAAACGTTATCAGATTTTGCTCACATTTTCAGAATTTGGTATTTATATGGCAGAGAAAGATTTTAGACCTTGGGAGCATCCTAAATTACAAAACGAGGGCCAGCCTAATGCACATGAACATTTGACTAAAACCCAAATAGCCTTTAGAGACCTAACAATAATCTACTTAAGAGTCCTTGGCTGTTTCGAGATTATTTGTCTGTATTTATTTTTAGATTTAAGTGAATAGAAACTAATTGTAAATTTGCTTATTAGAATTACGTCCCATTTGTTGTTATATTATTTTCTATGAGACTGAAAGGAAATAAACTTAAGATAAATGAGTGGCATCATACCTATTTCATGTTACATACGTACATTTAACTGAATGTGAGAGTATGATCAGAGTCAGCAGATCTGGCTTAGTCAATTTCCATATTACAGTGAAGTAGATTTTAAATGTAGCTGGTAGTTATTCGAATTCCCATGTGTTGACTCAGATAGTCTCTTTGTAAACTATGTAGGATTTCCATTTAGAACTCGTACATAATAAAATAACAATCCACAACGCTAATTCTGTTATCAATGGTGACCCTAAACGAATGGTAAAATCACTAGTTCGGGACACTCATCCAGAACTTAAAGCTGTTCATAGAGGTGTCTGTATTTGAGTGTCTAATTTGTAGCCTTAAGTAAGAGCTATTGAAACGCATCTTAATTAAGCATCTCTTGACACAAACATTTTACTCTGGGTTGAGGTTGGATGCGGTGGCTGCGAATGGGAATGAATGTGTATTGGACAGAGTGTGAATTTGTTTGGTTACTACGTGTTTGAAAACTAATTACACTTGTTGCTAATTATCCTACCAAAACTATAGTAGATATTCATTTGTTCATTCATCCAGTCATACACCGTTGGTCGTATGTAGGTGGTAAGAAGGTTTCAGGAGACAAATGAATCGCTTCATTCACACGTTTAATGTGTGTGGTATGGCTGAATGCGGCATTAATTCAATTGTAAAAGTTTTTGATTACTTTGCTTAAGTAACTTAAATTGTTACACTTTTATGCAGAGATTAAAGCAAAGAGTTTTTGTGTGTGTTACGTAGTAGATATTTTACGACAACTACGATGAACACTTACAATTTGTTTTATCAACATATACAATCTATTTCTAGCTAAAGTAGTGATATACTTACAATACTTGCGACATGAGTATACTTATTGACAAGTGCTAAGGAGTGAGATCGAAAAATTCTTAACATACATATATGTTTATAAAAAAGAAACCACTAAACTTACAGCTTTAATTTTTTTTTTATTTGATTGAAATTATTATTACAATTTACAAAAAAAATTATTTTTATAGTTTTAATCACTAGTGATGAAATTTTGAACCTTTTTCGGAAACCCTTCCATTAACGTTTTTATAGTGCTTTCTGTCACTTTGCTCGAACATGTAGTCCATCTCCGTTTAAAATCTACCACACTTTTGGACACCTTTTTTGTACTCTTCAATTCTCTTTTAACAAGAGCCCAATATCTCTCCACTGGCCTTAGCTCCGGGCAGTTTGGAGGATTTGCCTCTCTTGGTACAAATACCACATTATTGTTCTTGTACCACTCAAGGGCTTGTTTGCCATAGTGACAGGATGCCAAGTCAGGCCAAAAATAAGTGGACACATTATGAAGTCTTATGAATGGAAGCAGCCTTTTTTGTAAACATTCCTTGATGTAAATTTCGGTATTTATAGAGCCCGTTGTAACAAATGAGTGGCTTCTTTTGCCGCAACTGCATATTGCTTGCCATACCAAGAACTTTCTGGGAAATTTTGTCTGCTTTTGGGTCCTAAACTTTTCTTCAACATTCCCTCGAGCATCAGCAACATAAAATTTTTGACCTGGAAGTTGCGAAAAATCTGCCAGAACATACGTTTCGTCATCCATTATGCAGCAAGAATATTTTTTTATAAAACTTGACTTCAATTTCCGTGCTCTGTTTTTGGCCTCTAAATTTTTAGTAGCGTTCCTGTCAGGAACTTTTTGAGCCTTGTATGTTTTTAAACCTGCATTAGCTTTAACTTTTCGTACCAAATAGTCCGAGCACTGAGCTAACCGGGCTGCTTTCCTACCGGATGTGTTGGGAGCTCTTTTGAAAATGCGTTCTATTTTTTTGGCTTTAGAAACATCATGTGGACCATTCCTTCTACCTGAACCAGGTTTTCTATCAACTGACAAGTTCTCCCGGTACTGTTTAATAACATTGGAAACAGTTTGACGGCAGACCTTTGTATGCTTGGCCAACTTTTTGTAAGACCAAGTTGGGTTTTGTTGAAAATATTTAATAATTTCAGTACGCACTTTTTTCTGGTCACTCATTTTAATCAGATTAACAAAAAAATTAATATAATTGACATTACACATAATAACTGATATGTTTTTCAAAGGTAACTTGATCAAAAAAAAATTCAAATAATACTTGGGTTAAAAAATGTAATGAAAAACGTGTGTTAAGAATTTTTCGATCTCACTCCTTATGTAGAACAACTAAAACGAGTAGTTGTAGTAGGAGTAGCTGTGGAATAATAAAACTTGCTTAATCTTGCTACTGCTGCTTTATGTTTTAGTTTAACTAAAAGCAGCAGCAGTGGCAGTACTTAGTAGTAGTTGTATTTTATATACAAAGGGTTTATCATGTAATTGACAAGCTCCAAACTTTTAATGTGTGTATCCGAACAATATTAATTTCTCAAAACAACCACATTTTCTACATACAAACTCTCCCTTAAGAAAGTTTTTGTTAAACTAACAGTAACCATAATGTATATCAGACTTTATAAATGCTTGTCAATTACAGATAAGCTTTACAGATTTTATAATAGTTCTAAAATAATTTAATTAATAGCCGTAATAGTAGCAATAATTGTTTAAATTGGACAAGGGGGAAATATTCAATAAATTTAACTGTTATTTTCAGACAGGTTTCATGCTTTAATATAAAACGAACAAAATAATTGAATAAGATTCAAGTGAATTGTATAAATTTTTACTTTAAATATGTAAATTTAAAAGTTATTTTAAAAAATGTCTCTAAAGATTACTGAACTGAACTAGAACTGAACTAGAACTGAACTAGAACTGAACTAGAACTGAACTAGAACTGAACTAGAACTGAACTAGAACTGAACTAGAACTGAACTAGAACCTGAACTAGAACCTGAACTAGAACCTGAACTAGAACCTGAACTAGATCCTGAACTAGAACCTGAACTAGAACTGAACTAGAACTGAACTAGAACTGAACTAGAACTGAACTAGAACTGAACTAGAACTGAACTAGAACTGAACTAGAACTGAACTAGAACTGAACTAGAACTGAACTAGAACTGAACTAGAACTGAACTAGAACTGAACTAGAACTGAACTAGAACTGAACTAGAACTGAACTAGAACTGAACTAGAACTGAACTAGAACTGAACTAGAACTGAACTAGAACTGAACTAGAACTGAACTAGAACTGAACTAGAACTGAACTAGAACTGAACTAGAACTGAACTAGAACTGAACTAGAACTGAACTAGAACTGAACTAGAACTGAACTAGAACTGAACTAGAACTGAACTAGAACTAAACTGAACTAGAACTGTTGTACATATTTCATCTAAATAAAATTACTGTTTAAATTAGCAAACTATTTGCATTTGCAATACAGTCAGGACATTACCAATACGTCTTTGGAATTGTTTTTGTATTGAGCTAAAGGTAGAATATATTGAAATCGTAAAAATAGTAAAAAATTGTCAATTGTTGCCATTACAAAATGACTTTAAAACGTTTTGCATTTTGCCTAAAGTATCTACAAATAAACAGACATATAAAGTAGATACAAACAGCAACAAATACAATAAGCAAGGGCTGTAAAGAATCTTGTAGTCTTGAAACATTTGTGCAATTCTTTATAGAATAATATCTAAAATAATACAACACAAATATAAGGAGGAAGAAAGTAGACCTTAAGGGGATATAAGAATACTTGTAAATTGTTACATATAAAAATGCATAAAAGAAAGTAGAGAATTTGATGCTTTATTTCGTTTTTTTTGGCAAATGTTTTCAGATATAAATGCCAGCTGGAAATTAAGTCAAATGCTCAACACTGCACATGGAGGTGTATGTGGTGCAAGTTTTAACGACATTTCAGCACTTTGTCTGTATAGTTGATATAAGTAGAATATTGCATTCATCGTTTACAAATATTTAGTACTGAGAAGAAATAAAAAAAAAAAAAAAAACTCGTAAAACTCATTTCATTTTCGAGGAAAAATGGTTGCCTTTTTCTGGTCCTTTTATCGAAAAATGATCATTTCTTTATTAAGAAAATTAAAATCTTAAAAAACAACTGATTTGTTTTACTATTTACTGAGTTATAGACTTGTTTATGTTCCAGTTAATTTTATATGCAAAATCGATTTTGGTTTGAAAATATAAGTGAGCACAGATTATCGTCCTTTTGCCATTTGGACCGACTTGTAGACACTTTTACGTTTAAGTTAAACTACTTTTCTTTTTTGTATAACAGCTATGTTTTTTTTATTATTAACCTTTATTAGCCAATATTTCCAAGATGGTTGTATGTATAAGTCCTTTAAATATAGTATATATATAAATTGTTTGCTTCTTTTGGGTGTAAAAGTCAAATAACTGCAGTTGTTAACTTTTCGATTTGTCAGCTTGTCTGCCAGAACAACAGTTACAATAATATAAAACAAAAAATTGTATTCCTAGAAATTCTGTTGTTGTTAGAAATGTCCTTGCCTAGTGACATTTAACGTATACATTTACAAGTAGATAGCAGTACATTACATATGATTTCCTCCTTAGAAAATAGGCAGTAGGAATGATACTTTTTTCATGCTAAATTCTTGATTTTTTTTTGTAGTTGTCTGGAATTTTTTTTTTAAATATTTGTTGTTTTAGCCTTTAAGGATTAAGGTCAATGCACACACACACCCACGAATGATATTTTAGCAAAAAATTTTTGGAAATACTTTAGTAAAGTTTTGAAAATTGTACATAATAATATTAAAATAACAAAATAATAGATGGACATTAAAAAACAAATATGAGTATTTACAAATCGATGAATTGAGATTTAAAAGAATTCATTCTAGCTTTGAATTCATAACTAAACAATATAATGTTTACTATATGACAATTAAATATTTCTGCTAACTTTTCTAAGCTGTCGAATATTTTGGTCTTGTCTTCTAAATACTCCATTACTTTAAATCTCTGCTTCCTATTGTTGTATTATGTTTTCTATCATATAAGCATTGTATTTAAGTACACATTTCATTGTTTGTGGTTTAATCTTTCAATAATGATTCAATGCCATAAAAGAAAATCAAAATTCATTTTCCGCAGGGCAAACATTTCATTTCTCATTTATATTTATGCTATAACGCAAGAAAAAATCAAAGCCAACAATAAGGCGGAAGCTGGCATGTTCATGATTTTTTTGCTATTTTGTTTTTATATTTGCAATCATGTGTAGACAAATGTTAAATATTAAACGAATGTTGTAGATAAATGTATATGTGGCCATTTCATTGTTTTAGGTGTACGAGCTGGAATATTTGTATGGTACATTATCATTTATGTTATTCTATAAATGTAGACATGTGTATGGCTAAGTATCTAAGAGTACAGACCATATAAATAATATGTGTTATTTTTTTATTATTTTATAGCTGAAAAAAAGAATGTAGTGTATAAATAAGACAACTTGCTTATTTTATTCATATACAAGTTCAATTATAACACGTAGACGCCTTCTAATATTGTTGAAACGGAAGCAATGAAAGAACCATCCTCAAAAGTTTTGTTGTAACAGGCGGAAACTTACATATTTTCAACATACCTTTAGGTTAAACTCGTGGTAGTGATGTTGTTTTTTTTTTTTTTTAAAAATCCAATAAAATTATAGAGTTAGTGTTGCATAAATTAGTTTATTTTATTTTTTATTTATATAAAAATTAAAATTTGAAAAACTTTTTCGATTTTCGGTGCTCCAAAGGTCTAAAATTGTTTTCCGTCATCTAGGAACTAAATACTGAAAATTACAGATTTAATTTAAAGTTTATTTTCTACTTTTTAAAGTGAAAATGTTTTTATTATTAAATTTTTTTTCTTCTGAATATTTCGAATTTAAATTCGAATTTTCAAATATTTCTTAAAAAGGCTATATTCTAAAACTACATTGAAAATACTTCAAAATTCATGAAAATTTTTAATTTTTTTTTCAAAATTTTTATGTTCGAAATTCGAAAATGTAAGAAATTGAACTCAAACAAAACTAAATTGTTTTTTTTCCGAATCTTCATGATGTATACATTAGTTTAAGAGGTTTCAAAAATATTCGAACATAAGTTCGAATTTTCGAATTTAATTTTTGGAAAGTAATATTGAGTTACATCAGGTTTGGGCATGATTCTGAGATTATTTTAACAGCTTCGAAGGTTTTTCGAATATAAGTTCGAATTTTTGACTTTGATTTCGAATTTTGAATATAAAATTGCATTGTCATCAGATGCACGAATGAATGTCAAATTTCAGCCTACGAGAACTGGTTCAAAATTCAGTTACATATTTTGAGCTAAACAAAACTACAAACAAACATTACAAGTTAAATAAAAATACACAGCCTAACTACAAAAAAAATACACAGCCTAACTACAAAAGCCTTAAAGTCGATTTTAAGTCTATAAAGTTGACTATTATTTTAAATTTCTTACCATAAAACAAATTTCAAGTATAACTTAAAATGTTGTTTCAATATTTTAAAAAAAGCTTTTTGTTTTGAACTTTTATGTACATTTTGTTTTTTTAATTTTTTGAAATTTCTGTTTTTTATTTATATTAATTGAAAAATATTTGCAATTATTTGAATGTATATGTTGGAAAAAGTTTTGAAACTTTTTTCAAATAAAAACAAAAGTTCTATTTTATAATAAAGTCGACTTTAACAAAAATTAACTTTAAAATTTCTTTCATAGTTAGGGTGACAATGTTTGCAAAGTTATAGTTATTTATCAACTTTTCTTTAAATTTTCCCTCCAAAGATTGAATTTTGACAATTTTGATAAAGTTATTGACAAAATTTCACATAACTTTTTATTTTTTTTATAAAAAATGGAAACTATTTTTCATGAAAATCGCAGTATTCACAAAGTTTCATGATTTAAAATTGTATCAACTTTTGGTTAATAAATTTGTTTAATTTCTTTTTTTTAAATTTATAAAAAATCGACTTTTTATAAAAATTTTAAGTGGTCACAAATAGAGCTTATTTTTTCAATAAAATATACTAATTAAAGACTACTAATTTAAGCTTTTATTAGCTTGTTCGTTCTAAAAAATTGATTTTTGATTAAAAGTGGAAGTGATTACAAATTGCGATTATTTGTTAAGAAATGCAGTATTTACAAAGTTATAGACGATTTATGTTTTTATCAACTTTTCCATCCTAAAAATTGTTTTTTATTTAAAATTAAAACTGATTACAGATTAAGTTAATTTCCTAAAAATTGCATGTTTTACAAAGCAGTAGATGATCCCAAATTCAGATTATTTTCTCAAAAAAGACAGTATTTAAAAAGTTGCAGACAATTAACGTTTCTATCATTTTTTTCCGCCTAAAAATTGATTTTTGATAAAAAGTAGAAGTGGAAATGACGAGGAACTTCCAAGACTCTGGCAAGTGCCACTCCCACTAATCAGATCCCGCTATTTACAACCAACTACATACAATTGCAATCAAATCATACAAAGTTCTGATGCTCTCACTATTAGAGTTCGACAGATATTCAATAATTACTATTTATTTCTCCATGCCCACTTAAAATTTCTAAAAAAATAAATATGTATATTATTTTTCCATTGAGTTTAAATTTTAGATTTAAAATATCTTTAAAATCTTTAAATACGTCATCTAAAACTTATTTGGCTTCAGCTGTAAATATCGTTCTGGCATGAGTCTTTTTGTCTATTCAACCTGCTTTTGTTTCAGTTGTTATTGTGGTTGGATTACCAATTATTTACGACTACAATAAATCTCATCTCAATGAATCTGCAGACGTTTTTGTCTCTATTTCAATATGCTTGTTACCACTGCGATTCTTCGATGGTTTTGTAAGCAATCGATGCGAACAATAAAAACTGAAATCGTCTTCATCAGTCAACAATACTGCTTTCATTACATTTGTAACAAACTTTTTATGCCGCAACAAGAAAAATATAAAAATAAGAAAATTGTTGATGAAAATCAATATTAGATTTCAATCATAAGTAGTAAATGTTATACAACTATGATTTGGTTTTAAAGATACTCTAACAAATAAACTCATAAAATATTAACAATTTAATGAATTATACAAGTAAATATAAGTATTGATTATATGTTAGTTAAATGTCTTAATCTCGCTTTATATAGAACAATTTTGTCTCTAGAAAAGAAAACAAAGACAAATTCATTAGGATTATTTTTTAATCAACTCCTAGTTTTGAATATCTTTTTTTACTCATGTTTAGGAAAACAGGAAAACAGGAAATCATAAATAAATTGCTATTACCAAATATCTGCCAGACAATTGCTTTTTTCTATTGTTGTTAGTTTTTACCATTACACTATACTAAACTTCAATGACAATTCTAATATTCATAGCTATTATCCATTTGCCTTTTCGCTCCTATTTATTTTTATACCCTTCACCATAAGTGGCAAGGGCTATATAAGTTTGTCATTTTGTTTGTTTTTCCGTCTGTCCGATTGTATGTTGAAATCAACTTTCCGTAGCCCCCAAGTAACTTACCTAGACGATTCATAAATCAATATATCCGCTATAGACCCGGTTCGGTTGCTATTTAAAATCGAGACAATCAGCCTGACTTATAAGCAAAAAACCACAACCTATTTTTTAGCTATATTGTATTACTAATAAGACAATATGGATATTTAATGATAGATGTTTTAAAGACCTTTCCAATGCTATAGTAATTCGGGCGTAAAATGGTTCAAAATCGGGAAAAATATTTTGTAACCCGATTTTTTTATTCACCAAACTATTTTTTTTTTACATTAACTATTTTTTTTTACTTGTAAAATTATTTTCAGGAAAACCAGCTAATATTTTCAACAGTTATCTTCAAGTAAACTTTGGAGAAAGGTATAAAAGATTCGTCACAGCCGAATATAACTATCTTACTTGTTTAATTTGGCTTTGAAAGTGTAGTGGAGTAAACCTTAAGGCAAGCAAAGACAGAGCATTGTATTAAAATGAATGTAGAATTTTCATTTTGGCTGTTGCTTTTTTATCCTTTTAAATACTTTATGACCACCTTAACTTGTTTGACTTTATTTCTTTTCTAACATTCTATTTTATGTATGTTGTACGTTGTAAATGCTGTTTCTTGTATACAATAAGCTCCGGTTTTTTATAGGTCTTTTTTTTATTTGGATGATTATATCATGATAATAGCATGTGGGAAGTTTTAACATAGCTAGGACGAGAAGTCCTATCCTATTCCTTTTGGTTTAGCAATTATTATAGTTATCACATAAAATATGCTTAATTAATCAGACTTAATTATTAAGACCTGGACAAATGCTGTAATTTTCATAAGAGAAATGTTTAGTTTTTTCTTAAAGGCCTACAGGTTGTATGAGTAATATTTTTTCTAGATATTAATCACATTAAGTTATATGTATGTGATTTAAGTCGTTATAGCCATGTCCGTCTGTATGTTGAAATCAACTTTCCGTAGCCCCAAATAACTTACAAACATGATTCATACATCAATATATCTGGAATTCTGCCGGCTCTGTTACTATTTAAATCGAGAAAATCGGCCCTCAAATGGCAGGGATAAAGGAAAAAACCGGGACATCCTCGATTTTTGGCCTATTTTTGATATATGTCTGTATTACTAAGTCATTAATATAGACAATATGGATATATAATGATAGATATCGCAAAGTCCATTGCAACGATGTATATAAGGCTATAGTAGGTTGGACCTACAATGGGTCAAAATGGTGAAAAATATTTTTTAATCCGATTTTCTTTTTTATCAATTTTTTGAACTAATAAATTAAAACAAAAATTTCAGATTAAAAAAAAATTGGAAAAAATTCTAACAATTTGGAAAAAAATTGTTTTTTTTTAAAAAATTTTGAAAAAACAATTTTTAAAATTTTGTTTGCTTAAAAATATTTAAATTTTGTATTTTTAAGTATAATTTAGTAAAGGTTATATAAGATTCCACACAGCCAAATATAGCTCTCTTACTTGTTCTTAATGAATTCGATTTTCGATAAAAAATTATGCACAAATCCTTTGATGGGCGTGGATTGGTACATTAGGGTGGCCCTTAATTAATAAACCAAAGTTGGATTTTGGCCAATCTCAACCCCCGTTTGGTGAACATTATTAAAAAAATCATCCTGAAATTTTTTTAGGTAAATCGGCTGGGGTTAAGACGTGCAAGCCCTCTGAAGTTTTGAGATGCATTTGCAAGAGGAAAAATGTATTTTTTCAGTTTTTGTAAAAATTTTGACATTAAAAAATTACTTTTGTAATTTAATTTAAAAGAATAGAAATGTGTACGTAGTTGTCGTTCTAATGAAACATTAAAAACAAAAATTGGTAAAAAAATGTTAAAGTTATTAAAAATTCGCCAGGCCATTACCGTGTCTCAGGCAACTAGAAGAAGAAATGTATGAACGAAATTAACATATTTTGATAAATATTAAAATAAAAGCTCATTTTTACTTAAAATATATCCATATTTACTTGTATATGAGCTTTTGTCTTCGTAGGATACCGTTAACCTATTAGCAGGTATGACCAAAAAAATTAATTTTTTTTAACAGCAGCTTCAAAACTCCATTTTAAAATTTTTAAAAATTTTGTTAAACAAATTTCAGAGTTTTTTGATCATCTCATTGGGATTTACTGAAAATATAATAGGGAATAAAAATATGAAAAAATTATGAAAATATCTCTTATATCTTTTTCGTACCTTCGATTTAAATTTTGAAATTTTCGAGAAAAAACAATTATTTGGCCATTTTTTGGCGAATGAGCTCTATTTCCTTACTGTTGTAAATTTTAAGTAAAACCTATTCAGAATATTATAGTCCAGATAATTCTAAATATACTCCGAAAGGTTTACTAATATTGGAAAACCTTAAACCTTAAATGGTGAAGGTCAAAAGTCAAATTTTTCAATATTTTGAATTTATAATTTAAAGAGCGAAATGTTGTATAGTTTTGGGTCCGATTTTGATGAAACTTAACAAAAATATAATACAAAGCCTAGTATTTACAAACAGCAGAAAAAAATTAAATTAACCCTATATAGCACTTGGGGTTAAAATTAACCAAAACAAAAAAAACAATTATGATTTTGAAATGCATCTCAAAACTTCAGAGGGCTTACCTAAAATTTTTTCAGGATGATTTTTTTTCTAATGCTCACCAAACTGGGGGGTGGGAATGGCCAAAATCCAACTTTCGTTAATTAAGGGCCACCTTATTGTTATATAGCACAGAAGGATGGCTTCATACATTTTTTGGCAAAAATTATAAGGAGTGGTCGTAGAGCACGGACATTTGACACAGAGAATTATATGGACCAAACTAAGAAAAAAATTAAATTTTATCAAAATCGACCACGCCCACTGCCCATACAGTACAAATCGATTTTTTCTCATACATTTTTTCCTATCCAAGTAAAAGTCTAGAAATTCCTATCGAAGTAAAAGTCTAGAAATTTGGTACATAAATTTTTTGAAACAAAAAAGTATCGCATGCCAAGTTTCAATAAAATCAGCCACACCCACCTCCGACGAAACCCATACATAGATAAGAATTTATTTGATATTTTGTTTACTATTCGACAAAAAATTTTAAGTTTTCATCCTGTTCCGAAAACTTCCGAAAACTATTTTTTTAATAGAAGAAGACACTTCCAACTTTAATTTTATTAAAAAAACAGCTTGGGGGTAAGCGGGGCTACTTTTTTTTCCATGGAAAATCAAATATAAAATAATTTTTAGAGACTTATAGATTTGGACATATCATCTTAACGGTTTATGATATCCCCATATATATATTTTTTTTATTTTTTCTAAAAATGTTATAATTTTCAAATATGTTAAAAGTAAATGGTATTATTAGGAAAATAATACATATATAAACCACTGAATTGCGTGAAAATATAAGTAAATTTTTGCTTAACACCCTTGAATGGACTATATTTAAATTTTTTAAAAATAAAATAAAATTTTTCTTTAAGCTATAAGCGTACATTTTATCTTTAAACATTTTTCTACAAAACTGCATCATTTGATTTTTGAAATTGAGTGTTTGAAAAATTTACTTTTTGACACCAAAATCCCTCTGTGCATAGTAGTGACCACAAACAAGCCCACCAGTGGATTAATTAGCCAACTAGAGACTATTTAATGATCTGTTGTCTCAAATGTTACTTAAATCTTAAAAGTTTATTTTTCTTAAGTTTGGTTTGGTTTTGATTTAATTTTTTTTTGCTTTATTTTATTATTGAATTGAATTTAAATTTTCTTTCATGGCAAACTTGTGTTTGTCTACTTTAATTGTTTCCTTCTATTATGCAAATGTAATGTAATCACTGCTATTGCTACGATTTGAATTGTAAATCAATTTAATATTCAACTAATTCATATGCACTAAGATCTTAGCGCAATTGAACTGAACTCAACTCAACTCCAATCGAGTAGAATTCCTTTCTACAGCCAAATCTGATAGCTTAGTTTTGCTATGGAAAATGTGTTTATGTGCTGAGCTGAAAATATCTTTAAAATACGTCGAATAACACTTCAAATGCATTATATCAATTTCAATAGATTATCAAAATGTTAGCTATAGTCAGGCTACAGGGTGAATAAATAAATTTGAATTGCAATGAAAGTAGGAAAATCTTTACAACAATTCCACTAATGTTCAACATACTAGAGCAACACCCTATAATTGCAAAAAAGTATTTAGTTCTCATTCGAATGCACAAACTTATAGGAATATTTGGCATAAATACATTTACCATTCCTAAGCAATTAAACAGTGCAAGGAATTTATTAAAGGCATTAAAATTAAGTAAAGTTTTCACTGTATACAGCTGAGTCTACAAAATATTACATTCTAAGCAATATAATTACAGAAACTAATCAGTGAAGCCAATAAAGTAGGCAAAGCGAATCCTTACTTAAAAGCAACTGCAAAGAGATTTTACAATTGAAAATATATTTAAAAATAAGAAAGTAATATTTTAAAAAAGAAACATGATTTGCTAAGTATTAAGTTTAATGAACAAACTATTTTGTCCAGTAGTTTGGAGAATACAAAATTTATTTCTTTCAATATCTGCTATATTTTGTGACTAACAAAAGCGATTGTGTATAGATTTCAGTTTTTTGCTGTTTCTGATTTTTCTTTGGCTTCAAATTGACATCTTGACATCTATTATCACACTAAAAAGTTGGGGCCATGATTTGGTTCAAGTGTTTTGTGTAAAACTAACATACATGGAAACACTCCCTCCTTCATAGAATAATCCCCCTGTTACTCCTCCTCTTCTTCATAAAGTCTGTTAAAAAAAATGATGATAATAATAGAACCAACGTATGTACATATGTCCATCCTTAAAACTATCGGAATGAAATTCTCATAAATGTTGAACATCCAATTTTTTTTTTGTGTTTCATGATTCTTCATATTTTCTTTTGTTGTCAAATCTATGAGTATAAAACAATGAAGGCCACAAAGTTAAGGATTGAAAAATATTTTTATTTGTTTATTGTTGTTCAAATATTTCATTGTTTTCAATCAGCTTACACTCATTTGCACTCTGAATAATATGACATGGGTCAAGGGTCAATTATCAATTGAAATAGTGTCAAAAAGGAAATTTTTCAATCGAAAACTTTTGTCCCTCCTTTCTTTTGGCTAACACACAGCACTAACTATTTCAAACAATTGAAAGGGTTGTAGTTGTAACCACAAGAATAAAAATAAAGGGTATTTCAGTAAATGCTGTATATTTTTAAATTTAAATAAAACAAAGTGAGATGACCATGCCCTCAAATAGCTCGTGCTTGAGCTGTGTGACACGTAGCTCCGTCCTGGTGTCCACATCGATTTCTAAGAAATATGGACATATGGCGCCGCCAGTCCAAAATCTACATCAAACAGTGACTTTTTTGGAATGGATTGGACGCTTTTGGATCTCATGTGGATTGGTTTCGTCTCAAACTCAGAAATGGCATAAAGTAGGCAAAGTGCGTGGATCGTTTCCCGAGCAGAACATATACATTAAACAATTTTATTATTTGTACGTGTTGTTGAACGCTATATGCGTCCATATTGATTTGGAAAAACAAACTGAATAAATGACAGTCAATTTGATAGATATAGTTTCAACAATATGACCGCTATCAACTGATGTAAGTCCTTATTGGAAGACCCTTTATATAGGAACTTATTTGTTGAATTTGGAAAATTTCAAAGATACTGAAAAGTTCACACAAAAGACAAGAGTGCAATCATGTTCATCAACGAAATGAGAGGAATAAAACTAAAAAATATTTGTTTAAATGTCAGCTGCAAAATTAGAAGAAACACGCAAATAAAGTTTCTTATTTCCATGTCCGACTGACCGTCTGTATGTTGAAATCGACTTTCCGTAGCCCCAAATACCTTACATACATGAGTCATACATCAATATAACCGCTATATACCCGGATCGATTGATATTTAAAATCGAGAAAATCGGACCAAAAATACCTGAGATATAAGAAAAATACCGGGACAACCTCGTTTTTTGGCCTATTTATACCCTACAAAACCATAGTGGGGAGGGTATTATGCGTTTGTTCAGATGTTTGTAACACCCACCTTAAAGTATACCGATCGACTTAGAAGCACTTTCTGAGTCGATTAAACGATGTCCGTCCGGTTGGCTGACTGGCTGTCTATGTAAACCTTGTGCGCAGAGTACAAGTCGCAATTTTGAAGCTATTTCGATCAAATTTGGTACATATTATTTTTTCGGCCCAAAGACCAAGTCTATTGAAACTGGCTGAAATCGGTCCATTATTTCACCCAGCCCCCATACAAATGTCCTTCCAAAATTGGACTTTATCGGTCATAAATGTTTAATTTATATATGTATCTCCACAAATTCCGCTCCAAATAAGACTTATATATACAAAATTCATGTCACCAAATTTTGTTACGATCGGTCCATAATTAGTTATAGCTCCCATATAGACCCGCTTCCGAAAATCAGTTTAACGTGCATAAATCGCTTAAAAATGTTGGTATACACACAAAATTCACTATAAATTACTTTCATATATACATAAATCACACGACCTAATTTCATGGTGATCGGTCCATAATTGATGATACCTCCCATATAAGGCCCACTTCCGAAAATCACTCAAAAATATAATTTTTTTAAATTTTAAAAGTAAAATGTTTTTGCTCTTTTACTTAGTGTAGGGTATGACCGACCATACTTTCTTACTTGTTTTAATCTATATTTGGATTTCTAAGTCATTAATATAGACAATATGGATATCTAATGATAGATATTTCCTTTGCAACGACGTATATATGGCCATAGTAAGTTGGACCTACTACACGCAGAGAAAAAATATAGTTGGGCATGGTTACTGTAACCATTTCAATATTGTTACAAGATTTTTAACTATATTATAGTCACAGTAACCATTTACATGATTGTGGTAACCATAATATGGTTAATTTACGATTCACATGATTGTATCAACCATATATATGGTTACAGTAAACAAATATATGTTTGTGACAACCATTCATATGATGAAGGACTTATCATATTATGTTGCTCTCGGTTTAAGGCTTATCATAATCTGAGAACAACATATTATGATAAAATTATTCATCATAAATATGGTTGCCACAAACATATATTTGTTTACTGTAACCATATATATGGTTGATACAATCATGTGAATCGTAAATTATCCATATTATGGTTACCACAATCATGTAAATGGTTACTGTAACTATAATATAGTTAAAAATCTTGTAACACTATTTAAATGGTTACAGTAACAATGCCCAATTATATTTTTTCTCTGCGTGTATGAGTCAAAATCGAGAAAAATATTTTTTAAGCCGATTTTTTTTCACCAAAAAATTTTTTTTGTCATAAATTTGTTTTCGCTAATAAATTTAATTTTTTTTTAAATTTAACAAAAATTATTATAAAAAATTAATTTTTTTTTACATAAAATTTTTTTCATTTTTTATTTTAAAAAGTATAATTTTGTGAAGGGTATATACGATTCTGCACAGTCGACTATAGCAGTCTCACTTGTTTTAAAATTTTTAAATATTGCCCCAAAACTCCAAATATAGAACGTGCAACCTCAAAACGTTATCCGATTTTTCATTTTGATTTTTAAATGATGGAGAACTATTTCAGATCTTGCAAAAGTCGAAAATAAGGGTCATCCTAATGTCTGTGCTATAGATATCAGTGTGTGAAAGCATGTGATGATGCAAATTTAAAACCGGATACGTAGTTGATCACAGTACTTCAATGTAAATTCATTTCATTGCTAACCGATGAAGATGAGGACGATAATTATTGAAAACTCAAAATAAAAGACTTTAAATATTTTATTGTTTCATTTAACAAATACACACATATTTGTTAAGCAAGCATAGCAAGTTTAGTTGTTTAGTTTTTTTATTTATATTTTGGGATATTTATAGAAAGTTTTAGCCACAAGATTGTTGCAACTGTTGACAGCAAGCTATAAGTTATTTGTAGTTAAACTATAAAACCACATAAACACTCAGGATAAATTCCAGTATAAATCCAAGATAAACATTTGTCTATTTCTAAATAAAACTAACAGTTTCAATGTTTCCATTTGTATGTATTATTTTTCTTTTTCTTTTTTGTTAGCCTTCATATTGCTTTCATGACAAATATTAGTTTTATCAATTTTCTGGATCATTCCATTTATACACATACATACATATATTCAGAGCATCAATTTTAAATTCATTCCATAACCAAAACTATTTATTTTAGAATTTTTTATTTAATTTTATTTTTGCATTATTTATAAAAACACATTTTGTTTATTTGTTTGCTAGCATTGTATTTTTGTCAATTGTTAATATTTGCATACACATGAACATGCTTGCATATGCATGCATAAACTCATGCAAACAAATAATTTTAATCTGGATTTCAATAAAAATAAAGTTATTTTTCTGTTTCAAGTGATAGTTTTAGTTGTGACCTTGTTTCTTTCAACAAATATCTTTTTAGTTTCTAAATATGTTTCATACAAATATTGTATATTTTTGCATCAGCAAGGGATTGTGTTACAATCATAATACTTTAACTTATGAATTCTAAGCCAAATTTGAGAATTTATTGTTTGTTAATATTAAGTAAAAGTAATTGAAGTTTATATATTGACCCATAATAGTATAAAATGTAGAAGGGTTTTGGCACACAAATTGCCATGGAAAAAAATAGGTTTTTATCTCTTTTTTGTTCAAGATATATTTAGATTGAAAAGTTATTTTTTTACATTTTCGAACTGACTACATCTTTGGTGTAAAAGGGGACAGTAATATTCCCAACTATTTATGTTGGGAAAATTCACATTTCAGACGAAAATTGACTCCCCAATAGAATTCTTCTACTTTCTAAAAAGTTTGTAGTGACTACACTCTGGTTTACCTGGAATGTATAAAGGAACCAATTGATTTCATTTTTGATTTCAAATGAAAAATTAAAAAAATATAAAAATTACTGTCTAAACGAGTTTCATTGGGTAATCTTCTTCTGCATCGTTATAGATAGCGAAGTCGATAGCCATGTCTGTCCGTCTGTTTGTAGAAAGCAACTTTCCATATCCCCCAATTAACTTACAAACATGATTGATACATCAGTATATTGGAAATTTTCCTGGATCGGTGGCTATTTAAAATCGAGAAAATCGGCCCATAAATGGCTGCGATATAAGGAAAAACCGGGACAACCTCAATTTTTGGCCTATTTTTGATCTATCTCTGGATTACCAAGTTATTAATATAGACAATATGGATATCTAATGATAAATATTTCAAAGTCCATTGCAACGATGTATACAAGTCTATAGTAATTTAGACCTACAATGGGTCAAAATCGGGAAAATATTTTTTAACCCGAATTTTTTTTGGAAACATTTTTTTTTAAAAATTTAAAAAAAAATTTTAGGAAATTAAAAAAAATAAAAAAAAAATTTTAAATTTTTTTTTTAAAAATTCAAAAACAATTTTGAAAAAAAAAAATTTTATTTGGTTTACCTAAAAACATTTACAATCTATATTTTAAAGTATTTTAAGATTCTTCACAGCCGAATTTAGCTCTCTTGACTAATGCACTTTTCTTGTTAAATTAAAATAAAATGTTCATAACGAAATGAAAGCAAAGACTAACAACAACAAAAATATCTTCCACTGAATGTTGAATAATTACCAAATGCATATAACCACCTGACCAAACAATCGAACATATTCAAAGTTTTTACAAAATATATGTATAAATTTTGAACTAAGGAGTGAGATCGAAAAATTCTTAACATAATCTGGCTTAAGGCTTATCATAATCTGATAACAACATATTATGATAAAATTATTCATCATAAATATGGTTGCCACAAAAACATATATTTGTTTACTGTAACCTTATATATGGTTGATTCATGTGAATCGTAAATTAACCATATTATGGTTACCACAATCATGTAAATGGTTACTGTGACCATAATATATTTAAAAAACTTGTAACAATATTGAAATGGTTACAGTAACCATGCCCAACTATATTTTTTCTCTGCGTGTAGGTGATCATTTTGTAAATTGAAGATTCCACATTTTTCGTTAGATAATTCATGAGACTTCTAGAAGATGGCACTGTGTGTATACATAGTAACAGCGGGTTTTTAGTGGTATATCGTAGGCACTGTTAGAGTTAACATCAACTGTATTACCACAGAATTGTTGTAAATAATAATGTGAGTGTGTTAGAAAAGAGTGACTATTTAAATTGTTGTGTAAATTTAAATAAATAAAGAGTTGGCGCTTGGAATCCGGTTTATTTAAAGAAAATAAACCATCGTTTTTAAAACGTAAAACCATAACAATATTAAGTAATAATTTCTTCAAATATTATAATACGATGACTTTTCTCTCTTTTACTGTATAAATTTTCATGTTTAAAAAGTTGTAGTAATTTTCCATTTCTGAATGAATTCGTGGTTATTTTTTTTGTTTTTCTCAAAATTAATAAAAGTTTTATTTATTTTTGTTTTTTTTTTTAATTCAATTTATTTTTGTTAGTTTTTTATTGTAATTTTTTATAGTTTTACGTTAGACTTTACAAATTTGTTTTAAAATATTTATTTGCTTCATAAATAAACCACAATGACAGCTGGAGTTAAGAGTTTGTAGTAAATACCAAATAAATTGTAACCTCAAAGAAGCTGTGTTAAATATTTTTTAGTTAAGCATCACCTGTTTTGTTAAGAAATTATCTTAAAGATTGTATGTATGTTTTTCTGTAAGTCTAGTATTTATGCTTGATGCCTTACACTCCTTTAGGGTCGATTATTTGGTCCATAAATTCTCATATGTTGCTGTGTTGTTGGTAATTAACAACATTGTTCAACTAATTTCCAAGCAATAGAACACATTAAGAAACCAAGTGTAACAAAACTCTTTGGAAAAAAGGAAAAATAAACTGAAAATTCCTTTTACAGCGATTGTTGAAAACAATTTTCCATTCCTTTTATGTGGCAGTAATAAAACCAGTCGAGGTCTTTTTCAACCATCTATTAAAGAAAGTAAGTAAGTAAGTGAGTGAGTGGGTAACTTAGTATTATTAACAATTTGTAGTGGCCACAAATTGAATAAACCACCTCCTTTTATTCGAAAAGGCGGTTTCTGTTTAGATAAATTTTCTGGTCTTTTATTTTATTCAAAAACAGTTTTATTATGCTATCATCGTCATAATGATTACTTATAACAAAGGAGACAATTACCACTTAGTCAAGACATTTGAAGACAAAGGAACAAAAATCGTTCTAAACTCAATGATTCCTTTTATAGTTACGTTCGTCTTAATTAAAAATTAGTTACGCATGCATTGCCACAAATGGAGCGTCTGTTGCATCAACAAAATAAAACATATTGTGTCATTGAGCGGAAACAAGAGCAGAGGTTTCAATTGAATGGTTGGTATCTTTGCTAAACGTAGCTATTGCGGTGATCGCCATTCATAGCCAACATGGGCAGAACATGATTGGTCATTTTCCCTGTAATCAGCACGATGTTCAACGTTGTTCATAAAAATTATCAAATAAAAATCACAATAAATAGCTGGTCAGATTGCAAAAGAGAAAGATGAACCGATTGAGATATTCTACTTTTAATATTGGGTGGATGACTTAAAAAAACGGGATTTGTTTTTAATATCCTATATGTCATTTTGAAGGCTACATATCTGTCATATACTCTCACTTAGCTATTGAACATTGTAGTGTAAACAAACAAGTTTTATTTTTGCTTCGAAAATGTCAAATTTTATGCCAACAAGCAGGAAGTTTTGCTTTGAAAAAAAGTACCGCTGAAGCACACCAATTACTCATCAAAGCTTGTGGTAAATGTGTTCCATCGGTTTCAATGTGCGAGAGATGGTTTGTGCGGTTCAGAAGTGGTGATTTTGATACGAAAGACAAATATCGCTAAGGGCAGCCAAAATAGATTGAAGACCAAAAATTGGAGGCATTATTCCATGAATATTGTTGCCAAGATCAACAAGAGCTTGTAAAATCATTGGGAGATACACAAGCAGCAATTTCAAAACGTTTGCGAGCAGTAGGATTCATCAAAAAGCAAGGAAATTGGGTGCCATAAGAATTGAAGCACCGAATCAATAGTTTTGATGAAAAATGTATCCATTACGATAACCCGAAGCGTAAGAGATCATATGTGAAGCTTGGTCAACCAGCCGAATCGACACCAAAGCCAAATATCCTTGGCGCTAAGGTAATTCTCTGTATTTGGTGGAACCAAAAGATTCCTATCTACTATGAGCTGCTGAAATCTGACCAGACCATCAGAAGGAACCTGTACCGAATGCAACTGATTCGTTTGAAGCGAGCATAGGCCGAAAAACGTCCAGAATATCTATCCGGCCAGACATGAAACTGTAATACTCCATCATCACAACGCTCGGCTACATGTTGCAATGCCTGCTAAAAACTATTTAGAATGAAGTGGAGTTTTGGCTCACCCACTTTATAGTCCAGACTGTGTCCCGTCTGACTAATACTTGTTTCGATTGATGCAGAAGGCTCTCTTTGAGATACGCTTCACTTTGGAAGAGAGTATCCGATATTAGCTTGATTCGATTTTGGCCTCAAAAGATGAGCAGTTCTTTCCATATGTTGCCAGAAAGATGGAAAAATTACATAGCTAACCAATGGCCAATATTTTGGATAAAAATGGCCTATTTACGTCCACCTAGGTTATAAATAATTCTATAAGTATTTCCCTTAAATGATTAGAAAAATCACTAGTTCAGGAAAGCCGTAGATTTTGAACTTTAATTTTGAATAACTTTTTGTAGTTAGCCTACTTTCAACATCAAATAATAGAGTGCGTTCAAAAGAAGAAAAATCACTTGACTTTTACATACGAACCCTTGATAAACTGTGCTGCTTTAAGTTTGCGTACTTTCTTGTGAAATCAATGCTTTCTTTACTTTTCTCTCTCTCTCTCTCAATTCAATCATCAATATTGACTAATGGCCATTGAATTGGTTGGATGGTGGGTTCTTTGCGGTTTCTGTGCATGCATATTGCTAGATGGCCCTTCATCATTCGTTTTTTTTTCAGAAAATGTTTTCATTTAGTCATATTAATGACATCTTCAAGGGGCACAATAATGACGTTTCATATTTGTTTTCCTCTTTCTGTTATTGATGTTGATAGCTCTCTTAGTTTATTATAATAAAATTTTAATACAATATTTTAGTAATTATTACAGTAATTTAATAATTTACTTAATTTAAGTGATTTTTAATAGCAAGTACAAATATTTGTACATGTACTAAAACAAATTATATATGTTTGTGTATGATTACATATGTCATTGTCATTAATATTGAATATTATTACTTTTATTGCATATTAAATTATTACTTTGAATGGTGTCATAAATTTTTAATAGCCATTGTTATTGTACAATAAATAATTAGTTTTAATTAGTCAGACTTATTATGTTATAATTAACTTTTGTTCAACATATATTCAAAAGGAAATTTAAAATTCCTAAACAATTGAAATTGGAACACTATTACAATAATGTGGATAAAAAAGCTGATTTATAAATTAAAAAATTAAATGCTTTTTATTAGATAGAGAAAAAAAGTCGATTCTCAAAAATCGTTAAGCATTTTCAATCCATGACAAAAGAACTTTTCATTACATGTTTGCACAAAGGATAAGAGCTTGTGAAAGAATTTTTATTTTCGCCTTTCAAATACGATTGAACTTTTTCTCTAAATTATAAAAACAAAAATTTCAATTGTCAACAATCATTTACAGTGGCTTAAGGTTTTCAAGGGAATTTTTCTAAAAGCCACAAAAAATTTATTAAACAAATCACAACAAAAATTTTGCATTATTTTAATACATTTACATGTAAATATTTGTGTATGTGCATGAATATCTGATAGACCGCAATATAATATTTAAATTTATGTATAATTTATTTACTTTAAAAAACATTTTCAATTAACATGAAAAACCATAAACCGCCAAAAAGTAAATTGAAGGTTTCACACTTCAATACACGCCCACATTTGTAATAATAATCTGTGATGTTTTTTTTTTAAATGATTATGTTATATTGTATGTAATTGTGAAATGGACACCATTATTATTTTTCAGCAATAATCAGAATAAAAACAATTGCATATTGAATATACATCCAGAGAAAAAAATATACATGTTTACAAGTTTTTTTTTAACAATATTATGGTTACTGTAATTATTTATATGATGGAGGTAACCATAATATGGTAATGTTGCCATCCACATGATTATCACAATTATATATATGATTGTATTAAATAAATATATGTTTATGGCAATCATGTTCATGATGAAACACCGTAACACCGTCCAACAAATAGAGAAAAAATTCGTTAGAACCGGATGATATACGTCAGAAACTATAAATTTAATGGAGAAAAACTGTGATTTGAGTTTTTCATTTCGTGATCCTGTGTCCTTTTTTAAGGACTTTAAAGTTTCAAAGAAGTAAATTTTTCAAAAAATATTTAAAAATACTTCTGCTATTCCAACAATGACAAATTGTATGCAAAAGAACAAGAAGAGATGTCAAACATGTCCTTTAAAATGTTTATCCTTTAATATCCTTTAAGATTGCCAATAAATTCCTTTTAAAAAAATAGTGCGTTAAAGACCCAAATATTCTATATTAAATGTCAAAATTTCATTTTTAAATATATATAAAGGTCAAATTCAAATATAAAAAAAATTATTAGTATACAAAAAAGTTTTATTAAGAAAAGTGCATGTTTATAAACAACACCACCATAGTGGGGGAGGTATAATGGGTTAGGGCTGTTGTTTGCAACATACACAAATATTGTCCCAACGCCCACCTTAAAGTATACCAATCTGGATCACTTTCTGAATCGACTAAGCGATGTCCGTCTGTCTGTCCATCCATGTAAACCTTGTAATCAAACTACAGGTCGCAGGTTTAAAGATATTTCTACAAAATTTGGCACAAACCTTTATAATGCCCTAGGGACAAAGGCTATTGAATTTGGTTAGAATCAGCCCATTATTTATCCTAGCCCCCATATAATTGGCCTATTTGAAAATAGTTAAGCTCTCATAAATATCTTAATTATAAACATATTCAAACCAAATTCAGCACAATTAACTTTTATGTAAGCCGAACTCTCACGACCAAATTTCGTGACGATCGGTCTACAATATTCCATAGCTCCCATATAAGCAACATTCTCGAAAATGCCATTAATATTCATAAATCTCTGAAATATGTCAGTATCCAAACAAAATTCAACACAAATATGTTTCATATATTCGCAATTCATCCCACCAAATTTTGTGACGATTGGTCCATAATTAGTCATAGCTCCCATATAAGGCCCACTACCGAAAATGTGTGTATTCTAATAAGATTCAACAGAAATAAGTTTCATATCAAAAGAAAACTCTTTATAATCATATACCCGGGGGAGGGTATCATAAGGTCGGGCTTGCCCGACTATACCATTTTACTTGTTTATTAAAAAGTCTTCTTCGTTGGTTTTCGTAACGGATTAAAATAAAATATAAAAAATCAAATATTCAAATTAAAATATTTTTTAACACTTAAGTAGTTAAGATAGAAGGATGAAATTTTGGCATGTGGTATTCAATATTTGGATCTTTAACTCACTATTTTTTTAAAAAAAATTATTGGAAATCTAAAAGGATATTCAAGGATAAAAATTTGAAAGGACATTTTTGACATCTTTTATCCTTACAGGATAAAATAAATATTTTAAAACTCTTCTTGATCATTTGACACCAAATTTGACATAGTAGGATGATCAGAAGTATTTAAAAACATTTTTTTTAAAAATTTACTCCTCTGAAAATTCTTCTGAAAGTCCTTTAAAAAAAAACAGGATCACGAAATGAAAAACTGAGAACGCAGTTTTTCTTCATTTAATTTATTGTTTCGTACGGTGTTATGAATTCTGTTGAATATTAAGCAGCAATTTAATTATTAACAGAAATATTTAAATTAGGTTTTTGTAATTGTTGCGAAGTTTCTGTGTATATTTGAAAAATATTAAATTATTATTAGGTTCAATGATATTTATTTTGATACATAAATAAATATGTAAATAAGTAAATTTGTGTGAATACATTTGCATTGACCTTTTCCTAAGTATTTCGAAAATGTGTAGTTTTAGTCATAATAAAGGGCGTAGAAAATAAAAAAGAATTTAAGTATTTTTTATACCATTCACCATAAGTGGCAAGGCTATATATGAGTCTATATTAATGACTTAGTAATCCAGATATTGATCAAAATTAGGCCAAAAATCGAGGTTGTGCTGGTTTTTTCCGTATATCTCTTATTTGTTGGCCGATTTTCTCGATTTTGTCGGCCAGGCAGACAGACTGACCGACTCCGCTATCTAGAATGATCTAGAATATATATACTTTGAGGGGTCGAATGTCGACGAAGTTCATAAAGATTATCAAATAAGATAATTGCAATCAATTGCTGGTCAGATTACAACAGACAATGAAAATACATTAATGTTCTCTTTTTGCCTACCACTGATTTAACAACACAGCAATGATTTCCGAAAGTAAATATTAACATAAATTCACACACTCTCTTTATTAATATTAAAAATATTGATGTGTATGCAAATAAGAGCAAGAAGTAAAATCAATAGTAAAACACGAAATCCCATAAAAATTCATATTTAAATGAGAATAATACAGAACAGCAACTACTGCAACAACAAAAAGTGAATATTTATGAATTGAAATGTGAAGATTTCACATGTTTGTGGGAGTGTTGCACAAGTATGTATGTAGGCAGTAGGAATATGCCAAAAAAATTGTAATTAAAAAAATAATTTCCAATTATTATGGAGCTATCATTATAATTTAATAAGCTTCACTGATTTATATATCCTATATCACCGCTGATGGTAAATGAGGGTGTATATGAATTGATAATTTCATGTGTAATACTGTAAAATATTCATCGAAAACACCACAAATTAAATTTGTTATTGATCCTTATGAGTTTTAAATTAATTTAGCTCGGGATATCTATTTGTCTGTGTAAAACAAGCTGACTATCAAAATACTCTCCCGAAATTAACAGTATTCAGTCCAAAATTTTTATCATTGTTCTAGGCGGTTTGGTATTGAAAATCAGCAAAATCGGTTTAGTAGAAAAAAGCTAAGAAACAAAATGTAAATGTATGTATTTTCTTAAAATAAACGCAAGTTCTCTCTTAATTAATTATTTTTCATTTTTTTAAGAGCTACGGAAAATTTCCCTTTCTGGCATTTTAGAAAAAATTCATGAAATTTTGCCTAAATTATCATATTTTTTTTATTTTGTATTGGGAATGACAATTTAATTAAATTTTCCGAAAAATTTATGAAAATTTCTTTCTGGGATTTTGGGAATTTTTATTTTTATTAACAAAAATAATTTGTTATAAATATTGAACAAAATCTAAATTTATATAGTTTTTTTTTTCGAAATTTTCCTTTCTGGGATTTTGGAAAATATTTTGGGAATTTACGGGATTGTTATTTTTTATTTTATTAAAATAATGTATTTATTCTTAAAATCATAATTTGTCATAAACAATGGACAAATTTATATTTTTTGATTTTGTGGAAAACTCAAGTAGTTTTTCTAATAGCAAAAATGTTTATTAAATAATGAACAAAATATGTATTTTAAAAGGTTCTGCAATTTTACCTTTCTGGGATTTTAGAAAACCATTTTGGGAATTAACCCTCAATTTACTTATTAGTTTTATTTTTGCACTAAAAATGATAATTTCATTAAATTTTACCAATTACGAAAATTTCAGCCAAACATTTTTGGAATAAAAGAATTATTTTATTTCCTATGAATATAAAGTTTTCTGTACTTAAAAATAATAATTTGTCATAAATATTGAACGAAATTTCAATATTTTAGAAATTTTTTTTTGGGAATTTACAGGTTTATTCGATATTTTATTATAATAAAGCTTTTTTCCTAAAAACAATAATTTGTTATAAATATTGAACAAAATTTACATTTTGACAGATTTTAAAAATTTCCGTTTCTGGATTTTCGAAAACAAAACATTTTGGGAATTTACGAAATTTATTTATAATTTTTTATTTTGTACTAGAAATGATAATAAGGAGTGAGATCGAAAAATTCTTAACATACATATATGTTTATAAAAAAGAAACCACTAAACTTACAGCTTTAATTTTTTTTTTATTTGATTGAAATTATTATTACAATTTACAAAAAAAATTATTTTTATAGTTTTAATCACTAGTGATGAAATTTTGAACCTTTTTCGGAAACCCTTCCATTAACGTTTTTATAGTGCTTTCTGTCACTTTGCTCGAACATGTAGTCCATCTCCGTTTAAAATCTACCACACTTTTGGACACCTTTTTTGTACTCTTCAATTCTCTTTTAACAAGAGCCCAATATCTCTCCACTGGCCTTAGCTCCGGGCAGTTTGGAGGATTTGCCTCTCTTGGTACAAATACCACATTATTGTTCTTGTACCACTCAAGGGCTTGTTTGCCATAGTGACAGGATGCCAAGTCAGGCCAAAAATAAGTGGACACATTATGAAGTCTTATGAATGGAAGCAGCCTTTTTTGTAAACATTCCTTGATGTAAATTTCGGTATTTATAGAGCCCGTTGTAACAAATGAGTGGCTTCTTTTGCCGCAACTGCATATTGCTTGCCATACCAAGAACTTTCTGGGAAATTTTGTCTGCTTTTGGGTCCTAAACTTTTCTTCAACATTCCCTCGAGCATCAGCAACATAAAATTTTTGACCTGGAAGTTGCGAAAAATCTGCCAGAACATACGTTTCGTCATCCATTATGCAGCAAGAATATTTTTTTATAAAACTTGACTTCAATTTCCGTGCTCTGTTTTTGGCCTCTAAATTTTTAGTAGCGTTCCTGTCAGGAACTTTTTGAGCCTTGTATGTTTTTAAACCTGCATTAGCTTTAACTTTTCGTACCAAATAGTCCGAGCACTGAGCTAACCGGGCTGCTTTCCTACCGGATGTGTTGGGAGCTCTTTTGAAAATGCGTTCTATTTTTTTGGCTTTAGAAACATCATGTGGACCATTCCTTCTACCTGAACCAGGTTTTCTATCAACTGACAAGTTCTCCCGGTACTGTTTAATAACATTGGAAACAGTTTGACGGCAGACCTTTGTATGCTTGGCCAACTTTTTGTAAGACCAAGTTGGGTTTTGTTGAAAATATTTAATAATTTCAGTACGCACTTTTTTCTGGTCACTCATTTTAATCAGATTAACAAAAAAATTAATATAATTGACATTACACATAATAACTGATATGTTTTTCAAAGGTAACTTGATCAAAAAAAAATTCAAATAATACTTGGGTTAAAAAATGTAATGAAAAACGTGTGTTAAGAATTTTTCGATCTCACTCCTTATAATGAAATTTTTCCAAAAATTTACGAAAATTACCTTCTTGGGAATTCAGCAAAACATTATGGGAATTTATGGGATTAAATTATTTTTTATTAATATAAAATTTTCTTTTCAAAAAACAATAATTTTTCATTAATATTTGTCAAACTTCAATAATTAAAGTTTTTCCGAAATTTTGCTTTCTGGGATTTTGGAAAAACTTTTTGGGAATTTACGGAGTTATTAGAATTTGTTAAAAATAATGTGAAAAATTTAATTTTTTCTTGAGTTTCTGCAATTTTATAGGATTTTTCTGGAAAGGTTCTGGAAATTTTCCTATCTGGGATTTAAGAAAACCATTCTTTGAATCTACTGGGATTTAGGAAAATATTTTTGGATTTCTCTATAAATTTCCAGATTTTAAATATTAAAATGTTCTGGAAAAATGTGCCTTTCTGGGATTTTAGATAAACATTTTGGGAATTTAATAAAACAATTAATTATATAATATATTTATCAATACTTTGTATACTTCTGCTTAAATATCTCAGAAGTACGTGCCAACATTGTTAAATCAATAACGAATGTAATGCAAGTCAATTGTACATTTAAAAATTAAGTACAATGTGAAAGAATAAATGAAAAGTAAGTCTGTAAGTAGCCTACCTTTCCTTCCATTTTCTTTTCCGTCACTTATATTCCTTATTACCATGGATAGTTTTGTTCTGGAACCTTGAAAGATGCTTAAAAACTGAAAACAATTTTAAAGCATTTGCCATGAGATGCGGAGTGCAAGTTAAAATTTTCTTGCCATTTTAAGATGCTTAATTAAAGTTTTTTTTTGTTGGTTTGAGCAAAAGCATTGCATATTGAGTAGCAAACACTGCAACTACTCCTGCAATTATCATTGGGTGGAAGGAAGTGCTGTATAATAGTTTGCATTGAATGGAATTGAATTTTGTTTGGGCATAAAGCTGATCACTTTAACTATTTTGGGCAGATTTCCAAGTTTTTTTTTGTTCATATTTCTTGCTTACGGAGAGCATCTTTAGCACCATTTCTGTCTTTAACTAAGCCTGGTTGTATTATCGATTAAAGCTATTGTAGAGCAATGATGCAGTAGGTAGTGCAGTTTGTTGTGTGTGTAATTTTCATGCGTTACAAAACATTTCATTTTATCTGGCCATTGGTCTGAAAATAATGACCTCCAATTGCAGTTTGTAAACTTTATAACTGATATATACTTGCAGGCAAAAACACATTTATGTATGTTTGAATTTGCTACACTGAAAATGCTAGACTTAAATCAATGAGCGGCATAAAGAGATCATGGAGCATGAATTATTAAACCAGCTGCTGATTGTGATAATTTCTATGAACTTCGTTGTTATTCTTGTATTGTACAGCTAAATAAACGATTATGTTCGTACTCTCGTATTTTTAAGTGCCGATCACTGATTTTAATGCAGTTGTTGGTCAGTCTGTTAGTGCAGTCAGTTTATGAGTTGAACATACATATGAAAACAATCTGTGTTTGTATCTCCAACCACATGTGTATGTGTACATATTCACTCATATACACATTGTTTTCAATCCATTAATGTCTGTCTATCTGTATCCAGTCTAGTGGTGTAGTTTTATACAGACATATTCGTGCTATGAAAATTGTAGAAAAGTGCTAAATACAAGTGTTAATAATTCCAATTGTTTGCTGTTGGTGGAATTGTTGTTTGTTTTATTTTTTTTTTAAATTTCCACTCACAAATTTGAAAATAAATAGTGTAAAGTATTGAAAGATATTCGTGCATATAAAAGTACACAGACATGATAATATACAGATGTATAAATGTATATTAGGGGCGACTTTATTTTAAACTTTTTCGCTTTTCAAGGTCTAAAATTATTCTTTGTCATCTTAAAATCAAATGCTGAAAATATATAATATGCTCGACTACCATTACCGCTATGCTACCGTTATTGAAATAACTGCAATTATCGTTACCAATATAATCGAAAATACACAGAGAACACAGATTCGTGATAGCAACCGAATTTGTTGCCAACTGAATGATCCTACCTTAGTGATCGAATTTTACAGCGTTGGCTACCAAATTTTAGAAGGGATAATAAAAGTTTGGTTACTTCAACCGAAATTCTTCTTTATCAATTGACTTTCTGTTGATAGAACCGAAAAATTCTATGTGTGCAACCGAATCAATCGATTGGCCACAAATTCGGTTGCTACTACGAATCTGTTTTCTCTGTGTACCGTTACCGAAATAACTTTAATTAGAGTTACCGCAAAAATGAACGTTAACGTAACTTTAACGTTTTTTAAATAATTTAATTCAGGATGAAAAATACCCTCTTAGGCCAACTAACATTACCGTTAGTTACCATTACTGATATTCTATTTTCAATGGGATTTTATTCTACATTTGATTTGAAAATATTGCTACTTTGACCAATAACTCCAAATAAGTGATGCAAACTCTTAACTTTATCCGCTCAAAATTTCAGTTTTTGTTTTTCAGATTACGAGAACAATTACACCTTTGAGAGCATCGAAAAACTGCAAAACAAAGGCCACCCTAATATACACAGAATGGATGTTGGTTTTATTTTGCAAACAAAAAAAGTGAATTCAACATGCATGCCTTCACAAATTTGACTGTCTGTGGATGAGTGTATAGTTATCCTTGTTTATACATATGAATATTGTATCAGTATATGAATAAAATGCATGCGCTACTCTACTGCCAATATTGTTTCGACATAATGAACATTTAACGATTGACTGAACACATTTATAGCGTATGTCTGATTATTTGTATATGGCACAAACATTTTTATGTACAATGTCCATGTATTTAGGTGATAATGTTGCAAAAGCCTGTTTGCACACAGCCAGCACACAATGTATTCCCAAAATACACTCATTCGTACAGTGAATAGTAGTTGTTTTGTAGTTTTATTTTATTTTTGTTTTTTTTGGAGTCTATTAGATGGAAAAATTGAATAAACATAAGCTTTAATCGTGTGCAGCAGTTATGCCATGATTAAATGCACATTTCATTGTTATTTATTTTTAAAACAATTTGAGTTTTCTCTATGGAAATAAATAATGTTGGGTTTTTAAAATATAAAGCCACATTTCTGTTTTGTGTGGTGTGTGAAAAAACCTTGATTATGATTTTGATATAATTGCAGCTATCATTTTAAATTTTTGTTACTAAAAATAAAATTGAAAATCCAGTGGGGCAAAATAATTAATAGCTCATTACGACATATATTTTCAAATTTAATAATTGGGGGATTCAAATGGTCTCCTATTGAGTCATGTTGTCATAATGTCCTAATATATTATTTTAGTTTAAAAAATGTTTGTTGTGTTTCAATTTGTTTGAACTAAAATAACATAATAGGACATAATGACAATATGACTCAATAGGAGACCGTTTGAATCCCCCAATTGTTTTAATTTTTCTTAATTTAAAAAAAGTCACATTTAGAGGCTCCTTAAACATAAAAACAATTTAATTACATTGTAAAGAGAAGTTAACAAACTAAACAAAGATTAAAACTATACATATAAGCATGTTCACGTTCAAGAACGCGACATTCGTATATCTTTGAAGCGAAACAATATAAAGAAAGCTTAAAATTGTTTGCTCATTTTAATTTCTCTCTAACATTTTACTTAAACTATGTATTAGCAAGAAAGTTGGGATCCAGAACGCGACAAGAAAAAATAGAACATTTAAAAAACCTGATAATTGAAACATAATTTTTTAAAACTATTTTTTGTGAACTAAAGTACAATTTTTTGGCTTTCTATTGATAGTTGTTATGTAGAAATTTTTGCACGCTTTTAGGACGTGACAAATATTCCCATCATGCTCATAATAAGGATTAACTCTTTTTTAACTCTTTACATTTCCATTTCCATTCCATACTTTATCATAATATTTTCTATTCATTAGTGGATTGATCTCTTTTAATTTTTCCCCAGTACCGCATTAAACCTTATCTTCTTCTTTCGGTACAAGTTTTTTAAAGCTTATGGTGAATGTGTTCCATATATTTCAACATGCAAGATATTGTTTGTGAGGTTTAGAAGTGATGATTTTGACACTGAAGATAAAGATCGTCCAGGCCAGCCAAAAAAGTAAGAAGACCTTGAATTGAAAGCATTACTCCATGAAGGTTGTTGTGAAACTCAACAAGAACTTGCTAAATCATTGGGAGCTACTCAAGCAGCAATTTCAAAACGTTTGTGAGCAGCAGGATTCATCCAAAAGCAGGGAAATTGGGTACCATACGAATTGAAGTCGAGAGACCTTGAAAATTTTGCATGTCCGAAATAAAGCTTGAATGCTATAAAAGAATATGATTTTTGCACCGAATCATTATTTGCGTTTAAAAATAGATTCATTACGATAATCCGAAGCGTTTCAGATCGTACGTGAAGCCCATCCAACCAGCCGAATCGATACCAAAGCCAAATAGCCATCATGACAACGCTCGGCCACATATTGCAATACCTGTTAAAAATTATTTAGAAAGAAGTGGTTGGTACCTTGCCCTGTCCGACTACTATTTGTTTCGATCGGTGCAGAACGCTCTTTCTGGGATGCGCTTCTTGATTCGTTCATGGTCTCATCTTTTAAGTTCTTTTGCCTCGAAATCCATATCTTGTCGGAAAGATGGCAAAAGGTGATAGCTGTCAATGGCCAATACTTTGAATAAATTTATATTGTACGAATGTTTCAAAATAAAAGCTAAATATTTGAAAAAAATCCGCATTTTTTGAGATTTGTTATTGAAAATCCAATAAAAAAAACCTCATTTAAAATCCGAAAAATGTGATTTTTATACCCTTCACTTTTGTGAGAAGGGTGTATATAAGTTTGTCATTCCGTTTGTAATTTCTAAATTTTTCATTTCCGACCCTATAAAGTATATATATTCTGGATCCTTATAGATAGCGGAGTCGATTAAGCCATGTCCGTCTGTCTGTCTGCTGAAATCAATTTTCTGAAGACCCCAGATATTTTCGGGAACCAAATCTTCAATAATTCTGTCAGACATGCTTTCGAGAAGTTTGCTATTTAAAATCAGCAAAATCGGTCCATAAATAAGGGAGATATGAGCAAAAAACCGGGACAACCTCGATTTTTGACCTATTTTTGATCTATATCTGGATTACTAAGTCATTAATATAGACAATATGGATATCTAATGATAGATATTTCAAAGTCCATTGCAACGATGTAGATAAGGCTATAGTAAGTTGGACCTACAATGGGTAAAAATCGGGAAAAATATTTTTTTACCCGAATTTTTTGTTCATCTAAAATTTTTTGTGTCATACATGTTTTTACCAAAAAAAAAAAAATTTTAAAAATAATTAAAAAAAAATTTTTTTAAAAACAATTATAAAAATAATTAAATTTTGTTTACCTAAAAATATTTAAAAAAAATTTATTTTAAAGTATAATTTGGTGAGGTATATATGTAAGATTTGGCACAGCCGAATATAGCTCTCTTACTTGTTTTATATAAATTAATGATCTTTTTTCATTTAAATTCATTAACAGTTGTTTGATTTATATTATTAATAAAGTAATTCTTTAGTTGAAAGATAACAAATTGTTATTAAGTAATGTTTATTTATTAGTTTTTATAGGGCGATTAATAGCAACTCCCACGTACAAATTTCTTTACACTTGTTGGTCTTTCTGTCTGCTATTTAAATGACATGCTACAGACCTTTGATGTAGACTCAGATAAGTTTATTTTTGTTGGACTTAAAATAATTTTTGTACAGGTCGTTTGTTTGATTGTTTAAAGTTATTTCCATATTTTTGTCACTTGTAAGCTGATTTTGTTTTTATACCCTTCACCTTCGTGAGAAGGGTATATATAAGTTTGTCATTCCGTTTGTAATTTCTACATTTTTCATTTCCGACCCTATAAAGTATATATATTCTGGATCCTTATAGATAGCGGAGTCGATTTAGCCATGTCCGTCTGTCTGTCTGTCTGTCTGTCTGTCTGTCTGTCTGTCTGTCTGTCTGTCTGTCTGTCTGTCTGTCTGTCTGTCTGTCTGTCTGTCTGTCTGTCTGTCTGTCTGTCTGTCTGTCTGTCTGTCTGTCTGTCTGTCTGTCTGTCTGTCTGTCTGTCTGTCTGTCTGTCTGTCTGTCTGTCTGTCTGTCTGTCTGTCTGTCTGTCTGTCTGTCTGTCTGTCTGTCTGTCTGTCTGTCTGTCTGTCTGTCTGTCTGTCTGTCTGTCTGTCTGTCTGTCTGTCTGTCTGTCTGTCTGTCTGTCTGTCTGTCTGTCTGTCTGTCTGTCTGTCTGTCTGTCTGTCTGTCTGTCTGTCTGTCTGTCTGTCTGTCTGTCTGTCTGTCTGTCTGTCTGTCTGTCTGTCTGTCTGTCTGTCTGTCTGTCTGTCTGTCTGTCTGTCTGTCTGTCTGTCTGTCTGTCTGTCTGTCTGTCTGTCTGTCTGTCTGTCTGTCTGTCTGTCTGTCTGTCTGTCTGTCTGTCTGTCTGTCTGTCTGTCTGTCTGTCTGTCTGTCTGTCTGTCTGTCTGTCTGTCTGTCTGTCTGTCTGTCTGTCTGTCTGTCTGTCTGTCTGTCTGTCTGTCTGTCTGTCTGTCTGTCTGTCTGTCTGTCTGTCTGTCTGTCTGTCTGTCTGTCTGTCTGTCTGTCTGTCTGTCTGTCTGTCTGTCTGTCTGTCTGTCTGTCTGTCTGTCTGTCTGTCTGTCTGTCTGTCTGTCTGTCTGTCTGTCTGTCTGTCTGTCTGTCTGTCTGTCTGTCTGTCTGTCTGTCTGTCTGTCTGTCTGTCTGTCTGTCTGTCTGTCTGTCTGTCTGTCTGTCTGTCTGTCTGTCTGTCTGTCTGTCTGTCTGTCTGTCTGTCTGTCTGTCTGTCTGTCTGTCTGTCTGTCTGTCTGTCTGTCTGTCTGTCTGTCTGTCTGTCTGTCTGTCTGTCTGTCTGTCTGTCTGTCTGTCTGTCTGTCTGTCTGTCTGTCTGTCTGTCTGTCTGTCTGTCTGTCTGTCTGTCTGTCTGTCTGTCTGTCTGTCTGTCTGTCTGTCTGTCTGTCTGTCTGTCTGTCTGTCTGTCTGTCTGTCTGTCTGTCTGTCTGTCTGTCTGTCTGTCTGTCTGTCTGTCCGTCTGTCTGTCTGTCTGTTGAAATCAGTTTTCTGAAGACCCCAGATATCTTCGGGATCCAAATCTTCAATAATTCTGTCAGACATGCTTTCGAGAATTTTGCTATTTAAAATCAGCAAAATCGGTCCACAAATGGCTGAGATATGAGGAAAAAACCAAGACAACCTCGATTTTTGACCTATTTTTTACCTATATCTGGATTACTAAGACATTAATATAGACAATATGGATATCTAATGATAGATATTTCAAAGACATTTGAAACTACGTATATAAGACCATAGTAAGTTGGACCTACAATGGGTCAAAATCGGGAAAAAAATTTTAACCCGAATTTTTTAAAAAAAAAAAAATTGAAAAAACAAAAAATATTTTTTTTAAAATTTTAAAAAAAATTAAAAAAAAAAAAAAAATTTTTAAATTAAAAAAAAAATTTGAAAAAAAATTTTTTTTTTAAATTTAAAAAAAAAAAAATTTTAAAATTTAAAAAAAAAAATTAAAATAACAATCGAAAAAAAATTTTTTCCAAAAAATTAAAAAAATGGAAAAAAAATTAAATTTTGTTTACCTAAAAATATTTAAAAGTTTGAAGTATAATTTGGTGAAGGGTATATAAGATTCGGCACAGCCGAATATACCACTCTTACTTGTTTCTTCAAATATTGTTTTTAAGTTTTAATTTTTTTTGTTTGTTTATTGTTATCCAAAATATGTTGATTTAATAGGCTTATAGAAAGACCTCCGCTATTATATTATCAAAATCAAAAGTGAAATAGTAGCAGAAACCAATAAAAAAATGTCTGTAATAAAAACAACTTAAGAAGAAAACAACAAAACTAGCCAGTTGTTGTAATGATTCTGGCCTAAATGTCTGCTGCAAAAGATTCAATGTTTCTTCAAATAAGCAACATGTTGCTGATACATTTTCTATATCAAACTCACCACACTATGATGAATGCACTTTTGTGTTTTTAAAACAAAATCCTAAACATGTTTTGCAATAGATTCTTGTCTAGATTCCAAAAAAAATTCTGCCACATTACAAAAAGAAATACTAAACTGGAATGTAAACAATTTTGTAAACAAAAACATGCATAGAACCTAAAAAAACAAATACTCACGAATGCATGAACAAAGAAGTCACGAAGAGCATAGAGAGATGAATTTTCTCTCGTTAAAATTTGCCAGGATTTTATTGAAATAGTTGTAATTGTATGTATGTGAGTGTTTTGAGAATATGCTCCAGTTCTCAATGTTTTTAAAAGAGCCATTACTCGTTGTTATTGTTGGTATAACGAGTTCCTATTTGGTTTCATAGAATTCGCTATATTTATTATTGTTTAAAAAAAACAGTTATTCTCTGTTGTTGTTCGTATTTGGTGTAATGGTCGTGCGAGAGAGAGAGCTTTGTAGATATTAAGTGTGCTGGAAATGCTAGTTTTTACGTGATGTTAAACCGGTTAACATGTGTTTCGCTAAAAACCGGTGAAATCTCAAGCTACATATGATATATTTTTAGAAATTTAAAATTTTAATTAATTTAACAAAGAAAATTTATAATAACAAAAGCTAAAATTAAGCCAGAATACATACATAAAGTAAAATTTATAAAAAAAATTGCACAACATTTTATTTTAAACAAATATAGTTATTATTGTGTTCACACAACAAGTCTTCTAATGACACAGCAATCTATTAAAATTTATAAAATTAAATCTAAATATACAAAATACCTTATATAATCCTTTAAACAATATATACAATTATATCCTAAAATTGTTTGCCTTCAAAATGTTTGAATAAACATAAAACTAAAAGGTCAACAAATTATTAAAAAAGAACTAATCATATTATTGCCGCGTATTCTTTTTACTTCATTTGCTAAATAATAGGAAAATCTAAAATCTTAAAAAATCCAATAAAAAAATTTTAAAATGAAAGATGAAAATATTTCAGCCATAAGAAGTCATAACCTTTTATATCCTCCTCCACAAAAATATATTCAACCGCTAAAAATATGAAGCAATAAAATATAAAATAATAACAAAAAAAACATTTACCAAATATTGTCGTCATTGCTTTATAAGGATACAGAGTCTAGCAACAAAATATAAAAAGGATTATCTCATGCTTATATAAGAACAGACATACTAAGTAAGTTTTTCTTTTACACTATGGTTTAAAACAAATAAATTTAGCTGAAATATAAAAAAAAATTAGTTGAGATATTATTAGGGTGATAACGAAATAATTTCATCAAAATTTAATAGCAATTATTGTTAAAACCCATTTTGAAAGCACTTCATATGATACTTATGTCATGAGATGTACATATGTTTGTACACTTTGGGAGGATCCATTTCAAAACGGAAAGCGGTTGGTTTTGACATCTCTGAATTCAATTACACAGTACAACATTTTTAAGTTCATTACTTTGGGACTCAATTCTGACAACTGCACGTGAAAGTACTTTTATTATTCTATATTCTTACAATTTTGTTAACAATATTATAGTCACAGTAACTATTTACATGATTGTGCTAACCATAATATGGTTAATTTACGATTCACGTGATATTATCAATCATATATATGGTTACAGTAAACATTTATATGTTTGTGACAACCATTTATCCCAAAATCATGTGTTCTACTGTGTTATATGTATTTACAACAATTATCATGTATTGTTAGTAGGGGGATCGATTCTTCTACATTTCGAAAATTTAATATAAACCGGTTTCGGTTTCGTTTTTTTATAATAACCGGTTTTTTGGAAAAATATAAAAACGCCTAGAAATAAAAAGAAAAAATAGTTTTATTTATTAAAATAGTAGTGATTAAAACAATTTTGATTACTTCTTTTATCATTCAGAAGGTCTTCATTTCAAATTTGACCCATTTTGAAATAAATATTTAATTTTTTCTAAAAGTGAGTGGTTGATATTTTTGATATTTTATGAATTTTATTTCATTCCAATATATCTCTTCTTCATCATACTTTCGGAACTACTGTTTTTCTTATCCTTCATAAGGTCTTCGGTAAAATGTTACCCATTTTGAAATTAAAAACGTACGCCTTTTTTTAAAAAAGTAGTATTTCTAATACTTTTTTTTAAAAAGTAGTATTTCTACTCCTTTTTTTAAAAAAGTAGTATTTCTACTACTATTTTTTAAAAAGTAGTATTTCTACTCCTTTTTTTAAAAATGTAGTATTTCTACTACTTTTTTTTAACTCCTCCTCTACTCCTTCTTTTAAAAAAGTAGTATTTCTACTACTTTTTTTTAAAAAAAGTAGTACTTCTACTCCTTTTTTTTTAAAAAAAGTAGTTTTTCTACTCTACTCCTTTTTTTAAAAAAAGTAGTATTTCACTCTACTCCTTTTTTAAAAATTAAAAAAGTAGTATTTCTACTCCTTTTTTTAAAAAAGTATTTCTACTCCTTTTTTTAAAAAAGTAGTATTTCTACTCTACTCCTTTTTTAAAAATTAAAAAAGTAGTATTTCTACTCCTTTTTTTAAAAAAGTATTTCTACTCCTTTTTTTAAAAAAAGTAGCCTTTGAGCTTTTCAAAAAAACCGAATCCGACCTTAGCAAAAAGAGCGGTTATAACCGGTTATTAAAAACCGGGCCGAGGGTGATCGGCCAGGTTTCGGTTTTTTTTAAAAAAAAAAAGAATTTTTTTTTTAAATTTAAAAAAAAAAATTTTTTTTCTTTTAAAATTTAAAAAAAAAATTTAAATTTTAAAAAAACAATTAGAAAATTTTTTTTCCCAAAAAATGAAAAAACTGGAAAAAAAAAATTTTGTTCACCTAAAAATTTTTATTTTGAAGTATAATTTGGTGAAGGGTATAAAGATTCGGCACAGCCGAATATAGCTCTCTTACTTGTTTTTTTTATAACATTTTTATTCACCTTTTGTTCTATTTGTAACACAAAAAAAAAAACATATAAATTGAAAAATATGTTTTGGAAAGTTTCTGCTTTATAATAAATCGGTAAACTTTGTGCCAAAGTAAAAATGGCAAATTCCAACATAGACGAGGTCATACACAAAAACTAAATTAGCCAGATGTATGCAGGCTATAGAAAATATTTATTCATTCAATGTTCCATTCAGTTTCATTGAAAACTACTTGTAGGCTCTGTGGGTACAATAGTACTCAAAGGTCTGAAGAGTATATAATACATATAGATATATAGTTATAAACATGTAGTTTCATCTAAAAGGATATAGAAGGAGCATTTCACTACACTATTAGGGTGAACCTGATACCTGCTTAGTCTTTTGTGAGATCTTAGCGATGTTTAAGTTCTGTGAAGTAGAACAAAAACATTGAAAACCACAACTATAGCAGCAGCAACTAGAACTGCCAGCACGAATATCGATTGCAAAATAATAAACTTTATCTTTTCTAAGTAATTGTTGAAGTTTTTTATTCTATATTGAGTTTAAATGTTGAGATTTTTATTGAAGATTAGAAGAAATCAAAATAAATAAAAAAATAAAACTTTTAAATGGATGAAGTAAAGGGAGAAAGGGAAATTTAATAAACACTATTCTCACTCTTAATGTTTTGAGAAGAACACGGTTTCGTGAGTGCTTGAAAATTATTATGAATTGCTACTGAAACTTTTTCATTTGCTGTCTATCTTTTTATTTTCCAATTGTTTTTCAATTTAAGTTAAAATAGATAAGTATTATTAGAAATTGATAAAACCTTAAGAAAACTTTACAGAAGAAGTCTTTTTGTAATTGCTTGCATTTTTCATTTTTATGAAAATAAATTCGCAATGTCCACTTAAGATAAACTAAATTTTTCTTAATCTTAATCGATAAATCTAAATCACCGATTTTCATATAAAATCCAGAATCTAAAATATTGTTGGTTAAGCTTTTTTGGAATAGTAGTTTTCCTTTGTAAATGGTGTTTTCCATTTAATAATGAGGTTTTGTTTAATAAGTATTGCTAAAATTTAAGTGATATTATTGCTTTTCTATTATTTAACTTCTATGAACTTTCTTTATATTATATTTTTCTCAATTTACTAAAAATTTAACTTTTATCTTAACTCAAAATGCAGTTCTCTCTTTTGGCTACTAAAAGTAAAATTTAAGAAAATATTATTAATAAAGTAAGAGGTAATAAGAATAAAATCAAACTAGACAATGTAGTAATAATTAAAAATTAAAAAGGCTCATTATTGGCCCCTTCGTTCCGCCTCTACTCTTTTGTATGACAATAGAAGAAAAAAACATGAAAATATATTGCTTCTATGAAAGAATAGGGAAAGGAATCCAATTCAAATGAAACCAAAGAGGAAACATGAAAAACATAAAGAAAATATCAGCTTTCCTCTACCGAAGAATATTGTTTGGAATGAAATAAAGGAAAAAAACTCATAAAAATAAACAAAATACAAAGAAATTGCCGACAAAAATAACAATTGACATTTTTTATTATGACAAAATGCAGTATGGAGCAGGAATATTGTGTATGTTTGTATGAAGAAGTGGAAGTACATACAATTTTAAGGCTTAAGCTTCCTTTATTTTCTGCCTTCCTCTTTCTTCATTTCAGCATTCCTTATATGTATTGTATTGTATTGCAACAATGTCTTATAAGTATTGCAACATAAGAGGCAAAGACGAATGGGCAAAAGACAATGAAATCTTAACACATTTTCTACGTGCAGACACTTGTTCACTCATTTGCTGGGCGAATTGAAGCCAGGCCATTTATTCATTGAACCAACCATCCATCTTGGAAGTCAACACATTTTTATGCATTCATCACTTTGGTGTAGTTACTTCAAGATTTTTTAGGTATCAGAGTACGATCAATGAAAACTTGCAAATATGTTACAACACTTAAGTATTAACACTAGCTGTTAATGGACAAACTAAAGACCACATTTGTTTTCACACTTGTTCAGTTTAGCTTAAAACACGTGTTAGTTGCAAAAACATCTTGAAAATAAATTAAAAATTCTTTAGCAAGTTGTCTGTTTTTAGTGTAATTTTTTCATAAGTCACGATTCATGACTTTTTCCATTTCCACGGAACATTGTTCTCGAATTTCAAGTTTCTAACTTTAGCGGTTTGTGCTAAACTAGTCAGTCTGTGGACATTCTCACGGCCCAGAACGCGACATACGTATGCATTTGAAGTTAACAGACATAAAGAAATCTTATTTTTTTTCTTCTTTCGAATTTAGTAGCTTTATTTTTAGTACAAAATACAGATTAAGGCCCTAATTTTGTAAATCACGTCACCAAAGTGATGTTTGTTTTTGTTTTGTGTACACAATTTTCAAATTATGAAGGGCAAATCAACGCTTGAATTTTTGTGCGTTTGTTTGGTTCACAATTTGTACATAAAACAAAAACAAATTTTTGAAATGTGTGAATTGTTGTTTTTGCTTTGCACATAAATATCACTTTGGTGACGTGATTTACAAAATTAGGGCCTAAGTCATTTTGTTTCCAATATATTAACAATAATCATGGGATCCAGAACGCGACAAAAAATATAATTACTTCTTGATTTCATCTAGAAAAATTTAAAAATAAGCGAATTGGAATATAGGTTTTTAAAGCATTTTTTTTTTATTTTATTTACCACTTTCATTAGCGACCCCACAAAGTATATGGGGGATTTCATGTCAAGTGGACCAATTTTTAAAATCGATGTCTTCCGATCGGGATGAAATTTGCACCAAGGTTAGACCTATTTAGTGTTTATAAACCGGTTAACCGAAAAACCGGTTTTTCTTCGAAATCTCTGTTTTTTGCGAACCGGATAATTTGAAATGTTGATTTTCGGTTAACCTGTTTATCCGGTTTTTATCATTCGGTTAACTGGTTTTTAAAATGTGTGACTAAAATTAACAAATCTCATGATTTGAAACCTAAACTGCTGATTTACAATATAAACCTCTTTAGATTAATATTTTTAAGAATTAAAATGATATTAAATAGTAGATGACGATGAGTTTACTTAGAAACTTCTTCAGAATAAATTAACATAATGAAACTATTAAAAATTAAAATTAAATTCCTCATAATTTTATAAGTTTAGGCTAAATCTCACTAATATTCATTAAAAACTTAGTAATGATTTTGCCAAACGTTACATTGAATTCTATTTACATACCTTTCAATAAATTTGACTTCATTAGTGTGTTTTGTTCTTAAAATTTTAATTTATTAATCATTTCGTTAGTTTTTCAGAAATATTACAGGAGAGACAAAAAACGTTCTGAAATCAATGATTTGAAATATTTTTGAAATCTAATAATGGAGTTTTATTAATTATTTGGTATGATTTATAATGACAAATAATCACAGGTAAGAAGAAACGCATTTGCATCTTATAGGTCCTTTTTTGGGACTTGGAACATTTTATGTTTCATATCAGAAAGTCGAGTTGATAATAAATTATGAAATATCTAATTAATAAATTGATTTACAGTTTTTGGTTGAAATTTATTGAATAAACCAATAATTAAAACATGTATTATATATTTAGTAACATGTTTATACTCAACTCCATTTGACTGAGAAAATAATTTTGAAATTTTTACTAAATAAAATGGACTTAGCACTTTTGTATATTTATATTTAATAATAACCATTCCTGACTACTAAAAACTAAAATTTTTAACACTGTTTTTTCGTTGTCGGTTAACCGAAAAACCGGTTTTTTAAAAAGTCCGTTTTTTATAAACACTAGACCTATTGGTTAGTAATTCAGATACACTCTCTCTGAGTTATAGGGGTTCAAAATTTGATATTTTAGCCAAACATGTGTTTTTTCTCATCCATGTAACTTATTACCTATTGTTCTTAGCAAAATGTGTCCCAAATAGTTTAGATAGCTAATTCTTCAATCTTTCGAAAAAAATATTTCAAAAAAAAAAAAAAATTTTAATATTTTTTTTTCCGAATTTGGTCGCTTAGTGCGATGCGAATTCGATATCTATCAAAATAAATGCCGATCGGAAGACATCGATTTTAAAAATTTGTTCACTTGATATGAAATTCCCCATATATATTCTGGATCGTTGTAGATAGCAAAGTCAATACATGCATGTCCGTCTGACCGTCTGTATGTTGAAATCAGCTTTCCTTAGTTCCAAACAACTTTCTTACATGATTCATACATCAATATATCGGGAATTCTCCCGGCTCGGTTGCTATTTACAAACGAGAGAATCGGCCCACAAATGGCTGATATATAAGGAAAAAACCAGGACATCCTTGATTTTTGACTTATATCTGGATTACTATGTTATTAATATAGACAATATGAATATCTAATGATAGATATCTCAAAGACATTTGCAACGGCGTATATAAAGCCAAAGTAAGTCGGACCTACAATTGGTCAAAATCGGGGGAAAAAATGTAATCGATTTTTTTCCAACAAAAAATGTTTTGTTATAAAATTTTTTTCACAAATAAATTTTTTTTAAAAAAAAATTAGGAATAAAAGTTATAGCAATACAATTTTTTTCGCTAATAAATTAAAATATTTTTTTTTTTTAAATTTTGTTTGCATAAAAATATTTAAAATTTTTATTTTAAAGAATAATTTGGTGAAGGGTATATGAGATTCGGCATAGCCGAATAATGTGGCTTTCATTTGATAGTTATCATGTTGAAATTGTTGCCAATACAATATATACAAGATTTCTAGTATTTGGCTAAAACTTTGACTAGTTTTTATACAAACATTTAGAACAAATGTCTGTCTAATTGTTGATTCAAAGTAGTGTATGAAAATTCACATACTGATTACATAGAGTCAATTACCTTACTACTTAGCTAACTGTTTATTTGATTAGCTACATTACTAGTTGTAAAAATCGTTCAAAAGTTTTTAAAATTGTAAAACTAATCTACTTATGATATTCCTTAATTTGTTTTTAACATATATGCAAGACATTCTATTACATTGTTTTACTTGATTACTGGTGAAAAACGACTTTTTATAAATTTACTCCAAATTAATATCAATCATACGCACCCATAAACATTTATACAAAATTCGGATATTCTTTAAAATATTTCCTTTCCATTTTTTAACAGTATGATTTAGTGTGATTTAGTACGCGATATATTGCGTCACATTTGTAATAATTATTATTTAAAGTAAATTCTACAGAAGCTTTTTATTTGTCCCGCTGCTCTTTACTGTGGAAATGCTCATAATGTTACCCTATTTAAACTATTGAATTTGTTTTTTCTTACATTCCAAATGAGGTATTGTTACATAAAAGAATTTATGTGAAATTTTTATACCTTTTTTTCATACATATTTTTTCTATGTCTGTAGTTTTATTTCAGTAGCTACAAGTTTCTATGCTGGGGCTAAAAAATAAGTTGCAAGTTATTTTTTGGTTTTTATATCTTTTCACAGAATTATTTTTAGCTTAGGGAACAGTTGCATTGAAATCGCAAGAACATGCATGATGTAGCAACACACATTACTATTTTTCGTTGTTAAGGGTTATATTTTTTCTTAAACTTCAAGAGTCTACAACATTTGCTTTTCTTAAAATAAGAAAAAAATCTCTTTTTTTCACCAGCAACTTTAGTAAAATTTCTAAAAATATAAAAAGGAAGTTACTAAAGAACAAAAGGCATGCAATGCAGTTTTATTATAAAAAAGGAAAAGTATAAAGATGTATTTATTACATACATACATTTACTTACATCTGTATACATAAGAATATATATGTGAATACAGCACACCACCAAACATTGACTAAGTATGCTAGAGAATTTTTGCAGAAATTTTTACTTACTTTATGTCACATTAGCCAAGTACCGGTTGCTTGCATCCTGTATGTGTCTGAGCCAACAACTTGCGCTGTTTGCAACTTACACTTATTCACACACCAACATTGTTGCTGTGAAACCTACTTGCCACCAACAGTGTTTAGTTTTTTTTAGCCCATTTTTCTTGGAATTTCTTTTGCAACCCATATTAACATATGAGGAAATTAAAAAAAATTTCAGAATTAAAAATTTTGTTCTTTTAACAGGAACGTAGTTTGTAATTGTAAACTTAGATACTTAAGCATGTTGAAAGTGTTTGCATTAATAAGTTTTCTCATTGCGCGCAAAAGTTATGTTGGTTTAAAATTTAAAATTAAAACAATCTATGAAATTCTAAAGAGTCAATTCGTAGAACTCTTTCGGAACTATAAGCATATGTAAGAATATTTATTACATATTGTTACGTTTTTACCTTTTAAAAATGGTGGTTTATTTCTTTTAAATAAACCGTATTATTTTCATCGCAAATAAAAGCGACCAGTAGTTTGAACATTTTTAACAATTCCTTATATATTAAGGAGTACATAATATATATATATTTTAAAAAGTTATTCTCTTTTAAGTTACTCTCTATTAAAGCGCCAACGATACACTGACTCACTAACAATCCGCTGTTACTATTTATATACACAGCGCCGTCTTTTAGAAGTCTCATGAATAATCAAACGGAAAAGCTAGAATGTTTCCACTATGATCACCAAATACTTTCTGGAGCTGTTGCACAGTTAAAGTTGTCAGAATTAAATACCATTAAATTCGGGAATAGCCGGGTATCCGGGAATGAAAAATGCATAAAGATTATTTGCTAATCCCTTCCGAATTTAATTTTTTTTTATCGAAATTTTGTGTTTTAAATTTCCAAATCTAGGATATCAAACGACCAATAATTTTAGATACTGTAATGTATTGCAAATCCGTCCTATTATTATTTTACTAGCCTGTTACCATGTGGACTTTATGTGAAAAAAGGTTTGACATACTGGATTTTTTCAATATTTATCCCAAGTTAGAAGGCCTAAATTAAGAATCCCATATATGTTTCAAAACATAAACAAAAATCTTGTAAACTAGTGTTATTTTTCAAGTTTCTAGTAGTAAATCACTTTTATGGTTGACCAAGTAGTATACTTAATATGAATTACATATTAGAATAAAAATTACTCATACCACCCGTAACTCTTACCCGTAACAAATTTGTTTTTTAATGATTTGAAATACGGGTGGTATGAGTAATTTGGAATTAAAACTTTTATACGCAAAAGCATGAATTTTTATAAACAAAATCTATAATAAAGGTATTTTATTGTAATCTATTCTTTCAGAATATTTTCTATTTATATATCTATTTCTGTAATATTTTTCTAAATATTTTAATTTTTCATGAGAATAAAAATTGATGTATAAACACCAGATAGTATAAGCTTTTTGGGTTTAATTTTGGAATACTTATATATCTTTCGAACAAGCCTTTCACCAAAGTTTGACAATGTGTAGTGTAGTTTTTTAAGGCATATCCTATGTTGGTGCCAATAGTTTTTATTTTTGTTAGAGTAACCTAAGATTTGAGATTCACAAATTTTTTTCTATGGTCTACCGATATGTGTCACAAATTTTTTTCATTTCGAAACCCAGTTTCAACGAATCTCCAAAAAATTGATTTTCCTCATATATCCTTAAGAGTGAGTGTATATTTCTTTACTCCTTAGAGTACCATACAGCACTGAATATCCTGTTAAATGTAGCAACATTTCAAACACATATTTCCACATATGAATAAGTATTACAGTACGAGTATTTTATTCTATAAATTCATATATTTTGTGTGTAACTATGTGTAACAAGCACCAACTGATGCTGTACCTTTTTTTCTTGTTTTTTTTTGAAAATACTGAATTGAAAGTTTTTGTTCACACATTTTTTTTTGATATTTCTCCTACAATTGTTCTATTCCTGTTTGAGTATTTTTTGTGTTTGTTACAGCATTGTCTAGAAGTGTGGACAAGATTATATTATCGATGTTGTCTATTGCACATAGTTCAGAAGGTGTGTTGCTGTACGACTAGATTTGTACTTATCACATTTTGCTTTATTCTTTTTTTACATTTCTGGGTTTATCGTTTAGTTTTTGCTATTTTTATACACCTGACAGATGAATGTTACACCTTTGCTATCATCTTGTTTTCAAGTCTTTTTTTTGAAACTACAAAAGAAAATTTACAATGTTGTTAAATGCGTATACATCTGTCATTTTAACAATTCCGAAATAAGAAGGAAGTTTAGACTGTTAACTTTATGTGGATTAAATTCAATAAACCATAAGTCAATCACATTTTAATAGTCTTAAAACAGTTGTTTTAAAACATGACAGAAATATTAAAGGAAGCAGTTTTCTATGAAAGTTTCCTAAAAATTTAAACGCTTTTCGTATTTTATCATTTACTCTTGTAGCATAATAAATTATTTAACTGGAACAAAAATTACACACATTTTTGAGAAAATGTTAATTTTTAGGTTTTATGAAAAATCTTGAAAAAATCATTCAGAAATTTTTCAAATTGTTTTACAAATATTAAACATATTTTTTAATAATATTCCCTTATTTGTTCTTAACGTATATATAAAACATTCCAATGGTCTGTTTAATTTAGTTCCCAGTGAAAATTGCGTTTTTGTAAAATAAGTCAAAAATTAATATCAATCATACGCACCCATGAACTTTGATACAAATTTCCGATTTTCTTTAAAACTATTAAAGATTTACAAAGTTTTTTAATATACAAGAATGGCTGAAGGGATTTACAATTTTAAATAATATTAGAATTTACCTACTAACAGAGCTGGGAGTTAGTAGTTAATATTTCTTTAAGTTTTATTGAAAATTTTAAAAAACTCATTTATAAGTTTTTAAAATTGTTTTATAAATTGTAAACAAATCTATTGATTACATTCCTTAATTTGTTCTTAACATACATGTAAAACATTCGAATGGTCTATTTAACTTAGTTCCTATTGAAAATTGTGTTTTTTATAAAATTAGTCCAAAATTAACATCAATCATACGTCCCCATGAACTTTTATAAAAATTTCCAATTTTCTTTAAAACCGTTAAATATTTACAAAATTTTGTAATATAAAAGAACAGCTTAAGTGATTAATAATATTGTAATTTACCTACTAACAGAGCTGGCAATTAGTAGTTAACATTTGTTTAATTTTTATTGAAAATTTTCAAAAACTCATTTATAAGTTTTTAAATTGTTTTATAAATGTTAAACAAATCTACTAATGACATTCCTTAATTTGTTTTTAACATCTATGTAGATCATTTCATTGCTTCATTTAAATGCGTTGTTGGTGAAAAATGCGTTTTTATAAAATTAGTCCAAAATTAATATCAATCATACGCAACCATGAATATTTATACAAATTTTAAATTTTCTTTAAAACTGTTAGAGATTTTGAACATTTTGACTATGATGGGGAATGGCTAAAGTATTTTAAATGATTTACAATTTAAAAAATATTAGAATTTAACTACTAACAGCTGTGGGAGTGCAAATAAAAGAGTTGTTTGTACCTATTGAAATTATACATATTGAAATTCTTAATAAATTATGTATTAAACTCTTATTTCATCATTACGTTCTTCATAAAATACCAAATTTTTCTAAGAATTTGAATTCCCTGTAATAAATAAAGCATTGTTATCTCGAATAAATTTGATATAAAACCAAAATTCAATTACAACTTACTCTGCTTAAGACATTTTCTATAATAATCCTTAATAAATTAAACAATGTCTTGATTTTGCAGAATTTTGTATTTAACGAAAATAAATTCTTACATAATTAAATACAAATACAATGAGTTATTCTAAAAATAAATTCATACAATGATTGTGTATTTAAATAAAGCATTCAATAGATATCTATGTTATTGCTAGTGCTGCTGTGTAAATAATATTTTAATATTCCTAAACAAATTATAATAGTAATTATCAGAATTAAGTACTAAATAATTGAAATTCTCGTTATGAATAATTTATTGAATTTAGCTACATTCTTGTACTCAAACATAGTTTGCTACACAGACAGACAATTGAGTTTTTTTTACATTTTCACATTAATTAACATAAATATTTATGTTCACTTAATTGCTTAATTCAATTTTAGTCAATCCGACTTAATTAAAAGTTTAAAAAATTTGCAATAACTACGTATTTGGAATTCCTGCAATGCTTTAGAAGAGTTACACATTGTTTGCAGTTTTTGGTTATTTTTCTCTTTTATGGAGTTCTACGAAAAATATCAGCATTTCATATGTTATTTTGCTGATATTGCTGGATAGATTTTAAAAATAAATATTAATGACACTGGAAAGGGGGGAAAAATGTTGCAGAAAACATTAAAAACATTTAAAATGAACAATAAGTAAAAGTAAATGTATATACTTATACTACATGCAATCACTCATAAACAACTACATTTACTACAGTTTCCATACAAGAGTACACAGAATGCAGAGTATTGTAAATAGTTAAACAATTTTTTTTTTTTAAAAATTTGTAAAAATCAAACAACATTAGCAGCTGGAAAATGAATATGAACATGAGAAACATTATGAAATAGTAATAGTACTTAAATGCATATTGGCATTATACAATTATTCTCACATTCTGCCTCTTTCAAAATTTTTTGGAACAGACAATTATTCCATACAAATGTAGATTATTTAAATGAATATTTCTTATTGCATTGGTTTGCTTTTATTGTATTTTGTAATTTACTTTGTTGCTTCTGTTTTCATAACTATACAAAATAGTAGTTTGCTAAATTTAAAAGTGTCTACACGAAAAACAGATGATTTAAGGAATGGAATCAGTCATGAGAAATCTGTATACGAATACAACATCTCGACTTTTGCCCCAAAATCTATCAAATTTTATAGAATGTTAGCAATCTGTAGAATGAAAAAAAACTGGAATAAATACATAATTGGTCGTCATAAGTTAATATGGCTCTTGGATTATAATGCATTTCCTTTTCTATTGTTATCTGATCAGCTATGGATTGTGATTTTTGTTTATTTTTAGAAAATGTAGATGAACTTCGTTGATCGTGTTCGGCACCAGGTGGCCATGAGTGCCGATTATGGGTGGTTGTGGTTTAAGGTGACTCTTATATTGGACTTTTTGATTTTCATTTCTCTCAAGGTCAAAAATTGTTCTCTTAATTATTTATGTTTCGATCTTCATAATATTTGTATCTGTTTTTTTAGTCCTGTAAGTTGGCAGACTGAAATAACTAAGTATGTGTCCCTTTTAATAGTGTGTTTCTGTCGGCATACTTTTTAATTATTATGTTATTTAACCATTTCTTGTTATTGTTGCTGTATTTAATTGCCTTACATTTACTGTTTACACTTTTCAATCTTTTCCACAATCATTTAAGCTGATTTTTTCCTCACTTCTCGTGATTTATTCTTACTTCATTTACCCCTTTCCTCATTCATATAGTACTTGCCACAACAAAAAAGAAAAACAACAATATACTATAATAGCAAGAGTAATAAAAAAATATCTGTATAATAATCTACTTCTTTTAAGGCTATAGTCGGCATAAAGAGAACATGGAACTTGTTAAGCTTTTTCTTTTTCTGTTGTAAAATGACTAGTTATTTATTGCGAGTGTTGTTTTTCATTTGATAAATTTTATGATTCTTACGATCATATTCATCCTTTAATGTCTATGAGTGGTGAACACTGTTCTAAAGCATTGTATTTTGTTTTTGTGCATGTGTGTATTTCACTTCCCAGAAATTCTGTTTTACTGTCTCAAACTAATGAGACAAATATGTTACACATAATTGGTTACAAATCAGAAAATTTTGTAAATCTTCCATAAGTTTTGAAAATTGTTTTGGAAATGTTAAACAAATCTTTTGATAATATTCCATAATTTGTTCTTAACAAATATGTAGAACATTACATTGCTCTGTTTAACTTGGTTCCTGGTGAAAATTGCGTTTTTATAAAATTAGTCAAAATTAATATTAATCATACGCACCCATTAACATTTATACAAATTTTGAATTTTCCTTAAAACTGTGGAAAATTAAAAAAATTTTAATAATGCTCAAGAAGGGCTAAGGTCTTTGAAATGATTTACAATTCAAAATAGGAATGGAATTTAACTTCTCACAGAGCTGGGAGTGCAAGAAAATTACCAACATAATTTGTTGATTAATTTTGTTTTACATTATTGAAAATTACTGTCTAAAAGGGATACATTAGCTACTTATAAATCTACTGGGCTGTTAATACTTGTGTATTAAATGCACTTATATGCTCTTGAGCTGCTATTGTCTAGTAAATAAATCTCGTAATGCCTTTCAACATTATCATTGATGTTGTATAAAATAATTGAGCTTTTGTGGCATTAAAAACTTATTACAGGCTATAGTCGTGTTTATATTATTGTCCACAAGTCAGATTTTTAACTGTCATTTGCCTTTATATGGTCTTTTATGAATTTAAAATATTAATTATGCCTTTATGCATTTAAAATTTTTTGCTACTTACCACACAACTGACAGTTTCTTTGCTCTTATGGTTATAGGGAATTGTGTGCTTTGTATTGAATTGTATTAAAATTATTAACGAATTTTGTAATTACCAACAATCTTTGTGTGTTGCAAAAGGTTGTGTGTGCCCATTCATGCCCAAAACCAGTTAATTATTTCTCTCTTTGTAGAAGTAGATTAACAAACTAAAGTTTAATTGATAAATATATTGAAAAGGAAAAGCATGATTTATTACTTGCTCGATTAAATTGTATAAAGGACTTGGTTATATACATTATTATACATGATTTTGTTTAAATACATATAAAGGAATTTATATCCTTTTAATGGATTTCATTTGAAGTTTATTTAGTTGATGATTTGTTTAATTGTTTACAAATGATGTTGAAATTAAATTATATTTTATAACATTTTCTCTAATAATTGATTTATATCTGCAAGTGATAGCTTTCTTATTGTTTAATAAAATCATCAACATATATATTTGTTTTAAGATTAATAGATTATGTAGAGCATTGTGAAGTTTTTATTAATTCATTAATTACAATGTATGGTAATTATTAAATACTTGCAAGTAGAAAATGTCATTAAAGAGAGTTTTAGGTTTTAATGAGGACTTAACATGTCAGTCAGAGCAAAAAAATAATATAAAAGCTATGAACAGAATGCCACATTATTATAGTTTGTGATCCAATGCATTTGCTTTTAAATTTTTGAAGATACAAGCTAAAATGACTTCTTTTTTTTTTGTCACGTTTTTGAACTCACGTTTATTGAAAATATATTGACAAAACGACAAAATCTACCATTTAGTTATACTGAAGTTGTATTAAAAAATCGAAACAAAATAAAAAAATAGTTGTTTCACTTAAAAGGGGTATAAATGTCGCGTTCTTGATCCTTGAAATACCCATATGCATTGACTGAAATATTAACAAAGAATACACAAAATAGGTGGGACCAATTGTTAATATTCCTAGGAATAGCACTTCTAATATTTGCAGCATGCATGTTGCATCTATCAACTAGAAACCAACTGAGGCTTAAGTTCACAAATTAAAACTAGCGGCTTTAAGGATGCATATGAATTATTTAATATTATTTTTTGGTAGGTTTCAATATTAAATTTTCATCGATTTCAGGCTACGTTTACAATTTTTGTCCAAAAAAAGTTGATATTAAGTACATCCACTGATTTCATTTTAACCAAAAGTGTTTCCATTACTTAAACTTCAAGTTTAATTAAATTCCTTTTGGTATCTCTCAGTTACTGTGGTACTTAATCTATTATAAACAATTTTATAAACTCTGTGCGATTAAGTACCCATAAGTGTATAAGCAATGCAAATGATAAATTCTATTGAAATTTTGAACAGAAACTTTGTGTTCATTTATTTTAATATTTATTTTATGATCCACATAATCTATGAGAAAATTTATGTAGAATGTTTATCAGAATGTATGACTGGACCAGTTATATTTTAGCCATCTGTGGTTTATTAAATTTTACATTACACAAATGGCTGCTGCACAAACTATTGTGTTTTTATCATTTTATTATTGTTGCTAAAAATACCATGTGGAAATAAATGCATTTGGGAGTAGTTGAACTGCTATATAAAACACATTACCCTATTTGTATTTATGCAGAAATGTTTTCATTAATTTCCAAACATTTATCGTTTCATAAAACAGTGTAGCTTTAATATGTATTATAATTATCTCCAGCAATTATAAATAATTGCACAGAGTGTTGAAAGTGTAAGCAAGAGATGAGATATATATGGGGATGTAGTAGTTATAGCTTAGCAAAATATACGATTCAGTAATAAGTGATGGGAAATTGATTCATATAAAGTTTAAATACTTTTATAATTATAGTTTTCTAGATATTCGAAATTAACTATTTACTTTACGTGGAAAGTGCTACATTTTCAGCCATTCGGCAACAGTTTAAGAATGTCGTCCCTTTTTTGGTTAAACTTCATGCGGTGATAAGAAATTGATTCATATAAAGTTTGAAGACTTTCGCAATTATAGTTCTCCTGACATTTATAAAAAAAAATATTTCTTTTGTATGATAGATGCCACGCCCACTAATTCAATTTCACAAATTTTCAGCCAAACTTCATAAAGTGATATGAAATTAATTCATAGAAAGTTCTTCAGATATTTGAAAAGAACTATTTCCATTGTATGGGAGTTGCCACGCCCACTAATACAATACCAACCATTTTAAAATGAGTAAACACCTCAAATTATTTGATTTTTTTTAAGATAATGAAAACTCTAAAATCTATCCAACGATTCAAATTTAAAAGTTTCGGTTTGTTGGAGATTGGTCGGACTATGATTTTCATGATTTTTAAAAAAAAATCAAAAAAAAAAGTTCACTGGTGCTTACTTCACGCAAAATTTTAAGACTTTCACAATTATAGTTCACAAGATATTAAATAACAACTATTTACTTTGTGTGGGAGGTGCCATGCCCACTTGAAATTAAAAAATAAAAATTAGCCTTTTGTTCCTTCCAGATATGGAGGAATATACAGTAAATATTTCAAGAGGATAGGTTCAGTTGTTTAGCCTCCTATAAGGTACAAATAAACACAAATATGAATGTATTTAAATATATATAGAACAATTAAGAAGATATATATGCAACTCCTAAAGGTTATAATATTTTGCTCAAATTTTCAGCATATTGTCTTTCGATGTCGCAGAACAATTTTTGAACTTAATGGGTATAGAAAATTGTAAAAGTCCATAATAAGGACCACCTTAATGTCTATATGTGTAGGAGTAAATACATGTAAATACATGTAAATTAGTTGTATGTAGTTTATTTTATTATGAAGTAAATAATTAATGTTGATGTTGATATTGATATTGAGAGTTATTTTGTTACATTTTATTATTGTATTATTATGTGGATATAATTATAAATTGAAACAATCACATTGTAGGAAACTTATTTACATAATTTTAATGTTATTTATATTATACTATTTATTTACATACATGCAAATGTTTATAATTTTTCGTACGAGGACTGTCTGAAAAACTTATTACAGAATAAAAGGTACTTTTTCGAATTTTTTTCAAATTGATTTTATGGTATAATATTTGGGTTGAAATCATCTAGAAAAAATCAATTTACCAAAATTTTTAAATTTTTCAAAAAAGTACATTTTGTTCTGCGGCTCCTCACATGACATTTTTTTCAATATTAAATTCCGATAGGTATTAAAAAATCGATGTTTAATAGCCTGACTCTGTCGGATTTTTACCTTTGGTGTATGTCGAAAAGCGGCTTCGCATAATAATAATTCTATTATCGGCCTTACAAATTATTTTTTATATTTACTGTATAACTTCTAAAGCAAAATAGATCAGTAACCAGTAATTTTTGAAAGAACTTTTTTTGATTTTCTCGAAAAAGAGTCAAATTGACCCATTAATAGAAGAGCAATTTATCACAAAAATTATACCCATAAAATTTCACAATATAACTCTGATAACACCGTACGACACTCAATATTAGACACGAACCGGATGACATACGTCTGAAACAATAAATTAAATGGAGAAAAAATGCGATTTCAGTTTTTCATTTCGTGATCCTGTTTCCTTTTAAAAGGACTTCAAATTTTCAGAGGAGTACATTTTTAAAAAAATCTTTTAAAATACTTCTGATCATCCTACTATGTCAAATTTGGTGTCAAATGATCAAGAAGAATTGTAAAATGTTTCGTATTATTTTTATTTTATCCTGTAAGGATCAAAATATGTCAAAAATGTTCTTTAAAATATTTATCCTTGAATATCCTTTTAGATTTCCAATATCCTTTTAGATTTCCAATATTTTTTTTTTAAGAAAATAGTGCGTTAAAGACCCAAATATTGAATACCACATGCCAAAATTTCTATCTCAACTACTTAAGTGTTAAAAAATATTTTAAATTTGAATTATTTGATTTTTTATATGTTATTTTAATCCGTTGTGAAAAGCAACGAAGAAGACTTTTTAATAAACAAGTAAAATGGTATAGTCGGGCAAGCCCGACCTTATGATACCCTACACCGGGTAATCATATAGAAAGAGTTTTCTTTTGATATGAAACTTATTTGTGTTGAATCTTATTTGAATACACACATTTTCGGTAGTGGTCCTTATATGGGAGCTATGACTAATTATGGACCAATCGTCACAAAATTTGGATGAATTGCGAATATATGGAGCATATTTGTGTTGAATTTTGTTTCGATACTGACATATTTCAGAGATTTATGTATATTAATGACATTTTCGAGAATGTTGCTTATATGGGAGCTATGGAATATTTTTGACCGATCTTCACGAAATTTGGTCGTAAGAGTTCGGCTTACATAAAACTTATGAGAGCTTAACTATTTTCAAATAGGCCAATTGTATGGGGGCTAGGATAAATAATGGGCTGATTCTAACCAAATTCAGTAGCCTTAGGTCCTTAGGGCATTATAAAGGTTTGTGCCAAAATTTGTCGAATTATCTTTAAACCTGCGACCTGTAGTTTGATTACAAGGTTTACATGGATTGACGGACGGACATCGCTTAGTCGACTCAGAAAGTGATCCTGAGCAGATTGGTATACTTTAAGGCGGGTGTTGGGACAATATTTTTGTATGTTGTAAACAACAGCCATAACCCATTATACCTCCCCAACTATGGTGGTGTAGTTTATAAACATGCACTTTTCTTAATAAAACTTTTTTGTATACTAATAAATTTTTTTTATATTTTAATTTGACCTTTATATATATAAAGGATGAAATTTTGACATTTAGTATAGAATATTTGGGTCTGGCAATCTTAAGTCTATTAAAGGATAAACATTTGAAAGGGCATTTTTGACATCTTTTGATCCTTACAGGATAAAATAAAGATAATACAAAATATTTTACAACTCTTCTTGTTCTTTTGACATACAATTTGTCATTGTATATCATATTTTTAAATATTTTTTAAAAATGTACTTCTTTGAAACTTTGAAGTCCTTATAAAGGGACACAGGATCACGAAATGAAAAACTGAAAACACAGTTTTTCTCCATTAAATTTATAGTTTGAGACATATATCATCGTGTCTAACGAATTTTTTCTCTATTTGTCGGACGGTTTAATAAGGATTCTCTCAGACATTAACTTACAACATTTTATTCATTTAGCATAATACTCCCTTCGGTCAAATAATTAAAACTTTGACCCACTGGACTAAAGGTTTATTATACAAAAATCTACTCAACACGACCTTTCAGAATTATAGGGTCGCTATTCTGTTTCAAAAATGCTGCTGGACAGTGTTATTATAAACAAATTCAAAATTCAATAAATTCTATAGCAAGTAAGTGACTAATTTTTTATATTACAAAATTATTTCATAAAAAAATATTCAATGTTGCAGCAGCAGCTCTGCTCAAGACTATTACAGCAGAATTTTTCGTCCTTGAATTTTTTGTTTTTGTATAAACCTTCATAAAGTAATAATGCTCTATTGTTCGTTATTATTCGCAGAAGTGTAATTAAGAGAGATTGATTTGAATAGTTATTAACGAGTAAAATACAAAAAAATAAAAAATTAAAAAGTAAATATAAAAATAAAGTGATTACCAAGAAATCTCTGATGAACTTTTTATTAAATATTCAATTCAAATAAAAATCAATGTACATATGTAATTTAAATCAGCATTAATGAAGCGTAAAGTTTTTTTTTTGTTTAAATAACTTTTAATTTTTCAATTCATCAGGATGTTCTGGGAAAAAAATACGATTGATGTCTGAATGGTTTATAATTTAAAGGGAACATTATTTATCTTAATTTCCATTGAAAAACAATTACTTTGCGATGCTATAAGTTTTCATTGATTACCAATGTATTTATATGTCCTTTATATTTATATATTGTCTTTTTAAGAATTTTTCAATCATTAACTTATTTATGTTACATCAGAATTATATTGCAATTTTATTTTATCAGTCTTTTAGGCAGCGAAATATTATTTCTAATTTATATAAATTATAAATAAAGCAATTTGAAAAGGGAATCTCCAAAAAATACAATAATTATACTACATCCACATTAGAAACCTAGATTTCTTCTATACAATTATGTTCATTTCTTTTTCTGATGAATTTACTCTTATTTTCTTATATTTAAACCAAACCAAACTAAACATTAAAAATAAAAGTCTAGTTTTCACAATAACAGTACAAAAATGGAAATTAACCCTTAAGAGTACTTGGGGTCAAAATGAATGTGTTTTTCGTGATTTTAAAAGTTGAGGGTCATTTGGACCCAAGTGCTATTAAGGGTTAATTTCCATTTTTGTACTGTTATTGTGAATACTAGACTTCATTTTATATTTTTCTTAAGTTTCATCAAAATCGGCCCAAAAATATATAATATTTCGCTATCTTTCCATGAGAAATTCCAAATATTGAAAAAATTGACTTTGACCTCCACGATTTAAGGGTTAAAGTTTTCCGATTTTAGCTAAACTTTCAGACTATATTTAAAATTACCTGGACTATATTCTGAACAGCTTTTACTTAAAAATCATTACAGTAAGGAAATTCTGGTCATTCCCCAAAATATGGCCAAAACATTAGTTTTTCTTGAAAATCGCAAAATTTATATCGCAGGTACGGCAAAACTATAGGAGGTATTGCCATACTTTTTTCACATTTTTATTCCCTATTATGTTGTCAATAAATCCCCATGTGATGATCTGATCTGATCTGAAATTTGTTTAACAAAATTTTTATAAATTTGAAATTGGAGTTTTGAAACTGCCCTTAAAAAAATTTTATTTTTTTGGTTATACCTGCGAATAGGTTAACGGTATCCTACGTGGACAAAAACTCATATACAAGTAAATATGGATATATTTTAAGTAAAAATAAACTTTTGTTTTAATATTTCTCAAAATATGTTAATTTTGTTCATAAATTTCTTGTTCTAGTGGCCTGAGACACGTTAATGGCCTGGCGATTTTTTAATAACTTTAACATTTTTTCACCAATTTTTGTCTTTTATATCTTATTAACCAGTTAAAGTTATCCTATCATCCTAATATTTTACACAATGTGTTTCTATAATACATAGAACAATTCTAGAGGGGGGGACGGCCTGTACCTAGAAAGTTTTTTTCGTCCATACAATCTTGGAGCACTCTATTAACCACTGACAAAACTCCAGTCTAGAGCAGCCCAAGTATGAATGCGTTTACAGACAACTACATCTATAAATATTTTATTTTGTACATTTATGAACGAATGGATGGGTATATGAATGAATTTCTTAATATTTATGTTAAGAAAAAAGTTGTATTTCTTCTTTTCACCTACACTTCATCGTTTCTACTATTAGTCTCTATTATAAAAACATTTTTAGACTTGAAACTAAAAAAAATTTTCAAAAAATATGAGAAAGAACCTCATTATTAATGCAAACAAGTTAAACAGCAAAAAAATATTTCAGCGAAAAAATATAAAATAATAAGGAACATAAAATAATACACAGCTTTTTCGTATAAATATACAATAAAAAAAAACATAGTTAAAAATATAATAATGCCTTTTAATATCCAAACAGTTAAGGGTAACTGTGACGAACTAGTGATTTTACCTATCATTTGGGGCCTTAACTGGTTATAGAATTATCTACATATTAACTAGTACATAGATTACAAAGTCATTACATAGATCCAGTTATATCACTAGCTACACATTTAAATACAAAACAATTCATTTAAATGTATTGTACAAAATTCATAACAATGGAGACAGCAGAAAATTATGAAAAAACCCACATATAAAAAGAAATAAGGAAACAATGCTTTAAATTTTTATAATAAATTATTATTTTTTGTACTTGTCTTGCAAAGGCTACAACAAAAGACTGAAACTAATAAAGAACATTATGGAAAAGACACAACACACATCAACTATGGCGAAGACGCTGATGACAAGGTCATCAAATTAAAATATAATAAACAAAGTGTTGGAAACTAAAATATAAAAGCATTCATACAGTCACTTCATTTCTACATAAATAAATTATAATAATAAATTGTTAAAGAAAAAAGCAGTCTTTAAATTTACCAAATAAAAACGAACAAAACAAGGGGAGAAATAAAGAAATAATTTAGCAGTTGTCAAGATAAGTACTTAACTAAATATAAGAGTTTGTGTACGAGTATTTCATGTGTATGAAAATGTAAATGGAAACGGAAATAGGAAATAATAAATTTGTTTTTCTAAAAAAAAACAAGCTAAAAACATAAACAAAATTTAAAGGTATTTAAATATATAAATACCAAAACAATTTCTGTAAGTACTTTTAGCAAAAATATTATAAAAAAATGTTTAACCTTTAAAATGCAAATTATTTGAGGTGGGATTTTCAAGGCTAATATTTTGATATTTTAATTTTGTTATTTTTAAAAACAACTTAAATTGGAATAAAAATAATTACAATTTAAAAAGATCTTTTGAATTATATGGAATTTATATTTAAATTATTCACATAATATTAAATCTGTTTGAGTATTATAAAGTTATTGGTTTTCGTTTAGTATAAGTATTTTTATGCACATAAACATTAAGAAGTTTTACAGAACTCTATTTATCAACACCCAAGTATAATACTGTACACAATTTAAGAGCGATTTTTTAGTAGTTTTTAAGAATATACCAATATATGTGCTTTTGCCATAGAAAGTGTAACAAATATTTGTCTGCGATTATCTAATAACAGATAATCTTTAAGCAGTTATGATGTCAAATAAAGAAGTCGAAAATCTTTCTTTTTAGACTCTACACATCAGCAATCTATATGTCGATAAGTTTAATAATTTATAATATTAAAAGAGTATCATTAGGAGATTTAGTACCAAAAGTACCAATTTACCTTTTCACTCATAAACACGCATCAGGTTTGAATTTTCAATATACAAGTCAAATCTGTAGTCATATTTTTGAAAAAAGTACCAAAGCGTTTACCCAAATTTCTCTACAAGATATTTTAGGTTTTTTATACTAAAAATCAATTTTTGGTATAAAATATGAGTGATCACAGGTTGAACTTATTTTTCCTATAGTCGCAATATTTACGAAGTTATTAACGATTTAAGATATTTGTGTTTTTTATAATAAAAACTATTTTTTGCTGTAAAATATAAGTGATCACATATTTATTATATCCTTCACCATTACTGGCAAGGAGATATATTCTGATCGTCGACCGTCCGTCGGTCTGTATGTTGAAATGAAATTACATACATGATTCATTTAACAATACATACGCTATAAAATCGAGAAAATCGGTCCACATGGCTGAGATATAAGGAAAAAACAAGGACAACCTCGATTTTCGACCTATTTTTGAATTAATATCTGGATTATTAAGTCATTAATATATATTTCAAAGTCCTTAGCAACGACGTATATAAAAGCCATAGTAAGTCGGACCTACAATAGTTCGAAATCGGGAAAAATATTTTTTAACCCAAATTTTTTTTTTATCAAAAAATTTTTTTATATAAAATAATTTTTTTAATAAAAATAATTTTTATAATAAATTGAAAAAATTGAAGAAAAAAATTTAAAAAAAATTAAATTTTGAAAAAAAATTTGGGTACAATTTTTTATTAAAAAATTAAAAAAAAACAATTTTTTTTGAAATGAAAATTAAAAACAAAATTTGAATTTTGTTTACCTAAAAATATTTAAATTTCAGTATGGATCATAATCAAATATTCAGATGTCTATGTCAATTTATCGAAATAGGTTATTTTATGAAAAAAGTACCAAAAATTAATAAATTGTTTACCCCTTAATTGTCAGAATTTCCAAAAGATACCAAACGTATATTTGTTATTTGTGAATAAGTAAAGAATACGCTTTGAAATTTATTTATATATTTATTAGTTTAAAATATATTCGGGTAGCCAAAAAGGACCAAAAACAGTTTTCCATGTTATTTCCCTTAAAAGGTACGAATTTCCAAAAAAGTACGAAACTGTCTGCTAATTTTTTAAGTTGATCATCTGCTTAGAGAATAGATGGTTACCGAATTTACCAGTTTTTACCCCCTAAACTTTCAAGTTTACATAATAATACCTTCTTAGGAAATAAATCTTGCATTTCTAAACGCCTCGTCCGTTCGAAATAAAATTTAAAGTGAGCGTAGCCAAGGATTTTATGTTATTAAAATGGGCCCTACAAATTCTCCGGGGGCGGCACTATGGGGGCTCAAAGAAGGGAAGTTCGATTTCAAATATTTTATGGATCCAAAAATAAAAGATTTTCAATTAAAAAATAGTAGATTAATTCTTATTAAAAATGAGGAGCCGCAGAACAAAAGGTACTTTTTTGAAAATATAAAAATTTTGAGAAACTGATTTATTCTAGAAGATTTTAACCCAAATATTATAAAAATATCAAAAAATCAGTTTGTAAAAAAATTCGAAAAAGTACCTTTTGTTCTGAAACTTTATTTAATAACATATAAAACTTTTATGTTTTTCTATAAGGTATCTTTTCGGAGAATATTATGGTATGAAAAACATGTCCTATTTTTCGAATATGTCGCCCCTACATAAGTTTGTAGAATTTTCTTAATAAAATCTTAGAAATCGAACGGGAAACAAAAAATGGCACGTGCTTAAAATTTTACATTGCGAAGGTACCCTACTTTGAGTCCCCATAGCGCCGACCCTTTAGAATTTCTAAGGCCCATTTTAATAACTAAAACTCGAATACTCAATGGCTATGCACGCGTTATTATTTTATATCGATATGACCAGCCGTTTAGAAATGCCAGATTTATTTCCAACAAATTTTGATTGCGCCCCACTGTGAGTAACTTATTAGCGTTACTCTTTTATAAAAAATATTTTATATTATACATGAATTTCTAATTAAAAGAAATTGCAACGCTAACAGAAAAACTACATGGAAATATAAAAGAACAATAAAATTAAAGAAACAATGTGAACTCTGAATTATTCTCCATGGATTTAACTTCAGTTTGTCTACAAAGAATGAATGCAATATGAAATATATTGTGACAGATTGTGTATTTGTCTGTTTGTTTTTCATAAAGAGAATATTTTTCTCTATGCACGTGGAAGACGACATAAATAGTTCTAATTCTGGAGAGGGGTGTCAAAGTGAAGTGTGATGAAGAAGGGTAAATAGTGAAGCAGAAAAATGTGTCAAATATATGTTGGTATATTTGTCACATGAATATCATAAAAATGTAAATTTACATGTTAAATGTCAAATTGGTAATTAATAAATTGGAATATTTGTTCATATAGGGGGACACTATGACATAACCGGTCAATACCTTCAGGTATTTCTAAAATAAATTTATCAATGCTATATTAGCAAATGAAATTTAATAATAAAACTTTGAAATACACTGAACTTGGATATTAAAAACTTAAACGCCTATATACCTAATTAGTGAATAATTTATTGCATCAAAACTAAAGTGGTCAACATTTGTTTCCAGGAAAGAAAGCGATATAAGTGAAATTTGTTGAAAGCTAAATTAATCTAGTTTTTCTTTACAATTAGCCCTACTACTCACAACATTAAAAATCATTAATATGCTCGTGATGGTACAAGGATAAATTTATGGACAAATTAATGATATATACATATAATGTTAAAGTATGCTAACTTAATACACTTAAATCTAACATCACATAAACGTGTCTGTGTAAGAGCATCTAACTACATCAGTGGTCGGTTCTGATACCCAACGGAGGCCGAATGCGATACTCTATTCAAATGTACACAACATGAATGTTTAAAGAAACTCGTTTTTGTCAAAAGCAAAACAAGTTTGAAATTGTGAATCAAAAATATCAAATTGAAAATTCGTTTAATAATTTGGCATGTTCTCTTTGTGCCGACCACTGTTACCCATACTCTTGAGTATGTATTTATTAATATTGTAACTTTATTACTACACATTCCGTTGGCTTATAACATCAATAAAAACTACACAGATACTCAGGATGCTTTTACATATTGCTGTCTGTTCTGCAGCCATTTGTTATTTATTATGAACATGTAGCTCAGGACAAGTCAGACATGAACGAAGGATAAATTTATCAAATATAAAAAGGTCATAAATTACTAATTGTATTTGTCTATGTATGTTTAAAGGTATAAAATATGTTCGCGTGTTTGTCCATAAAATAATAAAAAAAACTCATATTCATATCTCAAGTATTTTCTTTCATATATCGAAATGAAACAGATATGGCAAGAAACTTTAACTCAACTTTTTTATTTTATGAACTTTGAATTTTTTGAAATAAAAATGAATAATTGAATGAGTTAAAGATAAAAACATAGTGTTATGGACTTTAAGCAGATTTATATTTATTTTTTGCAGATTAAAGGTTATTAGATTAAAAATACTTAAATAATTTAATGATTTGAATTTATAAATTTTTAGTGAATGTTTTATAATAACTAACTACTTAAATATTTATAAGTTTTGCAATTTATGAAATTTTAAAATAGAACAAATAAAAACTTTTTAATAAGATTTTCAAAAAAATCCATAAAAACATTTCTTTAACACATTGACTGCCAAGGCACTTTCAGCAAATAAGATGCTGGGGGCCACAGCATTTTCTTCGCGTAATCTCATCGAAAACGTCAATATTGGAATTTAGGCTACTGTCAGATATATTTACTGCTTAGAAACAGATTTTTTTTATAAATAAGAGGGTCTTACGAAATGGCGAAAAATAATTTTTTATGGGATACTGAATTAGAAAATATACTCAGTACAAGTTCAGAAAGTGATGAAGAATGTGAAGATTACAGTTTTGATGAGGAACTTCCAGACAACATCGAAAAAATTCTTAAATTCCAGCACTATTGTCTGACATGGCTAGAGAGAATAAAAGTCGTGTCGGACATATGTGTCCGACGTGGCGTAAACCGCATAGTGCAGTGTCACACATATGTGTCCGACGTGGCAGTCAATGTGTTAAGTAGTCTTTGTAAAAATGTAAAATTTTATATATTTTTTTACTCTTCCATGCAATGTTAGTTTCAAATATTTATGAAATGTAAAGACATTATATGAAATATTTATTAGGTAGAAGTTAAATCCCAGAAAATCAATAATTTCTTAATTATTTTTGTAAAACATTGGATGTATTTAGTATGTAGACAGTTAAACAAACAATGTTTAATTCTACATTCCAGACTAATTTATTTGGTATCAATAAATTTATATGTTTGAAACTTTGTTTGTTGTCTTATTAATTTTATTAGAATTTAGTAGAGTCATTCCGAAGTAGACTAAAAGTTAGACAACTCAAAAGAAATCATGTTCCAGCTACCAATTCTCTTGTGCCAGACAATAAATGCTGACACCGTAACAGAGACACATAAAAGTGTTTATTTAATACGTGACATGTGATTTTTGTCGCTTAAACTTTCAACACTAATTGCTTTCATTAACAATATTTAATCGCACAAATACGGGCCTAGAAGTGTTTGTGTAGCTACGTATAAATGTAAAAGTTTTATGATTAAATCAGTAACGATTTGTAACACATAAAATAAAAATAAAGTTTTACATGCCACACACAAACTACAAAGTTAATAAAATATAGCTACACACAACAAATACCTAATACTACTTCAATTCTGATACATAGGCACTGTGAATTATACATTAGGGTGGTACTTATAATGGACTGGCTTCCCTGGACATAGATTGTTCTCCGTCGCACAGTGGAGCCTGTAGAAAAGTGAGGTTGCAAAAATCAAAAATTTCATGTGCCTCCAACAAATATTGCATAAAGCTATTATACAGAAAATTGTCCACGATTTAAAATATCAGATTTTTGGTTCAGATGATATAGCTCTTCAAAGTTGACTGATTTTCAGTCTTCAAAAAAAAAGAAACCATTTTTAGGTAATTTGGACCGCTATCAGATACAGTATCTCGAAAACTATGTAAAGGATCGCCTTTAATTTAATTCTAAAGATAGATAAATTTATTAAGGCCCTAATTTTGTAAATCCCGTTACAAAGTGATATTTATATGGAAAACAAAAACAAAATTTTAAAAAGAAAGTTTCTGAAATACTTTAGTAGAGGCTGCTTAAAATTTAGTATTTAGTTTACAAAAGAAAAAACTAAAATTAAAAACGAATTTTATTGAATTTATATCATCCTTTTAACAATAAGGTATTAAACACTTGATTTGTTTATTGTAACGAAAAATAAAGAATGCATTTAAAACTCCACAAAAACAAAATTTTAAAAATTTGTTTTTGTTTTATATACAAATTCTTAACAGAACAAACGTACCAAAATTCAAGCGATGATTTGCCTTTCATAATTGTTGCATGTATTTTTGTGCAATTTATGACATATAACCGTGAAAACCCATTAAATAATCTTATTTTACGGATTGTGAGCAATATTTTACAAAAAAATTTAAAAATAAATTAAGAAAAATATTCTTTTTTTAAATAATTTCTGGAATATTTTAAAAAAATTTAAAAATTAATTTAAAAAAAATAAAAACATTAAATCTTTTCTGGAATAGTTTTAAATTTACAAGCCTTTAAAATAACATAAAAAATCAAAAATTTAAAAAATATTTTATTTTTCTTCCCATAAAATTTATTTTTCAAAATTGTTTCACCTTGCTAACTCATAAGTAGGCACCTGAAAGGCGTAGGACCCTTTTCAAATACTCATTTCATAGGTTGATCAATTATATACAATATGCCTTCGGCAATTTTTGATTATCTCATTTGGTTCAAAAGTTATGATTTTTCCAACGAAAATACTCAAATGGCGACACTGTGAGTCGTCTAAAAACAAATTGCTGGAAATTTGGCAATAATGAATAAAAACAATTAACAGATCTATATTCGGCTGTGCCGATTCTTATAAAAATTGAGAATGTTTTTATTCATTTTTTTTTAAACTTTTTTTGAATTTATTAGTGAACAAAGGATTTATGATAAAAAAATTAGTTTGTTGAAAAAAAATCGGGTTAAAAAATATTTTTCCCGATTTTGACCCATTTTAGTTCCGAATTACTATGATCTTATATATGTTGTTGGAAAGGTATTTGAAATACTTATCATTAGAGATCCATATTGTCTATAATAATGACATAATAATCCAGATATAGATAAAAGCAAATAAGAGGCTATATTTGGCTGTACCGAATCTTATATACCCTTCACCAATTTATACTTAAACAATTTTTTTTAAATATTTTTAATTAAACAAAATTAGCACAATTCTTACAATAATATTAATTTTGTATTCCTGTATAACTCTTGATAAATTTGCAGGTGCCCGTGCATCAAGACTAAACTGGCAACTTTCTTTATTTAATAAAGCAACTTGTTTTTATTTTGTTTTTTCTTTACCCACTTACAACTACAGTTTGAGTCGGAAAAAGGGAATGTAAAAAAGATAAACTCACTGTTCTTTGTTGGAGTTTTGTTTAAGCTTTGATATTTTTACAAATAAAGCTTGAGTGTCTGTAAATCTCATTCACTCTATAGCTCGATTTGTATAATATCTATAGTTTTTCTAAAACCTTTTGGGAAAAGGTTTCCTGATGATCTGGCCTAAGCAACCAGTGATATGTGCATAGGAACTAGCTTATCCCCCAACAATAAATGTCAGTGAATTTATCAATAATTGGGAAATTTAGCACAATTCTTATAAAATTAAAATTGTTTTTTAAAATTTTTAAAAAAAATTTGTTTCCAAATTGTTTTCAAATTTTTTTAAAAAAAGTTTTTTCCAATTTTTTTTAATTTTAAAAAAAAAAATTTTTCAAAAAAGAATTTTGACAAAAAAAAATATTTTGATTTGAAAAAAAATTTGGGTTAAAAAATATTTTTCCCGAGTTTTATCCATTGTAATTCCAACTTACTAAGCCTTATATACATCGTTGCAATGTACTTTGAAATATCTATCATTAGATATCCATATTTTCTATATTAATGAATTAGTTATCCAGATATAGATCAAAATAGGTAAAAAATCGAGGTTTTCCCGGTTTTTTCCTAATATCTCAGCCGATTTTAAATAAAAACCGAAATGTGACTACAAATACTTTTGCAATATATTGATATATGAAGTTAACAGGGAGCTAACTTACATACATGACGACCCCGATATCTAGAATGATACAGAATATCAATAGATCATATTAGCATACAGAAATATTGATATAGAAAATTGGCAAAATTAGAGCATAAATGGCTCGATTTTGGCGAAATAAGTTGTTCAAACTTATTACATAAATAAAATTACTTCATGTAATTTTAGTTTTAATTTTCGTCATTATTTCCATTAAATACTTAGATTTAAAATAATTAAGCATTTTCTTAATAGCATACATATTTACTAAGTAAATCATGCATTTAATCGACAGTTTTATACAAACTTTGTAAATAATTAAACTAAAATTTGTATTATAAAATCTTAGATAAAAAGTTCTTTGTTTCTTTAGAAAAAAAAAGAAAACTTACTTAATATTAATAGCAAAATCCTTCAAGATTTCATCAAAGGAAATTATTTGATATCCTTAAGAATTTATAGTTTATTTTTAAGACATTTCGGCACATGACGAGGACGACTTATAAGTTATTGTGTATGTAAGTTGTAATGTTTGTAACAATTTAACCGGAAACTCTTCAATTAAGTTACTAAATATCCATTAGTTTACAGTTTAGTTTTAATTCTTATTGTGTTTATAATACAAACATGTACATTAGACTGGTTCTTAAAAAATAAGTTTGCATTAGATGGGTCTTATTTTGTTCTTTAGTAGCTAAAACTAACGTTACTGAAATCGATTGAACGATGTAAAATTAGGTAATTGAAACTTCTTTTAATTTCATGAAAAATTTTATTATGAAATTGAAAAATATTGCTATAAAATTGAGTAGTTTTACAACTTTCAATCGATTTCCGGCATCAAATTTTGCATCAGTTATTTTTAGCTACAATCAAATATAGTTATTGTTGAAGGGCAGGTCTAATCTACACTTTATCCGTTACTGCATATAAAATACCAAATCATCGTAAAACCAATTGTTATGGCTCTTGGTTTGACTTCTCTGTCAAATGCTGGTGTATATTATATAAAAGCAAGATTATGCTTGATTACACATGCTTACATTACATCTAAGAAACGTTAATATAGAAATTTAGTGGCAAACTTGCCTCTTGAAACTCATTTAAGATGTTATGCCTTGTTTGGTTGGTGGTCGGGTGGTTCAATGTCTTAATGATTTGTGGTAGTTATATTGTTGTGCTCGTAAATTTGGCTGGTTTGTTTAGAACATTAGAACAAAAGGAAGTCACAGTAAATATTTTGTACATCTTAAGTTAATATATGGATGTTACAATAATAGTTTCCTTTACATAATACTAGACATTTACTTTGGCATTTAAATTTAACTTTGTATATGCTTAATGTAAAATTATACTAAAAAATACTCGATCTGCCTTGAATCCACTGTGAGATATTAGTGTGTTTGGTTTTTGTTTTCGCAATTTATTGCATTTTACTTTGATATTAAATTGCTGTGCTAAAATCTAGTATAAGCGCTATTAAATTAATTATTAAACTCAAGTGACCAACATTAACCTTAATGCGAAAATATTGTGATTTAGCATTGACTGTAAAAACGCATTCTAGACAATGCCAAACAACTGTTTTAAACCAGTGGTCGGCACTAACAAAATATCAAACATTATCAATTGTTTTGTAGCTTAAGACAAACTTTTTGATTAAGTTTTTTATGCACAATCTCTAATTTGTCTTTCTTTCAATAATTTTGGCAAAACATTAAATCATAGAGTAGAGAGAGAGAGAAATGTCAATTCAAAATACTAAGCAAAATTACTCTCTTTTCACATATAAACCCACTCGACCTGAGTTTCGAAAATAAGGATTATTCACTAAAATGATGAAATTTCGAAATAAAAATGTTCGAGAAAACATCGAAAATTTCCAAAAAATTTTAATCCTCGATAATTTATCGATAATACGTTTTTTTCGTTAAAATTTCGAAACAAATATGTTCGAGAAATTATCTATGCTTCAAAATTTCTTGAAGGTTCGTTTTACAAAAAAAAAAAAACTGAGCGACAGGTGAGCTCTAGGAGCACATTCTCTTGTCGCTTTCGATAGCCGTTTTCGAATGTTTTACCCGAGGAATTATTGAGAAAACTTCGATGGTGATTTCATTATCGATAGCCGTGGTCAAGTGGGGAGAGTGAGCAATAAAACAACTTATGCACGTATTAAGTTAAATAACATTTAAAACGTTCAATATAAAAATTATCAAAAATATGTAAATTTATTCAACTATTGTATTCAATTCATTAAACATTAAAATATAAATTTAGCCACTTTTTCCAGTAATTCTGCCATTAAAGATTTTATAGTTGCTTCCGTTACCTTTTTCTATGTTGTCATCTATGCATTAAATATTTAAAAAAATATCTTAATTTTCAAAAAAAATCAACATTTTTTTAATATGAAAAAATTAGTATCACGTATACTTAATATTAATTGGTCTCCATTTAGAAATTTAAATACGTCAATTCCAATGAAAATATTAAATAATTTCATTATTGTTATACCCTTCACCATGAGTGGCAAGGTATATACATACATATAATTTTGTCATTCCGCTATTATTATAGATAGCGGAGTCGATATAGCCATGTCCGTCTATATGCTGAAATCAACTTTCCGTAAACAACAACATCGATTTTTAACCTATTTTTGATCTATATCTGGATTAATATATAGACAATATGGATATCCAATAATAGATATTTCAAAGACCTTTGCAACGGTGTATTTAAGGCCAATAAAAATATTTTTTACTGTGATTTTTTTTCAACAAAATATTTTTTTGTTATACAATTTTTTCACTACAGATATAAAAAGTTATTTTAGAAAAGATTTTTTTTCCATAAAATTATTTTTGCAAATAAATTAACCTAAAAACTCAGATATATTTTATGCTTAAATATGGGGAATTCCATGTCATAGTACGTGCCATTTGTATGCCTATAGAGCTCTATAGAGTGGAATAGATTTTGCAAAAATAAGAGTCTTTATGTTCCATTCAGAGGCTACTAATATACGAAATATTGTTGTCCAAAATATCGAGCGAAATAAGAAATATGCAAAAATATGCGAAGCGTAAAGCGTTTTGTTTTCTTACACTAAACCAATTATTTTTACTTAACAATCCGTCATATCTAAATAAAAATACAGCCCAATTATGAATAAAAATTCCCCGGGAGTTTTATCCCTTTTCCCATTTATTCTATTCAAATTCAATGGGAAAAAACTCCCGGGGAACAAACTCCCTGGGAATTTTTTATTCATAATTGGGCTGATAATCTTTGGATGACTTTATAATAAATACAATTTAATATTTATCCAATTTTTTTTTATCTATATCTGGATTACTAAGTCATTAATATATACAACTAGTTGACCGCTCCGGCTTCGCCCGGTAGCATTTACTAATGTTAGTTCGTCAAGTTTCTCCAACCCTGCCTGTTCTTATTTATTTGCAAATAAATTATCTAAATTTGTACTGCATACTTTAGGGGCTTTTTTATTACAGTTGACTGGACTCAAAAAAGCTGGTTTTAGCCGTAATTTTTTTTCTTTACAATCCATTTCCTGAAAATTTCGAATCGAATAAAAAAAAATCTGCCTTTTTTAATCCGATTTTTGTTTTCACCAAAAGTTTTTTTCGCTAAATATTTAAAAAAAAATTTAAAAAACAAAAAAAAATTTATAAAATTTAAAAAAAAAATTAAATTTAAAAACAATTCGAAAATTTTTTTTTCTAAAATATTTAAAAAACAACTTTGGAAAAAATATATATATTTTGTTTACCTAAAAATAAATGAACTATAATATGGTGAAGGATATATAAGATTCGGCACAGCCGAATATAGCTCTCTTACTTGTTTATTATTATTTTTCTCAAAAATAAAATTCTTTTTATAAATATTTTATGTTTTTCCAATTTCAATGCAAATTATTAATCGCAGAATTGTCTAGTTTTTGCAATATTCGAAAGCACTTAAATATACTAAGTAACAATAAGCTGACAAATTAGAACTTTGCAATTAATTACATAATTGCAGGATTCATTCATCATCATCATTAAATTTTAAACTAAATAAATGTACTCAATTAGGATTTCAACTTCCGTAGATTTTAAAACCATAAACAGCTTCAGTATTTTCAAATAAATTCCACGTTCCTGAAATAAACCAGTTCAAAAACAAAGTTTTAGCTAGAAATATAAAAGTGGAAATATCTCGAAAACTGATTTAATTTTTTTTATTTGTGTTCAGCGTGTTTTTACATGTTTTGCAAGAGGAGCCTTTTCGGGCAGTCAAGTGGTGTTATCAATGAATATTAGAAAAAAATCTCGTCGAAGATTCCAAAATATCGAAATTGGTTACGGCGGTATAAAGATTTTTGGATCTAACAACTTTTCCCTAATGATGATAATTTCATGAATGTTTACTTTACTTGATATTCGATTTTATTAAAATTTTTTGAAGTGAACATTTTTTTCTTGATATTTATTGTTAGAATTTGAAAACTTGAAAAACATATTAAATACGTTCCCCTTTGTTTAACTAGTGGCCAATTTTATTTTCATATTTTCCCACAAATTTTGTCATTGTTTGCATGTTATACGAGTTTAGCTAATATTTTTTCCAATTGTCCAGTTTTGCAAAATAAAGGTTCATCCACCAACATGTATCACCTTATATCCTAGCAAACATACAGTTTTGATCTTCCTTTGAGAATGGTTTAAATAAAATTTTTCTCAAAAATTTTTTGAACATTTTTAAATAGTAAAAATAGTATTTCATGTGAAAAATCAGTGCAAATGTAAAATTTTTTCAAATTTCTGATTTTGAGTTTGCTGGGTATGAGTCTGTACATTAATTCCGCACTAATTCGTGTAGACCCAAATGTGTCATGATTGGCAGTTTGAACGCAATTTTATTTTTGTTGTCAAAAACATCCATTTACTTTTTAAATTTTTGGTTTCAGAGAGTTGGGTTTGATGTTGTTGCTGTAGTGCATGTCTAAATGCATTTGATTATTTTATTTCATTTTGTTCCATTTTGATTTGATTTTCACTTTTCGAATAAAAATCTGTTACAAATTGCCTCAATGGCTTTTGAACAATAGTAGTCTGCTCTGCAATGACTAAACATTAAAGTAATTCTGCATATTATTCAATATGTAGTAGGTATGTCTAAACAATTCCACATACTGTGTAAATTTTTTTTGCTAAAAATCATTGATTGAATATGCTGACAACTGTGAACATGATTGGGTTTCTATACATTTTTTCAATTGTTTAACAAATTTAATAATGGTGAGTTAATAAAGCAAATTGACTGTAACATTTATTGGTATTGAAAACATTGTTTTTTTATAATTTTGAGTAAACTGAATATAAAAGATATTGATTTAGTATCAGTTTCTGTATACCAAGGTAGTACTTTTAGTGAAAATTTATTTTAGAAATAATTAATTTAAAATTGACAATAAAACTCACACCATTTGCTTTTAAATATCTTCATACTTTGTGCTAATAATTAAAAATTTCCTTTGAAAATATGCTATCATGAGTAGTTTTAAATGTTTTGGAATTGTAGTTGTTTAGTTTTCATTTTGTAATACGATAATACCACATTAGTGGCAGACATCACACGCTAATTAATCTTCAACGCCATTTAATGGACATGAGTGTCCATAACGTAAGCTGTGCTTAACAGTTCCAGTATAAACCAACATACAAATACTAGACAAGTCTAGAGTATGTATTTGGTTTACTTATGTATTGTGTTTGTATAAAATGTCCAGAAGTGTTTATATATATGCCAGACACTAAGGAGACCTGCAGCTTAAATTGTGGTTAAAACATTAGACTTTAACATGTTTTAAACTGTCGCACCATTTCAAACAAGACAATGAACAAATACCAAAATAAACATGAGCTGCTGCAGTCAAAGACATGTTTCTGGATAGACGCGTAGATAGTAAAACGGGCAAACAACTAGAAACGCTGCAATTAAATCTAGACTGCGGCTAAGAACTTTTTAAAATCCCATGTTTATATAAAATTCATGTTTTTTTGGGGCCACTGAATAAAGCAAATGTTTTTGGGTTGTATTCGAATAATTTAACTCTTTCTGGTTTAGTGGTCACTTTTCTAACCAACTTTTCTAGAGACTTTAAACAATAAAAATAATAACATTTTTGTTAAGTCATCGTTTAAGTTTTTTGGCAAAACTTTGCCGTCAGGTTGCTCTGATTAAAATATTATTATGAAAATATTGTAAGGCGTAGTTTTTTAAGGAGATTTCCTGCATTCAATAAAAAAAGGTCAGAGTGTTTATTTAAGTAATAGAGTGGTTAGATTACTAACCACTTTGACTAAAATAGGTTTTATATAATGTGTTCCCTACATAATATTATGTTATTTTGTAAAGTTGCTGCGTGTACTCGAAGAACATTAAATTGAAGAAATTTTCTTCGACCATGTGGTGGAACCAAAATGGTGAAAAAATTGTCGATTGAAAGAGCCGGTTGATTACACATAAGGTGGGGGTATACCAAATGATATAGAAAAATTGGAGAATGTCTCACTGCTATTTCGTTTGTTTTGTTCAGAAAATTTAGTCAAAATGATAAGTTTTCAAGCAAATTTATACGCTACGAAAATTTGTATCATAATTATTTTTAATGCCAAACGCCAGGGTGGCTAATAAACTAACCACCTTATTCCATTAAAACCTTTAGCTGTATTTTTGTTAAAGTAAAAGTGCAATTGTTATACCCTACACCACAATAGTGGGGAGGGTATATTGGATTAGTGCTGATGTTTTTAACATGCTAAAATACCAATCTGCTCAGCATCACTTTCTGAGTCGATTAAGCGATGTCCGTCCGTCCGTATGTCCGTCCATGTAAACTTTTTAATCAAACTACAGGTCGCAATTTCAAAGATAATTCGACAAAATTTGGTACAAGCTCTTCTATTGTCCCATGGACGAATCCAATTTAATTTTGTTGTAATCGGTCCAGTATTTCTCCAAGCCCCCATACGATTGCCTTATTTGAAAATAGTTAAGCTTTCATAAATATCTTAGTTATATAGATATCCAAACCAAATTCGGCTTAAATAAGTTTTATATAAGCCGAATCCGCTTCACCAAATTTTGTGATGATCGGTCCACAATTAGTCATAGCTTGCATAGAGGCCCACTTCCGAAAATCACTTTAACTAGCATAAATCTCTTAAAAATGTTGATATTCCAATGAAATTCAACACAAATAATTAATATATATACAAGAGTTATGCCACTAAATTTTATAACGATCGGTCCATATTTAGTCATAGCTCCCATATAATGCCCACTTCCGAAAATGATTTTAATGAGCATAGATTTCTTAAAAATTTTGGTATTCAAATAAAATTCAACACAAATAGGTTTCATTTATATGCCACCTAATTTTATGGCGATTCGTCCATAATTTGATTGGTGGAGGGTATCATATGATCGGACCGACTATAATTTCTTGCTTTAATTATAAACTTATGCACATAAAACTGTGGCTGAAAGAGTTAAACAAATTTTAGATACCTTCACGGTGGCTAGTTCAAATCACCTCCACGTGAGATGACCATGCCCTCAAATCCCACTTACAGGAGAAGTGTATCAAGGGCCGACCAGTTGAAACTACATGTTGTTGGCGTTCACGTAGTTTACAAAGAAATATGGAATGATGACGCCGCCATCCCAAAATCCACACCAAACAGTAACTTTTTCGAGAAGAATTGGAGGCACTTGGATCTCATGTGGATTATGGGATTAGTAGGTTTTTGGGGAATTGTTTTTCTCAAATGTATACTTTTTTCCAACACAACATTTCCAAATATTACTTTCGGTGCCTCATTTTATAAATTGAAACGACAAACGCTTAGGCAATATGTTTCAAAAATATTCAAGTTTCTTTTTTGCGTTTCCAAACGCCTCATTTTATAAAATGAGTTCCTGAATATTATTAACATTTTATTGTGATTTTTTTTTATATTTAAGTATGAGTTAAGTTCTTTTTTTTATTTATTTATTTCTCAAGGACTATTGCGTGTTTAAGAGTCATTAACTCGCTTCAAATGACAATTGAATGTGAAAGCAAATTGTAGGGAATTGTTGTTTGGTTCCTATTGAATTTAGACTTTGCTTTACTGACGGTAGCTTAATCATCACCAACAATAATAGAAAATAATAATAAATAATAAAACATAATAATATACTGCATGAATTTGTGAATAAATGAAAATCATTAAATTGTAGCGAAGTCATATTAATTTTAATAAAAAATCGCAAATCACAATCAAAGAAAAAACGAACTTTTTTTGGATGACTTTAAAATTTCACAAATTTTAATAAAAATGCTAAATTTATGTTACCTCCATGAAATTTAACTTTTAATTTATTGAAAAACATATTACCTTTTAATACTTATTACTTGGTTCTGAAGAAAATGTTTAGCTTTAAGTAAATTATTTAACTTCTTTTTTGAAGAAGTGAAAAAATACTAAATGTATGTGCTATGTGATTGATTTTTTGTTCAATAAAGTAAGGAATTATTTATTATACCACTGTCAACATAAAGGATGTTGTGAAATACAATACCATATACAAACAACTACAATCACAATAACAACAATATTAAAGCAACAAATAAAGGAAATACAAATTTAAGCCTTTTTTCTGTTTTATACTATGACGACATTATTTATGGCACAAATGTGTGCTACGCAACAACCATTTCATATCAAAAGTAATGGTCACAGATTTTTCAAACCGAAACAGAGGGAGAAATTAGAAATTTTTAAAATTCATAAATATTATTCGAAGAAAATTATTCGAATAATTTTGGAATAAATATATTTTTTATTCGAATGAATATATATTTCAATTTAGAATAAAAAATTATTCGATAAATAATTGTGGATTAATCGATTACTCGAATAAAAGTACTTTTAAGTTAAAATTCAAAAGGATATTTTATATAAACAAGTTTATAAGGTTATTTCAAGTGCATTACATTAAACATTTTATTAAAAACGACTTTCTACATTCAGTTTTAAATCGACTCTGGATTAAGTTAAAAAGTAAAACCTAAATGTATCTGCAAAATGATTTTCCAATTAATAATACAAATTTTAGATATAACAAGTAAGAAAGTATGGTCGGTCAAGCCCGACTAAGTAAAAGAGCAAAAACATTTTTCTTTTAAAATTTCAATAATTTATATTTTTGAGTGATTTTGGGAAGTGGGCCTTATATGGGACCTATGACCAATTATGGACCGATCACCATGAAATTGGGTCGTGTGAGTTATGTCTATATGAAAGTTAAATATGTTGAGTTTTGTGAGTATACCAAAATTTTTTTGAAATTTTCGAGAAAAACCAATTATTTGGCAATTTTTTGACGAATGAGCTCTATTTCCTTACTCTTATGAATTTTAAGCAAAACTTATTCAGAATATTATAGTCCAGATAATTCTAAATATACTCTGAAACTTTTACTAAAATCGGAAAACGTTAACCCTTAAATCGTGAAGGTCAAAGGTAAAATTTTTCAATATTTGGAGTTTTTCATGGAGAGATAGAGAAATGTTGTATACTTTTGGGCCGATTTTTAGAGTACCTAGACGCGTTCAGATTGCATTGATATGTTCACAAGAGTTGTTCAGCTTTACCGTAGCTACAACTTTGGTAAATATTTTAAGTGAAAAATTAGGAGTCCCTGCAAGTTATTCTAAAAAAAATGATCGTGTCAATCATATATATGGTTGCAACAAGTATATGTTTGTGACAACCATTTTTATGATGAATCATTATATCATAATATCTTGTTCTCAGATTATATAATATGGTAAATCCTTCATCATAAATATGGTTGTCACAAACATATATTTTTTTTACTGCAACCATATATATGATTGATGCGATTATGAGAATCGTTAGTAAATATGGTTACCACAATCATAAAAATAATTACTATGACTATAATATTGTTAAAAAACGTCTAAAAATGTTGAAATGGTTACAGCAAACATGCACAACTATATTTTTTCTCTACCTGTGGAGAAAGTCAAGTTCAAAAAACATCACATAGAACTAAGGAAATTAATTCCCGGGAATTCTCGCAAAATTTCTTGGGATTTCGGGATTGAAAATTTAGAAATTCTAGGGATTTCCCGCCCAGGGAATTACCCCGAAAAACTCTAATTGAAAGGTCAAACTTCGCTATCAGCTGATCGTTTTCATTATACTTAAGAAGCTGACTACAGGGCGACAAATGCTGCCAACGGCATTTGTTTTTTATGCAGCTACTTACGTGGTCTATGCACGCAGAGAAAAAATATAATTGGGCATTACTGTAACCATTTATATAGTGTTACAAGATTTTTAACAATATTATAGTCACAGTAACCATTTACATGATTGTTGTAACCATAATATGGTTAATTTACGATTTACATGATTGTATCAACCATATATATGGTTACAGTAAACAAATATATGTTTGTGACAACCATTTATATGATGAAGGACTTATCATATTATGGTGCTCTCGGCTTAAGGCTTATCATAATCTGAGAACCATATATTATGATAAAATTATTCATCATAAATATGGTTGCCACAAACATATATTTGTTTACTGTAACCATATATATGGTTGATACAATCATCTGAATCATAAATTAACCATATTATGGTTACCACTATCATGTAAATGGTTACTGTGACTATAATATTGTTAAAAATCTTGTAACATTATATAAATGGTTACAGTAACCATGCCCAATTATATTTTTTCTCTGCGTGTGTGTTTAAATAATCTGCGTAACACTCCTGTATATCTATATATCTCAAATGTATAATTATTCTCAAACCTTTTTCAAATCGTTCTCAAGCATTTGAGATTTCTAATCATTCTCAATTAAATGTTAGCTGGGTCTTTGTATGTTAGTATTTCTATGAATATGTTTGTGTGGGTTGTTTTTTTTTTTGTAGATTTTGGTCTTTAGGGTTTAAGTATTTTTTTGTATTTCATTTAGTTCTGGTTGTGGTTGCGTGTGACACTCATGTCATTTTTATTAAGAGCAGCACTTTCACAAATTGATTTCCAGATTAAATCTTTATATTCAACCATTTTTTTCTTATGTATTTTTTGCGATTTATTCTTCCATGGTTTCTTTTCATTTTGTTTGCAAATAAAGCTTGAAGGTGAGAAAGGATTTTTTAACAAATACATTAAGTTTAGTATATTTGAGGTGTTCTAACTTAAACCTTTGTTGGCCTTTTTTTTGGTATTTTTCCTTCACAACTTTGAGATTTACTGATTTGCTTAAAAAATGACTTTAAAAGAAACAAGTGAACAGCAAAAGTATTGAAATACCTTGAAGAGGTTTAAATTTAATATTTAATGAACAAAATTGTAAAGAAGGTGAGAAAACGAATAGTAATCATAAATAATAATTATTTCAATATAAAGTAATTGTGTTTTCAAAAACAACAACCCATCAAAATAATTAATGATTTCTTTACATTGTTTTTTGTTGCTGGCTCTACTTACTGTAAATAATTTATTTCATTTATTTGGTTTTCCATTTGAGCCACAACAAAAACTGCTAACCAAAATTAAAGTTCAACATTATTTTGCAAATAAAATCATTAATGGTTTTTTGACCATTCCAAAATTGTAATTACTTTCAAAACTGCCACTAAAAATGCCATAACCCAACCCACTACCCCTCAGCACTGCTTTACTTCTACTCTGGTTGGGTTCTGACATTTCAAATCATGCACCATTTGAAATGTGGTTTGTATTTGGTTGGGATTGTGCAAAATGTTACCAAAAGAAATAAATAAATGAAAAAATAGAAAACTTTTTATTTCAAGTACAATTTTGTGTGCTTTTTCATTTTCATTAGTTTTTATTATTTAACCAGTAAAAAGTATACAAAAAGAAAGATGGAAGTTAAAAATTGTAACAAAATGCCAAGCACCCTTCATTTATTTATTTTTTCATTCATTTCAGCTTTTCACTCCTAACTTTTTTTTATAACTCTTGTTTTATATTTTGTTATTAATTTATTAAAAGGTCAGTTTTTTTAAGTGTACATTACCAAATTAATTTGTCACTTTTTCGTACTTTTTCTGCTGATATTTTTATTATTTTTGGCAGCAAATGGCATAATAAATTAATTTGCGTCGGTCAGGCCACCGTCAGCAAATAAGTACAAACAAATATTTGCATAATTGAGGACAACATTTTTTATATTTTTGATTTCTTTTGGCAATGTGTAAAATAATTTACAATGGGCTCCTAAAATTGACATTGAATATCAATAATATTTATTAAACAAATTGAAAGAAAATAATTAAGTGTTATAAATAAGATACAATAATAGGTTCTAAACATAATGTTATAATTAATATTCTTAAAATAACTTTTACTAATTATGTATAATAAATAGAAATAATATTGAATTACATATTTTCTTATCAAATTCGGTTTAATAGAAACGCAAACTGTAAATTTGAGTATTTTATATATATTTTTACTAATGAAAATTACACTAAATAAATTTTTAAAGGTTTTGTGGGTGAACTTTTTTGGCAACCGTGAAAAAGTAATAGCATTTTTTAAATAACTTTCAATGGTCTATTCGAATTTGCTAGGGCCATTATGATATTTGCAAAAATGTAAAAAAGTTATAGCCCTAATATACGTATACATATCGAGCGCTTAGCGTCAAATTATCGTAAGCGACATTTTTTAAATTTTGTTTTTATTGCAGAAATTAAAATTTTATGAACTGACTGATGTTTTAGCCTTCTCAGAATATCAAAATTGTTAATAACTTCAAAAATATAGGGGGTAAGATTTTATCGTAAGTGAATGTTTATATTTTACAGTAAAAAAATTTTATCGTAAGCGACACACAGTGATATAAAAAAGGGGAAATAAATCTATAAGGGCCCTCAAGATAGGACACCTCGGGTATGTTATATTTTTAAAACGATATTATTTCTCGATTATCTCAATTATCTCTTAAAGCTTAGGAGATATTCGCATTTGAAAATTAAATTTTCAACATTTTTACCCACCCTACTCTAGTTTTTTGATAACAGCGTAACCAAATATATCCCGATTTTCTCCAGTTTTCCTTTATTGGACTAACAACACATATATGTGTCAAATAGAAAAATAATTGTTTAAAAATAATTACTAAATCCAATGTTTATGCATTTGAATTTAAATAATTTTAAAACGGCGATTTTTCGCTAATTTTTTTTGCATAAAATATTTTAAAGGAAAACAAATTTCAAAGTTGTTGTTACCGAGGGGATCAGGTCCTTTCAAAAAACACCTATTTTTTATGTAAAATAAAACTTTAGGCCAAAAATTCTCAAATCGCATATTCGATATCAAAATTAGTAACCGATTTTAGATGGCTCCATATGTTTCTAATTATTTTGTAAACCCGATAACCCCGACCCTGGTATGGATATTATAGCCAAAAAACTAAAAATTCCCATTTTTGGAATTTTTCAACACTGTTTTGGGAAAATTTCAAAATTCGTTTTTACTGTGAAATTTCATTAAAAACTGTTTATAAATAAAAATTTAATTTCAATTCGAAAAATTTTTATCTATGCAAAAATTCAGTAAAACAAATTTTTTGTCATATTTTTCAATAAAGTATTCAATGAATTTTTAATTGTCAAAAGTTATAAATATTTTTGAAAAATAGACAAATAGCTTGAACGAAATTTTATTATATCGCATCCTAACATTTTTAATTCTATATATAAATTTCAAAATAATCAAAAAAACCTTCTCCTGTAGTTTGTTTTGTCGCTATCATATGTACGAATGTATTCATATTTTTAATATTTTTGTAATTTTTTGTTTATTTTGATTTCTATATTCATATCAAACATTAAGCAGTCCAGTCACATATTAAATATTTTATTTTACAAATGATAAAACAATATTTTTTTATTGCAGATAACTATCCAGAATGTATTTTTTTTTTATTATCGTTTATATATTATTTAAAATTTTTTTGTTAAGGTCATTTGAACTGTGCCTGAATATACTATTAAATTGTAGCACGTTAAAAAACAAATATACAGTAGAATCTAGATTATAGATCTTAGAAAATTTTAATATTTTTGGATAATTTAACGTATGTACATTAGCGTGTCCCAAAAAAAAAATTTGTTGGGGCTCAATCATAATTTGAAAGCTTATAGGGTAAAGTATTTTTGAGATTTTTTATAGATTTTTTTTGAGTTTTATTTATTGCCAAAAAAGGCCGACAAACCCGATTTTTGGCAAAAACTCGATTTGAGCAACCTCTAAACCACTTCCGAAAAATCTGAAAAAAATCTCAAAAATACTCTACCCTATAAGCTTTTAAATTGTGCTTGATCACCTATGAAAATAAGAAAAAAATTTTTTGGGACACACTAATATACATATCGTTAGCTTAGTGTGATAAGTCCCTTTTCACAAATTTTACAGTAAACAGAAAAAAACTTTCTAAGATTCTTTTTTGGGAACATTTTCGATTATTTTTCGTTTAAATTAAATTAATTAACTAATAATTGTTTGGCGCTATTAGATATATATTTGACTGAGATAATAATTTTAAAATTTTGACAAAAAAGTGGACTTTTGCATTCCACAGTATATCAATGAGAAGAAAGCTTAATAATTGTAAAAATTTTTTAAACAAATACACAGTGTATTTTTGACTTATTCTAACGTTTGACATTAAAATTTAAATTTTCATAGAAAGTGGACTTAGCACACTAAGCTAACTATATGTATATTTAGATTTCGTGATAGTCATAGGTTAATGATTTTCTTTTTTACTTCAATATTAGAATAATCCTTATGCTACTGCAGATTTATATTCATATTAATTCTACAATAATGTCTTTAGAATATTGTCAATCAAAACATTTACATTAATATGGATTTCGTTTCTAAATATTCATATTCCAGTTTGATTTATATAATTTTTTTATAATACATTCACATACATATTTATGTATGTATATGTTTGTATATGTGTGTGAAAAAGGACTATTTGTGTTTTTATATAAAAGTGTATTTAAATGTTGAATCTCAGACACATAATAATAAAAAAGGCAAAACAAAATAATAAAAATGGCAAAGTAGAAATAAAAAATAGAATTAATGACAAAATAATGTCTGTCGTTGAAACAAATTTAAAAGTTAAAACCTACAATTTATTTAGAAAACTCCTCTGTAGATTTTTTATTTTATTCCGGTATCCTTTCATTGTTTAATGGTTGTTGTTCCCATTCTCGTTTTATACATGAAGGTAGAAAAATTCTTGTGTTTTAGCAGACTTTCCAGTCTTGGAAATTTTAAAAGAATTATGGGCACAGATGATTTTATTGTTAAATATTTTTACATATTTTGGTGACTTGTTTATTAAAAATAAAATATATTGTTAAGCAATATAAAGAATTTATTAAAATTATTTTCGATGGTATCAAAATTCTAAGTGAATCCTTAGTAATATGGATAAAAAGACATTTTAAAGCAACAAGATCCTTCATCATTTCGATAACCTCCGCTCTTTAATAATTGAAGAATATTTAATTTTTTTTCTTTTATTTATTAATTTATTCTCAAAATATTTGTTTATATTTTATTTAATTTTCTGCAATTTAAATTCCTTTGAAGAAATAAGAAGTATCAACATTTTCTTTGTTGAACTTTTAATTGAAAATGTGACATTTGTTTTAACTTAAGAAATATTTTTACTTTTTAACACAAATGACTCGTTAAACAGTCTAGACACCTCTATTTACACCCACTTGTGTTTTGTTCTTTTTTTTTTCTTTTTTTTTTGCTTTGCCTCCAGCGTATGTAGGTTATATATTGCGAAATGCTTTTCTAAGAAATAGAAACAAAAAATTATATTGCACTTCACGGGTACAGTGGTTGTTTTGTAAGTTATAAAAATATCTTGCGAATTTCTAGTGATGTAGAAAATAGTCATAGCTGGTGGTTAGCTAAATGTAGTTGAAGGGACTGGTATGATATAGGGTTATGTGGGGGTAAGGTCACACAAATTGTTAGCAAGATTTAGGTTCATATAAAATTTGTTTATGACCAATTTTAGAAAGATATTAATTACACGGTGCTACGATGGAAAAAACTTGGAAACCGACCCAACGTGGGTTATAGGTCTTGCTGAGTATATAACAAATTGTGTTTAAAAATTTCAGAAACACCCTCAAATTCAGAAGTTATTCTAAAAAACCGTTTTCAGTGATGTTCGCCAACTTATCGACCTGTAACTCAGTCCATTTTTATCGGACTTTAAGTTTCTTAACGGGTTTGGAAAGAAAATTGATTGCGCTTTAAAATGATTTTTTTTGATACATTTGTAAGTTATAAGTATTATTTTTGTTAAGAATATCTAAAAGAAAAATACAATTTATCAACTTTTTTGAGTTTAGTCGCTTTTCATTGCTTACTTTGATATGAAGCTTATAAAAATTTATACAAATGTATAAAGGAAATTTAGTTCTTAACAAAATTATGTTTTAGTTATTAAAATCGGATGAAAATTGTAAAAGTTATCCAACTTTACATTAACGTCTTTTTTAATAATTTCTCCCCCAGCGCATATGAATAAAAAAAGACAAAAAAATGTTCAAAAAAAAAAATATTTTTAAAATTTTGAATTTACAAGGTAAATTTTTTGGAACATTTTTCGAAAAAGTTTAATAACTTTAACAAATGTAAAGCGATTTTAAAGAGTAATGTCTCATTTTTGTCTATATAAAATTGCTTTTAAAACACTTTGCAAAAACAAATTGGTTTTCATAGAAAAAAATTAATTATTGTTGAATTTGAAAAATTAGGGAAAAAAATTAAAAATAGATCGAAACTTTTTATAAAAACTTACACAAGTTTTTGGAATATACATTTTATGCTTACAGTTTCAGAAAGCCCACTTCTTTGCCTATCCAAAATTTCAAAAAATTTTGAGGGTGTTTCAAAATCTTTGAAAACGGTTTTAGTATGTCTTTACCTAGGCCTACAACCTCCATTAGGTCGCTTTTCAAGTTCTGACAAAAAGTGTCATTTTGTAGCAGAGTGTTATTATAATTCAATTATGAAAGTAATTTTCTTAGGGGGACCTAGTATGGGGACTAGGGATAAATGTTGAAAAATTGTATCTACATAATCAACATATTTATGACTGCTCAAACAGTATTCCGAGGGACATTTGTATAAATCCTAGTTGAAATCATGGACTGATATTATCCATTTCCAATATCAAACAAACCTTATCAACAAAGAGTATTTGTGGCAAATTTCAGTCAGTGAGCTCCTTTCTTTTGGGCCCTATCGAGTTTTTAACAGACATATTACTCTTGTGTTTTTCAGTAGATTTTGTCAGTACCTTTCTTTAAAGTTTAATGTTTAACCAAAATATTTATAACAATTTTTATGTAATTTATAAAAGGTTTATAAAACAAAATTTCCATCCATTAGTTTTATAAACCTGGATTTAGCAGTTGAATTTGAATGAGGCCAACATTCAAATTATTTAAAAATAATTTTTTTTAGTTTGTTGTATATTTGTTTCCTATTTTGACAAAATAAAGTTGAGTTGAGTTTATTTCAATTAAATTATGACCATCATGATTACTCGTTATCCTTCCTTATAATATTGAATCGTGTTTGTGCAACACTAACATATAATTTGTTGTTTCTCCTTTGGCTGTCTGTCCTTTTTGTATATCTGTGTGTTTGTATATTTGTGCCAGTATTAGCCACTGTATGTGATGATATGTAGGAAGCTTTTTTCGTTGTCCTCCTTTGGTTCTTAAACATGTATGACAGACGGTATTGTGTAGTGTAAGTAATACTGACACGCTTGCTCGCGTCCATTGGGGCAAATAACAATTTAGCAGACAACGTGTGTGGCATTGCAACAAGACAACTGGCAGACACAATGTAATGAAATCTAACAACAACTACACATTCACGGATGTGTACTGGGTCTACAGACAGACATTAACACAACAATGCCAAACTTATGCGTGGAAGAATGTGTGTAAGTTTTATTTATTTTTTATGAAGTGCAGAAATATTGTAAGACTTTGCTTTAGTTTCATTATTATTAAAAACTAATGGAAAATATTCATGTGAAAGTATTAGAGAAGGCCAAATTGAGAAGTTTGAATGCTAAGAATAATTGTTGGTCTTAGCTATACATATTTGTAAGGAAACAGGAAACGGAAGTCAAGCATGTTGCTCTTGTTAATAATGACAGTCAGTATTTGAATGTTTTGATTAAACCACATTAAACAAGAGGGGAAATACATAGTAGTGAATCAGAATAATAGTAATAAAAATAAAAAATCACTGTAGAGTATATTAAAATAAATGTAAAGGAAATTATAGTAATTTAACTGTAATAACTAAGGAATAATAAAAGCATTATTAATCGACTTAAATAATACACATTTTATTTGTCTTTTAGCAAATAATGTCTGCCTACAATTGTTAATGCTAGTTAATATAATTGAATTGAATTATTCAGAAATTTATAGTTTAATTGAATTACTACAACTTTCAGCAGCAGTTGTAGTAATTCAAGTAATAGCAATTTTTGCTCTGGCCTCCTGGTCAGAGTGTGATAGATATGTTGTGTCACTTATGTTTGTGGCATGATGCATGTGGCTGTCAAAAAGCCAATGGCTGAAAATGTAACAGTGTGTGCTATTATATTGTCAATATGAACCCTTTTCATGAGAAATTTGATTTTCTAACACAATAATGTATCGCCGAGAACTACGAATGTACTTTTTACAAATGCACATAATTGATTTACATGATATTTTAACAAAACATTAAAAAAAAACAAAAAATAATAATCATGTTGAAACATCATAAAAAATAAAAAATCTTTCAAAATCATTGGGAGCAAAATGTTTGCGATTAGCAGAATTCATTTAAAACAAGGAAATTGGGTACCTTGAAAGAGGATTTTGCATACCCGAAATGATGCTTGAACGCTATAAAAGTAAATCATTTTAGCACCGAATTATCACTTGCTATGAAAAATGGATCCACTCCAATAAACCGAAACACAAGAGATCATACGAGAAGATCGGCCAACCAGCCGAATCGACACCAAAGAAAAAATGTTCATGGTGCTAAGGTAATGCTCTGTATTTGGTGGGACGAAATGGGTCCTATCACATGGAACCATTGCTGAACGCAACTGATTCGTTTGAAGCGAGCATTGGCCGAAAACATCCCAATGTATGCGGCCAGTGAATTTTTTACATTCCATCATGACAACACTCAGCCACATGTTTCAATGCCTGTTAAAAACTATTTAAAATGAAGTGGTTGGGAAGTTTTGGCTCGCCCGCTTTGTAGTCTAGAATTGCTCCGTCTGACCAATATTTGTTTTGACGGAAGTGTAACGCTCTCTCTGGAATACGATTCCCTTTGTAACAGAGTATCCGAAATTGGCTTGATTAATTCTTGGCCTCAAAAGATGTGCAGTTCTTTTGGCATGGATTCCATATGTTGCCATAGAGATGGGAAAATATAGTAGCTAACAATGGTTAATAATTTGAATAAATTTATGTTATACAAATGTTTCAAAATAAAGGCTAAGCATTTGAAAAATTTGAGCAATATATTTCTTATATTTTTTGTGCAGCCTATAAATCCTACATCCAGAGAAAAAATCAGTAAAGCCATATTTAATCAATAAGAAACATTAAAGAAAGTCTAGTAATGTTGAAATTTTTTATTCCAATAAGGAAAAATATTAATTTGAAGTTGAAAATTATTGATTTGTAGTATTTCAATATGATTTTTCTATTATAATGAAAATTATTTCCTTTAGTGTATATTCGATTTTGCTCAACTTTTTAGCATTTGGGTTTTAGGTAACGAAGAACAAATTAATATAAGTACCACCTTAATGTACACGTGTAAATATAAATATTTTATATAAATTTTGATACAATCTGCATTTGTGGCAAATTATTTAATATTTGTGGTTAAATTGTGTATATAAATGTTGCAAAATTAATACAAATAAATTCAAATAAATAACAATATTTTCATAAAGTTTGCATTTGGTTGTATATTTATTTATTTAACAAATATTCAAATTATGTTTAGTTTAACTTTTCTATATTTTCCTTTCAACAGTAAATAAATAGTATAGTTTATATAGAAATTTTCATATTTACATATAAACTAGTATTTATTATAAATATATTGCACTTACTAGCATTTATATAATTAAAGATTTAAATGGTTAATTTACAAATTATTTGAAATTAAATAAACTGTTTGAATGAAATTTATCCGTACTAAAATAATAATAACTCTACACCTTAATAAAGGGCGATATTATTTATGGTCTACTATTTGCAAAATCAAAACTTTAAAGAAATTATAAGAAAAGACTTAAATGGTTATTTCCATGCAAATAGTTTTTTTCCAGCCTCATCTCTTTGTAAGCAAAATCCATGCACCTATGTTTCTCAAAAATGAACGCCTGGTCAGAGGAAAATAAAAACGGTTTTATAATTTGCAAAATCTGAAATCCACAATTTTTTTTATATTTTTTCTTCCAGTTTAAAATTAAAAATAATGCAAATCTCATATTTAAAAATTTTCTTTTTGACTGTTTTATTTTGGAACATTTTCCTAAAAGCATGTTAATTAATATTACAAAATTACCTTCTAAAATTATACCTTACTAAAGATTCGTTACAGCCAACTATAAACTTTCTTATTTGTTTATTTATTTATTATTTTAAAACTAATTGCTCTGCTTTTTTATTATTTTATTTATTGTACAAATACAATTTTGTTTAAATAACAATATTATAGTCAATTAAATCTTAAATCCATAAATATTTTTTTTATTATTTAATTTGGTTTTTATTGTTTTATTTGCATTAAACTGACAACTATTTAATATGCTTAATGTTTATTTTAAAATAATACAATTTATCTGATTTGCGAAAAATCTGTTGCAAATATTATTTGTTTTATTTAATTTGTATCAAATTGATCACATTTATAAACCATGGATTACATGTCAAAATGGTTGAAGCAAAAAGTTATGTTTACAGATATTATAAGTTAAATAATACACACAATACAACAATTTTTTTCAGTATTTCTGTGCACACAAAAAGTCCAGTGTGTAACCACATGACGTATGAGTATTATTTAATTTTTTCAAAACAAGTATACGCTACAGCATGTTGAAACTATTACAAATTGTGGATAATTTTTCTATTTCAGAGGTTTCCTTAACCATTTAAATGATAAACAATAAAAAAATATAGTCGGTCAAGCCCGACCATATAATACCCTACACTGAGTAAAACAAACATCTTTCTATTAAAATTTCAATTATTTATTTTCGTTGTTGGTCTTATATCAGCTATGACTAATTATGGAGCGATCGCCATGAAATTAGGTCATGTGTTTTTTGTCTATATGAAACACATATTTCTGTTGAATAATATATGGATCCATTTTTTTAAATTTTGAAAAAAATAAAAATATTCATGAATTTTCAATGTAGTTTCAGAATTTTTTTTTTGTGATATGGAGTGTATGACTTAAAAATACGGGATATATGGCGTATCTTTTAAAAACGTATTTTAATAACTTATCTGTGATTTTGAAGGGAACATTTCCAGCCAAAAATATTTGAAGACCAAGAATTGGAGGCATTTCTCAATGAAGATTGTATTTAAACTCAATAACAGCTTGCAAGATCATTGGAAGCTACTCAATCAGCAGTTTCAAAACGTTTGTGAGCAGTTGGATTCATTCAAAAGCAGGAAAATTGGATACCATACGAATTGAAGTTGAGAGACCTTGAAAGAATATCTTGTATGCCTAAATGATGATTGAACGTGATGAAAAAAATTTCATTAAAAATCTTTACTTGCGATGACAAATGGATCCATTACAATAACCCGAAGCCTAAGATATTGTGTGTGAAGATCGGCCAATCAGCCGTATCAACACCAAAGCCAAGTATCCATATCTCTGTATTTGGTGGTATCAAAAGTGTGCTATCTAATAATGACTTGCTGAAATCTGAGCAGACAGGGAACCTGTATCCGAATGCAACTGATTTCTTTGAAGGAAGCATTGGCCGAAAAACGCCAGAATATGTGGCCTGTTAAAAAGTATTTAGAATGAAGTGTTTGGGAAATTTTGCCTCACCCGCTTTATAGTCCAGACCACTTTGCTTCACTTTGTAACAAAGAATCCGATATTGGTTTGATTCGGTCTTGAATGAAAAATGGCCAAAACTTTGAATAAATTTATATTGTACAAATTTTTCCAAATAAAAGCTAAAAATTTAAAAAAATTCCGCATTTTTAAGTTAAACATCCAAATTTGGTTCAGTATTGTTATGAATTTAAACAGTGTGTAACCACCACTGTGTGTAATTTTCGGAAATTTGTGGAAAATTTCTCAATTTCTGAATATGTCTAACCTTTTAAAGAATTACACAATAAATTAAAAGTTGAAAATATTTAAAAAAAATTAAACATTTTTATGAATTTTCAATGTAGTATCATAATTCAAGCTTTTTAAGATATGTTCGAAAATTCGAGAAATTTAATATTAGGTTGGGTTTCATTGGCAACCAATCTTTAATCAGCTCACTTGGGTCCATTCTAAACTGATTCCATTGTGATACCCAAGGGGTAAATAGCAGGGTATTTATTATACGTTCGTTGTCTACAAATTAAACCAACCAGATTCCCTGATGAAGGAGTAGATTCGTCTAAAACTCATCCTTGATAGCTCAGCCAACCATGAAAGGCATGGAATTCCGAGAATGCGTTCCCCCAGGTTTATCAGAGCCGGGCAGAGTAGGTGAGACACCGTCAGGTGCTTTTTTTTTAAAAAAAAATCGGAAATTATTTAAAAATGTAAACATAAATAAAATTATCTGCTTAAAAACATCTAGTTGTGTTGTATGAAAGTATGTTAAACAAAATTGTCAGCATTGTATTAATGGTTGTCAGCTTTTTATAGGGATTTCTTTTTATTATTTTATTTTTGTTTTTGTCTAAAAATCTTCCTATATTAAAGATTTAAATACCGTAGGTGGTAAAATTACAAGAAAAACAGCAACAATAAATTTATTCATGATATAACTATTTTTATATTTCCTACTGTTTATATAATTCGCTATAAAACCAATAGAAACTTTGTCACCCTCCCTGCCCTGATGTGATTTGGCGTCATAAATACAATATTTATTCATACAAATAAACGTCTCGTCCTGGTTCCTACAAATTGTTTTTGTTTGTATTTGTTTCTAAACAAATTATTGCATACCGTTGAGCTTGTGCCCCAATTTGTTGTAATAAAATCCAAAGTGTTTTGTTGTTTTGCGGTTTGAAAATAAATGTTTTTGTTTTGATATTAGTATGTGTGTTGCACAAACATTTGTAAGGATCATATTTCAAGTGGTTGATGCTTTTTTTAGTTTATTTATAAAATCCCTAGTATTTGTATTTACAAATATATATGTATGTAGATGTGTGTGATTTGTATGTCATTAGGCTGATGCTAAAGTGGGTGTTAGCATGGCAGTGGGATTATGATTATTAAATCAGCTTAGAAGTATAAATGTTAGGGTGACTAAGGTTAGGGTGACTTAAACAAACAAAAACAGCTGACGTATAAAAAAATTCACAAAAATAAATCAATTCACTAATAGAAGGTCTGTTCCATAGGGTACAACTAGAGGCGCAACTGAGAGTAAGCTGAGAGTAACAATAATTACTCTCTTCACACGTACTTGTGATATGTGAATTCAACATACTTGTGAGAGAATTTAACACATCAAAATACTAAATATATCCATAGAAGCGTTACTGAGAGGGAAAAAACCTAAGTCTTTTGTCAAAAAGTCGTAAGTCGTACACAGTTTTGAGATTGTATTGGTGCCTTTTTTAATTTTCACCAGACACACAGAGTTCTATAAAAATGTTTAAATTTTGATTTATTTAAATTTTCTACTATTTTCAATATCAAAAATTGAAACTTTGTTCTATAAATTAAATTCTACCACAAATAAAAATAAGTGTCAAAAATTTATAAAAAAATATTTTTTTCATTTGAGCAAAATTAACGTGTTTCGGAAATAAAAGTGTGCTGTAAATTGTTAAAAAAATCATAAAATAGTGTATGGAAGTGTAATAAAGTGATTCGGTCTGTATTTAGTCGGAAAATCAAAGGTAAAATTTCAAGTATTTTGATATGTTAAATTCTCTCACAAGTATGTTGAATTCACATATCACAAGTACGTGTGAAGAGAGTAATATATAGTAATAATTTGAACAATATAAAAAAATTTAAACTTTAAGTTGTGTTTTTAATAAAATTAGAAAAAGACGTAAGCGACATAAATATCCGTTATCTTGGAAATATATGAAATAAAATAAATGCAATATTTAGTTAAGAAGTAACTGTGCATACATACTCAATTTCACGGTAATACTTAGACTTCAACCAAGGATATTTAAAAAAACCATCCCCTGTAAAATTTGGTTTTTGGCGCTTACGTCTTTTTTGCTGTTATGACTCGATATGTTTAAGCATTTTGCTTTGAATTGTTAAAAATACGATTTTTTCTATCAATAACTTAAAGCTTAGTTTTCTGGGTAAAAAGTTCAAAGCCATATATCTTCTAAACGGTAACCTTTAAGGTTATTTAGAAAAATATCTCAGAATAAATAGAATCTCTACTATAATTGAATCGTTAATTTCAAAAACCCGTCAAGCAACAAGTTACTGGTTTTGAGTAAATCAAAGAAAATAAAACATTATTTTTACAAAATTGTTTCCATTTGTTATACATTAAACCTTTCAATCTATAAAAATATTTATGAATAAAATATATTAGGGCCTAGCATTACATAGGTATTATCCAGTCAAGAGTTGTCACTTCACTTATTTCTGCACTAAACATGGATTTCTCTGTTTTGCTGCACCATAATATGGGGAATTATTTAATTTTTTTTTGCATTAAACGATATATTTACCTTTACAAAACAGAAATCGCGCAATAACACAATTTTTGATTTGTTGTTACTTGACTGGTTTGTGAAATAAACGCTTCACTTAAGCAAAGTTTAATTTTATTAAGGAGTTAGGAGCTTAAAAAGGTTCCAAAGTTAGATTTTCATACGAATTCATATGAAAAATCTAAAATAAAAAAACTAAACACAGTGGGTCCGATTGAATTCATAATTAAGATTTTGAAATTTTGTTTAAAAAATTTGTGAATTCAGATTTTTTTTTAAAAAAATGTGAGATTTTGTTAGTCTTTTATTGGAACTTTTTATATTTTATGACATCCATGGGTAAATAAAATACAAATTGATATCTAAGATGGTACATCCCACTGCTGTTGGCTTTTAGCTGGATCCTCCCTATTCGTATTTATCATTAAAATGAAATAACTTTATTTTGATTATTTTCCTAATTTTTGTGTAATCGCAGCAATTTTAAAATAGATTCGAAACTCCTTTCAAGTTTACACATATCAATGAGCGACAATGAACTGACAACAATTCATAAGCAAAGCATGAAAATTCCCCTAAAATAGCAAACCATGCGATACACTATTTCCTACCCCATTTACTGCTCTACACTTCTACTCCACAAACAAAAAAGTTGCTGCGATTTTTCGCACGTAAAGTCGCCAATCTCTAATGTCATTGTAGTGTCAATTATAATGTTTTACGGTCGATTTTTTAAGTGTAGTATAGTTTTAGGGAGTTTTATCGAGAAGCTAATACAGTGGTTATCATTTTTGATTCATTGCTATACATTAGATGTCGGCATTTAGTAAAAGATACTTAAAGCGTTTTGGAAAATTTTTGTTAGCCTGAACAACTGACGGAAAATCGTTAGTAGACAGACTTCTTCACAATATTTAAACGTATTTATGTAATTTGTTTGCTTGTTGTTTTTTTTAGAACATTGGTTGCGGTTTAAAAGTTGGTTCAGCAATAAAGTTTGACAGTTGTGTTGTTTGCTTTGGCGATAGCAGCTACTGTTGACAATTTCAGTAGCAATGGAAGATAGCATTAGTATCATGGGAGGATGGTAAGTAGTTCCAGATTTGTTATTTCATTTTTTATTTTGTTTATTTTGTAAAACTGTCTTTAGTAATATTGTATCATTGAAAATCATGAGTTTTTTATCCTCCCTCCTTTAACATTATCAGTAATTGATAAGCAACAATTATGATGTCAGTTTCAATTCGAATAATAACCAATGTTATACTTACACAAAAAAAGTTTTAACTTTGAGCAGTAGACATTATGTTTTGTTACACTTTGATGGCGTGACATGCCATACTTTGCTAAACTATTTTACTATCTTCTTGTCTGTGTTCTGCTTGACAAGAGTAACTACAATTTTATAAGAAATCAAAAATCACACCCTGATTTTTAAAGCTTTGATTAGATATTGTAAAAGGGCAGAAGTATGAAATTTATAAAGAATTAGCAAATATATGTTTTCTTCTTTAACAATTTCCATTATAGCTAAAAATAGGGATTCATATGAGAATAGATACATATGTCTGGCAAACGGAAGATGTAGCAGAGGGAACCATGTCTTTAAAATAATGCTTAAATGTTTGCAATTCATTTTGTCCTACTTAACGAATTGACAAACATATCGTCACTTAAAATGCAAAATAACATAACAACAAAAATACTGAAATCGAATGCTTGATAGATCAATGATGAATATTAATTTGGAAAATTGCTTGTCAATCTGTTTAATTATTAAATGGTAGAAATAAAGCATATCACAGGATACTTTTCCCATCACTTTAAAAATTGTTTAAATGATGTTACATTCTTTTAAATTTTAGGTAACGATATCACGATATATACTATGTGTGTGTATGCTTCCTTGTCCTTATATGTAAAAAACTTAATATTTGTTTAGCAATTGAGTGGAAGTAGTGCTCATATAAAGTTGGATGATGGTTTGATGGAAGAATGTGTGGTTGAATAAATGGTTGGTTTGTGGCATGGATGATTCGTTAAGCAAATAAAGATAGACACATACAGCTACTTTAAAAGATAGAGAACAGACCGACAAACTTAACCAGACACATAGTGAATCCATATTTACTTAAAGGTAAACGTGTGGAAATAATTTTCTCACCGATTAAGCAGAGCATATGTTAAACATTTATAAAATAAATTACGAATTTATTTTCATCTTGATTTCATTTAACACACAATTTTTTTAAATTTTTTTTCAGTTGTAGTGTAAATAAAATATAAAGATAATTTTATATAATAAAATATGAAGATAATTTTAATATACATAAACTAAGACGAATTAAGGCTCTTATATTTATTTACAAGGACTTATTTTACAAAGATCAGCAATTTTTCTCTCACTTGTACAAACAATAATCCAATAATACAAAAATTCGACTAAGTATTTAAATGTCATCAATTAACTATACCGCTTGCGATTATGCGACACAAAAAGTAAAATGTAGAACTAGCATTTATAAAACATACGCTATATACATATTGAAAGTTGGATGTATTAAATTGTTACAATATTTCACTGTTACATCAATGATCGACAAATATATATACGAAACCCAAATTAAAATTTTACACCTTTATTTACATATATATTGGCATATAAAGAAAAGCTGATTGTATCGTTTTTACACAATTTCTACAAATACTCAAATAAAAATGTCCTGTCTATTTAGTTATTAATAATAAATTGTGTTGCGTGTCAATAAACGTCGTTAACTTTTATATATAGCTTCTGATTAACTGAAGATATTCAATCCGGGATTGGAGCGAAATCATTAGAATCAAGAATGAAGTAATATTTAGTCACATTTTTTAATAATTTTATTTAAGGGTTAATACCGTCTTGTCCCAGCCATAATATCAGGTTGGTATCACAGGACGTGACGGGAAGACCCGTCTTGACGGGAAGACCCGTCTTGACGGTATCTACCGTCTTGTCCGGGCCAGTTATTCTAAATGTGCCTAATGTGACATAGCGGGATATGCCGTAATTACTTAAAAGCGATGTAAATGTAGATTGCAAACTTTATTTTTACTAAAATTCAAGATGATTAATAGTTTTTAGATAAAAAGTGATACAAATGAATTTAAAAACAACCACAACAAAGTTAAGACGGAAATAGGGAAAACCAAAATCTTCTAAAATTAACTTTAAAATAAAAATCAGAACTGCTATTTTCATAAATAGTAATTGTTAGGACAATGTTTGCACCTATACGATGTTTCCTTACGGATCTTCGCTTTTGAGCGCTGGTTATGAGTGACCGGTAGTATTTTCTCGATGTAATGAGGGTTTATCGTGTTAGTACTTATGTGTTTCCTCCATGAACTAGACTCGTTCATTGACAATTAGGTTTAGTACCTATAACAGCTTTCGGGTTTCCTCTACGGTTTGCTCGTCGTGTGCCTGTAACGTGTGTGTTGTATGATAGTATAGACTTAGAGAGTTCAATGCTATTATAAAAGTTGAAAAAACGTGCCTTTCGAGTTTAACATACTAATTGCATAATTATCTTTGAAGTTAAAATCGGATCAAATATACTTCTTGGAGTACAATTTTTATCAACATAAATTTTTCATCCGCAGTTTGTTAAATAAAAATTGAATTGAGATACTTCTGTTGTGTTTGTCAGCATCACTACAATCGATTAAATTTCCACTATATCTTTCTTTATCATTTCTGAGTATTGAGACTGAGTAGGTTAAACTTCTTTATCTAGGACTTCGTTGCAATTTTCTGCATCTGGCTAATAATTTGGAACTCCGGCATCACTGAATGGATCACTTACAGATACTTCTCCAGAATCTATTTCTTCAAACAGTTTCAAAAATCTACCTCTCTCTTTGGTGTATTGATAAATTTTTCCTGTAATCATTCACTACACAATTAGATAATTCCTTTATTTATGTATGAACATATAAATTAAATATAGAATTTTCATATATAAATCGATATTTGGTGAAATATATAAGTGATCACAGATAATCGTCCTTTTTTCGATTGGACTAATATTTAAGGATCTACAGCCGATTTTAGGTTTTTCATATAAATATAGGTTTTTCATATGAAAATCGATATTTGGTGAAATTATAAGTGATCACAGATAATCGTCCTTTTTTCGATTGGACTAATATTTAAGGATCTACAGCCGATTTTAGGTTTTTCATATAAATGTAGGTTTTTCATATGAAAATAGATATTTGGTGAAATATATAAGTGATCACAGATAATCGTCCTTTTTTCGATTGGACTAATATTTAAGGATCTACAGCCGATTTTAGGTTTTTCATATAAATGTAGGTTTTTCATATGAAAATCGATATTTGGTGAAATATATAAGTGATCACAGATAATCGTCCTTTTTTCGATTGGACTAATATTTAAGGATCTACAGCCGATTTTAGGTTTTTCATATAAATGTAGGTTTTTCATATGAAAATCGATATTTGGTGAAATATATAAGTGATCACAGATAATCGTCCTTTTTTCGATTGGACTAATATTTAAGGATCTACAGCCGATTTTAGGTTTTTCATATAAATATAGGTTTTTCATATGAAAATCGATATTTGGTGAAATTATAAGTGATCACAGATAATCGTCCTTTTTTCGATTGGACTAATATTTAAGGATCTACAGCCGATTTTAGGTTTTTCATATAAATGTAGGTTTTCCATATGAAAATCGATATTTGGTAGAATTATAAGTGATCACAGATAATCGTCCTTTTTTCGATTGGACTAATATTTAAGGATCTACAGCCGATTTTAGGTTTTTCATATAAATGTAGGTTTTTCATATGAAAATCGATATTTGGTGAAATATATAAGTGATCACAGATAATCGTCCTTTTTTCGATTGGACTAATATTTAAGGATCTACAGCCGATTTTAGGTTTTTCATATAAATGTAGGTTTTTCATATGAAAATAGATATTTGGTGAAATATATAAGTGATCACAGATAATCGTCCTTTTTTCGATTGGACTAATATTTAAGGATCTACAGCCGATTTTAGGTTTTTCATATAAATGTAGGTTTTTCATATGAAAATCGATATTTGGTGAAATATATAAGTGATCACAGATAATCGTCCTTTTTTCGATTGGACTAATATTTAAGGATCTACAGCCGATTTTAGGTTTTTCATATAAATGTAGGTTTTCCATATGAAAATCGATATTTGGTAGAATTATAAGTGATCACAGATAATCGTCCTTTTTTCGATTGGACTAATATTTAAGGATCTACAGCCGATTTTAGGTTTTTCATATAAATGTAGGTTTTTCATATGAAAATAGATATTTGGTGAAATATATAAGTGATCACAGATAATCGTCCTTTTTTCGATTGGACTAATATTTAAGGATCTACAGCCGATTTTAGGTTTTTCATATAAATGTAGGTTTTTCATATGAAAATCGATATTTGGTGAAATATATAAGTGATCACAGATAATCGTCCTTTTTTCGATTGGACTAATATTTAAGGATCTACAGCCGATTTTAGGTTTTTCATATAAATGTAGGTTTTCCATATGAAAATCGATATTTGGTAGAATTATAAGTGATCACAGATAATCGTCCTTTTTTCGATTGGACTAATATTTAAGGATCTACAGCCGATTTTAGGTTTTTCATATAAATGTAGGTTTTTCATATGAAAATAGATATTTGGTGAAATATATAAGTGATCACAGATAATCGTCCTTTTTTCGATTGGACTAATATTTAAGGATCTACAGCCGATTTTAGGTTTTTCATATAAATGTAGGTTTTTCATATGAAAATCGATATTTGGTGAAATATATAAGTGATCACAGATAATCGTCCTTTTTTCGATTGGACTAATATTTAAGGATCTACAGCCGATTTTAGGTTTTTCATATAAATGTAGGTTTTTCATATGAAAATAGATATTTGGTGAAATATATAAGTGATCACAGATAATCGTCCTTTTTTCGATTGGACTAATATTTAAGGATCTACAGCCGATTTTAGGTTTTTCATATAAATGTAGGTTTTTCATATGAAAATCGATATTTGGTGAAATATATAAGTGATCACAGATAATCGTCCTTTTTTCGATTGGACTAATATTTAAGGATCTACAGCCGATTTTAGGTTTTTCATATGAAAATCGATATTTGGTAGAATTATAAGTGATCACAGATAATCGTCCTTTTTTCGATTGGACTAATATTTAAGGATCTACAGCCGATTTTAGGTTTTTCATATAAATGTAGGTTTTTCATATGAAAATAGATATTTGGTGAAATATATAAGTGATCACAGATAATCGTCCTTTTTTCGATTGGACTAATATTTAAGGATCTACAGCCGATTTTAGGTTTTTCATATAAATGTAGGTTTTTCATATGAAAATAGATATTTGGTGAAATATATAAGTGATCACAGATAATCGTCCTTTTTTCGATTGGACTAATATTTAAGGATCTACAGCCGATTTTAGGTTTTTCATATAAATGTAGGTTTTTCATATGAAAATCGATATTTGGTGAAATATATAAGTGATCACAGATAATCGTCCTTTTTTCGATTGGACTAATATTTAAGGATCTACAGCCGATTTTAGGTTTTTCATATAAATGTAGGTTTTCCATATGAAAATCGATATTTGGTAGAATTATAAGTGATCATAGATAATCGTCCTTTTTTCGATTGGACTAATATTTAAGGATCTACAGCCGATTTTAGGTTTTTCATATAAATGTAGGTTTTTCATATGAAAATAGATATTTGGTGAAATATATAAGTGATCACAGATAATCGTCCTTTTTTCGATTGGACTAATATTTAAGGATCTACAGCCGATTTTAGGTTTTTCATATAAATGTAGGTTTTTCATATGAAAATCGATATTTGGTAGAATTATCACAGATCACAGATAATCGTCCTTTTTTCGATTGGACTAATATTTAAGGATCTACAGCCGATTTTAGGTTTTTCATATAAATGTAGGTTTTTCATATGAAAATCGATATTTGGTGAAATATATAACTGATCACAGATAATCGTCCTTTTTTCGATTGGACTAATATTTAAGGATCTACAGCCGATTTTAGGTTTTTCATATAAATGTAGATTTTTCATATGAAAATAGATATTTGGTAGAATTCTAAGTGATCACAGATAATCGTCCTTTTTTCGATTGGACTAATATTTAAGGATCTACAGCCGATTTTAGGTTTTTCATATAAATGTAGGTTTTTCATATGAAAATCGATATTTGGTGAAATATATAAGTGATCACAGATAATCGTCCTTTTTTCGATTGGACTAATATTTAAGGATCTACAGCCGATTTTAGGTTTTTCATATAAATGTAGGTTTTTCATATGAAAATCGATATTTGGTGAAATATATAACTGATCACAGATAATCGTCCTTTTTTCGATTGGACTAATATTTAAGGATCTACAGCCGATTTTAGGTTTTTCATATAAATGTAGGTTTTTCATGTGAAAATAGATATTTGGTAGAATTATAAGTGATCATAGATAATCGTCCTTTTTTCGATTGGACTAATATTTAAGGATCTACAGCCGATTTTAGGTTTTTCATATAAATGTAGGTTTTTCATATGAAAATCGATACTTGGTGAAATATATAACTGATCACAGATAATCGTCCTTTTTTCGATTGGACTAATATTTAAGGATCTACAGCCGATTTTAGGTTTTTCATATAAATGTAGGTTTTTCATGTGAAAATAGATATTTGGTAGAATTCTAAGTGATCACAGATAATCGTCCTTTTTTCGATTGGACTAATATTTAAGGATCTACAGCCGATTTTAGGTTTTTCATATAAATGTAGGTTTTTCATATGAAAATCGATATTTGGTGAAATATATAAGTGATCACAGATAATCGTCCTTTTTTCGATTGGACTAATATTTAAGGATCTACAGCCGATTTTAGGTTTTTCATATAAATGTAGGTTTTTCATATGAAAATCGATATTTGGTGAAATATATAACTGATCACAGATAATCGTCCTTTTTTCGATTGGACTAATATTTAAGGATCTACAGCCGATTTTAGGTTTTTCATTTAAATGTAGGTTTTCCATATGAAAATAGATATTTGGTGAAATATATAAGTGATCACAGATAATCGTCCTTTTTTCGATTGGACTAATATTTAAGGATCTACAGCCGATTTTAGGTTTTTCATATAAATGTAGGTTTTTCATATGAAAATAGATATTTGGTAGAATTATAAGTGATCATAGATAATCGTCCTTTTTTCGATTGGACTAATATTTAAGGATCTACAGGTATATAGGTTTTTCATATAAAAATAGATATTTAATGATATATATTAGTGATCACAGATAATCGTCCTTTTTTCGATTGGACTATTATTTAAAATCTATATTTGGTGGAATTATAAGTGATCACAGATAATTCATTCGTAATGACGGATATTTCAACCATCACAACGAATTCGAATTTTGTAACTTTGAGAAGAAAACTTACAAAGAAATTCCTCACAAAAATTAATAATACAAAAATAATAAAATGTCCATCTTTGTATGTCTGGCTGTCAGTTGTGTTATATGTGTTGCTTTTTAATTTTTTTTATAATAATTTTTTTGTTTTCTTTTCTTGTCTTTCTTAAATAAAAACAAAAGTGATCCGTATCCTATGGCCACGATTTTACATATGCGTGGCGTTGAATGTAAATCATCTGATGACAGACTTTGCTCCTCTAACCAAACAATGTACCACAAGACATATATTAAAAATTTCATAAATAGGTAGAAATTGAAATTAAACTGTCTTAAAGTGTAATTTATTTAAAGAAAATTTAAATAACTACCTAAGTTTATTAAATTTTCTTGACTTGTTTTTTTCTTTGAACCCCAGCAAGATGATATGGACGAATAAGAAGAGAATGATGTTGGGTATTCTGATGATGTGAATAATGAAAGTATATGTAATGCTTTTTACAACGATAAACGAACTGTGAATTTCCATTCCAAAGAGACTCGTGTTCACCATGACGAATCAGATGGTGTCAGTACTATGCGTTAGAAGATCGGATGGCTATCGATAGATCAGAACCAATGTAAATGTGTATACTTTGTATAAAATTAAAATTTCATCTTTATACATATTACTTGCATTACATTAACTTTTGATGTATTTATTTTCTAATTGAATTAAATTAAGTTTGTTATACTGGCTTTTTAAATATGTGTGCAATTTTTAACGTTTACGAAAATGTTTTTATTGCCATCAAGAAAAGATAATTGCTACACAATAGAAAAATTAAAAAAACACACTAAAATTGAGGTCAATTAATTAGCTTTCTTTACATTTGTTAATTTAACTAACTTGTATTAAACAAAAATTCCACCGAAAATTACTAAATAGGCCACCTTCTGTTGTCGGCTAAACAAATTGACATCATTAAAACCAGAGAATAGAAACAACCGAAAAAACATTCAAATAGGAAAAGTAATAAGAGAAAATGTACTTAAATGTCACCTTGTATGTATTTTCAAGGTAACACCTAAATATAATTGGAACAAACCCCAAACTTTATTCAATTGTTAAAGTGTTTTCTAGATATTATTGTAACAAGCAAAAATACCTTAAATACTCTTAAAATTCTAATTCTATGAGTGACTAGCTGTGTGTCTAATAAAAACTTGGAATTGTAATAGAAACAACAAAAACAATAACAAAATTACCAGCAGAGGACTTTTTTTGCTTCACAGGTAATAACGACATTTTAAAACCATTGTAAAATATTAAAACATTGTGACAATATGACATGATAGGAGACCTTGTGAATTAACCAATTGTTAATTATTTTATTATTGGAACACTCCAAGTTCATTTCAAAACTTCAATAAGCGTCTCTCAAATATTAAAATAACTTATCTTGAGAGCCTCGTTTATATACAGAGAGCCTCAAAAGTAAGTAAACTCCATAAATTGTTTGATAATGAAATTCCTAAAATCCATCCATCGCTTAGAATTACTTTTAATAATACGTTTTAACTCCTGAACTAATCGAGTCTCCATCGAAATTTTTTTGCTCGAATATAGTAGAGAGTTTATGTGTCTTTATTAATTTTTAATACCTCGATCTTTGATATTTTTTACATTGAAGTATATATGTACTCCGAAAATAGACCTTTAACATTTTGGAAGTAAACAATTTTATTCACACCATTTTAAGGACAATATCTTTGGCTATAAAATGGAGTCAAAAATTATGCTGGTCTTTGAGCAGTTTCAAAGTTATGAATATAATTTTAGACAATTTTAAAAAAATTTTCAAATTTCTAATTGCGATATTTTGGAAATGCAAAGGGTTTCCGATGAAAATGTCATTGATTTGAGGAACCCTTTGGAACCATAATATGTGTGGCAAATTTCATTAAAATCAAAGATTTGAAATCCGACAATAGCAGTTTTCTGTCCATTTTGATATGGATTTACTCACTTTTGAGGCTCTCTGTTTGTAGTAACTATAAGAGTATAATAAGAGGCCAATAAGAGCTCTTAATGGCTTCTAGTGTTTGTTTGTAATTTTAGTGAAACTGTTGTTGTAGTTGTTGCAGTGATTGTTGGTTGTTGCTTTTGATGATGATGACGATGAGTAGGCTTGATAAGCTTTATTATTACTCACTCTCAATCAAGAGTCACTGACTACACTGTAGGTGTATATATATGTATTTATCAAAATTGAATAGTACTTGATTTTTTTCTCAGCTTGATTCATTCATTTTATTGTTTTTGTTTTTGGCTACCACTTAATAAGTAAAGAAAAAAACTCCATGTATAATTTTTCTTGTTTTTCATTCGTTTCTTTTATGCTTCTATCCTAAGTTTGTGCATTTATTAAGAAAAAAATTCATGATTTAACAATTCTATTAGCAAATACTTTAAGGCTAATAAAAGGCATAAATTATAAGAATAGCAAAAGCAACGAATAGTATTCGAATAAAGCAAAAACAGAAAGAAAGCAAAAACAAAATACTCAAATACAGTTAATTGGATAATCAAAATTGTTCCTATAAAAATACACAGACATTTGAAAATGTTTGAATAAAAGATACAGAAGTTTCGAGTGAGGGTCACCACTGCTTATAGAAATAAACCTTACATAGATTACATATTGAGTGGATACTTTTCTAGCTTACTTTAACTAGATGGCACCTAATGGAAATCCTAATAGTCAATCTAAAGAGAAGCTCCAAGTAATTAATCCAACCAGATTACTACAACAGATTCCTAGAAGTTGACGCATTCTCAAGAAACTCACATATCAGTTACATACAGACAAATGATTTAACTAATAACTTTAAAATTATAATACAAAAAGAAATATATAGGCTGATTTTTAATGAATTACTGGTTGGTAATTGTGTCCAAATGACATCTGTGAAAGTGAAAAGTGTTCAATATACTCTGCCATTTCATCATGGAGAAACTCACAAACGAGCAACGACTGCAAATCGTTGAAATTTATTATCAAACAACAGCTCGTTCGGAATCCAATGTTTTATCCAAAAATTGTGTTCAGCGATGAGGCTCATTTATGGCTAACAAGCAAAACTGTCGCATCTGGGGTGAAGAACCATCATCACATGGATGAGTTAGACTTGGTTGATATGTGGTTTCAACTAGACGGTGCAACATGCCACACAGCTCGCGAAACAATGGACATATTGAAGGATGAATTTGGTGAGCAGTTTATATCTCGAAATGGTCCTGTAAGTTGGCCGCCAAGATCATGTGATTTGACGCCTCTTGACTATTTTCTTTGGGGTTATGTGAAGTCGTTGGTCTATGTGGACAAGCCAAACACGATTGAAGCCTTAGAGTATAACAAAACACGTGTTATTCATGGCATATAGGCCGAAATGCTCGAAAATGTGGTGTAAAATTGAACCTTACGAAGGGACCATTTGAACCGGAGCCGCGGGCAACATTTACATGAAGTTATTTTTAAAAATTAAATGCCAAAGACTCATTTATCGATTCCAATAAAAATTTTGAATATGTGATCAAATTTCTGTATTTTATTAGATTTTGAAAAAAACTTCGCTAAAAAAAATCAACCTTTATTATTTGCAACCAGTAGTTACCAAATATCTTATTCTTAAATTGTATTTGAAATAAAGGGATAAGGAGTGACAATTGAATATCCAAAAGTTTACTTTTACAAATATTGCTTTCTACAGAATACTACCAAAAAAAGTTAAAAGTGACTACACTCTTGATTACTTAGAGGCACTAACTTGATAATTGACTTCACGCTAGATTACCTGAGTTGATTTAAATAACCAATTGAGTTCTCTATGCATTATAAAGAGCACATACATTAAAAATTAACCAAAAATGTATAAACTTTAGTCAGCCAAGTAATTAGAAATTTGTGAAAATAACTTTAAAGGGATATTTTTATTTCTTGGAAAATGTTGGGAAATCAGTGCGTATACTTAATTTATACATACTTAATCAACTTTTATACTAGGGTGTCAATTATTTCAATTTTATTTTAATAGAATACAAGTTTATATTTTCTTATTATTCGAGTAATAGATTAAATTTTAATGTTTCCTAGATTATTCGAACGAATAACGAGTAAAAATATTATTCGAATAATTTAATAAAATATATTTAAAACCAAACATTTTTTTTGTAAACAATAAATAGAAATATAAGTTTTCGCTAAATATTTGATGAAATAATTGTTTTAATTGTGAATGACATTACTAGTGTTTATAAAAACCGACTTTTTAAAAAACCGGTTTGTCGGTTAACCGAAAATGGCCTTTTCTAAAAAAACGGTTTTTCGGTTAACCGACATCGAAAAAACCGGTTAAACCGGTTAACCGTCATATATATGTAGAAAACATAAAATGTCCAATAAAGTCTATACAGCTTTAAAATTTTAGTTTTTAGTAGTCAGGAATGGTTAATATTAAATAACTATAAATAGACAAAAGTGCTGAGTTCATTTTATTTTGTAAAAATTGCAAAATTATTATCTCAGTCAAATGGAATTGTGTATAAATATGCTACTAATACGTACTTGTTTTAATTATTGGTTTATTTATTAAATTCCAACCAAAAAATGTAAATCAATTTTTTAATTAAATTTTTGATATTTTGAAATTTATTATCACCTTAACTTTCTGATACGAAAAAGAAAATGTTACAAGTCCTAAAAAAGGACCTATAAGATGAAAACGCACTTCTTCTTAGCTGTGATTATTTGTCATTATAAATCATACCAAATAATTAATAAAACTCCATTATCAGACTTCAAAAATGTTTCAAATCATGGATTTTAGAACGTTTTTTGTCTCTCCTGCAATATTTCTAAAAAGCTAACAAAATGATTAATAAATTAAAATTTTAAGAACAAAATACACTAATGAAGTCAAATTTTTATAGGTACATCGAATTCAATTTAACTTTTGGTAAAATCATCAATAAGTTTTTAATGAATCATTATAATGCATTAGCAAGATTTAGCCTAAACTTAAACTTATAGAATTATGCGGAATTTAGTTTTAATTTTTAATATTTTCATTATGTGTAATTGATTCTGAAAAAGTATCTAAGTAAACTCATCGTCCTCTACTATATAGGATCATTGTAATTCTTAAAAATATTAATCTAATGAGGTTTGTATTGTAAATCAGCAGTTTAGGTTTCAAATCAGACCAATAATGTGTATCGAATGAATACTAAAAATGCACAAAACATGAAATTTATTAATTTTATTCCCAAATTTTAAAAACCGGTTAACCGAGTGATAAAAACCGGATAAACCGGTTAACCGAAAATCAACATTTCAAATTAACCGGTTCGCAAAAAACCGAGATTTCGATGAAAAACACTAGACATTACATTCTAAAGTATTTTTAATTTCTATAAGGCTTTGTGTAAAATTTTAAGGCCATATTGTTTAATATTAAATGGAAAACTATTGAAGATATTTAACATTTCCTAGGTCCTACTAATATATATATTTTTTCCTCGACTATTCGAATAATTTTTATTCTATTGCTAACTCTAGCCATACATTAATATGATTTGTTTTTAAATCTCAAAAATACTTTTGTGGTGATTTTAATTATACCACTAAACATTCTCAATTGAGAATTACACAATTTGTAGAGTGTATAAATATTTCAACTTCACCCTGACTCAACAAACTTCTGTGTATTCTTCATAGTGTATGTACGTATATATATTTTTGTGAAGCCAAATTAATTTATATTTTAGTTTTTTCTCTATTGTTTTATATGACTGTTTTGGTCATTGGCGTCAGTGAAAATTTATTGTTTGTCACGGTCATGGAAAAATTTAATGTGCGAGTCGTGGTTGGCTCTGGCTTTTAATAGATGTGGTAAGTTTGATTAAGAGTTTGAGTCCAAACTTTTTCCTTTATTAGTATAGCTTTAGGTATTTTTTAAATTTTTCTCCTCATTTATTCTGTACTTGTTTTTTTTAACATTTCAAATGTTTAGTTTGCAATGTTTTCTTTATTATTGATTACTAGTAAGGTTTCATATTGCTGTTGCAAATGAACAGAAGCGTTTTGATTTGTAAAGTTAATCATTAACACCCTACAATAGACAATTCTTTAACCCTCATTAACAATAAACTCTTAGCACTAAACCCAGGTTTTACTATTGACAATTTTAACACAAAAGTTCTTCAATGGTTTGCTACCTCTAACATGTAGTAAAATTTATTTACAATATTTATTAAGGCTAATTTTTAACATAAAATTTTCAAAATTAAGACCTAACTAACTTCAATTTAATATTTTGCTTTAGTTTTTTGATACTAACAATTAAATATTTACTACCGAATAGTGATATGTCATTGGAAAAGTTGTAAAGATATTGAAAATTTGATATTATGACCATTGTTGAGGTCTTGCAAATGGTAACTTTAACATATTATAGTTACAGCAATCATATGCATAATTACAGTGACCATAATATGGTTAGACAACTTGTAAAAATGTTGAAATGGTTTTTGTCTGTGTGTACATGAGCACATTCCGTTTTTACTGATAACGGTTTGCTGGAAAGTTAAAGACCAAGAAATACTACCAAACTTATACTAAATTCATAACTGAAAAACGATGAAAAGAATTTATATATAATTATCAAGATACAGAAAATTAATAATTGTTTTCTAAATTTGAGATCATTGAATTCTTAAAACAAAACTCCTTCTCTATTTATGTTTCAAATAAATTGCCTAATTCAAAGTTCTCTATTTATTACCCTTTATTGTGCAATCGGTGCTACTGCACACTATTCAAAAGACATTTTATCTCACTGTATATATGATTTTGAGTAGGCCAACATTATTTTCATCTACATCTTTTTTATTATTTGTTGTGTAAACCAAAAAAATTTAAAAAAAAATAAATATATTTTGGCCAAAAGAATATTTGCTAGTCGTTTGCCAAAACGGCTGTTAAAATGTCGCCATTGAGACGCGTCAGTATGGCGTCTATAAGATAAAGCCGTTTTATTTCTCTAAGAAATAGTCTTTCTATTCTTAGGTTTCTTTTCAATTTATTTAAACAGGCTTTTATCAGTAATTTCTTTAGCCAAAAGCAAAAAAAAAGAAAATTCAAATAAAAATATAACATGCTGGGAATGAATATAATAATAGAAGTAATTTATTAACGGGAGAATAAGAGAATAAAAAATATATTAAAAAAATAATAAATATTGATTTTTACTCTTATTAATTTAAAGCTATTACATTTTTAAAACCTCTATATTTTTACAAATAATGGCTACCTACAATTTAATGTTCTTCAATATTTTTAAAGCATTTCAACTTTTAGTTTTTACAAACCTGGTTTTTCGTTTAAATATATTTAATTTCTGTAACAATTACTAGCTCTACTTTATATTGTTAAATATACAATTGTTAGTTTTTAATTTAACTTTTTTCATTCTTGTTTTTTTATTTATAATCATTTCTAACAAAAAATTCTCTACATTTTAGAATTCCTTTACTATTTGCCATGTGAATGCCAGAGCATTTAACAATGAAGACATTTTATTTTCTTATACAAAAGACCAGTAAAATATTTACCAAAAAAATTTTGTTCTTTTTCTCATCATACATGTTGAGCACTTGTTTTATATATATAGAAATAGTTGTAGGTACTCATAAAGTTTAAAAACTAGTTGAAATTTATTTATTTTTGAAAAAAAAAAAAATTAACTTAAAGGGTAAAGTTTACCTACAGTTTGCGCTACAGACTTTTGAATTTGAACGTGTGCGGTATTGTAGAACTGAGAACTGAGTGGTGAAATTTGTCCTTCAGTATTTACAACAATAAATTTCTTGCAGCCTGTCATAAGTAGACCTTCCCATAGCCCTCTAAGAGCAGCGAGTATGCAAGGCCTTGGCTCGAAATGACACACCATGTAAAATTTAAATGATTTTTTCATGCGACTAGAAGTCCTTGGTGCAATCAGATTTGCAATATATTCAACCGTTTTTGTGCTCAAAATCCGCGACGTTAGGTGCGTTGAACCACCACAAGGAGTGAAAATTTTCCAAAAAAAGGACGCCATTTTTTTTATTTACCCAAAAACCTTCAGAAAAATGATGATACCCGAAAAACAAATGAAGTGACCTGATCACAAATGAGCTCTAATGTAGGTATCTACACAAATGTCCTTATAATAAGTTTATAAATAAGTTTTATATATGCAGAAGTCATGTCACCTTATTTTACGATGATCCGTCTATAATCAGCTTCATATAAGTCCCGCTTTCGAAAATTATTTTAACGAGCATAAATCTCTTAAAAAACATTGTTCTTTTTTTAGTATTTTAGTTAAACGTAATTAACATACAAATCAGTTTTGTCATGGTAAAAAAAAAAATTTTTGGTATCTCATGTTGGTTTTTTATTTTAAGCAAAAACTTAATCTGATGAGGAGTCCGAAAAGTCAAATATATATATGAAACCGGTCACAATCAGAAAATCTTCGACTTATGGTTAAATAGGTTGAGGTTGTTGAGCCTAAAATATTTTGGCTAATAACACTGTCCAACAATTTGAGACTTTTTGATTGCAATAGAACAGCGACCCTAAGTTAATATCTGAGAGAATTCTTATTGACAGATTTGTATTGTAGAATTTTATGGGGATCATTTTTGTGGAAGATCTTAACTCCCTATCTCCTATCTTTAGGGGTCAAATTGACCCCTTTTTCGATAAAATCGAAAAAAGTCCTTTCAAAAAGGACATTTAAGGATTAAAATATTCTACGAAAATTGTTGATGGAAAATTTAATTGGGGCTCACCAAAGACACAAAAGTTGTAAATAGAGCCCTTTACGCTTAATTAGCAAAATTACACGACATATCGGGTATCACATTTTTTAAAAATATCTCCAAAAATCTAAGTATGATCCGAATAAGCTGAAATTTAAAATATAAATAGTCCATAAGGAGATTTTCAAAATATATGTAAATATATATAAGATATCTCTTTTAGTTCAAGAGATATTTAGGTTTATTTATTTATTTTTTTTAATTCTGCTCTTCCCTTTTTTTTTCTTTTTTTTTTGATAGGGTGGGTTACGAAGGTTCAAATTTTCTTCTTAATATTATCTATATTTGTTTTAAAATTTTGAAAACAGTTACACGCATCCAAAGTTGGAACATGAAAAAATGGCCATATTTTTTACGTTTTCTCATGAAATTTTTACAATATTCGAAAAATATTAAGCTTTTTTTGCCATCATGACGTATAGTTAATATTAAAAAATAATAATGTATAAATATCACTCATACGCACCGAAAGTATCAAAATTACTTGTTTGAAAATGATGCATGTCGTCTTATGCTAAGATGTTGGAAAATCAAAAATATATACGAATCATTTGCCGATCACTGGTGGACAAATAATAAAAACTTGAACTGTTACGTTATTGAGCCTAAAATATTTTGGCTAATAATTTAAAACATTGAACTAAATCTCACTTCTCATGAAATTTTTACAATATTCCAAAAATATAAAGCAATTTTTCCCATCATGACGTATACTTAATATTACACAATGATATTAAATAAATATCACTCATACGCAACAAAAATATGAAAATAACAAATTTGTATCAAAAACTTGTTTTGATGCACCAACAAAATCCTTTACTAATTTAATGACAATTTATTTTCCTGTCCTTAAAACTAGAACGTAGTTTGAATGTGACCCCTTTAGCACCCTGTGTTTTTAATTGACAACAGATTTGTCATTAAAAAGTTATAATACTTGACAAGTATTGTTTTTGTTATCTGTACCCTAAATAAATGAAATTCTTATAACTTTACTGCCAAAAATACTAGCACTTCATGACATTTTTTATTTCCCAATTTTTTTTATAAAATAACAGAGAGGGGTTAACTTTGACATCATTTTATGAAATTTGTTTGATTATTCTTGTTGTAGCTTTTTATTATTTTTATTTGCTTTGAATCATTAAAGCGTTTAAAATCAAACCATCCAAATATTTAGCTTTTTTTAACCATTTAAACTTTTTAACCATTAAAATATAAGTGGAAACTTTATTTCCTTCATTTGCTCTCCCTTGTATGGAATATTTATTAATTTGTTTATGAATATGAAACCATTTAAAAATCGTTTAAGGAAACTGTTAAATATATATTTTTTTTATTAATGTAGTGAGCTGTTAATAGTACAAAAGAAAGATAACTATAGTTGCAAACCATAACAATGAATAATATATTTTTTTGTTAAAAGTTTTTTTCAAATTTGTATCACAACGATTTCGGCTTCACAAAATGATATAATTAAAGGCATTAATACAAAATTGATATTAATTTAGAACCTCTTTGTAAATTCAAAATTATTTTAATATTAAAGTGTTTATTGAAAAACTTTTGCAGACACCTAATATAGTTTTTAATTTTTTCAGTTTTTTCCTCTAACTTTTTTATTGCTCTTATTGTACTGCATACATAAGTAAATAGAAAATGTAAATATTATTGTATTTTTCGTCTCCGTCTCTCACTGCATATTACATTTTCTTTTTGTTCCCTTGTTTCATTCCATCTTTTAGCATGAACATTTAATGCAGGAAACCCAGGATAGCATAGCATAATATCATCCGTACAAACACATTGTTGGTCATGTCATATTTTCAGTCTTTTCCAAGTAATCTGCAGGTGGTATTCTCCTTTTTAAAGCTAGTTAAATAGTCTTATGTTAATTTATATCTCTCTTTGATGTTTAAACTGTATGAAGTCAGTGGTGTCAGTTAGTTTTATTATTATATACATTTTGTTTTTTAAGTTCCTCTTGTTTTTAATTTCCTGCAGCCATTTTTTAGTTGTTTGTTGTTGATGTTAATTTTCATTACTAATAATATATACATATGGGGGATTTCACGTCAAGTGAACCAACTTTTAAAATCGATGTCTTCCGATCGGACACGATTCAGACACAATTTTTCAACAGGATCTGTCAAGAACTCTCGTTTGTTCTTAGCAAAATGTATCTCAAATAGTTTAGATAGCTATTTCTTCAATCTTTCGAAAAAAAATATTAAAAAAAAAATTAAAAAATTTTTATATTTTTTTTCCGAAATCAAAAGCCTTTTTGACTTTTTTTTTCAAGATGGGCCCTTGGTACAAATTTCATCCCAATCGGAAGTCATCAATTTTAAAAGTTGGTTCACTTGACGTGAAATCCCCCATATTTTTAATGTATAACTTTGTTTTATCTTCCTAAGGTGGAAAAAATGTAATTTCAATAGTTTGACAGAAATCTGTTTTACCTTTGTAACACTAAGGGCCATTATTACAACTTGCCTTTATAGTTAAAGATAACTTTAAGCAATACAAAAGGTACCCTTAAAGTTAATTTTAACTATAAAGGCAAGTTGTAATAATGGCCCTAAAAGATTTGTAAAAATCGATTTTCAAATGACTGAGTTACGGTATCAGAATACTGAGAAAAAACATGTCATCACAAAAATTAGCATAACTCATTAATTTGTTTGCTTTTCAACTAAAAGACGACAAGAATATTTGACAGTCAGGATCAACTTAAAGCATGAATAAAATGAAAGTTTGTAGGAAAATTATCGCTTTTTGAAATTAAACAATTTTAGAATTTAATTCAAATAGAAAGAAAATGTGTCTACACAATTGACCAATTCACAATTGGTATCGTAGCGATGTATCGTTGTATGTCGTAATTTATTTTATTAATGTTTTGTTTTTGTTTCGAAAAATTTGTTTGAAAAATATTTATGACATACAATGCTACAATACTACGACATCAATTGTGAATTGGGAAAATGTTTTATAACAAAATTTCAGTACTTAGAGAAATTCATTTGATCAAAAGACACTGCATCAAATGGTGATTAATGAATATTATCCCCAGGAAACCCCATTCAACTCTATCACAATTAAGAGCAGGTGGTGCAGCTCTTAGCTGTTACGCATCGTATTCGGCACTTAGAATCATTTCCATACCTGCAGCAAACCTGTCATCTTATTACCTCAAATATTTGAAAATTGGGAATGTGTCTTAAGATTTGTTTAATTTTGAGCTAAAACTATGAAACTTGTCGTTGTTGCCCATTTAGTTTTTAAGTTTTTTTCTTTTAGTTTTTAATATAAAAAATATTAAAAAAGTTCTCTTTTTCTTGATTTTGTGTAAAAGTTTTTCAGTTTTTTAAGTTTCCTATTTCTTATTATTGTTATGAGTTATATATTATTTTATGTTCGTTTTCATTTTGTGTTTTTGCCCTCTCATTTCTGTTGCACTTTTGTTTTGTTTTAGTTTTATTACCACACACTATTCATTTAGAAGTCGTTGTATTAGTCCCATTTCTGAAACAAACAAAAACTATGTTTTGTTAAACTTTCAAGTGCCGTTAATGTTTAGTTTTGAGTTTTTTTCCATTTTTAATATTTTATTTTTGTATAATTTTTTAGGTTTCCTGGCTTGAGTGGTCTTATAATATGGTTTTTACATTGTTTATTATTTGCCTGTGTGCCCTTTTATTTATATATCACCACCATGTTTTTTTAGTCAGACTTTCTCCTTTCTCCTTTCAACTTCTATTTCTACTATTAAGTTTTTCTACTGTTGCTTGTTTGTTTTATAAGTTTGTTTTGGGGTTGAGTTTTGTTGTGTTATGTTTTATATCCGTTTCCGTTTTGCAACAAAGTTAACTAGCTGTTGGCTTAAACTAATTTTCAATTGTATTTCACTCACAGTGATTGGTTGTTTTTATCATTCATCATTAAATCAACATCAGTTTCAGTTTTACATTTGTGATTTGTTTAAGATGACATTTTAAATTAAATTTACAACATTAATTACATATTTTAATATAAACATTTTGTATGAGATTTTATCTAATCACTGTAATATGTATGTATGTGTTTTCACCTTTAAACAGATGCATTTATTTAATATGATATGAATAACTTTTACATATATTAGATTTTTATGCAATATTCCTAATTAATTTGCTAAAAATTGTTTGTGATTGTCAGTTTTTTTGTTTTTCCAAAAAATATTTATGTAATTGTAAAATTATTAGGAAAACCGTGTTTGTTTGTTATACAAATAACAAATATTTGTAAAGTCATTTCATTTGTATTTTTCAATTTATTTTTTAATTTATTTCATTTCATTTCTTTTTTTTATTTATTTGTCAAATTGCAATCACTGTAAAAACAAACAAAATTTCCGTATAAATAATTAGTGTAAAATATTTGGTACATGATGATAATGATAAAGAAATTTATTTATACAAAAATAATGTTAACAAATAGAAATGGAAAACAAATTTTAAATAATGACAAATTACTAAAATGATTATAATATTGTTACGAAATTGCATCATCAATTTGAATTTAATGGTATAAATTGATAAAATATAAATGGACGGCAGCTTGCAACATTAGCCATATTTATCAACATTTCCATCAGTCGATGGAAATGTACATCAATATTAGGGTATTAGAATTATTAGATTTTTCTCTTGTTGGAATAATTCGATCACACGTTTAAATTCGAATAATTTAAATATTTTTTCAAAAGTAAAGAATGAAGTTTTGATTATTGTTAAAGAAAAACAAAAAATAACGTTAAAGTTAACAACTCAAGTATTGATAATATTGAAAAACATTCGAAAACAAAGTCCATCATTAAATTTTCCTTTTAGTTTTCGTTTTGGAGCTATGCTTTAAAAAATTTGAGCGAGTTGGATATGATCCTGAATTCAAATACAATTTAAACGTATTAAGAACTTTTTTATGTCGTTCATTAATTCGGGTTTTTATTTTTAGTAACTAATTCTTTAACTAATTTACAAATACGAAAAAAGTTTATTACCATGTTAGACAAAGATGTTCAAAATCATGTATAAGACGATTTAAATGCTTTTCTTGCAAAAAAACGTTAGTTTGCAATATTTGTGTTTATCATTCGATTTATTAAATATTTTGCAACACTTACGTACGCGGTTAATAACATCACTTATATACATATATTTTAAGATCATGGCCTAAATATAATCATTTTCGACGATCGTTTCAAAATCTCATTCTCCATCACATTCAACTCCACTTTAATCTAAGTTAAAATTTTGATTATTAATTTCGATTCTTCTAATATTTCGCCAGCTAAATAAGAAATATTTTATTTCGTACCTTTTATTTTCATTGGTTCAAGTCCCAAGTTAAAAATTTTGAAAGATTTGTTTTTAGAATTGTAACTTATTGCAGTAATATTTATATATTTATAGAAGGAGCTATCGGAACACTCATCTACAGTGATCGAAAGTCCCTATGTCTTTAGTTATTTGTCGAATTTCAGAAACAATACAATTTTTGTGAGTCATTATTACTTATTTAAATTTGAAATAATGAAAAATTTTAAGCAATTTAATAAATTTAAATATATATGAACATTTATTCGTTTAATTCGATTATTCTACATAAAATTGTTCGAATTATTCGTTATTCGAAAATGGCCATTTTTAAATTGTTCGAATAATTATTCGTAAGAAATTATTCGATTAATCGAACGATCATTAGTCGAATGAATACCCTAATCAATATATTGATGTACACCGAGAAAACTGATTCGTGATAGCAACCGAGTTTATTGCCAATCGAATGATTACAACTTATTGACAGAATTTTACAGTTGTGGCTACAAAAGTTTGGTTGCTTTAACCGAAATCCTTCTTTGTCAACTGACTTTCTGTATAAATCACTCGGTTAACCTCATGGTTTTATGCATTTTAAATCTCATGGTTTTGTGCATTTTTATTGTGTACACATTATATAAAACATTTGGTCTGATTTGAAATTTTAAATGCTGCTTTAGAATATAAACCTCTTTAGATTAAACTTTTTAAGAATTACAATGATTCTAAATAGTAGAGGATGATGACTTAACTTAAAAACTTTTTCAGAATAAATTACACATAATGAAACTATTAAAAATTAAGATTCAATTCCGCATAATGCTAGAAGTTAAGCTTAATCTTACTAATGATTCATTATAAACTTAGGCATGATTTTACCAAACGTTAAATTTTTTTTCCAATAAATTTGACTTCATTAGTGTGTTTTGTTCTTTAAATTTTTTTTATTATCATCAGTAGTGTACAAAGTTCCTTTTGAGAAATAAACGGTCTAAAATCCATGATTTGAAATCTGATAATGGAGTTTTATTAATTATTTATAATTACAAATAATCACAGTTAAGAAGTGCGTTTGCATTTTATATGTCTTTTTTGGGACTTGGAACATTTTCTGTTTCATATCAAAAAGTCGAGGTGATAATAAATTTTTAAAATTATTAAATATGTATTTAATTAAAAAAAATTTTATTTACATATTTTGGTTGAAATTTAATGAATAAATCAATAATTAAAGCAAGTATTATATATTTAGTAACATATTTATACTCAATTCCATTTAACTGAGATAATAATTTTGAAATTTTTTCAAAATAAAATGGACTTAGCACTTTTGCATATTTATAGTTATTTAATATTAATTAACCATTCCTAACTACTAAAAACCAAAATTTTAAAGCTGTATTTATTGGACATTTTATGTTTTCTTCACATATATGTCGGTTAACCGGTTTTTTCGAATTCGGTTAACCGAAAAACCGGTTTTCTAAAAAATGCAAATTTTCGGTTAACCGAAAAATCGGTTTTTTATAAACACTAATAATAATAATAAAACATTAACCTTCGCTTTACCAAAGGTTTTTTATGTACATGGTTTACCAATACCCACCCGGGTGACACTACACTTCTGTAAATATATGCGACGAACGAAATTTTAAAAAATTTTAAAAACCTTATAGAAAGTTTAAAATGTTTCTATTAAATTCTATAGAACTCTAAAATTTGTTCAGTGAGTATAAATTTCATTTAAATCGAAACAAAATTAAAAAAAATAATAAACCAATAAAAACTAAGTGGTCACCCGGGTGGGTATTGGTAAAGCGAAGGTTAAATGAACTACGGGTGGTATGAGTAATATTTTGATAATAAAAATAAAACGAAAATACAAATTGTTCCAAGAATTTTGGAAGTACATAATTACTTATTTTAAAGAGTTATTAATAGAACATTTTCTTTATACACTTGATAACTTTAATACTTAATTGTTTAAATGAACTAACATAAATGTATTTTTATTTGCTCAAAGTTAATAACAAATACAAAAACTACAAATTTTACTGCCAGATTTTAATTAAACTGCTGTAATTGTCTCAATGTGTATATAAATAATTACACACAATGAATGGCGATAAATAAGTTAAGCTGTAACAATGAGTAAACCGTGTACCCATGGCCATTCTATACATTTATCTCATTATTTGAATTACTGGTAAATCATGCAGCTGGTGTTGTAAACTCTCAACACAGCTACAATTAGTGGATTACAAAAACGATATGTGGCAAATTTGAAATGAATTTAGTTTGTGATAAATGATAAATTTTTGGAACAAATTAAAAATTTGTTTTGTTTTAATAGAAACGCATTAAATACACATATTTATTCGTCTATTTTTATATTCAAATAAATGTGGATAAAAAGGTGAATGCATACCATAATTGATTTTTGCAAATGATTGAAATTAACCATAAAACAACTTGTATCGTAAAGTTAAGTTGTCAAGCAATAATTATTTGCAGAAATTATAATTATTATGTCAACAGAAGTATTCGAAAATGGCGACACAACACACTACTTTCGACTTTAAAGATTTAAGGAGTTAAAATTATACCATATTCAAAGGCATATTTTTAATATTTATAATTATTATTTTCAGGATTGTTATACATTTTTGGAAAGGGTATCTTGTCCAGATTCTACCTTTGTAATGAGTTTTGTATATATTGTTAGCAGATTTGAAATTTATTCATTTAAAATATATAATGTGTTTGGCTTACCTACGCAACATTGACTAGGATTTGAATTATTAGCGCCGTTTGCCGCCGATCTAGTTTTAACATAGAATTAAAGTTTAACTTATTATCTAATATATATATGAAAATTAGCTGCCTTTTTGTGCCTAGAAACAAATGGCATGCAAAAATGTTGAGCAACTCTGAAATTTAAAAAAAAAAAAAATTATCAACTTTCTTTGATTTTAGTTGCTTTTCATTGTTTATTTTGCTATGATAGCTTATACAAATTTATAACTATATATTAAGTAAATTTAGTTCTTAACAAAACAGTGTTTTAATTTTTTTAATTGGATGAAAATTGTAAAAGTTATAAAACTTTTCATTAACACCTTTTATAGTATTTTCTCCCTCAGCGCATATGAATAAAAAAAAGTTTTAAGTTTTAAAAAATTGTTTGGTACAATTTTTAATTTACAAGAAACATTTTTTCGAAAATGTTTAATAACTTTTGCAAACATAAACCGATTTTTACAAGTTATGTCTCATTTTTGTCTATGTAAAATTATCTTTAAAACTCAGTGTAAAAAAATGTGTTTTTATAGAAAAAAATTAAAATAACTATTGTTGAATTTGAAAAACTTACATAATTTCATGAAATATGCAGACATTTATGGAAGACTAATTCGATGCCTCTCCATAGTAGTTTAAAATTTTGAAAAATAGTCTATTACTTTTATAGAAAAACTCAAAAAAAATTAATAAATGTATTTTAAGCCGTCCATAACTTGTTTTTAACAATTACATTTTTATGACTAAAAATATATATTAAAGTTTAAAGTCCCACCTATTCAACAAAAAATTATCTTACAAAAATCCTCATTCATTCAAAAGATACAGATTTTTGATCCGAAAATCCGTATCTTTTGAATGAATGAACATTGTCGTTATTAAATAGAACAATAACTAGAAAATATTTGATAATAGTTAAAGCAGATGACGCTATAATGTTAAACTAAACACAGGAAGCCAGTATCGTCAGCAGCAGATACATGAGATTGTCATTACATTTACACATATCGTTTTCGATATTCCATATAGTAGTGATGCACAGTTTGGGAATTACAAAAAAAGGCTGATTTTTATAAAATGTCCCATGGCTATAGATAAGGTACCTTGTTGTACCTTTATGTTTTCGATTTGGACTTTAAACACAAAAGTAGGATGGAGCTTCGAAGTCCCATAGTGGGATAACTCGGGTTTGTAAAAAATAAAAAATAATGCCAACGTTTTTTCGCTATCCGATTTGAAAGAAATTCATATATGTAATCAACTAGAAGTATAACAGTTTCTACATTTTTTATTTGCGATCCCAAAAAAAATATATGTATAGTCGCTATAGCCATGTCCGTCAGACAGTCTTTCCGTCTCTATGTTGAAATCAACTTTCCGTATCCCTCAAATAATTTACACACATAATTTATACATCAATATATCTATAACGGGTTCCGTTACTATCTAAAATCGGCCCACAATTGGCTGAGATATATGAAACAAAATTTTGGCCAATTTTGTATCTATATCTGGATTACCAAGTCATTAATATAGACAATATAGATATCTAATGATAGATATTTTAACGTGCTTTCCAACAACGTATGTATATAAGGCAATAGTAAGTTGAACATACAAGGGGTAAAAATCGGGAAAAATATTTTTTAACCCGAATTTTTTTTATCAATAATAAATTTTCAACTAATAAATTTTAAACTAATTTTTAGAATTTCTTTTTAAAATTTAATAAAAAAATGTTGTCAAAAAATTTAAAAAAAAAATTAATTTTGTTTTACAGCAATAGACAATGGTGAAGGGTATATACGATTCGGCACAGCCGATAAATTTATTTTTTAGACCATAGATTCTGAAATCATAGCTGCTTTAAACAAACTATAACCTGTTTTGTATATCCCAACATTTTCTTAAATATTTTATATCGTCAGTATAGCCAAAAATCGAAAAATTCTCATTTTTGAAAATTTGTTTCAGCATTTTGAGATTCTCAATAACAAAACTAAATTTTTCTATGAAACATTTCATTATAACTATAAAACTTCATTAAAAATGATTCATTAACAAATATTTTATGGCATTTTCAAAATTTTTATTATAAAAAAAAAATCGGCTAAAATTTGTTTCTTTTATTTTTGTAAAAAATCTTCTATGAATTTTTTAATTCTTAAAAATTGTATAGGTAGATTTTTAAAAATAAGACACAATTTCCTAAATAGTGTCTTTAAAATACAAAACTTGCATTAATTAGTATCATCTTGTAGTTTTCTCCGATATTTGGTAGTGCAGTAGTCGGCAATGCAGTTTCCTGTATGTTGTTGATTTGGTAAGCTGTTTATTTTGCACTTTTAGTTGCAACTAATGCTGTTGTTGCTAGTGTTACAGTTATTTTAGCTAAATGTGTTCTGCAACAAGAAATAAATAGACATATTTACTCATGTAAATTCAAATTCAGAAATGAGTAAACAAATACACACATGTATGAAAATAAACGTAGTTGTTTAAATATAAGTACGTGACACAGTCATTTTATAACAACAATTCAAATACATATGTATTTATGTATACCACGAACTCATGGACTTGGACGTTTGATTTAATTATCAATTTGAGAGAGTGTAAATTTATGCATCCATCCGTTTGTCTGTCTATCCCTACGTGTAGCTGTTTGCTTGTTTTAGAATTTATTTACTCACAACTTAAACAAAAAACACCTCATTTGGTTTGATATGCAAATACTGTATTTATTCGTGTTCACTTTATGCCTCAATGATTTCAATTCGAAAAAAATAATGCATATAATTTGTTCACTGTTGTCAGTGCATTATATATGATGATAGCTTCTAAAAATCCCTTGATAATTTAGTTTAAAACAAACATTTTATATATTTTTGACGATTTATTTTAAAAATTTATGACAAATTCAATTTTGTTTCCGAATAAATTTCGCTCCAGTTACCATTGCTATGAGATCGTTGATTTGTCTGCGATTGTAATATAATTTACATTATGTATTATTGATAATTATAGACCAAATTAGTGACAGTTATTTAGGCTAAAAATGTAAAGAACATATTAGAATGCTCATTCACAATGCAATAGTTAGTATGTTGATGATTTGCGGTGGAAAGCTACATCCGACTGAGCAATTTTCTACAATTGTTATATTGAAAACAAAGTGTAATACTTATCCCAAGTGAAATTCAATTGTTTGTGGTATTTCTAAATAACAAGAATGACAATAATAGTGATATATCGTTGGTCTCATATAGAAAGGCCCTAACTCACAGAATTTTAAATTTGCAAGTGATGGTAACAACATAAAATGTAATTGTTTTATTTTTGATAGCAATAAATTTTTGTGACGAGGTGAATTTGTTTTAAATGTATTGGGATCACTAGAAAAATAGATAGGGCCTTTCTACATGAGACCAACGATATGTAGTTTCTGGATTTCCTCGACCCCTTCACAGGAGACAGAGACATCAACTTGTACAAACCAATGCATTATTGCAGACATCACATTTACAACTCAAACTCCTGCTGCAATCACAGACAAATTCAAACCATGAAAACTGTTAACTCGTTATTGTTTGTGTTTATTTTCGCATGAAAACAAATTGACCACAATTTGTGTAAACTTTATGATTAATTAAGGGGCAATTTGACTGTCTTGCTTCCATTTTCTTTAACGAGAAAATAAACTGATTGCATTATTTTATTTGCGGTTGTATAAGAGAAAACCTCATAAAAGTTTTACGGTTTTATCAGCAAAATCAGTTTTTTTCAATTTACTTACGTCAATGGGGCTGATGTATGGGAATGTCTACTGTGGAATTATATTTTTTATACATATATTTTGAAATTAATAAAAATGAATACAAAAAAGCCTAATATTTGTAATTTTACAACATTGTGTATTCATTTTAAGCAAATATATCATTCATTCCACCATATATCACCCAAAAATTCACATTTGGTCTTCAGATTTATAGAGTGTCCCTTAGAATTAAATTTATTGAAATGTTGAAACCTTTCGTAATGACCTAAAATACCACCAAAAAAATTTTTAGCTTGTTCTTAGAAGGGCAACCCGTGCCGACTTTCGATTTAGTTTTGAGGTGCATTTACAAGGAGAAAAAATTAAATTTTTTCAGTTTTTGTAAAAATTTTGCCATTAAATAATTACTTTTGCAATTTGAAAAAAGTGTGCATAATTATCGTTCTAATGATATATAAAAGACAAAAATTGGTTAAAAAATGTTAAAGTTATTAAAAAATCGCCAGGCCATTAACGTGTCTCAGGCCACTAGAACAAGAAATGTAGGAACAAAATTAACACATTTTGAGAAATATTGAAACAAAAGTTTATTCTTACTTAAAATATATCCAAGTTTACTTGTATATGAGTTTTTATCTTCATAGGATACAGTTAACCTATTCCCAGGTATAACCAAAAAAAAAATATTTTTTTAAAGGCAGTTTCAAAACTCCAATTTCAAATTTTTAAAAATTTTGTTAAATAAATTTCAGAATTTTTTGATCATCATGTGGAGATTTATTTACAACATAATAGGGAATAAAAATGTAAAAAAGTATGTCAATACCTCCTATAATTTTTCCGTACCTGCGATATAAATTTTGCGATTTTCTAGAAAAAAATTTTTTTTGGCCATATTTTGACGAATGAGCCAAGTTTCCTTACTGTTATTAATTTTAATTAAAATCTGTTCAGAATATTATAGTCCAGATAGTTTTAAATATAGTCTGAAAGTTTTCCTAAAATCGGAAAACGTTAACCCTTAAATCGTGATGGTCAAAGGTAAAATTTTTCAATATTTGTAATTTCTAATGGAAAGATAGCGAAATGTTATATATTTTTTGGCTGATTTTCATGAAACTTAAGAAAAATATAACATGAAGTCTAGTATTTACAATAACAGTACAAAAATGGAAATTAACCTTTAATAGCACTTGGGGTCCAAATGACCCTAAACTTTTAAAATCAAAAAAACACAGTCATTTTGACCCCAAGTACTCTTAATGGTTAATGTCCATTTTTGTACTGTTACAAAATTTAATTCTAAGAGACACTCTAGTATATACCCTACGGATTCATTTAAGCATTTCCATTGTTAAATTTGGCTGAAATTTCGAAAAACCTGCGATATTATTCACCGATTTAGATTTTTGAAAAGTGAGAAAATTCGACAAAGTACGTAAGTTTATGTATTTATTCCTCGAAAGCTGTGTGAATCCTATTATGACTTTTTAAATTTAGTATCTCAAAAATAATAATTTTCATTTAAAATACATGCATGTTTTCAGTTACATTAATTTAAATCTGTTTCTGTCTTAAAATTAAAAATCAGTAAATGCTTTGGGAATAATAAAAGTCAATTTAATTATTCATATTTTCATTGTTTTTAGTATCTTTGAAGTTGGCTGGTAATAGACATTAACTTTAATCGTCCATATCAAGAGAAATAGCAAAAACATTTAAAACATAAGTGGAGAAGAACTTACGCAAATTGCAACCACAAATTATTATAAAAGACTTGATTTTATCCTGGACAAAATACGACACCAATAATAATGATGAGGCCACTGATGAAGATAAATAGCTGGGAGAATACTGATGATATGGCAACATCAACGAATGTATTTATAAATGCAGATGGTGTTGAAGAAGAACAATCAACATTTCAGTTATCTCATAACAGAGGATCAAATCACAATTAAATGAATTGATATTCGTAGATGGTGCGATTTAACTGGCTAACGAGTGTACTTGGTCCGAATGTTAACCAAGCTGTGGTGTTGCAGGTGCTGGTTTAAGGTGATGAATTAAATTGTATTGCAATTTTTCTATATTTTTTAAATTAGAGATGAACAACCGCAATAGGCACCAAAGCCTCAAAAATTCAAGCACTTGAACATTTTGTTGGAATTTGACTTGAATGCAAATGTAATTATGTTTTAAACTTGAAAAATTTTGAAAAAATAAAATATTTTTCAAACAAAAAACATACGGCTTGAATTTATGTTTCCTTTTTACTGGAGAATGCTATTGAAAGAAAGTGTAATACAACTGTAATTCAATTGTTTGACTATAATTCAAAGCTGGAATTGCACTTGCTTTCAACTTGAATTCCAGTAAAAATGCTTATTGGGAACTATCTATGTTGGAATAAATTTTTGAAAACAATCAACTGAATGAATCAACTGCAAGGACCACAAGAACGAATACGTATGCCAGACCCTATAAGAAGGCCATCTGACACAGACAAAACGGATTCGATGTGATGACCAAATTTGTAGCCAATCCAATGATTCGATTATTTTTAAAGATTTCTTTTAAAAAGTCTATGCATATGCCGCAAAATTGTCCACAAATTTGGTCATCACAACGAATCTGTTTTTTCTGTGTATATATTAGTATTTAAAGATTAAATTTTAAATTTGTAAAATTTCTTCATTTTGGTATTTTTTTTTTCTTTCTATTTTTAGGCAAATTTTTCGTGCATTGCACCTTTTGGTCCTCAGGGAATTAAACATCGTGTACTGCAATGCGTTTGATACCAAAAAGACCAACAGGAAATAGGGAAATTTGTTGAAGTCCTATTTATTATGAAAAATGTAAGTATAATTTATGTTTTATTTTAACATGTTCATAAAAAACTAAATAAGTTTTAAGTCAGAAAAGTTAAAGTAAAATATTTATAAAAAATTGGCTATTTTTTGTTTAAAGTAAAAAGTCTGTGAATTATTTGTGGCAATTATTTGAAACACTAAGGGCCATTATTACAACTTGCCGTTATACTTAAAGTTAACTTTGAGGGTACCTTTTTCTATTGCTTAAAGTTAACTTTAACTATAACGGCAAGTTGTAATAATGGCCCTAAGTATCTGGTTATTTATATAATTTAACAAATATTTTCTTTTCTTTACATATTAAAAGTTCCTAAAGAGAAAATGCTCAGCGAAGGAAGAAATACATGGCTCAGGACACAGATATCCCTTAAAATAGCCGAATGAGAAATATATGAAAAAAGATTCTAAGACTTAGAAGCTGCCTTTGAAATTCGCGGCGAAAGAAGAAATACTTGGCAAAGGCCTAGATATTCGTTAAAAAAGCCGATAAAATTTTGTAAAATTCGATGAATGATGAAAATGTTTTTTGATGAAATACGAAAAAGATAGAAAAGAATTTGAATATAAATTTTTCGATAAATATTTTATTATTTCCATTTATTAATTATCACATATTTAATTTCTTAACTAAGTTAAAAATAAATAAAAAAAATTAAATAACGAATGAAGCTTTTTTAATCATTATTATCAAACGTATAAAGATGGTGAGTAAATTTTAATGAAATTACATCTAGATAAAACATATTAAAATGTCTGTTTTATAATTCAGTATTGTAAAATAATATGAAAAGTAAAAGAAGTCAATTAAAAATTAACATTTTGATAAAATGCATCCTGGTTTTTGTTAGATTTCAATAGTTCTTTTATAAAGAGACAGACAGCAAATAAATGAACAATAGTTACTTGTCTGTAGTTATTACTGATGTTTATTTGCATATTTCTATTGTTAAATATTATTGCAAAAATGCCTAAACTATTCCCATCTCAGTCATTGTTTTCATTTCCATAAACTATATTATATCTTTGTTATTATTTTATAGTTTCTTTGCCCCTTTTGTCATGTTCCTTTACTAGCACTTGCTATAGAACTTCATCAGTGTGAGCTTTCTGCTTTCAACATCTTGCATCTGCCTGTCCTTGCTGATGTTTTGTTTTGCTTGACGTTTCAATTGTTAAGATTTAATAAGGAAGTTTTTGCCTCTATTGTCATATCGTTAGTATACAATTAAGTTTTGTGTGTTTTTTCTTCTTTTTATATTTTTTTTGGGATAAATTAATTCAATTGTATTCTGTAGATATAATAGAAAGGGAAGTTTTTATTTGTCTCTTTGGACTTTTTTTTTCTTTGGTTGGATATTTAAATTAATCTAGCTAAATTAAGTTTAGAGCAAATTGATTATAAACTTGTTTGTTATGTTTGCTGTTCCTGGTGTACTTTATGTAAATATTGCAGAGATATTAAATTAAGTGAATGAATGAACAATTCAAATTTAATATTAAAGCTCTTTTAGCTGATCTAACACTTTCTTAATCGATTAAACGATTAAACCTATTTTTTTTGCACACTGTTTTTAAGAGAAAATTATATAGACAAAAATGAGACTTTACTTGTTAAAATCGGTTTATATTTGCAAAAGTTATTGAACTTTTTCGAAAACATTTTTTTTTATACATTGTTTTTTGTTTTTTTACTCATATTCGCAAAGGGAGAAAATACTATAAAAGGTGATAATGAAAAGTTTAATAACTTTTACAATTTTTATCCGATTAAAAAAATTAAAACACTGTTTTGTTAAGAACTAAATTTACTTTATAAATAGTTATAAATTTTTATAAGCTATCATAGCAAAATAAACAATGAAAAGCAACTAAAATCAAAAAAAGTTGATAATTTTTCTGGGTTGCTCAACATTTTTGCATGCCATTTGTTTATTCGCACAAAAATGCAGCTAATATTCATATATATTTTAGATAATAAGTTAAGCTTTAATTCTATGTTAAATTTAGATCGGCGGCAAACGGCGTCAATAATTAAAATTCTAGTTAATGTTGAGTAGGTAAGCCAAAAAACGTTATGTATTTTAAATGAATAAATTTTAAATCTGCTAACAATATATACAGAACTCATTACAAAGATAGAATCTGGACAAGATACAATTTCCAACAATGTATAACGATCCTAAAAATAATAATTATAAATATTAAAAATATGTCTTTGAATATGGTATAATTTTAACTCCATAAATCTTTAAAGTCGAAAGTAGTGTGTTCTGTCGCCATTTTCGAATACTTCTGTTGACACAATAATTATAATTTCTGCAAATAATTATTGCTTGACAACTTAACTTTACGATACAAGTTGTTTTATGGTTAATTTCAATCATTTGCAAAAATCAATTATGGGATGCATTCACCTTATATAATCCACTATGCCTCATCCAAAAATCTTTCACGAAAAAAAATTATTGAAATTTTAAAAGAAAAAAATTTACTTTAGTAGGGTATTTACTTAGTGTATGGGATTATATGATCGGTTTTGACTTATCATACTTTCTTACTTATTTAATATGAATATAAACTAAACTCCTCTTCGATTTGCAACTTGTATTAATACGATTTTTAATTTCAATTACTAGTTTTTATTGTTTGCTAGATTTGTCTGAGGATTATTATATTTTCGTAATAGAAATCGTGATTTTAAAGACCACCTTATTAAAATCATGTTTCCATCAATATAAATCTTTTGAGTGCATTTACCACAAAACAAATTATTTGTAGCATGCTCTTATGTATAAGAAGTTTTCTTCGTCATAATTTAGTTATATAAAACTTAGTTTTTTGATTTCTTCAGACTATAAACTCTGACCATTATAAAGTTTGTAGCATGAGTAGTAAGTTGGAACAAAAATAATATAGAAAACTTAGTTCACAGACTGTTGTAAGTAAACAAACAAGCAAATTACCAATAAACCAAGTTTACTAACCCTGTTAACAAAAGAAATCCCACAGCTCAATCGAATTTCCTGAATCAATTTGTTTGCAAATCATTTTAACGTAACGCTAAACAAAAAATAAAAAAAATAATACAAAAATAAAATAAAAAAGTAACCCAAGAAAATTGGAAATATGTACAGTTATTAATATAAGTAAAGGTACAGGTATGTTTTTGGTTAGAGATTACACTATGCGATAAATGGATAAATGGTAGGGGTCAGTGATCAGGGGCTTCCAAAAATACCGCTTTCCTTTATTGACTTTGTTGTACCATTGAGCTTAACAACTTTTTTGAACATCACTTTGCAATATTCTGACATTTAGATGGTCAAAGTGCATGAGAAAGGCACATAAATTACAATTTCCCCTTTACGATACATAATAACTTCACATCGATCCTATGCAGGCGATATAACTTTTTCCTTTCCTTTGGTCTGTTATGTTGTTTAATTTTACTGCTGTCCTCCAGGATACCGAACAATTTTTTATCTCACTGTTTATATAAAATTGTTTAAAGTCTTTCCCTATATTCTTGCTTAAAAACAACACAAACCAAAGCAACTTAAATTGTTAACACAAAAAGTATATAGAAAACTCAAATCAACCTCTGAAAGACCACCTTGACTTTAGATTAATTTTCTACATATTATCACTCATATAAAAGGTCAAAATATATTTACATAGTTAGATGCCATTTGTAAGATATACAAATATTTATGTGTCAAACTGTTTACCATAGTTATAATAATGTTACAATATTTGAACAATGTGACCAACACTTAATATTTATTATAAGCAAATCTAGAGATTGTTAACGATTTTAAAGACCATCTTATAAATTTTCGTTATAACAACAATTTCCTTAAAACTTTATCAGTTTGAAACTTTACAGAGGAATTTAGAACACATATTCCTACTACTGCCAGCATAAAACATAGTTTTAACACAAAATAAAAATGCCGATATAAACTTTTACCAATCTAAATATTAAGATCGATTTAAATTCAAATTAAGTTCCTTCGACTCTTTAAAAGTGTAATTTGAAATTGTAGCCACATCTGGAACCGCAATAAATAAACCTGAAGTTGAAGTGGTTTTATTTCTACTTGCCAAAGAGTTAGATATTTTTTAACATGCTCTATAAATCTTTTAGAAATTTCAAATTAATCACGACTACTTTCTTTGAATTTTCTTATGTTGTGGGATTTAAAACAGATTGACAATCAATCATAACCAATAGGTGACGATGGAAGTTCATAAATGAAACAAAAATCACAATTAAATAACAAGTTATTATTATCCATATTCTCTTTATGCCGACCACTGATTTCAAACAGTTATGTCCAAGTACGCATACATCGATATTTTCTTTGAAATCTCTAATAACTGATCGTTGTTTGTTTGCAAAATAAACAGAAAGCATTGTTGTCTGATTGCTTGTTGTATTCTTGTCGGTGTGAAAGCACAAAAGCTCTTTTGTAAAAGCTCGCACACTGTGGGTATGAGCTGGACGTAACCGATTTAAAATATTGTTACGAAATTGTACTTGAATTCAAATATAACGATTTTAACGGCTGATTTAAAAGTTGCATAATGCTTTCAAATAGCAGTAATAGCAAACTGTAACATATCTGTGGGCATTATTAACATTGAATAAAAGAATTCGAATATTCAGTTAAAGAACATTGTAGAAAGTACACCACAGATGGCGTATGTATTAGAAAGCTCTAGACAGTTAAAGAGCAATCTAGAGTGCAGATGGCAGTGTTATAAATAGTGGCAGAGGTTGCAGTCGTTAGTTAGTTTATCAGAGACGCTATTTGAAGAAACATCAACTGAGTGCCTTAAAGTGTGCTGTATTTAAAAGTGAATTCGTGTACATTATAAAGTTTGTCTGTATTTCTGCGAATTTATAAACGTGTATAAAAAACATTGAGTGACTATTTAATTCTGTTGTCGTACATTTTAAATAAATAAAGAGTTGTTACAATTTTTAAACTACTAAACGGCTTTTAATTGCAATCAAAAGTATCCGGTTTATTTAAAGGAAATAAACCAACGTTTTGAAAAGGTTAAAACGTAAAAATATTATTGAGGATCTATTAATGAAAAACGTGCCCTAGTTGGTCATATTTTTTGGCTACAATATAATTGCGTCGTATATGTAGAGTTTTCGAAAGAATTTATGATAAATAAACTTGCTTATTTTATTTTCCTCTGTAACAATTTGCATTTTTACATAAATTATTACTTGTTTTACACAAGTATAAGAGAAGGGTAAACAGGATTTGCAAAAAAGGGGAAAAACTTATTTATTTTATCTATATCATACAAAAGTGATAAAAATACATAGCAAACACCATTCCCCAGAGATTATTGACGATTTATCAGTTACTGGTTGAAAATCCAACAACTAAATTATAACAACTTACAAACTTATTTTGTAAATCTAGTTTAAATTTAACACATAAATAATTTAGATTTGCTAAAACGGCAAAAATATAAAGGAAAACAAAAAGTACGCTTAAGCAAAATAAAATATTAATATTTACTTTGTTTATAGTGCTTGCTCGTTATTTGCTGAGGAAAACGCAATACTTCCACTTTAATATTTTTTCGGATGAATTATTAAATTTACAGTAGAAAATATATTGAAATAGTTTTTCGTATTCGTTATTGAATTACTGACAAATTATTGACCTGGACAAGTTTATTATACCCTCCAACACCACAAGTGGTGAATGAGGGTATATATAAGTTTGTCATTCCGTGTGTAACATTGAGAAATATTCATCTGAGACCCAACAAAGTATATATTTTCTTGATCCTTATGAAATTCTAAGTCGATTGAGCCATGTCCGTCTGTCCGTCTGTGTGTCTGTGTAAAACACGCTCACGTCCAAAATACGCAAACAAAATTGGTAGACTTGCAAAAGCTTTGTTTATTGTTGTTCTAAGCAGTTTGGTATTGAAAATCAGCAAAATCCGTGCAGTAGAACGAGAGCTATGAACCAAAATGTGAGACAACCTAAAAAAAAATTGACAATTTTCACATATTTTTCGTTATTTGTGTAAATATATTGCAGATAATACCATAAAACTTTACACACGTTATTTTTAGAATAAATGGACTAACTATGGTGAAAATTATAAGAATCGGTTCATGATTTCTCCTAGCCCCCATACAAATTTCTTCCAGAAATATGGTTCTATGGTCTATAAATGCCTTCAGAATTGCAGTATCCATACAAAATTCAGCAAAAATAAGTTTCGTGCTAAAAGAAATCACAACACTAAATTGTTTGTGGATTGGTCCATATTTGACCATAGTCCCCATATAAAGTTCACTTCCGAAAATCACTTAAATTAGCATAAATATCGCTTTTAAGTTGAAATTCGTCATAAATAATCCCCATATATACCAAAATCGCTATACCTAATTCTATGATGATCGGCCTATAATTGGTTATAGCTCCCATATATATCAACCTAAAAAATATGTATGCAGGTGGAGGGTATTTAAGATTCGTCAACTTGTTTTTTAACCAGTGTTGACCCTAAATAATAATTAACATCTTTAGTTCGGGACAGTCCCTCAGAACTGACGAGTAGTTTTATAACATTCTTTTTGTTGGATATTTTTTCATTCAGCGCCGTTTATGCAGTTTTTTTTTGCCAGTACAAAACCAATATAGATTTATAATGGTTAAGTATGTTTCCAATTCACGTTATCTACATCTGCCAATTATCAAAAGACTAAACCAAAAATCAAAATGCCAATAAGTGTAACTGGATTAGATGCACATCTTGTGGATAGTTAAAGTATTTGTTAAGATACAAATATTCCAACAAATATTTGTTTATACCTTCAATCTATTATGTTGGCATCTATAAACGATTAAAAGTGTATTCTCTATGAATGCTGTAAGCCTCTATAAGTAACCAATGTATTGCCGCTAATTCGATTTTTATTGGATTTCTTATTTGTATTTAATGGAGTTGTATTTTTCCACTCCCTCTAATTTACTATTAGCATTATTAGTGTCAGTAATTGAGTCCTTCGCTAGAATAAAGCATTAAGCATAAAGTGTTATTCCGATACAAATGAAAAGTCCAAAATAATACCAAATCATACAATCTTACTTATATCACATCTTCTATTATTGCCCTTTTAATTGGTTTAGTAGCTTAATGAAGTTGTTTCTTATTTTTAAGAAAGAAATCTCTTTATATTTGTCTTTGAATGCTATTTATTGTTAAATGGATTTTGTTGAAATAAATTCAAGTTTCTCGTTAAATATTCTAAATCAATGGAGTTATTAATAGATGAGATTAAAAGCAGAATGAAGATTTTTGCTTTAAGTAAACGAAATTCAAAAGCAACTTTTAAAATATTTAAGCTTCAAAGTAAATTATAAATAGCTGCTCTAAGAAATTTTACACCCATTACATTTGACACCCCTTATAATAATCTATGTTGTTACACCAAAAATATGAAATATATTCGTATTTTTAGATTTCAGTGTACATATTTATTGGAAACAAAATTAATTTAATTTCTTTAATATAAATCACATCCCTTTAAATTTTGTTTGGTTATACCCTTCACCAATAGTGGCAAGGGTATATATAAGTTTGTCATTCCGTTTGTAATTTCAAAAGTTTTCATTTGCGACCGCACGAAGTATATATATTCTGGATCGTTATAGATATCGAAATCGATATAGCCATGTCCGTCTGTATGTTGAAATAAACTTTCCGTAACTCTCAAATAGCTTACATACATGATTCATACATCAATATATCTGGAATTCTCCCTGCTCGGATGCTACTGAAAATCGAGAAAGTCGGCCTACAAATGGCTGAGATATAAGGAAAAAAACGGGACAACCTCGATTTTTGGCCTATTTTTGATCTACATATAGATCAAATCGAGGTTGTCATTAATATAGACAATATGGATATCTAATGATATTTCGAAGTCCATTGCAACTAAAGTGTCCAAAAAACCGGTTTCCGGTTTAACCGTGTGTTTTTGAAAAAATTGCTTTCGGTTATTGTCTTTTAAAAAAAACGGTTAAGCGGTTTCGGTTTTTGTCTTCAAAAAAAAAAAACGGTTAACCGGTTTATATTAAATTTTTATTTATTAGAAATTTATCATTTTTGAATTCATTATGCAATTATTTTATATCTTTTATGAAATGTTGTCAAATGCTACAATTTTCAATAATATAAATCAATCTTTTTAAAAATGGTATCAAAGTTTTTCATAAATATGTTTGAATCAGCTTTGGAAAATATATTTCATTAAAACCGGTCAACCGTCTTAGAAAAACCGGTTTGTCAAAAAACCGCAACCGTTGGAGTTTAAAAAGATGAAAAAACCGGTTGACCGGTTTCGGATTTGGATACTCTAATTGCAACGATGTATATAAGGCTATAGTAAGTTAAACCTACAATGGGTCAAAATTGGGAAAAATAATTCTTAACCTGAATTTTTTTTCACACAAAATTTTTTTCTTATGAAAAAAAAAAAAAATTTAATATAAAATAAAAAAAATATTTGTAAAAAAAATATTATATTTTGTTTATCTAAAAATATTTAAAATTTTTATTTTAATGTACAATTTGATGAAGGGTATATAAGGTTCCGCACAGCCGAATATAGCTCTCTTACTTGTTAACATTTATCTGTATAGTAAAGTGTAAAGTATACTTGGTAAATTGTATTAAGATTCAGCACAGCCGAATATTTCACTCTTACTTGCTTTTATTTTAAATTGAAATTTTATTTTATTTTCCTTCCTACGAACAATGAACTTTGAGCTCATTGAACTCAAAAATTTACAGTATTCATGATTTTTACAGTGCCAAAAATAAATTGCAAAAAAAAATTTAAGAAAAGTAGTCTGACAAGCAGGCTGCTGCCTCAACATGTAAATATACTATTCATATACAAAATGACCTGAATTAATACTAATTGACACATGGATGACATTTAAATGGAACGAGAACGAACATATAATACAATAAATGATTGCTTAAGCCAGCAAAATTTGGTTTAAACTGAATTTTGGGGGAAAGAGCAACCAAGAAATATGCACATTTACTTATAAATGCAGATATTGACATTATTACATGTATGAGAAGAGAAAGAGATGCAGCAAAAGTAAATGGTAAATTCAAATACCTATTTTAATATTGCATGAATTTTTGGAAAAATATTTTATTGTAAAACTGTTTCTATAAGTAAAAGACTAATTATTTTGCAATGCAAATCTCTTGTCTGTAATACATGTTATTGTGCTATTTTCGTTTTTATATATTCTTCATATTGTTTTGTTTGCAGACTTAATTTTTCACTTAACAAATATGTTATTTACAAAAATCTACAAATTCCTGCATAAACGCAGGCTTAACTAACACTCCCCGCAAGATATACTATGTAGTGAGTAAATGGCTTACTCCGAAAGTGAAATGAAAAAACAAAACAGACAACGTTTCAGTTTACAAAGGAACTATATGTGACCATTGACTCTCCAATATATTAATTCTGTTTAATAAAATAATTCATTTCTAAAGTGCAGTAAAAATTAGAGTTTAAGATTACTACACTCCAGATTACTTGGAGACAGTAAAGTGGCAATTGACTTCAAGCTAGATTATCAAGTTAGTTGATATTAGTGGAAATTACTATTTGCTGGCTATTTAAAAGTTTTAAACCTTTTGTGTCACATAAGATGAACCACTTGTTGAAACTATTTATGTATTTAAGCCAACAACAAATTGTTGTTTGTTTCAAATCAATGAATTTTCGTGTTTTGATTTGGCTCTTTGTTCCCACACCAATTATTCAGCAGTAATTATGAAATATTACACGTTTTAACACTTAATGGCTTGTTTAATGGCACTAAGAGCTTTTCATATGTAAAAACCAAACATTTGCCGCCTAATTTATATATAAATGCATTTCTAAAAGATTTAATGACGGTCACAAGCCTCCAAAAAACAAACAACGACCTTTTTGGAGAAGTAATCCAATTATTTGTGGAGATTAGAAAGTTAACACATAAATATTAGTATCAACAGCCAACAGATAGATATTAAAGTTGTTGGTTAAGATTTACAAAATTTTTCCAATTCCAAACTTTTTTAAATTTCTTGTTTGAAATAACGTTATTCAATGAAAAAATATAAAATCATCCATTGTTTGATTTGAATGAAATATTAAACAATATTTAATGCCACTTTATTTGATCACAGCAAATATTTATTAAATTAAAACTAATAAAAATATAGTAAACAACAATTTAAAATCATATTGATAATCGTATAAATATGGCTTAGATTTCAAATGTTTCTTAATTCATTATTAAATTATTAGTTTTTTTTAGCTTTTTGTTGCGGTCTTTTATAAATTTTGTTTTGTTGTTTGTAAAAAAAATACTGTAAAATTGTGCCATCATCTTTTATATATTTTTGACATTTCATATCTATGTTTTCACAAATGTCACAAGTTTAATGTGTTATTTGAAAGAAAAATACAAAATAGTTAAAACTCAATTTCATCCCATCTGGATTCATCTGGATTACTAAGTCATTAATATAGACAATATGGATATCTAATGATAGATATTTTAAAGACCTTTGCAAATCAGAAAAATAATTATAAAACGAATTTTTTTTCACCAAAAAAAAAAAAAAATTAAAAAACAAAAATTTTTTTTTTAATTTAAAATATAAAACAAAAAAATTTTTAAATTTTAAAATATTAATTCGAAAAAAAATTAATTTTGTTTAGCTAAAAATATTTAAAATTTTTATTTTGCAGTATAATTTGGTGAAGGGTATATAAGATTCGGCACAGACGAATATAGCTCTCTTAATTGTTTATACTAAAAGTATATTTTTGGTATAACATCACAGATGGAGCTTATTTTCTGTAAAATCGCAGTATTTACAAAGTTATTAAAGATTTAAAATATTTGAGTTTTTTCTACTAACATTTAATTTTTGTTATAAAAGTTTATTAAAGAGGCGCTTGGCAAATTCTGTGAATAATATTATTCATATTTGTTTACAAATCATTTGTAGCAAATGTTTTCCACTTCTATGCTTCAAATTCATATTGTTAGTTGAATGCAAAGTTTATAATTACAATAATAAAAAAATCAATAAATCTAAAAATCCTTTCTAATACTATTGAAATTTCCATAAACCCCCTATACTAGTCAATGGCCATCCTTGCGGTTGTCCTTTATTTAAGGTTTTGCTTTGTGTTTGTCAATTTTGGTATTGTGGTTTTATTTAAAACATTAAAAAGTTTTGTTTTCTGTTGAAGATTTAAAGCACCTCACGTGCAACACCTAACTTTATTTTAACAATCCTTAAAAAAAACAGAAAATAAAACAAAAAACTTAAATCCTTCAAAAGCAAATAAACTGCCAACAGGCTAGCTGCTGGTAGAAGGTTCTCCATTGAGCCAATATTACTTATTGGCTTACCTTTGAAATTGTTTGCTTATGTAGATGGCCTAAAGTTTTGTTGTGTGTTTTATAATTCCTTGGGAAAAAATCTGGTTTAAAACTTTAGAGAATTGTTATTTAAAATGGTCTCTATTGTCGGTGAAATGTAAATTTCATAAAAGGTCTACATAAATATTATGATTAATTGCCAAAAGAATTCTGCTATTGTGGTAAATAATAGCAATATAATAGTTAATGTCTTTCAAGATGATGGTTGAGTTTTCTTATTTTAGCATTAAAAGCATTAAAATATTAAAAGTAAAAAGCAAAGCCAATATTTTTTAAATATTTTAGAATGTTAATTTTGATCTCAAATATATAAAAGCAGAAATATTTATGGTGAATAAGACCTTATCAGATTTTACTTTTTGCAATACAAAGATTTAAAAACAAGGTTGTTTTTATCAGATTTTGATTATCTGTTCTTAATAGTTTTTCTGGAAACTTTTTTTGTTGGATTGATTTCTTTATTGATTTCTTTTGTCTGCTATTGATAGGCAGACAAATACTTGTTGTGTATTTATAGAACTTTATTGTGAATATACTTACATAAAGAAGGCATACTTAAGTCATTTACATTGCACAGACAATAAATATATGAATGTAAATATGATGGTGTATAAAAATATATATTTGTAATAATTATAATATTGAGTGTAGCCGAAAATGACAGTTACAAATGGCACTAACATGACAGCAACAGGACACTTTCAAATTCAATATGCCACGACAGATAAACAAAGTACACACTTATTGGATATACAATATTTTCACAAAAAAATTCGCATTCACTTATGAATAAAACTCCGACAAAAACATCGATACAATAAAAGCTCTTGAATAACATTACTTTGATATATTAAACTAAAATCTAACAAAATACTAGAGACAAGAGCCGTAATCCTACAGATACATGTATAGTATGATAGCCCCGTTTGTATGGATGAAAAATAACATGTCGATGTTCCCAACTAAAATAAAAGTTTAGTTTGTTTGTTTCTCAAAATGTTTTCTTGACATCAGTATTTGGTGAGCTTAACACCGTACGACACTCAATATTAGACACGAACGGATGATATAAATCTGAAACAATAAATTAAATGGAGAAAAACTGCGTTTTCAGTTTTTCATTTCGTGATCCTGTTTCCTTTTTAAAGGACTTCAAATTTTCAGAGGAGTTCATTTTAAAAAAAATGTTTTAAAATACTTCTGATCATCCTACTATGTCAATTTTGATACCCTACACCGGGTATATGATGATAAAGAGTTTTCTTTTGATATGAAACTTATTTGTGTTGAATCTTATTTGAATACACACATTTTCGGTAGTGAGCCTTATATGGGAGCTATGACAAATTATGGACCAATCGTTACAAAATTTGGTGAGATGAATTGCGAATATATGAAACATATTTGTGTTGAATTTTGTTTGGATACTGACATATTTAAGAGATTTATGTATATTAATGACATTTTCGAGAATTTTGCTTATATGGGAGCTATGGAATATTGTTGACCGATCGTCACGAAATTTGGTTGTGAGAGTTCGGCATACATAAAACTTAATTGTGCTGAATTTGGTTTGAATATGTTTATAATTAAGATATTTCTGAGAGCTTAACTTTTTTCAAATAGGTCAATTGTATGGGGGCTAGGATAAATAATGGGCTTAACCGAATTCAACAGCCTTTGTCCCTGGGGTAATATAAAGGTTTGTGCCAAATTTTGTCGAATTATCTTTAAACCTGCGACCTGCAGTTTGATTACAAGGTTTACATGGATGGACGGGCAGACGGACGGACATCGCTTAGTCGACTCAGAAAGTGATCCTGAGCAGATTGGTATACTTTACGGTGGGTGTTGGGACAATATTTTTGTATGTTGCAAACAACTCTTCTTGTTCTTTTGACATACAATTTGTCATTGTTGGAATAGCAGGAGTATTTTTAGTTTTTGAAAAATGTACTTCTTTGAAACTTTGAAGTTCTTAAAAAAGGACACGGGATCACGAAGTGAAAAACTGAAAACACAGTTTTTCTCCATTAAATTTATAGTTTCAGACGTATATCATCCGGTTCGTGTCGAACGAATTTTTTCTCTATTTGTCGGACGGTGTAATCAAAGGATAAAAAGTTCACGTTTTAAAGTTTTTATGATTTTTTTTAAATATATCGCAAAGGAAACACTTTGCTTTTTTAAGAAAGCAGTTAAAATACACGCTTTAAAAAAGTAGTAGAAATATTACTTTTTTTAAAATTGTAGTAGAAAGACTACCTTTTAAAAAATTAGTAAAAATACAACCTTTTAAAAAAGTAGTAGAAATACTACTTTTTTGTTGGCGTTTTCTGGAAGTGATTAACAGGTTCCACACCTCTTCAACGATAACATTTCCTAAGAATTCATTGACAAATTTGACAAATCATCGTAAAATATTAATTTCCCTTTTCACCCTTCTGGATCCGCACCTGATGTAGGCTCGTACTGTGTTTATTTCTTTGTTATATGCCAAACAATAAACTAAAGTTTTTCCTTGAATTTGCGCCCGGTATTAATTTCCGTTGAGTAAATGTAATGCAAAACTTTTACTTTAATAGAAATAGCACTTTACTAGAATAAAGCTTTAACAAAATAAGCGTGATCCGTCCATTTCACTTCAATGCATGAATCAAATAATAGTTGTGTGAGTTCAAAATTAAAAGTTTCAGCATTCCTGCTGAGATATAACTACGAGAAGTTTCAGTTACACTTGTAAAAGCTTCATTGCTATTTAGCTGTTATATTTGTAGGTGGTAAATTATGGCTGTAAGTTTTAAGCTGCCAATGTTCACTCACACTCTGTTAGAGATGTTTTCTTACACTTTTGTTGCAATATTTACTGCAAATATGTCTAAACTTTGCATTTGTCTTCTAAGCTGCCTACTCTGTCTTGTGTTTGTGCAAGTTGATTGAAAGTGGGTAAGCAAGTGCATCATTTCTTTATGATTGATTTGTATAAAAAATCTTATGAGATTTTCTTTATGTATACTTTTTTGTTGTTAGTTTTTCTTACTCTGTATTTGTTTAACTTTATAATTTAATATTGTGTATTTTATCATTGATTTCACTGCTTGCCACAATATTTAGTTATTTTATTAGTTTATTTTTCACAAAAACTCTAATATTTTGTTAAACTTTTATTTTACTCTGCTGGTCTTCTAACTTCTGCATCTCATCATCATTGTTTAAAGACTGGGCACGTTTTCGAGGTAATAAAAAATTATGAACTCCCTACGATACGTGCAGTAAAAATCACTTAAATTATTCACATGCATACAAATCAGGAGCGGCTAATGAAACAGTTTAAAACTATGAATTTTTTAATTAAGTATCACTAGCTTGATTTATAATTAAGAACTGTAGAAATTTTTCAATACATCGAAATATGTTTCTAACTAAAAGTTTAATTTTAAATCCTCCTTAAAATATTTTTCGTTGCCACATCTCTGCAATCCTTACAGAATTTCTAAGATTATCAAGTTATAAATATTGTGTGTGTTTTCTTCAACTTTCTTTGTAGTTGAATTTTTATTGTTTTTCTTATAGACTTGCAAGAATTGTAGTCATTTTATGAATTATTCACTTTCAACGGCTTCATCTATTTATGGTTTGTAAGCATGTGTATTGCGAGTATATATTTGTAGAAATATAGGGCTGTCTGGCGCTGAATGAGTTGCAAACGAATTTCAATACTGAAATAAGAATAAAAGATAAAAAGTAAAAATTTGTTGGCTTGTGCATATCTACAGCTGCATATTTGAAGAGATCATGAAGTTACGAGTATAAGAACGAAAACGTGGAGAGCAAAAGACTCATATTTTTCAGACCCATTACTTCCATTTATACATGTTTTGGAATGTATGAATGTGCATTAGACCTAGGAAGCATCAAAAATGCAAAAAGTAAGAAATAGGGGCCAGCCTAATGTTCATATATGTACATACATAAGAATATGTGAAATATATGTATGATTGCAAGACATCTTTGTTTATGAGGTGAAAATATACTTCAATGAAGTTGAATCGTTTATTTCAAAAATCAGTCAAGCAACAAAAAATCCAAAATTGAGTTATTGGGCGCTTACTGTTTTGTAAAGGTACATGCATCGTTTAATGCAAAACAAATTAAATACTGACTCCCTATTATGGTGCAGCAAAGCCGAGCAGAACGTGTTTAGAACAGAAACAAGTCAACTGACTTTTAATAAATTTGTTTTTTCATAAATGTTGTAGTATGTCTCAATAAATGTGAAAAATTTAAAGATTTACAAGCTCTAAAACCCTACTTCATTGGATGTCAATAGTTTTACGGAAATATTTTTCAATGGCCTACAACGGAAGCAAAATGCACCGTAGATACACTCGTTTTAGGATGGCGTATAGTTATTTCAGAACAAATATATTCTTTAAAAAGTTCATTTGTCATTTTACTTTTGAAGTTCCCAATAAAATTAGAAATTTCGTATGAAATTTACCATAGTGAGATTGTTTGTTTCAGAAACCAGTCAAGTACAAAAAAGTATAATATTTATCAAACAGCTACACAAATGGATAATTTTCATAGGAAAAATATAAATTTTGTAAAAGTAATTTTTAGGATGCTAAAAAGTTTTCTTTGATTTACTCAAAATCAAAAATTTGTTGCTTGACTGGTTTTTGAAATAAACAATTCAATTGATTCCCCAAAACCTATATTGTGTGAATAATTATAGAGACGAGCCGAGCCGAATAATACCATAATAATCAAATCGAGCAAACCAACCAATATATTATTCACTCAACTACTAGCTCAAGTACTAATGATACTTGTAAGTAGAGGTATATTGAGATGTAGGATTTACAATATAATAATTAGTATTTGCTACGGTTAAATATTTTAATAAAATTCCTTTATGATATTCTTCAAATAAGTGAGTAAATGTTTCTAGATTCAGCTGAGTGTGGCGGTGTGATGTGAATATTGTAAACATGACAAGCAAATGTTTAAAAGGCAAATTTCAAATAGTTGCTAATTGAAATTGTGGTTTCATAATGAGATTGGCAAAGAATAATTTAAATGAATATCTTTATTTTAACAGTAAAATTAAAAAAAATTGTTTAATATTTTTCTTTGTTCCTTAAGATTTCAGAAAGCAAATGAAATTACTGAACATTTATCTACAAGTTGAACAAATCCAACAAGGATACATCCTAGTGCTCTAATAAAAATATTATTTATATTATTTATTAATAAATATATGTTTTCTTTTTATAACCATATATGAGTTTAAGTATTTATTGTTGCTGTTTGTTGTCTTTAATCTAATTTATGATTTTAATCACGCCTTTTTTAATTCGTTTAAATTTACTGGCACATTTTTCTTTGTTCACTCGTTATCTCTGTGTATGTAGGATTTCATTACGCTTTTAACGCTACAAACTTAATTACCGTTAAAATATAAAATATATTTGTCGTTGTATGTTTAGAGCGGAAATTAAAAGAATACCAACACACATACTAACACTTGGAGGTTTAAAACTGTACAGCCACAGTTAGGCTTTTATGTTAGGAAGTACATACATATACATCGTACATATATAAGTTATATAAATAGACACTAATACACAAAAACATATTCTCGAGAATGTATGAGTTCATAAAATAAGAACAAATAAAGTAACGAGTCCCTCCATATGTTTAAAACAGTGGTCGGCACTCACAGCCAACACGAGCAAAATCGGTTATTGAAACTGTAAATAAAATGTCAACAAAGTTCATAAGAATTATTAAATAAAAATTCTTATCACAATTTTGTCAGTTTACAACAGGCAATGAAATTGTATAAAATTTTTATAATCCATTTCTCATGTTCCCTTTATACCGACCACTGCTTTAAATGAAATGTATACCATGACAGTGAGGCATTTAATAATATTAGTGACATTTTCTGCTACATTTAGTAAACATTTAAAACCCCAGCTAACGCCCTTTTTGTATAAGAATATGTAAATATAGAGAAAACAAATATTTCGAAACTTAAACATACAACAAGTAAGACATCATAATCTAAGACCCTTCATAGAAGTATTTTTTTTTTATTTTAAAAGAAAAATTAAATAATAATTTTTGTTTTGGTAAATCGGTTTCATATTCGAAAGATGAATTTTAATGTGAAAAACTGTTTTGAATAGTTCTCATAGAGGACCTCTTATTAACGATTTATGAGTGAATTTAAGATTGTTCATATAAAAATCGATATTTTATGGGAAATATGAGTGATCACAGATTATTATAATTTTTCCTTTAGGACCTCTTATTGACGATATATTTCCTTTTTCCTATAGGGCCTCTTATTTACGATATATGATTGATTTTAGATTTTTAATATAAAAATTGATATTTGATGGGAAATAAGAGTGATCACAGATTATTGTCCTTTTTCCTCTAGGACCTCTTATTAACGATATATGAGTAATTCTAAATTTTTCATATAAAAATCGATATTTAGTGGGAAATATGAATGATCACAGATTATTGTCCTTTTTCCTCTAGGATGTCTTATTAACGATATATGAGTGATTTTATATTTTTTATATAAAAATCGATATTTGATGGGAAATAAGAGTGATCACAGATTATTGTCCTTTTTCTCAATGACCTCTTATTAACGATCAATGAGTGATGTTTGATTTTTCATATAATAATCGATATTTGGTGGGAAATATGAGTGGTCACAGATTATTGTCCTTTTTTATTTAGGACCTCTTATTAACTATATATGAGTGATTTTAAATTTTTCATATAAAAACGATATTTAGTGGGAAATATGAATGATCACAGATTATTGTCTTTTTTCATTTAGGACCTCTTATTAACGATATATGAGTGGTTTTAGATCTTCATATGAAAATTGATATTTGGTGAGAAATAAGAGTAATCACAGATTATTGTCCTTTTTCCTCTAGGACGTCTTATTGACAATAATATTAGTGTCCAAATTCAATTTGGACACTTAATTAAAAATTTAAATCTTTTTTTTAACAAGCAAATTCAAAAATAACAAAACAAAAATTTTATATATTTCTAATTATTATTGTACGCTAGCAACCCTTATAAAATTAGTTTTAAGTGGAATAGAATCTATTACAAAACACATTATATTTGGAAATAAGTTGCTACTACTGAAAATAATAGCAAAATATCTTCGGTTTTAGCAAAAACCGAAGTTTCTTGAATTGAAATTGTCCCTAAACTTTTACTTACCTTAGAACTATCATACCTTGAAGTACTCATTATATTGAATTTATACTCCTATACTAAATTGAATTGATACTCCTTATACTTACCTAAAGTGAAATTATATTCATTATATCTACTTACCTACATTGAATTTATAATAAAATTGGTTAAAAAGAAAATCATTATTTTATTCTTGGCGATTAAAACCAGAGGTGAGAATTCAAACTCTATCCCACTAAATATAAATAGAAGAAGAAATTAATCTCTTTTCTTTCTTTTATTTTCCCTATAATTGTAATTACTCAATTTATGAGTAATTATAATTGATATCTCCTTCATAGATTCTCCCCGCATCCCTCTGCGCTATAAAATCTACGAGGAGATTTTAATAATAATACACACATTATTACATGGTCCATTCGAGTCTCTAAATTACTAGCCATCAAACAAACAAACAAAATCTCTGCATAAAAACAACAAGAAGAGATCAACATGAGGTAAATGACAAAATAAAAGAACAAATCTCATCAGTATTAAATCAATCATCACAAAGTAAGTTACTTATATTAAATTAAAATCCCACACATAAATACAAGCAAACATACCAACAAAAACATACAACAAACGCGAAAAATATTAAAATCGTAAAAAACAAAAGCAACGAGTGCAAAAAGTAAAAAAAAAAATAGAATAAAACCCATAAATCTTACAACTAAATAACAAAAAGTGTTTGAATTTGAAAATATAAAAAAGAGTACATATATTGTAATAATTTTATAGTAAAAATAAGAAAAAATTGCACTTATTAAAAAATATACATAAGTATATACATATATATGTACATACAGTTAAACAAAAAAAATTGCACTTATCCCAAAATCTGTACATACAGTTTTTAACAAAAATAAAAATTGCACTTAGCCCTAGAAATATGTATGTATATAGTCCGCCATATTAATTTACACAAAAAGTAAAAAATTCCAAAAAGCCAAAAAAAAAAAAACCAAATATACCTATTTTGCGTATATAATTCGCCATATTAATTTATCAAAAAAAAAAAAAAGTAAAAAATTTCATAAAAATATATATTGCACGTATAAAATTCGCCATATTAATTAGCAACTCGAAGAAAAAGAAATAAAAATTTTCGCCATATTAAGTCAAAAAAAATATAGCAAAAAATTATATATTTTGCGCCATATTGAAATTTAAAATTTTAAAGCATATATGTATGTATCCCTAAAAGGAAAGATCAGTGCGCTATATTAAATAAAACGGACAACAAATTGATCTTCATTTTTTAAAAAGTAAAACGGTATATATACATATATAAGAAAATTTTTCTAATTTAACGGCATAATTTTTCCTACCTAATATACATAATTTTTTTCCTTACCCAATAGTGTTCTTAAGTACATACATATATATAAAAAAAAAAAAGTGTCCCGCTATTTCTATCCAGTTTAACATAAAAAAAAAGAAACGAAAAATAAGAAATAATAAACGAGAAAATAAATGTTGTATGCCTTCGTTGGAATTTAAGGTATTTATAATTGCATTTACATTAAAACAAAATCAAAATACATAATACATAAAAAGAACAAATTTAAAAAGAAATGATACACCAAAAGTAATTAAATTAGCCCAAGAAAGTGTTTAAGTTTATAACATTTTCTCTTCTCAAGTTACATAAAGTGCTCTTGAAATTTATCGTACTTTGCTCTCTTAAGCTGTAATTTTTTTTCAACCACCAAATTTTTTTGTGAGCTCCTTTTTTATGATAAATCGAAAGTGATCCAAATTTAAGAGTAAAATATTGCAATAATTGTAAATAAATTAAAAGTTATTGCAAATAAAGTTTATAACTCGTCGAAAACGAAATCTGTTCTCTTCTAATGTGGTGTAATACATTTTTGTTCGTGTAATTTTAATAAAAGGGTAATTACTCTTTAACATTAAATTATTTCCAACATAACACATACAGTCCATTGCAAAAAACTAAAAAAAATTGTACATATAAGCTTAAAAAACACGATCTATACATAATTACACAAGCTATTAGTAATTAAAAAATAGAGCACAAAAATTAATAATTATTTGGTGGAACAGTGAACGATATTTATTGAAAAACAAAAAAATCCATAATTTGTTTATACTGAACCTTCACATATACAATAAATTTCAAATTGCACTAAAATTCCCATCCCTGGTATATAATAAAAACATTTTGTGTATGCAATTATCAACAAGGGTTACCATTGAGCTCCTTTTTGGTAATTAAAAAATTAACATAAATTTAAACAAAATAAAACTAGCAGAAGGAATTTACAATTAATAATTAAAATCAACAAACAAATTTTGAAAAATTTAAAGATTTTCTTATATAATAGAAAATTAAAATTCAAAAACATTTATTTCTCTTCTCATAATTTAAATTATTCAATACAATACAACTTGGTTCTATACCTAATTAAACTATTGTTTTGAAAAGCTAATTGTTACCTAAGATCAAGAATAAACATTTTATCTCTACACTAATTTGGCAAATGCTCATTTATTATAATTATTTGTCAAGCTTTACATTATTTTGAATACAATTTTTAGAAAATTGCTAGTGATTATCTCATATAATCCCCTACAATAATCCATATTTGTCTTAAAGTTAGCTAATATTTACCAATCTATCACTTTTTTCATATTCTCATTTAAATTTAACTAGATAACAGGTATCTAGTGCTATAATTATATAGCCTCAATTACGGAAAGAGAATATAATAAAAAGCAATTTAAAAACTCAAAAACTCACTATTTAGCCTAACGCTGACTAGATAACAGGTATCTAGTGCTATAAACATATAGCCCCTTAATCCTTAAATAGTGCTAAATAGTAAGATTCGATGTTTTGCTTAGTTTAGCCCTAAAATATTGGTAAAATAATTGGAAAAAAAAAAAAATTTTACTTTTTTAAAGAACAATCTTAAAAATTCACCAATCCATTACCTTTTCATAGTATCACTGTAATTTCAACTAGATTACAAGTATCTAGTGATATTTCCTTATAGTCCCTCACTAAATAAAGGTAATAAACAACAAAGTAAATTAAATACTATAATTATATACCCCTAACTCTGAATAAGTACTATAGCTAAACTCTAAAATTCACTATATTCCCTTGTATATCCTTAAGACCTTAGCTACAGAACAGCGTACTTTTTTATCCATAACAAATTTCTAAGATAAACATTTATTTGTTCCCATTCATGACATCTACATCTGGTAGCATGACTTCCACATCTCACAAAACGACATCCGAATCTCGTAGCGAAGCAAATTCTTCTCCTAAAGAGAGGTTTGTATTTGATTGCGACCATTTACTTCAGTTTTGTAATAAATTCAATAGAACACCTGTAGAAGAACAGAGTGAATCAGTTTTAGAAGTCAAGCTCAAAGATTTAGAATCGAGATGGGCTAAAGTGGATTCTTCGTATGAAAGAGTTATGTTAGCTCATGATGATGTAGCCAAACCCGAATTTAAGGATGCATCCAAAAAAAATTTCGATGCGTGTGTAGATGCATATTACCTTTGTATTTCTCAAATCCTCGACTTAATGAAGGCAGTCCATAGTGATACTTCTAATGTTCCAGGATTTGAAGCAACAGCCCGTTACTCACTACCACAACAAGCTCTAACACAAAATTTTGTCTCCGGTAATGCCAGTAATTGTATCAAACTCCCTCCATGTGATACAGAGGTATTCAAAGGCAGTTATGAACAATGGCCCTCATTTAGAGACATGTTTACTGCCGTTTACATAAACCACTCAAAACTTTCTCCCGTCACAAAATTATATCACCTCCGAAACAAAACAAGAGGTGAAGCAGGAGACATTGTGAAACGGTACCCATTAGCTCATGAAAATTTTGATCTCGCTTGGAATGCACTGAAATCTCGTTATGAAAATAAACGAGTTCTGGTTGACAACCAAATTAAAATTCTCTTCAATATACCTCCAGCTATTCATGAAGATAGCGAATCAATTAGAAGAATACAATCTTCGGTTAGTGACTCCCTCGCAACTCTTAAAACTCTCGGTGTAGCAGTAGAGAGCTGGGACCCTATTCTAATCCGCTTAATTTCAACAAAACTGCCAGATTTCACTCTTTCTCTTTGGGAACAATCGTTAAGTTCTCCCCGTGAACTCCCAAAGTGGTCTCAAATGTCTCAATTTCTCATTGATAGATATGAGGCAGTAGAACGTCTGACAAGTATTAGAACTTCTAAGGACTGCTTTAGTATTACAAATGGTTCCCAAAATAACATTCAGACTTATACCTCTCAAGAACATCTTAGCGAAATTCTTTGTAAGCTCTGCGATGAAAATCATTCCTTAAGAACTTGTCCCAAATTTAGAACCTTTACGGTTCAACAAAGAGTTGATTATGTCTTCAAAAACAAGTTTTGCAATAATTGCTTAGCCTCGTCTCATTTAAAAGCAAATTGTAAAAGCAAACATACTTGTCTCTATTGTAAGAAAACACACCACACTTTGTTACATATGACAAAAAGATCTCAAAATTTAACCCCAAAAACCGAAAGTTATCAACAAAAAGACAGCTCGTTGAATAAAAATAACAATGCTCAAAGTACCTCCTCTAACACTACTCAAATTATGCAACAGAATACGCAAATTGAGCTCCCTCACACATCTACTCAAATTCAAGCTAATTGCTCTACTAGTAATGAAAATATTCTTTTACGTACTGCATTAATGCAGATAGAATTCCGAGGTGAGCTCTTTACAATAAGAGCCTTAATCGATCCCGGCTCTCAACGAACATTTTTAACCGAAAGGATAAGAAGTCGGCTTCAACTTCCATTTAAGAAATCGCACTTTGAAATTGTTGGTATTGGCGGACAAAAACAAGCTGCTAGCAAAGAGTGCGAGTTGGTATTATATGCTAAAAGATACAACTTGAAAATCCCCATTAAGGCAATTGTGTTACCTAAAGTAACAAAACATCTCCCATCATGTACGTTTGAAGCCCCTAAATCACCCGAACTAAAAGAGTTAGATTTAGCAGATCCAACTTTTAACAAATCATCCCAAATCGATCTCATTCTGGGCAATGATTATGAACGTTTTATAAATATTGAGGGCATGAAGAAAAATATTTGTGGCCAAACCTCGGCCTATAACACAGTTTTTGGGTGGGTACTTAGTGGTCCCATGAAAACAGAAACTATTCAAGCTTTTTCAACCTCAGTCTTCACTTCTGAGACTTCAGAACTCAACTCTATCCTAAAAAAGTTTTGGGAGCAAGAAGAAATTCCCTCAGCTAATCCAATCTCAGAGGAAGATGAAATCTGTGAGAAACTCTATTGCGAAACAACAACACGAAACGAAAACGGCAGATATGTAGTTAGGTTGCCTTTTAAGAAAGAATATCCCGAAAAGCTCTTTCTTGGTTCTTCACGGTTTGTAGCATTAGCCCAATATTCCAGAATGGAAAAAACTCTTTCAAAAGATCCCGAGCTACAAATCCAATATAAGGCGGTCTTAAGCGAATATCTGACTCTTGATCACATGGAGGAAACTTCATCTCAAGAAATCATTTCACAAAGTAAATACAGCTCATTCTATCTACCTCATCATGCGATTGTTCGCCCAGAACACAAAACCACAAAAGTGAGAGTTGTATTTAATGCCTCGAGAAAAACAAAATCTCAGTGCTCTCTCAATGATGTACTTTACACAGGTCCCATATTACAAAATTCTTTAATTACTATAATTCTGAATTGGAGAAAATATAAATACGTATTCAATGGTGATATACAAAAGATGTATCGCCAGATTCTAATACATCCCGATGATAGACCCTTTCAGAAAATTATTTTCCAACCACAACAAGACGGTCCCATTAAAGATTTTCAGTTAAAAACTGTTACTTTCGGAGTAAATTGCGCCCCTTATCTCGCAATTCGCACGCTTAATCAGCTAGCATCCGATTCTGAATCCCAATATCCGAAAGCATCATCTATTTTGCGATCAGAAACATACGTTGATGATATTCTCTCCGGAGGTTTCTCTATAGAGGAGACTCTATCGGCTCAAACTGAACTCATTAACGCATTAAAATCAGCTGGATTACCCTTAAAGAAAATCACTGCTAATGATTCTCAATTACTCACTCATTTACCAAAAGAAGATCTATATGATTTAGATTTTCTTCGTTTTCACGAATCAAGCTCAACCAAAACTCTTGGTATAAAGTGGAACGCACTTACAGATACATTCAGTTATTCTTTTTCTCCATTCGATCAATCTACAAGCATCACTAAGCGCCAAATTTTATCCTCAGTTGCCAAACTTTTCGATCCTGCTGGATGGCTATCTCCCATAGTCATCAGAGCAAAAATACTAATGCAACAGCTATGGTTAGAAGGTTTGGATTGGGATGAAGAAGTTTCACCAGAATCTCTTCAAAATTGGAACAGCCTCGTTCAAGATATTGCAAAGATAGAATCAATCTCCATTCCTCGTTGGCTACAATACACGCCATCAGATTCAGTTCAAATACATGGGTTCTCAGATGCTTCCAAAGCCGCATATTGTGCTACCGTCTACATTCGCTGTCAGACTGAGACACACAATACCTTCTCAAACTTATTAACTGCGAAAAGCAAAGTATCTCCAATACAAACTATTTGTCTCCCACGTTTAGAACTCAACGGTGCAGTTTTATTGGCAAATCTAGTGCGCTATGTTACGTCATCATTGAATTTTAACAATACAGAAATATATCTCTGGACTGATTCGTCTATAGTCCTAGGTTGGCTCTCCAAACCCCCTTCAACATGGGAAACTTATGTTGCGAATCGCATTTCTCAAATTCATAGTCTCGTTCCAAATGCAACATGGCGTCATGTGTCCACCCACGATAATCCAGCAGATCTTGGAACCCGTGGCTGTAGGCCTCAAGATCTTACGCATAATACCCTTTGGTGGCACGGACCATCATGGTTGCATAAACCCTCGTCAAAATGGCCAAAGCGTAACCCACTCAAAATAGTCGAAAAAACTAATGAAACACAAACTTTGCTCACAGAAGTTCAAGAAGATGATATTCTTAATAGATTTTCCTCGTACCACAAAGCTTTACGTGTGATAAGTTACGTTTTTCGATTCTTTAATAAATGCATAAAGAAAATAAGGCCAAATATATCTCATATATCTCAAAATGAACTAACTTATGACGAACTAAAATTTGTAAAATCTAGACTTCTCATTCGGTCTCAGAAAACATACTATTATGAAGAATATCAGTGTGTGTCTAGATCTCAAACCATAAGTAATAAAAGTTCCTTAAAACCACTTAACCCATTTCTTGACTCAAACTCAATCCTTCGGGTCAATGGCAGACTAGCTCGTTCGTCTCTACCATACAATGAGCGTTACCCCATAATCCTGCCAAGCAATTCCAGATTTTGCCATCTCTATCTCACTCACTTGCACAATTTTCTAGCTCATGCTGAATGTAGTCAAATGTGTCGAATGGTTCAGACCGAATTTTATATTTTCAGGCTCAAACCCCGAGTGAAGAAAATAATTCGACACTGTAAAACTTGCATTATTCACAAACAGCAGCCATGTTCGCAAATAATGGCTCCATTACCCCCAGAAAGATGCAATCTGTCACCTCCATTTCAGATCACTGGTATTGACTTCGCTGGCCCGTTTGAGATCAAAACTTCACTCTTACGAAAGTCTGCACTTGTAAAAGGCTATGTATCTGTTTTCGTTTGCTTTAGCACAAAAGCACTTCACTTGGAACCATGCTCAGACTTGTCGACCGCTGCATTTCAGGCCGCATTCTCTCGCTTCATCGGGAGGCGGGGGCTCCCCCAAAGGGTAGTATCTGACAATGGAAGGAACTTTTTAGGTGCAAGTAGATTACTCCAACGCGAATTTAGTATATTTGTAAAAAATGCAGCCCAAGATATATCCCAAAAGTACATTACACATGGCTTCGAGTGGAAATTTATACCACCACACGCTCCCCACATGGGCGGCTTATGGGAAGCCGCTGTTAAAAGTTTTAAGTTCCATCTGAAACGAGTCACTGGAGCCCAAAGGTTCACTTTTGAAGAATTCTCCACAATTCTAGCTCGTATTGAAGGTATTCTCAACTCTCGCCCAATATCTGCATTATCAGAGGATCCTTCAGATTTAACCGCTTTAACTCCCGGTCATTTTTTAAGAGGTGCGCCTCTGATTGCTTTTCCAGAACAAGACATTCAGAATATTTCTCTTATAAATAGATGGGAAAAGCTCAAGGTAATCCACCATCAATTCTCGATCAGATGGAAAGAAGACTACTTAAAATCGTTACACAAACGATATAAATGGAAGAACTCAGTTCCAAATATACAAATCGGAGATCTTGTAGTTGTGATGGATGATTTGCAACCACCTTACGAATGGCGATTAGGTAGGATTGTAAAGACTTATCCCGGCTCAGATGAAAACGTGCGTACCGCTGACGTACGCATTGCCACAGGAATCATTACTAGACCAATAGTAAAATTGTGTCACCTTCCTTTTATGATTGATGAAAATTCTAATTAACTAATTTTAAATCCACTATAACTCTGTTATATAAATGTCAAATCCTACAATACACACATACTCTAGTTTCCATAAGACATTCATTAATACTTTAACTCATTTTTATTCGTATCTCATATTCATACTTGCTTCAATATTCTCCAATTTTAGTAGCTACATATTAATATAATACGCCTGTTTCTTTTCTCTAGCTCAAGAACCAACCGAAGACTAACCGCGACTCGACCGAGTCCTCGCTTAAGCTCTCGCCTAAGGTCACGCAGAAGCTCGAGTCAATCTAGACAACCCCAAAATCGTAACAACACTCGACGTATCATTCACCGCGATCCGGACGTGTATAAGTGTGTGCTTTGTACAAGCTTTCACGCTCTGAGGTTTTGCCGCAAATTTTTGAAGATGTCAGTCGAAATGAGAGAAGAAATGGTCGAGAGCAACCACTATTGCATAAACTGTTTGGCCAGAAGTCACGATCTGAGATCATGCACATCAATGGATACCTGCAAAAAGTGCGATAGGTATCACCACACCCTTTTACATCCAACACCACAACGCTCTAGACAGCACCGAAGTACTGTCACCAATCAACAACATCAACAGCAACCACAAATACGTCAGCAGCAACTACCATCACATCAACAGCCGAATCAACAACCATTACCACCAACCCCTGATGCCAAGCTACTTGCAGAAGCAATCAAATCGTTAGCCCAAGTATTGTGTGCCACAGATAATAAGACGCCATCTGTTGCCTAAAGCTGAGGCTGGCGCCATGTCCAAATTCAATTTGGACACTTAATTAAAAATTTAAATCTTTTTTTTAACAAGCAAATTCAAAAATAACAAAACAAAAATTTTATATATTTCTAATTATTATTGTACGCTAGCAACCCTTATAAAATTAGTTTTAAGTGGAATAGAATCTATTACAAAACACATTATATTTGGAAATAAGTTGCTACTACTGAAAATAATAGCAAAATATCTTCGGTTTTAGCAAAAACCGAAGTTTCTTGAATTGAAATTGTCCCTAAACTTTTACTTACCTTAGAACTATCATACCTTGAAGTACTCATTATATTGAATTTATACTCCTATACTAAATTGAATTGATACTCCTTATACTTACCTAAAGTGAAATTATATTCATTATATCTACTTACCTACATTGAATTTATAATAAAATTGGTTAAAAAGAAAATCATTATTTTATTCTTGGCGATTAAAACCAGAGGTGAGAATTCAAACTCTATCCCACTAAATATAAATAGAAGAAGAAATTAATCTCTTTTCTTTCTTTTATTTTCCCTATAATTGTAATTACTCAATTTATGAGTAATTATAATTGATATCTCCTTCATAGATTCTCCCCGCATCCCTCTGCGCTATAAAATCTACGAGGAGATTTTAATAATAATACACACATTATTACAATTAGTGATTTTAGATTTTTCATATAAAAATCGATATTTAGTGTGAAATGAAAATCGATATTTAGTGGGAAATATGAATGATCACAGATTATTGTCCTTTTTCATTTAGGACCTCTTATTAACGATATATGAATGATTTTAGATTTTTCATATCAAAATCGGTATTTAGTGGGTAATATGAATGATCACAGATTATTGTGCTTTTTCATTTAGGACCTCTTATTAACGATATATGAGCGATTTTAGATTTTTCATATAAAAATCGGTATTTAGTGGGTAATATGAATGATCACAGATTACTGTCCTTTTTCATTTAGGACCTCTTACTAACGATATATGAGTGATTTTAGATTTTTCATATAAAAATCGATATTTAGTGGGAAATATGAATGATCACAGTTTATTGTACTTTTTCATTTAGGACCTCTTATTAACGATATATGATTGATTTTAGATTTTCATATAAAAATCGATATTTGGTGGGAAATATGAATGATCACAGATTATTGTCCTTTTTCCTTTAGTACGTCTTATTAACGATATATGAGTGATTTTTCACATAAAAACCGATATTTGATGGGAAATAAGAGTGATAACAGATTATTGCCCTTTTTCATTTAGGACCTCTTATTAACGATATATGAGTGATTTTAGATTTTTCATATAAGAATCGATATTTGGTGGGAAATAAGAGTGATCACAGATTATTGTTCTTTTTCCTCTAGGACCTCTTATTAACGATCTATTAGTGGTTTTTGATTTTTCGTATAAAAATTTATATTTGATGGGAAATATGAGTGATCACAGATTATTGTCCTTTTTCCTGTAATATCTCTTTTTAAAGATCTATGAGTGGTTTTAGATTTTCATATGAAAATTGATATTTTTTGGGAAATGAGAGTGATCACAGATTATTTTCTTTTTTTTTCCTCTAGAACCTCTTATTAATTATCTGTGACTAATTTTTGATTTTTTTAAATTGTATTTTTATTTGTATAAAAAGGTTTAAATCGATGGAAGTGCATAATTTTGAGAGTTAGTGGCCTAAGTTTTTCTTAAATTGTGTAGCTTATATATCATTCTTAAGGTGAACATGATTTTATGTATAAAGAAAATTCATTGAATACTAATGGATTTTTGAATGCTCCTCATATGGTTATTCAAGAAATTACATGTGGAACATGTACCGTTAAAATAAACTACATGCGCTAGTATGTAGGCAACAACTAAATTGAAAATAAAGTGCGAAAATGTGCAAATTAGATTGTGGCCTAGTGATGTTTCAGTTACAGGGAAACATCATACAGACATGTAGGTAATTTCCTTATTTTAGAAACTTTTAAGAATTCATTTAATTTTCTGGGCCGCTATAAATTATATTCCAAAATATCTCATTACTTTTGTCAACATTGTTTTGTAAAATGCTGTATTTGATGTAACAATTTACTTGTTAAGCAAGTAAATTTACTCATTTACTTTTACTCGTTTACTAACTTATGAATTCATTACACTTGAAATATATGGAAGTATTCTGTTTCTTCTTTTGACAAGAGTATATACGAGTTTAAATTGAAAAGTAGTTTCAAAGTAGAGTGAAACATTTTGAGTATATGTATATAAACAGCTTGTCTTTATCAAGTCTATAAAATTTAGAAGCTAATTTCGGCTTACCAAAATCATTGACGATTACTATATATTCTAAAAACTTTAAATTTAACGGACTTCTAACACTGCTCTTCTAAAAGTATGTGCCTGTCTGTATAAATTAGTTAAGTGTCAGAATACTTATTGGTGTGAGAGTGTTTAAGTGTGGCTGGTTGAGTGAGTCATAAACGAATTGTGGTACATATTTGCTTTTAGAACATTTACCACACAGTTTTCCTTTTCCAGCTTTGTATGCTACATATATTTAATTTTTGTTGATTTACTTTGTTAATTAATATTTTTCGTTGTCTTCAAAAGTCATTAATTCTGGTATATGTTTTAGCTACATTTTCTAAATAATACGGTTAATATCTTAAGGATTTTATAATCATTCCAAATAGAAAAATTATATATCTTTAAATTTTTGTCCAAAGACTGATTTTTAAATTCAATTTTTCTTCCGGCATTTACGATGGCGAACGCTACACACTTTGAAAATTAAAATAAAACATTTAGTATGATTATTAGATGCAGTAATGTTTATTAGTTAAAACCACAAAATTACAGAACGCGACATTTTAACATGAACGCGACATTTAACATGCGAACAATAAATATTAAAGAGAAAATGTTATTAAAAGCAGCTAAGAATAAGATGAAATATATTTTCAGGCCAACTTCTTATGCAACAACTAACATAACTGCATATACAATTGGTCGATTCACAAGGTATCCTATCATGCCATTTTGTCATAACGTTCTAATATTTCAATACTCTGCGGCTCGGCATAACCGACTTTTAGGCGCAGGTATCTGCTGGTTGAAAGGCAATAATAACATTCAAACAAAATGACATGATAAGATACCTTGTGAATCAACTAAATATATTACACAAATGCTTTTTGATCTTGATAAAAGTCATTTCGAAAAAAACAAATGTTAAATTTTCTATTTTTATTCTCAACATTAATAAAGTTGTAAAAACATTACTGCTTTTAAATGAAAAAAAAACATCTTTAATTTTTTTGGAAAAAAACTAAGAACATTTTAATGGCTGCTGTCAATTACAGACTTAAATACACAGTAAGCTAAAAAGAAGATATTAAAATGAATTAATATTATAAAAAATTTATAAAAGAAAAAAACTAAATTAAGATATGAAATGTATCTTTCAAGTTAAAGTATTAAGTATTGATAATAACTAAAATAACAATAATACTTTCAACCTGGTTATCTTTTCGTAGAAACAAATCTTTAATAAAAATTAAAATTTCTCATTAAAAACCAAAATTATCATGTTTCACAACAGGTCAATACGATAAATGTATGAAATTATATAAACAGCTTATTTGTAGTGGGAGTAGATGGAAAAATTATCTGTGAAATATTAATAACACTGTCAAGTAGCTGCTCAGATGTTGTTGGTGCTGTCGGTGGCCATGGTGCTGGTGGTTTTTTGTTTCACAATTTACCACATCTTTCAAATATATAATGGGATAAATAATCTGCCTTGTCTGCATTCGCTTGTGTGTGTCAAAGTTGATCGTTAACATGAAATTGTGTTAAAATTTTGCAAAAGCCTTTAATGAATTTGTGTCTTTTTTACCAAGAACTCAGACACTCAAAATATTGTATAATTTGCATATTTTTTACAAAGCTACAACAAAATTTGTCTAAAAAAAAACAAAATAAAAAACTATCTACAGCTTGTTAGTTATATTAAAAAATACAGTTTGAGGTAGGCTAAATTTAGGAGATGCTGGATTGAGTCTCACAGATTTATTCAACATCAGTTTACTGCCAAACAATTCATAAATAATTACAACTTTATTCAACCAACCATAAAAATACTTTTATGCCTTAGGCTCTCTATAATCAATTGTTTCTTTTTTTTTGTTCATTTATTTATCATTTTTGGCGGGTTGAGAAATGTATAACAAAAAAAGAAGTTGAAATGTTAAACTTGGTCAAATACGACTTTATTATGCCATATGCTTTAGAATAGTTTTTAATGCGATTTTCTAACGAAGATTGTCATTATATCACAAAGAATATATACATATATCAGAGCCTCTTTTTAAGTTTGTCATTCCATTTGTAATTTCTACAAAGTATATATATTAGAGTGACAATCAGTTGTATGGAAAAAATTTTTTGTTAAAATTTTGAAGAGTGCCGGGTGGAATATTGTGACACTAGGTCTAAAAGTTAAGTGTTGAAAATTTGAGCCAAATCGGGCAAAGATTTCTGGACGCGCATCGAGGTCAAAGTTTAGATATATGCAAAATTTTACTATTTATATGGAATAAATAGGTGAAACTCGTTAAATTTCTGCATTGTTTTCTAGAAATGTATATATTTATTTATATTAACGAATATTACATTAAAAAATTTTTTTCGAAGTTAACCCTGCATCTCCTTTGGGTCAAAATGACCCAAAAACTGTATTATCGCCAAAATTCGGAAAAAATGCAAATTTTTCAGATATTTTAAAAATTTTTCTACTAAATAAATAATTTTGCAATTGAATGCAAAAGAATCGAAATATATACGTAATTATCGCTGTAATGAGGTATAAATGACAAAATTTGGTTAAAAAATGTTAAAGTTATTAAAAATTCGCCAGACCATTAACGTGTTTCAGGCCACTTGAACAAAAAATTTAGGAAAAAAAATTAATATATTTCGAGAAAAGTTAAAATATTAGCTAATTTTTATCTAAAATATATCCGTATTTACTTGTGTATATGTTTTTGTCTTCGTAGGATACCGTTAACCTATTCACAGGTATGGCCAAAAAAATTATTTTTTTTAACGGCTGTTTCAAATCTCCATTTTCAAATTTTTAAAAATTTTCTTAAACAAATTTCAGAATTTTTTGATCATCACATGGGGATTTATTGATATCAAAATATGGAATAAAAATATGAAAAAATTATGTCAATACCTCTTACAGTTTTTCCGTACCTGCGATTTAAATTTTGCGATTTTCAAGAAAAACAAATTTTTTGCCCATATTTAGGCGAATGAGCCCAAATTCCTTACTGTTATAAACTTTAAGTAAAACTTATTCATAATATTATAATCCTGGAAATTTTAATTATGGTCTGAAAGTTTTACTAAAATCGGAAAACGATAACCTTAAAATCGTGAAGGTCAAAGGTCAAATTTTTCAATATGTGGAATTTCTAATGAAAAGATAGCGAAATGTTATATATTTTTGGGCCGATTTTAATGAAACTTGAGGAAAGTATAGCATAAAGTCCAGAATTTAAAATAACAGCACAAAAATGGAAATTAACCCCTAGCAGCACTTGGGGTCCAAATTACCCTCAACTTTTAAAATCACGAAAAACACAGCCATTTTGACCCCAAGTGCTCTTAAAGGATTAAATCCATTTTTGCACTGTTGTAGTAAATGTTAGACCCCAATGTATATTTTGCTCAAGTTTCATTAAAATCGGCACAAAAATATATAACATTTCGCTATCTTTTCTTTAGAAATTCCAAATATTGAAAAATTTGACCTTTGACCTTCACGATTTAAGGTTATCGTTTTCCGATTTTAGTAAAACTTTCAGACCATATTTAAAATTACAAGGACTATAATGTTATGAATAGGTTTTACTTAAAATTTATAACATTAAGGAAATTGGGCTCATTCGCCTAAATATGGACAAAAAATATGTTTTTCTTGAAAATCGCAAAATTTAAATCGCAGGTACGGAAAAACTGTAAGAGGTATTGACATAATTTTTTCATATTTTTATTCCCTATTTTGATCTCAATAAATCCCAATGTGATGATCAAAAAATTCTGAAATTTGTTTAACAAAATTTTTAAAAATTTTAAAATGGAGATTCGAAACGGCCGTTAAAAAAAATATTTTTTTTTGGTCATACCTGCGAATAGGTTAACGATATCCTACGAAGACAAAAACTCGTACACAAGTAAATACGGATATATTTTAAATAAAAATTAGCTTTTATTTTAAATTTTCTCGAAATATGTTAATTTTTTTCCTAAATTTTATGTTCAAGTGGCCTGAAACACGTTAATGGTCTGGCGAATTTGTAATAACTTTAACATTTTTTAACCAAATTTTGTCATTTATATCTCATTACAACGATAATTACGTATACATTTCGATTCTTTTGCATTCAATTGCAAAAGTATTTATTTAGTAGCAAAATTTTTTCAAAAACTGAAAAATTTGCATTTTTCTTTGATTTTGGCGATAATACAGTTTATGGGTCATTTTGACCCAAAGGAGATACAGGGTTAATTTCCAAAAAAATGTTTTTAATGTAATATTCATTAATATAAATAAATCTACATATTTATAGAAAACAATGCAGAAAGTTAAGGAGTTTTACCTATTTATTCCATATTAATAGTATAATTTTGCATATATCTGAACTTTGACGTCGATGCGCGTCCAGAAATCGTTGCCCGATTTGGCTCAAATTTTCAGCACTTAACATATAGGCCTAGTGTCACAATATTCCACCCGGCACTCTTTGAAATCTAAAAAAAAAAATCGGCTGTCACTCTAATATATATACTAGAGTGTCCCTTCGAATTAATTTTTTTGAAATGTTGAAACGGTACCCGCTGAAAACTTTCGTAATAACCTAAAAACCATCAAAAAAATTTTAGCTTGTTCTAAGTAGGGTAACCCGCGTCAACTTTCGATTTAGTTTTGAGGTGCATTTACAAGGGAACAAATGATTTTTTTAATTTTTTTAAAATAGGAAAAAAAATTTTGCTATTAAGTAATTACTTTTGCAATTTAATTTAAAAGAATCGAAATATGCACGTAATTGTCGTTCTAATAAGATATAAAAGATAAAAATTAGTTAAAAAATTTTAAAGTTATTAAAAAATCGCAAGGCCATTAACGTGTCTCAGGCCACTAGAACAAGAAATGTTGGAACAAAATTATCAAATTTTGAGAAATATTGAAACAAAAGTTTATTCTTACTTAAAATATATCTATATTTACTTGTATATGAGTTTTTATCTTCATACTATACAGTTAACCTATTCGCAGGTATAACCAAAAAAAAATTTTTTTTTTCTAATGGCAGTTTCAAAACTCCAATTTCAAATTTTTAAAAATTTTGTTAAACAAATTTCAGAAATTTTTGATCATTACATGGGGATTTATTAACAACATAATATAGAATAACAATTTGAAAAAAATATGTCAATACCTTCTATAGTTTTTCCGTACCTGCGATATAAATTTTGCGATTTTCGAGAAAATCTAATTTTTTTGGCGAATGAGCCGAATTTCGTTACTGTTATGATTTTTAAATAAAACCAATTCAGAATATTACAGTCTTGGTCAATTTAAATATAGTCTGAAAGTTTTCCTAAAATCGGAAAACTTAACCCTTAAATCGTGAAGGTCAAATGTAAAATTTTTCAATATTTGGAATTTGTAATGGAAATATAGCGAAATGTTATATATTTTTGGGCCGATTTTGATGAAATTTAAGAAAAATATAAAATGAAATCTAGTATTTACAATATCAGCACAAAAATGGAAATTAACCCTTAAGAGCACTTGGGATCAAAATTACGGTGTTTTTCGTGATTTTAAAAGTTCAGGGTCATTTGGACCCCAAGTGCTCTTAAGGGTTAATTTGCGTTTTTGTGCTGTTATAGTAAATACAGAGGGTACCGTTTCAACATTTTCAAAAAATTTAATTCTAAAGGACACTCTAATATATATATTCTGGATCGTTATAGATAGCGGAATTCGAAATATCCATGTCGGTCTCTCCGTCTGTATGTTGAAATCAACTTTCCGTAGCCCCCGAATAACTTACTTACATTCATACATCAATATATTCGCTATAAACCCGGTTCGGTTGCTATTTAAAATTGTGAAAATAGGTACACAAATATATGGGATATAAGGAAAAAACCAGGACATTCTCGATTTTTTCCCTATTTTTGATCTATATCCGGATTACTTAGTTATTAATATAGACTATATGGATATCTAATGATAGATATTGCAAATACCTTTGCAACGGCATATATAAGGCCATAGTAAATAAGACCTACAATGGTCAAAAAAATCCCGAATTTTTTTTCAACAAAAAATTTTTTTTTAAAAAATTAAAAAAAATCAACAAATTTTTTGCAATAAAATCAAATGTTTACCTAAAAAAAATAAAAATTTTTAATTGAAAGTATAATTTGTTGAAGGGTATATAAGATTCGGCACAGCCGAATATAGCTCCATTTAAATTGTTAAGTATTTGATAAGTAAGTTTGTAGGAGTTTGAAATATTGTCATATCTATAGTATTGTAGCGCAACTATACAAAATCTATAATTTTTGTAAGTAAATGAACAAGAACTACAGCCATACATAGCATAATCATAAATCTTCATAAATTATGAACAATTCTTATTGTAGTATTTTATAAAAACGTGAGTATAATATTTTGTCTTATCCATCAATGTTTTCGTAAACGCCCTATAAACAAAGAAAAACATACAAAAGCAGACTCAGAAACTACACTTAAAAACAAACTAACAGCTTGATTACAATTGGGACCACTGTCCACAGGACTAATTTTTTTTAAAACATTAAAATGTATTAATCATTTTCGGACTTTCACGACAATATCAGGAAAATATGTGGCAAATAGATCTCTAAAGAGAGCAGCAAAAATAAAAAAATCCATTTTTGCAATAATGTCGTCAACCACAAAGCACTGTTTTGTTTTCCATACAAAGTAAACTCATTGTAGCCAGAGGTTGTGGTTCCAATTGTAATCAAGTTGCAAGTAAATCAAATCAAGAATTGTTTGGTTTTGGTCTGCTTTTCTTTGATATTGTTCTTTCAGTTATTGACAGTCTTTTTAAAGGAGATACTTAAATAAATGATAGTAGTATTAAACAAGTAAGAAAGTATGGTCGGTCAAGCCCGACCATATAATACCCTACACCAAGTAAATGAGTAAAAATATTTTGCTTTTAAAATATCAATAATTTATATTCGTGAGTGATTTTCGGAAGTGGGCCTTATATGGGAGCTATGACCAATTATGGACCGATCACCATAAAATTAGGTGGTGTGATTTATGTCTATATTAATGTTAATTATGTTGAATTTTGTGTGTATACCAACATTTTTAAGCGATTTATGCACGTTAAAGTGATTTTCGGAAGCGGGTCTATATGGGAGCTATGACTAATTATGGACCGATCGTAACAAAATTTGGTGACATGAATTTTGTATATATAAAACTTATTTGAAGCGAAATTTGTGTAGTTACATAGATAAATTAAACATTTATGACCGATAAAGTCCAATTTCGAGGGGACATTTGTATGGGGGCTAGGTGAAATAATGGACCGATTTCAGCCAGTTTCAATAGGCTTGGTCCTTGAGCCGAAAAAATAATATGTACCAAATTTCATCGAAATATCTATAAAATTGCGACCTGTACTCTGCGCACAAGGTTTACATGGACAGCCAGCCAGCCAGCCAGCCAGCCAGCCAGCCAGCCAGCCAGCCAGCCAGCCAGCCAGCCAGCCAGCCAGCCAGCCAGCCAGCCAGCCAGCCAGCCAACCAGACGGACGGACGGACATCGTTTAATCGACTCAGAAAGTGATTCTACTTTAAGGTGGGTGTTAGACTAATATTTTTGGGCGTTACAAACATCTGCACAAACGCATAATACCCTCCCCACTATGGTGGTGTAGGGTATAAAAATACTAAATAAATATGAATGTTTATATTAATTTATAAAGAATGATTCCTCACTTAATGAGTGTATGTGAGGTCATATTAAGAATATGATCTTAGGCGATTCAGAGTGGTGGGAACAAAAAAAATCCAAGGAAGTACAAAGACTACTTATTATAAAGGGTCATGCTTTTTTTCTTCAGTATAGTCGTTTTCTTTACTGGTTTCTTTTCCTGGTTTATTTATCATGTTTGCCACACATTTAGTAACGTTGAATATCTCCATTTAGGAACATTATAACAATGGACACTCACCCACATTGATACTGACACATTGTGATGAAAATTTAATAAAAATATTACTTTCGGAATCCTATTCTTTAAACCAATTTCTAAAACCTTAGAGCACTAAAAGTAAGAATCACAAAAGTAATACTACAAGCTAAAAGAAGCCGCACAAAATTTTTTAAAGAACAATAGGAACTAACAACTTTTAAAAAAAATATGAGAATAATTTTGTAGGAAATAATAATATTTATTTTTAGCCTTATATTGCAATTTTGAAAAAAAAACCTGCTAAATAATTGAAAAGTTTTGTTATCTGTTACTTAACAGCCATGAACAATTGATTATGGATATAAATGTTCTTTTATATTTTTTAAGTTTTTCTTTACTCATTTAAAGAAAATTTTTTCATCATATGAGTTTTTGCTACATGCTGTTTAAAAATTTTATATTGATATTTCGAATTCGCTTTTAAACGATTTTCTACTCATCTATTCAACAGCCAAGCCAACTGATTGATTGTCAAAACGTGCTCCTGCTGATTTCCCCGTCTCTAGCAGTACAAAATTATTTTCATAAGAAATACTCGGTGGCTGAGTAGTAGTAGTGCTGCTGCTGTTACTTTTACTGCAACAAAACCAAGTACGTTATACAATGAATCAATCATCTTCAATTGCAAACATATTTGTTTGTAATGCGTTCATTCTTTCTTTTGAAATTGCTGTTTGAGTTTTTTTTTTGGTACTTTTATACGCTTCAATAGTAGCTATGATTGTCTGGCTTATGAGTGCTGTGAAAAACGCATCAATCTCATATTGAATGTGTTGGTTAGAAAAGTTTCAAACAAAACTTCTGATAAAAGTATGAATTATTGACAAATTGTTGGCTATACAATCTACTTTTTTCCTTTTAAAAATATCCAGATTTCTTTGCTTAATTTTCGTTTTTATTATTATTTCTTACATTTATTAGCATTCAAATGTCATCATATAAGTGACTAGAGTTTTGTTCTTTTCATACAAGTCTCTATTTGTTTTAAAACTAGGGCATATGAATGTCATAACTACCGAATATAGTACAAATATCAGTCCGTTTAAATATTGTGGGTGAGAGCTTGTTTGTATACAGTGGAAAAATTCTCAAACTTAATGTATTATTTTAATTAGAGCTTTATGTATTTTAGTATTAAAGTAAATTTTTACCAAGTCATTTATTTAAATTTCTTTGTGTTATTTAAAACCCTTCTTTTATTTTACAAAATATTTATCACTATTTTGTTAGCTAATTCCTTATGGTTTACCCATCCATATGTTTATAAGTTCTTGTCTTAATCGAAGTACAGGATATAGATAGCTGGTCTAGTTTGAATGGGAAATTACTCTCATGTAATATGTATGGACATTTCCATGATCAAGAATGCGACATTCGTATGCCTTTCAATAAGAAATCTTAAATTCTTATTCATGTTTCCATTCTGCGATAGAATTTAATATCACTGTTTAATACAGAAGGTTGGTTATGTCGTTTCTAATATAAAAACGTGGGTACAAAAACGTGACAAAAAAATAACTCGTTTTCGACTTCATCTAGAAAAATGCAAAAATATGCAAATTGGAATATCATTTTTTTAAATTAAAGTGGAATAGTATGTCTTTCATGTTGAAATATGTGTGTACATTCGTTTTCTTATACAAACTTAAGTTCGGTTGACATTTATAATGCGACATATTTGAACGTCACGTTTGTAATAATCATAAGTTGAAGTAATTTTAACTGTTTTACATACTTAGCTGATTTATTGCAATATTCTTTATTCATTTAAATTTTATTTATTTCTTCAGCACACATTTTGTCCTTTTTATACCCTTCACCATCGTGAGAAGGGTATAGTTTGTCATTCCGTTTGTAATTCCTACATTTTTCATTTCCGACCCTATATTCTGGATCATTATAGATAGTGGAGTCGATTAAGCCATGTCCGTCTGTCTGTTGAAATGAATTTTCTGAAGACCCCTAATATCTTCGGTATCCAAATCATCAATAATTCTGTCAGACATGCTTTCGAGAAGTTTGCTATTTAAACTCAGCAAAATCTGTCCACAAATGGCTGAGATATGAGGAAAAAACCTTGACAACCTCGATTTTTTACCTATATCTGGATTACTAAGTCATTACTATAGACAATATGGTATCTAATAATAGATACCATAAAAAACAAAAAAAAAATTTAAAATATAAAAAAATAAAAATTGTAAAATTTAAAAAGAAAAATTTTAAAAAAACTATTCGAAAATTTTTTTTCCAAAAAATTAAAAAACTTAAAAAAAAAAAAATAATTTGGTTCACCTAAAAATATTTAAAATTTTTATTTTGAAGTATAATTTGGTGAAGGGTATATAAGATTTGACACAGCCGAATATAGCTCTCTTACTTGTTTTAGTTCGCGTTGTACTAATAACAAACGATGAAAAAATCTACCATTAATCAAGCTACTTTTGGCCTCTTTTCATTTATTTTCCATTAATTTGTTATTGATAGAGAGATTTCAAAATATGTGTGAAATTATGACACAAATATGTGAACAATAAATACTGAAAGGAAAATGTCAAAGATCAAGCAAAAATATTGGGTATATTTTTAATTTATTGCTTTTATTTTGAAACATTTGTCCAATATAAATTTATTCAAAGTATTGGCCTTTGTTAGCCATGACCTTTTCCCATCTTTCTGGCAACTTATGGATTCCGAGCCAAATGAACTGCTCATATTCTGAGGCCAACAACGATTCAAGCCAATATCGGATACTCTGTTTTGAAGTGAAGCGTATCCCAGAGAGAGAGAGTTGTGCATCGATCCAAACAAATAGTACACGCAGAGAAAAAATATAGTTGGGCATGGTTACTGTAACCATTTCAATATTGTTACAAGTTTTTTAACTATATTATAGTCACAGTAACCATTTACATGATTGTGGTAACCATAATATGGTTAACTTACGATTCACATGATTGTCTCAACCATATATATGGTTACAGTAAACATATATATGTTTGTGACAACCATTTATATGATGAAGGACTTATCATATTATGGTGCTCTCGGCTTAAGGCTTATCATAATCTGAGAACAACATATTATGATAAAATTATTCATCATAAATATGGTTGCCACAAACATATATATGTTTACTGTAACCATATATATGGTTGAGACAATCATGTGAATCGTAAGTTAACCATATTATGGTTACCACAATCATGTAAATGGTTACTGTGACTATAATATAGTTAAAAAACTTGTAACAATATTGAAATGGTTACAGTAACCATGCCCAATTATATTTTTTCTCTGCGTGTAGTCGGATGGTGCACGGTCTGGACTATAAAGCGGATGATGCAAAACTTCATAACCGCTTCATTATAAATACTTTTTAACAGGTATTGTAACATGTGGATGAGCGTTGTCATGAGGGAATATTACGGTTTAGATGTTTTTCTAGCCAATGCTCTCTTCAAACGAATTAGTTGCGATCGGTACAGGTTGCCTTAGAAAAGAGTTCAAGCATCATTTCGGAAATGCAAAATCGTCATTCAAAGTCTCTCGGTTTCAATTCGTATTTAACTGATTTTTTGAGTAGCTCTCAATGATTTTGTAAGCTCTTGTTGAGTTTGACAATATTCTTCATGAAGTAATGCCCCCAATTCATGGTCTGAAAGCTTTGTTGAGTAATCAGTATGCTTCAGCGGCACTTCTTTTAAAGTTAAAGAATTAAATTCGAAAATTTCGAAGCACTAAAAGATGCGCCATCTATTATAAAGCCAGCCTTTTATATTTTATATTTTCTGTTTTCATTGTAATTTTCTCAAGATAACGACGAAGATAAGCTGCATTATATTATAAAAAATTATAAATTTGTTAATATAATGTTAGCAAAAATCATTTGTTTGTTAATATTTTAATTTTCGGGTGGAAATTTCTGTGGAAATGCCCATATGTATATATGCAAGTGTTTATAAACATATGTGTATTCCAAGTATTTACAAATACTTTAAAACGAACAAGGACAAACAGATACACCTTCACCTTCACGTCTGTATTAAGGTTTGCAACAACGTGTTGAATATGAAACGATGATTGCGTTTATAAACCAGATACTCTCTCACACTTACTTAAGTGTTCATCAACACTTGCTGTTTCTCAGTTTAAATGTACATTTATAGAACTGTGTGTTTAAATGATTATTTAAACGCATCCGTCTGTCCTGTCTGTCCTGAAAGTATATTTTCTTATTTAACTTTTGCTAGGAAGTCACGCACTGATTTTCAGATTTCTTTACACTTTTAAACCATGTGTGTGTGTGGTTTACGCTCGAAAGCAATAAACAACGTATAAGACAACTTGTGTTTATTGAAAAGTATGAAAATAACATACTTATACATAAAAGGGAAATTCGTTTACCAAGAGAGGAAAGTATAACATTGATGATGTGTATCTATAAGTACACAGAGAAAACACATTCATCCGAATTTGTTGACAATCGAATGTTTCCATTTTAGTGACCGAATTTCACAGTTGTGGCTAAAAAATTTTAGAAGGGGTAACAAAAGTTTTCAACCGAAATTCTCCTTTATCAACTGATTTTCTGCTGATAGAACCGAAAAATTATATATGTGCAAACGAATCATTCGCTTGGCAACAAATTCGGTGTCTATCACGAATCTGTTTTTTCTGTGTACATATTGTTTATATATGTATGTAATGTATGTACTTTTGTGTAAAATGAAATTCCATTTAAATATTAAATGATCTATTTTGTTATTTTCATGTTATATCCTTAACTTTTCTAAGCACTTGAAAATAAGTGTTTCCGGTTGTGACATCATTGTTATTATTATGTGTTGTTAATTTTTGTTTTGTTTAAAGAACACCTTCCTCATTACTTTTTCTAATAATAATGAAGCTCATTTTCTTACGTTTGTTATTTATGATCAAAAAAAACAAAAACACCAGCAAAAAATAATAAACAACATAAAACAACACAAGCACTAATATGAGCAACAGCAACAACAGATGACATACAATTTTGTCTTTATTTTATACTGTTTATATAATTCCTGTTTTATATGTAATACTATAGTCAGACATGACAAATAAGTACTCCAAAAAGTGGAACCAATACTTTTAGCACAAATTTGTTGTCCTGCTTATGCCCTACACCACCATAGTGGGTAGGGTATTATGCGTTTGTGCAGATGTTTGTAACGCCCAAAAATATTGTATACCGATCGACTTAGAATCACTTTCTGAGTCGATTAAACGATGTCCGTCCGTCTGGCTGGCTGTCCATGTAAACCTTGTGTGAAGATATTTCGATCAAATTTGGTACATATTATTTTTCGGCCCAAAGAAACCTGGATGAAATCGTTCCAATATTTCACCTAGCCCAAATACTTCCGAAAATCACTCCCAGAGGGAGGGTATTATGCGTTTGTGCAGATGTTTGTAACGCCCAAAAATATTAGTCTAACACCCACCTTAAAGTATACCGATCGACTTAGAATCACTTTCTGAGTCGATTAAACGATGTCCGTCCGTCCGTCTGGTTGGCTGGCTGGAGGGCTGTCCATGTAAACCTTGTGCGCAGAGGACAGGTCGCAATTTTGAAGATATTTCGATAAAATTTGGTATGTATTACTTTTTCGGACCCAAGGACCAAGCCTATTGAAACTGGCTGAAATCGGTCCATTATTTCACCTAGCCCCCATACAAATGTCCACTCGATATTGGACTTTATCGGTCATAAATTTTTAATTTATCTATGTACCTTAGAGTGCTCCAAGATTGTATGGACGAAAAAAACTTTCTAGGTACAGGCCGTCCTAGAAATACGTTGTGTAAAATAGTGCTATTAAGGGTTAATTTCCATTTTTGTACTGTTATTGTGAATACTAGACTTCATTTTATATTTTTCTTAAGTTTCATCAAAATCGGCCCAAAAACATATAATATTTCGCTATCTTTCCATGAGAAATTCCAAATATTGAAAAAATTGACCTTTGACCTTCACGATTTAAGGGTTAAAGTTTTCCGATTTTAGTAAAGCTTTCAGACTATATTTAAAATTACCTGGACTATATTATTCTGAATAGCTTTTACTCAAAAATCATTACAGTAATGAAATTCTGGTCATTCCCCAAAATATGGCCAAAAAATTAGTTTTTCTCGAAAATCGCAAAATTTATATCGCAGGTACGGAAAAACTATAGGAGATATTGACATACTTTTTCCACATTTTTATTCCCTATTATGTTGTCAATAAATCCCCATGTGACGATCAAAAAATTCTGAAATTTGTTTAACAAAATTTTTAAAAATTTGAAATTGGAGTTTTGAATCTGCCGTTAAAAAAATTTAATTTTTTTGGTCATACCTGCGAATAGGTTAACGGTATCCTACGAGGACAAAAACTCATATACAAGTAAATATGGATATATTTTAAGTAAAAATAAGCTTTTATTTTAATATTTCTCAAAATATGTTAATTTTGTTCATACATTTCTTGTTCTAGTGGCCTGAGACACGTTAATGGCCTGGCGATTTTTTAATAACTTTAACATTTTTTCACCAATTTTTGTCTTTTATATCTTATTATAACGACAATTACGTACACATTTCGATTCTTTGAAATTAAATTGTAAAAGTCATTATTTAATGGCAAAATTTTTACAAAAACTGAAAAAATTGCATATTTTCCCCTTGTAAATGCACCTAAAAACTTCAGCGTCGTTGCGCCACCAGTTAACGTTATCCTATCATCCTAATATTTTACACAATGTGTTTCTACAATACATAGAACAATTCTAGAGGGGGGGGCGGTCAAAATTCGCAATTTTATTTTTTTGGAGCACTCTAATGTACCTACACAAATTTTGTTACGATCGGTCCATAATTAGTCATAGCTCCCATATAGACCCGCTTCCGAAAATCACTTTAACGTACATAAATCGCTTAAAAATGTTGGTATATACACAAAATTCAACATAAATAACTTTCATATAGACATAAATCGCAATTAATTTCACGGTCCAAAATTGGTCATAACTCCCATATAAGGTCCACTTACGAAAATCACTCACGAATATAAATTATTGATATTTTAAAAGAAAAATATTTTTACTCATTTACTTGGTGTAGAGTATTATATGGTCGGGCTTGACCGACCATACTTTATTACTTGTTTTTTATGGAAAGTTGATTTCAACTTACAGACGGACATGACGATATCAACTTCGTTATCTATAACAATCCAAAATATATATAATTTGGGAGGTCGCAAATGAATGGTGAAGTGTATAAAAATAATTAAAATATATTTTATTTAGTGGCAACGTCTTTTCGACAAATATTTGCATTTGTGACCGTACATTAACTCCTATATTAAAAGTGTTAGGTTTTGTTGCTGGTGTACAACTAAATCGTGTGTAGGCAACATAGAATGTATTACATTAATGCAACCAACTGGAGACAATAAATTAAAATACTAATTGGTTATAAATATGTGTAATACAACTAATTTATTTCAAACTAGTTTTTTAAAATTTTTTATAAAATCTAATTTGAAAAAGTAGATGGTCACTCTTTCTTAAACGTTAATCATGCTCTAAATATGGCATTTTATTATTCAAACATGTTGGTAGCAAAAAAACGCAAAAACAACAACAATTTATTTTGAAATGTTTGTGTTATTTTTGCTGATGGTTACTGTAGCTTGGCATTATGCCTCGTAGAATACATATAAGATGTGGGTTATTTTTTACAACATAGGATGCTGTTGAATTTAAGTCGCCACACAGCCTACATTCCTGCCAGCATGACTGGTAAATCATATCATGTTTTTTTTTTGTTTATTTCGCCTGTTTTTTTCGCTGCTGCTGCTGATGATGTTGCACGTATGTATAGGGTTTATCATGTTTAATGTTGTGTTTGGTGTCTTTGCTACATTACATATTTTATACACAAAAAACATCTATATTAGGGTGGAAACGATTCTCGTTGCTCCCAAGATTCTGGTATTTTATTTAACCATAGATGGTAAAATATAAACTACGCTAACCACTATTAGCGCAAAGTAAATCGAAAACCGTTAAAAGAAGGAATTCGATTCTAATAAAACCTAAATGTGGATTGAAGATACAAATTTTAGCGGTTGTAACTGTTATAGGTTAGCTTGGGAATCGATTTAAAATTATGGATTTAAAGCAAATTTAGTTTTTTTAAAAAAAAAAAAATTTAAAAAGCATTCGTAGAATATTTACTAATATTTAATTTCGGATTGTTTTTTTTGGGTTGCTTATAGGACCCAAAACATGAAACTTCAAATGAAATGTGCAACCTCTAAAAGTAATACGATTATGCTAAAATTTTATGCATTTTGTTTTTGTACTAAAAGTGAAAAATAAGGACCACCTTAGTGTATATAAATCCTAAAGTATTACGATATGATTATGAGATCAGTTGGCATACAAAAATATGTTTATAGCGAAAAATATAAGCAACAGAAACGAAATACAACAGCTTCATTTTATCATAGACACACAGACTCTAGACAAAAAACATAAAAATCTTTTGATTGTAACTTTACTAGGGCCTTAAAGGGTGTATGGTTAGTAGTTTTTTTTGCAAGTTTGCATGATTTTGCTAGGTGTCGCCATGTGTTTTTATTTTTATACCCTTCACCATGAGTGACAAGTTTGTCATTCCGTTTGTAATTTCAACATTTTATATTTGTGTCTGTTCATCTGTATGTTGAAATCAACTTCCAGAAGCCTGAAATAACTTACATACATGATTCATAGATCAATATATCGTGAATTATCCCGGCTCGGTTGGTATTTAAAATTGATACAATCTTCCCATAAATGGCAGGACAACCTCGATTTTTTTTACCTATTTTCTATCTAAGTCATTAATATAGACAATATGGATATCCAATAACACGGTGCTACGATGGAAACAAAAACTTGGAAAACGACCTAGCGTAGGTTATAGGGCTTGCTGATTACATTAGAAATTGTGTCAAAAAATTTCCAAAACACTCTCAAATTCTGAAGTTATTCTGAAATAACCGTTTTCAGTTATGTCCGTGAACTTATCGATCTGTAACTCAGTCAGTCTCTGATCGACTTTAAATTTTAAAACGGGCTTAAAAAGAAAACTGATTACGCTTTAAAATTGCGTTTTTTTTATACATTTGTTAGATATAACTTTTTTTGTTATATCTAAAGAAAAACAAAATTTATTATCTTTTTGAATTTAATCGCTTTTCATTGCATATTTTGATATGGAAGCTTATACAAATTTATACCAATGTGTTAAGGAAATTTAGTTCTTAACAAACCATCGTTTAATAATTCAAATCGGATGAAAATTGTAAAAGTTATTCAACTTTTCATTAACACCTTTTTTAGTATTTTCGCCCCCAATTTTCCAATTGTCTAAAATTTTAATATTCAGTGATATTCTCTGAATTATTACAAATAAATTATAATAAAAATGAACTTAAGCCAAATTAGAAATTTACTTTCAAATTATAAAAACAAAAAACTATAAAAAAAATTTTTTCTAGAATTTTTAATTTACAAGGTAAATTTTGTGAAACTTTTTTCGAAAAAGTTTAATAACTTTTGCAAGTATAAACTGATTTTAGCAACTAAAATCTCATTTTTGTTTACATAAAATTGTCTATAAATTACTGGCAAAAAAAAATAGGGTTTCATAGACAAAATTTAAAATAACTATTGTTGAATTTGAAAAATTAGGAATCAAATAAAAAAGAAAGCCAAACTATTTATAAAAACTTAAAAAATTTCTAGGAATATAGATCTTATACATACATTTTATGAAAGTTTAATTCTTTACCTAACCATAATTTTGAAATCGGTCTAAAAATGTGTGAGTTGGAGGTACTAAAGTACTACGACCTACCCTAAAACAGTTTTTTCAAATAAATAAAAATTTTGAGGGTGTTTCAAAATCTTTGAAAACGGTTTTAGTATGTCCTTACCTAGGCCTACAACCTCCACTAGGTGGCTTTTCAAGTTCTGAAAAAAGTGTCATTTTGTAGCAGAGTGTAATAGATATGTCAAAGACCTTTGCAATGACGTATATAAGGCCAAAGAAAGTCGGACCAACAATGGGTCAACATCGGGAAAAATATTTTTTACTTCGATTTTTTTTCACCAAAAAATTTTTTTGTTATTAAATTTTTTTTTCAGTATTTAATTTAAACAATTTTTTTTTTGCTAATAAATTCAATTTTTTTTTTTGGAAATTTGAAAAAAAAATTATTTTAAATTTTGTTTACTTGAAAATATTTAAAATTTTTATTCTTATTTTTAAGTATAATTTGGTGAATATAAGATTCGATACAGCCGAATATGTTTTCTTTCAGCTTTGTCACTTTTTTGCTTATATTATTGTGAAACATGTTGTGTTTTGTTTATTAAAAAAGTATGTGTGCAACATTCTACGTAGGATGATAGTTAAAATGTTTCCCAATTATTAAACACACAAAGTTTTCTTTTTTTGTTATACAATTTTCGTAAAATGATAACAACAAAATTAAATAAATTTCTTTTATATTGTAGCAACATGAGTATTTTTTTTTGGAAACTTTGTAACATATTCAATCAACAGTTTTTAGGAGGATGTTTTAAAATACAATAAGCAATTATATTTTTTTTAATGCACCTACAATAAAATATTTACATATAATCATTAGCAATCCTAGCTGGTTAAAACTATTTGGAGGCCATTTTATGTGGATTTAAATTCAAAATCATTTTTAACCCTCCGATTAGTGAGACCCGATTATCCGATTAGTGAAAATACAATTTGTATGGTATTTTGCTTGACGGAGTGTGTTTGATGGTTTTTATTGCTAATTTTAGATTATATTGTTACGAAATCGTACTTGAATTCAAATATAACGATTTTAAGGGCTGATTTAAAAGTAGCATAATGCTTTCAAATAACAGTGCTGTAGTAGCAAACTGTAACATATCTGTGGGCATTATTAAATAAAAGCTTTCAGTTGACCATTGATCGTAAGTTGGCAACGCTGTTTGCTGCGACCGTATATTCGAATATTCAGTTAAAGAACATTGTAGAAATAGAGCTTTCTAGATGGTAATGCAGTATTATAAATACTGGCAGAGGTTGCAGTCGTGAGTCAGTTAATCAATTTACAAACGTGTATAAAAAACATTGAGCGACTATTTAATTATGTTGTTGTACATTTTTAAATAAATAAAGAGTTGTTACAATTTTTAAATTACTAAACGGCTTTTATTTGCAATCAAAAGTATCCGGTTTATTTAAAGGAAATAAACCAGCGTATTGAAAAGGTTAAAACGTAACAATATAAGTAATAAAAAGGCACATCACTATTGTGATTCTTCTCGCTGATTGTCCGGTTGGAGTAAATACTCAGCACATACTGCTTTGTTGCAAGTAAGACAATACGCTCTTGTTTTACGCTGGTGTCCGTAATCCACACGACATAACTGGCATGACGGCCGATTTGATCGATTTCATTTTATATTCTAAATGCAGCTAATGCAGCAGTATCTAACATATTGTAGAATATTTAGCTGTTTGGCTTCTACGAAGGCTCATATATTCCGAAGAAGAATAAAGCTATGTTGACACAAGTGAAAAAAGGAAGCCCATGGTTATTCTGGATTACAATGCTAATAAATCTGGCGTTAATGCAATGGACTAGATGCTTGGCACATATTCTTGCAAACTATCAGCAAACCGCTGGCCACTTGCAATATTCTACAATATGGTAGTTATTGCTGCATTCGCAAACTGGATGCACAGGACTTTTCAGGAACTCACTTGGAACAAATATTTTATTTGAGCGTACGAATTTTTCCGCCTTATCAATGTACGCGACACACCCAACATGGAGAAAAAATTGTTAGCATAAATTGTGTACAGACAATATTGTTTTGTCTATAATTCTATAATTTATTTATTTTTTGTGAAAAAAAAAATTGTTTACAAGAAATTTTTAGAAAAAATTTTCTTTTCTGAACATAACTTACCACATGACAAGACATAACATATCACATAGCTGAACATCGCATATCACGAGTCTTGACATAGCCTATCAGTTGTTATGACATGCCAAGTTACGTGATATTATTTTTCTACTACATATTTAATTACATTTGGTCAATTCACAAGGCCTATTCACTCTTCTAAGTTTCGTTTTGCAATAGGACTAGTGGTTTAAAAGATTCGGATTTATTGCCATTTTTTCCGATATGCCCCACTGTGCTTTGTGACTTTGACTTTGGCGATTTTTATTTTGAGTCTTGTTTTCATCTTGCTAATGCGTAAATTTATAATAATTTCATTGCAAACATACAAAATTCAAATTTATATTACAATAGAAGGAAGAAGTGACCAATTTACTTCAGAACCAAGTTTAACGTAGATAGGTTATTTCTTCTTAAAACCATTTTGTTCTAGAAAACGCTTATGTTTTTAGTTTTTTTACTTCAATTTCAAATGCATTGAGTCAGAAATTTCATTGTATTCGATTCGTCATCTTAATTTTTAGCAAAATACTTGAATTCATATTTAAAATGTCATAAAATATCATGACTGGATTGCTTGCCTAATTACTTATGTCTAATGACCGCTGATGAGAAAGTTCTGCTGACCAGAGTAGTTGCAGCAAACAGAATTATAAATTATTTCCTGAACGGTATAAAATATCAAATATCATAAAGAAATCATAGAACTCTTTATTTATCTTCCACTGTGAAAGCAATTGCACTAATGAAAAACCCATATTAAAAAATATTCTTGAAAAATGTTTGCCATTAATTAATGGCGCAAAACACCAAACAACATTGTGGGAAAATGTTTTCCAAGAAATAATACCTGTTTTTGCTTTAGAAAATTTCACACAAAAAAAAAAATATGATAAAAACATAAAACGCGACTAAGTCAGTTAGATGCAGCGAAATAATGATGATAGTTCTTTGTTTTTTTTTTTTAAAAAAACTTGAAATCCTTTTTTAGATTTTTTTATTTTGATTAAATTAAAACACCATCAGAAACAACAAACCACCAAATGGAAAAAGTGTATGGAGTTTCACAAAGCTTTGTGAAAACACATGATAATGATGAATTTCTGCTAAAAAAAATTCATTACTTTATGATGCCATGTCCCCTAAACACATCTGCATACAACAAAAGTCTATCTCATTTTTGAACAAGTATTTAGGTCTGTGTGTGTTTTTTATTCAATTCCTTTTTCACTTTTCATATATTCAAACTCATATCTCTTCAGTGCTGTTTTTTTTTTAGTTTGTATGTTTGTCGATTTCGATCACTTCTTTCCATTAAACAGTGTATTTTTTTTGTTAGATTGTTGTTAAACTTTCATACAAAAACTCAAATTAATTACTCTAATTGATGGCTGACTTTTGCTGTTGCTGCTTTTACTGCTGCTGATGATTTTAATGACGACTGACACATGACAGTAAGGCCAAATTGAGAATGTTTTAATGTTGTATTGTGTGTGTGTGACATACTCGTTTGTGTATTTGATAATGATGATTACATCTGTGATTATATTTTTAATGTGAATTTGTATGTTTTGTGTAAAGGACAATAAAAAAAGAGAAAAATGTGAATAATAATTGACGAACTGTCGGTACTTTATTACTGTTTTATTTGCAATGAAAATGTTTTATATGATTTAAATTATTTTATTATTTGTACTTAAAAGAGTTAATCATTTTTTTGTTTTAATTTTTTTTAATTAAAAAAATAAAAAAATTCTAAATCACTGATAAAAATAACAAATTTGTAATATGAGGCACACGGGTAGTATGAGTGATTTTAATTTGTATAATTAATATAAATTATACACTTTGGTCTACTATAACTGGTATTAAAGAGCCAAAGTTTGGGAAATTAAAAACAAAATGGAAATAAATCTGTGATTTTAATAAAATAAAGCTGAGTTTAAGTTTTGAATTTAGACTTTAAACGATATGGTGGGGCAGAGCCTCAAGGCCTCAATTTTTTTTGTAAGGTTTTTATACATGTGAATTCTACAAGAAAAAGTCTACAAAAAACATTGCTTTAACTGTATTTGATCTCTTATAGTTCACGAGATATTCACATATGTAAATTAAAATTTTAGTTTTTTTACCTACCTGTTTTTTAATTAACAAGAAACTTATTAGTATCAGAAAAAAATGTTAAGTCAAAATATATATATAAATGAAATGGTCCATGTATGTAATGGCCAGTGTTGCCAGGAGCTGGCAAAAAAAGAAGCTATATTGGCTTCAAAAAAGGCCAGAAAAAGCTAAACCGCTTTAGAAAAAAAGCCAAAAAAAGCTAAAATATTATAAATTAAAAATTTTGGTTTATATTTATTTTTAAATAAAAAATTAGAAAATATGTTCATAAAATTCATCTGCTTTACTTAAAGGAAGTACTAAAAAGTTAAATACTAGATTAGCCATGTCAGAAAATGGACATTGTTGGTTCTATATTTGTCCATTTGTAGTTTAATATATTCTGCCCCTGAGCCTTAAGCTTCGTAATTTTATTAGCACTTTAATTTTTCACTATCAATATGACATAATATATTTTTTTTGGTTTTTGTCAAATGCGGAAATTATTTATTATCAACGGGAAAAAAATTGATTTTGCGTAGAGTTTTCATATGGTAATCTTTGTCGCAATTGCTCAATTAGTTTAATTTGTCGTATTATTTTTGTCATAAAACAATTTTCAATTGGCGACGATAATGGATCAAATTCCTTGAATTTTAAATCAGAAACAGCAAATGATTTATTTACTTTTTGTACTTTGTGCAATACTGGTTTTAAAAAAAAATGGTACGTTAAATTATAATCAGTGTATTAATTACTTAAAAGTTTGGCCTTTTAGAATTGCTGGTTTGACGAAATTAAAACAAAATGGGTTTTAACTCGAAGCATAGATCCACAAGACGTTTAACGGCTATTGATCGCCATCGAGTATCACAAGCCTTCAAGAGTTTGTGGGGCTCTTGTCCATTATATAATGATGAATATAATGTGTAATAACAATTTTGTCTTGAAAGAGAATTTGCTAGACATTTAAGCTTTCAGATATAAAATACTCTATTTCATTTTGAACCACTTGATATTGGCAATTGTTATTTGTTCTTTTAATACTGCATAATTCTTGAGTATGTTGAAAAGCTAAATGAAAATCAGTAATGAATTAAAATGAAAATGGTTCACAAATATAAATTTAGCCTTTTTATTTACTCTTTAGTCTCGAAATTTTTAGCCTTTTTTAATTTCAAAAAAGGCTATTTTGAAATTAAGAAAAGGCTAGAAAAAAGCCACGAAGCTAAAACCAAAATTTCGAGGCTAAAGAGTAAATAAAAAGGCTAAATTTAGCCTCAAAAAGGCTAAACTGGAAACACTGGTAATGGCATCACGTGAGAACGGCTGGAGCGATTTGGCTGATTTTTTTATTCGATTCGAAATTTTCAGGAGATGGTTTGTAAAGAAGAAAAATTAAAAAATTCCGGGTAAAACTCGGATTTTTTTTGAGTTCAGTCAACTGTAATAAAAAAGCTCCCTAAAGTATGCAGTACAAATTTAGATATTTTATTTGCAAATAAATAATAACAGGCAGGTGTATGTGGGTTGGAGAAACTTGAAGAACTAACATTAGTAAATGCTACCGGGGCGAAGCCGGGGCGGTCAACTAGTTGTTAATAAATTAAAAAGTATAGGAATGGACCTAAGTTTTCTTTTGAAAAAAAAAAAAAAATTTTGGAAAAAAAGTTCGATTTTGCAAAAAAAAAAAGTCAAAAATTGCACGTCTTGACTTACAAAATATTTATTTTGTAAGTCAAGACGTACAAGCGACCAAATAGGTCTTAAAGGAATAAATCCAAGCTTTTTTTTGAGCTAAAAAAAAGTCAACATAGTTTTTGATTTTGCAAAAAAATAGGTCTTCAAGAAAATATCTAAGCTTTATTTTAAGAAAAAAGGGCCCATTTTTTTTAAAAAAAGTCAAATTTTTTTTGATTTCGGAAAAAAAATATTAAAATTTTTTTATTTTTTTTTAAATATTTTTTTCGAAAGATAGAAGAAAATGCTATTTAAACTATTTGGGACATATTTTGCAAAGAACAATCGGTAATAAGTTACGTGGATAAGAAAAAAACACCTACTTAGCCAAAATTTTACCCCCTCTAACTCAGTTCTCGACCGATCTTGTTGAAAAATTGTGTCTGAGTTACTATCCAATAGAGCTAACCTTGGTGCAAATTTAATCCCGATCGGAAGACATCGATTTCAAAAGTTGGTTCACTTGATATGAATGCCCGATATACATATGAAAAAGAATCTTTTTCTTCTTTTTCACCTTCATTAACTTCATGTTGATTACAATTGAAATTTGTGTCGCGTAGATCTGATCAATGGCTTACGTGACATATATTTTTTTGGATTTAAGTTTCATTCTATTCATGCCACTTATCTATTAGTTGTGATATGACAGCTATTGTTCGTTTTCTTAAACTGTTTTTTTTTCAGCTATTTTAAACTCATTTAACCATCCTTGTAGCTTTTCTTGCTATTTAGTGGCGTAAGTAAGAAAACATGGTACATGTTATGCGTATAAAGTGATTCCAGTTTCTTTCCATTTGATTTTCTGTATATTTTCAGGTTTTAGTTTGTTGTTAGGGGCATTAAATAATGTCTGTCTATTAGTTTTCAATTTCATTGCACAGATTCTCAAACAGCTGCTAGCAAAAGCTCAATGATGTGATTGGTTTCATAGTTGATGAGCAAATCGTTTAATGTTTAAATGATTTCAGATGATGTGCCAAGGTTTATGGAAACTAAGTAGGAGTGAAAAATAAAGATATAAGAATATTTTGTATTAAAATGTTTAAAAATAGTTTATGTTAAATTGTTTAATAATGAGTTTCTAGTGTTTTAATTAAATAATCAGCAATAAAGAATTAGAAATATTCTTTAATTATACATATGTATGTATGCTTTGAACCACCATCCTCTCAATATTTTAACCCTTTAATGCATATTGTTGCCAATTGTCTACAATCCAGTTCCACTTAATTATAGAGGAATATGAGCTTGATACTAATTCAGATTCTAATTCCGAAAAATCAAATGGAGTACGAAAAGTTTCAGCTAAAGAAATTCTAAATCAAACTAAAGCTAGAGGAAATATAATAAATAAAAATCTACTAAATATTTGATACTTTATAGAAAAATAAAAGTAAAAATCATGCATCTAAGGGTTAATATGTATACATATAAGTAATATTTTTCTTTTTAGCTCTAATTAATTATTTTATTATATTGCAAATTGCTCTTCATATTAATATTTTGTTGAGTTCATGTACTTAACTGAAAACAATTTGCAGCACAAACACTTTTCTTCAAAAAAAAAAAAACTAGTTCATTATGAATTGCATGTCCATCTGTTCTGTTTACCCAGAAATAAATACATCATCTCCTCAAATGTGTAATCCAGCTGAAGCACTATAACGAGAACCAGTAGAATCCCAATTTAGACATGAAATACATACGAGGCATGACAACAATGAAAAGGCTGATAATGATGTTGCTGATGATTCTGCTGAAGCTGATTATGAGCATTTTAGAATGATGAGGAGTGTGATGGCAAAAAGACTTCTATGTGCACAAGTGAAAGGCATATTTGTCAAAATGCCAACATTAAAATGGCAGACAATCGCCCTATTCCAAACTAATGCATTTTAACAGGAACTTAATGTAGAGTAGGAGAAAGGGAACAAGTAAAGGCAAGTGAAAGATGGGTGGTGTAAATGGACTGTGTTTAAGTTTAGGAATAGCACATTTTAGTGTTTGCTTGTTACATGATTCACTTTATCATATTGTGTAGGAGTATGTCTTCTTTATATTTTTGAGGGCAAGTAGTTGAAATGTGTCCGTTTGCCTGTCTGTCTAAATATTTGTTTTGTTGACTACTTGTGCTATTTTCGTTAGTTTTGTTGAAATTGTTTTAGTTGCAAATGTTCATTGTTATTTCTATTGTTGTTGTCACTTTGTTAGTTGTGCTCATTTGAATCAATTACGTAAACTGATAATTATTTTTAATCCAACTATATTGCGTTTTTCTAATCACTACAAACCAGCGGTGAAATCATAATGCCCTGATCTGCAATGACAATTAATTTAAACAATTGATTATGTTAAGATGCTTGTTCGGTTTGTATCTGATAAATAATGTTTTTTACAAAGCCACCTTACTTTATATTTGTACGTCTGGAAATTGTTGATATGATATCAAAATGTCTCTGAATGTACATGTCGCTCATTTGCTTCAACAACGTCATAATTCAAAAAAAGTCGTTTCGAGAAAAACGGCTTTGAATGTTTTATGACATTTTAATATTTCTTAAATAAATTTTCAACAAATCATACGATTTCAGAAATAAAACTTGATTTAAATAGTAGATATTAATATCTTTCTAATCTGTATTTAACCCAAATTTTTACTTGTCAAATATACGAGAAAATACGAATATTAATTTTGACGTTTACAACTTAAAAACACAATTATACAAAAAATAATTCCCTTTTTTCAAAACTGATAAAACTATGTATATGAAAGACTAAAGAGCTGCGCATATTTTGTATTACTCAGTTCAAAACACCCGGATTTTGAGTTATGACGTTGTTGCAGCAAATGAGCGATATGTGATTGTGTTGTTTGTTTTTCTTCCCAATGATTTATCTTTTATTTGTCTTATAAAAGGGTCTTCCAATAGGGAACTTTTACAGTTGTTAGCGACCATATTGTTGAAGCAACATCTGTCGAATTTGCGGTCATTTATTCAATTTGTTATGCCAAATCACTATGGATGGATATATCGTTCAACAACATTTCACTTGAACGACAAAATTGTTTTACCAATGTTCGGGTAACGTTTCTTAAGTCCATTTTTGTATGAATGGGTACTTCAACAAACAAAATTGTCGAATTTGCTACGATACCAATCCAAGAGCGTCCAATGCTTTCCGAAAAAGTCAGTTTTTGGTGTGGATTTTCTCATATTTCTTTAAGAATGACGTACTTGAAGCGTCAAAAAAAAATTTTTAAATTTTTGTCGCGTTCTTGATGGTGAAAAGCCCATATTTTATAATAATTTCACTTATTTGCTATATTTGACCTTGAAATTTTCTGGGTATTGTTTGATACTTTATTGTTTTTTAGTTGTACTTTTTATACATGAATATTAGCATGTTATGAATTTCAGTTGTTTCAGTTGTTTGCTGTTTTGCCTACGGCTAATAAGTAACAATCGTTACTCATTTCGTCCTTGAATGTCGTCTTATATGTATATGGCTTTGTGTAGGAAAGAATGCGGGGATAGCGTCAAAAGGATGTTCATCTTGTTTTCTGATGAGTTGTTAAAGGCAGTAATATTTTGATACATGTGTGTTACATACATATAAATTCTTTTTTGTACTGGTTTTGCCTTCGGTATGCAATAAGAAAAAAACCACCAGACACATAATAATTATCCTTTCAGTTGCAAATAACGCTTACTCTAAATACATTTTGTCAAAGAATTATTGCTCTGTTTATTTTATGCAAAATTAAATAATAATTAAAGAAATAAAGGAGATAGTTAGTATAGAACAACAACTTTGAAAATATTTCTATACACAATTTTAAAAAACAAAAATATTTTATACGAAAAAATTAATACGCTACGCCATTATAATGAGCCTATCCTTTCACTGTGACATACGTTTAAAAAGCGTAAAGTTTAATTGACCATTAGCTTGGAAATTAATTTATATCAATGCCAACTCGTACCATTTGGTGTTTGCGCAAACTGAGGTTTTTGGCTAATTAACCTTAAAAATGGGCTGATTATGGTGGATTGTAACTCCTTCTTCATTGTGTTTGCCCTTAAGTAATACTGTGGAGGAAAAATCAATATTATCAATATAAAATGCATAAATTTGAACTCTGTAATAGATTTACGTTGTCAAAAATTGTTTAACATACATTAGATAGATTTGCAATTACTGGCTTTTGATTTTGTCATGTTTATTATTTTGAGTCAGCCAAGTACATTAGTTAAAATATGAGCCATTTTGCACATTTATATTATAAATGCTTCTAATTTTGTTTTCTAAAAAGTAATTTAATTGAGTTTATTTAAAAACTCAGGCAATTTGTTAAATACTATTAACAACAAGAGCGAAAACTAGAAACAACAAGAGCGAAAACTAGAAAAAAACTCAAAACATAATTTTACGCAAAATAATCTCATATACGAGTATTGTTTTTATTTTCCCATAGTTTTATTTACTAATTCATTTAACCACTTATTTTTTTGACAACTGAGTTAGGTCTTTGGCAGGATAGTTTCCGCTCTATGTATATTTCTCTATGCTATTAACAATCCAAAAATATGTAAACTACATAAATTACATATTTGTCACATATTCAGAATTTATATTCTTCTCTTCCTGCATCAAAGAACATTTCATTTGATTTTGTGACTTGTTATATCCGTTACCATGGTATAAATTTGTCACTGCGTTTGTAATATCCACATTTTTCATTTGGATCGTTGTAGATAGCGGAGTCGATATAGCCATGTCCATCTGTATGTTAAAATCAATTTTCCATAGCCCCCAAATAACTAACATACATGCTTCATACATCAATATATCCGCTATAGACTCGGTTCGGTTGCTATAGCGAAAATCGCCCTACAAATGGCTGAGATATAAGAGAAAAAACCAGGACAACATCTATAGCTTGATTACTAAGTCATTAATATAGATATCTAATGATAGATATTTCATTTGCAACGACGTATATAAGGCAATACTAAGTTTGACCTACAATGGGTGAAAATAGGGAAAAATATTTTTTTCACCAAACTAATTTTTTTTGTCATTCATTTTTAGTGTTAATTTAAAAAAAATATTTAAAATTTGTTTTAAAAATTTTTTGAAATGAAAATTAAAAAAAAAAATTTAAAATTTTGTTACCTAAAAATATTTAAAATTTTTATTTTAAAGTAAAATTTGGTGAAGGGTATATTAGATCCGGCACAACCGATTATAGCTCGCTTACTTATTTTTTATACGTTTTTTAAAAAGGAAAAATAGAATATAGTTTTATTATGCATTAAATATTTATAATTGAAGCAAGAAGGCGTTGATGTTATTTTCCACAAAATCTATATATATATTGAGAATATTGATCGATTCTGCCTTTTCCAAACAAGCTAATATTTAGTATATTTTCATACATATAATGAATTGCTGTTTAGTTGTAGTCGCAAATACTAATTTATATGTTAAAATTTCATATCCTCTTAGTTCGTTTACTAAGAATATAAGTGCATTTGTGATGTTTGCTTTAAAAGACACATGTGAAAATTTAAATTAATAAATTTCCATTTATAATATTTTATTTTATTTAGTTAAAAATATTTTATTTTCTACAAACTTTGTTCGTTTTTATATGCATGCAAAAATATAGCGCTGATGCCTAAACTTCTTCTTTTTTTAAAATAGTCAATTCACTTCCACCGCTATTACTTTTGTAAACTTTTCCTCTTTTGTGTTAGTAGCTACTATTGTTGGTTTGATATTTCATCATTTACATTTATCCATCTCAACTATATTACATGTACCGGAAATAATATAAATTTGTATGTGATTGTTCTCATGCATCCTTTTCCTACCTTCAAATTCTAGATTAACTCATGCATATCATTCTAGCTGTTGTTTTTATAGTTAAGGTGGTCCAAGTTTTGCACTGTTTGGATTTCGATATTCTCATGATCCAAAATTCGAAACTTTTTTGATTTTGCACAAAATTTGGGTATTTAGTTTTCAGAAGGCTGAGAACAATTTTGGAATTAAGGTCATGTATATTAGGACCACCCTAATGTACATGCAATTGTGTGTGTCTTCTCCCGTTCGTTGAATTCCTGGCAAAGTACTCTGTAAAATTTTGTTGTTTAAATTGTTTTACAATCGTTGTTGAATATTAAAACTATAATCTCCAGAGTGTTATATAACTTAATAGTTCATACACATATTTACTTACTTATTAAACTGAGTTAAACTTAAACTGAGTTGTTTCCCATATAATTTTTTTTTTTCAAATGTTTCCATACAAATTTAAAGTTAGATGGCGTGAAATATTGTTAAGTAGTTAAACAAATGGCACAGGATTTATTTTCCAACTAATATTTATTAAAATAAGGGCTTTTTTTATTTTAAAAACAGTTCGTAGTCTTCAAATTTAAGTACTAACACTTGCTATTTAATAATTTTTTAAACCAATTATCCTCTTATATATACTGTGTTGCAAAAGGGTTACTAAAATTAACAAAAATATATGGAAATCTTTAAAATTGTGAATATGTCCATTTCCGCGATTTAGAACGCGACATTCGCACGGCTTTAATGTGAAAAAATAATGAAATCTCAAATATTTATGACCTACACCACCATAATGGGGAGGGTATAATACGTTTGTGTAGATGTTTGTAACGCCCAAAAATATTGGTCTAACAGTCGCAAACATTAAAGTATACCGACCGACTTAGAATCACCTTCTGAGTCGACTAAACAATGTCCGTCCGTCCGTCTGGCTGGCTGGTTGTCTGACCATGTAAACCTTGTGCGCAAAGTACAGCTCGCAATTTTGAAGATATTTCGATCAAATTTTGTACATATAATATTTTCGACAACCGACTGAAATCGGTCCATTATTTCAGCTAGCCCTCATACAAATGTCCTCTCGAAATTGGACTATATCGGTCATAAATGTTTAATTTATATATGTATCTCCACAAATTTCGCTCCAATAAGTTTTGTATATACAAAATACATGTCACCAAAATTTTGTTATGATTGGTTCATAATTAGTCATAGCTCCCATATAGACCCGCTTCCAAAAAAACACTTTGACTTGCATAAATCTCTTAAAAATGTTGGTATCCACACAAAATTCACCATAAATAACTTGTATATAAATCACACGACCTAATTCAATGGTGATCGGTCCATAATTGGTCATAGCTCCCATATAAGGACCACTTCCGAAAATCACTAACAAATAAAATTATTGAATTTTTAAAAGAAAAATGTTTTTGCTCATTTACTTGGTGTAGGGTATTATATGGCCGGGCTTGACCAACCATACTTTCTTACTTGTTTTTGTGGTTTCCATTTTTATATAACATTTTAGTAGCACTATGTTAGAGCAAAAGGTATATTTTGTGGTTCTGTTGTTTCCAATATATTAGCAATAAGTATGAGAAGTGAAATTTATAACGCGACATTTTCCCATTGCACTCTAGATTACATAGAGACACTAAGGTGAAAACTAACTTCACATTAGATTACCTAGGACTTTTTTGAGTCTTAAGGAAATATGAAAAGTCTGTCAGTGCTACTAAAATCATAACTATTTCATTTGAAAGACTATTGACTAACTCAGTGGGTATTGTAAGTGTCAGCAGAGATGTGTCACTCAGCTTATAAGGTCGACGGAAATCTGTATTACTGAATGCATGTTTCTGCTTGATTGTTTGAGGAGACAAATGAATACTTTCCTTCACACTTTCAATGTGTGCGGTATGGTTGAATGCGGCATTAATTCAATAGTAAAAGTTTTTGATTACTTTTCTTAAGCAACTTAAATTGTTACACTTTTATGCAGAGATTAAAATAAAGACTTTATGTTGTTGCTGCGTATAAATTTTACGACAAGCACGCATAATCATCTGTAGCTAAAGTTTTATTATACTTGCAATTCTAGAGATGAGCATTAGGGGCATAACTTAAATAATATTCGACCTTTTAATACTATTTAGTTACACATTTAAATTAAAGCTTAACCATATTCCCAACCTTTTGATTCAAAATGTTATAACTAAATAGTTTTCATTATGAATACATCACAGGTTTTCATACAGATTTTGTTATTCTAGCACTTAAAAACAAGCATTTTCAATAGGGTTTTCCTTAGGCCTAATGGAATAACCCTATTGAAAATGCTTGTTTTTAAGTGCTAGAATAACAAAATCTAGTACTGTTAGTAGTTGTAGAAGATTAAAACTTGCTTAATCTTACTACTCTGATGTTCTATTGCTGCTACTGCTGTTGTATGCTTTAGTTAGTTTATCATTTACAAAGGATTTAATTTGTAATTGACAAGCTTTAAACTTATAATGTGTGAATCAGAACAATTTTAGTTTCTCAAAACAACCACATTTTATGCTAATACAAATTTTAACAAACAGTACAGCAGACTTCGAAAATGCTTGTCATTTACAGATAAGCTTTATAGATTTTATAATAGTTCCAAAAATAATTTAATTAATATTCTTAATAATATCAGTAAATGTTAAATTTGGACAAAGGAAAAATACTCTAGTAAAATGTAATGGTTAATAAATGAAATTAATTTAATAGTTATTTGCAGACAGTTACATTTTTAACAACAAAGTGAACAAAATAATTGAATATGAAAATCATGCTATTTATGAATAGTCTGGGTATTTATTTTTGGGAATTTTCACAAGACTTTTTTTTAAAATTTAATTATCATGACAAAATTGACCTGAGCACAGAAAATATATTTGTTCTTGCTCTTTGCTAATTATATTGACATTTTCTCTTTAATATTTACTGCTCACATATTTATATCATAATTGCTTACATCTTTTGCACACATCTCTCTATCAATAACAATAGAAAATTAATGAAAAGAGTCCAAAAGTAGCTCGATTAGTGGTAGATTTTTCATTAGGTTTGATTAGATTTTTAATGTCGCGTTCTTGTATCTAAATCACTGTTTGTTATCAGTACAACGCGATGCACAATGAGGACATTAAAAATGAGATGTCGCGTTCTAGCACCTATATACAAATTTGTTATCAGTTCTCCGCGTTCCTTTTTATCAAGTGGCTGAATATTTTAATTAAAATTAAAAATATTGTGAAAAGCTGTAAAGAAGACAGGAAATGCATTTTCAGTGAGCTTAGTTTTAGGCATAATATCAGTAAAGCATTATATAAAGCATTCGAACCATAAATAAAAAATACATGAAAACTTATTACAAACGAGAGGGAAAAATATGTCGCGTTCTGGTACCTAAATCATAGCTTGTTATCAGTACTCTGATATCGTTCTAATCAAGTGACTAAATAAAAACTAATTCAAATATGAATGTTTTAAATTAAAATAACAAGCCCAACATCTATATAATTTGTCTTGCTCTTTATTTTAATTACATTTTCAAGTTATAATGTCGCGTTCTGGTACCTAAATCATAGTTTGTTATCAGTACTCTGATATCGTTCTAATCAAGTGACTAAATAAAAACGAATTCATATATGAATATTGATAGTTGTCAAAATGAAACAAAATAAACAGAAAGCTTGAAATGAATAGCTTGAAAAAAAATATATTTCAATTCGAATCCCCGTTTTCGATTGTATCTAGAAAAATTCAAAAATCTTCGAATTGAAATATATTTTTTTTCAAACTATTTTTTTCAAGCTTTCTGTTGTTAGTTGTCATTTTGACAACTAACACATTCATATTTGAATTCGTTTTTATTTTGTCACTTGATTAGAACGATATCGGAGTACTGATAACAAGCTATGATTTAGGTACCAGAACGCGACATTATAACATGAAAATGTAAAACAAATAAAAGCTTGTTATTTTAAATTAAAAAATTTGGAAAAATCCTAAGAAATTGAACTCAACTTACTAAAATTGTATTATCTTTAACAAGTTTAAAATGTTTGTTAAATGTTGCAGACTTTTTAAAATATTAATATTTGAAATAATAGAATATATTGATTTTTCAGTTGTACATTCATTACAGACATCATATATGATTAATTAGTAAAATATCAGAGTTTAAAATTAAATATTTCTTAAATGTAGAGTTTTGTTTATCTTGAGAAAACTACATAAATTCATTAAGCATTTTGATTTGAGATTTCAAATGTCTTTAAACCATATAAATACGTCATCATTGTTTTGGTATGAGTCTTATTGTCTATTCAACATGCTTTTCAGTTGTTATTGTGTTTGTATTACCAATTATTTACGACTACAATAAATTCTTTTGAATATATTTGTATATGTTTTTGTTTCTACTTCAATATGTTTCTTACCACTGAGATTCTCATTTTGTAAGCAATCGATTTCAACATTAAGAACTGAAATCATCTTCATCAGTCAACAATACTTGTTTCATTATATTTTCGTTAGAATTTCTCTTTGGCAGCAAGAAAAATATAAAAGAGAATCCGAAAATTGTAGATGAAAATCAATATTTTGCTATCAATCATAAACATAAAATGTTATACAACCATAATTTGACATTAGAAAAACTTATACAAATAAACTCATGAATGTGTAAATATATCTAAAATTAATATTTAATGTTAACAAATTCATAAATTATTCAAGTACAATAAATAACACTGTGCTGCAACGCATGGGAATTTCGGTTATCAGATATTATTTTTGTAATCTATTGAATTCCACCTAGGATATGCAGATGTAAAATAAATAGTCAAGTAGCTAGTTATGTAACCAGTGGTGACCTTAAACCTGTACTTTGATATTTATACCCTACACCACCATAGTGGGGAGGGTATAATGCGTTTGGGCAGATGTTTGTAACGCCCAAAAATATTAGTCTAACACCCACCTTAAAGTATACCGATCCACTTAGAATCACTTTCTGAGTCGATTAAACGATGCCCGTCCGTCCGTCTGGTCGGCTGGCTGTCCATGTAAACCTTGTGCGCAGAGTACAGGTCGCAATTTTGAAGAAAGTTCGATGAAATTCGGTACATTTTATTTTTTCGGCTCAAGGACCAAGCCTATTGAAACTGGCTGAAATCGGATTATTTCACCTAGCCCCCATACAAATGTCTTCCCGAAATTGGACTTTATCGGTCATAAATGTTGAATTTATATATGTGTCTCCACAAATTCCGCTCCAAATAAGTTTTATATACACAAAATTCATGTCAGCAAATTTTGTTACGATCGGTTCATAATTAGTCATAGCTCCCATATAGACCCGCTTCCGAAAATCACTTTAACGTGCATAAATCGCTTAAAAATGTCGGTATACACACAAAATTCAACATAGTTAACTTTAATTTAGTCATAAATCACATGACCTGATTTCATGGTGATCGGTCCATAATTGGTCATAGCCCCCATATAAGGCCCACTTCCGAAAATCACTCAAAAATATAAATTATTGAAATTTTAAAAGAAAAATGTTTTTTGCTCTTACTTAGTGTAGGGTATTATATGGCTTGACCGATCATACTTTCTTATTTGTTTTATTTTGAAGCATAGTGCGATTATTTATTTATGTATTAAGGTACGTTCACATTATTGAAACATATGACGAAAAAAGCCTAACCACTGAAAAATCAATATATATTCTTCCATTGAACCAATAAATATTTATTTTAATAAACCTGCTCCAGTTTAGAAAACATCACAATATAAGATCATTATTATATAGTTTGTTGTTGTGTACTCCTATAAAAGTCATCTAATATCAAATGAACATGTGTTGAGCATATTGATTACAAGAAATATTTGGTCAATGTGAACGTACCTTTACTTCAAGACTTCATCTCGTTTATTACAGAAAAATCTAGCCTCTAATATACGGTGAATTGTTTCAGTAAATAATGAAGAAACGAAACAGAAATAAAGAAACTATTCTTAAGGAAAATTAAATTACTTTTAGTTTTTCTTAGAATTTTTCACATATTTATGGAAAGGCAAAGAAGAAAAAAATAAACAAATTGATATGACCAAATATCAGCCAGCCAATTGCTTTTTTCTGTTAATATTTTTTATCAGCACACAAAACTAAATCTCTATGACAATTCGTAGCTATTATCCATTTACTTATACCATTTATTTGTTGGTTGTTCGTTTCAAAATTTCGCTTTGGAAGTAAAAAGAATAGACTAAACATTTAGGTGAAGAAGAGCAGAGTATTGTAGTAAAATAGTTATCATGTGTAGTAAAATTTTGCAAACGAATGTTGATATTGTGTTGTGTATTTTTATTATCCTTTTACTTTATAACTTTATATCATTACTAGGAATTCGTTTTTGTTGCTGTTAGTTAAGCTCAAGTCCTTACTTTTTTGGTAGACTGTATAATATGATATTATACAATGCAGAATCATATTGGGTTTTTTTAATTCTTTTGTGAAAAAGTTTTTGTGGCAACAAAATTTTTTTAAATTTTTTTTTGGATTTTTTTCAAAATTTTTTTTTATTTTTTTTTAAATGACTTAGTAATCAAGATATAGATCAAAAATATGTAACAAATCAAGGCTGTCCTGTCTAATTCTTATTACAAGCGAGTCGTGAAAATATGTCGCGTGCTAAATCAATCTAAAGTTTGTAAAAAACGAATACAAATATGTCAACATATCAGCTATCAACAATAAGCCACGTTATAAGTTTTGAAAAAAAATTTACCTTAAAAAACATTTTTTCGTTAATATTTGCTTTTAAAATAAGAGATAACTATTTTTTTAGGTAACAAAATAATTTTAAAAAAATTTTAGTTTTCAAAATTTGCAAAAAAAAAATTTAAAAAAAAGTTTTTTCACTAAAAGATTTAAATTTTGAAATGAAATGAAATTGAAAAAAAAAAATCGCTTTAAAATATTGTGTTTAAATTCACAGATTTTTATATTTTTCTAAATTAAGTCGAAAACGAGTTGTATTTCTTGTCGCATTCTGGATCCCACAATACAATGGAAACGATTAAACTAAAATGCTATCTTTGAAAATAAGAAGAACTATATTTCACTTAAAAGGTGTTCTCGTGAAAATGCCCATATATATGCTATATATGAGTAGAACGTTAAGTTAAATACAATTGCCCAATTCACAATTGATGTCGTAGTGTTGTAGCATTGTATGTCATAAATATTTTTCAAACTAATTTTTCGAAACAAAAACAAAACATTAATAAAAAAATTACGACATACAACGATACAACGCTACGACACCAATTGTGAATTGGGCAAATGTTCTTTAAAATTTTAATAGCAGCAATTATTATATTTGTCAACAAATTGTTACGTTTAAACCTTTTCAAAACGTTGGTTTATTTCCTTTAAATAAACCGGATACTTTTGATTACAAATAAAAGCCGTTTAGTAGTTTAAAGATTGTAACAACTCTTTATTTATTTAAAATATATTAGTATATAATACCCTACACTAAGTAAAAGAGCAAAAACATTTTTCTTTTAAAATTTCAATAATTTATATTTTTGATAGATTTTCGGAATTGGGCCTTATATGGGAGCTATGACCAATTATGGACCGATCACCATGAAATTAGGTCGTGTGATTTATGTCTATATGAAAGTTAACTATGTTGCGATTTTTAAGCGATTTATGCACGTTAATGTAATTTTCGGAAGCGGGACTATATGGGAGCTATTACTACGTTTATACGCACGGCTTATTCGCAAATAAAAATATTGCAATTAGAAAAAAATGCTGCATAAACAGTGAATTAATTTTTTATTTGCGAATAGCTAACACACGAAAACAATTCCTGATTAACGACACTATTTGCAAATAAGATTTTAAGCATTGCCATATGTTTTAACGCTTTTAGTTTATTAAGACGATTTTTAAATATTTCATTGCGTTTTTGAATAACTTGGATTGCAAGACGGACAAGAATTTTTGATTCTATAATTTTTACATTTAAAAAAATAAAAAATGTATCATATTTTATAAAGAGCTACCAAAAAATTAAATTTTACCATCCGGCATCTCATAAAAACAAGAATTTTCCGTAACCAATGTGACATATAAACAGTGAGTTAGTTAATTGCAAATAATTTTTATTTGCGAATAGGCTACGTATAAACGTAGTATATGACTAATTATGGACCGATTGTAACAAAATTTGGTGACATGAATTTTGTATATATAAAACTTCTTTGGAGCGGAATTTGTAGAGAATATATAAATTAAACATTTATGGCCGATAAAGTCCAATTTCAGAAGGTCACTTGTATGGGGCTAGGTGAAATAATGGAACGATTTCTTCCAGTTTCAATACGCTTGGTCCTTGGGCCGAAAAAATAATATGTACCAAATTTGATCGAAATCTTTTCAAAATTGCGACCTGTACTCTGCGCACCAAGTTTACTTGGACAACCAGCCAGACGGACGGACGGATATCGTTTAATCGACTCAGAAAGTGATTCTAAGTCGATAGGTTTACTTTAAGGTGGGTGTTAGACCAATATTTTTGGGCGTTACAAACATCTGCACAAACGCATTATACCCTCCCCACTATGGTGGGGATATGTTACAGTTTGAGAGGCACTGCTGTTTGAAAGCAATATGAAATTTTAAATCAGCCGTTAAAATCGTTATATTTGAATTCAAGTAAAGGTATGAGTAATATTTTTATATACCTAGAAAGTCTGAGGAACACATATAAAAGTGTTTATGATTTTTTGGATGCATCGTACGAAGGAGATAAATCCCACGATTTGTGTTATTTTAGATATGGAATTTTTCTGTGTTATTGTCTGTGTTTCCTATTTAATTACACTTATCGCACAATCCCCGTACAAACAACTATGAAATATATATTTTAATTTCACTAGTAGTCTTTGTATAACCATAGGTGTTGTTATATTCCTACTTGGATTTTATCTTCTCATTTATATAAAAATCTTCTTCGTATGAATCCATGTATGTATGTCTTTGGCTGCTTACAGTTATGGCCATGCAACAACCAAAAAATTAAAGAAATAAACATATTTGTGCCCATTGTAGTATGGTACTTGTTAGAGTTGTAATCCAGATATGTAATATTTATTTTTACGTTGTGGAATTATGTTATATTTTTATGGCATTTACATTTACAGATTTTTCGTACTTTTTGTTTGTTTATTGGTATTTCATCTAATAAATTTTATTATATTTTTCTTCGAGTGCAGAACACACCAATAAAACGACAGATAGTATTACAAAACGTAGGTTCACAAAGTTAAATAACCGGCGGTTTTAAAGGAACCAAATAGCATTGGGTACTTATACACTGACATAATAACTTAAAGCCTATGACATTCGAAACTTCTACATATCAACACTAGGTTGGCCTTAATAAACGAAAGTTGGATTTTGGCCATTCTCACCCCCCAGTTTGGTAAACATTAGTAAAAAAATCATCCTGAAAAATTTTTAGGTAAATCGGTTGGGTTTAATACGTGCCGCAAGACCTCTGAAGTTTTGAGATGCATTTACAAGGGGAAAAAATGCATTTTTTCAGTTTTTGTTAAAAATTTCAGTTTTTGTTAAAAATTTCAGTTTTTGTTAAAATTTAATTTAAAAGAATAGAAATGTGTGCGTAATTGTCGTTCTAATGGACCATTAAAAAACATAAATTGATCAAAATTAACGTGTCTCAGGCAACTAGAACCAGAAATGTAGGAACAAAATTAACATATTTTGATAAGTATTAAAATAAAAGCACACTTGTACTTAAAATATATCCATATTTACTTGTATATGAGTTTTCATATTTCATATTTTCATATTTTTTTGATCATCTCATTGGGATTTATTGAGAATATAATAGGGAATAAAAATATAAAAAACTTATGAAAATATCTCTTATAGTTTTTCCGTACCTGCGATTTAAATTTTTAAATTTTCGAGAAAAAGCAATTACTTGGCCGTTTTTTGGCAAATGAGAATTGCCAAAATCCAACTTTCGTTTATTAAGGGCCACCCTAATCAACATGCTGTTCTAAACATTAACTGCTAAAAGCTCCAGAAATAGAACATTCCAGTTTTGTTCATTAGATAAATCCTGAAACTAATAGAAGATGGCACTGCATATATAAATAATAACAGCAATTTGCAGTTGGTAATTGTTGGCGCAGTTAGAATTAACATAAACTGTATTACCAGTATGTTTTTAAAGTGTGTATATTAAAAGAGTGAGACTATCTAAATTGTGTAAATTTTAATAGTGGTTACAAATTTTAGACTACTGATCGCTTTTATTTGCAATTAAAAGAATAAGGTTTATTTAAAGGAAATAAACCACTGCTTTTAAAAGGTAAAAACGTAACAATATTTTTTAACGCCGAATTACTTCTATAAACTGCAGGGTATGTATGTACAAATACTGTATATTTGTTTAGGGTTGGTTTTTTTTGGTAGTAATTTTCATTTGTTTTTGGTTTTATAAACATCTTTTTTTAGATTTTTGCCTTGGTTGTCTTATATTGACTTTCAGCTTTTGTTATTTCTGTTGTTGAATCCTTAACGGTGACATCAAAAGTAACCATGAATTGTATGTGCGGCCAGTAACCAAAAACCAAACAAGCAAAAAAAAATCTGAAATACAATTCAATTTTCTAAAGGAGATTGCACAAATACAATCAAGTAAGTACGATGAAATTTGGAGATTGTATAGCATTTTATACGAAAATCGTGAACAAATTTTAATATTCGAATATTCATCCTTAGAGATTAAAATTTAGCTAAGAAAATTGCATTAAATATGTGAAATGAATGTGTGCTAAAAATTAGGAGCACTTAAATTCTTTGGCTGTCTGCATGTGTTAGAAAATTTAATAATCTGCTTTCTCAAATATTCATTAGATTGTTTAAATATTTAAATTTTCTTTTTCTTAAGTTTGCTGCTGCTTAAGATAACTTTTTTGTTGGCCTCATTTTCTTATTGATTTGAATTTAGATTTCTTTCTTGGCAAACATTTGTTTGTCTTCTCTAATTGATTCCTTTTATTATGCAAAGTTTTTAATGTAATCATTGCAATTTCTACGATTTGAATTGTTAATCAATTTAATATTCAACTAATTCATATTCATTACAATCTTATAGCTATTGAACTAAACTCAACTGCACTAGTTTCAAAATTCCTTTTTAATTTAATGGCTGCTAGCAGAGATTTGCAGTGGAGCATGTGCTACCACAGTTCTTATTTGAAAATATCTTTTAAATACGTATAATAGCGGTTCAATTGCATTATATCAATTTCAATAGATTATCAAAATGTTAGTTGTAGTCAGGTTACAGGATGTACTCATCAAATAGAATTGCACTAAATGTAAGAAAATCTCTTGAATAATTCACTACTTGGACAAATAATTTCACAGCACACTGTAACTACAACTAATTCAGTTTAAGCTACACAAACTTACATCAGAGTATCTGGCAAATAAACACTTAAAATTCATAATCACTATAAGGTATTTAAATAAAGTAATGTTTTCATTTCATACAGCTGAGTTTACAAAAGTCTAATTTGTGAGAAATTTTGTTACAGGGTATAATTACAGACATTAATGAATTCATATTATTCCAAGATAAAGAAGAGTAAAGCTAATAAAGTAGAATAAACAAATATTAACAAATAATTGCGTAGAGATTTCAGAAATTGCTTTATTTATAAAGTCAATATGTAAAATTATTCACAGATGAAGAAGATTTTAGTAAACCCAATAAAGTCAAATAATTAAATCTTTACTTAAACTAGACTTGGTTTGCGACAAAACATCTGCTTATCTTTAGCGGCCAATAACGAATCAAGAGAATTTCGGATACTCTGTTCTGAAGTGAAGCGTATTCCAGAGAGCACATTCTGTATCGATGGAAACAAATACAATAAGGCGGATGAGGCAAAACTTCCCAAGCACTTCTTTCTAAATAGTTTTTAACTGGTATTGCAATATGTGTCAGAAACTTTGTCATAATGGCGTTTTCGAAAAATGCTCGCATCAAACGATCAGTTCCGTTTGATACAGTTTCCCTGTGATGTTCTGGCCAGATTTCAGCAACTCGTATAAGGCGGACTTTTGGTCCCAACAAATACAGAGTATTACCTTAGCACAATAGATAACCCAATGATTTCCATTTTTGCTGCTTCTTCCTATTTTCCTTTCTTCTCAAAACTACAAGTATAAAACAAGTAAGGGAAAAAAATTATATTTTTGTATTTCTACAAAATATTTAAGGTTAAAAAAATATTTTTAGGTATGTGTTGTTGTACAAATATTTCTTTGTTTCATCACAAACATACATACATTTCTACTCTGAATAATAATACATGGGTCAATTGTCAATTATCAATTGAAATAGTGTCAAAAAGGAAAATTTTTCAATCATACAGTTTTACCCTTCTTTCTTCTACATGACCTCGATTTAACTATTTTGTGCAATCTGAAAGATTTGTGCTTGTAACCGCAACAATAAGAAAAAATATATAGGAATTTGTTTGGTGAATTTGAAATGAAATTGAAAAATTCACACAAATGCCAAGTGTGCAATCATGCTCTTTCACATACTGCTTTGTTGCAACACATCGAAATGAGAAAAGTGAAATACCATCTATTTTTTTTAAATGTCAGTTACAAAATATGAAGAATCACACTCACATTTTATCATACAATATTGGTGTGAGTGAGGATTTCTATATTTACGCTTTTGTTATTGAAATTTCTCATTGATGATAAAGCATTTCCGATTATATGTGAGATGTGTGTCAGGCTGTTCTCTTTGGTAATTTTACACTCATAGAAAATTAAAACAAGTCAGGGAGCTATATTTGGTTGTGCTGAATCTTATATACTCTTCACCAAATTATACTTTAAGATAAACATTTAAAATATTTTTTTGTGAAAAAATTTTTTTTTTTTTTTTTAAAAATTATTAAACAAAATGATAGTTGAAAACAATTGTATGGTAAAAAAAAATGTTTTTATACGGCTTTATATACGTCGTTGGAAACGCTTTTTAATTATTTATCATTAGATATCCATGACTTAGTAATCCATATATAGATAAACAAGTTAGAGAGCTATATTCGATTGTGCCGAATCAAATATACCCTTCACCAAATTTATACTTTAAAACACAAATTTTAAATATTTTTACGTAACCAAAATTAAAAAGAAGTTTTCTTCAAAATTTTTTTTCCCTAATTTTTTTTTCAAAATTTTTTCCCAAAATTTTTTTTTATAAAATATTTTTTAAATTTATTAGTTAAATAAATTGATGACAAAAACATTTTGTTCGTGAAAAAAAAAATTTGGGTTTCAAAAATATTTTTAGCGATTTTGACTCATTGTAGGTCCAAATTCTTTGGAAACACTTTTTAAATATCTATCTTTAGATAAACAAGTAAGAGAGCTATATTTGATTGAGCCGAATCAAATATACCCTTCACCAAATTATACTTTAAAACACAAATTTTAAATATTTTTAGGTAACCAAAATTAAAAATAAGTTTTCTTCAACATTTTTTTTCCCAAATTTTGTTTCAAATTTTTTTTTCCCAAATATTTTTTATAAAATATTTTTTAAATTTATTAGTAAAAAAAAATTTATGACAAAAACATTTTGTTGGTGAAAAAAAAAAAAATCGGGTTTCAAAAATATTTTGACCGATTTTGACACATTGTAGGTCCAACTTCTTTTAGCCTTATATACATCGTTATAGACAAAAAAAATATTCCAAAAATTCTTATATCTCAGTCATTTGTGGGCCGATTTTCTCGATTTTAAATAGCAACCGAACCGGGAGAATTTCCGATATATTGATGTATCTCATGTTTGTAAGTTATTTGGTGGCTACGGAAAGTAGATTTCAACATACAGACGGAGATGGCTATATCGACTTCGCTGTCTATAACGATCCGAATATACATACTTTGTGGTGTTGTAAATGAAAAATGTAGAAATTACAAACGGAATTACAAACTTATATATAGCCCTTGGGTATGAAAATAGGTAAAAATCGAGGTAGTCTTGTTTTTTTGCTTATATCTCAGCCATTTGTTGGCCGATACTGTTACTATGGCCGATATATTTATGCATGAATCATGTATGTAATTTATTTGGAGGCTACGGAAAGTTGTTTTAAACATACGACCCTTGTATGAAAATAAATATAGAAATATACCCTTGCTACACAGAAAAAAATATATTTCAATTCAAACATTTATCCCATATTGAACTGGTTTCATTTATTTCATAATTAAATCAAGTATTCATGTGCTCAAAACCAAAATTTTATGATATATTATATATATTTCGATAAAATTTGGTACATATAATTTTTTCGGCCCAAGGACGAACCCTATTGAAACTGGCTGAAATCGGTCCATTATTTCATATAGCCCCCATACAAATGTCCTCCCGAAATTGGACTTTATCGGTCATAAATGTTTATTTATATATGTATCTACACAAATTTCGCTCCAAATAACTTTTATACATACGAAATTCATGTCACCGAATTTTATTACGATCGGTGCATAATTAGTCATACCTCCCATATAAGACCCGCTTCCGAAAATCACTTTAACGTGCATAAATCGCTTAAAAATGTTGGTATACACACAAAATTCAACATAGTTAACTTTAATATAGACATAAATCACACGACCTAATTTTATGGTGATCGGTCCATAATTGGTCATAGCTCCCATATAAGGCCCACTTCCAAAAATCACTCAAAAATATAAATTATGGATATTTTAAAAGAAAAATATTTTTACTCATTTACTTGGTGTAGGGTATTATATGGTCGGGCTTGACCGATCATACTTTCTTACTTGTTTTTCTTAATAAACATTTAATTTTTGGCAAAAAGGCTTTGTTTGTATTATTCATAATATTACAAACATTTTTTATTACTTTGTTGAGTGTATGATTTGATAATTTATCACCATGTTTTGAAAGTAATTGGTTTTTTCATAAATTTTGATTTTAACCCCCTGAACTCAATATGATTTACCTTGTTTATCTACAAAATAGACAGATAAAAAGAAAAAGAAAATCCAAATCAGGGCAAATAAAATTGAAAGCTAGCGACACTTTTACTGGCAGTCCTAAAAGGAAAACAATGAATTTAATTAATTTCCTGTAATGCTATCCTTAGGTAATAAAATAATTTCCAAATTTAATTTCGACCAAAAGATTTTTTCCAACTTTATGGGTTGAATATTGAATCACAAAGTGTGGGTATTTGGTGACACATGTGTCATTTGTAAATAACTGAATATTTTGTTTTGATAATGTGCCAATAAAATAAATTTCGTTTTAAAAAAGTATATAAAGTAATTTTTTTGGAATACATATGTCTTACACAAGCAGTGTTTATGGCCCAAAGAAAAAATTCATTTAAATTGGCTTACGGCTATATTAGGATAATAAAAAATGCAATAGAAAAGTATAAACATAAGAAGACCTACTAAGCATGACAATTGATTATTTGCCATAGGGATGACAAATATTACAATGTCTGTATAAATCTCATGTGTTGTCCAGGTATTCTTTAGCCCACACTAAGCTGAAATCTCATTCCACGAAAATTTTGCAAATTCAAACAACTGTCTATTGATCCTTATTACAACGAAAGATACACAAGTATCTTTCAATAAATTTGTGCATTTTCATATGAGGGTGTTTAAATTAAAGTTGAAGTGACTAAAATAAACTTGAGGGAAGCTTTAATTTGTTTGCTAGTAAAATAGCAACATTTTACTTTCACCATTGAAAATATTCTGTTCAAATATACAACTTTCTTATTGCTCTTTATATTTACTTTCTTCAGTACCCTACATTATGTACTTGTGTCTAAAATTATTTATTGGTTTAATAGTTCAAAACTACTATATATGTAGTTCATTGGTTGCTGGTTATTTAGACATTAAGCTTCATTTTAGCTCTAAATTTAAAATATATTGAATCAGAATTTAATTTTTTCATCGAAAATTTTATATTTTTTTTACTTTTCTATAACAATTTCAAACCATTTTTATTTCATATATTTTCGAAGATTCGTAGTGTGTCTCTACAGTCAATTTCCATTACTATTTACCAACTTTTATTGCAGGAGTTTCCTTCAGAAATTCTACACATGATGTATCCTGCATGTACTGGTGATAATGGTGCGTGTATTGGATGAAAGATTAAATGGGTAGGTGTCCCAGTTGTTTTGAAAGTAGTCGAGACAATAATTTTCGCAAATGTCTAATTATTTGGCTGACACCAATTTGGGACGTATGTGTTCTTTGTAGTGCAAAGAAAAGTCAAAAAGTTAGTTTATACATCCCAAATAATCTAGCCTGAAGTCAATTGTCACTTAGTGTCTCTAAGTAATCTGGAGTGTAGTCAGTTTAAACTTTTTTTGTTTTACATTTTAAGAAAGTAATTATTTTATCCACCAAAATTCAAAAATTGGAGAGTTAAATATCACGGTATGATTTTTTAAATCGGAGTTTAGTTTTTTTAATTAAGTTATGTAGGGACAATTTCAATGATAGGTATAACCACTAGTTCCGGACAGTCTCCTAAGACTGCTGGGCTGTTTGTATATAGTGTTATTGTGTTTGTACATGTGGCATTTTGGCGTTTGTAAAAGTTTTTCAATTAAATATATGTGCAAATAGAAATATTTCGTTAGAGTTTGTTGTTCACTTCTTTAGTTTTGTAGACAGAATGTAAATATACTGAAAATAATTTAGGGTTTGATAAAAGATCAGCAGAAAATCAGTGAATGATATCAATTTTACAAATATTTTTAGAAGGACGTCCAAGGGACTATCGGTTCTATCCTGTATTTCCTACAAAGAATCACCTGATTTTCGCTGATATTCGCAAAATGTAATTGCTACAAAAGTTGTAGCATGCAAATTTTAAGTAATAATGAAACCTTTGAATTTCCGTTACAGATTTAAAAATACTTGAAAGTTTGGTATTCTTTTAGGAAAATTAATAAACAGGGCTGCAATTTTCATAGTCAATAACGAAAAATCAATTTTGACAAACTATTTCTTCGACCCAGATGATTTGCAACAAAATGTAATCAATTTGATATTTAATATTTTGCTTTTATGTAGCCTTCATCATGAGTGACTATTTTCATTTGCGACCCCACAGAATATATATATTCTGGATCGTTATTGATAGCGGCGTTGATATAGTCATATCCGTCTGTCCGTCTGTATGTTGAAATCAACTTTCCGTAGCCACCAAATAACCTGCATACATGTGTCAATATATCCGCTATAGATCCGGTTCGGTTGCTATTTAGAAATCGGCCCAAAAATAGCTGAAATCGGCCAAAAACTAGCTGAGACATAAGGAAAAAACTAGGACAACCTCGATTTTTGGCCTATTTTTGATCTATATCTGGATTACTAAGACAATATGGATATATAACGATAGATATTTGGCATTTTCAACAACATATGTAAGACCGTAGTAAGTTGGACCTACAATGGGTCAAAATCGATAAAAATATTTTTTAACCCAAATTTTTTTTTCAAAAAAAATTTTTTTGTCATAAATTTGTTTTCACTAATGAATTTAAAAAAAAATTAAATAATTAAAAAAAAAAATTTGTAAAAATAAAAAATCGATTTTTAAAATTTTTATTTTAAAGTATAATTTGTTGAAGGGTATAAACGATTCGGCACATCCGAATATAGCTCTCTTTCTTTTTTTTGAACTCTAATCGTTCTACATTTTTGTCTGTGTATTTTTATATTTATTACTTAATGGTGGTTTTGGTTTTTTGGAGTTTTTAACATCTCGAGCATACATTTTTCTGGTTTTGGCTCATGTCCATGTTAGAGACATTAGTGTGTGAATGCTTGTGGTAAAGTAAATTCCAAACCGAATACGGAAGTGATCATAGTACTAGTATGTAATTGAATTTTGTTATCGATGAAGATGATGACGATAATTTTCATCAGTAATATTGTTCGAAAGACATGTTGTAGATATTTTAAAATTTTGTGCTGGTTATTTGTTTATTATTTTTATTTTGCAGAATCAGTAAAAAGTTTTAACCAAAAGATTGTTGCAACTATTGACAACAAGTTATAAGTTATTTGTAGCTGTACTACAAAATCAGTTTTTGGAAGTTTGTATGTCCAACATAAACATACGGGATAAACTGTTGTACCCAGGCACATAGATGAAGATTGGTCTATTTCAGTATAAGACTCAGTGTGAATCAGCGGTCGGCACTCATATTAACCAGGGGACGAACACGGTTTGTTATTTACAACAACAACAAGATTGTCAACGAAGTTCATAAAAATTTTCAAAATTTTTAATTACAACAGAGACAACTATAATCCATATTCCACATTATCTTTATGTCTACCACTGCTCTGGTGTAAATATTGTGTGTATTAGATTCCTTTTTTGTTGTCTTTTATTTTGCTTTTATGACAAATATTAGTTTTTATCAATATTCAGAATTATTTATTTTATATTTGCTGTGTATAGTTTTAAAATTCATTCCATATTTAGTTTAGAATTTTTTCCTTTAATTTTATTTTTGCAAAAAATACACACTTTGTTTGTTTGCAAGTTTTTTTTTTGTAAAATGATAATATTTGCATACTAATAGACTGCCAAACACACATATGTACATACTAATATACTTTCATATGCATGTATACGACTGTTTTAATCTCGATTTCAATAAAAAATTTACTTATTTTTTCTCTTCCAATTGATAGTTTTAGTTCTGACCTTATTTCTTGCAATATACATATGCAAAAACATTTTTGCATCAAAGGATTCTGCTACAGTCATAATACTCTAACTTATGAATTCTAAGCCAAAGCTTTAAATTTATTGTTTGTTTATAATACAAAAAGGACAATTAAAATGTTTAAATTGACCCACAGTAATATAAAATCTATAAGGATTTATGTTACATAAATTGACCTATAACAGAAATATGTTTTAATGTTATCTTGAATTGCATATGAGGTGTTTATAGGAAAAATTTAGAAAAATAGCTCAAACTTAAATTGCAGTAAACATAGATGTTATTTATAATGATAATAGAAAAATTTACTTTAATGTTTTCACTTAAAAAATCGGAAAATAAAGTGATCGTAGATTTTCAGATATTTTGATCTAGAGTCTCTAGGAAAAAAACGTATTTTGGTGGGAAATTAAGTGATCACAGATATTGGTAGTATAGGAACTAGTGCCTTCAATTTACGAGAACAATTTTTATACTTTCACTTAGAAAATAAATTTTTGGTAGGAAATATTGTGATTACAGGTTTTCTAGCTCAGATGATCATATTTTGAAGGCACATAAAGTAATAACAGATCTTCGTATTTTTAGTCAACTCAAATTTAATAAAATATACCAACAAGTAAGAAAGTATGGTCGGTCAAGCCCGACCATATAATACCCTACACTAAGTAAAAGAACAAAAAACATTTTTCTTATAAAATTTCAATAATTTATATTTTTGAGTGATTTTCGGAAGTGGGCCTTATATGGGAGCTATGACCAATTATGGACCGATCACCATGAAATTAGGTCGTGTGATTTATGTGATATATTAAAGTTCAGTATGTTGAGTTTTGTGTGTATACCAACATTTTCAAGCGATTTATGCACGTTAAAGTGATTTTCGAAAGCGGATCTATATGGGAGCTATGACTAATTATGGACCGATCGTAACAAAATTTGGTGTCATGAATTTTGTATATACAAATCTTTGTACTTTCTACATATCAAAAGTACAAAAATCGACAATTCAAAGATTGTAAAATGTCAAGAGTTTACAAACTCTAATTTTTGGTTTTTAAAATTCGAGTTCGATAGTTTGGTTTATATATAGAATGCAATACAAAAAAAGTTTAAATTGGCTACATTCTAGAATACCTAGAGACACTAATGTGGCAATTGGCTTTACTCTAGATTACCAGGAATGTGTAAAGTAATCAATTGATTTCTCTTTGCATTACAAAGTAAAATGAGTCACGAATATATTATTTAGAGTCAGCCAAGTATTTAGACATTTATAAAAACTGCTACTTAATATTGTATTCAATAAAATGATTCCTGAATTTGTAGGTACTTATTTACATGGCAATAAATGATATTTATTAATGAATTAAATTATTATTTGCACACGATTTGATTGACTGAATAAAATGCAACATCATGATGCAGGGAGCACAATACATCATATATTTAATGTCGTATTAATAATTTGCTTATAATACAGATTGATATGTATAATTGTGGGCGAGTTTGCTTTTAAAACCATGTAAAAAATATTCATGTAAATTTACGATCTTATATTTTAATATTAATGTCTTTCGGCATAGTTATGCAAATTATTTGAAAAAGAAAAATTAATAGTAAAACACGATATATATATGAAAATAACATACAACGACAACCACTGCAACAAAAAAGTGAAAAAGTTTGCACGAATTAAAAAAATACAAAAAAATATTATAATTAAAAAATAAATTCAAATTATCATTGAGTCATCATCATAATTTTATAAGCTTCACTGATTTTTTCACTACTAAAAGGGGCATATGGAAAGTTATTATTCCGTATGTAACACGGAGTGATTACATTCATCTATGATCCCATAAATTATGTAAATTCTCGATTCTATGAATTTTAGCTTTTTTATTCCGTATGTCTGTGTAAAACAAGCTCAAGTCCAAATTACTCTACTGAAAATAATGAGTTTCTTATAAGAATATTTATGATTGTCCTTAGCTGTTTGGTATTGAAATTCATCAAATAGGATCTATTACAAAAATTTGGTCCATAGCCAAAATGTAATTTGAAAAAATATTATGAATTTTCTTAAAACATTTTCCAATATAGCTACTAGGGTATTCATTCGACTAATGATCGTTCGATTAATCGAATAATTTCTTACGAAATTATTCGAACAGTTTAAAAATGGCCATTTTCGAATAACGAATAATTCGAACAATTTTATGTATAATAATCGAATAAAACGAATATTTAAATTTATTAGATTGCTTAGAATTTTTCATAATTTCAAATTTAAATAATGACTCACAAAAATTGTATTGTTTCTGAAATTCGACAAATAACTAATGACAAAGGGACTTTCGATCACTGTAGATGAGTGTTCCGATAGCTCCTTCACTAAATATATAAATATTACTGCAAGAAGTTACAATGCTAAAAACAAATCTTTCAAAATTTTTAACTTGGGACTTGGACCAATGAAAAGAAAAGGTACAGAATAAAATATTTGTTATTTAGCTGGCGAAATATTTGAAGAATCGCAATTAATAATCAAAATATTAACTTAGATTAAAGTGGAGTTGAATATTATGGAGAATGTGATTTTGAAACGGACGTCGAAAGTGATATTGAGGATGACCTTTATAATGATAACGTTGAAATAGACAAAGGCCTTGATCTTAAAATATACTTAAGTGATGTTTTTAAACGCGTACGTAAGTGTTGCAAAATATTTAATAAATCGAATGATAAAAAAATATTGCAAACTAAGGTTTTGCTGCAAGAAAAGCATGGAGTTCGTTTTACACATGATTTTCAACATCGTTGAACATCTTTGTCTAACGTAGTAATAAACTATTTGCGTATTTGTAAATGCGTCAATCATGCACTGCCTGACTTCAAATTAGCCACGTTCACTGACAATGATATCAAACTTTGGACAGATTTGTGTAATTCCCTAAGACAACTTGATTAAGCAAAGATTCGGAACCCTGATAGAACTTGAGGTTATAATACAATTTGTTACAAATAATTTAGATAAAGTGAATAATTAATTTACTAAAGAATTAGTTACTCGTTTTAAAACCCGAATTAATGAAAGACATAAAAAGTTCTTAATACGTTTATATTGTACTTGAACTCAAGATCATGTCCAACTAGCTCAAATTTTTTAAAGCATAGCTCCAAAACGGAAACTATAGGGTTTGCTAGTCAATTGTTTTGTAGATTGTTCGGGAGTTAATCTGATCAGAATATTTCTGATGAAAATTTAATGATGGACTTTGTTTTCGAATGTTTTTTAACATTATCAATACTTGAATTGTTTGTTAACTTTAACGTTATTTTTTGTTTTTCTTTAACAATAAAATATTAAAAAACCGACATCAAAACTTCATTCTTTACTTAACAAAATTAAATTATTCGAATAATTCGATTAATTTTAAACGTGTGATCGAATTATTCGAACAAGTTAAAATCTCTTATTCGAATTATTCGTTTTTTTCGAACAAGAGAAAAATCGAATAATTCGAATACCCTAATAGCTACACAAGCTTATTTTGTAGTAAGTCTAGATGCATTAATTTACCAAATTTCTTGAAGCCCTACTATGACATTAGTTTAGATCGAATTTACATTATAGCATAACTTCCTATGATAGCCTTATTTTATATTCAAGCTTTTCTTTAATACTTCTTCTAGAACAGGGAAATAGTATGGAAGACATTAATCCGTAATGTCGCAAGAACTTTTGGGGACAATTTCAGATTTTCAGTAATTCAAATCGATTTCATAAAACTTTGCATCTAAAGTTCGACTTAAATTTACAAATTAATATAAGTCATCATTGATACATGACTTTACCATCACTTACTTCATTTATAATATGTAGGGATTTCATTTCAGTTACATGTTTAAAAATTAAGTACAGTGTGAAGAAATTAAAGTAAATAAGAAAAAATCTTTTCTTCCATCTTATTTTCAGTCAATTATATTCCTTATTACCATGGCTACATTTGTACTGAAAACCTTGAACGGTGTTTAAGACTGAAAATAATTTTAACGTATTTTCAGTAAGAGGATATGTGTAAATGTTACTCTTTTTTTTTCTTTTAAGAGGCTATATTAAAGATTTTTTTTTGGTTTTTGTGCAACTGCATTTCATATTGAGTTGCAACCATTTAAACACTTCTCTACATACATCTGTTACTCATGCAATTATCCTCATGTGGAACTATAGTATAATTGTTTGAATTGAATTTTGTGTATATAAAGCTGATTACTTTAACTATTTTGGCCATTTACCAAGTTTTGTTTTTAAATTTACGTACTTACGAGAGTATCTTTATCACCATTTCTGTCTTTAAGCCAGGTTCTATTATAGACCGGAAGTATTATGAAGCAGTAGTGTATAGTACAGTGTATGTTGGTTTTATGTGCGTTTCAAAACATTTAATTTTATCTAGCCATTGGTCTGAAACTAATGACCTACAGTTTAACTCGTCCATATACATATGTTTTTTTTGCACTACCAATGGTTGATTTTAATTCAGTTGTTGCTTCGTCAGTCAGTCCAGTCAGTTTATGAGGTAAAAATATGAAAACAATCTGTATTTGTACTTTCACCTATACCCAGCAGTTTAACAAGTAGTCAATGTATCCCTTAGATACAGTAATTGTTACGAATATCGGTTCATTGGCTAACTCCAATAGATATATTTTGGATCATTTGACACATATGTGCTCTTTGTAGTGCAGATAGAAGCCAATTGGTTACTTTATATAGCCCAGGTAATCTAACCTGATGTCAATTGTCACTTAATTGTCAATCTGGAGTGTAGTTACTTTAAAAGTTTATTATGTATTATGCACTTTTTTGTGAGTGATAAAGTTTATTTGATTTTTGATAGATGTCAATTGCCACTTTAGTATCTCTAGGTGATCTAGAGTAAAGTCACTTTAACCTTCTAACCCGTTAACGGTAGCCTTGCTATCAGTAAATATATCACCAGATATTTGATAAAACCCCAGCCAGTTGGATGCACGTTAACGCTTATATGGGTCCCTGGCCACGATGGGTATTTGTATAGCTGACGAACTGGCCAAAATGGGAGCGATGATGGATGATGATGAGATCGACCCCTTTTCTGGTATGTGCCTTGTTAAATGCAAGATGCCTGTTCAGCGGACACTATATGAATCTGCACAAAGCAGGTGGACCAATGAGTCTTCCTGTGTTATAACGAAGTCTGCTTGGCCAGCAGGACGAATCTACTTATGGAATTTCGTCGTGAGCAAATAAGGCTAATTGTCTCCTTCACTACAGGACACTGTATAATTGGGACACATGCTAGAAGATTGGGCCTACGGTATAATGACTACTGTAGGAGCTGCCATAATGAAGAAGAGGATGAGACGGTGTCACACCTATTCTGCCAATGCCCGGGTCTGATAAACCTGAGGGAACGCATCTTCGGAATACCATTCCTATCATGCTTAGATGAGCTATCAAGGATAAGTCTTAGACGAATCAACTCTTTCATCAGAGAATATGGTTGGTTTAGCCTGGAAACAACGGACGTATAATTAATACCAAGATGTTTACCCCCTGGGTATCACAACGGGATCAGTTTTGAATAGACCCAAGTGAGCTGCTTGAAGAGTGGCTACCCATGGAACCTAACCTAACCCTCTAACCCGCAGGAGTGTTTGCATACAAAACACCAATTATCTCAAAAAGTAATTATATATATTTTTTAAATTTAACCGTGACTTTATTAGTTACAGATTTCTTAACATTTCCCTCGAAGGTCGAAATGGGTTCTGACTTTTAGTTTTTGTTCTGTCATTTGTTTTGTCATAATTTTAGCACTTGACATTTTGTGTGTGATTTTATTTTTTTTTTAACTTAAAGTTTTACTAACTTTTAGTCGCCCGATCTATTCGAAATGTTTTTAATTAGTTCCTCTTCATTAGCTTTTCAAAAAAATCGTATCATAATTATTGTTTTTTTACACCTAAACCGCCAAAAATGCCCAGAGGCACTCTTCACCTTTTTGCACCTGGTTCCTAAACTTAATTTGCAAATTAGTTTCTGATTGCTATTCTGAGTTTATTGGGTCATAATTACCGTAAAAAAAATTATTCGACAACTTTTTTTTAACTTTTTAAAGTTTGCGGGTTAGAGGGTTAAACGTTTGTTTTGTACTGCTGTTTAGAAAGTAGTTATTTTACCCACCAGAAGTAATCTATTGGACAGTAGCCGGAGGAGGGTTTGATTACAATCGGTTTCTTCGGACTAGCTATTAGACAGTCTATTTGTAATCTATGTAGGGTAAATGACCCTAGGACACGTATATGTTAAAATAAGTAGTCTCGTAACTAATTATATAACTAGTTGTCACATTAAATCATACGCAAAATCACTAATTCGGGATGTGTCTCCCAGTGCTGCTGGGAGACACATCTATAAAAATATTTTTTTTTGTTGTTTCATTGACTATATGTACCCAGTCTAGTAGTGAATTTTGTATATAAACTTTTATGCAGACATACTCGTGCTACACGCAGAGAAAAAATATAGTTGGGCATGGTTACTGTAACCATTTCAATATTGTTACAAGTTTTTTAACTATATTATAGTCACAGTAACCATTTACATGATTGTGGTAACCATAATATGGTTAACTTACGATTCACTTGATTGTCTCAACCATATATATGGTTACAGTAAACATATATATGTTTGTGACAACCATTTATTAGATGAAGGACTTATCATATTATGGTGCTCTTGGCTTAAGGCTTATCATAATCTGAGAACAACATATTATGATAAAACTATTCATCATAAATATGGTTGCCACAAACATATATTTGTTAACTGTAACCATATATATGATTGATACAATCATGTGAATCGTAAGTTAACCATATTATGGTTACCACAATCATGTAAATGGTTACTGTGACTATAATATAGTTAAAAAACTTGTAACACTATATAAATGGTTACAGCAACCATGCCCAATTATATTTTTTCTCTGCGTGTATGCAATATTGTACAAGTGCTAAATACCAGTGTTTATAATTCCAATTGTTTGCTGTTGCTGCATTTGTTGCTTGCATTATTTTTAAACTCCCACTCACAAATTTGAAAATAAATAGTGTAAACTATTGACTGATATTCGTGCATTTAACAATACACAAATATGAAACATACATGCACGTGAAAGGATGTTGGTTTTATTTAGCAAACAATGAATTCGGCATGCATGCCTTCACAAAATTTACTGTATGTGTTTATAAGTTATCCTTATAAGGAAAATATATTTTTACATATAAACACATGCATTTGTTTATTGTATGAGTATGATGTGCAAAAAATGTTGCAATAAAATATGCTACTGCTGCCAATATTGTTTCGACATAATGAACATTTAACGATTGACTGAACATTTATATTGTATGTATGAACATTAGTATATAGCACAACAATTTTTACACACAATATCCATATATTTAGGTGATAATGTTGCAAAAGCCTTTTCACTTAGCCATCGCAAAATACACTCATTCGTGCAATTGCAACTTTGTGTGACGAGGGAATAGTTGCATTATAGTTTCATGTTTTGAGTCTATTATATGGAAAATTGAATAAACATAAGCTTTAATTGCGTGCAGCAGTTATCCAATGATTAAATGCACATTTCATTGATATTTATAGCATATTTTCGTTTCCTCCATAGAAATAAATTGTAATGTGGTGTGAAATATCCTTGATTATGACTTTGATAGCATGATGGTTCTCAGTTTACAATTTGTTGCTAGATATTTTGTATGTGGGGGATTCAGAACTTATTGGGGTATCTAAAATTGTCATTCCTTATTAATTTACGGCTTTGCAATTTTAGAACAAATAGGTTAATTTAAAAATTCGATGTGAAATGGGTTGAACTACCCTTTCAGATCAACCGAAATATTCGAAAATACTCTTACAAAATACAGCTATTGCATAATAATTTAAAACTTTTTTTTTCAATTATTTGATTTTTTGGTGAAAAAATTTTTATTTAAATTTTTAAAAATATTTTAAGTTTTTTTTTTTAGTGCCAAAATTTATTGGTGTACAAAATTGTCCGATAATAAATTATTTTTTGTGAAAAAATTTTAATTATTTTTAGTGCAAAAATTTTAAGCCAAAAATTTATTTTTTTAAATTTATTGGTGAACAAAATTGTCCGACAATAATTTTTTTTTTATGAAAAAAAAAATTCGTGTTAAAAATTATTTTTCCCGATTATGACCCATTGTAGGTCCGACTTACTATGGTGTTATATACGTCGTTGCGTTGGTTTTTGAAATATCTATCATTAGATATTCATATTGTCTAATAATGACTTAGTAATCCAGATATATGTAGATCAAAAATAGATAAAAAAGATGGAGGTTGTTCTGATTTTTTCTTTATATCTCAGCCATTTGCGATTTTCTCGATTTCAAATAGGAATCGAACCAGGTATATAGCGGATATATTGATGTATGAATCATTAGGGTGGCCCTTTATAAACGAAAGTTGGATTTTGGCCATTCTCACCCTCCAGTTTGGTGAACATTAGCAAAAAAATCATCCTGAAAAAATTTTAGGTAAATCAGTTGCGGTTAAGCAAGCCCTCTGAAGTTTTGAGATGTATTTACAAGGGTAAAAAATGCATTTTTTCAGTTTTTGTAAAAATTTTGCCATTAAAAAATTACTTTTGCAATTTAATTTAAAATAATAGAAATGTGTACGTAACTGTAGTTCTAATGAGACATAAAAAACAGAACTTGGTCAAAAAATGTTAAAGTTATTAAAAATTCGCCAGGCCATTAACGTGTCTCAGGCAACTAGAACAAGAAATGTAGGAACAAAATTAACATATTTTGATAAATATTAAAATAAAAGCTAATTTTTACTTAAAATATATCCATATTTACTTGTATATGAGTTGTTGCTTTCGTAGGATACCGTTAACCTATTCGCAGGTATGACCAAAAAAAAATTTTTTAACGGCAGTTTCAAAACTCCATTTTAAAATTTTGTTAAACAAATTTCAGAATTTTTTGATCATCTCATTGGGATTTATTGAGAATATAATAGGGAATTAAAATGAGAAAAAATTATGAAAATATCTCTTATAGTTTTTCCGTACCTGCGATTTAAATTTTGAAATTTTCGAGAAATTAGATATGTATATATTTCTTCATTTTCTATTGGAAATTTTATTCAAAAAAATAAAAAAACATTCAGAAATTAAGGGAAAACAACAAAATCATAATCTATAAGTTTATATATAAATATAAAACTGCAACATATTGCAGAAACATTTGTTTGTATCTAAATCTCCACATTATACTACACTTTTATTTGTTTCTGTGACTTTTAAAATACCCTCAACTTGTGTAGTCAGTCATTGTTATGCCGCTAATGCAGCAATATGGTTGTTCAAGCAACACACTCGTTTAGTTTCTAACTACAATGACTCATTAAAATATAAAACAGGAACGTAAACATTTTTGTAAATAAAAACAAATACTCACAAACACATGCCCAAAAAAAGCCACATACCAAGAGAGTTAAATTTCCAACCACATCCTTCCGTTTTAAAACATGCCTGGCATATTGTTTAAATATTTTTATTTTTATGTATATGTGGGAGTGAGAGAGTTTTATACTCTCTTTTTTGTTGCTTTTAAATGAATCGATGCTCTTGGCGTTGGTGTTCGTGTAAAAAATTCGTATTTTGTTAAATGGTCGTATGAGAGAGAGCTTTTTTGAAAATGCGTGAGCAAGAAATGTTAGTTTTAACGTGATATTAAACCGTTTAACATGTGTTTCGCTAAAAACCGGTAAAATTTTAATCTGAAAATATGATAAATCTTAAATGGGATAAATAATTTATTAAAATAGATTTATAAATATTGAAATAAATATTAAAATTTATATAGAAACATTGGAAAAAACACAAATGTAATAAAACGTAATAATAAAATTGCAAACAAATTAAATAATACAGAAAATTAAATCCTTGTTGTCTATTTTATCATTTATATTCTCAAATATAGAAACTGTTTCTGCCAAGTTTATGTAAAACTTTTTTTATTGCCGCTTTTTCTACTGTCTTCCTCTCTAGAGCATTTTGGTATTTTTTTGGCAAATAATAAGAAAATAAAAGTGAAAAAGAAATAAAAAGTCCAATAAAAAAATTATAAAATGCAAGTCAAAAAAATCATAATATTCTATAACCTCCTCCACAAAAAATGTCCCATCGCAGCAAATATGAAGCAATAAAATGTAAAATAATAACAACAACATCATTATCAAATATTGTCGTTGCTTTATGAGGATAACTCTAGCAACAAAACGTAAGAAGGATTATCTCATGCTTATATAAGAAGAGTCATGCTTTTGGTGTGCAGCTGAAGTCCTGTTAAAGTAAGTTTTTCTTTTAAATTATGGTTTAAAAATAAATTCAAAAAAACATCTCTTGCTCTTAATTAATCCACTATATTGAGTTATTTTAGTTTAGTATATTTATTCTAAGCAAAAAAAAAAAAATTAAAAAAGGGCCCTTTTTTAAAAAAAAAATTGATTTTGCAAAAAAAGTCAAAAATTGCTTATTTTGAGCTACAATACATTTATTTTGATAGATATCCCATTTGTATCCCACTAAGCGACCAAATATGGTTGGGCACTATCTTATTATGGTTGAGCTACAACAACGATTGTAGAATATTTTTATATTATGATTACCATTACACAAATAATTATAACAAGGGATCAAATTATGATAAAGTAGGATCATATTATTGAGTGGATTCCGCTACAAAACAACTGCTTATCTTTTGAGACCAAAAACGAATTAAGCCAATTTCGGATACACTGTTCTGAAATGAACAAGGTAAGATTTATTTTACATTTTTCTTTTTTCCTGTTTTATATTAAAACTTTTCGGTTTTGGGAGGATCCGGGCCTGATTTAAACGAATGGGTTATGTTGATTTTCAGGACATCGGTCGACTGCGGCTTATTGCCATAGACCTACCTCAAATAATAGTATATATTTTTGCTTTTCAATAAAACCAGTTTCTTAAAATGCAATTATTGTTGATTATTATTTATTTCTGCCAATATCCTGATAAACACATGCGACCTTATGTATCAGTGGTCCATTAACATACATGTCCTTAAAACTTTAATTTTATTCCTTTGTATATGTATAAGATGGAAATGTGCAATAAGACAGAAAAAGTTTTCTTTTCAATTGTTCTTTTTTTAACATCAAATGTCAACATATCTTTATTTTTTGGATGGAATTTTCTTTGTCATTGTCAATGTAGTTGCCGTTATTGCAGTTTTTCTGTTTAACATGTAAAACAAGTTAGTTACAAGTGTATTGAAGCCATCTCCTCCCTTATCATTTCTTTGAAATGAACTAATGGAAATATAAGAATGTGTACATTAGGGTGGCTCCAAAGTTACGTCATATAGAAACAAAATACTGAATATTAGCAAAATAGATTAAGATTTAGAGGTTGTTCATTTTATTTGATGTAAGAAAAAACCAAAAAGTTCTATATAAAGGTCACCCTAGTGTACATGAGTGTGAAGGAGTAAAAGTGTCTTTGAACATGAATAAGCTGCTCCAATCAACAATCATCTTGTTTTCTTTATTCCTAAAGTCTTGTTCTCATTTTCGGTTAAACTATTTTTCATTTTCAAAATACTTGCTTTACTCAGTCTTTTAAAAAATATTAACGATGTTTAAATTCTATGAAGAGGAACAAAATCATTGCGAACTACAGCAACGGCATCAATAACGACTGCAAATAGATAAGATAAGTCAGTAATCGTTGAAGTTTTTTTTAACTTGTTGAGATTTTTATTGAATATTATTTACCAAATCAAAATAAGTAAAACTTTTAAATGGTTAGACAAGGAAGAAGGAAAGAGGAAATATAATAATACTCTTACACACATTTTGATAAGAGTACTGTTTAACAAGTAAATTGCGCTTGTAGGGTAGAAGAATGGTCATGTACAACTTTTTTTAATACAATCTCTTATAATAGACGAAAAATATATATATAACTAGCTGTCCCGGCAAACGTTGTTCTGCCATAGCTCATACAAAGTTTGAAGACTCTCACTATAATAGTACTCCAGATATGCAATAATAAACGTTTACTTCATATGGGAGGTGCCACGTCCATTGTACCTATATAGCTCAATTGTGAATCCAAACCATCTAGGGACCCACTCAAACACATACAACAAATTTCATCGAAATCGGCCCAGCCGTTAAGGAGGAGTTCAGTTACTAACACACGTACAGAAGAATTATATATAATTCTTCTGTACGTATAAAGATATATATATATAAAAATGAAATGGTCCATGATTTTTATACCCTACACCACAATAGTCGGGAGGGTATTATGCGTTTGTGCAGATGTTTGTAACGCCCAAAAATATTAGTCGATTAAACGATGTCCGTCCGTCTGGTCGGCTGGCTGGCTGTCCATGTAAAACTTGTGCGCAGAGTATAGGTCGCAATTTTGAAGATATTTCGATCAAATTTGGTACATATTATTTTTTCGGCCCAAGGACCAAGCCTATTGAAACTGGCAGAAATCGGTCCATTATTTCACCTAGCCCCGATACAAATGTCCTTCCGAAATTGGACTTTATCGGTCATAAATGTTTAATTTATATATGTGTCTACACAAATTCCACTCCAAATAAGTTTTGTATACACAAAATTCATGTCACCAAATTTTGTTGCAATCGGTTCATAATTAGCCATAGCTCCCATATAGACCCGCTTCCGAAAATCACTTTAACGTGCGTAAATCTCTCCAAAATATTAGTATACACACAAAATTCAACATATTTAACTTGAATATAGACATAACTCACACGTACTAATTTCATGGTGATCGGTCCATAATTGGTCATAGCTCCCATATAAGGCCCACTTCCGAAAATCACTTTAACGTGCATAAATCGCTTAAAAATGTTGGTATACACACAAAATTCAACATAGCTAACTTTAATATAGACATAAATCACACGACATAATTACATGGTGTTCGGTCCATAATTGGTCATAGCTCCCATGTTAGGCCCACCTTCGAAAATCACTCAAAAATATAAATTATTGAAATTTTAAAAGAAAAATGTTTTTGCTCTTTTACTTAGTGTAGGGTATTATATGGTCGGGCTTGACCGTTTTTTATTCGATTCGACATTTTCAGGAGATGGTTGTAAAGAAAAAAGATTAAAAAATTCCGGGTAAAACACTTTTTTTGTGAGTCCAGTCAACTGTAATAAAAAAAGCTCCGTAAAGTATACAGTACAAATTTAGATATTTTATTTGCAAATAAATAAGAACAGGCTGGTGTGCGTGGGTTGGAAAAAATTGAAGAACTAACATTAGTAAATGCTACCGGGCGAAGCTGGTTTTAAATATTTTTAGGTGAACATTTAAAAATATTTTAAATTTTCTGTATTTTTTTTTAAATAAAAAAAAATTGTGAAAACAAGTAAGAGAGCTATATTCGGCTGTGCCGAATCTTATATACCCATCTATAAAACATATACCCAAATAAAATTTAAACAAAATTTAAAATTTTTTCGAAATTGTTTTTTATTTTTTAAATTTTAAGCATTTATTTTTTGGAAAAAAAAGTTATTACAAAAAAAATGTTTTTAATGAAAAAAAAATTCGAGTTAAAATATATTTTTCCCGATTTTGACCCATTGTAGGTCCAACTTACTATAGCCTTATATATATACATCGTTGCAATGGACTTTGAAATATATATCATTAGATATCCATATTGTCTATATTAATGATTTAGTAATCCAGATTTAATGAAAAATAGGGCAAAAATCGAGGTTGTCCCGGTTTTTTCCATATATCTTAGGCATTTGTAGTCCGATTTTAAATAGCAACCGTGCCGGGAGAATTCCAAATATATTGATGTATCAATCACGATTGTAATTTATTTGGGGGCTACGGAAAGTTGATTTCAACATACAGACGGACAGACAGACGGACATGGCTATATCGACTTCGCTATCTACTAAATGTAGAAATAAGAAACGGACACTCATGGTGAAGGGTATAAAAATGGAGAAATCAAATGAATGAAATGTAACATGACATGAAATAATTAAAAAATTAAAAGGCTAATTATTCGAACAATTTGTATGTCAAAGTCAGGAGAAAAGCAAACAGACAAAATTTAAATTCGTCTGCTTCTATAATGGCCTTAGGGATAGAATCTCTCTATAATGAAACCTACAACGAAGCATGAAACACAAACTTGAAGTTTGAATATAAAATTGTCCGCATTCCCTACTGCCTCATAATTTTAGTTACTTGGAAAATGACAATAAAACTGCATGGAAAAATAAAATTTAGGAAAAGTTATAAAAAGAAACAAATACTAGGAAATTGGCAACAAAATTTACAATTGAACTGTTTTATTAAAACAGAATGGAGGGTGAAGTAGGTGTATATGTTGCAACAATGTATTATAAGTATTGCAACAGAAAAGGCAAAGGAATTTTAACAAAAATTTCAACTGCATTTTTTGCTGGCATGTTTATTTTTCTACTACAGGCGAATACAATAAAAAAAGACAAAAGCGCAAGAGACAAGAAAAAAATTCCCAACATATTTTCTACGTGCAGACACTTATTCACACATTTACTTGTACCTGATGTAACCAACCATTCATTCATTCAGTCCGCCATCCATCAGTCTTGAAAGTCAAATCATATTGTCTCAACTTTTTAGCATTCAATACTGTGAAAAAAGAATAGCATTTCGGTTTAGCACAAGGTTCGATTAAAGAAATTTAATGGAAATCAATATTAACTTAAAAAATTTGTATGGAAATCACTGCAAAACATCAAAATTTTTTTTACAAAATTTGTTGGTTTATTTTACAGACTCCTAATAAAATACATAATCTAACTTATGGAAAACAAGTATGTTTTAATTAGTAGAGCTTTTTGAATTCGTTGTTACCCTATTAGAACTGTTGAATTGAATATTTTGCCTAACATTCCAAATGAGGTTTCCTTACATATAAGACTTTATGTGACAGTTTTATAGGTTCATTTTTTCCTTTTTTTTTGTAAATAAAACACAACATTGTTTATATGTCTGTAGATTTCTTGCACTTGCTACAACTTTCTATACTGGGACTTGGAAATGTGTTGCAAGTTATTTTTTTTTTCAAAGACTTATTTTAAACTTAAGGATCAAGTTGCATTGAAACCTAAAGACATGCACGACAAAACAACATACATTTCTACTTTTTCTAGCTTAAAATATTTTTTTTTATAACTTCAACAGTCTACAACATTTTTCTTTTGTTAAAGTAAAAAAAAAAAATTATTTTAAAAAAATAACTTTTTTTAAAACCAGCAACTTTACAAAAGTTTCTAAAGAAAAGGTAGAGAAAGAAATATAGTAGGTCTTAAGGAAAACGAAAAAGAAGTGGTATTAAAAGGAAGTTGCTAACGAACAAGAAGCATGCAATGCTATTTCTATATAAAAAAAAACGAAATAATATAAAGATGTATTTATTACAATACACGTATACTAGAGTGTCCCTTAGAATTACATTTTTTGATATTTTGACACGGTACCCCCTGAAAACTTTCGTAATGACCTAAAATACCACCAAAAAAATTTTAGCTTGTTCTAAGAAGGGCAACCCGTGCCGACTTTCGATTTAGTTTTGAGGTGCATTTACAAGGGAAAAAATTAATTTTTCTAATTTTTTTTTAAATTTTTGCCATTAAATAATTACTTTTGCAATTTAATTTAAAAAAATGCGTACGTAATTGTCGTTCTAATAAGATATAAAAGACAAAAATTGGTTAAAAAATGTTAAAGTTATTAAAAAATCGCCAGGCCATTAACGTGTCTCAGCCCACTAGAACAAGAAATGTAGGAACAAAATTAACATATTTTGAGAAATATTAAAACAAAAGTTTATTTTTACTTAAAATATATCCATATTTACTTAATATGAGTTTTTATCTTCATAGAATACAGTTAACCTATTCGCAGGTATAGCCAAAAAAAAAATATTTTTTTTAACGGCAGTTTCAAAACTCCAATTTCAAATTTTTAAAAATTTTGTTAAACAAATTTCAGAATTTTTTGATCATCACATGGGGATTTATTTACAACGTAATAGGGAATAAAAATTTGAAAAAAGTATGTCAATAACTCTTATAGTTTTTCCATACCTGCGATATAAGTTTTGCGATTTTCGAGAAAATATAATTTTTTGGCCATATTTTGGCGAATGAGCCCAATTTCCTTACTGTTATTAATATTAAGTAAAATCTGTTCAGAATATTATAGTCCAGGTAATTTTAAATATAGTCTGAAAGTTTTCCTAAAATCGGAAAACGTTAACCCTTAAATCGTGAAGGTCAAAAGTAAAATTTTTCAATATTTGGAATTTCTAATGGAAAGATAGCGAAATGTTATATGTTTTTTGGCCGATTTTGATGAAACTTAAGAAAAATATAACATGAAGTCTAGTATTTACAATAACAGTACAAACATGGAAATTATCCCTTAAGAGCACTTCGGGTTCAAATGACTGTGTTTATTATGGTGGCCCTTATTATGATTTGCTCGCAGGCTCTTCATTAACTAAAAACCAAATACTGAAAATCGCACGTTTTATTTACATATTTAAAAAAAAAATTATATTAAATCAAAAATTAAGTTTTTAAAAAAAATTTCACACATCAATTTAAGCAATGATTTGAAAATGCGGGACTTTTTAAAATTTTTAGCTTTTACCTACTTTGTAACATTTGTACAATATAAATTTATCCAAAGTATTGGCTATTTTTAGCTATGAACTTTTCCCATCTTTCTGGCAACATATGGATTCCGAGCCAAAAGAACTGCTCATATTTTGAGGCCAAGAATGAATCAAGCCAATTTCTGATACTCTATTCCAAAGTGAAGCATATCATAGAAAAAGCGTTTCGAATTGATCTAAACAAATAGTAGTCGGACGGGGCACGGTCTGGGCTATAAAGCGGTTGAGGCAAAACTTCCCAACCACTACATTCTAAATAATATAATGAATCAATTTTTCATCTCAAAGGAAATTATTTTCCTTTAGCGTTCAAGCATTATTTCAGAAATACAAAATCGTCATTCAAGGTGTCTCGGCTTCAATTCTCTTCTTTTGGATGAATCCTGCTGCTCGCAAAGGATTTGAAAATGGTGCTTGAGAAGATCCAAATGATTTTGCAAGCTCTTATTCAGTTTGACAACAATCTTCATGAAGCAATGCCTCCAATACTTGGACTTCAAACTAGCCTGGGCGATCTTTGACTTCTGTGTAAAACTTACCACTTCTGAGCCGCACACACCATCTCTCACACGTTGAAACCGATGGAACTCAAAAAAGCAAAACTTCCCGCATATGATTTGTTGGCATAAACTTCTACATTTTCAAAACAATATAAAAACTTTGTATGGTTTACACTGTACCCTTCAAAATGATATATAAGCTATTAGCAACAAAAACCGCGTTTAAAAGATATGCAACCTATTGTAAATCCCGCATTTCTAAGTCAATAACATTTATTAAAAACATTTTGTTAAAAAATTTTAAAGGTAAAATTTGGAATTTGAGACATGCTTGAAAGTTTATGATATTTTTGGTATTAAAATGGGATATCGTTTTGAGAAATTTTATATATTTATTGAATTTGACCCTAAACTTCAAACAAAAAATATACAACCTTTCAATATTATACGATTTGGCTAAAATTTTTAATATTTGGTTGTTACTTGACTTGGCAAATCCAGAAAGTTCAAAATAGGGAACACCCTGATATATATGTATAAAAACGCATGAATATGACATTCCACCATACATCGTCTAAGCATGCGAGAGAGTTTTTGCTAGAGTTTTTACTTACTTTGTGTCACATTAGCCAAGTGCCGGTTGCTTGCATCCCGTATATATAAGTATGTGAGCCAACAACCTGCTGTTTGCAACTAACATTTATTCATACACCGACACTTCTGCTGCAAAACTTACTTGAAATGAATGCAAAATGCTGTTCATTTTTCTTTTGCTGCTGCTGTGCATTTATTATCCAACATATATGTACTATGGATGTAGTACATTCTAGGGCTCTCTAGAGTACCATACGGTATTGAGTATCTTGTAACAAGTAGCAACATTCGCACATATAAATAAGTATTAAAGTGTGTGCATTTTATTATATAAATTAATTTATTTTGTATGTAACAATGTGTAAATAGCTGCTACTTTTTGTCTTTTGTTTCCCTTAAGACTAAATTGAAAGTTCTCTCACAAGTGAATTGCTTACTTTATACATCCCAGGTAACTTAGCTTGAAGTTATTTGTCACTTTAGTGGCTCAATATAATGCAGAGTGTACATATGCACTTAAAATTTTGTATATTGCTCTTTAGAAAGTAGTTATTTGGAGTAGTTTATTGGAGAGTTAGTGGTCGCACTATTTGAAACAAAAAGTAGCCTCTTCGACTTTTTTCGAATTTTAAAAAGTCGTCTTTTTGACTTTTGCTATTTTTGTAAAGTCGTGTTTTTCTATTTTAGTTTAAAAAACATTGTTGAGAAATCGCATTTTATAAAATGTTTACATTCAAAATTAAAAATAAAAAATATACTTTTTCGACATTTATCGTCTATTCAATTTTTTTGGGATAACGTTCGACATTTTTTCCTACCAAAAAGTCGATTGTTTGAACTATCGACTTATAAACTCCAATCGAATATTAGCCTCTACCTACTACTCGTACTCGATTAATTAAATAGTAAGTCAAGTAACCAGTTATATATCTAATAAGGTAACTTACTCTATTTCGGCAGAATCACCCAAAACTGTTGGGAGCATTTTCACAGTATATTGGAGCTCACTTACTTTCACACATTAACAAGTATTAGTTGGCAAATCCCCGCCTAATTGTCCATTTGATAATTTATTTTTTTGTTGTTCCGCTTGTTGCACGTATGTTGGATATTTTAACAATGTAGGTGGCATCTTTATCTTGTTGTGGGTGTTAATATGGCTGTTGTTATGGTATTTATTATTTTCAATGACACGCCTTTTTACCTTATCTGCCTGGTAGTTGTCTGTTATACGTACGTTTGTGGTGTTGTTTGTAGCGCCCAAAAATTATTAGTCTAATATCCACCTTTAAAGTATACCAATCAACTTTGAATTATTTTCTAGGACGATTTGAAAATGCCCGTCTATTACTCGGGCTGTCCATTTTCACTGGATATTGAAGTTTTATACCTTTTTGTTAACTAAATTTTTTAAGAATTTAAAAAAGTACCATTTTACAGCATTCAATTAAAATTTCCGTAACGGGTTTAGTTATCCGATAGACGTAAAATTTTTCAGCATTTAATTTTAGCTACTAAAAAACAAAATAAGTCCATTATAAAGCCAATCTATTTTTTAGGTCATATTTTGAAGATATTTGGATACATGGTTTTTTTCACACAAATTAAAATTGGTTAAAATCGGTCAATTATTTATTTAAGCCAACATACAAATGTCCTCCTGAAATAAGAATTTTGCTCTGATAAAAGGCCTTAATAAGACAAAACAACAAAAATAAGTCTTAATAAAAATTTCACCATATAATTTTAGAAAGATTGGTCTTTAATTTACAATAGAACTTTATCCGGAATTCTCTTAGTTACACCAATATTGATGTAAAATTGGGTATATTTCTACATATACTTATGTATTACAAACATATATATGATTGTTACAACCATGTTAATGTTGACACAATCATATTATGGTTACCGCAATCATATACATGATTACAGTAACCATAATATTGTTAGAAAAACCTTGTGAAAATGTGGTTTATTCTATAGTTAATTCTATTGCTTAACCTAGTGTTTATAAAAAACCAGTTTGTCGGTTAACCGAAATTTGGCCCTTTTTAGAAAACCGGGTTTTCGGTTAAATGACATCGAAAAAATCGGTTAGAAAATATAAAATGTCCAATAAGGTATACATAACTTTAAAATTAAACGATGTCCGTCCGTCTGGCTGGCTGGCTGTCCATGTAAACCTTGTGCGCAGAGTACAGGTCGCAATTTTGAAGATAATTCGATCAAATTTGGTACATATCATTTTTTCGGCCCAAGGATGAAGCCCATTGAAACTGTCTGAAATACGGCGATTATTTCAACTAGCCCCCATACAAATGTCGCTCCACGCAATTTGTGAAGATACATTTATAATTTGTTACGATCGGCCCATAATTAGTCATAGCTCCCATATAGACCCGCTTCCGAAAATCACTTTAACGTGAATAAATCGCTTAAAAATGTAGATATAAATCACACGACCTAATTTCATGGTGATCGGTCCATAATTCGTCATAGCTCCCATATAAGGCCCACTTCCGAAAATCACTCAAAAATATAAATTATTGAAATTTTAAAAGATAAATGTTTTTGCTTTTTACTTAGTGTCGGGCTTGACCGATCATGCTTTCTTACTAGTTTAATTAAATATTTGATAATTTTGAAATTTATTATCACATTAACATTCTGATATGAAACAGAAAATATTTCAAGTCCCTAAAAGGACCTATAAAATGCAAACGCACTTCTTCTTAGCTGTGATTAATTGTCATTATATGTATATCATACCAAATAATTAATAAAACTCCATTATAAGATTTCAAAAATATTTCAAATCATGGATTTTAGAACGTTTTTTGTCTCTCCTGTAATATTTCTGAAAAGGACTTTGTACATTAATTAATGAAATAAAATTTTAAGAACAAAGCACACTCGTGAAGTCAAATTTATTGAAGTAAGGTATGTATGTACATCAAATTCAATTCAACGTTTGTTAAAATCATCATTAAATTTTTAATGAATCACTATTAAGATTTAGCTTAACTTCTGGAATTATTCGGAATTTTAATTTTTAAAAGTAAGTAAACTCATCGTCCTCTACTATTTAGAATCATTGTAATTCTTAAAAATATTAATCTAAAGATGTCTGTATTGTAAATCAGCAGTTTAGGTTTCAAATCAGACCAATAATGTGTATACAATGAATATAAAAATGTACAAAAACATGAGATTTATTGATTTTTGTCCCAAATTTTAAAAATCGGTTAACCGAGTGATAAAAACCGGATAAACCGGTTAACCGAAAATCAACATTTTAAATTAACCGGTTTGCAAAATCCGAGATTTCGAAGAAAAACCGGTTTTTCGGTTAACCGGTTTATAAACACTACTAGATAGATATTTGTTTACTATATGAGAACATAAATACGTCTTATTCCTATTCACTTGGAGTAGGGTATTATATAGTCGGGCTTTATCGACTTGTTTAATAATCTAGTCGTACTTTGTAGGTCATTGTTGTTGAGTCTTGACTTGTTTGGGTTTCTTGTTTTTAAGATTTTTTTGCTGTCGTCACATGATAATAATAACTATTTAAGCGTTACTAATGGTTACTAAACAATTGTTAAAATGTTTTTTTTTTATTATTAAATTATTGTTGTTTTCTCATCCGTTGTTGGTTTTTCATGCTTCATATAGCCTAATGAATTTACCAGGTAATTTGAAATAATTTAATTAACTATTTAAGGTAATAATTTTCTATGTAACTTATTAAGTCATAAGTTAATTTTTTAGCACTAATTTGTTATATTAATGGCTTAGAACACGAATTCAAACTTTAGGGTATAAGTTGGACAACATTACATAACTAAATTGTTATATGTAGTTTTTCTTCATTTAGGAGCTGCATTTTAAGCAATTTGACATTCATTCAGAAACTGTGGAAATATTTATATAAATTTTGAGGTTTTCACTTTAATTTAATGGGAGTAAAGAAAGAACTGATCATAAACAGAATTTCAGAAAAAAGATTATTACAATAATTTATAAAGTCTTAATGACTGATTCGCACATAGCTCAATGTATACATTTTTAATTTTCATCTAAAGCTTAATTTTTATCAATTTGTTCTATATTTAATTTTAAATTTTTCAAAGAATTTTAATTACCATCCCGTTATTTTTTCAAAAGCAAAATACAATTTCTTAATTATATTTAAGCCATTTACTTAAATATATAATAATCCTTTTAATATTAAACAATGCCTTTATTTCACAGAATTTTGTTTTTGTTAAAGACAAACATTTCCATAGTTATCAGAAAAAGAAATACATACAAATACAAGATTTGTGTATTTAAATGAAGATTTCAATAGCTGCTGTTAAATACTTAATACTATAATATTTGTAAATACTTATTTACAATTGTAATTGTCAGAATTAAGTATTCAACAAATGAAATTCTGAATATGAATAATTTATTGAATTTTGACACACTCTTATACTCAAACATTTATTTATTAAATATTGCTGCACGAACAGATAATTGATGCTTTTTATGTGATTTTTTACATTTCATCACTTATTGAGCAACAAAAATATTTTCACTTAAATTTTCAATTCAATTGTAGCCAATCAATCTTAATTAAAACTTTCAACAATTTCCAATAAATATATACGAGTATGCAATTCATATAATCCTTTAAAAATAATTCACAATTTATTATACAATTCTTTTTATATTTGTTCATTCTATCAAAATAGCAGTGGTTCATATGTAATTTTGCAGATATTGCTGGATTCATTTTAAAATAAAAATTTATTACACAGTAATGGACACTGAAAAAAGTGCAAAAAAAAAACAAACGTTACAGAAAACACTAAAAACCGTGAACACATAAATGAACAACAATTAAACTTAAATACACTTATACTACATTTAATCATTCATAAACAAGTGCAGAGCACTGCACTTGTAAATATACGCAGAGAAAAAAATATAGTTGTACATGTTTACTGTAACCATTTCATCATACTTACGAGCTTTTTGACAATATTATGGTCACTGTAATTATTTATATGATTGCTGTAACCATAATATGGTAAAGCTGCCATTCACTTGATTGTAGCAATCATATATATGATTGCAGCAAATAAGTATATGTTTGTGACAATATTTTTTATGATGATGGATTGTACAATATTACGTTGTACTCGGCTTATATATATCATAATCATGAACATGATTGTCATAAACATATATTTATTCACTAGAATCATATTATGGTTACCACAATCATATAAATAAATAACAATCAAGTGAATGGTGACTTAAACCTATCATATACATAGTTACGGTGACTATAATATTGGTAAAAATCTTGTAAAAATTTTGAAATGGTTAAATTAAACATGTACAAGTATATTTTTTCTCTGGGTGTAGAAATTTTAATACACTGTAAAAAATACAACATTATTATCTGAAAAAAGAACAGCAACCATAGAAACATCATCAAACGGTACATACTAATAGTACTTCAATTTGTATTAGAATTTTACAATTTTAGCCACATCCTCCAACTTTCAATGAGCTGCTCTTGTTGTATTTAGTAATTTGTTTTGTTGTCATTTGCTAAATGTAAAAGTATCTTCACAAAAAACTGAGTATTACAAAAGAAGTGATAAAGAAGCAGCAATAAGCGAATGGTGATACTACACCATTTCTAATTGTATTTCAGAATTTGCTAATTGCATTTCGGAGAATTTCTAATTATATTTCAGAAAATTCCAACTGAATTTCAGAATTTTCGATTTATATTTCATGAATTTCTAATTGTATTTCAGAAATTTCTAATTGTATTTCAGAATTTTTAGTTTATAATTAAAAAGTTTTTAATTGTATTTCAGAATTTTCAAATGATAGATATTTCAAAGTCCATTGCAACGATGTATAATAAGGCCTACTATGGGACAAAATCGGGAAAAATATTTTTTAACTCGAATTTTTTTCATCAAAAAATTGTTTTCTCATAATTTTTTTTATACCCTACACCACCATAGTGGGGAGGGTATAATGCGTTTGTGCAGATGTTTGTAACGCCCAAAAATATTAATCTAACACCCACCTTAAAGTATACCGATCGACTTAGAATCACTTTCTGAGTCGATTAAACGATGTCCGTCCGTCCGTCTGGTCCGCTGGCTGGCTGTCCATGTAAACCTTGTGCGCAGAGTACAGGTCGCAATTTTGAAGATATTTCGATCAAATTCGGTATATTCCATTTCTTCGACCCAAGAACTAAGCCTATTGAAACTGGCTGAAATCGGTCCATTATTTCACCAAGCCCCCATACAAATATCCTTCCGAAATTGGACTTTATCGGTCATAAATGTTTAATTTATATATGTATCTCCACAATTTTCGCTGAAAATAAGTTTTGTATATACAAAATACATGTCACCAAATTTTGTTACAATCGGTCCATAATTAGTCATAGCTCCCATAGCTTCCGAAAATCACTTTAACGTGCATAAATCGCTTAAAAATGTTGGTATACTCACAAAATTCAACATAGTAAACTTTCATATAGACATAAATCACACGACCTAATTTCATGGTGATCGGTCCATAATTGGTCATAGCCCCCATATAAGGCCCACTTCCGAAAATCACTCAAAAATATCATTTACTTGGTGTAGGGAATTATATGGTCGGGATTGACCGACCATACTTTCTTACTTGTTTTAAAGTATAATTTTGTGAAGGATATATAAGATTCGGCACAACCGAATATAGCTCTCTTACTAGTTTTAATTGTGTGAGGCTGCCGGTGTACTTTGTAATTAGTTAATAGCCTTGAATTTTCTGTATAGCAAATTATTTGCACCGATTTTGTTCTCAGTTTCCTTTTATGTTCTTTACATTTTCCTTCATAGTTCCAGTTGCTCATTCATATAGTTTATGCCACAACAAAGAGGAGAAGTAGCTACGATAATAGCTACGATAATAAGGAAAAAAACTTTATACAATAATCTGTTTCTTTTAAAGCATTGTATCTGTACTTCATGTATGTATTTCATTTGTTGAAATACTTGTGTATTAAATGTATTTATACGCTCATCAGATGGGATTGTGAGGTAAATAAATCTTTTAATGCATATAATTGATGTTGTATAAATAAATTGAGATCTTGTGGCATTAAAAAAACATTATCAGCTACGGTTGTGTTCATGTACTTGTTCACAGGTCAGATTTGTATCTGACTTTTTACCTTATTATAACTTCTGTTGCTTACCACAGATCTGACTGAATATTTTATGGAGTGTATACAAGCACTTTATGAAATCGAAGTTTAATTAATTAATTTAAAGTGTGTGTATAATAGGATCCATTAAATTCTAAATCACTTTGTCATACTCATATACTCGTATATTTATGAGCATTTCCACAGTCACGAACGCGACATTCGTATGCATTCGAAGTGAAAAACGTAAAGAAATCTTATAAATTTGTCTACAGATTAAATCGATCAGTTGCTCCAATATATTATCAATAAACACAGGATACCGAACGAGAAAAAAAAACGGAACTGCTTCTAGAAAAAATTAAAGAACAATGATTTTGTATAATTGTATAAAGCGTTTTTTGTGTTATTAAAATGTGGTTTTCTATTGATAATTATTTATTTTCACAACTTTTTGTATGATTTATCACGCGACATATTTTTCCTTAAGGTTTGTTATAACGATAAAAGTTATTTCTACGCATCTCTCAGTGGATCTCTATTAAGAACCGCATTGTTGATTCTATTCTTCATCCAGCTCACGTTTTATACTATCAACATATGCATGTTAGAATGACAAAATCATTTAGTTTTAAAAAAGATTTTCTTTAAAATATAAATATCTAAAATCATAATAAGTTTCACACAATTCCAAATAATTGTTGCAGACAACTTAGATTTCTTCTTATTCTTGTCCTTTTAATTTTTTCGTAAAAAAATCATTTCCTTACTTATTTTGTGTGCAACAACATAATTGAAATGATTTTTTTCTCTACATTTTCTTTGCTAGCATTTTTACTTTGTAGGCTTGCCTTTGTTTTTATGCTGTGTACTGTAAAATATTATTTCTGAATAATTAATTTATTTAAATTATAAATTAGTTAAAAAGGAAAACTTAAAAGAACACAATTATTATCCTAAACCATACAAGAAAAGAACTCCATCATCTTTGTCAAATAATAATTATCCTGTTTCTTAAACAAATTTTCTTTCTCTTTTCTGTTGGCTGCACTTTTATTTTCTTGTACTTGTAACAAACTAAAGAATTTTACTAAAACTTCAACACCGACTAAATCTAGCGTCTAGAGCAGTCGGAATATGAATACATTTAAAGGCAACTTCAGCTTTATACAATTTATTTGGTGAGTTTATGAACGAACGAACGGATGTATGTATGAATGAATTGCATTATATATTATGAAAAGTTGTTTCTTCTTTTTTTCTTAACATCATCCATCTTTTACTATCAGTCTCTATTATAAAAACATTGTTTTACGCTAGACTTAGAGCAGCATAAAAAATGCTAGAAAAAATTGCATGCAAGTAGAAAATGGAAAAAAAGCAAAGAAAAACCTCATTATGAATGCAACCAAGTTAAACAGCAAAAAATCTCTTAGTTCTTCTGAGCTCTCTTAAGAATAAACAGCGAAAAAATACCAGAAAAATAGGGAACATAAAAAATACACAGATTTTTTTAGATTATAATGACTGAAATACATAAGCATAACTTCACGTGTATACAAAATTTTATTGCTTAAAAATTATGATTTTTAAATTCTATAGAAATGTTTAAATTTATGCAAAACTATTCTAAATAAATAATTTTAAAACCTCAATAATTCTGTAAGCAGATATTTTGATCACTTCTCACTGATAGTCAACAGGGGGCTAAATCGGTTATTTATTTTCTTTATCTATATAAATAAAAATCAAATGTCGTTCGGTAATTGCATCAGTAGAGAACGGCCGGACCAATTTAGACTAATTTTTTTTTTTAAATGTTGGTCATAGCCCAACTTAGGATTTTACGGAATGAAAAATTGACCACGCCCACTTTTTTCGATTTATCTAAAATCGCGATAAGGCCACACCGATTTGGCTAATTTTTTGTTTAAATGATCATAGTAATCCAATTTAAGTTTTTACTGAAAGAAAAATTGACCACGCCAATTTTTTGTCGATATATCTAAAATCGCAGGACGCATGGACCGATTTAACTAATTTTTTTAATGTTCACAATACATAGTCTGTAAAAGTTTTTACATAAATAAAAATTGTCCACTAATACGCCCACTTATTAAATAAATTTGCAAAATACATCGGTCTGTGATCAATCATAATTCAGACCAAAATTCGATTACTTATATAAAAACTAACAATAGCTTAAAACGATAATAACTTGGCCAATAAGCGTTTAATCAAGAAAAGGAGCTCAATCTGTGATCACTCATATTTCTGACCAAAAATCGATTTTTTATATAAAAACTCAAAATATCTAAATTCGCTAATAACTTGGCCAATAAGCGTTAAATCAAGAAAAGCAGCTCGATCTGTGATCACTCATATTTCTGACCAAAAATCGATTTTTTATATAAAACCTCAAAATATCTAAATTCGCTAATAACTTGGCCAATAAGAGTTTAAGCAAGAAAATGAACTCGCCTGTGGTCACTCATATTTCTGACCAAAATTCGATTTTTTATATGAAACCTCAAAATATCAAAATTCGCTAATAACTTGGCCAATAAGCGTTTAATCAAAAATAGGAGCTCGATCTGTGATCACTCATATTTCTGACCAAAAATAGGCCTTTTTATATAAAAACTTAAAATATCTAAATTCGCTAATAACTTGACCAATAAGCGTTTAAGCAAGAAAATGAGCTCGCTCTGTGGTCACTCATATTTCTGACCAAAATTCGATTTTTTTTTGTAAAAACTCAAAATATCTCAATTCGCTAAAAACTTGGGCAATAAGCGTTTAATCAAGAAAAGGAAGTCGATCTGTGATCAGTCATATTTCTGACCATAAATCGATTTTTTATATAAAAACTCAAAATATCTAAATGAAGTCAAATTTACTTTTAATTTTTTTTTCCAAAAAATTCTTATTTTTTTTTATAGAAAGCCATGTTCGCCTGTCCATCTGTCAGTCCGTATGTTGAAATCGACTTACCCAAGCCCCAAAATAACTAACATAAATGATTCACACATCAATATATCCACTATAGTCGCGTATCGGTTGATGTTTAAAATCGAGAATCTCGGTACTCAAATGGCTGACATTTAGGGAAAAAAAACCAGGACAACTTCGATGTTTTACCTATTTTTGATCTATATCTTGACTAAGTCTTTAATATAGACAATATGCATATCTAATTATAAATATTTTAGAGACTTTTGCAACGACATATATAACGCGATAGTCAGACTTACAATAGGTCAAAATCGGGAAAATATTTTTTAACCCAAAATTTTTTCATAAAAAAAAATTTGTTGTCATACATTTTTTTTCACCAATAAATTAAAAAAAAAGAAATTTTTGCCATCAAATTATTTTTTTTAAAAAATTAAAAAAAAAAAAAAATTATGGAAATTTGGTGAAGTGTATATGAGATTCGGCACAGCCGAATATAGCACTCTTACTTGATAAATACAATATTTGTCTGTGAATAACTTCACTTCAATTCACTTTTCAAATCTTCCCCAAAAAAATTTTTCTCAAGGCTAACGAATTTTTATTTATTTATAAAATGGAAATTCGGAACAGCAAATTAGTTTCTCACTAATCCTGGCAATATAAATAAGGTTCTTATTTGTAAATCACTTCACAAATTCCTTTTGCTGTTTCTATAAAAAATTATACCCGATATCTAAGAATTCACAATGAAAAAACTTTAAAATATTCTTATGAATTATAAAGCGACCTTATTAAAGTTTCAAGGAGACACATATTGAAAAACGCAAAACAATGAAAACTGTGCAAAATTATGAAAAACAAACACACTCGTAAAAAGAAATAAGGAAACATTGTTTTCAATTTTCATAATAAATTATTATTTTTGTTTCACTTGAAGACGCCACAAACAAATAATTAAAGAAAAATTACCCTTGACAACAAAAGATGGAAAATAAAAAACAAGCGACAAAATTTTAAAGAATCTTCAACAGACGTCTATTATGACGAAGCTGCAGACAACAAGGTCATCAAATTAAAAATAAATAAACAATGTGTTGAAAACAAAATTACAAACACACAAATCCATACGTCCTCATTATTCATCATTATTTTACCTAAATAAATTATAATAATAAATTGTTAAATAAAAAAAAAAAATTAAGAAAATTTCCCCCAAAATAAAGGAGAAACAGCAAAAGAAAGGGAGCAAAAAAAGAAATAATTTAGCAGTTGTCAACACAAGTACTTAAATCAATTTGAGTGTGTATGAAAATGTGTTTTTAAATGTAAACGGAAATAGGAAATAATAAATTTGTTTTCCAAAACAAGCTGAAAAAAAGTAAATAAAATTATTCTGGTATTTAAAAATAAATAAGAAAATAACTTCAGCAAGTACTTCACTAAATATTCTGTAGGTAGAAGAAACAATGTTAACCTTTAAAATGCTAATAATTTGAGGTGGTATTTTCAAGGACAATACTTGGATATTTTGAGTCATACAATCTTTTGTCTGGCAGTTGTTTGTTTCTTTTAAAATAAATACAATTTTTTTTATGTTATTTTTAAAAACAACTTAAATTGGAATAATAATAATTCCATGAAAATTTTTTGAATTATATGTAAAATTTATTTATAATTCATTCACGTAAAGTAATAAAATAAGAGAATTAAAGAATTAGTTTTTGTATAATATTAAGCATAAATAGGATACAATTTTATTAATTCATTTAGTTGTAATTGAAATGTTTAAGGGATTTTAAAAGTACATTTGAATTATACTTAAATTAAAAGAATAAATTACATGTTAAATAAAGCTTTTAAATTTTTATTGAGACTTATGGACAGAATGTGGAGATAACCACATTCACATTTTCAACGTAACTGAATTATATTGACCAATTGACTTTAATAATCGGAATACGGTAAACGATATTTAGCTGGTCAGTTTATACCAAGAAACTGCAAATGGCTATCATTTGAGAGCTCTTTCTAAGACACATCATAAAATATATATCATGAATATACTGATTGCAACTACAATAATATTTACAAAATCTTATAAAAAAAACTGTTTTCTTGTATTTGTGTTGTACAGGGTGGCCCTTATTCTAAACTTTTTGCTCTTCGTCAACTAAAAACTAAATTCTGAAATTTCTGTAAAAAATGTTATTTGAAATTTCAAATATTTTCCAAAAAAAAAGTTGAAAAAAACACTTTCTGAATAGATTAAGCTATGTCCGTCCGTCTGCCCATGTAAACCTTGTAATCAAACTGCTGGAAAATTCTTAAAAATTTGATCATATTTTTAGAGCAAAAACTGTTGAATATATTTCAAATACGATTTCACCAGTCGATTCTGCATCAAAAATTAATACAATTGATATTTTTTGAATCCTTGAAAATAGTTTCAAAAACCCACAAATCTGATAAAAAAAAATAAAAAAAAAATTTTACTTTTTCGAAATATACACGATGAAAAGGCATTTTAAGCTTAGCAAAACTGCACCAATATTTCCTTTCTATCACTAACCATTAAAAAGTTATGTAAATGAAATAGAGTGGATTTTTTTCATTGATTTGAGAAAAAACCCGACATTTCTAATAAAATGTGCAACCTTTATACTTTGTCCGATTTTCAGCATTTGATTTTTCGATACGGCAGAACAATTTTAGACTTTGGGAGTATCGTAAATCCAAAGAGTGCAAAATAAGGGACGCCCTATTATACATTTGTATTAGTAATTAGAAAAATGGCAACACAAACATTTGGGAATTCCAATTCTATAATAAAAACAAAAATATTAAAAACTATGTAGAAACTAGAAAAGGACAATAAAAAAAAATAAACTATTTACATGAACTCTAGAATTATTCTCCATGGAGTTAACTTCAGCTTGTCTGCAATGAATGTATGAAATGTGAAATCTATTGTGACAGATTGTTTATTTGTCTGTTTGGTTTTCATACAGAATATTTTTTCGAAGTATGTAGTTGTACGTGGGTGGAGGCATAAATTGTTCTAAATCATGAAATAAAAACTACAAATGGGTAATGTATGGAGGGAGAGATAGACAGCCTTTAAGATAAATAGGTCAAATACATAATTGTCACTATATAATATTACAAATGTAAATTCACAAGTTAAATGTCAAGTTTGTAATTAACAAATTGAAATATCTGTTGGTTAGAGGGCACTGTGACGAATTTTATAACATTAATAAGGTCTCTTCACTAAAAATTAAAATTCTAAAAACGAAAAGCTAAAATAAGCATATTTTTCTTAGGTTAAGATTTGAATACTTATTGTAAATTTCTCAAAAGAAAGATTCAATAAAGAAAAAAAGATTAAAAAAAAATTTCTGCTTAATTAACCCACTTTTTCAATATCAAAAATCATTATCGTACTACAGTCTAGATTACTTAGAGACACTTAAGTGACAATTGTTTTCACGCTAGATTACATGGGATGTGTAAAGTAACCAATTCTGTCAAATTACCCAATACATAAATTGAAGTTAGCCATGTGATTAGTTTTTAGTGATAATTTCTGTCTATAAAGGATACATTGACTACCTTGTTAACTGGTGGGATCTCTCCACACACTCTTACTCTTGTAAATATAGCATTTAATATTGTAACTTTATAACTACACATTCCGTTGGCTGATAACATCAATAAAAAAAGTAGTCAGATACTCAGGATGCTTTTACTAGCTGTTTGCTGTTCTGTATCCATTTGTTATTTATTATGAACATGTAGCAGAGGACAAGTCAGACATGAGCGAAGGATAAATTTATCAAATATGAAAAGGTCATAAATTACTTATTGTACATATCTATTTAAAGGTATAAAGTAAGTTCGCGTGTTGTTGACCATAAAATAAAAATATCTCATACTTATATTTTAGATCGAACTAGTATAAAAATGAAATAGATAAGACAAGAAACTTTTACTAACTCTACATGTTATATTTTAAAAACTTTGGCTTTGTACAATAAAAATGAATTATTGAATGAGTTAAATATAACAACATAGTTTTATCGACTTTAAGGAGATTTATCTTTATTTTTTTGCGGATTAAAGATTAAGGATTTTAAAAATTCTAAAATGGTAAAATGTTTTTAGTTGCTATATAATATAAAGAGGATGAAAATACAATGTGCCTTAAATATTTTAAGATTTTTATTTTATTATTATTTGTATAAAAATTCCAAACTCTGAATTAACATATGGGCTTTTCCACAGAAAGTTTCAGCGGTAACGAAAATTTAAGTGTTAGCAAAATAATGATTTTTTATTATATTTATTATAAATAAATTTATCAAATGCATTTGAAGCTAATCTTAGTTGTTTTCATGAGAATTTGACTTTAAAAATAAAAATATATTTTTTCTATGGCCAGTTTTACATCACTTTGCTCCACTGTGCATTCTTGTATGAATATTTTCTGATTGTCTTGTTTAAGAAAAACATTTAATCAAATGTGTAAACACAGTTTTCCTTGTATTACTCTTTAAAGGAATTATATACTCAACAACTAAAACTTGTAACTATGTATTTGTTTGAGGATTTGTGCTTAGTATTTGAATACATACATACGTACCTTCAATTGTATGTATTTCTATGAAATTACATGCTTGTAAATTTAAATACATACAACTAACACATACGTAACAACATCTAATACATATGTAAATGAACAAACTGTAAATTTTACTGTATTTGCTTGAATGTGTGTATGCAAAGAGAAAGTTTGTTTTAAGGAAATATTTTATTACTTCTAAAAATAATCGACTATTAGGTATTTGAAAAAGAACTTGTTGTATATTTTTATATAAGACAATACTTTGGAATTCTACAACGATGCTTTTAGACTTTTGTCATTATTATTTTCAACAAACTTAACTGGCTCTCTTTACTTTTTATTCCCCCTTACATTTTCTGTATAAATTTATATTCTTTTGTTACTAGGTAATTTACAAACAAACATATCGTCACATAAAATGCAATATAATGTAACATTACTCTTCAGAAGTTTACAGGAGAAGCCAAAAACCATACAAAATGGAAACTACTTGATATATTGAAACAAAAATTTCAAATCAGGATCAACATGAAACTAGAAATAATTTTAGATAAAATCTGTTATTTAAAAAACCCATTTATATTTTTATTTTCACTTCTGTAATTAAAACAAAAGAAAATCAATGCTAAAATAATAAATAAATGATCTGTTATTTTTTTAATTTAGCATGATTGACGATACGTTATTTTGTTTAAGAAAATCACGCAATTGATGATACATTATTTTGAATTTATAACTTGGTTCTTTCTGACAGCAGATGTTTAAACATACTATGATGTAATGAATCATAATCAATAAAAAAAACTCAATCTAAAATTGTTTGATGATACGTAGTTTTGCATTTTAGGTAACGATATGTACTTGCATTCCTAACATTCTATTTGATTACTTAAGTTCTCTTAAAATAAGTCTTTACAATCTCTGGAAATTTTTAATTTAACCAAATGTTAGATTTAAATGCTTAAGAAGAAATTTTGTTAACAATTCAACAGCAAGTACTTTTTGTAAAAATTTAAATAACAACATTAATTAATTTCAAACTCTTGTTTAAAATTTAAAATTAAATGTGGTTTCTTTGTTTTGAGTTTGCCATTTATTATAAACTAGTTGACGGCACCGGCTTCGCCCGGTAGCATTTACTAATGTTAGTTCTTCAAGTTTCTCCAACCCACCTGTTTTTAATTATTTGCAAATAAAATATCTAAATTTGTACTGCATACTTTAGGGGGCTTTTTTATTACAGTTGACTGGACTCAAAAAAAAAATTTCCGAGTTTACCCGGAATTTTAGAATTTTTTTTCTTTAGAAACCATCTCCTGAAAATTTCGAATCGAATAAAAAAAAACCAGCCAAATAGCTCCAGCCGTTATCACGTGATGCCATTACATACATGGACCATTTCATTTTTATATATACAGATGTCTCAAATTAATCTTTCTATGCCGTTTTTATATAATTTATACTGTTCTAATCACTTTCTCAAATACATTTTAAACTTTCATTCTTGCTATAATGCTGATTAATTTTACCTTAGAAACAGTGTAATATCACAATAACATTTAATGAAATTGATTTAAAATATAAATCAAAATAAAGTTTCATGTCAAAACTAATTTAACACAACGCTATGAATTGACAATTGAAACTTAAGTAGAAATTCAATAAATTTTCAATTAGTTTAGAAAATTATTTTTTAATACAAAATAAACATGATTGTAATGGAATTGCTGAAATGTTATAAAACCAGTCAAGTTTAAAATAATAGCAAGAAAAACTCAATTGCTGCAATATTTATCAAATTATTAAACTTTGTATTCAATATTTTATTACAACTTTTTTATTGTTTTGTTAAACTCAGTTAAAGTTTCTTGTTGCTTTTCAATATGCAAAAATCATGTAAATAGAATTCAGTTTATAGAATTTGTGTTTGTCTAAATCCGTAGATTTATTTCGTTGTTTGTAAAATCAATCAACTTCTTTGAATATTACTAACATTTTGTTGTGTTTTGTTTTATTTTAGTTCTCAAGTATGAGTTGAGTTCTTTTTTTATTTATTTCTTAAGGACTCTTGCGTGTTGAAGAGTCATTAAGTCATTTCAAATGTCTTATAAATGTGAACAAAGTTGTAGGAAATGATTGTTTGGATCCTATTGAATTTCGTATTTAATATGTCGACGTCATTATAAACATCATGAACAGCAATAATAATATATAATCTCTATGAATTTAAAGATAAATGACAATCATGAAATAGAACTGGAGTCATAATTTCTTCAACAAAAGCCAGCCATCATTATTTCTCAAAATTAAACAATCAAATTTTTTGTAGAATTTAATGTTCCCAAATTTCAGATTATTGCATTAAAATTTATTGTCAATGCTAAATTAGTTGAAAACTTATTTAGTTACTTAATTCTTTAAGCAATTAAGATTTATTTAAATAAAAGTTTTAAGAGCTTTTTAAAAATCCTTGAATGTATATAAAACAAGTCAAGCCCGACCATATAATACCCTACACCAAGTGTATGAGCATATTATAGACCATTTGCAAACAAATTTCGTAGAATGATTTCTGTGAAAAGGTAGTATTTCTATTACTTTTTTAAAAGGTAGTATTTCTACTACTTTTTGAAAAGGTAGTACTACTTTTTTAAAGTGTAGTACTACTTTTTTAAAAGGTAGTATTTCTACTACTTTTTTAAAAATGTATTATTTCTACTATATTTTTAAAAGGTACTATTTCTACTACTTTTTTAAAAGTTATTATTTCTACTACTTATTTAAAAGGTTTATTTCTACTACTTTTTCAAAAGTGGTATTTCTACTATTTTTTAAAAGTTATTATTTCTACTACTTTTTTAAAGGTATTATTTCTACTACTTTTTCAAAAGGTAGTATTTCTACAACTTTTGTAAAAGGTAGTATTTCTACTACTTTTTTAAAGGTATTATTTCTACTACTTTTTTAAAAGGTAGTATTTCTACAACTTTTTTAAAAGGTAGTATTTCTACTACTTTTTCAAAAGGTAGTATTTCTACTATTTTTTAAAAGTTATTATTTCTACTACTTTTTTAAAGGTATTATTTCTACTACTTTTTCAAAAGGTAGTATTTCTACAACTTTTGTAAAAGGTAGTATTTCTACTACTTTTTTAAAGGTATTATTTCTACTACTTTTTTAAAAGGTAGTATTTCTACAACTTTTTTAAAAGGTAGTATTTCTACTACTTTTTCAAAAGGTAGTATTTATATTATTTTTTAAAAAAGGAAGTTTTTGTACTACTTTTTCAAAACGCAGTATTTCTACTACTTTCTTAAAAAGGTAGTATTTCTACTACTTTTTTAAAAGATAGTATTTATTCTACTTTTTTATAAGGGCAGTATTTCTACTACTTTTAAAAGGTATTATTTCTACTACTTTTTTTCCAAAAAATTAGTAGAAATACTACTTTTTTTAAAATAGTAGTAGAAATTTCTACTACTTTTAAAAGGTATTATTTCTACAACTTTTTTGCAAAAAATTAGTAGAAATACTACTTTTTTTTAAATAGTATTAAAAATACTTTCTTAAAAGGTAGTATTTCTATTACTTTTTTAAAAAAATAGTATTGCTACTACTGTTTTAAAAAAGTAGTATTTCTACTAATATTTTAAAAAGTAGTACTTCGACTACTACTATTTTAAAAAAGTAGTATTTCTACTACTTATTTATAAAGGTAGTATTTCTACTACTTTTTTTAAAATGAAGTATTTCTACTACTAAATTTCTGAAATTATTTAATTATCATAGTTTTAGACCATCCTGAATGAGGTGATCAATTACATCTTAATTTTGAATACACTAACTGATTAAAGTGTTAATTGATTAAACAACTTTTATACCCACCACCAAAAAAGATGGCGGATATACCCTTAACAATGAGTGAATTTAACATTGAACCTGAATGTATGATGGGTTTTTATATACTAGTGTGTATATATATGTGTTTGTGCATATTTTTTTTTATTAGATTTTGGTCTTTAGGGTTTAAGTACTTTTATTTCATTTAGTTCTGGTTCTGTTTGCGTGTGACACTCAAGTCATTTTATTAAGAGCAACACTTTCACAAATTGATTTCCAGATTAAATCTTTATACTCAACCATTTCTTTTCTTACGTATTCATTTGTGATTTCTTTTCTGATTTTGTTTGTAAATATAAGTAGAAAAAGGGTAGGAATTTTTCAAGATTATGTTGACTTTGTTTGAGGTTTTCTGACTTATACATTCATATTGTTTTATTTAGACCTTATTTTGTTGGGAGTTGAGATTTTAAGCCTGATTTCAATAAATTGATTTATTTGTATAAACAATTGTTGCAAAAGAAATACCAAAATCTGTGAAAAATAATAAAAGGGTTGGTTACAAAACAAAATTAAGAAGGTGAGAAAATGTACAATAATCATAAAAAATAATTATTCGAATATAAATTATTTGTGGTTAAGGTTTTCATAAACAAACCTAATCAATATAATTAATGGTTTGTTCATATTGCTTTACTCTGTTCACGTTTTGTTATTTATTTGATATATTTGGTTTCTCATTAATACTTTCCTTTGAACTTCTAGAAGAAACAGCAACAAAGTTTGAAATGAAACATTATTTTAAAAAACAACATTAATGTTTTTTTGACCATTTCAATTTGTAATTACTTTCAAAAATGTCATACCCATAACCCAATACATTTCAGTACTGTTTTACTACTGGCCCAGCTTGCTACTGCCATTTCAATCACGCACCATTTGAAATGTGGTATGTTTGTTAGGATTGTGCAAAATGTTACCAACAAATTAATAAATGAAAAAACTTTTTATTTCAATTAATATTTTGTATGCTTTTTCATTTTCATTATTATACCCTTCATCATGAGTAGCAAGGGTATATATTAGTTTGACATTCCATTTGTAAATTTCACATTTTTATTTTGTGACCCCATAAATAAGATATATTATTAGCTATGTCCGTCTCCCTGTTGCAATCAACTTTTCGAAGCTGCCCATTAGAATACACACATGATTGATACATCAATGTATCCGCTATAGTCCAACATAGGTTGCTATTTAAAATCGAGAAAATCGACACATAAATGGGTTCATTGTAATCATGGTTTTTGCTTATATCTGAGCCATTTGTTGGTAAATTTTCTCGATTTGAAATAGCAACCGATCCGGAACTATTGCAGATATAGTGATGTATGAATCATGTATGTAAGTTACTTGGGGGCTACGGAAAGTTGATTTCAACATACATACAGACATATTGACACTGCTATATCGACTCTGCTATCTATAACGATCCAGAATATATATACCATTTTGATTAGCAAATGAAAAATGTAGAAATTACAAAAGTAATGACAAACTTTCACCTTGTCACTCATGGTGAAGGGTATAAAAAGCAAGCTCCATTAATTTATTTATTCCTTCTTTCGTTTATACTTTTTTCTCATATTTACAATTTTTGGTTTGAGTTTTATTTAACTTTTTTGTTACTCTGTCTTGTTTTTTAGTAATTCATTAAAAGGCCAGCTTTTAAAGTGTACATTACCAAATTAATTTGTCACATTTTTTCTTTCTTTTTCTGCTGATATTTTTATTTTATTATTTTTGTCAGCAAATGGCATAATAAATTAATTTGTATAAGAAATATTTGCATAATTAAGGAGGACAACATTTATTATATTTTTGTTTAATAATTTTCAATGGGTTCATAAAATTAACATTGAATATCATTAACGTTTCTTAAGCAAGTTGGGAGAAAATAATTAAGTACTATAAATAAAATACCCACATTGTACTAAGTACATTCTAAAATAAATATTCTTAAATTAGCTTCTTTAATTATGTGTAATGAATACCAGAAAATAATTACACATTTTCATATAAAACACAAGTTAAAAATAGAATAATAATACTGTAATTGAGTATTTTATAGGTTAAGTCAATTTTAACGAACGCCTCTTTCTAATAAAAATAGACAATAGTGATGAGAGGAGGTGTAAAGTTTTCAGAATTTTTTTTTTTAAAATAACAATCTTGAATCATAGTATGGTTAGGCGTTGTTGTTGCACGCGCTATCAGTATTTATACACAACAGCGACATCTTATAGTATTTTCAAGAATTATCTAACGGATATACTCTAATGTTTTATTTCAGCAATAGAGCTTTTAAAGCTGCTTCAGAGTAAAAATTGTCATGCTAATAAACAATGTTAATAACAGCGTGTTATCAACATAGTTTATAAGTATAAGTTTTCTACTGATGGAAATGTTTATAAACAAGATGAATGATGCAAGCAGCCGTTACAAAAATATGTTTAGATTATTTAGGTGCCATAGGTTTGCTTTTATAAAAAAGAATCAAAAAATGTACACACAGAGAAAACAGATTCGTGATAGCAACCTAATTTGTTGCCAATCGAATGATTCGGTCGCACACATAGCATTTTTCAGTTCTAACAACAGAAAGTCAGTTGATAATGAAGAATTTAAGTTGAGGCAACCAAACTTTAGTTACCCATTCCAAAATATTGTAGCTACAACTGTAAAATTCGCTCACTAAGATAGAATCATTCGATTATCAACAAATTCGGTTGCTATCACGAATCTGTTTTCTCTGTGCATACATATATTAATAAAGATTTTGTTTCGAAAATATTATAATTCAGGTTTAAGTAGATAGACATATTAGTTTGAATTTATTGGTGCGTATGAAAAAGGGACCGTTACGTAAAAAGGCAAAACAAGCTAGAAACAAAAAAAAATTAAATTAATGACAAAATAATGTCAGTCAATGAAACAAATTCAAAACCAAACCCTACAATTTATTTAACCAACTCTTCTATTAGATTTTGATTTTATTCCTGTATCCTGTTTTGGTTGCTTTTGCCATTCTTGTTTTGGTACGAAGGTTAGACTGAAAAGTTTTTGTATAACAATAAATATGTAGTTTAATTATTCTGAGTCAGCAGCTCATTTTTTTTATTTGCTTACAGTTTTTATTCAACAATTCCATTGAATATTTTTCATATTTCAAATAAATTTAGTTTCGACTAGTCCATATTGCTTAACATTTTAAAGCACTTTTCTATTTGTCTTCGTTTTCTATTTAGTTTCTCTATATTATATAGTTAACGTACATTTGCTTGACTGTGTTTGTTTATGATTTTTTACCAGTAAGTTTGATTGGAAAATGCTTCTTGCCTTGTCAGTGTTATTCTGTAAGCCTTTCAAAGTAAAATAGATGATATAAGCAAATGTTTAAAAGAATTAATTCCATTTTCAAAATCAAATTTTATTTTGTCTCTTATCCATTCCGTTATTGAATTCAATATGAATTAGTTTCGTTTGTACTTCAAATGTACTGAATTCATTCCTTTGAGAATTCAATCTTTATAGAATTAATTCCTTATTGAATCATTAAAATTTCCTTGAATTCAAATCCATTACCAAATAGCTTTAGAAATGTGTTGAGTGATTGATATTTTCTTCAATTAAAATCTATTACCAAAAGGCTTAAGTCAATTTTGTTTAACCCTTTTTGTAAATGATTAAAAGCCAAACAAAACTGAATGAAGAAAAAATATTTGAATACAATTCGTATTAGATTTGAGTTAACAAAAATTTATTCATTCAAATAATGACTGAATTCTATTATGAACTAGTTTATTCAACGATGAATGAATTCTATTTAAATAAAAGCCTGAAAGAATGCAACTAAATAATTAAATGTTGAGAAAAACAGCCTGAAAGTATAAAGCTGAAGAACTAGTTTTTGAGAATTGATTTGTAGGTTGAATGGCTGATATTTTTACTTCCGAATTAAGATTTTAGTGAATTAAACACAAATTGAATTAATTTATTTGAAGCTCTGGATGTATGTATGTACGTATTTCCATGTTTGTAATACAACTTAAAGTGTTTAGTTCACTTTAGTTCAGTAAAAGGAATAAACGTGTTGCTTCCTACATATTCGTAAGTGTCTGTATTTTAGGATTTTATTGTCTTTTATCCATATACTATTGTCTCTATATATTCAAAACTACAAAAAAAAGGTTGTAAGTTTTTATGATCTGATGTACAAACTTTATACATTCGCTTCTCTTCTATTTCCTAGTAATTGTTGTTGTTTTTGTGAATTTCCTATCTATTTTTTGTTACTGCGTAAGTTAAGTAAAAAATGTTTACGGTTTTACCAAATACATTTGTGTGTTGGATTGACTTTTGCTGTCATCCTTAATAGATGACTGACAGTAGAGTAACTTCGGGTATTGTGGACTATGCGTCTAATGTGGACCAGTGTCTTTTTTCAGAAACTATTGAAGGTATGATAAAACTGATTTGTCGTACATTTTACAATTTGTTTGAAACAACAATTACACATTTGCTTTCATGAGTTATTGATATGTTGACTTTTTATTCTTGTATTGAAATTAATGCGACAGCTCAACATTTTTTTCGGCTCAAGTAAGAAACAAAATTTGGTACAGTTACTTGGTAGAATTTAATGTTTGGATGTTTTATATAGTTAAAGTGGACACGTAGTTTTGCATATATTTGGTAAGAATTTAAGCACATTTAGATTATTAGGTAAAAATAACTTTTTACCACTGTAACCCAAGTTCGTGTAATGTGGACCACTTAAATTACTTGATTATGTACTACTGGTCCATATTACCCTACAATAACTATGTACTTTGTATGAAATCTATCTAAGCCAAGAACGCGACTTTTTAGTTTGTATTAATAAAAATATATTGAAATTAAATTTTTTAATCATTCATGATTAGCTGGTTCATGAATTTTATGTATTAAATACTAGTCCACATTAGCCTCATATAGTGGTCCATATTACCCTCCAATTTTTTTAATGCTGATTTTTGGGTTCCTTACAATATTTTCACATAAATTTGTTATCCTTTAACGGAAAAAATATTCAACTGCAAAAACCATTAGAGAATACATTAGCTAATTTATTGCTTCACAACTCTTTTAATATCCATATATATTGTGGCCAAAATTTAGAAAAAACAAAACGGTAGTCCACATTACCCGAAGTTACTCTATACTAGACACGTTCTTACAAAAACAGACAATTATAACAGCATTATTGGAGTAATATACAGACAAACATCAATTTATATAAGGATTGTCTGTATATAGTTGTACATTCGGGTGGGCCGTTTTCTAAGAACTTAAATTTGTCGATATTGAGCCATCGATTTTTCGATAGCCTTTGGGCATAAGAAAAAAAATTTCACTACGACATATCAAAAAATTTATTTTTGAGGCAACCAAATTTTAGAAAAAGTAAAAAAATTTACAATTATTTTAAAGGTTTTTTTAGTCTATATATAAAAAAATTAAATGGTCCATGTATGTAATGGCATCACGTGAGAACGGCTGGAGCGATTTGGTTGATTTTTTTTTATTCGATTCGAAATTTTCAGGAAATGGTTTGTAAAGAATAAAACTCAAAAATTCCGGGTAAAACTCGGAATTTTTTTTAAATTTTTTTGACTCGAGTCAACTGTAATAAAAAAGCTCCCTAAAGTATGCAGTACAAATTTAGATATTTTATTTGCAAATCAATAAGAACAGGCAGGTTTATGTGGGTTGGAGAAACTTGAAGAACTAACATTAGTAAATGCTACCGGTCGAAGCCGGGGCGATCAACTAGTAGGTAATAAAAAAATCGGCTGATTTTTTTTTTTTTAATATTTAAGGTAATATTAAAAAAAATATCATTTTATTTAATGTTTTTGTTGAAAACTTTCAGTTAAAGATTTTCCTTTACAATTTAAATAAGAACTGAATACCTTTTTTACTCTCATGGTTTTTCTAAGATTTTGAAATTTTTTTTTAAGATTTTGAGAAAATTCATGATAAGAGTAGTTATGATTTCTCGCTTTCCTTTAAATTTTTCATCGTGTTTGCTCAACACAAGTATTTAATTTGTTGTTTATGTCTTTCTACACGTGACTATTGTTTACTTGTATCAGTATCATTCAGTGTATTTTCTGGTTTGCAGGAACTTTTTTCCTGAGTCTTCATTTGGCTCTAAAACATGCATGATAGACGCTATTGTATAGTGTAACTAATAACTATACGCTTGCTCGCGTCCACTGGGGTAAACAACAATTTCCAGGCAACGTGTGTAGCATAGCAACAAGGCGCAATGGCAGACACAATGTAATGAAATCTGCCAGCAGCAACAATAAACAAAAACAAACCCAGCAGTTCTCGCTAAGTGTCCTGAACTAGAGATTTTACTTATCATTAAGGTCAGTCCACAAATCCACAATTAACTCTCCAATATATTACCTCTGCTACAATAAAAATATAATTATAATGACTACACCACAGATTACTTAGAGACACTAAAGAGACAATAGACTCCACAGTAGATTATATGGGACATATAAGATATTGAATTAAGTTTCCTTTGCTTCATTGAGTGCAGAAAAGTATCGAATGATCAAAAAATATCTAAAGTGAAGTCAGTCACGTACATTAGTGAAAATTACTATCTAAAATTAATACATTGACTTCTTTAGTAATCAATGTAAAACAACTGAGACATTTCAAAACAATACCCAGCATTTGTAGGAGACTTTATCCAACTAGTGATTTTACATAACTAGCTACGTCACTAGTTATTTTAAGACGTGCATGTCCTAAGCAGGGGGTAAATATACCCTTTTTTATTACAAAGAGACTGTCTGAAAGCTGGTCCGAAGACTTACTAGATACCTAATTTTAACATGTACGGATGCTAGTTGACTTCAAACAGTCAGTTAAAGGGACATTTCATAGACAGTCCAATAACCGATTGCTGGTAAACAAACCTTCCCACGACAACTCTCCAATAGATAACTGCTTTCTAAAGTACAGTACAAAATGGTTACATGAAGACACTAAAGTGACAATTGACTTCACACTAGGTTACATGGGACTTCCTCTGCACTACAAAGAGCACATTCGTCAGAAGTGACCCAAATTATATAAATTTGAGTCACTCAAGTAATCAGACATTAGTGACAATTAAAATCTATAAGGGATAGTTGCTTAACTGCTGGGTATACACTTACGAATATACATACATATGAACTATATAACATGAATGCGTGTAAGACTGAACGCAAGTTTCCTTTTCTTATGAAGTGCAGAAATATTGTAAGACTCTGCTGTATATTCGTTACCAGCAACGAAACTATAAGACTATAAATGTTTGTCCTTAGACTAGAAAAAGGCAAAGTTACAAAACATAAGTTCTAAGAATAAATGTTTGTGTATCAGCCACAAATTTGTAAGAAACAGGAAACGGAAGTAGCCGCATGTTGCTCTTGTTAATAATGTCAGTCAGTAGTTGATTGCTTTGATAAAAGTAGGGGAAAAACTAAAAAAGGAACGAATAAGAAAATTAACGCTAATAATACTAAGAAATGTTAAGGAAATTACAATAATTGAACTAATAAGAGGTATAAACACAAACATTTTAAACACACAAATAAATATACAATTTCAGCTTACATTTTATCTGTTATAAATTGATGTTGTTCTCATTATAGTTAAAAATATTCCGAATTAAATGTCAGCCAAGACTTTGTTAACATCTGGTATACAGCCATTCAATTTGGAAAATTAACTACAGGTATGCTGCTTTCTATAAATTGAAAAAATTTGGAAAATCATACTAGAGTTTATTTATGAATTTATTAATTAATTTAATTTACAACAAAAGCATACAGCTAAAATTTTTCCCCTTTTCTTCCTCCAGCTGCAGTAGTTCTATCATTAACAATTCTGGTTAAGGCATTGGAACTTCCTGGTCAGAGTGGTTGTCATGTTTGCTCATTTGCTATGGCGGTGTGATGCAACAAATAGCTCGCTGTCAAAATGATAATGGCTTTAAAGGTGACAGGGTGCGTTTTCGTAGTTCTGTTATGCAATCATGTTCGGAGATATTGTATTTTCGAGACCAAAAATGTTTCGTTATGAATGACATTTTGTATAAGTGGACGTGGTGTACGATATGACTGCGTTAAAAGGTATGTAGGCATTCAATTGCAGGTTTATATAAATCAAATAAAATAAATTTCAATTTAATACAAGAATTCCTGCTAAGTTGTCTAAATAAAACTCATATGTCATGTGAAAACCACAATTATATTAGTGGAAGTAGTGAGGCCTTTTCTGCTAAAAAATTTCCTTAACAGTATATGATATGCTCAATTATTTTAAAAATAAATATTTAAACAAATGAAGAGGTTTTTTGCGGGGATTACTGATATACAGTTTAATTTCAGCAGCATTTAACGATAATCTCAACCCACTGTATATGTACTGTACCGTTGTTTTCAAAGAAGACTAAATATAAATTATATTGCGGTTTAAATGTTAAATATTGTATAGTTTGTCAGTATATATTTTCACTGATATTATAATTAACTGCCACCTTTACCCCACTATTTACAACATTATTTTTAATAATGAACAAATAAATACTAATAAATTTGTTTGCAAATTTAAACAAATGTATCATTTTAGATAGAATTTTGTATCAATTTAATTTGTCTGCTTATTTGTTGCAAATTATTTCATACTTGCGGTTAAAAATTGTATATAAATGTTGCAAAATAAATACAAATAAATTGAAATAAATAATAATAATATTTTCATAAATGTTTATTGAATACATTTAGCAAATAAATTATTTTTAATTTAATTTTTTTTCTGTTGCAAGCAAATAGTAAATGAATTATATAAATTACATGAAAATACAATTGTAAATGTATGTTGTTTAATAGTATTTATATATTTATTTAATGTAATTAAAGATTTAAATGGTTAATTTAAAAATTATATAAAATGCAGTGAGCCGTTTTAATGAAAATTTTCTTTTGTAAAAAATAAATATTTTGTAATATAGCAACTTTTAATTTTTACTTTGGAATATTATTACTTAGATCTGATGCAAAATGAACCTATTGTGGATAGTTATAGTTAGCGGACTCGATATATCCTTGTCCGTCTATCCATCTGTATGTTGAAATCAATTTTCCGTAGCTGATAAACAATTGACGCATTGGAGGATAACATTGTACATGTTATCCTGAAATGAATGCTAATGAAAATTGGGAAAATTAAAAAATATTCACCATAAAATTAAAAAAAAGCTTCAGCTCAAAAAATTTATTTATATTGTTCTCTTAATATGCTAAGTTGAAGGGTATATAAGATTCGTAACAGCCATTGCTCTGACTTGTTTATTTATTATTTCATTACTGATTGTTTTACAGTTTTATTATTTAATTTTTTGCAAATATTTAGTATTTTGTATAAATAATAATATTATAGTCAATTAAATTTAAAATCTTTAAATATTTTGTGTTATATTATTTACTTTTTATAATTTAATATTCGTTGTCAATTTACAACTCTTTAATAAGCTTAATATTTATTTTAAATAATATAATTTATCTGATTTGCGAAAAATCTGTTGTAAATATTAATGTTTTTTTTTAAATCAAATCAAATTGATTATTTATAAAACATAGATTTCATGTCAATATGGTGGGAGTTAAAAATTAACTTTAGGCATCATTATTACGGACATTATACAAATTAAATTTGATAAATATTGATTATTAATTTTAGAATATTTTTAAAAATTTAATTTTTAGCAGTTTACATTAAGCATAATTGATTCTTTATACATTTGTTTTTATAAAATACAAACTTTTAAAATGATGCTTCGTTTTTGTAAGAAATTATTTTATCAATATTTCCCTCTATTCAAAATGTCCTATGAAGCGTATGATTATTATCAATTTAAACTGCGTAACCACATGACGTATGAGTATTATTTAATTGTAGCAAAACAAGTATACGCACCAACTCATTGAAAAATATAAAAAAGAAAAGTAAAATTTTAAATACAGGCAAATCCAGGTATAACGAACGATATGTTGTCAGGACCGTTCGTTAAATTGAAAAATTCATTATATCGAGATGATTGTTTTTTAATTTTGGACAACTTTTTCTATTTAAGAATTTAACTAAACGTATGTTGTTTTGATCCCTAGGTTGGATGAGCGGTGTGGCATTAGTAGGCAAGAATATCGTTCAAATTTGTATATCTTTAGCAGTTTTCACTAATTGTTCATCTGGAGGATGGCTTGGTGTATTTTCCACGATTAAGGGATCGTTGTAAGGGATTTCGATTCTGAAAATGATTCAACCTGTAGAAAATTAAACTCGGACAAACATTTAAAAAAAAGCAGATTTTGAAGATTCCAGATTCCACTTAATTTGTGTAAAGATTATTTACAGAAAAAACTTAGTCATGATAAAATGTTTGTTTTTATTTTCTTCAAAATACATATTGAGAATTTTGTTATTCCATATTTCATTCATTCATCTAAATTTTTAGTTTTTCGTTCAATGAAATTCCTCTACGGTTTTCCATATTTAATTCACATGAATTATAGCCTGTTTCACAATATCGAATGAAAGATTTCGTTCGCATTGTAGCGGAAGAAATCTGATTTTGGATTCCTTAACTTCATATTAATGTGAACGAATCAGTTTTCTTTCGCTTAGAATGCAAACGAAATCTTTCATTCGATATTGTGAAAACAAGCAATAAAACCACTATAGAAAGTAACAATTGAAAACGGTACTGTAACGAATTATTTTCTTATTTTTACATTTATTACTACTTTTGTTTTTTATACTTTCTGTTCGTTATATTGAGCGTATAATTTTTGAAGTATTCGCTATATAAGGTTGTCAATGTTAAAAATTTGGTGGTTTGTTTCGAGCATACAATTTTTGAAACGTTCGTTATATAAAGTGGTCAATGTTACGAATTTGACCGTGCGTTAAATCGGATTTTCGTTAAAGTGAGATTCGTTATACCGAGATTTGCCTGTACATATTATAAATTTTGGTTTATTTTTTACTTTCAGATAAACAATTTATAACTTTATGATGAATTAAATATTGTGGTGCCCCCTGTCGTAGGGTACACGCTGTCGTTCCGCTGTCATTTAATCATGTGAATTGAAGGAAAGTTTTATGATTTGCAACGACGTATATAAGACCATAGTAAGTTGGACCTACAATGGGTAAAAGTCGGGAAAAGTTTTTTTTTAAAATTAAATTTTTTTTCACTAATAAATTTTTTTTTTTTAAAAAGTAAACTTAAAAAAATTAAGAAAAAATATTGAAAAAAAAAATTGTTTTTTAAATTTTGTTTACCTAAAAATATTTAAAATTCGAAAAAGGTCGAAAAGTCGATATTAGCCGAATGGTAGAAAAATCTACCTCTTGTTTCTAAAAATAAGAAACAGTTTTTTTTTTTTTTAAATTTTGTTTACCTAAAAATATTTAAAATTTGCATTTTAAAGTATAAGTTGGTGAAGAGAATATAAGATTCGGCACAGCCGAATATAGCTCTCTTACTTGTTTACATTAAAATAGGATAAAAATTCGAAAAAGTTCGAAAATTCGATATTAGGCGAATGGTGGAAAAATCGACCTCTTGTGAATGTGAATTGTAACTTTCATACATTATGGCTGCAGGAATTGTAAAAAAAGATTTTGTAAACATTCATGATTGCATTTATCATGTACAGCTATATATTCTCTGTGTGTAGTCATTTAGGTTATTTTTAAGCATTAATGTCTAAAGATTAAACTTAGTGCAATTAACTGATCAACTTCAAGAAATGTTCTCCTGTTTCCTAACAATCTTAAATAAAATAAGTAAAGCTAACCACAGCAATTTGTTATTCGCCTTTATCATAGAATCTAAATGGCTTAGATATGTTTGTTTTTCTAATTTCTGTTTCCCGTTCCCTTTAATGTTGCTATTGCTCAGTTTTAGGCTAAATGTTATAAATGTAGTATATTTTTAGGCAGCCTTATCGTGTCATTAATACTGCGATTATCATTTTTGATTTATTACACATAAGATGTCGCCGCTTTTTAAAACAAATACTTATCGCTTTTTCTTATATTAGGATTTTTATTTGTAAAACTGTCAACAAAACACAAAAACAAATTTTAGTCCTGTCGTTTTTTTTGTAACCACGATTGTATGACTATAAGTAGACATAAATACCTGTATTTAGATACTTGAAGCTTATTTACATATTTAAACTGTTTTTGTTATTTTTGCTGGTAGAATTTGTGATAGACTAGATTTTTATGCTTAAATGTACATATTTATTTTACTTACAAATAAAAACATTTTTCATTTGTTTGTTTTTACCTTATGGCTTGCGATTTGGAAACTTGTTAGACAATTGTGGTGTTTCTGGTGGCTTTAGCAGCTCCTATTCACAATTTCATTATCAATGGGAGATAGCACCAATATCGCTGTGTTGTATGTCAGATTTGTTTATTTCTAATTTTATTTATTTGTGATTTTGTCACACTGTTTTGAGTATTTTGGTATTATTAGCAATCATGTTTATTTTATCCTCCCTCTTCAACATTATCAGTTATCGATATCTAACAATTATGATGACAGACTGAATTAAAATGATAACCAAATTTGTTACTTACACTTTTTGTTTTTTTTTACATTGTAATAAGTAGCATGAAGTGTTATATTTTGCTAGACTATTTTACCGTCTACTTTGTGCTTTGCTTAGACAAGTGGAAGTAAAATTTTACAAGAATTCTAGAATCACACTCTGCTTTTTGACACAGATATAACTTATTGCATGAAAGTATAAAATTCATAAAGAATTGGGAAAAATTCACTTTCTTTTTTAACAATTTCCCTTAAAGTTACAAATAAGGATTCTTAAGGAAATGGAAAAATATGTCTGGTAAACTGAAAATGTGTCAGATAATATCTTGTCTGTAATCACGTGTTTGGGTGTTCTTCCTTCTCACTGTATGTAAAAACCTCAATGTTTGTTTAGCAACTTAGTGGAAGTAGTCCTCGAATAAATAGCAGTAGAAGAGAATGATGGTTTGTTGCAAAAATGGATGGTAGAATAAATGATTGCTTCGAAGTTTTGGTTGGTTTGTAGCATAGATGATTCGTTAAGCAAATGAAGACAAATACATACAGCTACTTTAAAAGACAGAATAACTGTCAGACAGAATTAACCAGACACATGGTAAATCCATATTTACTTAAAGGTATACGTGAGGAAATAATTTTCTCTACGATTAAGCAGAGCATATGTTAAATATTTATAAAATAAATTACAATTTTTTCTTATTTATTTATAGATTTTTGGTAATTATTCGAACTTTTTATATATATAATTTGAAAGTAAATTTTTAATTAGGCTTAAGTTCATTTATATTATAATTTATTTGTAATAATTCAAAGAATATCACTGAATACTAAAATTTTTAGACAATTGGCAAATTGGAATGCATTTACCAATTGTCTAAAAATTTTAGTATTCAGTGATATTCTTTGAATTATTACAAATAAATTATAATATAAATGAACTTAAGCCTAATTAAAAATTTACTTTCAAATTTTTTCTTATCTTAATTTCATTAAATACTTTTCAACAAAATGATTAACGGTTTATTTTATTTATAAAGTATTAAGTAAATTCATATTATCATATGTATAGAATATTTATGGATATTTTTCTTGTCACGACAAGCTTCGATAAAGTCGGTCAAATGACTTTTGACTTATGTTTGATCTATGTCTGGATTACTAAGTCATTAATATAGATATTTGGGGTATACACACGGTCTACTATTTTGTCATATTGTTATAATGTCCTAGTATATTATGATAGTTTAAACAAAAATGTGTTTTGTGTTTCAAACAAAAAAGTTCTAAACTAATAAGGCTATTTGAATTATGTTTATTGTTTTGTCATAAAATAATACTATTTTTTGTTTAAAACACAACAACAACTATTATAATATATTATGACAATATGACCAATAGCAGACCGTGTAAATACCCCAAATATGGATATATAATGTCGTATATAAAGCCATGGTAAGTCGGACCTACAACGGATCAAAATCGGAAAAAATATTTTAACCCGATTTTTTTTCACCAAAAAAATTTTTTTCTCATAAAATTAATTTTTTTAATTAAAAAAAAAAATTTCTGAAAATTATTAAAAAATGTAATTTGGCGATGTGTATATAATAAGATTTCCTACTTGTTTTTAGATCACCTTAGTATTTAAAAATTTGATTTTTCGAACATATTTTTATTTATATTCTGAAACTACATTGAAAATGCATGAACATTTTCTTTTTAAATGTTTAAGTTCGGAATTAGTAAATGTAAGAAATAGGCCACAAACAAAACTAATTTTTTATGAATCCACTTTACCTAGAGAGTTTTTTTAAAAGTTTTAAAAAATTTTCGAACTTAAGTTCGAATTTTCGAACTAAATATTGAATTGTCATGATCTAGATATTATTATAACAGCTTCAAAAATGTTTCAAAACATTCAAACATAAATATTATTTCATTTTCATTAGCCTAAATGCCAAATATCAGCCTAGTTGTGTTAAGAGAATGGATTCAAAATGTTAACCTAAACTAACGAGCAAACAAATATTGCAATTTAAATACAAGCTTTTAAGGAATAAACAAATTTAAAAAAAAGTTCTTAAAGCTTGTCAAATAAATGCTTTTATAATTTATTAAATTTAGTTATTTCAATTGTGTCTTACAATATGTTTTGTTGTCATAAATGTTTTGTACAAGGTTAGGAATTACCTAAGATTACAGTTCAACCTCAAATAATCCTCTTAAATTTTCTCTCAATTCTTTAGCAATCAACTGAAAAAATCTTCATTTATCTAAATCTACATATATTTTTTTATATCAAGATTATAGCTTCCAGTTCATTTAAGCTACCTTAGTAAAATGGTATTTAATTTATATTCAGAGACTATAATTACTCTCTTATATCATATTGAAGAAAACTTACGTTGTTTTCTCTCGTGTGTTGTTTTCCACACATACGATATGTCTACGTATTCTGCTCTAGCAACATACATTTTTTAGTTTAAATCATGATTTATCATCAATAATATATTTATTTTTAAATAGTCGAATCAAATTTGTTTATCTTCAACAAGTTTTACACAAACATTTCGGTTATTCAAAATTCATAGAAATTACATATGTATGTGTGGAAAACCACACACAAAAAATATTTTTGAATCCATTAGTGCATATCCTGTGATAAATTTATTTATATTTTGAAGAAAGAAATACATATCATGAACATCGCTTCAATTTTTTTTTAAAAAAATTTAAAAAAAAAGATTTTGGTGGTTTCCCATAAAAGAGTGAGATGGAGGTTAATCGAATAATCCACAATAAATTGTTTACCATTATAAAAACATTAAGAAAATTCACTACCCTTTTGTTTAGGCATAAAAAATAATCATTAATAACACAATTCCACTACGAATATACAAAAATCAATAATGTATTTGAATGTCATCAAAAGGAAACAACAAATATTCCAGTTTATACGAAATTAATCGAAAAAAGCTATAATTTTGTTAAGTATAGAAATTTTCCAAATTTTTCCTTGAGACCTTTAAATGAAAATACAAACAATTTAAACCATTACGTTTTCCTTTTTATTAACATAACTGGGTTGTATGTGAGACAGGAAGTAAAAAGGAAAAGTTACAACAAGAATTTGTATAAAATATGCTCATGTTGACACGCAACATACTTAAATGTTTAGAAACAATAAAAAAACGAAAAAGAAGGAATTGTCGGTCAAGACGGACCATATAATACCCAACACTGAGTAAATTAGCAAAAATATTTTTCTTTTAAAATTTCAATAATTTATTTTCGTGAGTGATTTTCGGAAGTGGGCCTTATATGGGAGCTATGATTAATTCTGGGCTGGCTATCTGTTCATAAATAACTGGCGATCAGTCCATAATTTGCCAGCTACCCAGCCAAACAGAAGTACGAAAATACACCGTTTAATAGACTTAGAAATTGATTTTGAGACTATTGGGGTGGGGGGTTTTTTTACGATTAATATTTTTTAACGTTACAAATATCAGCACAAACGCATAATAACACTACATTGGTGTAGGGTATAATTATACGAAAATTGAAAGTTGTAGATAATAAATTGTTAATTTTTTTCTGTTACATCAATGACTGACACTTACGCCCAAATAACAAACTGACAAAATTAAGTATCCTTTTTTTAATATTACAAATACCAACTAATACTCGAATAAAAATGTCGTGTATTGTCATTAATAATAAATTGTTTAGCGTGACAATAAACGTCATTTTGTCAATATAACTATTTTGTAGATATCAGAATTCTTAATTTTTTTTAATTTTTAAAAAAGAATGGTTATTTAATATTAATTAATTTGTATCAACTCATTAATCGAACCGGAAATTATTTTAATTATATGCTTCGCTCTCTTACAAACATAAAGAAGTGGCCACTTAAAATCCGTACGCACTATAGTAATCATAACAACGCCCCCTGTTATCAAAATAGAAAAAGATTTACACAGATTTTTAACAACAAATCTGCCGTTATTCTACAATGAATTGTAAGTCATTATGTTTAGTTTTAAAAAGTGTAGACCCAATGGAAAAATAAGCTAGAGAATATTTGTGCACAAATATCTACAAAATCCGACTTTGTCGGGTTATAAGATAGCCAAAATATTTATTCCCAATAAAAACAACTTCAGATAAAATTTATTTCAAGTAACCAATATTTTTCAAATAATCGACTGAAAGTTATTAAAGTACACTTTCTCTATAAATTGTAGGTATAGTCTTTAGTTTACATTTAATTAACTAAATTTGTTTAGTACTAGGTTTCCTTATTGTGTCAATTGTTTTATCAATACTTCATTTCATTATTTTAATAAATTTGCTTATAATTATTAGTCATTATTTTATGCTTGATATTGAAGTTAGTAAATATTAGAGGAAATAATGATTACTTAATGATGAATAAATAAACTTTATTTAATAAAGACAAAATTAAATATAATTTTCTAAATATTAATGCCTAATATTTCTCTATTTGTTTGAACCTCAGGAGAGTTTTTATTAATAAAATGCTAGTAGAAATTGTATGTGTTTTATATATACATAGTTACAATAAATCCAAGGCAATATCTTATGAATCATATCATTTCTGATGGAAGATACCAACACTATTTTGACTAATGAATAAATAAATGAAATATATTTAAATAAATCACTTATTTTAAGTCTGGTCAGTCATGTCAGTTGAAATAAAATTTAATACGTCAAGTAATAACTTTAAGACTTTCAAAGGCTTTAATTAAATTTCTCATCTTTCCAAATATAAATGTTAAAAACCGATTGAAATATTTTTTTTTAAATTTTGACGTCAATGAGAAATTAATTATTTTCTTCTTAATAACGCATAATACAATATTCTAATGTTTATATTTCCATACAGTAATATTTCGAAACGTTTTAAAAATTATGCTTATTTTGATCCTAAGTATATCAAGGGGTCAATTTTTTATTAAATTTTAATCACCAAACATTTTAGAATATTTTTTCCATCAAAATCCGCCTTTTTATGAAAAACCCCAAATATTCCAAAAGCTATATAACAGAATGTTAACCATATATGCTTTAATACATACATATTTCCAAGTATTTTTTTCATTTTAATCCTAACAAAAGTGTACTCGTATTTCAAATATGTCTACCTATTTACATGAATTTTTAAATTCATATTTACAGAGTATGTGTGGGTATTTTCCTTCCAAACAAAGAACTCAATGAACTCTATAAATTTTTAAACATATTCAGCAAATAATTGTTCTTACTTGAAGCCATATACTCAAATAATCCATTGATACCAATAGATTCCCACACATTCTAGCAGAAATTAAATATAAATAAATTGAGTGGTAAATAAAGCTACTGGTTGTTAGACAAATAAATTCTCAGTACTACAGATTGTTCAAAAAAAATGTAGATACTTGTCAGTAAGAAGAATATGTTAACATAAAATCTCCCAATTACACAAACAGTATCTGCAATAGATTTAGATGTGTACCTTGAAGTGTTATTACATACACGCAGAGAAAAAATATAGTTTTGGATGTTTACTGTAAACATTTCAATATTTTTACAAGTTTTTAACAATATTATAGTGACAGTAACTATTTATATGATTGTGGTAACCATAATATGGTTAATTTACGATTCACATAATTGTAGCAATCATATATATGGCGGCAGTAATGAAGTATATGTTTGTGACAACTATTTTTATGATAAAGGACTTACCATATTATATTGCTCTCGGCCTATGGATATCATAATCTGAGAGCAACACAAATATATACTTGTTTACTGTAGCCATATATATGATTGATCGTAAATTAACCATATTATGGTTATCACAATCATATAAATAGTTACTGTGACTATAATATTTTTAAAAAACTTGTAAAAATATTGAAATGGTTACAGTAAACATGCAAAACTATATTTTTTTTTCTATGTAAACATCGATTTGCCAAAGGCTGCTTTAATAATACAAGAACGTTAACGTTAATGGCTTTAATACCTAGGGAAGGAGATTACTGTTTTTATACATTTATTTAAGTATTTAAATACACTCAAATATATTCTGCATGTTAGATATAACATTTGTCTGTCTATGTATTCATTTACATCTAACAAATTTACCTAAAGGGTCATCCAATAGGATGTCCCGAACTATGAGAGTAGATAGCGGCCATATTGTTAAGACTATATCTGTGAAATCATCATATCACATGCAACCGATACAATTCTTTTAACAAAATGAAACAAAATCTCATTTCTGTTACTCAGACTTCATTACTTCATACTTATCATATTATTTACATAATTTGTTAAAAATTACTAATAATATGTTATTGTATGTAAATAAAAGAGAAAGTAACAGTTATTAAGAACAAGAACAAAAGAATTGTTTATCTCACACCAAACCATTAAAAAACAACAAAAACGAATAAAGGTCATACCAAACCATTTAAATAAAAATCATTTTATAACTGTTATTTTCAGTGATTTATTTTTATCACAAAAATATAAATCACAATATGGGATTTTTGGTATATGGACGAGCTATTTTCGATCTCTGCACATGGCTCATGTCATTCAGTACGAGCGATTTGAGGACATGGTCATCTCACTTAGTGGTGACGTGAACTGGACCTAGATCGTGCGACTTCACCCCGGTAGACTTTTTCTTGTGGATTTTTTTTAAATGCAGGTCTATGCGAATAAGAGCGGCCCTCATAAGGCCGACATATCCCATGTCATCAAATTCAGCCTTATCTATACGCCAGTGTTATGGCTATGGAATGTTTTTACTTTCCATACATAATGTCATACAAATTAAAAATGTCGATGATTATTTTATTTAAATTTTGAAATAGAAGACGCATAAAAAACCAGCTAAGGATTACAAAGGTTCATAAAAGAAGTACAAGTTTGTATTGTCTAGCTTTCGTATTAATGTTGCCATGTTGCCAGAGACAAACAAAAGATTATAAAATTTTTATAACCGAACAGAAATCTGAAAAAAAATACAACTACAAAGAAAATATCACAAAATTTGTCATAGATACAAATATATTTTAAATAAATCGCAAAACGTTACCTAAAATTTTCTTTGATTTATGACATAAATACATATTATGACCTTAAACTGTTGAATGTCCTACGTACAAGTTTTTGTAGCCAATATCAAGTAGGTTTGACAGACTTGGGATTTGGTTCCCAAAATTGCTCATAAATTTCTTTAATTGCTGAACTATATTTTGATGGCTAAGATTTAAATAAATTCATAGTATTTACTCCCTACTTGACTACAACAAGGCAGATTCACAAATATAAATTATATGGAAGCCTTTACTGCTGTATGTACGGTAGTTTAAAATTAAACTTAAAATAACTGTGCAATTTAATTGAACATATTGTGGCATACAACCGAATGTCACATGTCAGTGTGACTAAATCCCCTTATATGAAGTGAGACAGCTTTAAATAATTCTTAAAAATCTCAATTTACATATGAATCTAAGTTAGTGCAATTTTTTAATGCATTCAAATTATTAATGTTAGCTTTTCATTGGTTTGAAAATATTTGCTTTAAATTTAAAAATCCTTAAAAAACGTATTAGAAAATATAAGTTAGCCGAAACTATCTACTTCCTTTAAAAATTATATTTTCATAAAATTTTGTTTAACCATTCTATTATTAACTTGTTCCTTAACTCTAATTGAATTTCCAACTTATTAACATTAACCATTAACTACAAAATGTTTGTCTGTTCTTCCACTTTTAGATGGATAGCTGAAGACTGAAGACCACGAACTACTAGTTTCTGTGGCCCATTGTGGTGAATGCCGAGCAAAGTAATGCCATAAAAACAAGAGTAAAATTTTAGTTTTCATTTTGTTCCCACATTTAGTTTTATTTTAAATACTCTAAAGTTAGTTTTGTTTTTTAATTTAACAAGAAAAATTGTAACAACAAGTGAAAAGTTAAAATTAGACATCCTTAAATATGTTGTATGTCTGTGCAACAAATTGTACTGCTTTACTGCAGCAGCTTCATCTCAAACTCCTGTAATAAAAGTGTGGAAAGGAGTTTGGGTTATGAATGAATGAACTCACAAATGACGATGTTGAGTAGCAGCAATATAAGTGCAGTTGTTGTGTTGCAGTTGTTAGTTTTTAGAAGGTTGCCTAAGGGCATTTAACACTAACTGCCTTTGTGGTTTTACTGCAGAAAAAGTACTGCTGTAGTGTACTTCTTTACATGTACATGTACTATATTAGAGAACATTCATATGTACATTAAACGTTTGTTTGAGTATGTATGTTTATAAGAAGACTATTTTTAGAGTTGGTAGTATGTGTTTTGTGAAAGTGGCCTAAAAAGAGCACTTATGTATGGGATGTTTCCTCTAAAAGAGCACTTGCTATACATGAAGTATATACTGTAAATATTGTTATATTCTATATGCCAGTGAAGGCAAAGAAAAAATATGGTTGTTGTGAACATAACTGAAACGTGTCATATTATGATTGAATTTTATGGTTGCTGTCAAATAATCTAATGGTTCCTAAATTATCATATAATTACTAATGTATAAACATAATTTAATCCCTTGTTACAAATATTATGGTTCAACAATAAAAGTTATACAACCATAATATGATTGTGGCAAACCATATTAAGGTTGTAGTATAATACCGTCCGACAAATAGAGAAAAAATTCATATGACACAAACCGGATGAAATACGTCTGAAACTATAAATTTAATGGAGAAAAACTGTGTTTTCAGTTTTTCATTTCGTGATCCTGTGTCCTTTTTTTTAAGGACTTCAAAGTTTCAAAGAAGTACATTTTTCCAAAAATATTTAAAAATACTCCAGCTATTCCTACAATGACAAATTGTATGTCAAAAGAACAAGAAGATTGTTGAATATTTTCTATTATCTTTATTTTATCCGGTAAGGATCAAAATATGTCAAAAATGTCCTTTAAAATGTTTATCCTTTAATATCCTTTAAGATTGCAAAGAAATTCCTTTTAAAAAAATAGTGCGTTAAAGACCCAAATATTCCATACTAAATGTCAAAATTTCATCCTTCATATATATAAAGGACAAATTAAAATATAAAAAAAAAATTATTAGTATACAAAATAGTTTTATTAAGAAAAGTGCATGTTTATAAACTACACCACTATAGTGGGGAGGTATAATGGGTTAGGGCTGTTGTTTGCAACATGCAAAAGTATTGTCCCAACACCCACCATTCAGCTCAGGATCACTTTCTGAGTCGACTAAGCGATGTCCGTCCGTCTGTCCGTCCATTAATGTAAACCTTGTAATCAAACTACAGGTCGCAGGTTTAAAAATAATTAGACAAAATTTGGAACAAACCGTTATATTGCCCCAAGGACAAAGGCTATTGAATTTGCTTAGAATCAGCCCATTATTTATCCTAGATAGAAGCATAAAATTTTGGCATGTGTTATTCAATATTTGGATCTTTAATTCACTATTTTTTTAAAAAAAAATTATTGGAAATCTAGAAATATATTCAAGGATAAAAATTTGAAAGGACATTTTTGACATCTTTTGATCCCTACAGGATAAAATAAAAATAATACGAAATATTTTACAGCTCTTCTTGATCATTTGACACCAAATTTGACTAGTAGGATGATCAGAAGTATTTTAAAACATTTTTTTAAAAATGTACTCCTCTGAAAATTTGAAGTCCTTTTAAAAGGAAACAGGATCACGAAATGAAAAACTGAAAACGCAGTTTTTCTCCATTTAATTTATTGTTTCAGACATATATCATCCGGTTCGTGCCTAATATTGAGTGTCGTACGGTGTAATCTGAATCAATCATAATATGGTTATGTAAGAACATGACAAATCTATTGTTAAATATATTTCAATAATAAATTATTTTATCAAATGCAGCATAATATGATCATGTGGCTACAACAATAATATTGTCATGTCATCTATTATGTTTAAATATGATTATATTATGATTGCAGCACAATCTTGTTATGGTTGGCCGTACACATATTATGATTCCAGCTCAATCATTATAATTATATATGTGTGATCTACATTTGTGACCCCAGAAAGAATATATATATTCTGGATCGTTATACACGCAGAGAAAAAATATAGTTGGGCATGGTTACTGTAACCATTTCAATATTGTTACAAGATTTTTAACAATATTATAGTCACAGTAACCATTTACATGATTGTGGTAACCATAATATGGTTAATTTACGATTCACATGATTGTATCAACCATATATATGGTTACAGTAAACAAATATATGTTTGTGACAACCATTCATATGATGAAGGACTTATCATATTATGGTGCTCTCGGCTTAAGGCTTATCATGATCTGAGAACAACATATTATGATAAAATTATTCATCATAAATATGGTTGCCACAAACATATATTTGTTTACTGTAACCATATATATGGTTACCACAATCATGTAAATGGTTACTGTGACCATAATATTGTTAAAAATCTTGTAACACTATTTAAATGGTTACAGTAACCATTCCCAATTATATTTTTTCTCTGCGTGTAGATAGCTGAGTCCGTCTGTATGTTGAAATCAACTTTCCGTAGCCCCCAAATACCTTATATAAATGATTTTTATATATACCCTGATTCGTTTGCTATTTAAAATCGAGACAATCGGCCCACAAATGGCTGAGATATAAGACAAAAACCAGTATAACCTTGAATTTTTACCAATTTTTGATCTATATCTGGATTACAAAGTCATTAATATAGACAATATGGATATCTAGTGATAGATATTTCAAAGTCGTTTGCAACAGAAAAAATATTTTTTAATCTGAATTTTTTTTCAATAAAAAAAATTTTTTGTCATAAAACTTTTGTCACTAATAAATTTAAAAAAAAAATTAGAAAATAAAAAAACTAAATTTTTAATTTTTTTTTATTTATTAAAAATAAAAAAAAAATTAATTTTTAAATTTTGTTAAATTTTTTTATTTTAAAGTATAATTTGGTTAAGGGTATATAAGATTCGCACTGCCGATTACAGTTCTCTTACTTTTTTTAAAACTTTTAGCTGACATGACCATATTATGAATGTAGCCACACGCAGAGAATGTTTTCCATAAACATTTCAATATTTTTACACATTTTTTAACAAGATTATGGTCTCTGTAATTATGTATATGATTGCGTTAAGCATAATATGTTTAAGTTACCACTCATTATAATATGATTGTCGTAAATAAATATATGTTTATGGCAATCATGTTAGTGATAATCATAATATTATATAATAATATTATGATTATCACAATATTATATTGATCTTAGGGTATATAACCATAATCCGAGAACAACACAATATGGTGAAGTAATATGTACATCATACACATGGTTGCCATAAGCATATATTTATTTACTACAATCCAATATTTACTACAAACCACATAATTTAAAAGAAAAACAAAAGTTGGCTGTGTCTTTATACTATGTGTATGCAAAAATACTTCTTAAAATCGAAGTAGACATGGGTTTTTGTTCATATCTCGGTCACTTATGGATCGATTTTGTTGATATAAAAACTTTTCAAAAAATATATCTCATATATTGATCGATAATATGTTTGTGGCATTTTACCTTATGCGGTGCCAAATGAAAAATGTTATTGATTTGCTTTTAAAAAGAGAAGTGATAATTAAAATTTATGAATATGAAACTCCCCACATCAAATTTGTAATAGTTTGGCAAGAGTAGCCGCAGTGAGGCAGCCAGTTGTCGTAGAACATTCTAACATATTTGCCGCTCGTTTGACTGCATGATAAGGAGAGTCATGACTACGATGTTTTAATAGTAGAAATAGTAGTTGTTGTTGATGAAAATGTCTTGTAATTGCTGCAGTTAAGCAACTACTTACTTGTAACAAAAAATAAATTTACTAAACTCAAAGCTAAAAGTACCAATTTCTGTTTGTTTTATTTTTTCTTTTTCCATAAGTATTATTGTTGTACTTGTACTTATTGCAGGTTGTGGATATAATGTAACTATTAGCAAAACCTTCAACTAAACGGCCTAAACATGATTATGGAAGAATGTTCGACATAGCAGGCTAAATAATGGGAGGGCGAAGGTATTTTTTTTTTGTTATATTTTCATTTCATTGCAATTTAAACATCTTTATAAGGGTATTTTAGGCCATGCAATGTTTCCTTTTTTACTCCTATTGCTCTGTTTTTTAAATTTTATACTAGAATGTTTATAGCACACAATTCTAAGTAAGCGTTCTTCAAATGGTCAAATATTTTGGGTGAATTTATTTTTATTGTTTCAACCAAAAATTGTTATTAAGTAAGTTGTAACTTGGTTTCTATATTTTTTGTGGATTTTTCGCAAACTGTCTGGGTTTTCCGCCAACATGTCGAACTTGTTAATTTGCCTTTTACATGCTACTTTAAATTTTGTACTTGTAGATAAGTTCTTTTTAATAGAGGTTAACTATCTTGGATTATTTTTCATTACATATTATATGCCTTGTTTTAGAAATCCAACCAAGAAAACTGAGGATCTCATTTGATAAAACGAAATGTTTAAACAAGTAAAAAATTTTAGTGAAAAAACTGTTTAAACTTGAATATTTTACATATACATTTGTTCAAACTTTTGTAGTTTCATTTTATAAAAGAAGGCAGCAAATGAACTAAAACCATAATACTAATGTCTACGTCTAATTTACTTGGTATTTTTCCCATTTAGTAATATAATTTCATAAATTTTCATCTTAAGTTTTGTCAGCTTTTTGTTACTTTGCTTAAAGTAACATTGCAATTTAAATTCTTAACAAATTCCACAACTAAATGAACAAAAGTTATTATAATTTTTTTTTTACCAAATGAAAAAAGAAATGAAATTTGCATTAAGATTAACATTAACAACATTTCTTGCAACACATTTCTTTACCAATTTATATAAAAATGTCTTGTTAAAATTAGTTGAGGGAAAAAATAAATTCATACAGAATCATGGGGTAATCTACAGATAAATTTAGAAATGGTAAGTGGAGAGACAGGGCTACCTGGTGGTCCCAAGCTGCAGGTTGAGGGTTCGGACCTCAAATTGTAGTCTTTGAAGTAGATAGGTTTTTCCCTAAATAACAAAATTATAGAATATATGAATATCTCAATATCTACATCATTATAACAGCAGAGTATGAGTATGAATTTTACTTTAAACGTGAGAAAATGATTGTAAGACTGTATGTAAATATGTTAATGGTTTTCAACCAAGCACGTTGCATTAATATATAATTTTGTAAAGTTATCTTATTTACATATGAATTGTAGATACAAATAAACATACTCACATACAAAATTTTACATATAAAATACCCTGGCCGCAATTGGAAGTTATATTTTCGATACATACACTAAAATGTTTCTACTTCGTTACGAACAAATGTTATTCAGCATGTGAAATAATTTTTAAAAGAACAAATTACGTTAGTCTCGAATTTTTAACACAAAAGCTTCACTTTGTTCAACAGCATATGAAATAATTTTTTCAAGAACAGATTACATTAGAATGGAAATTTTGAAAAAAGAAAAAGTACATGGTAATACTAAGTAACTTTGTGAATTTTAATGTCATCGGTTGACTTATATAAACAAGAAATATTTCCTTCACCAAATTATACTACAAAATAAAAATTTTAAATATTTTTGGGTAAACAAATTTTTGTTATTTTAGCGAAAAAATTCTATGACAAAAATAAATTTAAAAAAAATGTTTTAAATTTATTAGTGAAAAAAATTTTATAAAAATTTTATAAAATTTATTTTTTGAAAATTGTTGAAAAAAATTCGGGGTAAAAAATATTTTTCCCGATTTTGACCCTTTGTAGGTCCAACTTAATTTGGCCTTATATACGCCATTGCATAGGTCTTTGAGATATCTATCATTAGATATTCATATTATCTTTATTAATGACTAAGTATTCGAGACATAGATAAAAAAATTTACCAAAAATCGAGGTTGTCCCGGTTTTTTCCGATTTTCTCGATTTTAAATAGTAACTGAGCCGGGAGAATTACTGATATATCGATCTTTTTAGCACGATATTTATGTTTGTAAGTTACTTGGAGGCTACGGAAAGTTGATTTCAACATACAGACGGACATGTCTATATCGACTTATATCTATAACTATCCAGAATATACACATATACTTTGTGGGCTCGCAAATGAAAAATGTAGAAATTACAAACTTATATAACCTTGCCACTAATGGTGAACATTTCTCACCAAAACTTTATTTTACAAAGAATGTTTATTCCGCCGATTTTTTTTTCAACCAAAATTTTTTTTCACAAATTTATTTTTCATAAAAAATATTGGGTGTAACTTACAACTGCGGGATTTAAAAGCAAGACAATTGGATGCCATATAAATTGAAGCAGAGAGATCTTGAAAGAAAATTATGCATATCCGAAATGATTCTTGAACGCTATGAAAGGAAATATATTTTACACCGATGTAAAATGGATCCAATACATTAACCCGAAGCGTAAGATATCATATATGATGTCAAATATCCATAACGCTAAGATATTTCTTTGTATTTGGTGGGAGCAAAAGTGTCCTATCTATTATGAGCTGCTGAAATGCGACCAGACCATCACAGCACTGTGGTTCCAAATCAAAATCTAGAATTGGTGTCTCCGATTCCAAAAAAAAAATTTAAAAGATTTTATATTCTTTCAAGTTACAGTAGGGTTTAAATATGGGGCATTTCATGTCAAGTGAACCAACTTTTGAAATCGATGTCTTCCGATCGGGATGAAATTTGCACCAAGGTTAGCTCTATTGGATAGTAACTCAGACACAATTTTTCAACAACATCGGTCGAGAACTCTCTGAGTAAAATTTTGACAATTTGGTCAAACAGGGGTTTTTTCTTATCCATGTAACTTATTACCTATTGTTCTTAGCAAAATGTGTCCCAAATAGTATAGATAGCTATTTCTTCGATCTTTCGAAAAAAAATATTTAAAAAAAAAAATAAAAAATTTTTAATATTTTTTTTCCGAAATCAAAAACTTTTTTGACTTTTTTTTTAAAATGCGTCCTTTTTTTTTTTTTTTTTTTTTTCTTAAAATAAAGTTTAGATATTTTCCTTGAACACCTACTTGGTCGCTTAGTGGGATGCGAGTGGGATATCTATCAAAATAAATATTTTGTAACTCAAAACATAAAATTTTTGACTTTTTTTTGCAAAATCAAAAACTTTGTTGACTTTTTTTTTCAAAATGGACCCTTTTTTAATCTTTTTTTTAGGTCAAACAAAAGCTTAGATATTATCCTTGAAGACCCTTTTGGTCGCTTAGTGGGATGCGAGTGGGATATCTATCAAAATAAATATTTTTTAACTCAAGACTTACAATTTTTGACTTTTTTTTTTGCAAATACGATTTTTTTTTCCAAATGGGCCCTTTTTTTAACATTTTTTTTGTAGTCAAAAGAAAGCTTAGGTCCATTCCTTTAAGATATTTTTAGTCCCTTAGTGGGATGCGAGTGGGATATCTATCAAAATAAATATTTTGTAACGCAAGACATAAATTTTTTTAATTTTTTTTTGCAAAATCAAAATTTTTTTCCAATATGGGCCCTTTTTTAATTTTTTTTTTTGCTCAAAAGAAAGCCTAGGTCCATTCCTTTAAGATATTTTTAGTCCCTTAGTGGGATGCGAGTGGGATATCTATCAAAATAAATATTTTGTAACAATTTTTTAATTTTTTTTTGCAAAATCGAAATTTTTTTCCAATATGGGACTTTTTTTTAAAAATATTTTTTTGCTCAAAAGAAAGCTTAGGTCTTTTCCTTTAAGACCTATTTTGTCACTTAGGAAGATGTGAGTAGGATATCACGGCATTTTAAAAAAAAGTCAAAAAAGTTTTTGATTTCGGAAAAAAAATATTAAAAATTTTTTATTTTTTTTTTTAAATATTTTTTTTCGAAAGATCGAAGAAATAGCTATCTATACTATTTGGGACACATTTTGCTAAGAACAATAGGTAATAAGTTACATGGATAAGAAAAAACCCCTGTTTGACCAAATTGTCAAAATTTTACTCAGAGAGTTCTCGACCGATGTTGTTGAAAAATTGTGTCTGAGTTACTATCCAATAGAGCTAACCTTGGTGCAAATTTCATCCCGATCGGAAGACATCGATTTCAAAAGTTGGTTCACTTGACATGAAATGCCCCATATATAAAAATCGTTATTAAAAAAAATTAAAAAAATGTGTTTCTGAAATTAAATTTTTAAAAAGATCTGTATTTACTATATTTCAAGTTACAGTAGGGTCTAGATATATAAAAATCAATAATAAAAAAAAATATTTCTAAAAATTCCATTCCTTAAAATTTAAAAAAAAGTATTTCGGCGGGTGCTGGCGGCTACAATTTATTTACAAAGATATTCCACAGCAGTTTCTTTAAATGATGTATATAGTCATTGGACGGGCTTCTTAGAAAAAAAAATAAATATCAGTATATTTGAGACCCAAGTTTAAAGGACTATAACTGGAAAACGGAGAGGCCCATAAATATAATTTAAACACCTATTAAAAGCCTATATCAATGTTTATCTATGTTTTGAAGTATGAATTTCTGTATGGTAAAACAATTGAGATATATGTAATTTAGTAAAGCAGTAAAATATTAAAAAAAATTAACGAAAATATGATTCAAAATTTTTGAAATTCTGGCGCTTCTGTCGTGAAAACGAAATGTCAACTTGAAAAACCCATTTGTATTGGAGGAGAGCAGATTGCCAGCTTCCGAAAAAACTTAGTTTTTCCAAATTCTGAAGATATCGATTTTTATAATTTTGGCCACATAAATTTTGGTTTGGAACCACAGTGTACAGGGGACCAGTGTCGAGCTCAACCGATTCGTTTGAAGCGAGCATTGAGACATGCAATACCTGATGAATAATGTTTAAAATAAAGTGGTAGTTTTACCACACACGCCTTATAGTCTAGACCTTGCTCCGTCCGACTATTATTTTTTTCGATTCAGAATGCTATATGGGATACGCTTCACTTTGGAACATAGTATTTTAGATTTAGCAAAGCAATCTTACTTGTCATATTAAGTTTATTTATTTAATAATTATACCCTACACCACCTTAATGTGGAGAGTATTGCGCATTTGTGCTGCAATAAGTATTGGAAATATGTTTGTCTTTCTTGACACATTTTAAGTAGATACAAATACTGGAAACTATGTGATAATTCGACAATATGTAGTGCACTATAAGAAAGAAAGCGATATCATATTCGATGAGTTTCAACTTCAAGATGCTACGTTTGGGAGATATATGTAAATTGTTTGCAGGGTAAATGCAAATTGGCTCTACACATCCACATATACACACACTTATACATATGTATATGTATCTGTGTTAACGTTTTTGTTTGTGAGTCCACATACAAAGTCACAAGTAAATACTTTACAGAAGAAACCTAAATTAAGATAAAAATATATATACTACATACATATGTAAAACAAAAAAACAAAAAATTTCAAAAGTCAAAAAACCCTAAATCCCTAACAAACTAACTACCACATTTTACACTGTCTGGGCTAAATTTTTTTTCTTTTCATTTAATTTTTTTGTTTTTTAAAAGGTAAAAATCTTGTAAACCCCCAATGTCTAACTACCAGTTCTGACGTAAACTAAAATTTACTTTCAGTTTTGTTTAATGCATACATACATATGTATATAAAAACTAAGAAACATGAGCTCACATTTATTCTGAAAATCATCACGTTTTGTTTTTTACCATATTTTTTTAACTTTTTTGTTGTCTGTTTCTCTCGTTATTTCTTAAACCAAAAAAAAGAAAAGTGTTCCGTATCCTGTGGCCTAGCAAGACAGATGCGTGGCGTTTGCTGTAAATCACCCGATGGCAGACTGAACGCTAAATTTGAGCCTCTAGTAAAACCCGCCAGTGTATAACAATGAACCACAGGCTGGTGGCTTCATGGTAGCTGTGGTCCTTGGGTAAGATTTAAAAGTAACAGACTTTATTAAGATGTATGTGGGTATATTTGCAATAATAACAGAAAAATATGAAATTCACTTAAACACTAAACAAAAAATGTCATTTGCTAAGCTTCAAAATTAATAAACATCCTCAAGGAAATTATTTACTGTTTATGAAATTGATAATGGTTTCAGCACATGCACAAAGAAATAAAGACATTTAAACATCTAAAACAAATATAAAATATAATGAGACTGTCTTAAAGTATAATTTATTTTAATTTTTTTAGCTTCATTATTAAAACTGTCTTGTTTTATTTTCAATTTCTTTTTAGGAACCTATGAAAGACTTTGATGACAGGGAAGATGAAGATGAGGATGATTTCTTTTTCTAGTTAGAATCCTATATAAGACAATGAGGACATGGTCGATGAAGTAGAGGATGATGATGAGGATTCTTAAAAAAGAAACAATGACAAGGAGCCACCAAATGATACCATAACTGTGCAATTGTTGGAATTCCAAATTTATTTTGTATTATTATAGCTTTTAATCAAATATTTTATGTTTTCAATAAGATGAAAAGGTTGTAATAAAATGTTCATTATAATTTTCAATTTATTTAATTTCTAAATGGTTATCGGGACAGCAGTGTTTGTCTTACTGACCATGAATACAAACACAAAACTCACAATTCAATTGTGTCTGTAATCTGAAGAATAATAAAGTGAGGAAGTAAAACACTTGCAATTAGTATGAGTGGGTTCAATACATATTTTCACACACTTTAAAAAAAATAGCTTTTTGGAAGTAGACTTGGGTAGTTCATGAACGAACTAGTTCAATTAAACGATTCCATTATTTGAACTAATTGAACTATTTCAAATCGTTTGCTCACTTAGTTCAGTATTGAAGTATTGAAAATGTGTTTTCTGCTTCTTTTTATACAAATGCTGACATAATGTGAAAAAATAAGGGTCATAATGGATAGAATCCGTTCACAGAATTAAAAACGCAAGGAACACTTCAGCTCTATTATTATATCTGTTGTTTTAGTTCAGAACAGAGAGACAATTTTAATATTCACTCTTATCACTCTTTTCTTGTTCTTTTATAAATAGGTAGTTCAAAAGTCAAAAAGAGCGATTGAACTAGAAGAGCTATCTAGTTCATTTTTGAACTATGAACTAAAATGAGCCGTCATTGAAATGAACTATTAAGCACAAGTCTACTTGGAAGCAGTGGTGTTAGAAATTCTGTTATCTTAGACTTGATCTTCTGTGTTTACCATTACAAAGGCAAAAGTTAGCGTAGAACTCTTATCACTGAAACGAGAAAGTTCATAAGCAGGAAATACATTGTGCAGCAATTGATTTATTTTACCATTTTAGGCATAAGAACTAATTTTATATAATTAAAATTTTCTCTCATATTTCCTTTAAATAGTAAAACAAAACTCACTTTTGGTACATTTTGTTTGATAAGTAATATAAGTAAATTAAGTTTTTTTGCTGGCTTCTTTTCTTCATTATTTCATAATGTTTGCTTTTTACAACAAGAAAAATTGCTCCTTTGCAAACAAAATCTTAACAAAACAGAATAAATTAAAATAAAACTGTAAAAATACATTTGAATTGAGGTCAACTAATTAAGCTACTTTAAAAAAAAACTGTCCACCGAAAATTACTGAATTAGCCACCCTCTGCTAGCCAGCAAACAAATTGGTATCATTAAAACCGAATAGTAGAAAAAAAATAAAAGAAACCAAAAATACTTAAATGTCACCGTGCAAATATATTCAAGGCAACACCTATTAATGCTGCTAAACCCAAACTTTACTAAATAGCGATAATGTATTCTAGACATTATTAGAATTAGGAAAACAGCTTAAATACTCCAAAAAATTAGTATTTTGTATATACTATTATAAATGGATACTTCTACTTACATATTAGGTCCCAACATTAACTGTTAAAGCTGCTAGCATTAAGACTGCTCAAGAATTAGAACTTCTAGTTTTATCCGTTAGATAATTCATGAAACTTGTAGAAGACGGCACTGTGTATATAAATAGTAGCAGCGGGTTGTCAGAGTACTGTTAGAGCTGTTAGACTTAACATCAACTGCATTACCGTTAGAGTGACTATTTAAATTGTTGTATAAATTTTAATAAATAAATAGTGGTTTCACATTTTAAACTACTGATCATTTTTATTTGCAATCAAAAGTATTAGGTTTATTTAAACGAAACAACCACGGTTTTTTTAAAAGGTAAAAATATAACAATATTTATAAATCGTCATTTCCATAATTAAAAAAAAACTTTTACTTTTACGACCCATATCAGTCTTGTATTGCTTCATTCTTTCATTATTTTTCTGATTCTTGCTATACCAAATCATGGCTTAAATATTGAATTAATAAATCATTGAATGTAAAATTTTCAATTAAAAATTTTTCAAAAAATCATCAATTTTACAAAAATTCATTGATTTTCGAGAATTAAAAAAAAAAAATTTTTAAAAAAAAATTTTTTTCAAAAAATCTGAAATTTACCAAAAAATAATTTTTTTAAAAAAATTCAGCCTTTTGTTACTTTTTGGACCCATCTCAGTCTTGCATTTCTGCATATTCATTATATTATTTCTATAGCTTTTGTTAAAAATTTATAAAAATATGTTATAATTTAAATTGTTTATTTCTCATCAAAGCATTAGAAAACTACAAAAACTAATAAAGATCATACAAAACCATGTAAACAAAAATCCTTTTATAACAATTATTTTGAGTGATTTATTTTTTATCACAAAATATAAATCACAATTTGGTTATTTTTATTATGAGGACGAGTTATTTTCGTCGTGTAAGAGAGTTTTCTAGAGCTGCTGTTATTGTTGTTATAACAGTAATCCATGTTCTCTATATGCCCAACACTGCTTAAGGTGCTTGTAATTTTAGTGGTGTTGTGAATGGTGTTATTGCTCTGCTTGTAGGCCTGGCATTTTGGTAATGATGAAGACGACTAAAATTACTGATAAGTAGTCCTGATAGGCTTTGTTATTTCTCACTCTCTATCAAGAGTCAGAGTCTATGCCAGGGATGTTAAATGAAGTTTTCAATTTTGTACCACCCTCCAAAAAAAATTGTACTTTTTGGACCTTCGCGCTACCATTTTTTTAGTTTATTAAAACATCAAAAAAGTACATAAAAATTCAATTGTACACAAAAAACAAAACTTAACATTAACATAGATTAAATTAGCTACTACCGACCAAAAACTACAAATGTTTTAATTTTTTACTGACTTCAGCTGAAGCTCTAAATTGATTACACAAGGCAACAAAATCGGAAAAAAATTTAGAGGCTTTTTAAACCACTACAAAATTTTGATGTATTGTGGTCCAGTAGTACAAATATGGTCCAAATTTTAAATTCTATTAGAGGATTTTTAAAAAAAAAATGTTTAAGTAAAATTGAGCTTTTTATACTTTTCTCCACATAAGTAATGATAACTCAAGAACGGTTACTCCGATATTATTAAAATAAACTTAAAAAAATTTAAATATACATAACCTATATTCCGTTTAATCGGCTCAGTAGTTTCGGATTTATAATAACAAATTGAAACAAAAATATATTTTTTACGTGAAAATAATAACAAAACAAATGTAAAATTTCCACTCAAAGTTTCGATTTTTCAATGAATTTTTTAAAACAAAAAAATTTGATATTTTCATGTAAAAAATATATTGTTTGCTTCAATTTGTCATTATAACTCCGAAACTACTGAGCCGATAAACGCAATATATAAACGGATTAAAGGTTATGTGAGGAAACGTCTATCAAAATTTTGTAATTTTACTTAACAATTTTAAAAAAAAATTTCTCCATAGAATTGAAAAATTTTACCATTTTTGTACTTAGGTAGCAAATCTATAAAGTGGTTGTTCCCGTCTTTTTTGCTGTTGACCTGTGTTATTGATTGAAACAAAATTTGCAATTCCCATTCGGGAACATTTTTACTAATAGATGTACAATACTACTTGAAATAACATTTCCAGGAGTAAATTTATGGAACCAATTAACACTTCGTTATTAAGGTTGATTTTATATAAAATTGTTTGTAATTTTCTTTAATTTCTTTAACAATATCAATATTGATATTCTGTTTACAAATTGCTTGTGGTTTTTGTAAAAGTTGTTTATATAAAATATTTTAAATTGTACCAAATGAGACGCGGTAGTACCACGGTACTTTAGAAGGTCAAAATGTACCAAAAAAAGTACAATTGTACCAACTTTAACATCCCTGGTCTATGCTATGAATGGAGAAATAAAAGTGATTTATCAAGATTGTGTTCTTTAATTTTCGTTGTTTAATTTATTCATTGTGTAGTTTTGATTATGCCTACCACACAATTAGTACAGGAAGCCATTTCGTGTATTATTTTCATTGTTTTTTTCATTATTCTCATTTTTCTATTCTTTCCGTGTTTTTCTTAATGTCATGCTGAGAATTAGAGTGGGAACAATTGTCCTGATTTACCAACTCTGTTGGTAAATGTTACAAATACAAAAACTTTAAGGCTAATAAAGGGCATTAGCTGTAAGTAAAAAAAACAACAAAGGTATTTGAATAATAGAGAAACAGGAAGAGTACAATCACAATAATGAACAAAAAAAACGAAAATACTGTTAATTGGTAAATTGAAAATGCAGACATACAAACACTTTAGAAACAAAGAACGGCAAATACAAATAATTAAACTTGACTCTAAATGAGTGAATATATAGAATATCGCCAGCAAAAATTAAAGAAATCTCTAAAAGGAACTGTTCAAATAAATATATGTAGCTAAACTGTTAATTATATTAATAACTAGCTGAACCGACAGGCGTTGTCCTCTCCAAGTTAAAAAATGCTTGTGTTCGATTTCTGAATTTGTGTGAAGCGGTTTGAAAAGGGTAAAAATAGTTAAAAAGAAAAAAAAAACAAACAGAATACATGTAAATCAATGTACATATTATGAGTTTTTATATAAATAATCGAATTTTGGTCGGTAAAATGAGTGATCACAGATCTAGCTCCTTTTCTTGATTAAACGCTTACTGGCCAAGTTAATAGCGAATTTAGATATTTTGAGTTTTTATATAAAAAATCGATTTTTGTTAAGAAATATGACTTATCACAGATCGAGCTCTTTTTCTTGATTAAACGCTTATTGGCAAAGATATTAGCGATTTTAGATATTTTGAGTTTTTATATCAATAATCGAATTTTGGTCAGAAATATGAGTGATCACAGATCGAGCTCCTTTTCTTGATTAAACGCTTATATGCCAAGTTATTAGCGAATTTAGATATTTTGAGTTTTTATATCAATAATCGAATTTTGGTCAGAAATATGAGTGATCACAGATCGAGCTCTTTTTCTTCATTAAACGCTTTTGAGTTTTCATATAAAAAATCGAATTTTGGTCAGAAATATGAGTGATCACAGATCGAGCTCTTTTTCTTGATTAAACGCTTATTGGCAAAGTTATTAGCGAATTTAGATATTTTGAGTTTTTATATAAAAAATCGATTTTTTTCAGAAATATGAGTGATCACAGATCAAGCTCCTTTTCTTGATTAAACGCTTATTGGCCAAGTTATTAGCGAGTTTAGATATTTTGAGTTTTTATATAAAAAATCGATTTTTGGCTAGAAATATGAGTGATCACAGATCGAGCTCCTTTTCTTAATTAAACGCTTATTGGCCAAGTTATTAGCGAATTTAGTTATTTTGAGTTTTTTTTTAGTTATTTTGAGTTTTAAATGCTTATTGGCCAATTTATTAGCGAATTTAGATATTTTGAATTTTTATATCAATAATCAAATTTTGGTCAGAAATATGAGTGATCACAGATCTAGCTCCTTTTCTTGGTTAAACGCTTATTGGCCAAGTTATTAGCGAATTTAGTTATTTTGAGTTTTTATATAAAAAATCAATTTTTGGCTAGAAATATGAGTGATCACAGATCTAGCTCCTTTTCTTGATTAAACGCTTATTGGCCAAGTTATTAGCGAATTAAGATATTTTGAGTTTTTATATCAATAATAAAATTTTGGTCAGAAATATGAGTGATCACAGATCGAGCTCCTTTTCTTGATTAAACGCTTATTGACCAAGTTATTAGCGAATTTAGTTATTTTGAGTTTTTATATAAAAAATCGATTTTTGTTTAGGAATATGAGTGATCACAGATCGAGCTCCTTTTTTCATTCCGTAAAAACCTAAGTTGGGCTATGACCAACATTTTAAAAAAAAATGTTTAAATCCGTCCGGCCGTTCACTACTGATGCAATTATCAACGAACCACATTTGATTTTTATTTATATAGATAGATTTTAGGACATTTTAAACTGATTCAGTAAAATAGTTTGAAAATTTATTTAATCTTTTTGAATTTTAGGTGACGATATTAATTATAACTCAAGCATTATCAGTTGAAAATTTCTTTAACCACCACAATTCAAAATATGTTTAACATGGTGGGAGGATGAGACGAATATTGCTGTGAACATAAATTAGTTTATATTTTGGTTTGAGTCTTTTTTGTTCTTTCTTTCTTTATTGTTTTTTTTTTTGGACATTGGCTTCAGTGACAATTTATTATTTGTCACGGCCATGGGAAACCGGTGTGTGCGGCTCGTCTACACGTCCACTTCTTATTGGTATAAGAAGTTGCTTAAGTAAATAAAAATGTTTTATATTATCACTCTTACTCCTATTTAATTTTTGATTTATCAACAATAGAATTGTTAAGTTTAGTTTTATATGTTTTTAGTGTTATTCTCTATTGGTTACTAACAAAGTATATAACATCATGTTTGAACGCTTCAGATGAATTTGTTCAAAATGTGGCCGTCAAGCATTAAATGTTTTGAAATAATTTTCAATAATGAGAACGCATTGTCCCCTTGTTTAATGTTCCATTTTTACTAACCCTAAAAAGTCAGCTATCAAACTGTTTTTTATATTGAAAACATTTTATTGCACAAATGCCAGCATATTCAAATCTCTCATTATTGGACATTATTTTTTAATAATTTTACAACTTGTTGTGAGCATTAAAGTCTGAAATGCAAACTCCTTCTTTATTACTGTTTCAAGTTTCTAACAAATTGTAGTTTTAAATTCTATAACAAATAATTTTTAAATAAAAATTGTCACAACTGTGCCGAATATGTATTTGTTTAGGCCAACTTTATTTTCATCTTATTTTTGATTATCCTTTTTTATCTGCAAACAAAATATAAAAGCAATGAAATCAAATATAGTTGGTCAAAAGAATATTCTTCAGCAGAAAGTGTCGCCACTGAGTCGCACCAGTATGTCGCCTGTAAGTAAAGGCCTCTTTGTTATAAAACAAAATAGTTTTCTTTTGCTTTTTTAATTTCTTTTCATTTAAGTTGATTTTCCATCTGAGTTTTTTTTCGCCAAAAGGACAGTTAAACAAAAAAGGTATAACTTGATATAGGGAAGTTCTTAAAGCTGACATAATATCAAATCTATATGAAAATGTCTATTATAATGAAATAAACAAGAGAGTTAGTTTTTTCCAAGCTCTTAAGAAAAAAATGATTTTTTTGTGCACTTCGATATAGGTGATTCTTATAAGCAGTAGTGTAAGGGAGAAATCGAACAAAATACATTAAAAACTTTCTTCCAAATGGGAACTCATCATATCTTCTGAAGAGAAGAAGATGAGCCGTCTTGCCTTTTTCGATTCAGCTTTTTCGAAGTCCACGAAATATATCTTTTAGTGCACATTTCTTCTTAGATGCTTTCTAAAATGTGTATAATTATTATTGGGTTATATATTTTGTATAATTGAGTGGTTTAAAAATTATTGTTGGATCGTATAGAACACCTTAAGTAACGAATAATAGATAATATATATTTATTCATGTTTTTCTATAATTAATTCCAATATACATTCTCGTACAACCAAGACAAATTTAGTTTATTAATACATTTTGTTATACAATTTCTCCAAACGAGTCTTGTCTTTATTAGACTAATTGAATTCAACTGATTTATTTTTTTAAATTCACTTTAATTGAGGCACTTTCGTTACCTCAAAAAAAAATATGTCATATTTCATATAAAACTTTATCTCAATAAAGCTTGTTGACTTAAAAAATTATATAGAAAATTCTACTTATTTATTTACATACAAAATTAGTTCAAAATCTACTATCATCTACGAAAAAATAAACACAATAACTATTAAAGTAAATCAAGGAAAAAAAATAAGAAGAAAAAAAATCAAACTGAAAGTATTACACACAATGCAAAGATTTCCTAGAAAGGATAAAATTTAAAAAAAAATACAAAAATAGAGAGCACACAATACTTATTATAAACTATGTACAGAATTTTAATTCTACACCATTTCCAATTGTAGTTGTATTTCAGAAATTTCCAATTTTAGTATTTTCAAAATTATTTCAGAAGTTTTCCTTTGTATTACATTTCTAATTGTATTTCTGAAATACAATGTGAAATGGTGTAGTTTTGTAATAAAATATAATAAAACGACAGATAATGGAGCATAATATACAGAAAATATGAAATTGTTCATGAATAAAAACAAAATTATTTCTATATACAGAATAAGCTAAATTTGGAATTTAGTAAAATAGTAAACAGAGAATTATAGGTAATGACATGGTTTAATAGATAACAAATAAGAAAGTATTGTAGGTTTACAACGACTACATAATACCCTACAGCAAGTGAATGCGTAGTCGCAGTATTGTTACGAAATTTTATTATCAATTTGAATTTAACATTAATCATGTTTATAAACATTTCCATCAGTAGATACATCTACTTATAAATAATGTTGATAACTGATTCTTATTAACATTGTTTATAAGTATAACCACATTAACTGTGAAGTAGCTTTAAAATCTCAAGGTGATAATTGTAGAAATAAAATATTCGAGTTTAACTGTTAGATAATTCTTGAAACAACTAGATGATGGCGAAGTGTATACAAATATTAATATCTAGTTGGAGAGGAGTTTAAGTTAATATCACATAAACCACAGTTTTTAAAAGGTAAAAACTTAACAATATATAAGAATAAGAAATATTCAAAGCTAGGGAAAGAAACTTAAATCTAGATTAAGAAATACATTAAATATTATAGTCATAACCATGTAGGGATCAACTGTCATATAATGTAGTAATAATATCATAAGCTGATTAGTGTTTAAATATATATTAGTACCAATATTTATAATTGGAGTTTGTTATTGTGTCTGCAGTTAAAAAATTAACAAAAGTTTATAAATCAAATTTTGTATTGAAATTTTGTTTTATAAACCTTTTATAAACTTAATAATAAGCTATATTCGGCTGTGCCGAATCTTATATACCCTTCACCTAAGTATACTTCAAATTTATTTTTTGGGAATTGTTTATTATTTTTTTTTTAGCAAATTTTTTAAAAATAATGCTGTTTAAATTTTTTAGTAAACAAAAAATTATTAGTGAAAAAAATTGTTTGGTGGAAAAAAATTCGAGTTAAAAAATATTTTCCCGATTTTGAGCCATTGTAGGCCTTGTATACATCGTTCAATGGACTTTGAAATGTCTATCATTAGATATTCATATTGTCTATATTAATTATTTAGTAAGCCAGATATAGATCAAAACAAGTAAGAAAGTATGGTCGGTCAAGCCCGACCATATAATACCCTACACCAAGGAAATGAGTAAAAATATTTTTCTTTTAAAATATCAATAATTTATATTCGTGAGTGATTTTCAGAAGTGGGCCTTATATGGGAGCTATGACCAATTATGGACCGATCAGCATGAAATTAAGTCGATGTATGTCTATATTAAAGACAACTATGCTGAATTTTGTGTGTATACCAACATTTTTAAGCGATTTATGCACGTTAAAATGATTTTCGGAAGCGGGTCTATATGGGAGCTGTGACTAATTACGGACCAATCGTAACAAAATTTGGTGACATGAATGTTGTATATATAAAACTTATTTAGAGCGGAATTTGTGAAGATACATATATAAATTAAACATTTATGACCGATAAAGTCCAATTTCGGGAGGACATTTGTATGGGGGCTAGGTGAAATAATGGACCAATTTCAGCCAGGCTTGGTCCTTGGGCCAAAAAAATAATATGTACCAAATTTGGTCAGCCAGCCAGCCAGGCTTGGTCCTTGGGCCGAAAAAATAATATGTACCAAATTTGGTCAGCCAGCCAGCCAGACGGACGGAGAAAGTGATTCTAAGTCGATCGGTATACTTCAAGGTGGGTGTTAGACTAATATTTTTGGGCTTTTCAAACATCTGCACAAACGCATTATACCCTTCCCCACTATGGTGGTGTAGGGTAGAAATAGGCCAAAAATCGAGGTTGTCCCGGTTTTTCCTTATATCTCTGCCATTTGTGGGCCGATTTTCTCTATTTTTAATAGCAACCGAGCCGGGAGAATTCTTGACATATTGATGCATCAACCATATTAGTAGGTTATTTGGGGTCTACGGAAAGTTGATTTCAACATACAGACGGAAATACGGTTATGTCTATATCGACTCCGCCATCTATAGCGATCCAGATTATATGCTTTGAGGAGACTCAAATGGAAAATGTAGAAATTACAAACGGAATGACAAACTTATATATACCCTTGCCTCTCATGAGGGGTACTCAAATTGATTATAATAAGAAGGTAAGTGATCCAAATTAAATTGAACTTAATGTTAATCTTAGGAGAGACCAACTGATGTAATACATCTCATATAATGGCAATATGGTTTTTAGTTAGTATCGCTATTTATCTACTATTTCAAAATATTTAGCACACATTTATTCTTTTTTTTTTGGGAACATACCTGTTTTTTTAGGTTAAGTTTCTTTAAATTTATTTTACTATTATCAGCACAACTTCAAATTGTTAAATATACAATTGTTAGTTTTTAATTTAACTTGTGTATTCTTATACTTCACTTTATTTACTTTTATTTCTGACTAAAAATACTCTAAATTTTTCGACTACTTTAATGTTTTCTATTCATACAGCACAGTATTTAACAATGAAGACATTTTATTTTCTTATACCCAACTACTGGAGCAAAATATTTAGGTAAAAAGTTTTTCCTTTTTTCCATCATACATACTAAGTACTTTAACATATAGAAATGCCAGTATATGTGTTTTTGCACTCATAAAGTTGAAAACCTTGCTGAGATTTATTTAGTTTCTAAAGAAAAAACTTAGCAGGGAAAAAGTTTCATCTATGTACACCTGTACTTACATATGTAGCTGTGTATATGTTTTTAACTATACAGAAAACAATTATTTTCTTTTTCGTAAAAGAATAAACAAGTCGTTATATGTGAATGGCTAAATTGGTTAAATGTATAAAAAAAATAGTTTTTTGTTAGTATTTTTATTTTCTTTTCTCTTATATATCTGTGTGGGTAAATAACCACTTTATGACCAATGAAACAATGATTTAACAGACAACTAAATAACAGCACTTGACCACATTTATTTTTCTTTGGTATATTGTAAGCGTATCTTCATGAATATAAGGGTGGTCGTCATCCAGAAAACAAATGCTGATACTTAATTTAAGCAAAATCGGATAACATTTATAGGTTGAACATTTTATTTGAAGTTTCTAGTAAATAAATAGATAGATTCGATATAGCCATGTCCATCTGTTTGTCTGTATGTTGAAATTAATTGTCCGTAGTTTCCAAATAACTTACATACATGATTCATACATTAATATATCCGATATAGTCCCGGTTATGTTGCTATTTAAAATTGAGAAAATCGACCTGCAATGGTCTATGATAAAAGCAAAAAACCACAACAGACCAAATTTTGTTACCAATTTTGTATATATATCTGTATTACTAAGTCATTAATATAGACAATATGGATATCAAATGAAAGATATTTCAAAATCTTTTCAAAGACCTATAATATCAATAAAGTTCATTACATGGGCCTCCCTATTATATCTACAATCATTTTTACATGTATGTTGGATTCAATTCATGTTTACTCGTGCAGAACTGACTTTAGTCTGTGCTGAGGTTCAGTGTATACAAAACTGTGCATTTCTTTAACTTGTTTCTCTATGCTGCACTATAAAATATGAAGCATGTTTAGTAGTACCTTCGACATGCGAGTATTTAAAAATATTTAGATAAAATTTGTTGACTAAGTCAACCATAGGTCATCTCGTTTTTTAAACCTTAGATTTAATTGTGTTTTACTTAGAAATGCAATCGCGGTGCATGTAATCTTGACATATTCATATTTCATATATTGTAGACATGTCCATGGTGTCAATTTTAATCGTTAATCGATAGCTGGAGAAAAAATAGCAATTCCCCCATTTGATTGCTAAATCAAGTTCATTTTTATGACTAGAAATATCAAAATGATTAATTATCCATCAAACATCACTCAAAATAACGAAATTATGGATTATTCGTTAAAGGTATCTCATATGACTGCTTTATGAAATTGCAAGATCAGTATGTAATCTTTGTGACCTTTTTTTTAGTTTTCAAAACCGATTCCGACTATGATTGAATTCTATGGCAACCCCGAATTATTCCGCATAACCACAATATTTATATATGACCACTTTTAGTTTGCATTCATTAAGTTGCTAAATAAAACAAGGCGAGTTTTTTGAAAATGTTTGCAAATAAGAATTACAACTCTTGTCAGCGATTGTATTGTAAAAAGTCGCTAAATCGCTAACTACTACTTTTGAAACATTCACGTTTTTTTTAACAATGTTTGAGGTGCTCCTACCTCAAGCGGTTTGACCACCGTAGCGTATGTGCAATACTGAATAATAATGTGAAATAAATATTAATCATACGCATTCAAAACATCAAACCAAATAATTTTGCTTAAAAAAACTTGGTTTGCGGCCAGAGCATTTCCATAGCTGTAAATACATATACACCTATCCCTTTTTTACACGATTTCACTTTTACAGGATTTTTTTGGTTTTCGTTTAAATCGAGGGATGTGGAAATTACCTCTATTTACAAGACTTTTTTTTAAATATTTTTAGAAAAAAATTATTTTTTTAGTAAATTATCAAAAATAAATATTGTCCCAGAAGCAAAAAATTTACAATATTAAATTGTGTAAAGCATATTGCATTGACAATAAACGCTCAAAATCAGTTGGCAGATAAAGAAAGAAATGAGACACTACCTAGTCAATCCTTGGAGACGGCACATATAGTAGGAGGAGAAGGTTTTGATGTCTTTTGTGCAGGTGATATTGAAGAATTGATGATAAATAAAGAATTATATGTTAAAGATATAATAAATGTGATGACCGAAACAAACGACAATGATTCCAATGAAGGAGTTACGGAATCAGTAGCACTGACAACAAAAAGCTTTAGTAAATGGCTTGAATTAGGCTGCAAATTGGGAAATATTTTTTTTTTAAATTACCCAAATATTGTAAGAGCCCTCGCATTCGAGAGATACATTTCACAGTGGTATTTATAAGGACTTTAAGGAGATTTGTAAGGATTTAAACAATAAATCAACACAAGTTTTAATTACAAATTATATTTCCAAATCTCTACGAACTTATTTTATCTTCAATTTATTAACTATCGAACCAGAAACGCATGAAAAACTATCTACTGACGAAAATACGATCAGTAGCGGAAAACAGTGATGAAGAATTGATTGGAGGTTATTCATATAAACAAGTAAGAGAGCTATATTCGGCTGTGCCGAATCTTATATACCCTTCACACAATTATACTTTAAAATACATATTTTTAAATATTTTTAGGTAAACAAAATTTATTTTTTTTTTAATTATTTTTCAAAATTTTTTTTTTTTTTTAAATTGTTTTTTAATTTTTTTTAAAAAAATTTTTTTCAAAATTTTTTTTTTTAAATTTCTTTTTTTTGGAAAAAAAATGTATGAAAAAAAAATTTGTTGATGAAAAAAAAAATTCGGGTTAACAAATATTTTTCCCGATTTTGACCCGTCCAACTTACTATAGCCTTATCGTTGCAATGGACTTTGTAATATCTATCATTAGATATCCATATTGTCTATATTAATGACTTAGTAATCCAGATATAGATCAAAAATAGGTCAAAAATCGAGGTTATCCCGGTTTTTTGCGTTATCAACCTATATCATATCTCCGTTATTTATGTACCGATTTTGCTGATTTTAAATAGCAAACTTCGCGAAAGCATGTCTGACAGAATTATTGAAGATTTGGATCCCGAAGATATCTGCGGTCTTCAGAAAATTGATTTCAACATGCATGATTTTTACTTTTATTTTTCGATAAAGTATCAAATATTTAGTTGATTTTTATTTATTATATTTCGTTTAGCTTTAGTTTGATTTAGAATTTCGTTAGCTGAAACTTTTCGTAATCCATTTGATTTTTCTAAATTAGAATCTGAGTTAGTATCAAGATTATATTCGTCTAAAATTAAGTGGAACTGGAATGTAGACAATTGGCAACAACATGCATTAAAGGGTTAATCGACTCCGCTATCTATAAGGATCCAGAATACATATACTTTATAGGGTCGGAAATGAAAAATGTAGAAATTACAAACGGAATGACAAACTTATATATATCCTTAACACGAAGGTGAAGGGTATAAAAATAGAAATATATTTTTAATTGTTTTTTTTTTTAATGAACTCACATGTTTTTTAATGCTTTAACTACAACATATGTATTCATTTTACTTTAAAATAAATGAATTTTCTAATAAAAATTTTAAGTTTAGTCGTATTTGGGTCTTTTTTTCGATTTACACGATTTCTCATATAAAAATTTTTCATTTCGATTTACACGAGTATTTCAGGATCGCATCTATCGTGTAAATCGAAGGATATGTGTACATGATTTTAATATTTTGTTTGTTTTTTTTTGGGAAATAGTGTATAATTCAATTTTAGAAGACACTATATCAAAATATTGAAGTTTGCTGGTATAGTACTATAAAGATTGTTAACCTGTATTTTCTTTTTTAAATTTCAACTTTAACTGATCACAATTTATTGACACAATTAGTTCTCAACCAACAACATTTCGGTGCTTAGTGATCAAAGAGTCGCTATTGCAATGATGTAAAAATAATTTCATGAAGTCAGTTTCATGTGAAAATTTTCTGGGATTTAACCATATATTGTTGATATTTTTATGTTTACATCTATTCTATTTCGTTTGTTTTTTTTCTCTTCCATTTAACACACAAACCACACCACGCAAACATCAGCAAAATGCCAAAGAACGCAACCATCGTCCAAAGTCAGATGGTGTGCAACAGCATGCGGATTATGGACGATGAGGATGAATAGTCAGTTATGTTACACATTACAAATATAGACATTGGCATGTTGCTAAGAATGTATGCGAATGCATATACAAATGCCTTAGTAAAGGATAACATTTTTATTTAAAATCTTTGAACATACTCGTACATAGATAAAAAAAGATGTTTGAATGTGGCTAAATTTGTTGTGATTCTGTTGATACTCTTCTTCTGGTGAATGATGTGTATGATGATGATGATAACTTTTTATACATACAATTTCATGGACCCAAGTATCCTTTCACATTGTGTGTTTTATTTGCCAACTATTCATGTTGTATATCGTTTTCTAATGTTTGCTTTACAAACAGTTTTCTACTCAAGTATTGTCGTCATCATAGAACAAGTTCGAGTTATAGTTTAGAATTCAGCATAGAATGTTCCGTGTTTGTATTATGTGAATTTTTATACTTTTAATATCAGTGTGTCCTTCTTTTACATTCTACATTTCGAGTGTGGTTTTTCCCCTTCTACATAATTTGATAGTTTTAACAAAAACTTAACAGAAAAAATTACAGTTTTTCTATTTTGTCCATTTTAGCTGCACGTAATGCACATACATTTTTTTTAAACATGAAGATAACAATTTCATCTTATTTATCTCATTTAGGGTTCCTTTTCAACCTAAATTTAATACAAGAAGAGTTTAGAAAATATGCAAAAATGTATGGCAACTGCCTTAGTTGTGAAAGGACTCAACAGAATTTGTATCGCATCAAATTGATGTCATGCAGACATGTTCTACATACATAAAGATACAGACATATATACATACGTTTCATATATGTGTTCATAGGAAAAACTCATTTATAGTGCCATTTTCCACAAAATTAACATTGTTATCTCTACTGCAAACACATTTTGCTGTGTTTTTCTCTGTGTCTCTGTTGAAATTTATTCAAAATTGTTTATTACTCTTAATGGTATTAAATTCTACAAATTGTATCTTTAACTTTTCTTTTAAAAAACATTTTGCTTTGAATTTGTATAAATTGAAAATAATTTTTAATTTTGATATTACTAATCAAAGAAAAATGTACTATTTTTACATTATAATTCTGGAAAAATAACACTTATACTCATAATAATAAATGTTGCCAGTTGCATGGCTATAGAAGAGGTGAGTTTATGTTTTGAATCTAGACTTTAAACACTAAACTGAAGCCTTAAGGCTCAAAAATGTGGAGTCTAGGTTATATGAAAATTAAAAATTATTAAAAATGTTTGAGCTTGATTGGATTGGAAGTTTACGAAATCTTCACATTTAAAAAATAATGTATCAGTTTTTATATCCTTCACCATGGCAAGACTATATATAAGTTTGTCATTCCGTTTGTAATTGATACATTTTTCATTTGCAAACTCACAAAGTATACATTCTGGATCGTTATAGATAGCGGACTAGATATAGCAATGTCCGTCTGACCTTCTGCAAATTGAAATCAACTTCGGGTAGCCTCAAAATAACTTACATAGATGATTCATACTTCAATATATCCGCTAAAATCAGCCCATTTTTTCACCTTTTTTTATATCTGGATCATTAAGTCATTAATATGGAAAATATGAATATGATAGATACTTCAAAGACCTTTACAAGCCATAGTAAGTCGTACCTACTAGTAAGTCGTAACCGAAAAATTTTTTTTGTCATAAAATTTAGTTTACTAACAAATTTTAAGAAAAAATTATGAAAAAAAAATTTGCCATACATTTTTTTTCAACAATAAATAAAAAAAATATTTTTTTTAAATTTTGTTTACCTAAAAATATTTAAAAATTTTATTTTAAAGTATAATTTGGTGAAGGTTATATAAGATTCGGCACAGCCGAATATAGCTCTCTTCCTGGTTTTACCTAACTTATTTACCGTTTTTGTATTGGGATTCAATTATTTCCCAACTTTTTTTTAATATTTTTTCTTCGACATTTTTAAAGCTTTTATATCACCACTAAAAATTATTAAAAATATAAAGTGGATGAAATTTGTTTGCAATTGCAGTTTTAGTTATTAGTATAATTTAAAATATGTATTGACTTCACTTCATTCAAAATGTTCAATATTCTAAAAATGCAAAACGGTTTTGGCCATCGCACATAGGGGCAGCTATATAGTGACTTGTGGCGATAAATGAAAAATGCGTTTTACAAAACAAATGATATGTCATTAGAAAGAGGACACTTTTCTATATATAGGTTGTTTGGAAAATTTTTTTTCAAAGCTTCGGTTTAAGATTATCAGCAGGCCAAACGTAATAAATAAAATAATACATTTAATATCTATTAAAAATGGAATATCAAGGTGTATATTTTATTATTAAAATATCTTATTCTTTATAGAATACAATAGTTTTTTTGTATTAATAATATTGATATATGTTGTTGGAAACTGATTTGTGATCTTTTTTAAAGAAATTATGAATGTACGTACTTTAATTTTGGTAAATTCCGAACAGACTATTATTATAATTTTTTTTACATGAACAACTTTTTTGGAAGTAAAAAAGTAGCATAAATGCGCAAAAATGCCCACAACTATTTTATGTTGATTGAAGAATGTAATGTATAAAATTATATTCTATTTTAACATTTTGCGGATTTTTGCGGTTTTCGATTTTAAAAAATTTTTACAATTTTAGGCCTTTATTCAAAAACGTTTATCAACAGTCTTAAGTACGAATTTTGTACGGAAATTTGTTTTATAAATCTTTGATAAATGGTTGTAAATAATATATAGCAATACAGTAACTTTCTTCTCATAAATTCAGAATATAAACGAGCTTCCACAGGAGGCATCGGAATTTTTATATATAGTGTTTATAAGCCGGATAACCGGTTAACCGTAAAACGGGGTTTTCTTCAAAATCTCGGTTTTTTGTGAACCGGTTAATTTAAAATGTTGATTTTCGGTTAACCGGAAATTTTATATTCATTTTTATTTTATTAATCATTTCGTTAGCTTAGTGAACAAAGTTCCTTTTCAGAAATAAACAGTCTAAAATCCATGATTAATATTTCAAATCATGGATTTTAGACTGTTTATTTGAAACCTGATAATGGAGTTTTATTAATTATTTGGTATGATTTATAATGACAAATAATCACAGTTAAGAAGAAGTGCGTTTGCATCTTATATGTCCTATTTTGGGACTTGGAACATTTTCTCTTTCATATCAGAAAGTCGAGGTGATAATAGGGTTTTAAAACTATTAAAAATTTAATTTAAAAAAATTGTGATTTACATATTTTTTGGTTGAAATTTAATGAATAAACCAATAATTAAAACATTCCATTTGAATGAGATAATAATTTTGAAATTTTTACAAAATAAAATGGACTTAGCATTTTTGCATATTTATAATTATATAATATTAACATTTCCGACTACTAAAAACCAAAAACTGTAAAGCTGTATATACTTTATTAGACATTTTATGTTATCTTCACATATGTATATGTCGGTTAACCGGTTTAACCGGTTTTTTCGAAGTCGGTTAAACGAAAAACCGGTTTTTTCGAAGTCGGTTAAACGAAAAACCGGTTTTCTAAAAAAGGACAATTTTCGGTTAACCAACAAACTGGATTTTTAAAAAGTAGGTTTTTTATAAACACTACGTATAATGTAATTTAATGTATTTTAAATGACTGATAAAATAATTAGAAAAATTAAAAAAAAAATTCCATTTTTTTATTTTTTTATTTCAGTATTTTTCACTTTATTTTGTTCGGTGGGTTATAATATTTTTCCATATTTGAAATCCTTTTCAATAATACCAATAACTTACATCAAAACCCAGTGATTTATCGCCCCTTTTAATATATCTTTGCCCCTATGTGCATCGTGGCGTATATGCAATATTGAATAATAATATAAAATAAATATTAATCATACGTTCTAAATCGGTAACTACAATATTATGAAAGTGCCCCGCTAAAAAGTGGAATTTTTAAAACTTTCACGTTTTTGCCATCAATGTTTGAGAATCTCTTAGCGTAAGTGGTTTGACCATCGTGGCGTATGTGCAATGTTTAATTGTAATATGACATAAATATTAATCATATGCATTCAAAGTATCAAACAAACTAATTTTGCTAAAAGAAACTTGCCTTGCGGCCAGACCATTTACACAACTATTTGTTTTACTATAAATCCGTCATATATTTAGCATAATCCATTATTTATATAAAAAAATTTCCTTTGAAGACGAGATTTTATCACAATATTTTATTTAACTTAATTCTTATTATAGAGTATTTTTAGGAACATTTAGGCCCTAATTTTGTAAATCACGTCACCAAAGTGATATTTATATGGAAAGCAAAAACAAAATTTCAAAAATTTTAAAAATTTGTTTTTGTTTTATATACAAAATTATCAAATTATGAAAGGCAAATCAACGCTTGAATTTTCGTGCGTTTGTTCTGTTAAGAATTTGTATATAAAACAAAAACAAATTTTTAAAATTTTTGAAATTTTGTTTTTGCTTTCCATATAAATATCACTTTGTGACGTGATTTACAAAATTAGGGCCTTATTTCTAAATCCACTCTGTTTTTAAAATATTCAATAATCTAAAAATACAATATTATTTTGACCATCGTGGCGTATGTGTAATATTAAATAAAAATATGAAATAAATATTAATCATACGTATTCAAAATATCAAGCAAAATAATTTTACAAAAAGAAACATGTTTTGCGCCAGACAATTTACATATATTTTTATTTAAATATAAGTCAGTTCAGATTTTTTGCATAGTCTATTATTTATATAAAAATAAATTTTGTGATAAAAGACAAGATTTTATCACAATATTTTTATATATTATTTAACTTGATTCTTAAATATAAAATATTATTTGGGAAATATTGTAAAAGTCTTTGTTTCTAAAACTTTTTTTTAAGTTTTTGCCACAGTAGTTATAGTGAGAGTTCTCTTTAACTGTCTGGTTTATTTGGCAATTTCAAAAAAATTTTGGCCTGTTTGTTGTTTTTAGTTCGATTTAAACTTTAAATCGTTTAACAGGTGTTGATTTTTTGTTCGAGTTGAAAAACTTTTAGGTTTATCAGTTAGCTTTTTTACACACATGTTTTCAATGCTGAAACAGGTATTTATTAATATGATTTTGTATGAACAAACATTTAATAAACGTTTAAGCAAACTATTAAAAAGTTTATTTTTATTATTTTAGAGTGCTGTTTTTTTCTGTGTTTTAGTATAGTAAAAAAAGATGTAATTGAAAACCATATTTGTTTGCCAACAAGGAATAATATTGTAGATATAACATAAATGTTTTAACAAATATTTGTTTGGTAATTTGTAGTTTAATTTCAAAATTAAAACTAAATTAACCCCCAATTTGTCCATAGAAAAATTCCTGCTATAAAATGTTTCTAATAAATTGAAATTAAAATTATCTAGTAAAACATTGCTGTTTTCTTGTTTTATAATGCTTGAATTTTTGTTTGTTTATGTTTAACATCCGTTTCCTGTTTACAAAGTCAACTAGCGGGTAGTTTAAACTCAATCTCATTTGATTTAATGATAAAGTATTTATCATTAAATCAAATTTTCAGTTTTTCATTTGTGATTTGTTTATGATGATATATTTGATAGATAATAAACTAAATTTACAACTTTAATCATACATATATTTTTATAAACAAATTTTATGTAAGATTTTATATAATCACTATGTTGTTTGTTTTGATCTTTGAAAAGGTTAATTTATTTCATGTGTTAAAAAAAAACTTTAGCATTTATTATGTTTTTATGTATTATTCTAATTAATTTACTGAAATTAGTTAATGACTGCCAGTTGTTTGCTTTGCTTTGAAATTTTAAGTGTTAATTAATAGTAAAATTGTAGGATAACTTTTTAGATCATACCTTGTTTGCAGTATAAATAACAAATATTTGTTGAGTCATTTCGTTTATTTGTTTTGGTTGTTGCGTGTTAAAAATTATATATTTTATAGTTAATGTTTAATATTAATTGAATAACAATTGATGTTAAAACACATATTAAAGGCCTTATTCATAATCAATATTTAAATTTATCAAAGGTTTATGAAACAATTTTCTAAGGAAATTCTGATTTATAAACTTTAAAATTTAATACAAATAACCCCCATTAACACGAAGTCTGGTTATGCCTTAACTAATATTTATACTGTCGGCTAAAATTACTTTTGTATGAAAACTGTCAGTATAACTATTAGATAAAACATAACCAGACTTCGTGTTACTGGGGGTAAGGGGGTTAGTTTTGAATAGTAGAAAATTATTTTAGTTAAATGCATTTGCATGAACAATAGTAAAAAAACAAGCATTTTCGACAAGTCAAGCTGTTCCAAATATGTTAAAACTTGGTGTATAGGTTCATAAAATTTAATGAGAGACCTTGAAAGACTATTTTCAATGTACGAAATGATGCTGGAACGCTATAGAAGAAAATCAGTTTTTCACCAAATCATAAGAAATCGTATGTGAAGCCCGGCCATCCAGAAAACTCGTCACCAAAGCCAAATATCCATGGCGCTAAGGAAATGATCTGTATTTGATGGGACCAAAAGGGTCCAATCTATTATGTTCTTTGGAATTTCTCTCATTAGATATCCACATTGTCTATATTAATGACTTAATAATCCAGATATAGATCAAAAATCGAGGTAGTCGTGGTTTATTGCTTAGTGGGCCAATAGTGGTCCAATTTTTACAATATGAATATATGTAGTTATTTGCTGGCTATGGAAAGTTGACTTCAAATAATCGCTATGTATAACGATCCAGAATTTATATAGATTGTAGGGTCGCAAATTTAAAATGTACACAGAAATATCAAACAGAATGACAAACTTATATATACCCTTGCTAATCATGGTGTGTTTTTATTTCGTTTTTTCACTACATTTTCTTGTATCCTGTATACTGTTGCATACCTATTTTGCTGCATAGTTTAAGGGGCGTGCATGAGGGTATGTTTATTGTTTACATTGGTAAGATGTGTATGCGCTTGTTGTTATCCTTAGAAAATTATGATTATCATTATCCTTATCATATATGTTGTCATGTGTAACAGTAACAACATAAATACATAATTTCTACCACAACAAATTATTTACAAATTAATCATTACAAGGATTTATGCTACATATTTTAAGACTATATGTTTTGCTGATTATTATCAACAGCAAATACATGATTTAAAAGAGTATAAGTTCAAAGGAAATGGAAATATGAAGTGAATTTATAAAATTAATTTATAATGAATTCATAAAATTATATTAACGTAAGATTTGTCATTAAATTTTTTTTTTGAAAATTTCCAAAAAAAAATTTCTAATGAATTTTGTGTGCAAACTAACTTTTCAGCAACTTTGTCAGCATGAGTAAGTACATTTATTTATATAAATTAAATACATGTGTATTTGTAGAAAACACATTTATATTTATGTTTGCATATCCTTTAATGGATTTAGTAACCTGTAATAAATTATATATTCTTCTATAATTTATGATAAAAATCATAACTTTTAGACATTTTAATATGTTTAGAAGGATTAATAGAGTCATATTAGAAATGTGTTTTATATCATATAACGAACTAAGTGACAGCAACACAAAATAGCTAGAACTTTCTAGAGCATAAAACAAATGTGTACAAATATATGAAAACAAAAATAAATATTATGAAAAAGTCAAATAAGTAAATGGAAAATAAAACTAAAAGAGACATTCATATATTTTTGATATGATAAATTAATAACATACAAGTGTAAAACAACATGTAGATTTATCAACATCTAGCAACGGAGAAGAACAATGATGAAAATAAAATGCATGTAACATTTACAGGATGCACTCACAAATTACTCAGATATATTCAAAGTTCTTAAATGCAGCATATGAAAAATTTATACCAGTAATTAGTTTAAAATGTATATTGGTCATGCCAAAAGATACATGAACACATTTTCACTTAAAAATTTATAAACGTATTTTCGTTAATACGTATGTATGTGCATTTCAAAATATGTATTCAGAATGTGTGTTACAAAATCAACCATCCAGAATCCTTATTTTGTGTTGAGTGTTGAGATTCAAACTTTTACAGACATTTGTTCATACACTCATACATATATTTCTGTAATGCTTACTTTTGCTGGATTTTCTGTGCTGTATGTGTGTAAATGGTATTTTTAAAGTTAAATTCATAATTGAAAATCTGTTCACAAAGACTGCACAAATACCACAAACACTCACATTTCCACATACACTTTTGTAAATAATCCTATATACATATGTGCAAACATATAGTACGACACCTCTGTCTATCATAAATTAAGCTCCAAACATGTGTGTAAGTGAGTTTTTTACTTTTTATTTTTACCATTTTTCTGAATCTGGGTTAAATTGTACATAAAAATATGAAAAAAATATTTATGTGCAAAAATCAGAAATTGAACATACATTCATAAATGTTCATACATACATTTTTAGTTATTTTAATGAATATATATGTAATCATATTGAGGTATATCTGTGAATGTCAGAAACTAAATAAATAAGAGTTGTATATTCGCCTGTACCGAATCATATATACCTACTAATATGGACCAGGAATATATATTCAAAGGCGTATTCATTACCTCCATATTTTTTGATGGTGGGTCTTAAAATGTAGAAAGAAAAAGGTATTTGAATTTATTTCCTGCTCCCTGTTCTAACAAGATAGTTGACAGACAAGTAAATACTATTTAATTCTTATTCAGTAGTATAAGGTGTTCGTTGAATGTAAAATAAGGAATTTTAAGTTAATATTAAACCCCAAACTTTCTTCCAGAAACTTTTACAAATATAAAACACATGCCCATAAACACCAACAGAAATACAGATGGATTTATATGTTTGCAACTAACATAGAGTCCTATTTAAACAAGATTACAAACAAAATCAGGAAACAGTACGAAAATTAAAAGAAAACAAAGAAGAGAGCTATATTCGGCTGTACTGAATCTTATATACCATTCACCAAATTATATTTTAAAATAAGAATTTGAAATAATTTTGATAAACAAAAATTTTGTAATTTTTTTTTGTTAATTTAAAAAAATTATTTTTAATTTTAGTGAAGAAAATGGTATGACAAAAATAAATTTTTGTTGAAAAATAAATTTGGATTAAAAAATGTTTTTTCCGATTTTGACCAATTTTAGGTCCGACTTTTACTATGGCATTATAACTATACGCTCTTGCAAAGGTCTATGATATATCAAAAATCGAGGTTGTTCGTTATATCTAAGCCATTTGTGGGCCGATTTTCTCGATTTTAAATATCAACCAAACCGGGTTTATGTCGGATATATTGATGTATGAATCTTGTATGTAAGTTAATTGGGGTATACGGATAGTTGGTTTTAACATACAGACTGTTAGACGGACATGGCTATATCGACTCCACTATCGATAACGATCCGGATATATACATTAGAGTTAATTTAAAAAATTTTTCATTTGCGACCTCAAAAGTATATATGTATATTAGAGTTCATTTGTGACCAGGTCACTTCATTTGTTTTTCGGGTATCATAATTTTTCTGAAGGTTTTTGCGTAAATAAAAATAATGGTGTCCTTTTTTTTGGAAAATTTTCACTCCTTGTGAAAACGCACCTAAAGACGCGGATTTTGAGCACATTTTTCTGTAGAGCAAAAACGGTTGAATATATTGCAAATCTGATTTCACCATTGGATTCTGCCTCAAAAATTAATACATTTGATGCTTTTTGAATCCTTAAAAATAGTTCCACTATCTCACAACAGGAGGCGCAAATCTCATAAAAAAATAAAAAAAGGATTTTTGATTTTTTAAACATGCATAATGAAAATACATTTTAAGCTTATCAAAACGGTACTAATATTTTCATTCTATGACAACCCTTTAAAAAGTTGTGTGGCCTTAAAAATGTTTTGCTAAGGCAAACTAATAAAAAAATTTCTAAACTTTTTTTTACCAAATTTTATTTTCTTGTAAATAAATAACTTTGAAGTCTCATAACTTTTTAATGGTTAGTGATAGAAAGGAAATATTGGTGCCGTTTGGCTAAGATTAAAATGCATTTTCATCGTGCATGTTTAAAAAAACTAAAATTATTTTTTTATTTTTTTTTATGATATTTGCGCCCCGGCCCCAGTTGTGGGTTTGTGGAACTATTTATAAGGATTCAGAAAACATCAATTGTATTAATTTTTGATGCAGAATCCATTGGTGAAATCAGATTTGCAATATATGCAACCGTTTTTGCTCTACAGAAAAATGTGCTCAAAATCCGCATCTTTACGTGAGTTGAACCACCACAAAGGGTGAAAATTTTCCAAAACAAAGGACGCCATTATTTTTATTTACGCAAAAACCTTCAGAAAAATGATGATACCCGAAAAACAAATGAAGTGACCTGGTCATAAATGAACTCTAATATACATATATACTTTTGGGGTCGCAAATGAAAAATATTGAAATTACAAATATACCCTTGCCAGTCATGGTGAAGGGTATAAACACGGCTGAAATGTAAGATATTCACTTCAATTTCAGACTACACAGAAAGAATTATTGTTAAATAAAATCGCCTGTCTGAAAATAATTCTCTTTTCTATAAATATTTTTATAGATTCTATTAATGTTTTTGTTTGATTTTTATTTTAATATAACAGTTGGGGAACAACACAAGCAAGTAAATAAGTGTGTTTGTTGTTATCATGTGCATCTTACTCTCATTCGATAATTTCGTTTGCATGCGTATTTTTAACATGAGTTGATATAATTCTCATTTGATTAAAAATATTTTTTATATAAGTAATTTTGTTTTTGTCAAAGACTTTACATAAATTGTATGATGTATGATAAACATCTAAAAATATTAAACACTGTTTTAAATATTTATTTATTATTATTTTCTTTATTTAGCTTTTTCTTTCCTTATTTTTTAGTTTTTTCTTTATTATCCTATTTTTTTTTTTGTGATATTATTATTTTTAAAAAGTTTTTTTATTGGTTCTATACCAATTTAGCTTAAAAATAATTTTTTGGACCAGACAAAAATTTTACTGTTTTAAACAAATTTTTGTTTGAAATTGTGTTGTAAATTCAAACAACTTTTTTATTTAATATCATACTTTTTTTGATTGAAAAAATATTTTATTTTTTTGTAATAGGTCCTAATTCAAACAAAATTTTGTCTGATTTAACAAATTTCTTGATTGAATCAGAAATTTAATTCTTTCTGTGTATTCTGATCATTCGGTCCAATTAGGTATTTAGAATTTCAGATCACTTTTTGATTTGACTTTATTTTGTTATATTCTAAACAAGTGTTATATTTTTAAGTTTTAACAACAGAATTTTGTTTCCAGTTTCTGTAGAATTGTAGCATCATTAATATCAAGCGCCTAAAAGCGGTTTATATAAAAGAGTTGTATATGTATTTATGTAGTACCAAATATGTATATAAGTACATACAAAATTCATATAGTGCATGAGTAAAATCATTATGTCTATATACAATATGTACCAGAGTTTGTGCAAAATGCAAGTTCTATCTGTCTGTACATTTATTTATTTGTCTATCTATCTAACTGTCTGTATATAGAGGTAAAATTATAAAGCTCCCCAAGCTGTGATATACTAAACTAAAAAACAAATACATAAACATAAATTATCGTTTGTGCAACTACATCTAGTTTATATATTTAAACACCCAGATACATTAGAGTGCAGTTATGTTCATGTTAGAGTATATGCGGTGCGATTTATGTTTGTATTTGTTTAGCGCGCTTAACATTCTTCCATTGCATTTTGCTTGTATGCAATTACTGCATATACATATGTACATTGTACATACATATGTATGTTCGCGCATATTTCATATGCGGTGTCATAATTTACTGCGTAAACCTCCCTCTCTTTTCCCACCAAATAGAATACATTCGTATGCATAGTTACTGGTAAACATATATAAATACTGCGAATATGTACTTGCAGTTATTGTTAACATTTAACTTTATTTTAAAATCATAAAAATGTTCTTTTATATAGTTGAAATTTTGTTGTATGCACAATAGACCTGCCCTTAAAGAAATCAAAAAAGGTGAAATTGTTCATCTAATATTTAGCTAAATCGGCTTCGGCCAAGGATTCTGGTTATATGATTTAACTAACATTTTGCTGCCAAAGAACAAACTAAGTACTAACAAAACGAAATCTATCTTTTAAGGCAGGTCTAGTAAACACGTTCGTTTGTTTAAGCATTAAATCAACGTTCATTTCATTCCATTTGTATTCCTCTTTTACTCTTTATAATATTGCTAAGCAAATAATGTTTTCATAAATATAAATATTTGGTTTTTATTATTATTATTTTGCGTGCAACAATATGGTTATTTTTTTTAAAAAAAAGTATCAAAAATACAAAGCATTATTCTATTTGTCTTAAAATTAAGGCCCTAATTTTGTAAATCACGTCACAAAGTGACATTTATATGGAAAGCAAAAACAAAATTTCAAAAATTTGAAAAATTTGTTTTCGTTTTCTATACAAATTCTGAACAGAACGAACGCACCAAATTCCAGGGGTTGATTGCCTTTCATAATTTGAAAATTTTGTACATAAAACAAAAACAAATTTTAAAATTTTTTGAAATTTTGTTTTTGCTTTCCATATAAATATCACTTTGGTGACGTGAATTACAAAATTAGGGCCTAACTCTTTTAAAAAATTCCATACCAAATATATTTTTAAGCTAATTTTTAAGCCTTTTATAGAAACACAGATAAATTTACATTTTAATAAAACATAATTGACAATATTTCAATAATTTGCAAAATATGGTACTAAATATAAGAGAATTTTATCAAAATTATAAATTATTCAATTACAAACTGAAATTGTGCAAACAAGGTTTAGAACAATTTTATTTAGAAAATAGTTCAATGATTCGTAAACGGTTGAAGATATATTAATGAATTTAACATAATGTAACGTTTTTACTTTTTAAAAAACGTGGTTTATTTCCTTTAAATTAACCGTATTCTTTTAGTAGCAAATTAGCAAATTATTAGTTTAACATTGCAACAATTTTTTGTTTATTAAAATTTTCACGACAATTTAAATGGTCACTTTCTTTTAATACACACACTTATATTACATACTTCATAAACTGACTGACTGCAATGCGCTGCTACTATTTTTATACACAGTGGCATCTTCTAGTAGAGTCATGAATTATGTTATAACAGACAAAGGTATAATGTTCTATTTCTAGAGTTGTTATCAACATTGTTGATTTTATAAACATGATTAATGTTACTAGCAGCCGTTACAGACCATTAAATTCAAATCGTTAATGCATATCCGCACGCAGAGAAAAAACATGGTTGTGGTAACCATAAACTAAGAGCAACATATTATGATCAGATTTTTGCTTGTAGTCCAAAACATATTATGATCATTATTAGTATCATAAAATATCATAATATGTTCTGAAATAATCAAATTATGATAAAAATCAATCATAATATGACCCAGAGTCACCATATTTATGACCCAATTAAATCATATTATGATCCAAAACAATCATATTATGATCCAAAATAATCATATTATTATTAAAATTCATTTTTAGAAATACAAAATTTTTGATAGGATTTAGTTTTAAAGTACTAAATTGACAATTAAAATATTATTGATAAAATCAAATTTATTGTTATTCGCTCTAGGAAAGTTAAAGATAATATACAATTAAAACTATAGAGCGAATGGGAATTACAGACACTCAAAATTTACTTGTAAAAACAACACAGCGTAGACAAATACCAGCACTCACAAATGGTTTGAAAAAAGACTATTAAAAGTAAACATATTTTGTTTGCATCTTAAACATATTATGACAACATAATATAATATGTTTACCTATTTATCATTATATAGTTATTGTTAACATATTTTGTTTGCATCTTAAACATATTATGACTACGCGTATATTTACTTAACATTTAATGGTTGTATATAAAAATAATATGTTTACCTAATTATCATTATTTAGTTGTTCGAAAACCATATTCATATTTATAATTGCGATGAAAATATAAACGTTTACAGTAACTATAATATTGTTGAAATTAAATTAAAACAATAATTATATGTTTACGACAACAATATATTGTTACAGAGAACATAGTATAGTTGTCGTAAATATGTCCAACCATGTTTTTTCTCTGCGTGCGTAATAATATTTAAACCAGTGATATTTTTGAATTGGATTTTGGGTGGCCCCAAAGTTTGTCACCTTGGTCCTACAAAATTTACATTGAAAATTATATAATTTTTGGATGGCCCACACGGTAAATAACAATAGTGCAGCATCTTTGTTTAAAAACTAAATTTTTGGAGCATATTTTGCCCGTTTATGAATTTTGGTATTTATATAAAGACAATGGCAAAAGTTATCAACCCAGTATAAATTGCAAATTTTATTACAATACCTTTATCCAACCTAAGTGATTATTTGTCATTATAAATCATACCAAATAATTAATAAAACTCCATTATCAGATTTCAAAAATATGTCAAATCATGGATTTTAATATTGCTGAAATGGACTTTTAAGATCAAAACACACTAATGAAGTCAAATTTATTGAAAGATGGTATTTACACCAAATTTAATTTAATGTTTGGTAATATCATCACAAAGTTTATAATGAATCATTATTACGATTTAGCTTAACTTATAGAATTATGCGGAATTTAATTTTTAATAGTTTCAATATATACAATTTATTATGAAAAAGTTTTTAAGTAAACTCATCGTCCTTTAATATTTAGAATCATTGTATTTCTTAAAAATATTAATTTAAAGAGGTTTATATTGTAAATCAGCAGTATAGATTTCAAATTAGACCAAATGTTTAATATAATGTGCAGGCGCATTATACATTTTTCTTTTTGTTCCTTTTTTATATGAAAACTTTTCGGTTTTGGGGGGGAAATTTCTTATTTCACCCCCTGAATGTGTATACAATGAATATAAAAAATGTACAAAAACATGAGGTTTATTAATTTTAACCCGTTAACCGAAAATCAACATTTTAAATTAACCGAGATTTCGATGAAACACCAGTTATCCGGTTTATAAACACTAATCGGACCGAATTTTAAAATTTTCTTCACGAAAAAACACAACATCAAGAAATCTTATGCTTTTGTTTTAAATGTTATTCTGAAAATTTATCGGATACATTTTTTCTTTGAAATGTTAATCTCAAAGTAGTAAAGCATTCAATAGTAGCCAAGACTCACAAACCTTGTCTTCTTTGGAATCATGTAAATGTACTACGGGTGGTATAAGTAATATTTTCCTTAACATTAATATTAATTTCCCGTGTATAGTATCTTAATCCTATAGACAATTTCAATAATTTTAAAAGTTTAATAGTAAACTCAAACATTTTACTTCCACATTTTAATTTACTTGTAACAATTGTTACAATAACTACATAACGTTCTATTCATTTATCTCATTATATTTTAGTTAATGGCGTATTAAGCAGCTGATGTTAAAAATGTTCAGCATATTGCTACAATTAGAGGAGTAGAAAAAGGGAATGTAGCTGACATTCAATGCATTCAAATTGAAGAGATAAATTTTACAACAAATTAGAAATTTGTTTTGTTTTAATACAAAAGTATTAGATATACAAATAAACGTGAATGAAAACCACCCAGAAGTTCTGTTTCAAACTAGTCATTTTGGGTACCACTAGTTACAGAGATACCATATAACTTACAGACACTAAAGTGACAATTGACTTCATGCTAATTTAACTGAAATTTATATATATTTATCTATTTTTATTACAAGGATTACATACATACATACATACGTATTAAATGACCCAATAGTATATAAAATTGGTGTTTAAAAGGGATATATTAACTACCAATATAACTTCTGGGTATACTTATGTGAGTGTGTACGATTTGTGCAATGTTGTGTCAATTATGCTGTCTACTGCTGCATTGAATTTGTCATCGCCGTTGTTGTGCACTTCCGTTTCCGTGTATTATCGTTGTTAAATAGAATAGCAACAACAACAACAGTATGATACATAACAGTAAAAACAGATGATGCTTTAAATAAATACGGAAACTTAATATCGTCAGCAGATGAATCCTACGATTGCCATTACACTTACACATATTTAGTCCAACTTGTATGTAGGTGTTGTTGTAAATTAAGTTGCTGCTAATGATGTTGCTGTTGTTGCAAATGTTAGTGTTATTTAAGCTTAAAGCTATACAACTTTTAGATAATTTTAAATTTGCAACAATATCCATGTATTAACAATAAAATGAGCACTAACACATGGATAAACAAATGTTTATTGTTGAAAAAAAAACATACATATCGTTACCTTAATACAGAAACGCCCTAACTTGTTTGTCTTTTTTTTTGAAATCCCAGATTTTCGTTTAGCCAAAAAAAATACGATTTAGGGCCTTTCCATATTAAGATAACAAATACATGACATACACGCACAGAAAAAATATAATTGGGCATGGTTACTGTAACCATTTAAATAGTGTTTATTTTTGACTATATTATAGTCACAGTAACAATTTACATGATTGTGGTAACCATAATATGGTTAATTTACGATTCACATGATTGTATCAACCATACATATGGTTACAGTAAACATATATATGTTTGTCACAACTACATATACGAAGTGTATTTAATATTGTGTGTATTAATTCGTCCATCCGTTTGTCTGTTTTTGTATCTATATTGTTTGCTTGTTTAAAACTTTATTCACAACTTAAAAAAAACACTTTATTTGGATCGATAAGCAAATACTGTGTACAGCCTTGTGGGCCGATTTTTAATAGCAGCTCAACCGGGTCTATAGCGCACATATATTTTTATTCTAATTTTATTATCTATTATAATAAAATTTGTTCGGGTTAAAAACAATTTATGTAACATTTATGATTAATTAAGGAACAATTGGACCGTCTCCTTTATTTTTTCTTTAAATAAATAAACTTATTGTATTATTTCATTTGTGGTGAGATAAAAGCTCATAAAAATTTATTGATTAAACGAGTATGGTATTTTTAAAACATTCCAAGGGAAATTGTTTATATGTTTTGAATTTTGTAATTCAATTACAGTTAAATAAACATTTATTTTCTAAAGTTGAGTTTTATCCACCAAATATGTTCTAGTCTTAGACTAATAAACTAAATTGAAAACATAAACATTTTCGTTTTGCAAAATTTTATATTGTAAAATTCCTTTTAGTATCAAAAATAAAAAAAAAACAGTTTTATGCGTAAAATTTAAATTATTCAAGTTCATTCATTGAAATCCATTAGCAAATTCATTGAAATCCATTGAATAAATAGCCAAACATATCATATGTTTGGCTATGCACAATATTCTATTTGTATTGGCTTGACACAATATTCTAACCAATTTAAATGCATCAAAGTGATGTTGAAGCTGTTTCAAAAATAGCATCCACACAAATGCTTAGTATTACAGTATTGTATATTTGTAGTATTGTGATGATGCACTTATTGCATTTAGGGCAGTTTGTGTTTTGTTGCACTTATTGCACAATATGCAATATACGCCAAATAGCACTCTCATTTACATTGACATGTATGAGTGGAAGGCTGCAATGTTGACCTAGCCACAGATTTCAATCACTAAAAGCTAAACATCACATACGTTAATACTGCTTTTTCACACACACATATCAATGAATGTCTTTTCAATGGTGATGCTTAATCGATTGAAATGCAATCGGCATATGTTGAGCAAGTACGGTTTAGCTACTTGACAGGATATATACCTACAACATTGAGTTTCTTCTATCTTTATATAAAATGGCATTAAAATAATTTTATATATAATGGTAAAAAATATAACAAACTTCAAGAGCTTCTGAAAATTAAGGTCGTAGAAAAAAAAAACAAACACAACTGCAGTGTTTTGTTTATCTGCAGAAATACTCAGAGTCTTTGGAGGGAATCGAACCAGCGACACTATTGTCAAGTCTATTTGGGGCACCTAACTTTGCAAAAGCTTTTGCAGAAGTTTTATTTATCTGACAATCTATTTTCCTATTGCAATGAAATCATTATGTCTGAATTCCTTATTGAACAGTGCTAACTACAGAATCGTATATCTTCAAATTAAAAACTTAAAATCCTCTTTATATCCACTACACCAGCTAGTGCAAATGAAAAACAATACAGACACTCGTAAAGACACATGCATAAATGCAAACAATAGTGAAACAGATTTCTGTTTCAATGGAAAACTATACAATCATGTAAATGTGTATATGAATCTGAAAATCAGTAGCTGTACTTTTAAATTTGTATGTGTAGTCATGTATTATTCAATATTGACTGGGAAAAACGGATACAAATACATTGACATTCATATATGAGGAAAATCAAAAATTTTGAAGAATCGTTGAAACTGTATTTCTGTTGGCTTTGTAATAGATCTTGTACACACATTAGTGAAATAAAATGTTATCGAAATTTGCAATAGTTTGAGGTAGAAGGCTGAACATCAGTAATATAACAAGAGCTTTTCAAACTTTTAAAGAATTGCTATAATTTTTTAGAAAATTTATGCTTTTCGCGAATTGGCCACCATATCGCGTAACACAATTTCTTTATAATTGAAAGCTTCAGTTGGATGGGAGTTAAAAAATTTGAATTTTAAATACTGCAAACTTTTTGATTTTCCTCATATATACACATTTAAACAAAAAAACTATGAAAAGCCCTCGAATATCTATAGATATTAGAGGGCTTTTCATAGCATATATGCAACTAAGTACTACGGCCACAAAGTCAAAGCAATAACGTTGGTCAAGCTGCCTTACTTTGCATAGTTTTTCAAATAAATGCATAAAAATGCAAATTTGTGCAAGTAAACAATACAATTGAATATTGAAACATTAATCCTGTACAAAAAAACAACAAATTCTCTAATCGTATTCAAAAATTATCCAAATATTGCATATAAAACATAAAAGCTAGGAGTTCACCATAACCACTCCGAAATAGTAATAGTAAACTAAACCCATCTACGAGATATTTAAACAGTTTGCTATTAGTACATTTTAATTCTAATGGTAAAATAACCATTTTTTAAAGTGCTTTACAAACAAAAATGACAATTGGCTTCGCTGTAGACTACTTGGGATGTGTAAAGTAACCAATTGACTTCTTTTTGCACTACAAAATTATATATTGTTTTAAAAATACTGTCTAAACTGTATAAACTGATTACTTATAGAACTCCTGTAAAAGTACAGCTCTATATTCTGGGTTTAAATGTCGCATGGGAAATTAATTCACTGATTGTGTGCAACATAAAACTAAATTTCAGTGTAAAAAAACTATAGAAACTTTTCGTTTTTCTTACATTAGTTGTTTTTTGTTGTTACCGTTACCGTGTGGTACTTCAAAGTGTAACTGTGTAACTGAAAACACATTTGTATGTGTGTTATAAAGAATATGCCTTAAAAACCCTTTTGAGGCCAAAAAACAATTGCTGAATTTGAGGCTTTAAGGTCCTCCACAAGCCGCTAATATCAACAACATCAGACATTCAGTAAATACATATTCAAACACACATTCACAGCCAAACAAAAAAATAATCCCTACCAAATAAATTCATTGAATGTTTGAGGCATTTTTTTTTAGATTTTTCAAAAGCGTTCATATGATCAATGCTACCACATTATCCAAATTGGTCATCGATTCGCGCAACTTATAGATTACGCTTTTATAGCAAAATTGTGCTCAGAAATGATGATAATTTTTGGCTTAACGGGCTTGTTAATAACATAATTGCCACATACGGAGTGAGACCAATTCAAAACAGGCCCTTCAGACTCCATTACATCCAGAAAAATTGAATGGAGCGGTTTACACGGTGGTGTCATCGCTTCTTATTTTTTAAAAAAAATTTAGCCGGAGCTCGCATTATTGTCAATGGAAATTGTTACTGTATAATGATCAATAATTTTTTTGTTAGAAAATATGAATGACATTGATCCGCAGCTATCGATTTATTGAAACCAAAATTTGGCGATAACTAGATTTCGATAAATGCACCTGTCAATTGGGCGCCAAGAACGTCAGATTTGACTCCTCTAGGCAAATGAGATTTTGGAAATTAATTGATATAAAATAGTGTTTTTAGAAACAATTTTGGACAATTTGCAAAAAATAAAATTTTTTTTAAAAATTTTGTTTTCAAATTTAAAATTTTTTTCAATTTATTAGAAAAAAAAAATAATTTTCCCAATTTTGACCCATTGTAGATCCGACTTACTAATGTTACATAAAATTCAACACAAATAACTTCTATACACGCAGAAAAAAAATATAATTGGACATGGTTACTGTAACCATTTAAATAGTGTTACAAGATTTTTAACAATATTATAGCCACAGCAACTATTTACATGATTATGGTAACCATAATATGGTTAATTTATGATTCACATGATTGTATCTACCATATATATGGTTACAGTAAACAAATATATGTTTGTGGCAACCATATTTATGATGAATAATTTTATCATAATATGTTGTTCTCTGATTATGATAAGCCTTAAGCCGAGAGCAACATAATATGATAAGTCCTTCATCATATGAATGGTTGTCACAAACATATACTTGTTTACTGTAACCATATATGTGTATAGTTGATACAATCATGTGAATCGTAAATTAACCATATTATGGTTACCACAATCATGTAAATGGTTACTGTGACTATAATATAGTTAAAAAAAATTGTAACAATATTGAAATGGTTACAGTAACCATGCCCAACTATATTTTTTCTCTGCGTGTATAGACATAAATAACATGACCTATATGCTGCTTTTCTATAGCGTACGAGTACTTTGAGTGGAAATTTAACATATGTTTTGTTATTGTAACAAAAACAAAATACATGTAAAAGTCCACTCAAAGCACTCGTTCGCTATAGAAAAAGAGTACACTAATTTCATGACTATCGGTCCATAATTACTCATAGCAATAACACACGAAAATAAATTATTGAAATTTTAAAAGAAAAATATTTTTGCTCAGTTATTCTCATACTCTTAATTGTTTTACTTTTATCTTTTTGCTAGTAGAATTTCTCGTTCATTTACTCAACTGTCAGCATGATTCAATTATCAAATTGTCATTAACATTCAACATAACTGTTTGAAAGAAAACTGAAAAAAAAGAAAACTTCAATTTAATCACTTTTGCAAAACAAATATTTATGTTTTCAAGACACCAAAACACATATCAAACAAACAAAATTCGTTTTTTTTTTCAAATGGTTTTTTAATTTCCTTTTGACATTGATAGATTATACCTTAACAAAGGTATAATAGTTTGAAGTATAGTCTATTGATGTAGATAAATTTAAGCTTGACATAGTCAAACCCTATTTTTGACATTTGAGATTTTAACTAAACAATTATAAAAAGAAATATCTTTATTTCATTTAATTACTTTCGGCAACATTTATATATAAAGACATTCATAATACATATTTACACACATTTAGTTTAATATATTTGGTCAATTCACAAGGTCTCTTATCAGTCATATTGTCATAATGTCCTAATATATCACGACTCAGCAGCTCGGCTAAACCGACTCTTAGGCATTCGGCGCAGGTCTCTGCTGGTTGGTTAGGATAACAAAATAAACATAGCATACAGAGTAGTATTATTTTAGGACATTTTTTGCTTGAAAACCAATAAAAAGCTTTGTGAAATATTAGGACATTATGACAATATGACATGATAAGAGACCTTGTGAATTGACCAATTGTATTTATAAAGAAACATGATTAATCATGCATTAAACGATAGTGATAGGATAAACATATAAAGTCTTTTGTATTTATTTCCTCAAGTACATATGTATTTGAAAGTAAATTGTTTAATAAATAGTAAATAAAATTGATTAATGTACAAATAATCACAACTTATATTTGTATGATTTACTCACATAATTACACACAAAAATGCTTCACATTTATTTATGAAAATTGTTTAATTATTCGTATCGTTAATTCATTAATTTATTTATTAAATTATCGAGTTGTGAAAATTTATAATGAATAAATAATTACCAATACCGATCAATAATTATCAATAAATGAATCAATAATCACCATAGTCATTATCACTTCAATTTTAAACATTTTGGATTTTAATATTTTGCATACATATGTATATAATTCTGAAATACATACATATGTATCTGTATTTATTTTTGTTCCCTATAAATAATAATTTTTTCGGTGCTATTTTGGTTCTTTTATGTAATTTCCAGAAATTTATCAATTCACGTTGCCATCATATATTGGCGGATAATAGATTTCAATATGGCATTGACTTTAATCGTACACATCAGCAGCAACTGAAAAAAACATTTAAAACAGAAGCAGAGGAGAGAACACGCAAATCACAACCGCAAATTATAACCAAAGACTTTACATTATCCACGACGAAATATAACAGTAACAACATTGATGATGCTGATAAAGAGCTGGGGAATACAGATGATATGGTTGCATCAACGAACGAATGTATTTATAAATGCAGATGGTGTTGATGAAGAACAATCAGCCTTATATTTACCACATGCCACATGGAGAAATCATTGGTCGTATATTAATTCACAATTGTCTAAATCGACATACACAATATCACGTTGAAATTGCTAACAAGTCCTTGGTCCGAATGTTCGTAAAAATGTGCAGTTGCAGATTGAGCCTTAAGGGTGAGCACTAGGATATGCATACATATTTATTTAAACACAGCTGATTTAATCAGAGTGACAACAAACTAACATTGTTTTGAATTAAATTGTATTGTAATTTAGATTTCTATCTTCCACTTTGTTTACAATAAATTAGACACGAACAATTACGTGGGTTGGAATAAATTTTAAAACAATCAAGTGAATCAACTGTAAGGACTATGGAAAGAAATGAGTATACCAGACCTAGAAATAGAATCGAAACCGCAACCCTCAGATTGATAGTCCAGCATACTATCGACTGGTCTATCGGGGCACCCTAATCCAAATCCAACTAATGACTGAAATTGAGAACAATCAAAAGCTAGTATGTGAGGATTATGATTTAGATACCAGATAATGGTACTGAAGAGAGTCGACGTTAACTTAAAAACCAATAGTTCCTAGGTATGTCATTAATCTTTATGTAACTGTCATAGAGAAACGTAAGGTTTCTTATCCTTTGCCAAAGGATTCGGTGGACATATCATGGCCATAATAAAAATTGTAAAAAAAAACAAATTTGTGATGAAAGTGTTAGGCAATTATTTGGACCACAAGTTGTAGATTGAATGTTTATTATTTGAGATTTTGTAACTTCATAAATAGCTTCAGTTATCGCTCTTCAAAGCAATTTATTTTTCATTTTTATTAACATTTTCATTTACGTTTTTGAGCAAAAATTCGAATGTGCAATTGGGAATGTCGCAAGTTTTGTAGTATTCTACATTAACCAAAACTTTTCGAAATTGTTTGAATATATTTTAAAACGGATTTTATATTTTTTACTGTCAATATTCATACACACATAAAATGTGTATTTTATTTAAGTCATAAATAGTGTTTCTACTTTCATAGTACTTATGTATTACATACAAATCTGATCCTATGAATGAATGAAATGAATGCAAATTGCACTGTTCAAATAACATAAAAATAAACAAGAATTTTTAGTGAAAGTTACAGCCAAAAGGCCTCCAGCAGATTCCAATGATAATGAAGTCACATTCACAAACTGGTACGCAAGATACAGAGCTAGAAAATGTACATTGCTCTGCAGCAGAATTTAGTAGCAAACTATAAAAACCTATAATATAAAATATGAAATAAATGTGTAACAGCACAGAATGAAAATAGTGTTCACTCCACCATGTATTACAATGCGCAATATTTCCTAAAGACCTTGTGATAAAATCAAGTTAACTTTACTATTGTAATTTAGTTGGACGTACATAAAATTGAAGGTGGCCTTTGTAGTAATTTATTAAGCCTAAAGCAACAATAAAATAAAACAATATTCCGCCACACCTTTCTATTTTCTGGCACTACTGAAGTACAGTGTTCACAGTGAAATATTTGCCACAAACCATCATTAGAATAGATATGTTGTATTCTACATTTCTATATGAAATTCACTTGGTATGGCCGTAACTCCAAGAATAGTGAGTGTACTAAATTTCATGAAGTTTTCTTTAGTACATGTACCTTTTAGATCATGTTTTTATACCCTTCACCATGACTGGCAAGGGTTTACCGTTCCGTTTTCCATTTGCCACCTCACAACGTATATATATTCTGGATCGTTATAGATAACGATATAACCATGTTCGTCTGTCCATTTGTATGTTGAAATCAACTTTCCGCAGCCCCAAAATAACTTTCATACATTATTCATACATCAGTATATCCGATATAGATCCAATTCGCTTACTATTTAAAATCGAGAAAATCGGCCCACAAATGGCTGAGATATAAGGAAAAAACCAGGACAACATCGATCTTATGATAGATATTTCAAAGACCTTTGCAATGGCGTATATAAGGCAATAGTCAGTCGGACCTACAATGGATCAAAATCAAGGAAAATATTTTTTAACCCGAAATTTTTTTTCAGCAAATAAAAATTGTTTGTCATAATATTTTTTCAACATTTTTTTTTAAAAAAAAATTAGTTTGCCATACAATTTTTCACTATTACATATGGGGCATTTCATGTCAAGTGTCAAATGTCCCATATATTAGAAACCTTACTAGTTACCTAACTGGTCACTTGATCACCCATATAACGAGTTATTATACCCTTCACCTTCGTAAGAAGGGTATATATAAGTTTGTCATTCCGTTCGTAATTTCTACATTTTTCATTTCCGACCCTATAAAGTATATATATTCTGGATCCTTATAGATAGAGGAGTCGATTAAGCCATGTCCGTCTGTCTGTCCGTCTGTCTGTTGAAATCAATTTTCTGAAGACCCCAGATATCTTCGGATCCAAATCTTCAATAATTCTGTCAGACATGCTTTCGAGAAGTTTGCTATTTAAAATCAGCAAAATCGGTCCACAAATGGCTGAGATATGAGGAAAAAACCAGGACAACCTCGATTTTTGACCTATTTTTTACCTATATGTGGATTACTAAGACATTAACATAGACAATATGGATATCTAATGATAGATATTTCGAAGATATTTGCAACGACGTATATAAGACCATAGTAAGTTAGACATACAATGGGTCAAAATCGAAAAAAAAATTTTGAATACGAAATTTAAAAAACAAAAAAAAATTTAAAAAAAATTTTAAATAACAATTTGACAAATTTTTTTTCCAAAAAATGAAAAAAACAACTTCGGAAAAAAAATAAATTTTATTTAACTAAAAAAATTTAAAATTTTTATTTTGAAGTATAATTTGGTGAAGGGTATATAAGATTCGGCACAGCCGAATATAGCACTCTTACTTGTTTTTACATGGACAAGTACTAATTGACGACAAATAGTAATTTAAAAAGACATCTCATAGACAGTCCAATAACCGATTTCTTATAAACAAACCTTTCTCCCACAACTCTCTCTCCAATTGATTGCTTCTGGTGGGTAAAATAACTACTTTCCGATAAGCAGTAAAAAAGAAGTAAGAAAGTATGGTCGGTCAAGTCCGACCATATAATACCCTACACCAAGTAAATGAGTAAAAATATTTTTCTTTTAAAATATCAATAATTTATATTGGTGAGTGATTTTCGGAAGTGGGCCTTATATGGGCGCTATAATTATGGACCGATCAACATGAAATTAGGTCGTGTGATTTATGTCTATATGAAAGTTATTTATGTTGAATTTTGTGTGTATACCAACATTTTTAAGTGATTTAAGCACATTAAAGTGATTTTCAGAAGCGGGTCTATATGGGAGCTATGACTAATTATGGACCGATCGTAACAAAATTTGGTGGCATGAATTTTGTATATATAAAACTTATTTGGAGCGAAATTTGTGTAGATACATATATAAATTAAACATTTATGACCGTTAAAGACCAATTTCGGGAGGACATTTGTATGGGGGCTAGGTGAAATAATGGACCGATTTCAGCCAGTTTTAATTGGCTTCGTCCTTGTGCCGAAAAAATAATATGTACCAAATTTGATCGAAATATCTTTAAAATTGCGACCTGCTAGCCAGCCAACCAGACGGACTTACATCGTTTAATCGAGAAAGTGATTTTAAGTCGATCGGTATACTTTAAGGTGGGTGTTAGACAAATATTTTTGGGCGTTACACACATTTGCACAAACGCATAATACCCTCCCCACTATGGTGGTTTTGATTTCACGTTCGGTTAAATGGGATGTCATTATAATTAAGCAATAATAAAATAAACTGTACGAGAATTATATCAACACAATTTGTATAAAACCAGTTTATATGAATTACTTACAAAAAGGTGCACTACAAAATCAACGTTTAATGTTGTCCTCAAGATAGATTACATGGGATGTATAAAGTAGCCAATTGACTTTTCTCTGCACTACAAAGAGCACATCTCGTATGATCCAAATTATATAAATTGGAGTCTGCCAAGTGATCAGACATTGCCTACTTGATGCTTGGTATATGACTATCAAATGAGGCCGATATTTACCAAAACATAGAAATCATCAATATCGATTTCGTATCGGTCTATTGTATAAAATTCTGGAAAAACCAGGTAAATTGCAATAAAGAGAAATATAGGGTATAACTAAAATTGTATTGAAACGTAAACATGTCTGGCATTTGCAAAACTATATGCTTTAACGGAAATCCATTGAAATTTGTACATTAATTTGCTTTCACTGCTTCATGTTTTCGCCAAAGTCAGCGAAGTAAAAAACAACGAAACCGCAATTCAACACAGCATTAATTTTATAAGGAATTTAAAGGAACAACAAATTATCATCAACTAGTTTGTTGCAGGAAACCAATAACAACAAAAGCAAAATAATATCCTGTTCTCTGTGGTAGAATACGCACATATGCATTGTAACGCAATGTGGTTTGTTAGTAAACCAATATCTGATTTTGTCTAAAACAAGAATTGTTCAAAGCACGCTTTGAATGCATTAGATACTGATGACACACAGCGAATGCAACAAATTCTTATACACAATTTCTAAGAGAAAACTAATTTATGTTGCAAAATGTAATGGATCGCAATGCATTATGGGAGCTGAAACCACAATGTTGATTGTTAAACCAAAGGGTAGTTTTTGATAACAATTTGTAATACATTTGTATTTTCTATTTCAAAATTTAAAATATAAAAAGTTATAACTTATCCAAATCATGTTTATTTTCCGTGTATTCCAAAACTCCTAAATTTCTTATTAGGATTCCTTTTGAGTTCCTTTCTACCTTTTCATGTGTAAATAGTTGAAATAATTAATAAAATTATTACCTAAAACAAGTTAATTTATGATCGTTATTCCAAAAAATAGTTTTCAACTGGTTCAAAGTTACCTATTACTCATTTTTTAAAGCAATAGTACTATTGTTATCAAAAACTTCTTACTGTTACTTATACAGAACATGTATTTATCATACCACGCTGTAAACTTTTTAGTTCATTGACCTTTAAATTAATTTTATTACCTAAAATATTTTTTGCCTGCTTAATTTTTTTAGTACCATGAAAGTTGTACTAATCTTCTGTAATAAATAATGTTATGTTCAAACAATTAAAAACACCAAAATATATTTCTATAAATTTTTTACAGAAATTATGTCTTCTAAGACGCCTAAATGTCTGCAATAAAGAATTCTATTCACTATAACAATGAGGACAAAATTGTGTCTTATTGTCATGATTTTTGGCAACTACTCAAATTCATTTAATTCGAGAATAAATGTGCTGAACATAAGAGTTAGACTTGGTAGGATTTCTGCCGCCATTCAATTCAATTGTATATTAGGGTGGTCTTTATATTGAAATTTTTCGATTTTCAGAGCTTCCAAGGTATAGAATTGTTCTAAATAAAATTTCAAATTAAATTTGAATTAACAAAAAAATTTTCAATTACTACACCATTTTTAATTGAAATTGAGAATTTCCATTTTAAATTGGGAAAATTCCAAATGAAATTGAGAAATTCCATTACAAATTGAGAAAATTCCAAATAAAATTGGGAAACTTTATATAAATTATTTTAAATTAAAAAAAACATAATTAACGATTATATCAGATGTGGTGGTCTGGATAGAGAGACCAATTTCAATTTATTTTTTCGTAGAAAACATGGTTGGTCTCGTATTGGATCCCGAACAGTTCTTTCGATACTTCCCGTGGCACCGACATCCACCTGATGGGTGCAATTGGTACCGCAGGCATTATTCAAATGGATAGTCACAGAGGTTCGTTCACTGCCGAAAGCGCAAACGAATGGGTCAAAACTCTTGATAGAAAGAGTTGGGTAATCAGTTATCTGAACTTGTTCTGGTATGTGACAATGCCCCTTGCCACTGTCGTTTACGTGAAATTTTCGACAACTCTCCATCAACACTTTTTCGATTGAATCCCTATTCACCAATGCTTAACCCTATTGAAAAATTATATAAATAATTTCATATTTTGTTTTGCAAGCGTGAGGGATACTTCCCTTATTTAAAAATTATTTTTTGAAGTATTTCCGCAGATATTATTAAAATAAAATATGTTGTTTTTCAAAATAATTTAAAAAATTTAATGAAAAACTTTATTGCGTTTGGTGCGTGAACTTTTTTAACAACCGCAAAAAATAATACCGTGGTTTTTCATATTTTTTAATGCTCTATTCGACTATGCTATGCCAATTTGCATATTTGCAAAAAATGTCAAAAGTTATATCCCTACTGTACATATGTTATTTGTTTAATGTATATTATAATATTTATTTATGTAGAGTAAAATAAAATTTTCTCAATTTCATTTGGAATATTCTTAATTTCAATTCGAATTTTCCAATCTCATTTGGAATTTTCTCAATTTCAAATGAAAATTCTCAATTTCAATTGGAATTTTCTCAATTTGAAATGGAATTTCTCAATTTCATTTTGAATTTTCTCAATTTCATATCGAAATTCTCAATTTAATTTGGAATTTCTCAATTTTATTTGGAATTTTCTCAATTTAAAATGGAAATTCTCAATTTTTTTCAGAATAGTTTTTAATTTTTTTTTGACATATTTATACCCTACACCACCATGTTAGTATACACATAAAATTCAACATAAATAACTTTCATGTAGACATAAATCACACGACCTAATTTCATGGTGATCGGTCCATAATTGGTCATAGCTCCCATATAAGACACACTTCCGAATCACTCACGAATATAAACTATCGGAAATTCAAAATTTTACGTTTTTAAAATTTTTTTTAAACGAAATTTAGAAAAATTAAAATTTTTCTGAGTTCGAATAAGTGCTAAATGAGGATTGAAAATGCAAATTGTATCAGTTGCACATTGTTTGAGTTAGATTATTGCCTGATCATGAACATGATTGCCATAAAAATATATTTATTTACTACCAAGGCATATTTAACCAGGTGGCAGCGTAACGCCAGCTGACTATTTTTTGCTCTACTCATGTTTTGCCTTGTGAAATGTCAAAAACTTGTTTACAAACATTTTAAAATTTGTAATAAGATTAAAAAAATTATTTTATATTTATAAAAGTTAGTATTTGTCACCGCTTTATGTGCATAAAATATTTAAAAGTGTTAAAAAAAACTTTTTCATTTATAAAAGTGCGTTTTTGTGAATTTTTTTTTGACAGTTTACACGGTTTTACACAAACAAAAATGACTATTGTTCTTGTATTGTTGTAATTGTTGTAGTTACGATGCCACCTTGTTAATACATCTTGTTTACTACAATCATACATATTATTGCTACAATGATGTAAATGGCAACTTAAACATATTGTGATTACCGCAATCGTATACATAATTAGAGCGACCATAATATTGTTAAAAAAATTAAACATGTACAACTATTTTCTTTCTCTGAGTGCAGAGACAATAGTTACTTGATAAGTTTTGTGTAGAAATGTATTGCTGTTTGTCTGCCATATCGAAGGTTTATTTTACTTCAACTTTCTGTTAATTTGTTGCAGAAGATGACAAATGTTATTAATATTTGCTTTTGTTATTATTCAATATTATTGAAAAAATGCCATCAATATTGCCATCAATCTCAGTTATTGTCTCCACCATCATATAATGACTTTGTTATTGCTGTATGTTTTGTCATTATACCCTACACCACCATAGTGGGGAGGTCTATTAGTCTAACACCCACCTTAAAGTATACTGATCGACTTAGAATCACTTTCTGAGTCGATTAAACGATGTCCGTCCGTCCGTCTGGTTGGCTGGTTGTCTGTCCATGTAAACCTTGTGCGCAAAGTACAGGTATATTGAAGATATTTGGATAAAATTTGGTACATACAGTTTTTTAGGCCCAAGGACCAAGCCTATTGAAACTGGATCGGTCCATTATTTCACCTAGCCCCCATACAAATGTCCCCTCGAAATTGGACTTTATCGGTCATAAATGTTTAATTTATTTATGCATCTACACAAATTTCGCTCCAAATAAGTTTTGTATATACAAAATTCATGTCACCAAATTTTGTTACGATCGGTCTATAATTAGTCATAGCTCCCATATAGACCCGCTTCCGAAAATCACTTTAACACTTTAAATCGCTTAAAAATGTTTGTATATACACAAAATACAACATAAATCGGTCCATAATTGGTCATAGCTAGTGTTTATAAACCGGTTAACCGGTTAACCGAAAAACCGGTTTTTCTTCGAAATCTCGGTTTTTTGCGAACCGGTTAATTTAAAATGTTGATTTTCGGTTAACCGGTTTATCCGGTTTTTATCACTCGGTTAACCGGTTTTTAAAATTTATGTTTAAAATTAATAAATCTTACGTTATTGTGCATTTTTTATATTCATTGTATACACATTATTGGTCTGATTTGAAACCTAAACTGCTGATTTACAATATAAACCTATTTAGATTGATATTTTTAAGAATTACAATGATTCTAAATAGTAGAGGAATAAATTGCACATAATCAAACTATAAAAATTAAATACCGCCGAATTCTAGAAGTTAAGCAAAATCTTAATAATGATTCATTATAAACTTAGTGATGATTTTACCAAACGTCAAGTTGAATTTTATGTGCATACCTTCTTTCAATCAATTTGATTTCATTAGTGTTTTTTGTTCTTAAAATTTTATTTTATTATTCATTTCGTTAGCTTAGTGTACAAATACCTTTTCAGAAATAACTGATAATGGAGTTTTATTAATTATTTGGTATGATTTATAATGACAAATAATCACAGCTAAGAAGTAGTGCGTTTGCATCTTATAGGTCCTTTTTTGGGACTTGCTACATTTTCTGTTCCATATCAGAAAAATTTAATGAATAAACCAATAATTATAACAAGTATATTATATATTTAGTAACATATTTATACTCAATTCCATTTGACTGAGATAATAATTTTGAAATTTTTACAAAATAAAATGGACTTAGCACTTTTGTATATTCATAGGTATTTAATATTAACCATTCCAGACTACTAAAAACTACAAATTTTAAAGCTGTATATACTTTATTGGACATTTTTTGTTTTCTACATATATATGACGGTTAACCGGTTTAACCGGTTTTTTCGATGTCGGTTAACCGAAAAACCGGTTTTCTAAAAAAGCCCTATTTTCGATTAACCGACAAACCGGTTTTTTAAAAAGTCGGTTTTTTATAAACACTAGTCATAGCTCCCATATAAGGCCCACTTCCGAAAATCACTCACGAATATAAATTATTGATATTTTAAAAGAAAAATATTTTTACTCATTTACTTGGTGTAGGGTATTATATGGTCGGGCTTGACCGACCATACTTTTTTACTTGTTTTCCTTTGCAAATACTTGTTACTTCAACTTCATCATCTTCAACTTTTTTGTTCAATATGTTGCTGCCTCTCTCCACACTGATGTTTTGTTTAGCTTGACATTTCCATTGCTTAAATTTAATAAGGAAGTCAGTCAGTCAGTCTTTGCTTCTATTGTTACATCGTTAGAATACAATTAAATTGTGTGTGGTTGTTTCTTATTTTACATACAATTCAATTGTATTCTCAATAATAGAAAGAGATGTTTTAATTTGTCGCTTTAGACTTTTCCCTTTAGTGTGTCATTTAAATTAATCTAGTCAAATTAAGTTTGCAGAAAATGTCTTATGACTGCTTAGTGTGTTGTTGTTACTGCTGTTATTGGAGAAATTAAGATTAATTTTGTTGTATATTGTACTAATATACAACAGATTTACAAGTAGTCCCATTTACGAATGCCTAATTACTTTTACATGCTCTCTGTAATGCGAAGATAAGTCAATTGGTTACTTTATACATCCCAGGTAATCTAGAGAGAAGTCAATTGTTACTTTAGTGTCTCTAAGTGTTCTGGAGAAAGCCATTATTTTGATCACTAGAAGAAATGTATTGAAGAGTCGCCTATTGTAATCTGAAGTGTAGTCTGTTTAATTTTTGTAATTTTCTTTTCTCTTTAAGGACAAGCCATTTTAAAAAGTATGTTTTGTTTGATTTGCAGTCATTTCTGACCAATTTGTGGTCATTCCTACAGTTGAATTATATTTCAATTTAAGGGCTTGTTATTTGACTATTACTATATTACTATTATTATATTTACTTTTGAGTCTGTATTGCAGATTTTGAATGGGTTTAAAAGAACTCCACATCTTGAGAACCTAGAATATTCACTTAAATTGTTTAAATGTAGTTTAAATATAAGTCAATGAACTTATTAATTTTTCTACTTTCTGTTTAAAATTTGAAAACAAATTAGTTTTATTATAACTCGCCTTTTTGGGGAGATTTTACTATTTATTCAATTCAATGAATATTCTACTTAGTATGAGGCTGCACATGCAACTGACACATGGCTAAAAAAATTCATTTATAATGCCAACATATGAATGAATTTCAACGATTTTGTATAAATACATTAGTTTATGTTTTTTTTCATTTATTTATTGTGTTTCTGATTAATAATTCACAATTAAATCGGCAGCTATTAAACAATTTATAACATTTAGTAAACGGAAAAAATACAACACTTTTAATTATGACTATTAAACATAAATATTGGAGCTAGCAAAATTTTTATAAAATTAATTGTTATGAAATACAAAATAGAAAAATACAAAACAGAGCAATTTGTTTGAAGTAAAGTCCCGGAAATCAAATATTTAGAGTTTCAAGATTATTCTACTTAATTATTGGTCGTATCATGGAATATAATTCAAATAAAAATAATACGAATTGAAAGATCTAATTATTTAAGATTTATTTCGATTTAGTATTCTGCTTAAGTGCCTCAGTCTCTGGTTTTGGGAGATTTCACTGTATTAAATTTTTTATCTCTTGAAATGCACATAAGTGTTGTTAAAATGTAGTATTTGATTTTCAATTTTTATGTAAGCAACTTTTTTACTTTAGTTTTTTATTGCATTTTTTTCCTTTTCTAAACAATAAAAAATTTATGCAAATAAAAATATATGAATATAAACTAAAGTCTCCTTATCTTTATTGTGCATTTCCTATTCATATGATTTAAAGTTTCAAATACTATTTCTTAAACTTACATACTTACATATTTATTATGTACAAGTAGTTTTGTTTCACCATAATTTTGTTAAATAAAAGTTTGTTTGTTTTTTTTTTTGATTTCTTCAGACTGCAATCTCTCTGACCATTACAAAGTTTGCAAGAATAAAATAAAAGAATACGAATCGTAGTATGCAGACTGAAAACAGTAAACCAGCAAGTTACCAATAAACCAAGTTTACTAACCCTGTTAACAAAAGAAATCCCGCAGCTCAATCGAATTTCCTGCATCAATTTGTTTGCAAATCATATTATTGTAACACAAAACAGAAAATAAGAAAAAATAAAAAAACTAAAGGAAACAAGTTTTTGTACAGTTAATGATAAAAGTTGAGGTACAAAAATAAATATTTTTTTTATATAAATTTACATTTTTGAGGTGGATTTCTTTTCTAGGAGTTATTATTCAATAAATTTGTTTTTAGTAAACTCTTTGGTGATTTGTGAAAAACTACTTTTGGATACCAACATTTTGAAGACATTTATGCTTGTTAAAGTAATTTTCGGAAATAGGCCTTATATGAGAGCTATGGTTACTGACCGATTCATACAAAAATAAAGTATGGTCGGTCAAGCCCGACCATAAAATACCCTACACTAAGTAAAATATCAATAATTCGTGACTGATTTCCGGAAGTGGGCCTTATATGGGAGCTATGATCAATTATGGACCAATCACCATGAAATTAGGTCGAGTAATTTATGTCTATATGGAAGTTATTTATGTTGAATTTTGTGTGTATACCTAAATTTTTAAGAGATTTATGCACGTTAAAGTGATTTTCGGGTCTATATGGGAGCTATGACTAATTATGGACCGATCATAACAAAATTTGTTGACATGAATTTCGTTTATATAAAACATATTTGAAGCGAAATTTGTGTAGAGTCTTATATAAATTAAACATTTATGACCGATAAAGTCCAATTTCGGGAGGACATTTGTATGGGGGATAGATGAAATAATGGACCGATTTCAGCCAGTTTCAATAGGCTTGGTCCTTGGGCCGAAAAAACTATATGTAACAAATTTTATCGAAATATCTTCAAAATTGCGACCTGTACTTTGCGTACATGCCAGACGGACGGACGGACATCGGTATACTTCAAGGTTGGTGTTAGACTAATATTTTTGGGCGTTACATCTGCAGAAGCGCATTATACCCTCCTCACTATGGTGGTTTAGGGTATAAAGAGATGACTTATAAAAAACTTATTTGTGAATAATGTGTGGATACCTATATAAATCAGACATTTATGATGGATCCTATTTCAGAAGGACATTTGTATGGGTGAAATAATGGACTAGTTGTGGACTAGACTTGTGAAATCCTACAGTTGAATTCGTTGACCACTGTGCACTGTTGGAACTTTACAATAATTAGCCTCTTCGGACTAGACAAATTCTACATTATATAATGATCATTGACCTGTTGGGACTGGCGATATCACACTGTCTATGGAGATCAATTGTTAAATGATTCCCTATAAAAAAGGCAAATTGCCACCTCCAATAACAGTTATATATTTAAACAAATGAGAGAGCTATGTTCAGCTATGCCGAATCTTCTATACCCTAAGCCAAATTACACTTCAAAATTAAAAATTTAAAAAATTAATTTTTTGGTAAACAAAATTATTTTTTTTTTTTAATTTTTAAAACAAAATATTTTTAATTTTTTCTAATTTTCATTTAAAATTTAAAAAAAAAAATATTTTTTAGTAAAACATTTTTTTTTTAATTTATTAGTAAAGTTTAGACAAAAAAAAATTCGGGTTAAAATTTTTTTCTCGATTTTGACCCATTGTAGCTCCGACTTACTATTGCGTTGGAAAGATCTTTGCAATATCTATCATTAGATATCCATATTGTCTATATTAATGACTTCGTAATCCAGATATAGGTAAAAAAAATCGAGGTTGTCCTGTTTTTTTCTTATATATCAGCCATTTGTGGGCCGATATTCTCGATATTAAATAAAAACGAAGCCGGGTCTATAGCGGATATATTGATGTATGAAAAATTTAAAAATTACAAACGGAATGACAAACTTATATATACCCTACCCACTTATGGTGATGGATTGTAACTAGTTGTGAAAATTTTTCTTTTATCATGTTGCCAGTCTACGACACGTCCTACGAACTATAGGGTAATGATTAAAGACTTTTTTGTTATATTGTTTATAATAAATGTGTTTGTTGTACTGAAACAAAAACCAAACATGATTGATTTGAGTTCTTAACACAAATATAATCGAAAAGCACAAATTAACCTTTGAAATAACCCTGTGAATTGTGTGACTTTTTAAAATATTATCACCCATAGAAATGCTCAGCGGTGAAATGTAGGACTAAAGAGGCCGTCTAAAGGGCCTAATGTAGCAGATACAAGAGCTGCAAATTCCAATGCCTTAACCTATATCTTATACAATGGTTGAATGTTATTGCGGACCATAACCTTCTATATCTCTTATTTTTGTAGTGATTCTAGAAGTCCTATTTTTGTTGTTGTTTGACCTTCTACACGGCTCTCAAAATTAAGCTAAATATTTTGTGAATTGTATCTAAACAATGGTTTAAAAGGCCTCTTTAAGCCTGCTATGTAAAGGCCTTATTGCTGAGAAAGATTCTCAAGTTGGCCAGCTTTTGCGAATAGAGTTATTGTAAGAAAATATGATATTTAATCATATTTTTATTTTATCCTCTATAAACAATTTGTATTTTTCATAAAACATAACTTTCTACATAAGCAGATCAAAGGGTAAAACATCTTTGCAAAAAAAAGGGCAAAAACTTATTTATTTTGCACATATGTATCATGCAAAAAAGATAAACCTACTTATACCAAACAATGCCATTCCCCAGAGATTATTGACGATTTATCAGCTACTGCTTCATGTTGTTTTTCTTTTCCAAATCCAACAACTAAATTATATCAACTTTTTTAACCTAAACAAACACTGGAACTTTTAAATCTAGTTTATATTTAACACATGACTTTCATAAATTTGCAAAAACCGGAAGAAAAAAAAGCAAACAAAAAATTGATTTAACCAAAATAACAAAATTTAATATTTGTTTTGTATATAGTGGTCGATGTATCTAACTTAGTTACAACTATTATTTATTTATCTTTAATAAATAAAAATATTGTTTAGTGGCAAACAACATCAGCATGCTGTACTTCTACATTAAGTTGCACAAACACTTTAATGTTGTCTAGTAATCGAGTATGTAGTTCTATAAATGAAACACAAGACAAACTTTCGTCGTTATTTATTTGCTAGAAGTTAAGTCAATAAACTAGAGTTTTCTATTCCATTTCAATCTACAAAAATTCATTTAATTTCCTTTTTATTTTTTTTTTGTAAAAGAAAAATACAAATTTCATTTATTTGTTGACCACCAAAATACAAATACTTTTACTACATATAGAAAAAAACATTATTTTTTTACTTTGTGCCTTAAAAACATCATGTGTTAACGTATACTCTGAAACTCAAATAGAAAACTAAAATATTGCCACAAAAAAGGCCAAGTTATGTCAATATTATCGCTGTGAAATTAAATTGCTTTTAGCAAAAGAAATACAACACAAAATTGCAGAGTAAAAATTAAATTTCTATTGGAGACTTTATATTAAAAGAAACATTTTAGTTTTAAATTAAAAGTTAACTTTGAAAAAATCCAAAATATACCAAGTTCTTGAAAGACCATCCTCAGAATCACTTTGGATTCCTTGATCACATCTTTAGAACTAGTGATATCGCAACCATTTCTAAAACCCGTTCTGTTGAACAATTCTGTACCCTTAAGGCATTCTATGGACTCTTCTAGGAATTTCTTATTTACTGATACTGATGTTATAGAAAGTGAACAGAATAATTCTTTGCCAATTAATTCTCATTGTATTGAATACAACCTAAGACCTAGAAAGAATAAATAATTTGTTATAAATCACTTTATAAAAATATTTATAAAACACTAATTATGTATACAACACATTTATATATATGGGGGATTTCATGTCAAGTGAACCAACTTTTGAAATCGATGTCTTCCGATCGGGATGAAATTTGCACCAAGGTTAGCTCTATTGGATAGTAACTCAGACACAATTTTTCAACAACATCGGTCGAGAACTCTCTGAGTTATAGGGGGTAAAATTTTGACAATTTGGTCAAACAGGGGTTTTTTCTTATCCATGTAACTTATTACCTATTGTTCTTAGCAAAATGTGTTCCAAATAGTATAGATAGCTATTTCTTCGATCTTTCGAAAAAAAATATTTAAAAAAAAAAATAAAAAATTTTTAATATTTTTTTTCCGAAATCAAAAACTTTTTTGACTTTTTTTAAAATACGCTATTTTTTTTTATTTTTTTTTTTTTCTTAAAATAAAGTTTAGATATTTTCCTTGAACACCTACTTGGTCGCTTAGTGGGATGCGAGTGGAATATCTATCAAAATAAATATTTTGTAACTCAAAACATAAAATTTTTGACTTTTTTTGCAAAATCAAAAACTTTGTTGACTTTTTTTTTTCAAAATGGACCCTTTTTTAATCTTTTTTTTTAGGTCAAACAAAAGCTTAGATATTATCCTTGAAGACCCTTTTGGTCGCTTAGTGGGATGCGAGTGGGATATCTATCAAAATAAATATTTTTTAACTCAAGACTTACAATTTTTGACTTTTTTTTTTGCAAATACGATTTTTTTTCCAAATGGGCCCTTTTTTTAAAATTTTTTTTGTAGTCAGAAGAAAGCTTAGGTCCATTCCTTTAAGATATTTTTAGTCCCTTAGTGGGATGCGAGTAGGATATCTATCAAAATAAATATTTTGTAACGCAAGACATACAATTTTTTAATTTTTTTTTGCAAAATCAAAATTTTTTTCCAATATGGGCCCTTTTTTAATTTTTTTTTTTGCTCAAAAGAAAGCCTAGGTCCATTCCTTTAAGATATTTTTAGTCCCTTAGTGGGATGCGAGTGGGATATCTATCAAAATAAATATTTTGTAACGCAAGACATACAATTTTTTAATTTTTTTTTGCAAAATCGAAATTTTTTTCCAATAATTTTGATTTTGCAAAAAAAAATTAAAAAATTGTATGTCTTGCGTTACAAAATATTTATTTTGATAGATATCCTACTCGCATCCCACTAAGGGACTAAAAATATCTTAAAGGAATGGACCTAAGCTTTCTTTTGACTACAAAAAAAATATTTAAAAAAGGGCCCATTTGGAAAAAAAATCGTATTTGCAAAAAAAAAAGTCAAAAATTGTAAGTCTTGAGTTAAAAAATATTTATTTTGATAGATATCCCACTCGCATCCCACTAAGCGACCAAAAGGGTCTTCAAGGATAATATCTAAGCTTGGCCTGTTTGGCCTAAAAAAAAAGATTAAAAAAGGGTCCATTTTGAAAAAAAAAAGTCAACAAAGTTTTTGATTTTGCAAAAAAAGTCAAAAATTTTATGTTTTGAGTTACAAAATATTTATTTTGATAGATATCCCACTCGCATCCCACTAAGCGACCAAGTAGGTGTTCAAGGAAAATATCTAAACTTTATTTTAAGAAAAAAAAAAAAATAAAAAAAAATAGCGTATTTTAAAAAAAAGTCAAAAAAGTTTTTGATTTCGGAAAAAAAATATTAAAAATTTTTTATTTTTTTTTTTAAATATTTTTTTTCGAAAGATCGAAGAAATAGCTATCTATACTATTTGGAACACATTTTGCTAAGAACAATAGGTAATAAGTTACATGGATAAGAAAAAACCCCTGTTTGACCAAATTGTCAAAATTTTACCCCCTATAACTCAGAGAGTTCTCGACCGATGTTGTTGAAAAATTGTGTCTGAGTTACTATCCAATAGAGCTAACCTTGGTGCAAATTTCATCCCGATCGGAAGACATCGATTTCAAAAGTTGGTTCACTTGACATGAAATCCCCCATATATATATATATATATATATATATATATATATATATATATATATATATATATATATATTTTATAATGAATTTTGATTATATTTTTTATAATTGTTAAGAAAATATGAAGGGAGTATTGTGGTATATTTATCAGAGATACCCTAAACGTACGTTCACTGAACGTACCTAGCTATAACTACTGATATGAATTACTTATACATCGTATAAATTACTTATAATATTAGTACCCAGTATTATGTATATCGATTACTTATATAAATTACAATGAAGCAGAATCACTGATTATTGAAATAAAGATTGAGTCGAATACATCACAAAATGAAACAAATAAAAGTTCCTTAACTGCTTCCCAGAATTAATTTCAAGTGTACCAAGAACTTTTAAAGGTTTTCGTAGAATCTTTTCCGAGGCCGACAGTTTCAAGCATAACTCATCGATTACACTATTGGTTCCAGAGGCATTCCAAAGAATTGCTAGTAAATTCGCTTTGGAGGAACTTGCTCCAAAGGTGAATTTAGATATTATTATTTTAAAATTTATTTTTTTTTAAAGAAATTTATTTAAAAAAATATTTTTTTTGCTTAAAATTCACTACTAAATTAAAATTTGTTAATGTTTTTTTTTTAAATTTTTTAATAAAATTAAAACAAAAAATTTGTTTTTTCTTTACATTTTGTTAAAATTTTTATCTAATCTATAATTTTATTTTAAAATTTATTTTTATACCCTCCACCACCATAAGTGGTGAATGAGGGTATATATAAGTTTGTCATTCCGTGTGTAACATTGAGAAATATTCATCTGAGACCCAACAAAGTATATATATTATTGATCCTTATGAAATTCTAAGTCGATTGAGCCATGTCCGTCTGTCTGTCCGTCTGTCCGTCTGTGTAAAACACGCTCACGTCCAAAATACGCAAACAAACTTAGTAGAGTTGCAAGAAAAATGTTTATTATTGTCCTAAGCAGTTTGGTATTGAAAATCAGCGAAATCGGTACAGTGGAACCAAAGTTATGAATGAAAATGTGGGACAACCTAAAAAAAAAATTGATAATTTTCACATATTTTTGGACATTTTTTGTAAATATATTGCAGCTAATATCATAAAATTTTACACTCGTTACTTTTATGATAAAAGGAGTAACTATGGTGAAAATTATAAGAATCGGTCCATGATTTCTCATAGCCCCCATACAAATTTCTTCCCGAAATATGGTTCTATGGTCTATAAATGCCTACAAAATAGGAATATCCACATGAAATTCAGCAAAAATAAGTTTCGTGGTAAAAGAAATTATATTACAAAATTTTTCGTGGATCGGCCCATATTTGACCATAGCCCCCATATAAAGTACACTTCCGAAAATCTCTTAAATAAGCATAAATGTCTTACAAATATCGCTATCAAGTTGAAATTCGGCACAAATAATCTTTATATATACAAAAATCGCTGTACGTAATTCTATGAAGATCGGCCGATAATTGGTTATAGCTCCCATATAAGGTCCACTTCCGAAAAACACAATAACCTACATACATATCTAAAAAATATCAATATCAAAACAAAATTTCACACACATCCGTAGTTTATATTTAGAAATCATACTACTGGATTTTGTGAATATCGGTCCATATTTGACCATAGCTTCCATATAAGGTCCACTTCCAAAAATCAGTTAAGTACTCATAAATCTCTTATAAATACATTTATCATGCTAAAATTCTACAAAAATAATACGCATATATATAGATATCACTGTACCAAATTTTATGCAGATTGGCCGATAATTGGTCATAGCTCCCCTATAAGGCCCATTTCCGAAAAAAGATATTAACCTTAAAAAATATTAAAAACATATCGATATCTAAATGAAATTACGCACAGATCCAGTAATTTGAATCCAGTAATCATACTTCTGGATTTTGTGAATATCGGTCCATATTTAACCATAGCTCCCATATAAGGTCTACTCCCGAAAATCACTAATATCCTCATAAATTTCTTACAAATATAGTTATCAGGTTGAAATTCAAAACAAATTTATTCAATATATACAAAAATCGATGTACCAAATTTTATGATGATAGGCCCATAATTGGTCATAACCTCCATATAAGAACTTCTTCAGGAAAACACATTACCCTGCACAAATATCCATAAAAATCTACACTACTACAAGATTTTTTAAATATTGGTGCATAATTCGGCATAGCTCCCACATAAAGTCCACTCTTATTAATAGCGTTGTTTATATGAAATTCTACAAAAATAACACTTAAATACTTAGGACCATAATAGGTCATAGCATCACCAAAATAGTACACAGATCAGTAATTTGTATTCTGAAATCATAATACTGAATTTTGTGAATATTGGTCCATAATTGGCCACAGCTCTCATATAAATACATAAAAATCACGTAAAAATATTTTATGACAATCGAATCATAATAGGTCATAGCTCCCGCATAAGTCCCACAACCAAATATTTTGAAATTTGACCACATATATTTGTATACCCTTTTTTATACTCTGTTTCTTCGCTTGTGGTTAAAAGGGAAAAATGTTGATCCAAACATATTAACTAATTATTAAGCATATAAATTGTTAAATTTCATTTCATGAGGTCCAGACTTAAACTCGACAACACTTCCCCTTTGCGCATGTGAAATTTCATTAAAATCGGACTAAGGGTTTAGAAGTTACAGATTTATTTCCCACTTTTTTTTTCTCATACCACTGTGCGCCACTTTGACACTCAGATATTGTAGATCATTTAACCCAGTTCCAACAAACTGTTTACGGTTACCTATGTAAGAAAATAATAATTTACACGAAGATTTAGCAAAATTAAATTTAGACGACAATTTCTCAATTAAAAGACAATAATTAACTGTGTCAAACGTTGTAATAGGAATTTCAGTTATAAATAACTGAATTAGATACAATTTTTTGTACATTTGAAATAAAATATCTACTGCGTAAACTAGTCTTTCTAACAATTGTTATATTATTTCAGCTTTTATACCATCATATTTAGGTGGAGGGTATTTAAGATTCGGCACGGCCGAATATAGTACTCTTACTTGTTTTTTAAAGAAATTTATTTAAAAAAAAATTGTTGCTTAATATTCACTACTGAATTAAAATTTTTTAATAAAAATAAAAAAAATTTGGAAAATTTTTTTTTTTAATTTTGTTAAAATTTTTATTTGAAACTATAATTTGGTGAAGTCATAATGTTCAAGAGTTTGAACTATTAGGTATTCATTTGTTCTTAAATATTTCTTAATCTCTTTTTCAACAACACTTGTTATACTCCTACCATGATTGTTTTTACTATTAATGCTGTCATACTGTTATAGCGCCCCTGCAGCTCATGGAACAAGTTCTTGAAGAATAATGTTTGCTGCTAAAAGGCAAAACGAAAATACTTTTTGACTGCTGTATGGCAATGTAGTTAATCTAAATTAAACAGTAATTACTTGACTGACACCAATTTATATATTTTTGAATAATTTGACACGAATCCGCTGTTTATAATTTAAAGCATAATTACTTTTTATAATCCAGGTAATCTAGCGTGAAGTCAATTAACACTTTATTGTTTCCAATTAATCTAGAGTGTAGTCATGATTAAACAACTATGAACATACTATTGGGCTATCACCTTATAGCTGATATCTCGTTGGGTTTAGTAATAGGTGCTTTCCTTTAGACTAACTATTATGGATAAATTCCACCTAGATGACCTACGTGCTAAAATAACTACATAGTTATAAATTTAATCAAGTAACCAGTTCAGTAGCGAGTAACGTAACTCAGTGTAATTGGTATATGAATTCTCTATTCTAGACCAGACAGTAACTTTGTAATCCCTTTATAACCAGTCTCATAACTGTGTGGTGACCTTAAATTATAGTTAAAATCATTATTTCTGTACAGTCATCCGAAACTGCTGGACAGTGCAGTGGATTTTCTTGGGTTTGTGCTACTTTTATAACTTCCTTTAGTTTTTTCACTTAACACCACATTTCTTATTTTTTTTCACGTATACATCACGAATATACAGATATAATGGTTAAGTATGCCACCAATTCACATTATCTACATCAACTACTTATTAAGAAAATGAAAACAAAAAAAATCAAAACCCAAAATGCCAAAAAGTGTAAGTGGATTAGATGCATATCTTGTTCATAGTATTTAGGTATATGGCTAACTACATACTGAAGTAATGCATAGAGCATAAAAGTATTTCCTACTGAGACTCTGGGAAATACTTTTTTTATACATTTAAACAGAGTTAAGTAGCCCATTATGTTGGCACCCTTAGTGGATTAAAAATTGATTTCTTATGGATGATGACGTCACTGAGCCTCAATAAGTAACCAATGTGTCGCGGCTTATACGATTTTTATTGGATTTATTGTTTATTGAAGTTATTTTGGATATTCTCTATCTTACACTTATGATATAAATGAAATTTTGCCCTGTAGTAGAGAAATTTTCCCTATAGAAACGTTTTTATTTTAATTACATTAATTTAAATCTGAAACATTAAAGTTTTCTTTAATTCCCCTCTATTTACCTTAAAAAAGTTTCTATTCTCATGGGTTTTTACTTTCCATTATATATTTCATTCATTCTTTATGCATTATTTGTTAAACCAATTAAACTCAACTTTAAGATTTTTGTGATTTTCAAATGAAATACCATTTTGTTTTTGCAGCCTCGAACAATGATGTTTGATACATGATTTTACAGTATCAGAAATGAATTATAGAAAAAATAAGAAAACTCAAACCTTGTTAAACAAGATGACATTTAGGCAAACTGTCAGGATGTCCAGCAGGCAGGCTGCAAGACAGAGAAATAAGCCACAACTGCTGCATCCACATGTAAATATACCATTCATGTCCAAAATGACCTAAATTAATACTAATTGACACTTGGATGATATTCAAATGGAAAGAGAATGAATATGTAATACAATAAATGCCAAAATTTTATAAAACTGAATTTTCAGAAAGACCAACCAAGAAATTGAATCACACACACATAGGGTGTTTTTTAAGCCCAATTGATCTTGAAATTGTAAAAAATAATACAAAAAAAAATCTTAATCAACAAAATTGTTTTATTCGAAAGATTAACACATGGAAATAACATTTGAAAATGCTTTCGGGCATATGACCACCGCGGCTGTAATGGCCATAACTGTTAACCCTTTCGTAAGTTCTATCGGGCTTAAAAAAACACCCTTTACCTATTGAAATTCATATATGTAACAGAAAAGCAAGATATGCAGCAAAAGTAAATGCCAAATAGTTTAATATTGCATGAATTTGTGTTCAAAAATTCTACTATGACTGAAAGCCTAATTATTTTCCTATGCAAATCTCTTAACTGTTGTAAAAGTTGTTGCTCTTTTTTTTTGGTTTTTATATATTTTCCAGATTGTGTTGTTTCCAGTCTTGATATTATAAAATAAAGTAATTTTAAACAAACCTACAAATATCTGCATAAATGCAGGCATAACCAACAACACTGATAATAACTGCATAGGTTCATACTATACACTAGACTTACGACTAAAATGTTTAAGAATTTGTATTATTTCAGAGCCTAATAGAAAACAAAAATTTAAATTAGCCTTAAAAATGCATAAACATTTAACACGTGACACACTTTTCGTTACCACCAGTAAAGATTTTTCATTTCAAAGACTGAAAAGTATTCACGGTTTTTAATACCCTTTACCAAAGATATATATTTGTTTGTAATTTCTACATTTTTCATTTGCGACCCCATGAATACTCTCGATCCTTAAAGATAGCGGAGTCGATATAGCCATGCCTGTCTGTCTGTCCGTCTATATGTTGAAATCAAGTCTTCGTATTCCCCAAATAACTTACATACATGATTTATACATCAATATATCCGCTATAGACCCGGTTTGGTAGCTATTTAAAATCGACCTACAAATTGCTGAGATATAAGGAAAAAACCAGGACGAATATTTTTTTTTTTTAAATTTTTAATGAAAATTAAAAAAAAAATTAATTTTTAAATTTTTTTTTACCTAAAAATATTTAAAATTTTTATTTTGTACTGCCGATTATAGCTTTCTTACTTTTTATACCCTACACCACCCTAGTGGGGTATATTGGATTAGTGCTAATATTTGTAGAATGCAAAAATACCTTAAAGTATACAAATCTGCTCAGTATCACTTTCTGAGTCGATTAAGAGATGTCCTTCCGTCCGTCCGTTCATCCGTCCATGTAAACTTCGTAATCAAACAACAAGTCGTAATTTCAAAGATAATTCGTCAAAATTTGGTACAAGATCTTCTATAGCCCCAAGAACGAACCCTTGGTTAGAATCGGTAAATTTTTTCTCATTGCCCCCATAGGATTGCCCTATCTGAAAATAGTTAAGCTCCCATAAATATCTTAGTTATTTAGATATCCAAACAAAATTCAGTTAAAATAAGTTTTATATAAGCCGAACTCGCCTCACTAAATTTTGTGATGATCGGTCCACAATTAGTCATAGCTACCATATAGGCCCACTTCTGAAAGTCTAGCATAAATCTCTTAAAAATGTTGGTATTCAAATAAAGTTCAACACAAATAGGTTTCATATATACAGAAGTCATGCCACCTAATTTGATGGTGAGTGGTCCATAATTAGATTGGTGTAGTGTATCATATAGTCGGGCTTGACCGACTATACTTTCCTACATGTTTTAATTAAGCTTTGATTTTGCATTTAAGCAGATTAGTGATTCTGTTCGAAAGCAGGAAAGTAGTGGCACAAGAAACACTTCACAAAATTGTTGGTCAAATTCACCTTAGGGCGGTTATTATTTTGCTTGTTTTTACAATAGATTGTCGATTTTCAAAAGAAACTTGAATGCCTTCAACATATTCTAGTTATATCTTCATCCTATTTTTGAATATTTCTCAAGTATATTGTTTGTGGTTCTATAAATTCATGGTGTAGGTGTCTTTTAATCGTCCTAGTGATTTCTTTGAATTTTACAATTACATTTGTTGAAAGGATGGCTGGTCGTTGTCTTGTTTTCAATTCTTAACTTTTCCCATCTTAAAAGTGCCTGGCTTTTATAAGCTGCATTCATAAAAGGCTCATAATATTATTATTGTTGCAACAATTTTGTTGTTTTTTTTTCTGTTGATTTTAAGCACATTTAAGCCATTTATGTAATTAGAATGCAATTGCTTTCTATTGTTGTAGGTTGTATTGAATGTGCACTAAATACTTACAATTTTTACAAAGAATCCTTGCACAGTCACATTCTGAGAAAAACAATCATCATCATTGCCATACTTTTACATCTTGTTATGATGCTGGCATTTTGTTGTAGCTATTTCTTGCTGAAATGGTTGGCGGAGCTGACTTGGAAAATTTTAATGTTTTGTGTAATTATTGTATACAAATATAAGAATACAACTATACAACTAATATAAAATGTTTGTATTTAACTTTTCTGCCATTTCCATTTCTATGGCATCCAATTGCAAGATGTTTAAGTAGACCAAACAAACAAACAGCTAACCAACAACAAATTTTAGTTTTAAGTTTCCCGGATGCCATTGTATACGTCTTCGTTAAGTCGATAATGATGGAAAAATATTTAGTTTAAGTGAAATGAGAAAAATTTCATTTCATAGAAAAATTAATTTTAGATTTTTGATTAAAATTTAAATGGATTTTGATGCAGCATAAACATAAATGAATAATTAAAAGTTAATAAAAATAGCGCTATTAATTTTTTTTAAAACATTACACTTTATTATATTTGTAATAACCATCCTAAAGAAAACTATAAGGTGTTTGAGAATTACAGACACTCAAGCTTTATTTGTTGTTAAGTTGTTATCAACAAAATTTCTTATATATCTATGTGGCTGTATTTAAAACGTGTGTTCTCTTTTGAAGATTTAATAAAGCACCTTACATCAAACACCTGACTTTATTGTAATAATCCTTAAAGAAAAGGATAACAAAACAAAAACTAAATTCCTTAAAAAACAAACAAACTGCCCGTCTAAGTAATGGTAGGGTTTTAACTTTGCTTAGATTCAGATTTTCAAACAGAACAAAGTTATTGGCTTTACTCTGAATCTGTTGTTGTTTCCGTTTGCTAATGCAGGTTGCCTGAAATTTAGATGTGTGTAGAATGTTTGCTTAAGAAAAATATGACTTAAAACATAAGAGAATTGTTACTTAAAATGGTCCCTATTGAGAATAGCATTTCAATTTTACTGCTGCCATTGTGATCTAAAGTCTACGAAATTATTAAAGTAATTACCAAAAAAATTATTAAAAGTAAATGTGCAAAGTAATATTAAACTTAACAGGGTCGAAAATAATTTTTATGTATTAATTTTTCTTAAATGAAATAAATTTCCAAAATTTGATTTATTTTTCTTTTTTATTTGAGAAAAACTATTTTCATTAATACAAACAACTTTAACAACAACATAGTTTTTATCAGATTTTGATTATCAGTTCTTAATTGTTTGTGTGCTAACTTTTCTATAAGTTTTGTAAATCATCTTGTAGGATTTTCAATTGTCTATTCTATTGATTTCTTTTATCTGCATTTGACAAGCCCCACAAAATACATGGAGTTCATTTATAGAACTTTATTATAGATACACTTACGTAAAACAAGGTACTCTATTCGTATACAAAGCACAGATAATGTGCATATGAATGTCTATAAATACAAAGTATATTTTTTTAACAATTACAACTTTTTGTGTAACCAAAAATGACAGTAACAAATGTCGTTAACATGACAGGCAACAGGACACTTTTGAAACCAATATACCACTACAGATAGACAAAGTACACACTTACAGGATATAGATACATTTTTCAATATTCAACTATATTCACCTATGAATAAATAGAGTCAGAAACATACAGTACATAGATACAATAAAAGCTCTTGAACAACAGTGCTTTTTTGTGTATAGTTTTCAAAATCAAAAAAACCTGTACTAGAAACAAAGAGCCACAATCCTACATATAGATAAACCTACAAATTGTCATTTATTCATACACTTGTAAGTATTTGTATACATATTCCCATTTATACATACTTAACAATTCGAATGTGTTTGTAATGGAATCGTATTGAATCTATGCAGATAAAAGTAGTTTTAATGTCAGATCAAGGGGCTCTTTCTATTTAGTTTTTTTACAGGATAATTTTATTTGATTGTAATGTGTATTACAATTTGTGTAAACTATTACACAGCTACCTACATAAACGTCGCTATAAAATATATTTTCACCAACATTGGATTTATGTCTGTATTTTATTGAGCACATCATTTAATTTTGACGAATAAATAAATTAATTTATGATCTTTAAGTTTATTTTAAAGTTTCGTTGTACCAAATCAAAAATCACAGGTTTCAAGTTCATAGAATTGTTCTTTATACAATCTTTACTCTGAATACACGCAGAGAATAAATATAGTTGTATATATTTTTTTTAACAATATTATGTTCAATGTAATTATATATATTACCATAATATGTAATGTGTAATATTACACATGATTATCGCAATCATATATATGATTGTTAAATACTTCATCATAAAACTACTTATTATGAGTCGTAACTTTATATAACTATTATGGTTACCGCAATCATACAAATAATTACAGTAAGCATAGTATTGTTAAAAAAAACTTGTAAAAATGTGTATATTAGGCTGGGTCGATTTGTATGGACGATCAAAAAGTAAAAATCGTATAGCAGAAACACAATCTACGAAAATTCTAAGAAAGTTTCATCAAGAAACCATAACTCTAAGATCAAATCCTATCTTGCGCATTTCGTCTTATATCCAATAAAAAAAAAACAATTAAAAAACAAATAAGAGAGCTATCTTATATACCCTTCACCAAATTATACTTCAAAATAAAAAATTTAAATATTTTTAGGTGAACAAAATTTTTTTTCAGTTTTTTTTTATTTTTTGGAAAAAAAAATGTTCGAGTTGTTTTTATTAAATTTAAATTTTTTTTTTAAATTTTAAAAAAAATTTTTTTGTTTTTTAATTTTTTTTTGGTGAAAAAAAAATTCGGGTTAAAAAATATTTTTTCCGATTTTGACCCATTGTAGGTCCAACTTAATATAGTCTTATATACGTCGTTGCAAAGGTCTTTGAAATATCTATCATTAGATATCCATATTGTCTATATTAATGACTTAGTCATCCAGGTATAGGTCAAAAACAGGTAAAAAATTGATATAAATCAATATATCAATATATCATCAATATATCATCAATATATCATCAATATATCATCAATATATCATCAATATATCATCAATATATCATCAATATATCATCAATATATCATCAATATATCATCAATATATCATCAATATATCATCAATATATCATCAATATATCATCAATATATCATCAATATATCATCAATATATCATCAATATATCATCAATATATCATCAATATATCAATATATCAATATATCAATATGTCAATATGTCAATATGTCAATATGTCAATATGTCAATATGTCAATATGTCAATATGTCAATATGTCAATATGTCAATATGTCAATATGTCAATATGTCATTATGTCATTATGTCAATATGTCAATATGTCAATATGTCAATATGTCAATATGTCAATATGTCAATATGTCAATATGTCAATATGTCAATATGTCAATATGTCAATATGTCAATATGTCAATATGTCAATATGTCAATATGTCAATATGTCAATATGTCAATATGTCAATATGTCAATATGTCAATATGTCAATATGTCAATATGTCAATATGTCAATATGTCAATATGTCAATATGTCAATATGTCAATATGTCAATATGTCAATATGTCAATATGTCAATATGTCATTATGTCATTATGTCAATATGTCAATATGTCAATATAACAATATGTCAATATGTCAATATGTCAATATGTCAATATGTCAATATGTCAATATGTCAATATGTCAATATGTCAATATGTCAATATGTCAATATGTCAATATGTCAATATGTCAATATGTCAATATGTCCATATGTCAATATGTCAATATGTCAATATGTCAATATGTCAATATGTCAATATGTCAATATGTCAATATGTCAATATGTCAATATGTCCATATGTCAATATGACAATATGTCAATATGTCAATATGTCAATATGTCAATATGTCAATATGTCAATATGTCAATATGTCAATATGTCAATATAACAATATAACAATATGTCAATATGTCAATATGTCAATATGTCAATATGTCAATATGTCAATATGTCAATATGTCAATATGTCAATACGTCAATATGTCCATATGTCAATATGTCAATATGTCAATATGTCAATATGTCAATATGTCAATATGTCAATACGTCAATATGTCCATATGTCAATATGTCAATATGTCAATATGTCAATATGTCAATATGTCAATATGTCAATACGTCAATATGTCCATATGTCAATATGTCAATATGTCAATATGTCAATATGTCAATATGTCAATATGTCAATATGTCTATATGTCAATATGTCCATATGTCCATATGTCCATATGTCAATACATCAATATGTCAATACATCAATATATTCCCGGCTCGGTTGCAATTTAAAATCGAGATATTTTGTTGTTCTTACTATGTATGTGTGTATATACGAGGGCGGATCACTGTCCGTGACTTTTTGAATGAAACCCACTGTTTTCGCTGCGGTTTGTTGGTCTCTGGTATGTTGTGGTGGATCCATGTTGCGTCCAAGGTTACGAAACGGTGCAAAAACTCATCCATATTGCGGTTGAATAACGCCAAACACTCCTGCGTTTGCTTACAATCGATTGCGCAAACCCAATCTATTGTAAGCAAAGGCAGGAAATATCTTGTGGAAAGCTTTCTCATACCCAAGTGATTCAATGCCTATGACTTCCACAATCTTTCGCTCTTTCAATCTCCGATCAGCCAACTCGACATTCTGAATTTTTTCAATTGTTTCAGGTGTAGATACCTTATATGGACGTACATAACTTTCGGTATCTTCGGTGCTTGTACGGCCATAACGAAATTTGGAAAACCACTTTTTGCTTGACAAACCACTTGTTTTAATTATTGGTCTAAGTTAAGGAGGTTCACATTGAAGCTCTATATAAAAGGTATATTGAAATTACCATAGCGAATTATACATAGAGACGAGACACTCCAATTTGTCAAACAAAAATACAACAAATCATATGTTTGATGCAATAACAAAATACATTGACTAGCATGTATTTTGTTGGTGCAAGAGTTAGGTTTTTGACAACAAACTTAGGTTTTTGACAATTATGTCTCGTCTCTATATTACCCTATGGAAATTACTTTAACTCATCTTAATTATTAACCTGATGGAAAAATATGTCGCGTGCTAAATCTTAAACTTAAAGTTGAAGTGAAATTAATGGAAATATTTAAGCTTGGAAACTGTCATAAAAAAGTTCTTAGCACATTTTTGCATATTTCTAGCTAAAAACATGCTCTTTTTTTGGCGCGTTACTGAACACATATTTATTGTTGGTACATTAGAAACCACAAATCCTATCTTTTGGACTAAACAGAGTTCTACTAAAATGATATCGAAAAATGGACACAAGAATGAATTTAAAATTAAGATTTCTTTTTTTTCAATTCAAACGTTTAGAATGTCGCGTTCTATACCATGGATTGGAGTATAAGAGAGTGTGCTTGTTCTATCGCAAACAATAAAATAAAGTTTTTCCTTGAATTTGTGCTTAGTATTAGTTTCCATTGATTAAATGTAATAAAGAACTTTAATTTCAATTGAAATAAACACACTTTGTTGAAGCGGAACTGCCGTTGTACTTCAATGAATGAATGAAATAATGGCTGTGTGAGAATGTGGATCAAAATGAGAAGTTTTACCTGTATGCAGACAGGCATACAAGCTAATGTGTTTCTGTAGTTGCAGTTACACTTGTAAAAGCATCAGTGCAATATTTCTAGGTGGTAAATTATTGCTGTGCGTTTTAAGCTGCCAAAGTTCACACTCTGTTGGATATGTTTTCTTACTCTTTTGTTGCTCAATTGCTGTAAATACTATGTCTAAACTTTGCAAATGCTAGTCTACCAGCCTGCTGTTTGTGAAAGTTTATATTTTGCTTTTATCCCAGCTAAAACATTCATTGTCAAGTAATGAGTTAAAATGCTAATTTCTGGCAATACTTATGCAATAAAATTTCACAAATACTAAAAGCAGTTACCAGTAAACACAGAATGAGCTCATGGAAATGACTTGAAAGGAAGCAGTTATTAAATAAGTCATTATACGACTACTTCCAAGTAATGCAGACTGTATGTAGTAGACATTATAAAGTAAGTTATTGAGTCATTACCATGTTTTTGCTGAGATGTTTCTTTATATGTAAAAGCGAGTAAGCAAGTGCATTCTTTATTGAAGTTTTGCATACAAAATTTAAGGTGGTTTTCTTTCTTCTATACATTAGTTTTTTGTTTATATAAAAAAAGTTTAGTATAGTTTTTATCACTATCTTGGCTTACCTTTATAATTTAATATGGTTGTATGTATTTCGCCAGCTTCTATTACTTCTTGCCACAATATGCATTTAGTTTTTATTTTAGTTTCTTTTTAGCAAAAAACTCTAATATTTTGTTAAACTTTTCTTTTGCTCTGTTTGTCTTGCAACTTCTTCTGTTCGTCATCATTGTGAAAAGCCTTTGCATGTTTTCGGGATAATAAAAAATTATGAACTCCCAATGCTACGTATAGTAAAAATCGCTTCAATTATTCACATACATAAAAATCAGGAGCGGGTAAATCGAACAGTTTAAAAGTTATTAAAAATTTAATTACGTGTTTCAAAGGCAAACCAAGTTTGATTTATAATAAAGAACTCTATGTTCTTAGCAAAGCATCAATCTACCTAAAAGTTTAAACCCTTCTTAAAAAATATTTTCTTTGCCACATCTCTGCAACATTTGCAAAATTTCTAAGCTTAGCAAGTTATATTGTGTGTGTTTCCTTCAGACTTGCAAGAATTGTAGTCATTCTCTAAATTATTCACTTTTAACGGCTTCACCTATATAAATGGTTTGCAGTTATTGTATTGCATATTCAAGTTTATGTTTGTATAAATATAGGCCTGTCTGGTTGAATAAGTTATTTCCATTCTAAAATAATAATAAAAGAAAGAATTTAACAATTTGTTGCCTTGTGTTCACTGTTGCATATTTGAGCAGATCTTGGAATAATGAGTACAAGAACTCTAACGTGGAGGGCAAAAGCCTCATACACATTTTCTTATGACTTGGCAATTTAGTTATTACAATGTATGAATGTGCATCTACATAAGTGTATTAGAAATATTTGTTTGATGCTAAGAAATCTTTATTTATGAGGTGAAAATAAGCTTCACTGAAGTCGATTCCCCAAAAACTGTAAGTATTGAGTTTGAATTATTAAAGAGCTGAGCCGAATAATACCAGAATACAAATCCACTTACCAACCAACTAATAGATTCTCAACTACTTGTGGAAGTACTTAAAAATACTTACACTACTTATGTTATGCTATATCTGGTATCTTTGCTATGGATAAATATTTGAATGAAATTCCTGTACGATACTTTCCAAATAAGTGATAAAATGTTGTGTGGCTTAAAATTCTTAATGGCTAGATGTGCGGTATGTTACTAATTGAAATTGTGGTTTTATGATTAGTTTGGGAATGAAGTGGTAGCGTATAATCTCAGTAAAATCAACAAATATTGGCTTATTTCTATTAAAGTTTTTCTGTTTATGCTTTAAATTTCAACAATATCTAAGTACTCACATAAAAGTTGCACAAATTTAAGGCGTTTTATGAAATTAGAAGCAAAAAAATTGGATAAAAAAAAAATATTTTTGAATTTTGTAATTTCTATATTTTTCATTTGCAACCCCACAAAGTATATATATTCTGGATCGTTATATATAGCGAAGTCGATATATCCATGTTCGTCTGTACGTTGATTCTTCCGGCTCATTTGGTATTTAAAAATCGACAAAATCGGCCCATAAATGGATGAGGTATTAGGAAAAACCGGGAATCCTTGATTTTTGGCCTATTTTTTATCTATATCTGGATACCTAAGTCATTAATATAGACAATATGGATATCTAATGATAGATATTTCAAAGTCCAATGCAACGATTTATATAAGGCTATAATAGTAAGTTGGACCTACATTGGGTCAAAATCGGGAAAAGTATTTTTTAACCCGATTTTTTTTTTGTTATAAATTCTTTTTTTAAATTTTTTTTTTTAAAAATTAAAAAAAAATTTTAAAAAATTTAAAAAAAAAATTGGAAAAAACTTTTTTTTAAAAAATTTAAAAACAAATTGGAACAAAAAAAAATGTTATAAAAAAATTTAATTCTGTTTAAATACAAATATTTTTAAGTATAATTTTGTGAAGGGTATATAAGATTCCGCACAGCCGAATATAGCTCTCTTACTTGTTTTTGTTTCAAATCTAATTTATGATTTTCTTCACGCTTTTTTAATTCATGTATATCCGCTGTTACATTTTCTTTTGTTCACTGGTTATCTCTGTGTGTGGGATTTCATTCCTTTTTTAACACTACAAAGTTAATTAGCATTAAAGTAAAAAATATAATGCATGTTTAGAACGGAAATTAAAACATACTCATACTTGAATGGTTAAAATATTCCCCAGCAATTATGCAAGTAGTCACTGTAGTCACCTTAAATCTGATTTGGGTCATTTGACACGTACGTGATATTTGTAGTGCAGGGAGAAGTCAATTGATTACTATATACATCCCAGGTAATCCAGCGTGAAGGTAATTGTCACTTAAGTGCCTCTAAGTAATCTACAGTGTAGTCACTTTAAAAATTTATTTTGTACTGCACTTTAGAACGAAGTTATTTTACCCACCAAAAGTAATATATTGGAGAGTTGTCGGAAGAAAGTGAGATAAATGTCTTTTTAATTTGTGGACAATTAGCACCTGTACATGTTAAAATGACTAGTTATATAGCTGATCAATTAACCAGTTAAGTAGCTAGTAAGTTAACTTACTCTATTTAACCAGCATGTGCATCCAATGCGTTGACTATTTTGGACCAGCTATCAGACACTCTCATTGTAATCCAAAAGGGTCAGTAGACTCCGTGCCCATGTTAAAATAGCTGGTCACATAGCTAGTTATGTAACTAGTTGTAGAAATGATAGGTAAAATCATTAGTTCGGGACAGTCTCCTAGAACTGCTGGGATATGTGCTAAAATGTATCTACATACTTATGTATGTTCAGAAATATTATCGGGAATGTATCAGTTCATTAAATACAAGTAAAGTAACAAGTCTGTCGTACATTTTCATACCACGACAGTGAGGCTTTTAAAGTATCATTTTCTGCTACATTTAATAAACACTGGTTAAAGCCCTTTATTAATTAGAAAAAATATAGAAAATGAATCTCATGATTCAGGACTAGAGATGCCAAATGGGGAATCCCGTTCCGGAAAATACCGGGATTTTACAAATCCCGTTTTTCATAAATAAATAGGGGAAATTGTCATTTTTGTGTGCCTTTTTTATGCATTTTGACATTCTACATGCCCGAATATCGCAAAGTGATGTTCAGCAAAGTTGTTAAGCTCAACTCCTGCTGCAATAAAGTTAATAAAGGAAAGCCGTATTTTTGGTTTTCCTAGAATGGGGCTCTGGAAAATCAATTCTTCACACTTTTTTTGTAAGTTATCTAACAAAACTCAATTTAAATCCTCTTCAAACGAAACTGATTTTATCTCAGATGAGGAGCTCGAACAAAATGAAAATATTTCGATTGCTGAAAGGCTAAAAGATATTAGTTATTAATAAATGTAAAAAACCAAAATAACAATAACGAAACCAAGTTATAATGTAGATTTGCAATTTGCAAAAGAAATAGATCACTTTATTTCTGAAGGAAAAAGAGGAAAATACTTGCAGATTTGTTATAAGTATTTGCAAACGGTTTTGAAAATATGAAAGATGGTTTTCGGCAGCAGCATACAGTCAGCGCCTAAAGAAAGTGTACAACTTGTTTTTACATTTAAAACATTTTATTTACATATTAAAAAACTATTTGTTCTCCAGTTCTAGTATATTTAACAAAACATTTAATTGTTCTCTTGCAATATATAAACAAAAAACTAAACTAGTTCAACTGCAACAAAAACAGTAACAACAAAACCAAAAATACTCCATTTTTAACGCGTCAAAAGAAAGTGTACAGTTTAGTGAAATTAGAAGAAAAAACATGTTTAGTATTTTATTTGACATCTTTTTGGTTTCAAAACAGTCTCAAGCCTCCTTGGCATTGTTTCTACCAATTTTGATGTCACCGATGTTGGGATTTTGAACCACTCTTCCTGCAGGATTTCGTGTAGAGAGTCATTGCTGGTAATATTTCATTTTCTGATCTGTCTGTCCAAATGCTACCACAGATGTTCAATGGGATTAATGTTCGGTGATTGTGGGGGTTGTTAAAGTTGTTTCGGTGTATGATACAACAACCATTCTTTAACAAGTTAAGAAGTATTCTTCGGATAGTTGTCCTGTTGGAAGATCCAGGTTCGGTCTAGATTTAATTTTCTAATGATGGGTTCCATATTTTCTATAAGAATGTTTAGGTAATCGGTTTTGCTCATCAAACTATCAATAAATATGAGTTTTCCCATGCCACTTGCCGCCATACACCCCCATACCATCACCTAACCACCACCATGCTTTACGGTGGATAGTACATTTTTTGGTCGAACTCTTGATTTTTGCTTCTCCAAATTTTACTCCTTTTTTTACTTCCGAAAATCTCAAACTTGCTTTCGTTCGTAAACAGCACATTATTCCAAAACAATTTTCTAGGTTTTTATACCTGTTTGCAAATTCTCGAAGTCGCTCTTTATTTCGTTTGGAAATGTGGTGTTATTCTCTCGGAACTCCACCATATAGAGCATTTGGGTGTAGCGCTCGACGAACCGTACTGTTACTAACTCTCACTCCAGACGAATCTGTTAATTCTTCGCATAATTTTACTGCACTTACTGTGAATACTTTGTTCACTGCTCTCACAATCGATCGTATTTCAAGGTTGTTAAGGCGTTTTGGTGTTCCGGCACGTTGCTGATCTTCTAAAATTCTAAATTTTTTTGTTTGTCTATAATTTTTTTTACAGTATTATGGCTTCTTCCTATTATAGAGGAGATTTCACGTGACGATTTGCCTTCATTTTTAAATTTTATGACTTACTTTCTTGTTTCAATTGCAGTTTGTTTTCCCATTTAGGTTTTAAAGTTCTCGCGATCAAACAAGAAAAGCTACTATCTTAAAATCTCATGAGACTAGCAGCAAGATCCACAAAAAATTATAATCTAGGCAAAAATAAAGAATAACAATATATTTTTTTATGTAGCTAGAAAAATCTTATTGCAATTCTAAATGTGTACACTTTTTTCTGACGCGTTAAAAATGGAGTATTTTTGGTTTTGTTGTTACTGTTTTTGTTGCAGTTGAAATAGTTTAGTTTTTTGTTTATATATTGCAAGAGAACAATTAAATGTTTTGTTAAATATACTAGAACTGGAGAAAAAATAGTTTTTTAATATGTAAATAAAACGTTTTAAATGTAAAAACAAGTTGTACACTTTCTTTTGACGCTGACTGTATGTCGGAAACAAAATTCGTTCCAGAATGGCAGACGCAACCATAGATGCAATAGTATGCTTTTTAGTGTCTAATAAAAATGAATTGCTAAATAAAAAAATTACTTTCAATTGTAAAGACATAATTATGTACGTTTCATTTCAGGATTTTAGATTTCACGAAAATCCCGAAACCCCGGGTCGGGATTCTCTTCCGAATCCCGATCCCCGGGATTTTCAAAAATCAGTCCCGATTAGCATCTCTATTCACGACAAATATATAAAAATCTCAAAAATGGAAATTTCAGGATATATGCCATTCAAAACATACTAAGGTATATAAAACTGTATTCCATTGGAAATTTTAGAACAAAAAAGAAAAAAAATAAATTTTTAAGGCATCATATTTTTGGATTGGTAAGGGTCTCCTAGTCAAAAAGTCAATGATTTGACAAACACTTGCAATACATAACAAACTGTGGTAAATTTTGTAAAAATCGAAGATGCTGTCCGCCTTGACATGGATCATCCCTAGAACCAAAACAAAAATGGAATATTGAAAATCTGAATGCGTTTTTCTACTTTTCTATTCAAAAGCCAAATGATTGATTGTGGAAAATTGATGCTCTGCTGAAACTCATGGCTGCAATAACCGAGCAGTATTGTTGGACTTTAATAGCAAGTAAACCAAGTAAGTTATTCAATGAATTCTGTAATCAATCATTTGCAATTGCAAATATGTATGTATATGTATCTGCTTGAAATTTATTTATTAGTTCATTTTCTATAGAAATTTTTGTTTGTGGTGTTGTTTTTTGAAGTTGTAGCTGTGGTTATGAGGTTCTTATATGATATATGAGTGCTGTAACAAAAAGCGCATAAATCTCATGTTGAGTTTTTTGGTTTAGAAAAGTTTCAATCAAAACATCTGATAAACTTATGATTTGTTGACAAATAGTTGGCAATCAGTTTGTCTTTTCTTGCCATTTTTTGCTTAAGTTTTCTAGTGATTATTTTTTGTTACATCGTATACATTTTTGATTATATGTATTTCTTTATAATAATCAACACTGAAAATATTATAGGTATATATTAGGGTGGTCGTCATTATTTATATTTTTAATCATTTCTAGTGCAGATATCTAACTATGACTGCTGCCTTGGACAATATTTTAGGTCTAACAGTGTCCTAAAAATTGGAAAATAAAAAGTCGTAAATTTCCAACTTAAAGAAACAATATGATGATTTTATGGAAATAAATTTAACAAATTTGTGAGCAAAATTCTATCCTTCTGACCATTGAAAATACAAAAAGTGCAAACTAAGGGCCACCTTAAAGTACATATTTGTGGTAAGTTTTGCAACAACATGTTGATTGTGTTCATAAACCAGTCGCTCACTTATGTGCTCTTTAACAATTCTGTGGTGGTTTGGAATAACTAGGTAACTCCATTTTTTGAAAACATGAGAAAAACACATTTAAAGTTTTAAACATACATATTTCACTAATTATTTATGTTTAAACAAAACATAATATTAAATAATGTTGAAGATTTCTGGTTCCATTGTACTAATTTATGGACATTAGAACAGAAAATCGATGTCAGTAACCTTGTTTTTTCCAAAAATGGAGTTACCTAGCTTTTCCAAAAAAAAAATTTTTTTTTAAATTTATTTTTATATTTTACTAAATTAAAGCAACTTTAGTAATTATTTGTGGTAAAACATTGATCATTTGACTCAGTCAGTTAATTTATCCGTTATTTTTTACAAAAAAATGGAGTTACCCAGTTTTTTTTTTTAAAAAATTAAAAATAAACCGATTTCTTTAGGTTCAAAATTTGATCCTAAAGACCCGAGTTTGTTCCATTTCGTCGTTTTAAACTTCTAGTTTTTCAGTTTTTTAAGAAAATATGGAGTTACCTTGTATTTAAAAAAAATCCATGGGGTTAGCAAGTTTTTACATGAAAATAACTTTTAAAGGAGAAACTACATCAAAATTTCGATCTGACAGAGTGATGGTAAATGAAACGTACTTTCTATTTTTGATGTTATCTCAATTTTCCCAAAAAATGGAGTTACCTAGTTTTTTAAAACGACCATAGAATTGCTTTTTCTGTGTTTCAATTTATTTGCAGAACTGTGTGTTAAACTGTTTGTTTGAACTTATGTCTGTTTCCTATGTGTATATCTTTTTATTTGACTTTTGATAGGAAGTCACGCACAGATTTCTTCACGATTTGTTCAACTTTTAAACCAACTGTGATTTAAGCTCAAAAGCATAAGCAACGTACATATAGACAACTTGTATTTATTGAAAAGTAAAATCAGCAAGATATATAGATTGGAAATTCGTTTATTGACTGGGAAGAATGTAAAATAAAAAAAAAAACTTATACATGCAAGCCCACAAGTAAGTACGTACTGGTAAAAAAAATCATTTAATAAAAGTCGATGATGTACTTTGTTACGTTAGTGCAGTGGACGGCACTCAAAGTCAGCAGCGACAGAACATGATCGGTTATTTACATGTTAATAACACGAATGTCAACGAAGTTCATACGAATTATCAAATAAGAAAAAAAATATAATCAATAGCTGCCCATATTACAAAAGATAAAGAAAGTACATAACATGATTACATAATTCATGATCTCTTTATGGCGACGTTGTTTTAGTGTGATATCCTTAACATTTCTAAACATAAGTATTTTCAGTTTTGTCATCGTTGTTATGAAGTGTTAATTTTGCTTAGTTTTTGCTTTATTTAAAAATAAAACAAGTAAGAAAGTATAGTCGGTCAAGCCCGACCATATGATACCCTAAACCAATATAATTATGGACCAATCGCAATAAAATTATGTGGAATAACTTCTGCATACATGAAACCTCTTTGTGTTGAATTTTATTTGAATACCAACATTTGTAAGAAATCTACACTCATTAAAATGATTTTTGGAAGTGGGCATTATATGGGAGCTATGACTAATTATGAACCGATCGTTATAAAATTTAGTGACATGACTTTTGGATATATAAATTATTTGTGCTGAGTTTTATTAGGATACCAATATTTTTAACAGACTTATACTAGTTAAAGTGATTTTCGGAAGTGGGCCTATATGGTAGCTATGACTAATTTTAGACCGATCATCACAAAATTATGCGAGGCGCGCTTGACTTACATAAAACTCATTTTTGCAGAATTTGGTTTGGATATCTATATAACTTAGGTATTTATGAGAGCTTAACTATTTTCAGATAGGGCAATCTTATGGGGGCTAGGAGTAATAATGGACTGATTCTAACCAAATTCAATAAGCTTCGTCCTTGAGCCATTAAAGAAGGTTGTACCAAATTTTATCGAATTATCTTTGAAATTGCAACCTGTAGTTTGATTACAAGGTTTACATGGACGGACAGACGGACGGACATCGCTAAATCGACTCAGAAAGTTATCCTGAGAAGATTGGTATACTTTAAGGTGGGTGTTGGGACAATATTTTGGTATGTTACAAACATCAGCACTAACCCAATATAGCCTCCCCACTATGGTGGTGTAGGGTATAAATATCAAAATCCTATATTTCTTTCAAAATGTAAGTTGGTCACATTTTACTGTTAGTATTTACATTTGGGGTATTCACACGGTCTACTATTTGGTCGTATTGTCATAATGTCCTAATATATTATGATAGTTTAATCAAATTTTTGTTGTGTTTTAAACAAAAAAGTTCTAAACTAATAAGACAATTTGAATTATGTTTATTATTTTGTCATAAAATAATACTTTGTTTTGTTTAAAACACAAAACAGAGTATTAGGACATTATGACAATATGACTAATAGCAGACCGTGTGAATACCCCAATTGTATATTGTGGTGTTCAACATCATATATATTTGTTCCTCTAACATAACTCATGCTCTAAATATGACATTTTATTCATTCATAAGCTTTAGAAGCAACTCTGGTAATAAAAAAGCAAATGCAGAAACAGCAACAACAACAACAAACAGATTTTAAAATACTGATGTTATTATAGTTGTTGTTTACTTTAGCTTGGCACTGTGTCTTGCAGAGTGAATAGGTGGCAGGCAGTTAGGCATAATATGTGTAAGAAGTGGGTTATTTTTGAAATAATGGTTTCTGATGAACAGGGCAACCAAAAATATGCAATATCATATTTTTTTCTGTGCGTCGTATCAACATATGAGTTAGTTATTTATCCGTTTCAGACAATTTTAAGAATTTTGGCATCGATTTGTTAGTGCATATTTTTGCATATTTAGCTCTTTACTGCATATTTTAGCATATTTTGCGTTTTATAGCTTATTTTTGCATATTTGACTCATAACTGCATATTTTTGTTGCATATTTTCTTTTTTTTTTCATTAGTTTGTTTTCATAATACAATTTTATTGTTTGTATTGTAATTTTTTATTTCTATATTTTACTAATTTGTTAAGGTCGAATGATAATTGGCCTAGGCTACTTAGTGAGAAAAAATGAGAGTACCCATAATCGACTCATCTGAAATGAATTTTCGTTGACTTAAATGAGCTTAGTTTCATACAATTATTAAAAATACGTAACAAATTAAATGTAAATTTCTAAATTGTGTTATTATGGGTAACTTCTTAACACAATTTTGGATACATTTAAAAAAGAAACTTAAGGTTGAGACAGTTATGATTGGGCATTAACAGTTTTACACTAATATAAAATTAAACAAAACTTCAGAATATTAAGATCCATCGAAAATTTTGCGTTCAAAGCACATTGATAGATTTAGACAAATTGTAACAAAGATATTAAGAAATCAGAAAAAAAAGAAAAATATACATTTATATCGATAGACGAAACAATGGATGAGAAAGGAAGAAAAATAGGAAATGTCATTTATTTTAGTCCCAATCACAAAACTTCAACAAAAATATTTATTTGATTGTCGCAGTTTTAACTAGAAAAATTCATTCCACTATTGTAAAGGTGGGGTCACACATGACAAATATTTGACGAAAAAGACGTAACCACTAAAACTTTTTTCTACTTAGGATGATTCAAAACAAAAAATTTTATTTGATGCTGTTTGTTCTTACAAAAAACTTGTAAGAGTAGACACGTCAAACAAATTTTGTGTTAAAAAAGTGGTTACGCTTTTTTGAGTAAATATTTCTCATGTGTGAGAAGGCTTTTTTATAATTCAATTTAAATTTTGGAATCCGAATTAAAAAAAAATATTGATTGCAATTTTTACCAACAACATAATTCAAATGATATAAAAGTGATTTTTAAAGTTTTATGTAGATAGAAATATTTCGAGAAATTTATCCGGAACATACGGAAGATGGGGCACATGGATTTAGCAAGTAAATTATTATGCCACTACATACAAAAACAAAGTTTGAAGTATAAGACAGTTTAAAAGATGAGACAAATCAACTCTACGGAAATCTAAAACAAAGATTAAGTTTGAACATTTAAAACTTATGAAAACAGATAGTAATTTATTGCTAAATACAATAAAATGAATTGAATCAAACTATTTTCATGTAGTGCAAAAGACAGCACAATCGAAATTTAATCCTATAATAAACAATTTTAATTAATCAGCTCAATATTTTATTTACTTCTTTTATATTTTTTAATAAAACGTTGAAATCAAACAGTAATGTTGAAATCAAAAGAATTTTTAAGTGCATATTTTTTATATTTTAATAGCATATTTTTCGTTTATAAGTGCATATTTTATGCGCATAAAACACTTTTTTTAGAGCATATTTTTGGTTGCCCTGCTGATGAATTTATGTTGCCATCCTGGCTGTGCGACTTGCCTGTATGTCTATTTAGTTTGACTGGTACTGCCATGTTTAATGTTGTTTTTGCTGAATTACATAGAAATTTTGTATATAAACATCTACATATGAATATGATTATGGATATTATATACGTGTGAACCATAAAGTATTACGTTATGATTATGAGATCAGTTGGCACACATAAGCTTAGAAGTAGCGAAATATTGCAGCAACGAAAATAAAATACAAAAGCTTCATTACAGACGCTCACACACAGAACGTTAAAATCCGCTAATTGTAAAGGGTGGCAGGTAGCTAGTATTAGTACTAGTTTACATCAACTTATTTGGTGTCGACATATGTGTATTTATTATACCCTTCACCATGACTGTCCGTCTGTCTGTATGTTGAAATCAATGTGGCGTGTCCCCAAATTACTTACATATATGATTCATACATAAATATTTCGGCTGTAGTCCCGGTTCAGTTGATATTTAAAATCAAGAAAATTGGACTACAAATGGCTGATATACATATAAGCAAAAAAACACGACTACCTCGATTATTCGCCTATTTTTCCATATTTAGACTACTAAGTCATTAATATAGACAATATGGATACCTATAGATAGATATTTCAAAGACGTATCATTTTCGGACTTAAAAAACGCCATAATTATTCGGACTTAAAATGAGTCAAAGCTTTTTCAACCATATTTTTTTTCACTAATAAATTTTTTCACCCAAAAATATTTTCAATCTTTCTCTTAACCCTCTAGGTCTATTAATAAATTTTTAAAACGTTCTTTTAAATACTACTTTTTTTCAGTACTCACAATACTATTTTTTTTCAAAATGGTACTAAAAATACTACTATTTTTTAAAAAAAGTACTAAATACACTACAACTTTCAAAAAATGTACTAAATATAGTACAACTTTAGAAAAAGTAATAGAAATACTATACTTTTAAAAAGGTACCAAAATTACTACTTTTTAAAAAAATACTACTTATTTTCAAAATGGTACTAAAAATACTACTTATTTTTAAAAATATTATTTAAAATACTACTTATTTTCAAAAAGGTACGAAAATACTACTATTTTTTAAAAAAAGTACTAAATACACGACAACTTTCAAAAAATGTACTAAATATACTATAAATATAGAAAAAGTAATAGAAATACTATACTTTTAATAAAGTACCAGAATTATTAATTTTTAAAAAAATATTACTCATTTTAAAAAAGGTTCTAAAAATACTACGTATTTTCAAAAAGGAACTAAAAATACTACTCATTTTCAAAAAGGTACTAAAAATACTACTATTTTTAAAAAAAGTTTAAATACACTACAACTTTAAAAACATGTACTATATATAAAAAGGTACTAAAACTACTAATTAAAAATATTACTACTTTTAAAAAAAGTACCGAAATTTATTAAAAAAGGTACTGAAACTATTACTTTTTGGAAAAAAAAGTATAAACATTTCTAGTCATTACTTAATTATGATTTACTTTTTTGCTTAAAATTAATTGAATAAAGTAAGAATTTTAAAGTCAGGTGCTTTTAACAAAAAAAATGGGCCTAGGTCACTTTTATATCACATTATAAGAACGAGAAAAAACTAAATAATTTTAAAAGTTTTTTTAAGTAAACAATGTATTTTTAATTATTAAAATGTTTTGTATTAACAAATCCATTTTCATAAAAAGTGGACTTAGCACATTTGCTTGCTAAGCTAACGAAATATAAATTACAATTGTTTTAAAGAAAACAACAATGATATTTTTATAATATCCAGCATCCTTATCAAATATGCTTTTTAGAATTTCTTTGAAAATTCTTTTGCAATATTTTGTATCTCTAATAATTGATTTAAACAAAATGACTGACATTTCATAAGAAATTTAATTATTTCTCTAAAAAATCCCTTGAAGTTAAATTTATTCACTTGACTTTATCACACAAATTTTTATTGAATTCATGTGCTGAGAAATTTGTGTGTAAACCTAAAAAAGGATATTATTTCATCATTGACCTTTCTCACCCTAATAATAATGAAAACCAAATAATTTTCGACATATTTTTCTCGTATATATGTATGAATATTAGGGTGGCCCTTAATAAACGAAAGTTGGATTTTGGCCATTCTCACCCCCCAGTTTGGTGAACATTAGTAAAAAAATCATCCTGAAAAAATTTTAGGTAAATCGGTTGGGGTTAAGACGTGCCGCAAGCCCTCTGAAGTTTTGAGATGCATTTACAAGGGGAAAAAATTCATTTTCTTCAGTTTTTGTAAAAATTTTGCCATTAAAAAATTACTTTTGTAATTCAATTTAAAAGAATCGAAATGTGTACGTAATTGTCGTTCTAATGAGACATAAAAAACAGAAATCGGTTAAAAAATTTTAAAGTTATTAAAAATTCGCCAGGCCATTAACGTGTCTCAGGCCACTAGAACAAGAAATGTTGGAACAAAATTAACATATTTTGAGAAATATTAAAATAAAAGCTCATTTTTACTTAAAATATGTCCATATTTACTTGTATATGAGTTTTTGTCTTCGTAGGATACCGTTAACCTATTCTTAGGTATGAACAAAAAAAATTAATTTTTTTAACGGCAGTTTCAAAACTCCATTTTCAAATTTTTAAAAATTTTGTTAAACAAATTTCAGAATTTTTTGATCATCTCATTGGGATTTATTAAGAGTATAATAGGGAATTAAATCGTGAAAATATTATGAAAATATCTCTTATAGTTTTTCCGTACCTGCGATTTAAATTTTGAAATTTTCGAGAAAAACCAATTATTTGGCAATTTTTAGGCCAATGAGCTCTATTTTCTTACTCTTATGAATTTTAAGCAAAACTTAATTAGAATATTATAGTCCAGATAATTCTAAATATACTCTGAAACTTTTACTAAAATCAAAAAACGTTAACCCTTAAATCGTGAAGGTCAAAGGTCAAATTTTTCAATATTTGGAATTTCTCTTGGAAAGATTTTGAAATGTTCGAAATGTTGTATATTTTTGGGCCGATTTTGATGAAATTTAACAAAAATATTTTTTTTAAAATTTGAAAATGGAGTTTTGAAACTGCCGTTAAAAAAATTAAATTTTTTTGTTCATACCTAAGAATAGGTTAACGGTATCCTACGAAGACAAAAACTCATATACAAGTAAATATGGACATATTTTAAGTAAAAATGAGCTTTTATTTTAATATTTCTCAAAATATGTTAATTTTGTTCCTACATTTCATGTTCTAGTGGCCTGAGACACGTTAATGGCCTGGCGAATTTTTAATAACTTTAACATTTTTTGAACGATTTCTGTTTTTTATGTCTCATTAGAACGACAATTACGTACACATTTCGATTCTTTTAAATTAAATTACAAAAGTAATTTTTTAATGGCAAAATTTTTACAAAAACTGAAAAAAATGCATTTTTTCCCCTTGTAAATGCATCTCAAAACTTCAGACGGCTTGCGGCACGTCTTAACCCCAACCGATTTACCTAAAATTTTTTCAGGATGATTTTTTTGCTAATGTTCACCAAACTGGAGGGTGAGAATGGCCAAAATCCAACTTTCGTTTATTAAGGGCCACCCTAATGAATATACATTTGAAATTTGTTAAAGTGTTAAGAAATATTACTGCAATGAAATAATATGATATAAAGTATAAAATAAAAGAAACCTTTTGGGTTAAGAATTCTTATGAAAAATTCCGATATTCTGATAAAAAACAAAAACTGTGGCCTAAATGTTGATGGTTTAGTTTAGTTAAGGTCAATGATTTGTTCATTCTTTAAAGTAAGTTTTCAAAATAATTATTTAGAAATATCTTAAAGAATGGAAATTACTCTTTCCTTAAGAGGAAAATGTTGGTTAGAAAAAAGGAGTATCAATTTAAAGAATAATAAGTGTTGAAAATTTAAATAAATTGTTGGTTGTTTTCCAATCCTATAATAATTATATGCCTTAAACTGCCTCTTTTTCATTACTTCTAACCTATTGTATTGTTTCCACGTCGACGTATTTTACATTACCAACATCATTTTTTTGTTATCAAATTTGTTTATCTTCAACACATTTTACACAAACATTTCAATAATGATTGCGCTTACATAATACACAATTTTTCAGAAGCAGCTCCTTTGACGACAAACAATGCTGTTCATATGTGTGGAAAACCACACACCAGGGTAAGAAATGTCACTTTTATCTCGCTGTCGAAAAATATTTTTGAATCAATGCGTTTTCTATGCCAAATTGATATGTCAACTTTACCAATATTTAAAAAAAATATTATTTTGTGTGAATTTCCACACAATTCCAATATTCTTAGAATGACTTTGACTAACTTTAGCGAATGCTTCTCTGTTATAGTTAATAATTGTATGATAGTTTTTGTGTTAATTAAGGCGGACATTTATAATGATTTCTTTGCAAACAAAGAAAATACAAACTTCTATTGCAATAAATGTATGTAGTAGTAAATAGATTTTTTCTCTTTTATTCTAGAAAACTAAATAAACGAAGAAAAATTACTTGTCCTACCAAAAATGTCTGCAAGATTTTATTTTTTCTTTACTAAATAGTAGTTTTTTTTACATTTCTATTCCAAATCTATTGACTTAGAAATTGCATTGCCATGTACACAATTCGTCATCATTATTTTTTGATTTACGAGCAAACTACTTGAACTTATATTTAAAATTCCATTGGATGCCATGACTGGACTGGCTGGTAGGTTGTGGCGGATGACTATGCTGCCAATGGTGATGGTAAGAGTGTTGCTGACCAATGTAATTCCAGCAGAGACAAATATATATTGATTGTCGAACATTATAAGACATGAAAAATACAAAAAAAAATAACAGAGCTCTTATAGTTTATTTCAATGAATTGAGTGGTTTCATAAGTTTAACTTAAACTAAAGTAAAAGCAATCAATAAACTACAACTACAATTATGAGTTTATTTTTTATTTTTCTGTATTTCACAAATTAATATATGTAACCAATAATGACCTTAGATTAAAATTTATTATAATTTAGTACATCAAACCAGAACATTAAATAGCTTGCATCTGTTAAAACCAAAAATATTTCTTTAATGTAAAAGCAGAAAGGAAAGAAATTAAGTATATGATTGGTAAGTTTGTCATTCCATTTCATTTCGTTTTTTTTCGTTTGCGACACCATAAATCAACTTTCCGTGGCCCCTAAATAATTTACATAAATGATTCATGCATTATATATATATCCGCTATAGTCCGGGTTCGGTTTCTATTTAAAATCGAGAAAATCGGCCCAAAAATGGCTGAGATATAGCGAAAGAACCAGGACAACCTCGACTTATACCTTATAGTTATATCTGGACTACAAAGCTATTTATATAGACAATATGGATATCTAATGATAGATATTTCAAAGACAATTCCAAAGACGTATGTAAGGCCATAGTAATTTGGACCTACAATTAGTAAATCTAGGGAAACGTATTTAGCTATTTCTCCAAAAAAAAATTGTACCATAATTTTTTTCACTGATCTAAAACCTTAATATCTCTAACTACTTCATGTTCAACTGGAGTAATTGCAATATTCAAAAAAAAAAAAATTAAGAAATATTCTTGCTTTCCATTAATTTCTTACACCTGAATCAAAGAACATTGCGGAGAAATTGATTATAAAAATTGATAAAACCATGAAATGCGTAAAACTCAGTCAGATCCCTCGACATAATAATGATAAGTAGTGCTTTGTTTTACAGAATTTTAAATATTTTTTTAGATTTTTTATTCTGATTATATTAAAACACCGACAAAGATAGCAAAGAGCAAATGGAAACGTTTCAGAAAGGTTTGTACAAAAGCACGAAACACAAACGAAAAAATGCGATTTCAACTCAAAAAATTCATTACTTTATGCTCTATGTCCCCTAAACACATGCATGCATACAGCAAAATTCTCTCTCATTTATATACAAGTAGATATGTATATTGGTAGGGACTTGTCGCCACATAAACTGCAAAACAGTAGGGAAAATAAAAATTTTAATTATTTTTTTTGTAATAAAAAATGTTTACAAAGAACAATAAACGATCATTCCACTTAAATTATTATAGAAATCGTCAAAAATAAAATCCTGTAAAGAAAATTTCATGACATAAGGGTATATAACCAATATTCGATGTCTGGTTTCTTTAAAGCAATTATAATCGAAGAGCGAAATATGCACATTCAGCAAAAAAAAATTATTTTTTTCCTAAAAACTTGTAAAATATGCAAAAGCTTACACAGAAAAATTCTATTTCTTAAACCGTTTCAATTCAAATATTTGTCACATATTGAACTGGTTTCAATTATTTCACAATTAAATCAAGCATTCATTTGCTCAAAAACAAAATTTCTTGATATTTTCTATTGAATTTTGAGTTTTGGATTTGATTATTTTGACAATTGAATATACAATTTTCGTTATTGGTTGAATTTCAAATACAAAAATTATTGAATAGATAATTTTCGTAATTGAAAACACATTTTTGTTATTTTTTGTGTTTTCAATTACGAAAATTATCTATTCAATAATTTTTGTATTTGAAATTCAAATATATTTTATATAAATATAATTTTTTCTGTGTAAATTTCAAGATTTTTGATTGAAAAACTTTCCATTATAATGATGAATATTTCAAAAAAAAATAGTAAAACAACTTATGTTAAAAATTAAATAAGAGATTTGTATCACATATATTTTTATACCCTTCCCCATGAGGGGCAAGGCAATATATAAGTTTGTAATTGCTATTTAAAATCGGTTAACAAATAGCTGAAATAGTAGGAAAAAATCTGAACAATCTCGATATTTGTTATTAATATAGACAATATGGATATATACTGATAGATATTTCAATGTTTTTTGCAATGACGTATAAAACCTACAAAACCGGGAAAATGTTTTTTAACACAAATTTTTTCTTCAACAATTTTTAATTTTTTAAAAAATTCTGTAAACAATTTTTTTTATACCCTACACCACTATAGTGGGGAGGGTATTATGCGTTTGTGCAGATGTTTGTAACGCCCAAAAATATTAGTCTAACACCCACCTTAAATTATACCGGTCGACTTAGAATCACTTTCTGAGTCGATTAAACGATGTCCGTCCGTCCGTCCGTCCGTCCGTCTGGTTGGCTGTCCATGTAAACCTTGTGCGCCGAGTACAGTTCGCAATTTTGAAGATATTTCGATCAAATTTGGTATATATTATTTTCTCGGCCCAAGGACCAAGCCTATTGAAACTGGCTGAAATCGGTACATTATTTCACCTAGCCCCCATACAAATGTCCTTCCGAAATTGGACTTTATCGGTCATAAATGTTTAATTTATAAATGTATCTCCACAAATTGCGCTCCAAATAAGTTTTATATATATATATATACAAAATTCATATCACCAAATTTTGTTACGATCGGTCCATAATTAGTCATAGCTCCCATATAGACCCGCTTACGAAAATCACTTTAACATGCATAAATCGCTTAAAAATGTTGTTATACTCACAAAATTCAACAGAGTAAACTTTCATATAGACATAAATCACACGAACTAATTTCATGGTGATCATATAAGGCCCACTTCCAAAAATCACTCAAAAATATAAATTATTGAAATTTTAAAAGAAAAATCTTTTTGCTCTTTTTCTGTGTAGGGTATTAGTGTTTACCCAAAAAAATATTCAAACATTTTATTTTAAAATATAATTTGTTGAAGAGTTTTAAGATTCGGTACAGCCTTATATAGCTCTGTTACTTGTTCATTTTGCAAAGATTTCTTTGCTCACATCACCCAAAATGGTTAAAATGATGTTACATAGTTATGCATTTTAGGTGACGATATGTATAAGAAATGTTTTATTCAAGTCCTTTATCACTTTTCACACGTTATTCAATCACATTTGAGAGATAGTGCTGTTTATTTCGCGATTTTGATAATTTCTTTTCAACAAACAGCGCTTTTTGTTGTTGTTGGTAAACATCCATACAAAAACTGAAATTAATTACACTAATTGATGACTGACTTTTGCTTACAAACGAGAGTGTGACCAAATTAAAAATGTTACTATGTACACACAGAGAAAAAATATAGTTGTATATATTTACTGTAACCATTTCAAAATTTTACAAGTTTTTTAACAATATTATAGTCACAGTAACTACTTACATGATTGCGGTATTAGTGGCTACAGTAAACAAGTATATATTTGTGACAACCATTTTTATGATGAATATTATGTTGCTCTGGGCCTATGGATATCATAATCTGAGAACAACATATTATGATAAAATTATTCATCATAAATATGGTTGTCACAAACATATACTTGTTTACTGTAACCATATATATGATTGATGCAATCATGTGAATCGTAAATTAGTCATATAATGATTGCCACAATCATATAAACAGTTAATGTGAGTGACTATAATATTGTTAAAAAATTGATTACAGTAAACCTTCACAACTATATTTTTTCTCAGCATACAAATGTGTGATGATGATTGGATTTGTGATTATTCTTATGTGTAATGTCTTAATGAAAAAAGAGAAAATCTGAAAATTGGCAACAAATTTTTGGGAAATCGTTACTTGATACTGTTTTTATACCCTCCACCACCATAAGTGGTGAATGAGGGTATATATAAGTTTGTCATTCCGTGTGTAACATTGAGAAATATTCATCTGAGACCCAACAAAGTATATATATTATTGATCCTTATGAAATTCTAAGTCGATTGAGCCATGTCCGTCTGTCTGTCCGTCTGTGTAAAACACGCTCACGTCCAAAATACGCAAAAAAACTTAGTAGAGTTGCAAAAAAAATGTTTATTATTGTCCTAAGCAGTTTGGTATTGAAAATCAGCAAAATCGGTACAGTGGAACCAAAGTTATGAATGAAAATGTGGGACAACCTCAAAAAAAAATTGATAATTTTCACATATTTTTGCACATTTTTTGTAAATATATTGCAGCTAATATCATAAAATTTTGCACTCGTTACTTTTATGATAAAAGGAGTAACTATGGTGAAAATTATAAGAATCGGTCCATGATTTCTCCTAGCCCCCATACAAATTTCTTCCCGAAATATGGTTCTATGGTCTATAAATGCCTACAGAATAGGAATATCCACATAAAATTCAGCAAAAATAAGTTTCGTGGTAAAAGAAATTATACTACAAAATTTTTCGTGGATCGGCCCATATTTGACCATAGCCCCCATATAAAGTACACTTCCGAAAATCTCTTAAATAAGCATAAATGTCTTATAAATATCGCCAAAATCGCTGTACTTAATTCTATGAAGATCGGCCGATAATTGGTTATAGCTCCCATATAAGGACCACTTCCGAAAAACACATTAACCTACATAAATATCTAAAAAATATCAATATCAAAACAAAATGTCACACACATCCATAGTTTATATTTAGAAATCATACTACTGCATTTTGTGAATATCGGTCCATATTTGACCATAGCTCCCATATAAGGTCCACTTCCAAAAATCAGTTAAGTACTCATAAATCTCTTATAAATACATTTATCATGCTAAAATTCTACAAAAATAATACGCATATATATAGATATCACTGTACCAAATTTTATGCAGATTGGCCGATAATTGGTCATAGCTCCCCTATAAGGCCCATTTCCGAAAAAAGATATTAACCTTAAAAAATATTAAAAACATATCGATATCAAAATGAAATTACGCACAGATCCAGTAATTTGAATCCAGTAATCATACTTCTGGATTTTGTGAATATCGGTCCATATTTAACCATAGCTCCCATATAAGGTCCACTCCCGAAAATCACTAATATCCTCATAAATTTCTTACAAATATAGTTATCAGGTTGAAATTCAAAACAAATTTATTCAATATATACAAAAATCGATGTACCAAATTTTATGATGGTAGGCCCATTATTGGTCATAACCTCCATATAAGAACTTCTTCAGGAAAACACATTACCCTGCACAAATATCCATAAAAATCTACACTACTACAAGATTTTTTAAATATTGGTGCATAATTCGGCATAGCTCCCATATAAGGTCCACTCTTGTTAATAGCGTTGTTTATATGAAATTCTACAAAAATAACCCTTAAATACTTAGGACCATAATAGGTCATAGCATCACCAAAATAGTACACAGATCAGTAATTTATATTCAAAAATCATAATACTGAATTTTGTGAATATTGGTCCATAATTGGCCACAGCTCTCATATAAATACATAAAAATCACGTAAAAATATTTTATGACAATCGAATCATAATAGGTCATAGCTCCCGCATAAGTCCCACAACCAAATATTTTGAAATTTGACCACATATATTTGTTTATACTCTGTTTCTTCGCTTGTGGTTAAAAGGGAAAAATGTTGATCCAAACATATTAACTAATTATTAAGCATATAAATTGTTAAATTTCATTTCGTGAGGTCCAGACTTAAACTCGACAACACTTCCCCTTTGCGCATGTGAAATTTCATTAAAATCGGACTAAGGGTTTAGAAGTTACAGATTTATTTCCCACTTTTTTTTCTCATACCACTGTGCGCCACTTTGACACTCAGATATTGTAGATCATTTAACCCAGTTCCAACAAACTGTTTACGGTTACCTATGTAAGAAAATAATAATTTACACGAAGATTTAGAAAAATTAAATTTAGACGACAATTTCTCAATTAAAAGACAATAATTAACTGTGTCAAACGTTGTAATAGGAATTTCAGTTATAAATAACTGAATTAGATACAATTTTTTGTACATTTGAAATAAAATATCTACTGCATAAACTAGTCTTTCTAACAATTGTTATATTATTTCAGCTTTTATACCATCATATTTAGGTGGTACTCTTACTTGTTATTACTTTCCTTTTATTAAATATTTATTATATGTTTATTTCATTAGCTCTACTTATGAATAAAAGTAATGCTGAAAATTTAAAGTGATCATAAATGTAAATTCTGAGTACAATTTCACTATTTCTTATTCTTGTTCACCAAATAGTTGGCCCTATTTTGTTTGGTAATGTCGAAAACAAATTTTGCTGTTCTTTCATCTTTCATTTGTGACGAATTGAATGAGCTATACATTTTATAAAAAACATACATGTTTTCATATTAAATGTTCACCTTGTATATTGTGCTGTTGTAATAAAATAAAAATAAATAAAATAAATAACAATTAAATTGTACAAATAAGACGTTCGTAAAATGGGAACGTTGTGCTTTGGGCTATGTGGCCATCCTCTGGACATTTGAAGATTTCAATTATTGTGAGTTTGCTTAAGTCTTGTGTGCAGTACGAGTATATACAGCTGAATTGCAGTTTTTTAGTGCAAATATGAAAGAGTTTAAAATAGTAAATTCTTGCCATGACGAAGTTTTTTAATTCAACTGCCTGGGAAAATGTAACAAATTTCTTAAATTGTTCCAAAAAAAAAAATAAAATCAGTTTAGTCGATGTTGGCTCACCCTGTAGAAGTCCAATTTGACATGGAATAAATACCGGATATGTGTGCAACGAATAAGCTAATTATGAAGATACAGTGAGTGTCACTCAAAATCGTACAACATATTTTTTTTTAAATATTATAAAATTATACAGGCAATAATAGGTGATTATATAAAAAATTAAAAGTCATTTTATTAATTGGAACAAAAAATATGTATTTCAACAAAAAAGTTATCAAAACCTCAATTCGTTAAAAAAAATATTGATGAAAATTAAAGAACATCACAAAATTCATATTTCACTTAAATTCGTACAATTATATTAAATTATAATTAAAACATTAAAAAATAAAAAAAAATGTTAATATTAAATAATCCTAATACTTTGTGGGGTATCATTTGCTATTTTTTAGTGCCTTTACGATTTTAAATGAAGCGTTGATATTCTGGGCACTGACAGTCTTACCCAATTATTTTATTTGTGGATAAGAGAAATTAAAATTATACCCAATTTTCTGATAGGTAATAGCACACACAATATAAAAATTATCATTTTAAAATATTTCCAAAACATCAACTTTCTAAAACTAATGAATAAAATTTGACTCGATGGTGTACGATTTTAAGTGACATTTACTGTATTTATGATAATGCTGAGGCTGATTATCATGTTAATGATGACGACTATGATGAGACCAAGACTCTGTTGATTGTCCACTAGTGAAAAGAATATTTGTCAAAATGACAAAACTAAAATGTCAAGCGGACAGACCCACTCCAAACTAATGCATTTTAAAGGGAATTAAAGCATAAATAGTATTTGGGAGAGAATAAATAGGACATTATGGAAATGTGTCTGTTTATTTGCCTGTCTAATTATTTGTTTTGCTGACTACTTGTGCTATTTTTATTATCTATTTGTGTTGTTGATGCTGTTGTAGTTGCAAATGTTAATTGTTGTTATTATAGATATTTGCTTACTTTTGTTGTTGTCCTTTTGTTGTGCTCATTTGAGTCAATTACGTAAACTGTTAATTGTTTTACTCCTTGTTTTCATTGTTATTACTGCTCCTGTTGCCTACATCAATTGTGTACAATTGTCGTTGTTTTTGCTTTCTTTCTCTGCTGCTTTTTGTCGACATTTTGTCAACATTCTTTGTGTTTGTGTGTGATTGTTGTTGTTGCTTCTACTTTCCCATTGCTGTAAATGTTATTTACTTTTCTCTTACATATTTTGTGCTCCAACCATCATCAACATGGTGACTATAGTTTAACAGTTATATTATTTAACTTCTACATATTTTACTTTGTTGTTTTCTTACTCTTCCTTTACACCTTTTTCTTGTATCCTAGCTACTCTTGTTGGTAAGAACATCTATATATAAATTATGGAGGAAATATCTTTATACTCTTCTGCATGAGCGACAATCTAAATTTTTCATTCCGTTTGTAATACATTTTTCTTTTGCGACCCCACAATGTATATATATTCTGAATCGTTATAGACAGCGGAGTCGATATAACCATGTCCGTCTGTATGTTGAAATCAACTTTCTGTAGCCCCCAAATAACATAAATACATGATTCATATATCAATATATCCGCCGAACCGGGTCGGTTGATATTTAAATAAGATATAAGAAATAAAACAGGAGATCCTGGATTTTTGACTTTTTATTTTATCTATATCTGGATTATAAAGTCATTAATATAGACAATACTGATATCTAATTATAACAATATTTTTTTTTAAATTAAAAAAATTTTAAAAGAAATAAAAAAATGTTCATAAAATTTAATCACTAATAAATATAAAATTTTTTTTTTTTAAATTATTTTTTTTTTAATTTTGTTTACCTAAAAATATTTAAAATTTTTTATTTTAATATATAATTTGGAGAATATAAGTTTTGACACAGACGAATATTGCTCTCTTATATGATTACATTAAAATAGGATGAAAAGACATAGAGCGGAAACTCTACTGTCAAAGACCTAACTCAATTGTCACAACCCTAAGTGGTGAGAATATATTAGTAAAAAAAACATGTGAATACAAAAACAACACTCGTATGTGTGATTATTTTGTGTAATTTTTTTGTTTGAGTTTTTTTCTAGTTTCCGCTCTATGGTCAGAAGTTCGAAAAGACGATTTTTTAAAAATCGAAAAAAGTTGATTTGTCGAATTTTTGCTTCAACTTAGAACACTACTTTGTAAGTCTTTTAAATGATTTTTGATATCTTTATTACTTACTAGATTTGCCTTTAGTTTAGCCAATCTATTACAAACGTGAGAATTGGCCAGATATCCTGTGGGAATATATAGGAATCAGTGCTGCCTCACGTAGAGATCTTTCTTATTTCTTATTTTTATACACACATATTTTTACTCTGTTATGCTTTGTTGAATTTTAGTTGTTCCATCGTTTGCTGGATTTTTTGCCTACGGCCAATAAACAACAATCGTCGTTTTGTCATTCATTTGTTTTATAAGTCAAATATATTCAACCAAGCATTTCGTCCTTTAATATCGTATATATTTTAGTCGCAAATAGGGTTTCTAATAATAAAAATAAATTTAGCCAAATATTGCAGTTTAATAGAAGTATACAAAATGTATGGTTGTCCAATGATGATCCAACATTTTTAAAGGGTTGTTTTTACGGAATTTTTTTTTTTTTGTCAAAATTTAATTATAAGTATAATTTTATTAAACGCTTTAATATTTGAATGATAAATATTCAGAACGCATATCAATAAATGTAAACTACTTATTTTCTTTAAATAAGAAGATCATTAGAAGTTGTAATGTTAAGCTTATTAATAGTTCCTTGAAGAAGTTCCAATTTCAATTTGAATTCAGTTGAAGAGAACCGAATTTGTTCATAATCGAATGATACGGTCGGTTATTTGAATCGTACTTCTTTGTTAATAGACTTTCTGTATCTAAAATCGAAAGTATCTATAGATACATGCATGCATGTTACGACAACTGTACTATGTTCTTTGTAACAACATATTGTTGTTGTACTCATAGAATAGTTATTTTAATTTAATTTTAACAATATGTTAGTTACTTTAAACATTTACACTTTCATCGCAATTATAAATATGAGTATGGTTCACCGAAACATAACTATGATTACTTTGAATCATAATATGATTACTTGAGAACATATTTCTTATGATCATGTATGACAATGATATTTTTAGTATCATAATATGTTTGGACAACAATCATAAATGTTGCTCTTAGATTATGTTTACCACAACCATGTTCTTTTTTAATGTATAATCATATCGAATCTGATTTAGCTGTCCAAAAATAATACTGTAACTTTAAGAAGAAATATATCGGAAATTCCTGCGAAATTTTTCTCGAGTAGAGGAACCCTATTCTCCATATGTATTTCTACGTGAGGCTTTGTATATGCAAATATGCGCTGGTACCATCGAAAGAATGTTCGTCGTATTTTCTGATGACTTGTAAAAGGGAGTAATATGTTGGGATATGTGTTTTTGTTGCAAGCAAACAAAGGTTTTTGTAGTTATTTTGCCTTCAATATACAATAATTCAAACACATAATAAATTTATTTTTTGTTGCAAATAGCGCCCACATCCTATTTGCGTGTCTTATTTCACTTATAAGCAATTTTACCAATGTTGAAAAAGGCAGTACTGAAAGACAGATTTAGTGTTAAGCAACAACTAAATTGTATCCATTTACTATGACATAAGCTCAAATAGCGTACAGTTTAATTGAATACCAGCTTGGAAATTATTCTATATCGATGTCAACTCATTATGTTTCGTTGGCGTCCTTCTACACTCAATTCTGGTTAAATGTTTTTAAAGGCTAAAATACAGCAACTGATGTTTAGCTAATTAACCTTAAAATAAGGCAGACGATGTTCAGTGCGGGAATTAAAGAAAAGTGGCATAAATCTGTAACTTTTAAATGGATAGTCAGATTTTAATAGATGTACCTCGGACATAATCAAATTATGCCAAATTTGTTCCCGATCCAATTCTAAAGATTAATATATATAGAATCTGCTAGAAGATATATGTATATCAAAAACATCGTTATAGCTAAAATTCAAATTTCAGTTTTTTTGTGGTCCAAATATTTTGAAATACTTTTTTTTTACTCAGACAAGTTAATTTCAAAGGATATTCAATTATATACATATATTTCCAATACCTCAGCTAATTTGTCTAAAATTTCAATTCGAATAATAAACATTCTTCATGAATCCATACAATTCATTTAATAATATTAACAATTCAAAAATATCTGAAGTATTTTAATAAAATGTTTGTCACATACTGAAATCTGTGATCCTTTCTTCCTGCTTCAAAAAATGGTTCATGATTTTGTGACTTGTTTTTTTTATGCAAACTATTAAAAGAAAAAATATTCAAGAAAATTTGATTTGCATGTGAAAATGAACGTGTAATTGAATTTTATTATGCATGAAATATTTATAATTGAAGCGAGAAGTCAATGACGTCATCAAACCAAACTCAATGAAGGAAAACATGTGTGTCTGTAAAAATTGTATAAAACAACTTTACAGAAAAGAGAGGTAGGTTTTCTTATGAATACATTGTGAATCCTTTTTCAAGCATATATTTTATTAGCATATTTATGAACGTGTGATGATTCATTGTTTAGTTGTAGTTGTAAATTTAAATTTGTCTTTAACGTTCATAGCTTACTAAGAAAATTAATACATTTGTAATGCTGTTTTTAAATGACATTTCACACCTTGCATATGAAAAATTATATTAAAAAATTTCCATTTAAATTATATTCCCTTAAAATATTTTCTTAAATTTTAGCATATTACTCTGATGCCTAAAGTTTTTTTATGTAGTCAATATGCTTCAACCAATTTTTGAAAACTTTTCTTCTTTTGTTCGTAATTAACATTCCACTAACTCAACTCTTACATGCACCGGAAATAATATGAATTTGTATGTGATTGTTCTCATGCATCCTTTCTACCTTCAAATGCTGGATTAACTCATGCATATCACTTCTACTTGCTGTTGTTGTTTTTATAGTTGTAGTGCATATTGGGGTGGAGTCTAATGCCATGTCCGTCTGTTTGTTGAAATCAACTTTCCGAAACCGCTAAATAATTTACATACATGATTAATACATCAATATATCCGCAATAGTCACGCTTGTTGTTGTTTAAATTCCGCAAAACCGGCTCACAAGTGGCTAAAATAAAAGCAAAAAACTGCATTGTGTCAAAATCGTGAAAAATATTTTTTTACCAATAAAATTTTTCACAAATAAAATTGTTTAATCTTCATTTTAATATATATAGCTCTCTTATTTGTTTTAGTATCAAGTTGTAATAAGTTATCTATTTTTTCGAAATTTAATTTTTAAATATTTTTTTGAAAATATTACAGAAAACAAAACTTTAAATGACAAAGCACAATTTTAGACCTTGGGAGCATAAAAAATCATAAAAGATCTAAATTAGGGCCACCCTAGTTTATATATAATTCCATCCGTTGCATTCCAGGCAAAGTTTGTTGTTTAAATTGTTTTACAATCGTTGTTGAATATTAAAACTATATTCTCAAGAGTGTTATGTAACTTATTAGTACATATTCTAATATATATGTATATGTTTTCCCAATATTTTCATAAACAATATTTAATACGAGATGAAATATTGTTAAATAAGTGGTAGATGATTTATTTTCTAGCAAATGTGTTTAAAAATTTTGGGGGTTTTAAAATGTTGTATATCGTCATGTTGCTTGCCAAATTTCTTATGCCTGTTTATTAATCGTGAGAACAACCTAAAACATTTTATTTTTCATGTGAAAAAAATACAAATTTACACACTATCCCCTGCATTAAATTTGGAATCAGAAGAGATATGGAAAAATTTGGTTAATTGAATAAAATCATAAAGTATCATACATATGAAGAGCCGCAGAACAAAAGGTTCTTTTTTGAAAATTTATAAAATTTGGGAAATTGATTTTTTCTAGAAGATTTCAATCTAAATATTATAAAAGTACCATTTGTTATGAGGCTCCTCATATGCACATAAGCCTTTATGGTACAAGTACGATGACAATTTAAAAACAGTTGAGAGTCTTCAAGTATAAGTAATATTTAATACTTGCTAGTTAATACTCTTCTTAAACAAACTTAAGCATTATATTAAGGGTAAGAACTAAAGGTCAGAAGCATCATTCTTTACTTTCCCCTTCAGTTTAATACCTTCGAATATTTTGGCATGATTCGATACAATGGGCATTATTTATAAAAAATATAGGGAAATCACAAAAACTTTGTATATATTATACAATACCAAAGTTTAGTTGAAGTGTAATAATATCAGCTGAAGTGTAGAAAAATTTACGCTTCTGCTTTAATTATAATTGATTAATTTAGCAAGAAGGTTATTACATTTGCGAGACCCAAATTTTATATAAATACACATTTATGTAAATATAATTTGGCTCTTATTATAACCAACACCACCATAGTCGGGAGGGTATAATGCGTTTGTGCAGATGATTGTAACGCCCAAAAATATCACTTTCTGAGTCGATTAAACCATGTAAACTTTGTGCATGTAAACTTTGTGCGCAGAGTATAGGTCGCAATTTTGAAGATAATTGGATCAAATTTGGTACATATTATTTTTTCGGCCCAAGGACGAAGCCTATTAAAACTGGCTGAAATCGGTCCATTATTTCACCTAGCCCCCACACAAATGTCCTTCCGAAATTTGACTTTTTTGATCATAAATGTTTAATTTATATATGTATCTCCACAAATTCCTCTCCAAATAAGTTTTATATATACGAAATTCATGTCACCAAATTTTGTTACGATCGGTCCATAATTAGTCATAGCTCCAATATAGACCCGCTTCCTAAAATCACATTAACGTGCATAAATCGCTTAAAGGTGTTGGTATACACACAAAATTCAACATAATGAACTTTAATATAGACATAAATCACACGACCTAATTTCATGGTGATCGGTCCATAATTGGTCATAGCTCCCATATAAGGCCCACTTCCGAAAATCACTCAAAAATATAAATTATTGAAATTTAAAAAAAAATGTTTTTGCTCTTTTACTTAGTGTAGGGTATTATATGGTCGGGCTTGACCGACTTGTTTTTATTATTAATTTTGTTATTTATTTTTATTTTACAGTTTGCATAAGCATAATAAATAAAATTCGAAATCATTAAAAATATATAAATTTTTACTACAAAATTTTGCATTCAAATTTAAATAAATATTACTCATACCACCCGTAATCCAGTACTCTAGTATTTTTAAATAGAATGAAATATAGTATAAGAGTTTTATATGATCTTCAGATCTACGAAAATGGCTTGCATTTTAATCTCTTCTTTAGAATCATTAAAATTATTATACATGTCAGCCAAACGGATACCAATAGAATGTATTCAGAAAGTGATTCTAAGTTTTTGTAATACTTCAAGGGTGGCTGTAGGCTAACATTTTCCAGCAGAAACACTATACTGGTGTAGGAGGGTACAAAAAGTTTATTTGTTGTTCAACCTGTGATTATAGCTGACATGTAGCGTTATGTAAAACCTATTGAAACTCATCCTAATTAAGGTTCTCTGGTCACACTTTACTTTAGGTTGTGTGGTAGGAAATACGAATTGGAATACATAGGTATTGGACAACAAGTGTGTAGGTTTTCTTGGTCACTACGTGGTTTGAAACTAATTACACATGTTGCTAATTATTATACCAAATGTATAGCAGATATTCAGTTGTTCATTCAGCCATATATATTGGATGTTATACAGAGTACGAATGCGGATAGAATATTAAAACCAAATAAATCCTTTCTTTCACACTTTTGAAGTGTATGTGCGGAATGTTTGAGAGCGTTATCATTTCATTTGTAAACGTTTTTACTTACTTTGGTTTAAGTAGTAACTTAAATTGTTACAGTTTTATGCAGTGATTAGAGCAAAGTCTTTATGTTGTTACGCAACATTAAAAAAAACTCATCAACTCTACTTGAAGCTGTTTTATATTTACATACTTATTGGCAAGTGTTAGATTATAAAAGCCTTGTAACAGTAGTAGAATCATAATTTGAATAATTTGATTCTATTCATATTAATTATTTATTGGTCTAAAATAAAGTCATCACCAATTACTGCATACGCCTAAAAAAGTCTCATTCAGGAACAGCCAAATCGACCAAAATCTTCGTATAGTTTTAATCCTAAAACAAAGTGATCAAGAAAAACTATAATTTTTTCCTTACTCTACGGACAAGACAGATTTGCTACAATAGAACCTCTGCATATTTAAACCCTACGCCACCATAGTGGGGAGGGTATTATGCGTTTGTGGAGATGTTTGTAACGCCAAAAAATATTAGTCTAACACCCACCTTAAATTATACCGATCGACTTAGAATCACTTTCTGAGTCGATTAAACGATGTCCGTCCGACCGTCTGTCCGTCTGGTTGGCTGGCTGGCTGTCCATGTAAACCTTGTGCGCAGAGTACAGGTCGCAATTTTAAAGATATTTCGATGAAATTTGTTACATATTACTTTTTCGGCCCAAGGACCAAGCCTATTGAAACTGGCTGAAATCACCTAGCCCCCATACAAATGTCCCCTCGAAATTGGACTTTATCGGTCATAAATGTTTAATTTATATATGTCTCTACACAAATTTCGCTCCAAATAAGTTTTATATATACAAAATTCATGTCACCAAATTTTGTTACGATCGGTCCATAATTAGTCATAGCTCCCATATAGACCCGCTTCCGAAAATCACTTTAACGTGCATAAATCGCTTAAAAATGTTGGTATACACACAAAATTCAACATAGTTAACTTTAATATAGACATAAATCATACGACCTAATTTTATGGTGATCGGTCCATAATTGCTCATAGCTCCCATATAAGGCCCACTTCCGAAAATCACTCACGAATATAAATTATTGATATTTTAAAAGAAAAATATTTTTACTCATTTACTTGGTGTAGGGTATTATATGGTCGGGCTTGACCGACCATACTTTCTTACTTGTTTTTTCGTTCTGTTTTGTATCACTGTGTTATTTTAGCAAGAAATACAGGAAACGAAACATGAAAAAAAGGAAAAATACTCAACTCTTGATTTTGGATTATTCTTTGTTTTCACATATTCGTAGAAGAAATACGTAGTAAAAAATCTAACCAAAAACCATAAATAAATTGTTAAGACCAAATATCAGGCAAGCAATTGCTTTTTTTTTTCCTGGAACACACTAAATTAAATCTCGGTGACAATTTTAGTATAAAAGCTATATTCATAGCTATTATCCATTTGTACCATTTCCTTTTTAGCATTTAGCTCTGAAAGTATAATGAAGTAAAACTTTAGTAAAGGAAGAGCAGAGTATTGTAGTAAAATATTTAGTACTCATATGTATGTGGTAAAAACATGCAATGAATGTTAATATTTTTTTGACTGTTGCTGTATATTTTTTTTATTATCTTTTTACTTTATGACCACCTACACTTTTGAATATTATTACTTTTCTAACATTGTTGTCGTTGCTTTTTCTCATATTGTTTCTGTTGCTCTTTATTTGCTAGATTATATCATGTGATTTATCTAATATTTATACAAAGTATAATAGGTAGGACGAGAAGTTAAATGCTGTATTATTTTTAAAACTTTAAACATTTCAAAATGGCAATTTTTATATTTTTCAAATAAAAAATGCTTAATTAATATGATGAAAGATATGGAAAAATCCAATAATTCCCTAATGATCTACCGTAACAATTTTGACATTTATAATAAAAATCACAACATAATTGTTATTTTTTGTCAAACTTTGATTTTTATTTGATTTGTCAGACTTTGATATTTTCTTGTGATGGCTTTTTTCCTTTGAAATTTCAAGAATAAATATAATTTTTGGTGCCTGGGTATGTGTAATATTTGTCTAAATATTAATATGAATTGTTTGTAAAAGCACGACTTGATCTGTATAGGAAAACTGGGACACGATCATTTTATTTCTACTTGATTTTCATTATCAAAGTTATACAACGAATAAATATACATATATGGAAATTTACACGGTCAAGAACGTGACAAAAAATATAGAAAGCTTATTTTTTTCTTGCTTCCACTTTTTGTAGCGCTACGTTTAGTGCAAAAAATATTATAAAATATAATTCGTCTTCGTTTAAAATCTGCAAATTGGGAACATAATGTTTTAAAGCGTTTTTATTTATACTATAGTACAATAATGTGTCTTTCTGTTGATAGTTTACAGCCTTTAGTAGATTTAGAAAGCGGTATTTATAACGCGACATATTTTCCAGTAATGTTTGTAATAAGTATTTTCAACAAAATTATTTATTGGTTCAACATAGTTTTTATATACTGCTTCAATAAATTTAACTTTAACTCTTTAATGTTCTGATTTCTCTACGGCTTTCCCAATGTTTGCTTGCAGGTATAAGTCTCAAACATCTCCTTTGATTTGGATAGCGGATTACTGATAACAAATGCCCATATATGAGAATTCCAACAGAAAACCTGCCTACAGTCGTGCCCATGTACTCATATTAACAGCAGCAACAAGCAAGCATTGGAAGAACAAAATATATTTTTGTGGCCATTCTTTCGAGCACGTAAGTGTTGTAATCCAGAAATCAAATATTTATTTTTACGTTGTGAAATTGTTATTATGTTATTTTTTTATGGCATTTACGTTTACAGATTTTTCGTCCTTTTAGTTTATTTTTTTTTGTATATATTTTCTTCAAGTACAATAAAGACAGCAACAGAGAGCTGCTTACAAACCTAGGTCCCCTATATCAAATACTCTGTAGTTTTAAATTAAAGGAGACAATCCTTAAGCTACAAGGCTTCTTATACAACACCCAAATTTCCCTTAAATCAGATACATTACAGAAGAGTAATGAGTCGTTTTATTAACTAATTTGCTATGATCAATCACTAATTACCTCTACATTAGCTTTCGCAAAATAATTAGTTGATTCCATCAAAACGACATTTTCGTATTAAATTTCCCAATTAAACAGCTTTAAAGCAAATTGTTGGCTAATAATGGCGGATCTAGTACCTTAAACTGCAGGGTATGTGTTTGGGCGAGTACTGAATATTTGTTGGTGAACAGTCCTTTATAGTAATTTTCATTTGTTGTTTGCTTTAAATATTTTTTCCATTTTTTTTGCCCTGGTTTTGTTTTATTGTTTTTAGCTTTTGTTGTATAATCCTTGGCGGTGACATCAAAAATGACCATGAAATGTATGTCCGGCCAAAGAGCAGCAAAAATATACAAAAAAAAGCCATACAATTTTGTATTGGAGGTTGTAGCAAATAAAATAAAATATGTATGAAGTAATTTGGCGATTGTATTGGGTTTTCTCTTTCCATTAGTGTCCTCTAGAGTAGTGGCCGGCACTCATAGCCAGTAGAGACCGAACATGTTCGTTTAAATACTTGTGAAAAATAAACATTACAACAGAGAAATAGCATAAAATCTTATAATTATCCATGTTCTCTGTATGCCAACCACTGGTCTGGATGTTAATGTTTGCATGTATGCCAGTGTATTTGTAATTTTATCAATATGAAACTCATTAACAAATTTAATATTGGAATATGCATCCTTAGAGATTAAAAACAAGCAAAGAAAATTGCACTTAATGTTTTTAAGTGAAGACGCTAGCTTTTTTCATTTTACCTCATATAAAGGTCTTTTATAAATAAAAGGTGTGTATGATTATACTAAAAACTAAGAGCTCTTACTTTTCTGTTCATTGTGTTAAAGAATTTAATGATATTTTTCAAATATTCATTATGTTTTTAGAATAATGATTTTTTTTTTTGCTGTTTGGCTTCATTTTATTATTGAATTGAATTCAATTTTCTTTGATGGCAAACATTTGTCAGTCTTCTCTAATTGTTTCCTTTTATTATGCAAAGTTTATAATGTAATCACTGTTACTGCCAGAATTTGAATTGTAAATAAATTTAATATTCAACTAAGAACTGAAGTCAACTCCACTTAATTGTATGCATTAAAGCATGTTCTAGTGTTTCAAGTTTAAAAATGTCTCCAAATTACGTTTAATAATTCTTTAATTGCATTATATCCATTTCAATAGATTATCAAGAGTTTGTAATTGCAGTCATGTTAAAATATAGTTGCAGTGAAAGTAAAACAATCTGTATAACTTTCATCACATCCTCTATACAAAATTTAGTGGATTGCTCTCGTGTGTTGTTTTCCACACATTCGGCATCTCTACGTATTTTTCATTTGCTGTACAATTTTTTTTTGTTGTAAAAATCATAAATTGTAATTTCTGCATTTTTTATTTGCTACCCAATAATGTAATGGGGGATTTCACGTCAAGTGAACCAACTTTTAAAATCGATGTCTTCCGATAGGGATGAGCTATTGGATAGTAATTCAGTCACAACTTTCAAACAAGATCGGCCAAGAACTCTCGGAGTAAGAGGGGGTCAAAATTTGACATTTTGGCCAAACATGTGATTTTTCTCATCCATGTAACTTATTACCTATTGTTCGTAGCAAAATGTGTCCCAAATAGTTTAGAGAGCTATTTCTTCAATCTTTCGAAAAAAAATATTTAAAAAAAAAAAATTTTATATTTTTTTTCCGAAATCAAAAACTTTTTGATTTTTTTTCCAAAATGGACCTTTTTTTCTTAAAATAAAGCTTAGATATTTTCCTTGAGGACCTATTTGGTCGCTTAGTGGGATGCGAGTTCGATATCTATAAAAAAAACTGTTTTGTAACTCAAAACATGCAATTTTTGACTTTTTTTGCAAAATCAAAAACTTTGTTAACTTTTTGCTATCATATTTTCCTTGAATACCTACATATTTATGGGATATCTATCAAAATAAATGTTTTGTAACTCAAAATAAGCAATTTTTGACTTTTTTTTGCAAAATCTAACTTTTTTTAAAATGGGCCCTTTTTTTGCTCAAAAGAAAGCTTGGGACCATTACTTTAAGACCTATTTGGTTGCTTAGTGTTGCTTGCTTGAGTTACAAATGTTTTGTAACTCAAGATTTACAATTTTTTATTTTTTTTGGCAAAATCGGAAGACATCGATTTTAAAAGTTGGTTCACTTGACATGAAATCCCCCATATATATTCTGTATCTTTATAGATAGAGGATTAGATATAGATATGTTCGTCTGTCTACTGAAATCAACTTTCATACACGATTGATACATCTAAATCGAGAAAATCGGCCCACAAAATGGCTGAGATATAAGCAAACAACCTCGACTACCCCGATTTTTCACTTATCTTTCACTAACATTTTTTTTTACATTTTTTTCGTCTTAATTTTCATTTTCAATAAAAATAGGTTTTAACAAAAAATTTTCCATTTTTTCATAAAATTTTTTTAACTATTTTTTTTTTTAGTTTGCCATCAGAAGAACATTGTACTCAAACATATTGATTTTGAGTTCGCTTACATAAATATATCTTTGGGAGAAAAAGTACATTTGTAGACATCTGCTGTTCTTAGTACAAAATACAAAGAAATTACTTTTGTGTGGAAAACCACTCGATATCAAATGCGGCAGTAAATGAAAAACATATGGGCAATTCCTCGAGAATCGCTACCACGACTGAAAAAACAAAAACCCTTGAATCTTTTTTTCAAGATGATTTGAATAGAAGAAAATAATAAAATGTTACTATGTGAAAGTATTTAGATCATATTACAATATTTTAAAGACAAAAATAATAGTTTAAACTGATTAATTTAGGTATGTTTTAAGCTAAAATTGTGGCGAAAACTCCCAATAAGCTTGTAGTTTGAAATAAATTTGACTCTGATTGTTTTTTTTTGCTATTGCCAAATTGTTTTTTGAAACCGAATGTATATTTTCTATTAATTTTTTTTAGTTTTTGTATACATATATTTACAGAACATATGTATATAGTTTTATTATAAGAGAAAAATCTGTCACGTACGGTATGTCACGTACGATATTAAATTTTATTTATTATAAAATCATCCAAAGATTGTTTTGAATTAAATATGACGGATAGTAAAGGAAAAATATTTCGTTTAGTGTAAGAAATTAAAAAAAAAACATAACGCCTCTCACGATTCGAATATTTTCGCTTATTTCTACATATACCTCAAAATGAGTTCCGTTTTATGTAACGTACGATATACCCTTATTTCGCTCAATATTTTGGACAAGAATATTTCGATAGAACTTTTTATTATTTTAAAATATAGTACCCTCTGAATGGAACATAAAGACCAAATTATTTTTCAGATATTTTTATTTTTGCAAAATCTATTCCACTCTATAGGCGTACAAATGTCACGTACAATGATATGGAATTGCCCATATATAACAAAAAATTAATAATGTGTTGTTTGCCACACAAGGGTAAAATAAAGGTTAATGTTGCCACTACTTGATGTCATATTGAAGCAATACCCTGTAATGCATAATAATGAAATGCTGGTGGATTTAATTCTTATTCAAACACATAAAATATAATATTTGGCATTTATAGATTTACAATTCCAATTCAGTTTAATAATGATGTAAAGTATTTATTAGATGCATTGCAATGCATTGAATGAAGCTAAGTCAAAGTCTGCACGTGATTTATTTTTAAAGAATATAATTACAGGGTTTTCATATTATTGCAAGATCAAATAGACATTAAAACCAATAATGTGGGAAAATCAACTCCTTACCAAAAAGCAATTGCTAAATGATTTTAGATTAGGAATTATATTTAAATAGAGGTGAAGAAATTCACAAAAATAAATGGCTAAAACATAATTTTCTGCTGATTAGAAAAGGTGCAAGTGATCACAGATTTAACTTATTTTCTACAAAAAAAAAAAAAAACAGTAATAACATAGTTATTGATGATCTCAAACAGATGGCCTTAAATTTGAAAACATAGGTTTCCAATACATTGAAAATTTCCAAATAAAATTTGTTGTGTCATATTTTAAATATTTGATTGGTATGTTGATTGTACAACTATTAAACAAAATTGAATGTGTATAAATTTAAGTTTCTTCTGTGGTTAATTATACCCTACACCACCATAGTGGGGAGGGTATTATGCGTTTGTGCAGATGTTTGTAACGCCCACAAATATTAGTCTAACACCCACCTTAAAGTATACCGATCGACTTAGAATCACTTTCTGAGTCGATTAAACGATGTCCGTCCATCCGTCCGTCCGTCTGGTTGGCTGGCTGTCCATGTAAAACTTTTGCGCAGAGTACAGGTCGCAATTTTGAAGATATTTCGATCAAATTTGGTACATATTACTTTTTCGGCCCAAGGACCAAGCCTATTGAAGCTGGCTGAAATCGGTCCATTATTTCACCTAGTCCCCATACAAATGTCCCCTCGAAATTGGACTTTATCAGTCATAAATGATTAATTTATCTATGTATCTACACAAATTTCGCTCCAAATAAGTTTTATATATACAAAATTCATGTCACCAAATTTTGTTATGATCGGTCCATAATTAGTCATAGCTCCCATATAGACCCGCTTCCGAAAATCACTTTAACGTGCATAAATCACTTAAAAATGTTGGTATACACACAAAATTCAACATAAATAACTTTCATATAGACATAAATCACACGACCTAATTTTATGGTGATCGGTCCATAATTGATCACACGGTCCATAAAAAATCACTCAAAAATATAAATTATTGATATTTTAAAAGAAAAATATTTTTACTCATTTACTTGGTGTAGGGTATTATATGGTCGGGCTTGACCGACCATACTTTCTTACTTGTTTTTTTTTTTGACTTTTTGGCATTCGAGAGTTAGGGTCATTATTTGGTTCAAGTGTTTTTATAAAACCAATACAAATACACACCACTCCTCCTGGTAATCATGAGGTCTGTTCAAAAAAATGATGCTGATAATATAACCAATATATGTCCATCCTTTAATGTTTAAAATATTCAACATGAAAAACGTCCTTTATGTTTGTTTCAGTTGGTTCTTCATATTTTCTTTTGTTGTCAAATAAACAAGTATAAAACAAAGACTGACACATACTAAAGTGTATGGAATTCTTATAAATTGTTTAGGTTTGAAAAATATTTTTAGTTTTGCCTTGTATATTTTATGAATATTTCTTTGTTTCCAACAAGCCAACAATCATTTGCTCTATGAATAATATGACATGGGTCAAGGGTCAATTATCAATTGAAATAGTGTCAAAAAAAAAATGTTTCAATCGAATACTTTTCCTCTTCCCTATTCTATACAATATGAATGTTTTTATATGTGCATGCAACTGAAAGTGTGGAGCTTGTAACCACAACAATGAAAAAAAAAATCTAGAAAAGCTATTTGGTGAAATTGAGAATTTCAAAGAAATTGAAAAATTCACACAAATGCCAAGTGTGCAATCATGTTCGTGCATTGTTACAAAACAACGAAATGAGTAGAAAGAAAACAACAAATATTTTTTACATGTCAGTTGCAAAATCTGAAGAATCACACTTACATTTTAACACACAATATATTTCAATACGAGTTAGTATTACCATATTTACGCTTTTGTTATCGAAATTTCTCATTGAGGAAAAAGCATTTCCGATTATATGTCAGATGTGTGTCAGGCAATTCTACACTCATAGCAAATTGGACAAATGTGTGCATTGTGTTGCATTTTTATTGGAATTTATTCATTACACTTTATGAAACCAAAATACTTAAATAGTTGTATATAGGGAGCATCTGGAAATAGTGACCTAAATTGAAAGCACTAGTTTTGAACTGTTAAAAATTGTTTAGAGATTAAAATAAATTTTTAAGAAAAACTGGTAGTGGTAAACACGTTTTACCAATCTAAACATTTGTTTTTAAGAAATTATACATTTACGATAGCGAACGTGACACACCTTGAAATGCCAAATAAAATGGTTAGGATGATTATTATAATAAATTGTGATTTGAATTAAAATGCTGAACCATTTGATTAAAACCATAGCGAAGTACTTATAATAAAAAAATATGATGTTACAGGAACGTGACATTATTAGCTACATTAAGCCATTAATCGAGCTTGTTTCACAATATTTTCAGTTTTCAGGCCAATTATCTCATAATAACAACTAAGATTACATAATATTATAAAAATGTTGACATTGTTTTAATATATTCTTAGACAAAATCATTTGTTTATTAAAATTTTAATTTGCATTGATGGTTTACTTTCCAGGACAAATTTTATTTTTCATTATTTTTTTCAGTGTACGCTTAAATAATTTATTACCTTGTTTTGAATGTGCTTGATTTTTCATAAATGTCATGATTTCAATTTCAAAAATTCAAGATGATTTACCTTATTTATCTACAGAAATGGACATATGCAAAAAAACAAAACAAATCTAATTCAGGACAAATAAAATTGAAAGCAAACAACACTTTTACTCTCTTATATGAAGGGAAAGCAATAATATTAATTAGTTTTCTTTTGGAATTAGAATCAAAACAATATGAGCACATACATAAATATGTCCCTGGGACGTCTTTAAAAAGGAAAATAATTGTCAATTTTCATTTCGATATGAGTTGCAGATTGAGTGCTAATGTGTGGGTGTGTTGCGAAATTTAAGTTTTTGGTAACATGTGTCATTTGTAAATGAGCTGAGAATTCTCTTTTTTATAAAATGCCAATAAAGTAAATTGAATTTAAAAAAGTGCCCAAATGTTATTTTTTAGAATATTAAGCAAGCATAATTATATGAGTTGTGACAAACAATAAATTTAACCTAAATTCTATTCTAAAGCTAAAGTTATTTAAACTGGCTTAAGGCTTTGTCGTGATAGCAACAAATGGAATTGAATATAATGAAAGTCAGGAGACCCAACAAAATTGACAATTGATTACACTGCGGAACAGAGATTTTGGTGCCCGAGATTTGAACTACCTTTTGTACACGTTGATGAACCCTCATTACTATGTTATACTTGTTTTTTTCCAGTCAGCTCGCGTTTTCGAAATATCGCGGTTTTTATATTTTCATTGAATAGCCTGTTTTTTTGTGTTTTTCTTCAAAATTATGGGTAATGCAATTAAGAATATGACATTTTTTTAGCATGACACTGGTCTACATAAACATATGTTTCTTTTATAATAATTCTAATGGATATTTTGGCATATTTGTCTGATCTTTCGGGAAAGTTGAAATTTGACTTTTTTAGCTTTATCCTTAATAAAATTGTGCATTATGAAAATTTTAAATAAAAAATTATCACTGCACATTCAAGGCATTATGGCGAATATAGTTTTTAATTAAAATGAAAAATTAGTTAAAAATTTGATGAAATATTTAGATAATATCCCTAAATTTTACATCCTAAAAAACAATTTTTTTTATAAATAAATTTTTAGGTAGTCATCAGTCTTAGTTTTTAATACACATTTACAGCAATGTAAATACTTCATTTGACGTTTTTAAAATATTGCGAATTTTGTATTTACGTGATTTACAGCGTTTTTGGTGAAAATATCTTTAATTTTTTTTTAAAAACACTAGTATTTTACAGAAAAAAATAAATTTTTACAAACATATAGATTTATTTCTACATTATATATCCAGGAATTGCCTATGTTGCGAATTTGAATACCAAAGTAAGCAAAATACAATTGGAGAACAGTGTTGTAATTGATTTTCGCTGATCTTTTAACATATATTCGTCACAAATGTAACAAAACATATTAGGATCTTTAACACAGCATCTCATCTTACTAGCCATAATGAAATAATATAACAAGTGAAATTATATTTATAAAAAAACAGGTGTAAAACATTCAAGTTACGAACATTTATATAGCTTTTTTAATATGAAATACATATGAAAAATACTGTAAAACTTTGAGTTATTTGCCAAATAGTTTAGTATATTTTCAGCGAATTTTCAATATTTTTATATAAATTAGTTTACTGATAAGTTTTTACTGTATATAGTGAAAAAAATTTTAACCCTTTTACCATAGGTCAAACTTATAAGGATGAAACTGAAAAAGGTAATTTTCAACATCCTTTCGATATCACCAATATATCCTGAAACTTAGATAAACAAAATTGATTTCAAAGAAAAGATAATTTTGTGTAGAATACCAGTACAAAGATGCGTTTTTAATTTTAGTCTCCATTTATGAAATAACCCAACAAAAAGAGAAAAAAATACAGAATAACCAAAAAATTTAAAATCGCGATATCTTAAAAATAAGAGCTCCTCAAAAAAAACTAAATATAGTTTTGACTATGTAATGTCCCATACATGTTTTATCAAAAACATTTTCCGCGGCACCAAACCAAATTGTCAATTTTGTTCCTCTGTGTTATTTTCCATAGTAAAGATAAATAAAGTCAGTCTGTTACTTTTCCCTTATAAATGTAAATTATTTTTAAAGCTTTAAATCTCATTCTCCACTCCAAGCTTACTCACCGTTTATATCCCTTACATGGAATATTTGCAAATTCATACAATTGTTTATTGATCCCTGTTGCAACTAAAATTCACAATTTTCTATATGTGATTCTGTATAAGGGCGTTTAAGTGTCCAAAATAAACTTGAGGGAAGCCTTAATTTGTTTGCCAGTACAGTGGCAACTTTTTTCCTTCGTTTCCACTGAAAATATTCATCCATCCATCTCACAGTGGGTTCAAATGTGTTCAAAGTGGCGATTTGGACATATTTAATCCCAATATGCATTTGTATAAATACATAACTTTCTTGTTGCTCTTTGTATTAATTTTTCACCACGATACCCTACAGTTGTACGTATGTGTTAAAGTATAACTTGTTGGCAATTGATTTTGGATTACAGTGGGACCTCGATTATCCGTATTCGTAAGGACCGGAAGCATTCTGGATAATCAATTTTCCCGGATTTTATTTACATGTTTAAATAATATAAGGATTTTATTAAATTTCGTACATATGCCCACACCCATTCATTTTCTGGGCAGAGTAAGTTATTCCACGCATTTTTCAAAACTACAGAAGTAACAGCGTTCCAAGAATTATTTATTGACAACAGTGCTTTCTTGATGTTAAACTCATTCTTAAATTCTTATCTACTGATTGATGTGAATAGTTTTTGCAATAAAGATTTTCGATAATGAAATTTGAAGCTCCATATTGCACCCTGATCCATTGGTTGGATCAAAGACGTCACATTTGGTGGAAAATTGTATAAATTCATTCATTGCTGAGTTTTTCTATTAATATGAATTAATTTAAATTTCCACACAAAAGTTGTGGCAGCTATATAAGCAGCTGAAGATTTTTCTTCTAAGTTTTGAGTGGAATATTTTAGCCTTTTCATTCACTATTAATCCAGAAATTGGAGTTCGTTTTTTCCAGAAGCATTCATAAACTGCGAAATCTACTTTTGGTTCTTCAGCAGTCTTTAAATATATTCAGTTTCCAATGGGGAATTCCCCTTTTTCGTTGTATTCACATTGTGTTTGTTGTTCAAAAATAATTGAAAAAAATGTTGCTATTATCCCGGATAATTACGATAATTGATGCAAAAAAGTTTAAATCGATCTAAAATTTTTTTCTTTTTCTTTCACGGATAATTGATGTTGACGGATAATCGAGGCCTCACAGTATTTTATTTCTTTTAATATTTCTGAACTATTGTTTGTATACTGATCACTGATTATTTATTCATTAAGTTTCAGTTTATCTGTAATTTTGGAACAGATTAATTCAGAATTTAACTATTTAACTTTTGAAATTTACGAAAAATAAAAAAAATGATTTTTAAATAAATTTTTGGTTATTAATACTCGTATTATCATAAATTTTCTTTATTTTTAAATTTATGTACCATTTACCAACAGTCGATTGAGATCAAATTGTGTCAACTTTTATTGTACCAGAAGATTTCTCCAGCAATTCCACACATGCTGCGTATTCTTTGATTAAATGGGTGTGTTCCCAGCTGTTCTGGGTGACCTAGTCACCATTGGTTACATAATTAGCTACGTGCACTTGTCGTAGGTGGAAGCTAATTGATCCCCAAATACTCAGTATAAAAGACATCTCATAGTACTCAACGCAGCACTGCAGTGGTACATAATAGTTTTTAATGTAGATTCATGTTTTTTGAATTTACATTAAAAATTATTAAGTAAAACTGCAATTAAACAGTTATTGTTTTTCTAATGTTAATAGTTTAAGTCCATTTTTTAGATTACAAAGGGACACTAAGTGACAACGGACTTTCTAATTAATAACTTCAGATGGGTAAAATAACAACTTTCAAAAACACATTGTAAAAAAATTTTAAAGCTACAATTGAATTCAGGCTAGATTACCGGCGATATATAAAGTAACCATATCGTCTCTGCACTACAAAGAGCACATATGTGTCAAATAACCCTAAAATATACAAATTGGTGTCAGCCAAGTGATCCGATATTAGTAAATTACTGTATACTAGGGAAACATTGACTGCTTGCAAAACTGTTGGGTTTTTGTAATAGTGTTATTGAGTGAGTGCATGTGGCATTTTTGAAGTTTGCTGTAAAAGTTTTTCAATTAAATTTATATGCAAATAAAAATATTTCGCTTCAGTTTGTTGTTCACTTCTTTAGTTTTGTAGACAGTATGTAAATATACTGAAAATGTGAAAATGAAAACAATTTGACAAAAATTTTTAAAGGGACATCCAATGGAGTATAGTTTCTATTCTTTGTTTCTGTAAACCACCTAACCTTTTTCAGATATTTAAAAAGTAGCAGTGGCACAAAATCAGAACGCTACAAATTGTTAGTAATAAGAAATCTACAACATTTCCGTACTACGGATAATATGATAATATTGTTTGCAAATGGCTACATTTTAAATATAATGAAGTTGCTATAATTCATATCAATAAAAAATAAAATTTTAATAATTGTTTTAATTTTTTTCCGTGTATATTTAAATTACTTAATAGAGGTTGTGGTTTTTGAGTTTTTAACATCTCATGCAGCACCATTTTTGTTGCTGCACGTCCATGTGATGCATTTGATGATGTAAATTAAAAACCGGATATGGAATTGATCATGGTACTTATACGAAAATGTAATGGAATTTTATTGCTTACCGCTGAAGATATAATGTCCATTTTCATCATCTTGAAATATTTTATATTTTTGATTAACAAATACACATATATTTGTCTATATTGCAATCGAAAGGATTATATTTTCAAAATGTTTTGAGGAATCCGTAAAAAGTTTTAACCACAAGATTTTTGCAAACTGTTGACAGCTACAAGTTGTTTGTACTTGTAAGTTATTTCTATAGAACTCACTTCCTATATCCTGAATACAAGTTCATAGACAAAGCATATAACTCAGAGTGTCAATGTTTGCATTTGTATGAATTAGATTTATTTTTGATGGCTTTCATTTTGCTTTTATGGCAAATATTAGTTTTATCAATTTTTAATACACATAGATTTTTTCTAAAATGTTTTTATAAATTGATAATATTTCCATACAAATGCAGACTGCATGTATAAGTGCATGCATATAAAGTATTTCAATCAATTTCTTTCTACAAATGTATTAAGTTTCCTAATACTTATATGCAAAATATGTTTCATATTACTTTAACTTATGAATTTTAAGCCAACTCTTTAAATTTATTGTTTGTTTATAATACGAAAAGCACAAGGATTAAATAGATTGACCTATAAGTGAAAGTGAAATTATTGTCTTCAATTGAGGTATATAAGTGGTTTAAGTGCCAAATGTATACATTTGATAAAAATTAGGTCAAATTTTAATTGCCATAAAAGTGGTAAATTTTATTTATATATCGGGAAATAGGCCCACAAATCCAGGACATCCTCGATTTTTGACCTTATTCTATCTATATCTGGATTACTAAGTCATTAATATAGACAATATGGGTATAATATTTTTATACCCTTCACCTTCGTGAGAAGGGAATATATAAGTTTGTCATTCCGTTTGTAATTTCTACATTTTTCATTTCCGACCCTATAATAATTCTGTCAGACATGCTTTCGAGAAGTTTGCTATTTAAAATTAGCAGAATCGGTCCATAAATAATGGAGATATATTTTTGATTTATATCTGGATTACTAAGTCATTAATATAGACAATATGGATATCTAATGATAGATATTTCAAAGTCCATTGCAACGATGTAGATAAGGCTATAGTAAATTGGACCTACAATGGGTCAAAATCGGGAAAAATATTTTTTAACCCGAATTTTTTTTTCATCAACAAATTTTTTTTTTATACATTTTTTTTCCAAAAAAGAAAAATGTAAAAACTAAAAAAAATAAACTTTTAAAAAAATTTGGAAAAAACTTTTTTTAAAAAAAATTAAAAAACAATTTAAAAAAAAAAAATTTGAAAAACAATTTAAAAAAAAAAATAAATTTTGTTTACCTAAAAATATTTAAAAAAATTTATTTTAAAGTATAATTTGGTGAAGGGTATATAAGATTCGGCACAGCCGAATATAGCACTCTTACTTGTTTTTATAATTTTTTTTAAAAATAATAAAAAAAATTTTTGTTAAAAAATTAAAAAAAAATTTTGAAATTAAAAATAAAAAAGAAGTTAAAACTTTTTTTTATCATACAATTTTTTCACTAATAAAATTTTGCAAACTTTTTTTTTTTTTTTAAATTTTGTTTTCCTAAAAATATTTAAAATTTTTATTTTAAAATATAATTTGGTGAAGGGTATATAAGATTCGGCACAGCCGACTATAGACCTCTTACTTGTTTATAATAAATTCCTTCAAAATTTGCCTTTTGTAGTAAATTTATCCAAAATTATCTTTTTATAGTAAATTTTCTCCCAAATTTGCTTTACATACAAAACTTTTATAATTTCGTAGTAAGTAACGAGTGATAAATTTACTCTGACTATCCATGGTAAAAGTACGATGTACTTACCATTGTATAGTAGTAAATTTACTATACATGAACAATTTAAATGGTAAATGTACTATGTATGGTAAATTTGCAATAAATGTTATACTTACTATAAATTTACTACGTATAGTAATTTATTTAATCTGTTTAGCATAATATGGATGGTAAATTGACTATACATGGTAACAGTCGAATATATTTAAAATTTACTATGAATTGTAAATGTATTATGAATAGTAAATTTAGTATGGATGGACAATTTAAATAGTTAATTTACTCTGAGTAGTATAATTTGTATGGTAAATTGACTATCTATGGTAAAAGTACTATGTTTTTCATATTATCTATGTATTGTAAATTTACTATGTATAGTAAATTTACAGTGTATAGTCTAACATACATGGTAAATTTGATATACGTGTTAACAGTACGATGTATTCCAAACTTACTATGCATTGTAAATTTACTATATAGTAATTAATTTACTATGCATGAAAAATATAAATGGTAAATTTACTATGTATGGTAAATTTGCAATACATGTTAAACATTCTGCAATATTACTATGTAGAGTAAATTTATTATATTTATTGAAAATGGACTTTATTGTTTCCACTACAAAAATCGATTTGGATTACTTTTTAGTGCAAATTATAGTTGCGCTCTTCCCTAAGGTTTTGATAACTCTACAGTGATTTTATTGTTATCAAACACATCCCTTAAACAAGTTATCTCTCATTCATAAAATAAAATTTGTGTGGGAAATAAAGTGATCACAGATTTTAGTTCTAGTTTCGATTTGGATTAGTTTTGGGACAGTTTGTAGTTGATAACATTACAGTGTCGTTATCAAACACATCACTTTAATAATTCAAACTAAAAACAAAACTAAACGTCCACTTAATCTCATAAATAGCGGTAACAAAATTTTGTTATCAAACTTTTCTTCAGCAAACAATGCAACCAAAATGGATTCATTACAAATATTTATGTTTTACGGCTCTAAAAAATAAATTAAATAAATAACCAGAGCTCTTAAAATAATTTAAACCATTTTACTTTTTTGAATTTTCAAAAACTTTATTCTTTTATTAAACAAAAACTAACTGATCACTGCAGTAAATAAAGAAATTTAAACTATTATCAAATTCAATATTTGTTTGGTTCATATTACTGTCAGCCACTGCAGCAGTATTTCACCGAGTGAGTGTGTGTTAATGGATTACCATGAATTGAAATTTGTTTATTTATAAATTTATCAATGGTTTATTTGTTGTCATTGTTGTTTTCTTTTACGAAGTAAAAAAGTTACTATAATTTATTTACAATTTTACTTATATTTTAACTCGGCTAATGCAGTTTTCATGTTTTCGTAACGAAATGAAAGCAAATACTAACAAGTAAGAGAGCTATATTCGGCTGTGCCGAATCTTATATACCCTTCACCAAATTATACTTTAAAATAATTTTTTTTAATATTTTTAGGTAAACAAAATTTAATTTTTTTTTTTAATTGTTTTTCAAAAATTGTTTTTTAATTTTTTTTAAAAAAAGTTTTTTCCAAATTTTTTAATTTTTTTTTTTTTTGAAAAAAAATGTACGACAAAAAAAATGTTTTGATGAAAAAAAAATTCGGGTTAAAAAATATTTTTCCCGATTTTGACCCATTGTAGGTCCAACTTACTATAGCCTTATCTACGTCGTTGGACTTTGAAATATCTATCATTAGATATCCATATTGTCTATATTAATGACTTAGTAATCCAGATATAGATCAAAAATAGGTAAAAAATCGAGTTTGTCCCGGTTTTTTGCTCATATCTCCGTTATTTATGGACCGATTTTGCTGATTTTAAATAGCAAACTTCTCGAAAGCATGTCTGACAGAATTATTGAAGATTTGAATCCCGAAGATAAATGGGGTCTCCAGAAAATTGATTTCAACAGACAGACAGACGGACATGGCTTAATCGACTCCGCTATCTATAAGGATCCAGAATATATATACTTTATAGGGTCGGAAATGAAAAATGTAGAAATTACAAACGGAATGACAAACTTACATATATATACCCTTCTCACGAAGATGAAGGGTATAAAAATTAATTTTAAATATCTATTGTCTACCAGTGAATATTGAGAAAAGCACCAGCAAACAGAAAGTCAAACATTTAAAAAATTAAACTTTTTCATTTTAAATTAAATAAAATTTCAAACCTCTCATCAATTCTTGAAGAAATTTTGGAGGAAACATACCTGATTGTTATTCTCTGACGTTTACATAATTATTTGATTAAAATCATTCTGATTTTAAGATCAAATTCCATGTGTGCTGGGATCAGAATATGGCTAAATGTATTCCTAGAAAAGAAAATGACATAAATTTATTAAACTTAAGTATGTACTTCTATTCATATTTTAATTATTTTAAACAATATCATACGAACACTTTTCTTCCTTACTGTACCACTATTTATATAAAGTCTAGGTATGAACTCGTATGAGTGGCTGGATTGTCATCACAACACTTTTCAGTTTGAGTTCATGGTTATTGTTTTTATTTTTTTTTCATAAATTAAGAAATTTGTAAAAGTTTTTCTCTCTTTATCTTTTTGTTTTTATTTCATGCCTGTTATATTTCCATGTTTATGGTTTTTATTGCCTGTTTTATAGTTTTACGGTAGAGTTTACAAATTAGTTAAAGAAATGTATTAAAATATTTATTTCCTTCATAAATAAACGCTAATGACATTTAGGGGTATGTTTGTACAATAGCAAACAACAAACACATAAATTCTAGACATCAGATAAGCCCTTTAGTTAAGCATCACCTGTTTTGTTAAGAAACTAACTTATCTCAATGATTGGATCTCCGCTTGTATAGCCGACCGGTATCTATAATAACTTATTTCGTTAAGGTCGTTTATTTGGTCCATAAATTCTCGTATGTACAATAGTTGTTGTTTTTTGCGGTGTTGTTAGTAATTAACAACATTGTTTAACTAATTTCCAAGCAATAGAAACACAACAAGAAACCAACCGTAACGAAAGTTTTTTGAAAAAGAAAATAAAGAATGGGAAAATTCCTTGTAAAGCGATAGTTGAAAACAATTTTCCAGTCTTTTTACGTTGCAGCAATTAAAACGAAAAGACGAGTTCTACTCCAAGCATCGAGTAAAGCAAATAAATAATAGGGTTCTATATAGGAATGTCAATTATTCGTGTTTAATTTTGTTCGAATAAAAGTTTAACATTTTTTTATTATTCGATTTATGGCAAATTTGATCATAATTATAGTGTATTGAATGTATTCATTAGCATTCTATCGCTATTCAGAGAGGAGTTTAATATGCGACAAGGTGAAATCATGAACCGATTTTAATTTCAGTCATTAAAATTGCGACCGGGTTTCATGTTTTAGTTCAGTTTGATAATGTTGTGCTCTTGAGATCTTTTTGTAACATTATAAATTATTGGTTTTGTTTATTTCAGGTTCTTTTCATCGATTTTTCAATTTATATAATTTTTTTTTAACATTTTAACTTGAAAATAAATTTATTCGAGTATTCGATTATCAGGCCATTAATGATCGAATATTCTTTTAATATAAACTGAAAAATTTTATTCATTCTAATAAAATATATTTGCTTTCCTCGATTATTCGAATGAAACCCCTAATTAGAGTAAAGCAAGTAAATAATTTTACTCATTCGAATAAAAATTATTTTTTCCTCTATTATTCGAATAATTTGTATATCAAGTAAATAATAGCATTCTATAGTTGAATCAGAAAGTCGATTTTTTTTAGATTATTCAAACAAATTTTAATATAAATTTATTCGAGTATTCGATTATTAGGCAATTATTGATCGAATATTTTTTTTTAATATAAACTGAAAAATTGTATTCATTGGAATAAAAATATTTTTTTTCCTCAATTATTCGAATAATTTTTAATCGAATGACAACCCTAATTCGAGTAAAGCAATTAAAACAAATATTTTTTTTCCTATATTATTCGAATAATTGTTATTCGGCTGTTACGACTCTTATATACCCTTCACCAAATTATACTTAATTTGTTATACCCTTCACCTTTGTGAGAAGGGCATATATAAGTTTGTCATTCCGTTTGTAAAGTATATATATTCTGGATCCTTATAGATAGCGGAGTCGATTAAGCCATGTCCGTCTGTATGTCTGTCTGTTGAAATCAATTTTCTGAAGACCCCAGATATCTTCGGGATCCAAATCTTCAATAATTCTTTCAGACATTCTTTCGAGAAGTTTGCTATTTAAAATCAGCAAAATCGGTACATAAATAGCGGAGGTATGAGCAAAAAAACGGGACAACCTCGATTTTTGACCTATTTTTGATCTATATCTGGATTATCTATATCAAAGTCCATTGCAACGATGTAGATAAGGCTATAGTAAGTTGGACCTACAATGGGTCAAAATCGGGAAAAATATTTTTTAACCCGAATTTTTTTTTATCAAAAAATCTTTTTTGTCATAAATTTTTTTTCAAAAAAAAAAAAATTAAAAAAAATTTTTTAACAAAATTTGGAAAAATATTTTTTTAAAAAAAATTGAAAAACAATTAAAAAAAAAAATTAAATTTTGTTTACCTAAAAATATTTAAACAAATTTATTTTTAAGTATAATTTGGTGAAGGGTATATAAAATTCGGCACAGCCGAATATAGCTCTCTTACTTGTTTTTTTTTTTAAATTTTTTGCAAATTTTTTTTTATTTTTAAAAAAAAAATATATAAAAAAGAATTTATGACGAAAAAAAATTAGTTTGATGGAAATTAAATTCTGGTTAAAAAATACTTTTCCCAATTTTGACCCATTGTAGGTCCAACTTACTATTATAGCCTTATATATATGAAATATCTATCATTAGATATCCATATTGTCTATATTAATGACTTAGTAATCCAGATATTGATAAAAAAAATAGGCCGTCCCGATTTTTTCCTTATATCTCAGCCATTTGTACGCCGATTTTCTGAGTATTAAATATCGAATATATTGATGTATGAATCATGCATGTAATTTACTTGGGGGCTACGGAAAGTTACGGACAAACGGACGTGGCTATATCGACTTTCAACGATCCAGAATATATATACTTTATGAGGTCGAAATAGAAAAATGTAGAAATTACATACGGAATGACAAACTTCGTAGTTTTTTTGTTTCAACTATAGAACTCCATTGTTTACTTGCTTCACTCAGTTGCCACAAATTTAATAAATGACCCAACAACAAGTCTATATTATGATCGTCTTTAGAAACCACCAATATTCAACATCCTATTTTCATAATGATTATTTATTACAAAGACAATTATCACTCAGTCATGAAGTCATTAGAAAAATCGCTATAAAATCAATGATGCGTTTTATGGTTACATTTTTCGTCTTAATCAACAATTAGTAACGCACGCTCTGCCACAAACGAAACGTTTGGCGCAACAACTACACAAGCAAAACAAAACCATTTGTGTCCTATAAAGACAAAATTAAAATGTTTAGATTAGGTTTTTTTAAAAGCAATAGAGCGAAAACAATTGAAAGGTTGGTTTCTATTCTAAACGTATCTTTTGTTTTTATTTTTTAAATCAACGTTTTTGAAATTAATCCTTTTTTTTGAGGGAAACTATAGCTTTTTAGATTTGAAAAAGCAACACATTAAGCATGACGCATCATCTCATAACCATCCTTTAAAAAACCTTTTTTGTTTCAGCAACAAAAGGCTTGAATAATTTCTCACAGGTATTCAAAAAAAAAATTATGATCATCATTGTGCATGTTCGCTTAAGTGGGTATTGCAAAGTATTGTATCTGTAACTGACATCACTATATTGTCTCTATGTTGTTGTTTCTTTAAGACAAAAGGATGTTTACCTTCAGTTCTATTTATTTATGTTTTATACATACTAAGGCAGACCTAAAAGTGCAAAGGGAAATAAAAATTTTTTTTTTTTTTTTTTAATTTTATGCCTTAGTTTCATCAATGACACACAGTAGGGGAATTAAAAAAAGTGAAAACAAATCTATAACTTCTAAACGGACAGTTCGATCTTAATAAAATTGGGTTTAAGTGGACTTTAAACCGCGATGTTGAGTGTGTAGTCCCAAGGCCCCAAAGTGGGATATCCCGGGTACAATATGAAAAATTAAACATTTCAGTTCTCGATCCGATTTGAAATATTTTTATATATATATATATATGGAAATCTACAAACATCTCTTATAGTTTATGACATATTAGCATTTGAAAATGTTCTGTGTTATTTGTTAATATTTCTCGATTTTTTCTTAATCCCCCCACTATGTGTCATCTGCAAAAATCGTCATGTATGCATGAAATCTAGAAAATAGCATAAATAAGAAATCATTCTGTAACATCCATAGTTTGAAGATTAAAAAGCCTTTTTAGATTGCTCTCTTACATAGTATAGGTGCATTGAAAAGAAGATGAGAAAACACTTGACAGTTCCACACAAACACTTCATAAACTGTGTTCATATATGTGCATAAGAGTGCGTGTGCATGAGTACATTTTCTCTCATTCTCATTTCAAACATCAACAATGACAAATGGCCATTGATTTGGTTGGATGATGGGTCCTCTGTAGTTTATTTATTCTCCGATGGTACTTTATATAACTATATAAAGGCTGGCAGACGGTATTTATTTAAGTCTCCTTTTTATTCCTATACCGCTTGTGTTTAACCATATTAATGACATCTTCAAGGGCCAAAATAATGGCGTTCATATTTGATTTTCTCTTTTGCCTTTCTGTTATTGATGTATATGACTCTTTGTCATTATTATAGTTTTCTATAATAAAATTTTAATACAATATTTTAATAATTGTTATACGATTTTGAAAATAGCTATAAAATGGATTTTAAATATCAAATGCATAAAATGATTATGTATAACAAGTACACATAATAAGCATACATAATTTCATATGTCATTAATATTGAATATTATAATGTTTGCTTTGAATTTAATATTCACTTAATATTGATTACAGTCATAAATTTTTAATATTCATTATTACAACAATAAATAATTAGCTTTAATTAGTCAGACTTATTATGATGTAATTAACTTTTGTTTAAATTGTTTTAAGATTATGTTTCAATAATTCCTAAACAATTGAAAGCTAATTTACATAAATAGGGGAAAAAAGTAAATAATATATATTAGATGGAGAAAAAAATAACTTCAAGAAAAAATTTTGAAATTCATTTAAGACTTTAATAGATCATACCAGATTAGTAAACGCATTGTTAAGTTGTGTTTTTTTTATAATTTTAACGAGTTTCGCTCACATAAAATAAAATGTTCAATGTAATATACACTCAGGTCTCGTTTTATGCAATAAATTCGATCCAAAAAAAATCGCATAAATTGAATTCGCATAAAACGATACTCTAGTTTCATATAAAAACTAATGATTCGTTTCAAAATTCTGAAAAACCGCATAAATTCAGATTTTAATTAAAAAATCAGAACAAAATCGCATAAAAAATCAACAAAAATATATTTATTTAATTAATTTACTTAAACAATAAAAACAAAATACATTAAAAAAAATAAACAAAAATATTTATAATTACAGAAAAAGTGAAATGATAAAAATGTGCTAACACATTTTTAAGGAAATTCTGTAAATATGCTTGATTAATCTGAATCACTGAATAATTGTCTGTATCGGTTTGGAATTGGTTCAACGTCACTTTCATCACTAGATGATATAATCATATTGTCATCATATGGTAAAATATCATTTTCATCACTAGAATTAATCTAGTGAATATTCAATTGCTTCTTTTCTTGCAAAATAATTTGTCATTAAACTTTGCGATTTTGAATTTTAAAGTTGCTTATTCAACTCTTGATATCCGGAAAACAGATCAGTCAGTCCGCGATGAATCTTTAATTCTCTTTCCATATCTGAATCTATATTTGAATTTGATTTTGTAGAAAACAAACTATAACCATTATATCAGTTATGCAAAATTGGTTTAATTTAAAAATAGTAAAAAGGTAAGAAAGACCCTTAAGGGCTAGGTTATGTAAATGAAGAATTAAAAAAAAGCTTTAAAAACCATCTAAAATTTCAAAATCTTTTAAAATTCTAAAAAAAAATTGAATTAAAAATCGCATAAATTTGAATCCGCATAAAACGAGACCTGAGTGTATTAATATTTTACTTCAGCATGAATACCATTATCATTAAAATAACGTTAAGCTGGCGCTACACAGTGGAAAATTTTGGTAATTTTCGGATCAAAAATGTGTAACATTTGAATGGATAAGGATTTTTGTAAGATTTTTATTTGTTGAATAGGTGAAACTTTAAGCTTTAATATGTATTTTTAATCATAAAAATCGAATTATTAAAAAAATGTTATGAACGGTTAAAAATACATTTATTGATTTTTTTTTTTTTAATTTTTTGTATAAAAGTAATAGTACTATAGTACCTCTAACTCAGATATTTTTAGACCGATTTCGAGATTTTAAATAATTATGGAGAGACATCGAATTAATCTTTGATAAGTGTCTGAATATTTCATGAAATTATGTAAGTTTTTATAAAAAGTTTAGCATTTTTTTTTTATTTTTTTTAGTAATTTTTCAAATTCTACAATAGTTATTATAATTATTTTCTATGAAAACCTAATTTTTTGCACAATGTATTAAAGATAATGTTATATAGACAAAAATGAGACATTACTTGTTAAAATCGGTTTATATTTGGAAAAGTTATTAAACTTTTTCGAAAAAATTTACCTTGTAAATTAAAAATTGTACAAAATTTTTTTTTATACTTAAGGTAGGGTCACACACGGCAAATATTTGCTCAAAAAAGCGTAACCACTCTTTTTTAGCACAAATTTGTTTGAAGTGTTTACTTTTACAAGTGTTTTGTAAGATCAAACAGCATCAAATAAAATAAAACAAATTTTTTGTTTTGAATCATCCTAAGTAAAATGAGTTTTTGTAATAAATAAAAGTATTTAAATGTATTTTATTTAGTGGTTACGTCTTTTTCGTCAAATATTTGTCATGTGTGACCCTACCTATAATTTATTGTTTTTTGCGCTGAGGGAGAAAATACTATAAAAGGTTTAATGAAAAGTTAAATAACTTTTACAATTTTCATCCGGCTAAAAAAATTAAAACACTGTTTTGTTAAGAACTAAATATACTTTATATATAGTTACAAATTTGTATAAAGTATCATAGCCAAATAAGCTATGAAAAGCAACTAAAATCAAAAAAAGTTGATAATTTTTTTTCTTAAATTTCTGAGTTGTTCAACATTCAAAGGCAGCTAATTTTGATATATATTTTAGATAATAAGTTAAACTTTAATTCTATGTTAAAACTAGATCGGCGGCAAACGGCACCAATAATTAAAATCCTAGCCAAAGTTGCGTAGGTAAGACAAAAAATATATATTTTAAATGAATAAATTTCAAATCTGCTAACAATATATACAAATATAGAATCTGAACAAGATACCCTTTCCAACAAGGTACAACAATTCTGAAAAAATAATTATAAATATTAAAAATTATACCTTGAATATGGTATAATTTTAACTCACCAAATCTTTAAACTGCAAAATAGTGTATTCTGTCGCCATTTTCGAATACTTCTGTTGAAATAATATCTATAATTTCTGCAAATAATTATTGCTTGACATCTTAACTTTACGATACAAGTTGTTTTATGGTTAATTTCAACCGTTTGCAAAAATCATTTATGAGATGCATATACCTTATATAATCCACTGTGCGCTACCGAAATTACTACCTTTATCGAAATAATCCATCTTTTAAACGTTTCGTTTAAAAGAATAAATTTTTTCTACAAATCAATAAAACTCTGTCAATTGTTGACCGTAAGAAAAATTTACAAAAGCCACAAAACTTAAAATGGAATCATAAAAATTTGCATTATTTAAATACCTATACACTAGGTTGGCTCTTATTTTGCACTTCTACAAAGCTCTTAAGATCATTTTATTTGTAGTATATTTTAAACAATTAAAAATATTGTTACTTTGAAATACGAAACTTCAAATAAAATGTGCAGTCTCTAAATGTTATCCGATTCTTTATCAAATTTTAGCAATGGGTTTTAGACCTACAGATTGTAGAAATATTTAAAAGTGCAAACTAAGGGCAACCCCTAATGTACACATATTTGTATATGAGAGTACATGTGTGTCCGTGTAGACCACAAAATAATATTTAAATTTATGTATAATTTATTTACTTTAAATGGTTTTTTAATTAACATGAAAAACCATAAAATACCAAAAAGTAAATTGCAGGTTTCACACTTCAATGCACAATCCCCATGTTGTTGTAAATTATTACAATATATATAATTAATTTAATGTGAAATGGATACGATTATTATTCTCAGTAGAAGTATATATACGGCCGAATGAACTTATTTTTTGAAAACACTTTTTTGAGTAAAAATCAAAAAATCAAATACTCAGCATATCTTTGATTAACTATCTTTACAAATTTACAACAATAAATTGCTTGCAGCCCATCATAAGTAGACCTCCTCACAGTCCTCTGACAGCAGCGAGTATGCAATGATTGTAAAATTGAAGAAGTCCTTGTTTCTGCAAAATGAGGCATTTAGAAATGTCTCTTCACTGCATATTTTTTCCGCTGGGTTGTTTTCTATCCATTAATGTCTGTCTATGGGTATCCCATCTAGTAGTTAAGTTTGCATTTATAAACATTAATTCAGACATACTAGTGGTATGCGAAATGTACGAATGCTAACTACGAGTGTTAATTCCAATTGTTTGTTTTATTTTTTAAACTCCCGCTCACAAATTTGAAAATAAATAGTGTAAAGAATTTTCTGTTATTCGTGCATATAAAAATACACAGACATGCTTATTAGGGTGGCCCTTATTTTGGATTTTCAATGCTCCCAAACAGGGATCGAAAAGTTAGTACAATCACAGACAAAATTATATTTCAATTCAAACATTTATCCCATATTGAGGTTTCAATTATTTCATAATGAAATCAAGTATTCATTTGCTCAAAAACTAAATTTCTTGATATTTTCTATTGAATTTTGAGTTTCGAATTTGATTATTTAAAAATTATTCAATAGATAATTTTTGTATTTGAAATTCAACCAATAACGAAAATTGTATATTCAATTGTCAAAATGATCAAATTCAAAACTCAAAATTCAATAGAAAATATCAAGAAATTTTGTTTTTGAGCAAATGAATACTTGATTTAATTATGAAATAATTGAAACCATTTCAATATGTGACAAATATTTGAGTTGAAATGGTTTAAGAAATAGTTTTTTCTGTGATTGCACTATTTTTAGAATAGTTCGAAGATGTAAAGTTCAATGATACATAAGTGACTCGTTTAATACAAAAATGATTAAAATTTACTTTTTTATTTAAATTTGAAGTTTGCAGTTTTGGATCAAAGTTGCAATATTTTGCAACAAAAATTTAAAAATAAGATGCTGAAAAAGAAATCTAATTAAAAATAGTTAACGATAACGCTATCCAACTTGATACCAAAAATATTCATAAAATTTCATGCTCATATCTCAAAACCCAAATTTTACATTTTCAAAATTTGTTTTAAACAAAAAAGCTTGTCTTCGATTCTAAAACTAAATGATTATTAAACATTAAAATTTTAACGGTTGAACCATATTATGGTTCCCACTGATTGGAAATTGGTTTCACATTTGCAAAAATAATTTCACTAAAAAATATCATCCTTTACGATTTTGTAATTCTAAATTTCTAGGATTTTGTTAACCCTTTTATATCTGGGGTCAAAATTGTCCAAGATAGCAAAGTTAGACCTCTACACTACACGAAATTAAATATTTACAAATTGTCAACGAAAATTTTTCTAAAGAAAAAATTTCTACAAAATTCTGACCAAAAACTAAATTTACTCGAAATCCGCAAAATTCAAATAGGTCTCCAAGCTAACAGATAACAGGTTGAATGCACCGCAAATCGAAAAAGTCTAATATGGTGTGTAAGGTGTGCTCTAATGTACATACAAGGAATAATGTTGGTTTTATTTTGCAAACAATGCATTCGGCATGCATGCTTTCACAAATTTAACTGCCTGTATCTGTGCGAATATGTTAATCCTTATTTATATACATTCCTATTTACATACTACATATATTATATGAGTATATGAAATAAATATGGAAATAAAATACGCTTCTACTGTCCATTTCATTTCGACATAATGTTCACTATTAACGATTGACTGAACATTAGTATATATTTAACACATACATTTTTATGTATGGTGCCTATTTATTTAGGTGATAATGTTGCTAAAGCCTTTGCATACAGCCAGCAGACAATGTATTCGCAAGATATCAAAATACACTCAGTCGTGCAATGGCAACTGTGTGTGACAATTGAATAGTTGCATTGTTGTTTTATTATATCCTACACCACCATAGTGGGGAGGGTATTATGCGTTTGTGCAGATGTTTATAACGCCAAAAAATATTAGTCTAACACCCACCTTAAAGTATACCGATCGACTTAGAATCACTTTCTGAGACGATGTCCGTCCGTCCGTCTGGTTGGCTGGCTGGCTGCTGTCCATGTAAACCTTGTGAGCAGAGTATAGGTCGCAATTTTGAAGATATTTCGATCAAATTTGGTACATATTATTTTCAATAGGACCAAGCCTATTGAAACTGGTTGAAATCGGTCCATTATTTCACCTAGCCCCCATACAAATGTCCTCTCGAAATTGGACTTTATCGGTCATAAATGTTTAATTTATTTATGTATCTACACAAATTTCGCTCCAAATACGTTTTATATATACAAAATTCATCTCACCAAATTTTGTTACGATCGGTTCATAATTAGTCATAGCTCCCATATAGACCCGCTTCCGAAAATCACTTTAACGTGCATAAATCGCTTAAAAATGTTGGTATACTCACAAAATTCAACATAGTAAACTTTCATATAGACATAAATCACACGACCTAATTTCATGGTGATCGGTCCATAATTGGCCATAGCCCCCATATAAGGCCCACTTCCGAAAATCACTCTAAAATATAAAATATTGAAATTTTAAAAGAAAAATATTTTTGCTCTTTTACTTTGTGTAGGGTATCATATGGTCGGGCTTGACATTGTATCCCTTATAGACTGAGAATCGAGAAAATTGGCCCACAAATGACGGAGATATAAGGAAAACAGCAGGACAACCAAGGAAAAAAAATATTTTTACACGAGTTTTTTAACCAAAATAAATTTTTTTAAACAAATTTTATAAAAACATACGTTATTTACCCTCATGTGTTGTTTTCCACACACACGGTATTTTTACCTTTTTGCACCAGCAACATAATTTAGTTTGTAGTCAAAATTATAACTATAAATTACATTTTACACACACATTATGGATATGGTATGAAGAACATCACATTTTATAACAAAAAATTATGATCTTCGTGCAAAATACATTGAAATAGCATATGTGTGGAAAACCACACACTAAGGTAATTAACGTAAATTTTTCAATATATGTGTTTTCTGGGCTAAATATATGCGGCATCTAATATTATAATTTTTTTTTTAATTTATAAAAAAGATTCCATTGAGTGGTTTCCCACACAAGGGCTAGATGAGCCTTTGTAAAATTCATAATATTTTATAAGTGTTATAAAATAACATTGTAAAATGTGTTTTATTGTTTTTAATTCATAAAACACATTTTACAATGTTAGTAATTTAGTTTGTAGTCAAAATTATGACTATAAATTATATTTTACACAAACATTATGGATATGGTATGAAGAACAGCACATTTTATAACAACAAATTATGTTCTTAGTGCAAAATGCATAGAAATAACATATGTGTGGAAAACCACACACTAGGGTAATTAACGAAAATTTTTCAATATATGTATTTTATTTGCTAAATAGATGCTGCATCTAATAATATCAATTTTTTTTTAATTTATAAAAAAATTCCATTGAGTGGTTTCCCACACAAGGGCTAGATGAGGCTTTGTAAAATACATAACATTTTATAATTGTTATAAAGTAACATTGTAAAATGTGTTTTATTGTTTTTAATTCATAAAACACATTTTACAATGTTAGTAATTTAGTTTGTAGTCAAAATTATGACTATAAATTACATTTTACACAAACATTATGGATATGGTATGAAGAACAGCATATTTTATAACAAAAATTTATGTTCTTAGTGCAAAATGCATAGAAATAACATATGTGTGGAAAACCACACACTAGGGTAATTAACGTAAATTTTTCAATATATTTGTTTTCTGGGCTAAATTGATGAGGCATCTAATATTATCAATTTTTTTTTAATTTATAAAAAAATTCCATTGAGTGGTTTTCCACACAAGGGCTAGATGAGCCTTTGTAAAATTCATAACATTTTATAATTGTTATAAAGTAACATTGTAAAATGTGTTTTATTGTTTTTAATTCATTGTCATGGTGTCACACTATTAGTCTAACAATGGTTAAAATCATTAGCAATTGTTTAATATGAATTATTCAAAATTAAGACAAACTTTAAACGAAGACAAATTGTTATTAGCTAATGTTTATTTATTAGTTGTTATGAAACTATTGTTAAGACTTAAGTTATTTTAAATACCAACTCCTACATATGTATATATTTTCCACACTTTTTGTTCATTCTGTCTATTGCAAATGACATGGCCTAGACATTTGAAAATCTTAAAAAAATATTTTTTATTAGTTGTTTGTTAAATGTTTTGTTTTCTTCTGTTTGTCATCTGTAAGCCGCTTTTCCAATTTTTCTGCTTTTGTTTACAAGTTTTTACTTATTTCTTGTTTAACAATTTGAAAAAGTAAGCAAATGTTTCTTTATGTTTATTGTCTATTTTTACCTAAATTGATTTAATAGGCTTATAAAAACACTCCTCTATTATATTACGAAAATCAAAAGTGAAATATTAACAGAAACAAAAATAAATATAATAATAAAAAATGTATATATGGCAATTAAAAGGAAATCAACAAAGTCTTGATATTGGCCTGGTGTAAATGTCTGCTACAAAAGATTCAATATTGCATTAAATAGGCAACATGTTGCTACAACATTATCTATTTGAAAATCAACACAGAATGATGTACATGTCTTTATTATACCCTTCAGTGGTAAGGTTATATATAAGTTGGTCATTCCGTTTGTAATTTCTATATTTTTCACAAATTGCTGAGATTTTTGATCATTAATATACACAGTAGAGTATTTGAACCTACAATGGGTCAAAATCGGGACAAATATTTTTTTTCTTTTTTTTCACTAAATTTTGTTTGTTAGCTAAAACTGAAAACTAAAAAAAGAATTTTTTTACATAAAATTTTTTTTCAGATTACACTTAAGAAATCATTTTTTTAAATTTTTCCAAATATTTTCAATATTTAACTTTGGCACAGATTCGGTACAGCCGAATATAGCTCTTACTTGTTTTTCGCTCAACATTTTTAGACAATCATTGTTAAGCCGCTAATGCAGCAATATGGTTGTAAATACAACAATGACAATACTAATCTGGAACGTAAAAAATGTTGTAAACAAAACAGAGAACGAAAGAATAAATACATAGAACGGAAAGAGAGAGACATGATAATCCCAGCAGTTAAACAAGTAGTCAATGTATCCCTTAAAGTCAGTAATTGTCACAAATGTCTTATCACTTGGCGGACTCCAATTTATATATTTTGGTCATTTGACATTTGTGTGCACTTTGTAGTGCAGAGAGAAGACAATTGGTTACTTTATACATCCCAAGTAGTCTAGCGTGAAGACAATTGACACTTAAGTGTCTCTAAGTAATCTGGAGTGTAGTCACTTTAAACGTTTCGTGAGTAATTCGTACAAACTGGTTGTCTACAAATTGTGTTGATATAATTCTCATATAGTTTATTTTTGTTTTTGCTTAAATATACTATATACCATGTAACATAGCATGAAGTTAATAGTCACTTTAGTGTCTCTTAGTAACCTATCGTGAAGTCACTTCAAACTTTTTTTTGTACTGCACTTTATTTTACCCAACAGAAGCGTTAACTACTTTTTATCAGCTACCGAATAGTCACATTGTAATCAAAAGGGTAAATTGACCCCCTGCTTAGTCAAGTAGCTGATCAAGTAACCAGTTATAATGCTAGCAAGGTAACTGACGCTATGTAACCAGTATGTGAATCCAATGCGTTGCCTACTTTGGACCAGCTATTAGACAGTCCCATTGTAATCAAAAAGAGACAAATGACTAGTCACGTGACTATTGAAGTAACTAGCTCCCACCCTAAATGATGGTTAAAATCACTAGTTCGGTACTGTCTCCTAGAACTGCTGAGATATTAAACATGAATTAGGTTTTTAACAACATACTTAAGTTTTTGGCTCTCAGTTACCTATGTAGTTGTCATCTATGCAGAGAACATTAAAGCAAATACTCACAAACACGTAAACAAAAGAACAGAGACAGTAGAATTTTCATTTACATTTATTTCCTTCCGTTTAAACTGGCGAGGATTTTGTTGGTGTTTCGAAAATACGCTCTAGTTCTCATTGTTTTCTAAAGGAGTCTTTGCTCATTGTTGGTGCTCGTGTAACGAATTCATGTGTTGTTTAATGTTCGTGCTAGAGAGAGAGAGATTTGTAGATAATATATGAGCATATAACGTTAGTTTTTACGTGTTGTTAAACAGGTTAACATGTGTTTCGCTAAAAACCGGTGAAATCTGAATCTTAACTTATGAACAATTTTAAAAGGCATAAATAATTTAATAAAATCAACAAATTTTAAAAGAAATAATTAAATGCAATTTGAAGAAATTTAAGCCATAATTTCCTTTACCCTCTACATTTATGAAAATTTAGCGAAATAAAATACAAAATAAAAATAGCGTCATCATTATGAAATATTTATTTATTGTCGTTGCTTTAACAGCATTACTCTAGCAGCAAGAAAATGTAAAGGATTATCTCATGCTTACTAATATAGCTGAGCTCATTTTAAAGTAAGTTTTTTATTTCACCATGATTTTTTTGGAAGTAATTCAAAAAACATCTTTAGGACAGTTTTTATAATTTCTACAATATTTATTTGGGAAACCACAAAGTATACATATATTTATACTAGGGTGGCCTTTATTTTGCACTTTTTGAATTTACGATGATCCCAAGATCTAAATTGTCTTCCGTCATATAAAACCAAATGCTGGAAATTTGAGAAAAATCTCTTTCAGAGGTTGCACATTTTATCAAAGTAGCAATATTTTCAAAACAGTTAAATTTTGAATAAAATGTTCCAAACAAATTAGATTACTATACATACTTTAAAATACAATTTTTTAATATTTTTAAATGAACAAAATTATTTTTTTTTTTTTTTTTTGAAACAAAATTTTATTTTACAATTTTTTTTTTTAATTTCAAAAATTTTTTATTTTTTTTATTTTATTAGTGAAAAAAATTTATGACAAAAAATTGTTGGTAAATTTTAAAATTTTATTTTTTGCGATTTTGACTCAGTGAAGGTTCGACTTACTATGGTCCGGGGCGTTGCAAAGGTCTTTGAAATATGTATCAATAGATATCCATATTGTCTATGTATATTAATGACTTAGTAATCCAGATATATATAAAAAATACGTAAAAATCGTCCTGGTTCTTATATCTCAGCCATTTGTAGGCCAATTTTCTCGATTTTAAATAGCAACCCAGCCGGGTATATAACGTATATTTTGATACATGAATCTTAGTTTTGCTGAGTTTTGTATGACTACTGCAATTCTATGGGGACTAGGAGAAATTATTATCAATAGTGAGTGAAAATTTTCATGGTATTCTCTGCAATAAATTTACCCATAGTCACAAAAAACATGTGAAAATTATCAAAATTTTTGGAGGTTGTCTTACTTGGTAGGTTTTGATCCATTACCCAGGTTCTACCAATTAGATTTTACTGATTTTCAATACCAAACTGCTTAGACAAATTATAAACATTTTGGTATAAATTTCCTTGATTTTACTTATGTATTTTAGACATGAGAGTGTTTTACACAGACAGACGAACTGGCGGGCATAGCTCGATCGACTTAGAATTTGATAATGATCAATAATATACACACATACTTTGTTGGGTCTCAGATGAATACTTATCCATGATTCACACGGAATGACAAACTTATATATAGTGCCATAGACATCTACACTACATGCAGAGAAAAAATATAGTTGACTATGGTGACTGTAATCATTTCAATATTGTTACAAGTTTTTTAACAATATTATAGTCACAGTAACTATTTATATGATTGTGGTAACCATAATATGGTTAATTTACGATTAAAATGATTGTATCAATCATATATGTGGTTACAGTAAACAAGTATATGTTTGTGACAACCATATTTATGATGAATCATTTTATTATAATATGTTCTGAAGCCGAGATATAGGGTAAGTCCTTCATCATATGAATGGTTGTCACAAACATATACTTGTTTACTGTAACCATATATATGGTTGATACAATCATGTGAATAATAAATTAACCATTTTATGGTTACCACGATCATATAAATAGTTACTGTGACTATAATATTGTTAAAAAACTTGTAACATTATTGAAATAATTACAGTAAACATGCACAACTATATTTTTTCTCTGCATGTAGATATAAATTTATGGTAAACTACAATAAAAAGGCCACGCCAATATAGTATATTATAGACAGGGAACTTTGCGATTGCTTGAGATAGTATCTTAGAAACCCAATTATTTTATCAATATATCAGATATGCGTTTGAGTATTTTTGTATCGAAAATCAGCAAAATCGGTTCATAAATGTCTGGGATATGAGCAATACATCAGGATTATTTCTGTGTTTAACGATTGTTTCCACAAAAATTAACTATTGTTGTGGAAACAAGCGAATGTTTAAAACATTTTCTTGGAACTTAACTTCCACTTATACCGATTTTTGATAAATATTTTGATATATTTGAAAATACACTTTTATTTTCTTACTTTTTTGCTAGCTTTTAAACAGAGATATATATTTTTTAAATATGAGTATAAAATTCAAATAAATAACACTTCTTAAAGGATACTATCTAATAAAAACAATTTTGCATGTATTTTATTGCAGAGAAGTTTAATTGAAAAAACTTTTCATATTTCCTTTACAAAGACTTATTTTAGTCCATAATCCTGTTTCCTGTTATAATCATTAGTCACCTTTTGCTTTAGTTGTATATAATACCTGTTTTTGAAAGTTTCCACCATACAATAAATCTTTAAAGTTTGAGTCGAAGTAAAAATGGCAAAATTCAACATACAGGCGGGTTATGTACAAAAACTAAATTGGGAAAATCTATGCAGGCTATAGAAAATATTTATTCATTCATTGTTCTGTTGTGTTTCATAGAAAAACTACTTGTAGGCGCTCTATTGTGAGTTTTATTGTAAAGAAAAGGCAATTTCATTTTATACATTTAGTTTATAGTACAAATATACAAATATGGTTAGCTGAAGTTCCAACTCAATGAACCCTGCATTTCATGGAACTATTTCTGCAGTAACTAATGCATTTTATACTCAAAGCAATTGCTTTGTATCCACCAATGTATTTTGAAGCGTGTTTGGCTAAGGAGTAATATACAGATTGCTCTTTAATATATAAATATTTGCTGTTTTGACACTTTTCGACATAACCAATTGACAGTACTTGCATTACTTTGGATTTGAAAAGTATTTAGCCATAACGATAATAGTAAATATGTTAATAAATTGGCTCCATTTTCATTTTTGAAGATAGATTCAAGAATTAATAGTGTAGTTAAGTAACTTTATGTGTATTTAGTTCGATGTCGGTAATTGCCACTTTTATAACTGCATGGTTACAAAAGGTTAACAACTTATATACTGAGTATGTACTACATACTGTGCAATATAGTTTCTTTGACAGGATGTTTTTGTAAATAAATATTTTATTTTCATGTATAAGTTGGCATTCTTGCAACAAAAGTCTAAAAATTAAAAACTAATACAACTAAAGATCAAGAAATAAACTTTTAAAAGGCCCAAAAAGGTTCATCCATGCAAAGAAAAAATAAAGTTGTACATGTTTACTATAACAATTTTAAAATTTGTATAAGTTTTTGAAGAATATTATAGTCACTGTAATTATTTATATGATTGTGGTGACCATGTAGCAATCATATATAGGATTACAGTAAATAAATATATGTTTGTGACAACCAATTTAACATATTTTGTTTTTCTCGGCTTAAGAAAATCATAATCTGAGAACAACATATAATGATTCATCATGAACATAGTTGCGACAATCATGTGAATCTTAACTTTACCATATTATGGTCAGCACAATCATATAAATAATTAGTGCGACTATAATATTGTTAAATTGGGTTGTAAAAAGCTAAATTTAAAGACTTTGATCCCAAATCTTTGCTGCAAATAATCATTTGATTGCTGAAACAATAATATTCTATACAACAGAAATTCTTGCGTGCTCAGAGTACATACAATATATTTTATTTTCTGTTCATTTTCATCTTTTATCTTTTGTTTATTTCTACTTAAGAATAAGTTTCCAAATTGCTTTTCAATAAATTAAGTTTCTCACAAGACATTTAAATGATAGTCGACTGTTTTTATTTTTGTCAATATCATTATAAACACATGTGACCTTTTTTATTCATTACCCATTAACATACATACATATATGTAAATTATTGTTTAACCTTTCATTTTAACTTTGAGCAAAAACAAAAATATTTAAATTAAAAACTTTTCTTTTCACTTGATTTTTGTGTATTGATACAAATGTCAACAGATTCGCTTTTATTGTTTGGATGGACATTTTTGGTTCATTTGCCATTTTTCTTTTGCTATCAATGTAGTTGTCGTTATTGCAGTTTTTATTGTTTAACATGTAAAACATGTAAAAGCGAAACTCGTCAATTACAACTGAGTTCCATGCCCTCCTTTATCATTCCTTTTTAAGTGTGTAGGAGTCTGTGACTAAGCTCGAAACAAAACGAATGTTGTCTTTTTTATTTTGTTTACTTTTTTTCGATTGTTCCATTTTCTAGATGTTTGCTTTACTCCATCTTTTGTAAAATCTTAACGATGTTTAAGTTCTTTGAAGCAGAACAAAAAACATGGAAAACTAGAAACTACTACCAATATCGCCAAAATGGCGAACTTTATCCATTGTAAGTAATCGTTGAACTTTTTTATATTAACTTGAGTTTAAATGTTGAGATTTTTATTGAAGATTAAAGGAAGTCCAAATAAGTAAGAAAATATAAGTTAAATTTAAATATGGTTAGACAAGCAATAAGCAAAGTACTTGTTCTAGAGTAGAATATTTTGAAATGAATATATTTATTTCATTTTATTATTTATGACTGTCTATCTACTCGCCAGTCGTTTTCAATTTAAATTAACCCCCATTAACACGAAGTCTGGTTATGCCTTAACGAATAGTTATACTGTCGGTTAAAATTATTTTTGTATGAAAACTGTCAGTATAACTGACAGTAAAACATAACCAGACTTCGTGTTACTGGGGGTAAGTCTTTCAAATATTTAACTATTAAATTAATTACACTGTCCAACAAATTGAGACTTTTTAATTGGAATACAATTTCGAACCACCATAGGCCCGACATATCTAAAAAACTAAAAAAAGATCGAACAAAATTAAAAAAAGTAAATAAATAAACCTAAATAACTCTTGACCTAAAGATAATTTACATATGTATATACATTTTTTGTAGATCTTCTCTAGGACTATTTATATTTTAAATATCAGCTCATTCGGATCATAAATAGAGTTTTTGTGATTATTTTAAAAAATGTGAGACCCAAGGTGGCGTGTAATCTTGCGAATTAAGCGTAAAGATCTTTATTTACAACTTCGGTATCTTTGGTGACCCCACTAAAATTATACGTAAAAAATTTTCGTAGAATATTTGAATCTTTAAATGTCCTTTTTGAAAGGACTTTATTTGATTTTCTCAAAAAAAGGGTCAAATTGACCCCTAAAGAGAGGAGCTAAAGGGTTAAGATCTTCCATAAAAATGATCCCCATAAAATTCCATAATATAACTCTGACCATAAGAATTCTCTCAGATATTAACTTGCAAGATTTTTTTCAGTTAGTATACTGCTCCCTTCGATCAAAAAATTAAAACTTTGACCCACTGTAAAAAAAAATTCAGACCAGCTGGACTATAAGTATATTCTACAAAAATGCTCTACTCAACATGCCCTTTCAGAATTATAGGGTCGCTATTCTGTTCCAAAAATGCTGTTGGACAGTGTTATTTAATCACCGATTAAATTGGGTATTAGCACAATTAGAAATGTCCTTGTAGCAATACAAAACATACACGCAGACAAGAAAATATACTTGGGCATGGTTACTGTAACCATTTAAATAGTGTTACAAGATTTTTAACAATATTATAGTCACAGTAACTATTTACATGATTGTGGTAACCATAATATGGTTAATTTATGATTCACATGATTCTATCAACCATATATATGGTTACAGTAAACAAGTATATGTTTGTGACAACCATATTTATGATGAATAATTTTATCATAATATGTTGTTCTCAGATTATGATAAGCCTTAAACCGAGAGCAATTCATCATATGAATGGTTGTCACAAACATATATTTGTTTACGGTAACCATATATATGGTTGATACAATCATGTGAATCGTAAATTAACCATATTATGGTTACCACAATCATTAAAATACAACTACACAAATTCTTTATCCTTTAATGTCTCCAACTTTCGGACAATGTTTTGAAAACCTCCCACTACCTAGGAAAAGTGGCAAATGCTTGAAAACGAATAAATAAAAAAAGTTATAAAAATATAGAAATACAAGGAAATGGCAAAAAAAACAATTGAACATTTTTATGTATAATTACATTAAAAGGCTTTATGATCCCTTTCTTTTCACTTCTACATTCATTCCTTTTATGAATGATGTTGCAACAATGTATTATAAGTATTGCAACATAAGAGACAAAGGAATTTAAACAGAAATTCCAACTGCTTTTTTCACAATATTTCTATTACTGGCAAGAGTAATAAAAAAGAAAGGGAAAAATACAAAGAAATCAAGAAAAAAATGTTAACGCAGTTTTTCCAAGTAGACACTTATTCAATCATTTAGTGAGTTGCAGCCAGACATTATCCATCCATCTTGGAAGTCATCACATACTCACACACATGGCTTTGCATTCAACACTGTGGCAAAAGCAAGTTATTTTTGGTTTAGTTTTTTTTTTTTACATTTGCAACTACTTTTTGTAGGTACTTGAGATTTCTTAAGTTTTCTAGTTTTAACACTTTACATCAAGAGGACCTGTAAATTTAACAAGAATTCGTTTCTAACCTAATACAACAGTTGTATTAGTTTTCTTTTACATTCTAAATAAGGTTTGGTTACATATCGTTAGCTTAGTGAGTGAGCAAACGTATTAAGTCCACTTTTTATAAAATTAAAAAATTCAATACAAAATGTTATAATAGCTAAAAATACACTTAATTACTTAAAAAGAGCTAGCAGTTATTAAATATTCTCTTGTTATACAGTGATGTGCAAAAGAGCTAAGTCCATCTTTTTTATAAGGGAGCTATAGTCAATTAAGATTAGGATTGGTCCGCAAACAAATTTTAAAGGTGATGATTGCCTTATATAAAACTTATTTCTGGAGAAATTTGTGTAGATATCAATACAAATCAGAAATTTATGATAAAACTCGTATTTCGGGTATTTTGTGTGGGGACTAGGTGAAATAATTGAACTATTTCAACCAAGTTCACTACTGTTTGACCATGGGACAAGAAAAATGTATCAAGATATCATCGAAATTGCGATCTGTACATTGCGCACAAGTTTTATATGGCCAGCCAGATAAACGGACGTATGCACTAACCCAATATTTAAAACCAACAAAATGTATGAAAAGGGACTTAGCTCTTTTACACTAACAATATGAGGTTTTATATACAGGTTGGTTTTTGTTTTCATTTAAAAGTTTCCTATGTCTGTAGATCTCTTTTAGTTGTTACAAGTTTATATGTTGGTGCAAAAACTGTGTAGCTTTTTGTGTGATTTATTTTGAACTTAAGGATCAAGTTGCATTGGAAACGAAGGCAAAAACTTGACGGAGCAACATACATTTCCACTTTTTTTTGTACAGTATTATATTTTTCCTTCAACTCGAAGAGTCTACAGCATTTTCTTTTGTTCAAATACAGTTTTTTCTTTAAAAAATAACTGGTTTTTCAACAGCAACTTTAGTAAAATTTCTTAAAAAAAAAATAAGGAAATAAATATATGTCTTAAGGAAAAAACATCATAGTATAAAACGGATGTTGCTAAAGAACAAGAAGCATGCAATGCTTTTTCTTAAAGATGTATTTATTACATAAATTTACTAGGGTGACACTTACTTTGCACATTTGTAATGCTCCCAAGGCAAACAAATACCTTAATAAACATTTTTACTGGAACTCAAGTTGAAATCAAGTGTAATTCAAGCCTTGAATCTAGTTTCAAGCAATTAAATTATAGTTGTATTACACTTTGTAGCAATTGCTTTGATATAATTAAACATAAATACAAGCTACATGTTTTTTGTTTGCAAAATATTTACTTTTTTCAAATATTTTTTGAAACATATGTATTTCTGACCGAAAATAATTTTTTTATATAAAAACTCAAAAAAATCAAAATTTGCTAATAACTTGACCAATAAGCGTTTAAATAAGAAAAGGAACTCGATCTGTGATCACTCATATTTGTGACTAAAATTCGATTTTTTATATAAAAACTCAAAATATCTAAATTCGCTAATATCTTGGCCAATAAGCGTTTAATCAAGAAAAGGAGCTCGATCTGTGATCACTCATATTTCTGACCAAAAATTGATATTTTTTTTATAAAAACTCAAAATATCTAAATTTGCTAATATCTTGGCCAATAAGCGTTTAATCAAGAAAAGGAGCTCGATCTGTGATCACTCATCACTCTGGCCAAAATCGATTTTTTATATAAAACTCAAAATATCTAAATTCGCTAATAACTTGGGCAATAAGCGTTTTATCAAGAAAAGGAGCTCGATCTGTGATCAAAAATCGATTTTTTATATAAAAACTCAAAATATCTAAATTCGCTAATAACTTGGCCAATAAGCATTTAATCAGGAAAAGGACCTCTATCTGTGATCACTCATATTTCTGACCAAAAATCGATTTTATTTATAAAAACTCAAAATATCTAAATTCGCTAATATCTTGGCCAATAAGCGTTTAATCAAGAAAAGGAGCTCGATCTGTGATCACTCATATTTCTGACCACAAATCGATTTTTTATATAAAAACTTAAAATATCTAAATTCGCTAAAATCTTGGCCAATATGCGTTTAATCAAGAAAAGGACCTCGATCTGTGATCACTCATTTTTTTGACCAAAAATCGATTTTGTATATAAAAACTCAAAATATCTAAATTCGCTAATAACTTGGCCAATAAGCGTTTAACCAAGAAAAGGAGCTCGATCTGTGATCACTCATCACTCTGCCAAAATCGATTTTTTATATAAAAACTCAAAATATCTAAATTCGCTAATAACTTGGCCAATAAGCGTTTAATCAAGAAAAGGAGCTCGATATGTGATCACTCATATTTTTGACCAAAAATCGATTTTTTTTTATAAAAACTCAAAATATCTAAATTCGCTAATAACTTGGCCAATAAGCTTTTAAACAAGAAAAGGAGCTCGATGGAGCTCGATCACTCATATTTCTGAACAAAAATCGATTTTTTTTATAAAAACTCAAAATATCTAAATTCGCTAATAACATGGCCAATATGCGTTTAATCAAGAAAAATACCTCGATCTGTGATCACTCATATTTTTGACCAAAAATCGATTTTTTATATAAAAACTCAAAATATCTAAATTCGCTAACAACTTGGACAATAAGCATTTAATCAGGAAAAGGACCTCGATCTGTGATCACTCATATTTCTGACCAAAAATCGATTTTATTTTATAAAAACTCAAAATATCTAAATTCGCTAATAACATGGCCAATATGCGTTTAATCAAGAAAAATACCTCGATCTGTGATCACTCATATTTTTGACCAAAAATCGATTTTTTATATAAAAACTCAAAATATCTAAATTCGCTAACAACTTGGACAATAAGCATTTAATCAGGAAAAGGACCTCGATCTGTGATCACTCATATTTCTGACCAAAAATCGATTTTATTTTATAAAAACTCAAAATATCTAAATTCGCTAATAACTTGGCCAAGGAGCTCGATCTGTGATCACTCATATTCTGACCAAAAATCGATTTTTTATATAAAAACTCAAAATATTTACATTTGCTAATAACTTGGCCAATAAGCGTTTAAACAAGAAAAGGAGCTCGATGTGTGATCACTCATATTTCTGAACAAAAATATTTAAGTTTGCTAATAACTTGGCCAATAAGCGTTTAAACAAGAAAAGTTGCTCGATCTGTGATCACTCATCACTCTGGCCAAAAATCAATTTTTTATATAAAAACTCAAAATATCTAAATTCGCTAATAACTTGGCCAATATGCGTTTAATCAAGAAAAGCAGCTCGATCTGTGACCACTCACATTTATGACCAAAAATCGATTTTTTATATAAAAACTCAAAATATCTAAATTTGCTAATAAGTTGGCCAATAAGCGTTTGAACAAGAAAAGGTGCTCGATCTGTAATACATAATAATATTTGTATTCAAGTCAAATTCCAACATAATGTTCAAGGGCTTGAATTTTTGGGGCTTTAGTTGTTATTGTGATTAAATGTTGAGAAGAAATTCCAACTAAAAATTGTTTTTCTATTTAATTTTCCCATAGATGTTTAAATATTTAAATAAATTGATACCAAATAAATTTTTTAAATACAATTTTAAAATACTAAATAAGGATTCAAATATGAAATTTTAAAGGTTATATCTATAATGGTTTAGCGTAAAGACCGATTTCCAATTGTCGTATGTCGAGGATATTTAGTATGTGTTCAGAAATTTCTTAGTAAAACATTTCGAAGCAAATATTTATTTCCAAATTATTTCATTCAGATTTGTAAGACCTTTTAACCTTTTTATTTTGGGGTTAAACTATCTAATGCAGCAAAGTAAGATTTTCAGCATCGAGAAAGAGCAATATAAGGCCTACCTTAATATATAGGAACGTGTGTATGTGTCTAAGAATCTATGAATGTTTTTTTTACGAATTTTACTTACATTGTGTCACATTAGCCAAGTGCCAGTTGCTTGTATCCTGTATGAGTGTGAGCCATCAACCTGCTGTTTGCAACTTACTGTTATTCACTCACCAACACTGCTGCTGTAAAACTTACTTGCCACCAAGAGAACATACAGAAATACTGTTGTTGTGCATTTCTTTTGCAACCTGCAACCTCCTCAATTTTGAGTGTATAATTCTATGCTCTTTAGAGTGCCATTGAATATCCTGCTAAAAGTAGCTATGTATTGTACCCACATTCACACATATAAATAAGCATTAGAATATGTGTATTTCCTGCTACAAAATCATATATATTGTGTGTAGCAATGTTTAACAAGCACCAACTGCTACTATAGTTTTATGTTTTCTCTTTCGCAAAATAATGAATAGAAAATTTTTGTTCACAAATTTTTTTCTTACATTTCTTTTACAATTGTTCTGTTCTTTGAGTTTTTTACTCGTATTATTGGTAAGATACTGTGCGTTTGTTTTATATAATGTATTTGTTGCAGCATTGTCTAAAAGTGTGGACAAGATTACATTATCGATGCTGTCTTCAACACTCAATTGACAATGTGTGCTGCCGTTCGAGTGTTTTTTTTCCTTTCTTACCTTTTTCAATGACTCGTTCTTTTGTTCTCTGTTTTTTGCGTTTATCGTTTAGTTTTTGTTATTTTGCTACACCTGGCAGTAACAATTTAACACTTTTTTTTCTGAGATATTTTTCATCTGGTTATCATCAGGTCTTCTTTTCTTTTTGCAAAGACAAAACAAGGATGTTAATAGTAAAGGAAATTATAGTGACCATAATATTGTTTTGGTAAAAAAAAACGTTAGCAAGTGGTTTAAAATGCCTCCAATTTTATATACATACTAAATTTATAAAGATCTTAGAATGCAGTCACTGACTATGGTGATTTTCAATACTAAAATTCATAGTTTCATCAGATATTTGGGGCCTAGCATACTGAAGATGTCCGTTAATCAACTTTTTTTATCTATAAGGATCCAGAATATTGACTTTTGTTATATCCAACAGAATTAAATAAATTTTTCAGTATTTAGTAGCCAATAATATGATATATTAACTAATTTAAATATTATTCAAGAAGATAAATATAAAGTAACAAAAATGCTTCCTAGAACTGTAATAGATTTCTGCCTAATACACATGAAAAAATAAAATTTTCATTTTAAGCTTTTATTTTATCATGAAATTTGTCTATGAATTTAAATTCCATTTAATTAACTTTACTTAAGATATTTTCCATAATAATCCTTAATATTTTACACAATGCTTGAACTGCATAAAATTTTGTATATATCGAAAACAAATACCTCCATAATCAAATACAAATACAATGATTGATTCGAAAAACAAATATTGTACATATAAGATAAATACGAATAATGTGTATTTAAATAAAGTATTAATATTGCTGATGCTGCTGTTTAAATAATATTTTAATATTTGGAACTATTTACAATTGTAATTGTCAGAATTAAGTATGAAATAATGAAAATTCTGGTTATAAATAATTTATCGAATTTTGCCACACTCTTATACTCTGCATTGTATTGTATTTGCTATAAACTGCCAGATAATTTAATTTTTCATTTCATCACTTATTGAAAAACAAAAATATATGTATTCACTTATATGCCCAATTAAATTGTAGCCCATCAATATTAATAAATATTTTTAAAAATGTCCCATAAATAGGAGTATGGAAATGCCAGAAACATTTAAAAAAGACTAGATATCTTGGTTATTTGATTTACAGTGGCTCTTTAATTTTTGGTTTTATTAAGTTCAAGTGTGATTTGGTTGATATTACTTGATTCATTTTAAAATAAGAATTTATTGCAATGGTCTTGCACGTGAAAACATTAAAAACAGTGAACACATAAATAAACAATACTTAAACCATTTATAAATACACCTATAAATAGGGTATTTTTTAAGACTGATAGAACATGAAATTGAAAAAAAATAACAAAAAAAATTAATTTTTATTCGAAAGATGGCATTAACATTTGAAAATGATTTTCAGCATATGGCTACCGCGGCTGTTTTGAAGAAGCGCATTCTGGATGTCCAATTTTGGATATTTTTTTGAAGCATTGCTGACTGTATGTCACGAATAGGGTTTTTAATTTCCCGACCTTTTTTGATTCCCGGGAATCGGGAAATTTTTTTCTACATTCCCGGGTAACCGGCTATATAATGATACTGTAAATTAGAAATATTATAGTCAAATTTCATATAAAAACTTAGTATTATAATTATTAAATATCAGATCTTCGAATTAACAAAATTTGAGCTTAATTCACTAAAATCTTAATCCGTAATTAAGATTTTCGGTATAGCCGAATATAGCAGTTTTACTTGATTTATAAGAGCTTGTCTGTAAAAAAGGTGTTTTTTAAAAAAAAATTTGCTAAATGAAGTTAAATTAGTTTTACATTTTTCTTGTTTCCTTTTTATACCCTTCACCATGACTGTCAACGGTATATATAAGTTTGTCATTCCGTTTGTAATTTCCACATTTTTCATTTGCGACCCCACAAAGTATGTTGAAATCAACTTTCCGTAGCCCCCAAATAACTTACATACAGGATTCATACATCAATATATCGGGAATTCTTCCGGCAAAATCGGCTCACAGATGGCTTAGATATAAGGCAAAATAACGGGACAACCTCGATTTTGTAGACAATATGGATATCTAATGATAGATATTTCAAATTCTATAGTAAGTTGCACCTACAATGGATCAAAATCGGTAAAAATATTATAAAACACAAATTTTTTTTCATCAAAAATTGTTTTATTTTCATAAATTCTTTTTCCAAAAAAAAAATTTTTTTGAAAAAAAAATATATATTGTTGACCTAAAAATATTTAAAAAAAAAATTTAAAGTATAATTTGGTGATGGGTATTAAGACTCGGCACAGCCTTTTATCATCACTAGCATAACCCGGTGCACTTCGCTACCCCTACCCTAGTAAAATTAAAAAAATATGAATGGAAATACGAAAATAACACATACAAAATTTGAGAATCTCTCAATTACAGTTCATTTGATAGTCGAAAATAACTAACTAATTTTGTATGGGAGATGCCACTCCACTGCTCTGATCCCACCCATTTTTAAACCTTTAATGTAAATATCAAGCTTTACTTTAACTTTCCTTTATAAGGGAGGGGTCATTCCTACTAAGCCGATCATGCTTAGCTAAACTTCGAACAGGGATCAGGAATAAATTCGTTTTTAGCTAACCTCCTTAGAATGGTAATAAATTGATTGATACAGAGTTTAAATTCTTTTAGAATTATAGTTCTCCAGGTATTAAAAATTAATTATTTACTTTGCGCCATAACCACTAATGCAATCCCGACCATTTTCAGCCAATCTGTGTAAAATGGTAAGAGAGCTATGCGGACAAAGTTTGAAGAACCTTGCAAAAATTATACAAAGTGGGAGGTGACTCACATCCTTTTCCGACCTCTCCCATTTTGGGTCCTATGCCCTCTAATCTAATTCCGTCTATATTCAGCTAAACTCCGCACAGTAATAAGTAATTAATTCGCTAAAAGTTTAAACACTTTTTACAATTATAGTTCTACAGATATTCGAAATTAATTATATACTTTGTATAGGGTGTGCCACGCCCACTATTCCAATCCCGAACAATTTCAGAGAAACTATGAAAATTTATAAAAGAGCCATTTAGACTAAGTTTGAAGAATCTTGCAATTATATTTCACAAAATATTTAGAAATAACTATTTACTTTGTATGGGAGGCGACTCACCATTTTATCCGACCCGTACCATTTTTCATTAAACTTCTTGCAGTGATAAACCGTTGAAAATCGTCACAATTATAAAATAACTATTTACTTATCTACAATTACATATTTACCCCCATATGCATAAACAGTTTTTTTAAATTTGTCAAAGGTTTATAAAACAAATTTTGTTTTATAAACCTTTGATAAATTTAAAAATTGTTTATGCATATGGGAGTTAGAAAATAAAAAAAATAAAATAAATTAAAGCGAATTTAAATTACTAAATTTTTCTTCTTTGTTTGTCACTTAAAACAGAGCGAAATCAATACTGTTTAATTGTTTCTCTTATTTATTTACAACAACAAATTGAACAAATACGCAATGCTTTGTTTACTTTTTAGCTTAAGGTTCACATGTACACGTTTTTGCATATGTGTTAGTAACATCTTTAAACGCTTATAACTCCTAAAAAACTGAACCGATTTCAATAAAATATATATTCTGCACTTCTGTGAATAAATCCCTTTAAAATGGTATATTTCTTGCCCAAATTAAATGTATAATGTGAGAGTAAAAGGGGTCTAAAGAAATCGACTTGCCTATTAATATTATGATGATGATGATGATAATATTTTAATATTTTGTTTAATAATCAAGACTGAATGAAGTTGTTATCGACTTTTAACCCTCATCTCACCCTTGTGTGGAAAACCACACAAAATTAATATTTTTTTGTAAATTTTTTTTAATAAAAAATTATACAATCATGAAATTTTCTGCCGTATCAAGAAAATATATACGTTGTTTTTCCTGGTGTGTGGTTTTCTACACATATGTGTTTTTCAAAAAGAACTGCTTTTTTTATCGCCAAATATGCTGTTTCTGCAAAAAACTGAAATGTTTCTGTAAAATGTTTAGAAGATAAACTAATTTGATGTAACAATATAAAAACAATTATGTTATTGATTTTAAATCATAATTTTAACTACAATAGAAAATTATGTTGCTTGTTCAAAGAGATACCGAATGTGTGGAAAACAACACACGAGGGTAAACAACGTATGTATTTTGAGGGTTTAATATTTTGTCGTGGGCTTTTTAGTAGAAATGCCCATATATATTCAAGAACATTTTAAAGACATATTCTTTAAAAAAATATATTTATATAACTGTGTAATTCAATGCTGTTTCGTTGCACTACATGCAATATTTCCAAAACATTATTTGTCGTCGTAATGTTGCAAAAACTTTTGAAATTGTTTTTGGTGTTGAAGCACATGTGTTACTTCAAGAACATTAAAAGTATTGTATATATACGAGTTTATATTTTGCTGCAGCTTGCTGATATTACTTTAAGGTTTACTGTAGCTTCAGTAATTGAGGAACTTATGCTGCTTTGAGGTTTTTTTTTGGAACCAAACTTTTCATGTTTAATTCTTACTTTGTTTTGTTATTTTTTATAATATTTGGATATATGAAACCCAAACTCAGTTACACACTTATACCTTATACATTCATATTTATACAGGGAAATGTATAATTTTATTTATAATAAATACAAGTACATATGTGTATAATTTTCCATATACGTACATCCCTGTTACATGTAAATAGGTATGCATGTTTTCATTAGAACTGCCCTTAACAACTAGATTTGATTTGGATGGATATTATTTTGTTCTTTAGTAGTTAAAACTAACTGATTGCAAATGTCGTTAAATATGCGTAAAATAGAAGTTTTTTCTTAATATTTTTCTTTCGATATTCATGTTTTGTACCTTAATGTAAAGATCTCTCTAGAAGATTTATTTTTTAAGGACCTGTCTAATGTAGATATGTGTACGTGTTTATGTACAATATATTTTTGCTTTCGTTATAACCCATTGCGCCAGAGCACTTAATTAATTAATTAAACCATGATTTCATGACACACAATGGAATCTAACCCGTAAACCCAACTTCAGACAAAATAAAAACAAATATGACAACAATTTTGAGTATGTAATGTGCAAACTATACATGATACGCACAGTAGAACCTGATAACAATGAATGAACTTTGAACTTACAAACAGAATTTTTAAATGTTTTTAATTTGAAAACTCAATAAACATTAAAGCATTTTTTTTTTAGATTTTTACTTTTTTAATTTCAAAAAGCTCCAAACTTTATTCACTATTTTTATTTTTTTTCTTCATAATTTATTATTTTCGTTTTAGTCTTGTTTAACTGTTGTGTGTGTGTGTATTCTGTGTTTGGGTACTTTTAAACAAATTAATATAATAAAATGTGAATTTATTAAATTTGCAAACAAAAAGGACCTTGCTCACACACATAGTCTCACAGATCCATTGACATGAACAACATGCAGAGCATTTAACTAGTTTATTTACAACATTAGGTTATTTATAATTATCAATATTTTTTCTATACCCAGTATGAGGTCCTTTGTTCTATTAAAATATTATCAGTACATTATAAAATAAACAAAATTGTTAAATTATAAATTATTTGTGTTAAATACTAAAGGCTCGATATAGTTAATATCATGAACTAAGGACATGCAATAAACTAAATTTGGTCTAGAGTTTAGAAAATAATTTAGTTTTTCTCTCAGTTTTTGCCAAAAAAAAAAAAAAAAAATATTAAATATTAATTTTCGCATTTAATTATACAAAATTGAAATATATATATTATTGGTATATGACTAGGGTTTGGGGTCCGGGAATTCCCGGGAATATTTTTACGGGAAAAACGGGAAATTTAAAAAAATTAAAAATAGTTTAATACATTTAAATATAACATCTCTGTTTGATGAATGGCGTGTTCCAAATATTAGTGGAGGTTTTAAACCCCATTAAGGATACATTAGAAGCATTAAGCCAACATTTTGCTATGATGAATACTCATTATAAACAGCTGCTATCTAAAAATTCTACGATTTCTCAAAAAAATTGTTCTTGCAATAAAATGTAAAGTTAATTAACAATATAACAGCAGACTTATGTAAATTTCCTACTAACTTCACAACATAATAAGCTAAATTATAATACAAAAAGACAATGTTCACACATACGCCTATTTGACCGCAATGTTGCCTCATCAGTTCAAAGCGATGATGATGATGTTTCCGAAATACATATGGAGCAAAATTTTAAAAACAAATTAGATTATTCAATCAAAATTGAAAAAGAAAATCCTAAACATTTAAAATCAAATGCTGAAAGTCGTTTTAAGCGGGAATTAGCTTTATTTGAAGCAAGTAGCAATCGGATAAAAAATTTAGATTGTCTTTATAATGCTTTATTAACGATAAAGCCACCACCAGTTTAAAGCGAAAGAGTTTTCTCGGTGTCTGGAAACTTTGCCACTAAAATAAGAAATCGTCAAATGACTTACTGAATGCGTTTTGAAAACTCAATTTTTTTAAAAAATTGTTCTATGACCGGGAAATGAAATTTTTCATTCCCGTTTCCCTTGAAATAAAATTATCCGGGAAACCCCAAACCCTATATATGACTTAAAAATGCAGAAAATTTTCTAATATTTATCTTTTATTTTGAAACATGTGTACAATATGAATTTTCGGCGGTAGTTTTTTCTCATTTTTCCTATTGAAATTCGATGTTATAAAAAGAAAAGGGGAATTGTTTTTTTCATAATTGGCGTGATAATTTTTAGTAGCGTTGTCATTATGGAATATTACGATTTAATATTCTGGGAGTTTTTCGCCCAATACTCCCTTCGAAGGAATATGTTGCGTTCGTTACAGGTTCCCTGTGATGATTTGGTTAGACTTCAGCAGCTATTAATATATAGGACCCTTTTGCTCCCACCAAATATAGAGCATTACCTTAACGGCTTATATATTTGGCTTTGGTATCAATTTGGCTGGTTGGCCTTGTTTCAAAAACCATTTCTTACGCTTCAGGTTATTGTAATGGATACATTTTTGATCGCAAGTAATGATTCGGTGCAGAAATGATTTTCTTTTATAGCATTCAACAAGCATCATTTCGGACAAGCAAAATCCTGTTTCAAGGCCAATTGGCATCAGTTCCCATTATCTCCGCTTTTGAATGATTTCTACTGTTGAAAACGGTTTAAAATTGCTGATTGAGCCAACGGAACGCATGCACCATAAGCATCCGTGAGCAATCGGTGTGCTTCGGCTGCACTAGAGTATCCAAAACCGAAACCAAAAACCGGTCAACCGGTTTTTTCATCTTTGTAAACTCAACCGGATTCGGTTTTTTTAACTTTTCGGTTTTTTGACAAACCGGTTTTTGAAAGACGGTTAATCGGTTTTAATTAAATATATTTTCTAAAGCTCATTCAAATATATTTATGAAAAACTTTGATGCCATTTTTAAAAATATTGATTTATTTTATAGAAAATTACAACATTTGACAATATTTCGTAAAATATATAAAATAATTGCATAAAGATAGATCCTTAAGAATAAAAAAAGGCAAAATTTCCGAAGATTTAGTACACAATTCATAACACATTTCCTATTAGCGTCCACAAATAAAAATAAATTTAGGAGGCCTTTTTTATATTAAATAAAAATTTAATATAAACAGGTTAACCGGTTTTTTTGAAGACAAAAACCGAAACCGTTTAACCGGTTTTTTTAAAATACAATAATCAAACCCGGTTTTCTCAAATACACACTTTTTCGGTTAAACTGGAAACCGGGTTTTCAAATTTGCCGGTTTTTTGGACACTCTAGGCTGCACCTTTTTACAAATTAAAGAAGTAAAGCTAAACTTCCTGCATATGACACATTGTTGGTACAAAATTCAAAAATAAATTAAATTGGCTCAGAAAGTGATTTTGAGTCAACAAAGATCAGCCCAGACCCAATATATCTTCCCAACAATGGTGGTGTAGGGTATAATAAACTGTTTACTTTCCTGAGAAGATGGTGGCGTGTCATAACGGGATTCAGTTAATTATGATGTCTAGAGAAATACACTAAGGTTTAAAACCACTACCCCGAAAAAAGTCGCTTATAGTAGTTGAATCAATGTCTAATCAAACACATAGCTGTGTTTGTAACCGTCTTCTCATTTTTATACCCTTCACCTTCGTGAGAAGAGTATATTTAAGTTTGTCATTCCGTTTGTAATAATATAAAGTATATATATTCTGGATCCTTTTAGATAGCGAAGCCGATTATGCCTTTCTGTTGAAATCAACTTTCCGAAGCCCCCAAATAACTTATATACACGATTCATACATCAATATATCCGGAGTTCTTCTCGGTTGCTATTTAAAATCGAGAAAATCGGTCCACAAATGGCTGAGATATAAGAAAAAACCAGAACAACCTAGATTTTTGACCTATTTTTAACCTATATCTGGATTACTAAGTCATTAATATAGACAATATGGATATCTAATGATAGATATTTCAAAGACCTTTGCAATGACGTATATAAGTAAATTGTAAATAGTAAATTGGACCTACAATGGGTCAAAATCGGAAAAAATATTTTTTAACCCGATTTTCGTTTCACCAAAAGATTTTTTTCGCTAAATATTAAAAAAAAAATATTGGAAAACCAAAAACAATTTTTTAAAATTTAAAAAGAAAAATTTTAAAAAAACAATTCTAAACATTTTTTTTACAAAAAATGAAAAAAAACTGGAAAAAAAATAAATTTTGCTACCTAAAAATATTTAAAATTTTTATTTTGAAGTATAATTTGTTGAAGGGTAAAAAGATTCGGCACAGCCGAATATAGCTCTCTTGCTTCTTTTAAAATAATTTTGATAATTTTTACAAAATAAGCGGTATGAAATGAAACTCTTATGAAATCTTATAATATTTTTTAAAAAATAACTCAAATGAAATAATACCCTAGAGGATATTTAAAATAAATAGACTTAAAACACTAAATAATTCTCTACGGTATTATAAACTGGAAATTCTTAACTGAAAATTAATGACTCCAATTCCTTACAGTATAAATGAAGTACATATTTATAAAATACTTCACACATATTGCTCTTGTTGTTTTTAGGAAAAGTATTTCGCTTTCTATAAATACGTTAATTTAAAATACGATAACTTAAAATTGTTCATTTAAATTATAAGATGACCCTATTAAAGATTCAAGGAATGTTTATATTTGAAAAACGCAAAACAACGAAGACAACAGGAAATTATGAAAAAGAAATAAGAAAACAATGCTTTTAGTTTTATAACAAATTATTATTTTTATTATATCTTGGAAACGTTACAAAAGACTGAACGACTCAAGGAAGATGCAATAGACGTCGACTAAAATGAACAAGACGACAAGGTCATCAAATTAAAAAATAATAAACAAAGTGTTGAAAACAAAATTATAAATTATAAGCACTCACCCACTGTATTTTAATGAAATAAATTATAATAATAAATTGTTAAACAAAAAATACTTTTAAGGAAATTTTACCAAATATAAACAAGCAAATGAAAAGAAACAAGAAAAGCAATAATTTAGCATTCAACAAAACAAAAAAGTACTGAAATAAATGTTAGAGTGTTTTGCATGAGTATGGAAATGTAAACGGAAATAGAAACTAATAAATTTGTTGTTTTTCAAAACAAGCTTAAAATATAAACAAAATTTAAGGGTATTTAAAAATAAATACGAAAATAATTCCACTTGGGAATTACTTATTTAACCAAAGTACTTTTGGCATAAATATTTTATAAGAAAAAAAGTTTAAACTGTAAAATGCAAATCATTTGAGGTGGGATTTTCAGGGACAATTATTTTATATTTTTAGATATACTACCTTTTGTGTTGTTTTTGTTCATAACTACTTTCAAAAATTAAAATAAAAAATAAAATTTTGCTATTTTTAAAAACAATTTAAATTGAAATAACAATAATAATAAATTGGGAATTTATTTGTATACTTGTTTCCTTTTTTCAACTTCGAATAATATAGAATTTATATGTAAATTATTCATTTAGTATTAAGTCTGTATGAGTTATTGGTTTTCTTTTTATATAATTTCAAAAATAACTACATTAAATTTGAATAATTCATTTAGTAACAATTGAGCATGATAAACTTTTTTCGAATTCAAAATTTATTTTTTAATAATCTCAACAAAAAAATTGTAAAATGTTTGAATTATTGAGAACCTTTATATAATTGTCTAACTCTAAAAATGTATACAATCTCGGATAATGTTAACCCAAAATGTTTTTACAAGAGTAGAATTCGTTTTTGTCAGCTTTTACAAAAGAACATTTTATTCAGAAGTAAAATTCACACTCAGTTGTAACGGAATTGTAATCATTACGGAATTGTCTTCTGAATTCTAGATTTCGCCAGCCATTATATGCCCAGCCACATGTAAAAAAACATTCTGACTTAAAAATGCGGGATTTTTTAAAATGTTTAGTTTTTATTTGAAACATTTGTACAATATAAATTTATTCAAAGTATTGGCCATTGTTAGCCATGACATTTTCCCATCTTTCTGGTAAAGTAACATAAAGCTTTCAAATAACAGTGCTGTAATAGCAAACTGTAACATATCTGTGGGCATTATTAAATAAAAGCTTTCAGTTGATTTGATCGTAAGTTGGCAACGCTGTATTCGAATATGCAGTTAAAGAACATTGTAGAAAGTACACCACAGATGGCGTATGATCTAGAATATTCGAACTTTGACAGTTAAGGAGCAATCTAGAGTGCAGATGGCAGTGTTATAAATAGTGGCAGAGGTTGCAGTTGTTAGTGAGTTTATCAGTGACGCTTTTCGAATAAACATCATCTAAGTGCCTTAAAGTGTGTTGTGTTTTTCAAGTGAATTCGTATACATTATAAAATGTGTCTGTATTTCTCTGAATTTATAAACGTGTATAAAAAACATTGAGTGACTATTTAATTCTGTTGTTGTACATTTTAAATAAATAAAGAGTTGTTACAATTTTCAAACTACTAAAAGGCTTTTATTTGCAATCAAAAGTATCCGGTTTATTTAAAGGAAATAAACCAGCGTTTTGAAAAGGTTAAAACGTAACAATATGAATTCCGAGCCAAAATAACTGCTCATTTTTTGAGGCCAAGAACGAATCAAGCCAATTTCGGATATTCTATTCAGAAGTGAAGCGTATCCCAGCGAGAGCGCTCTGCTTCGATCGAAACAAATAGTAGTCGGATGGATGGGTGAGGCAAAACTTATCAACCACTTCATTCTAAATATATTTTAACAGGTATTGCAATATGTGGACGAGTGTTGTCATAATGGAATATTACAGTTTCATGTCTGGCCGCACATTCATGAATCAATTTCAGCAGCTCATAATAAATAGGTCCCTTTTGGTCCCACGACATTTGGTTTCAATAAATGCGAACAAACACTTTCTTTCGTATTTGATATTGAAAACAACAAACAATTTTAAAATTTATTTTTTGTATTCAATACAAAATACAAAATAATTGTTCGTTTGAATTTAGTGAAATAGGCAATAAAATATTGTGAACGTGAGTGTAAATTTTACATGTGTTTTGTTATTGTAACAAAAATTTTAACAAAAACAAAAACCATGTAAAATGTACACTGAAAGTACATGCTTGTACGCACATACAATTTTCTGAAAATAAGCTAATTCACTTAATTGTGGATAAACTCGAAAAGGATCCATCGATTTTTATGACCGATATCTCATTTTGTTGCTATTACATATGACTTTACTATAAAGCAATAAATCTGAAATTATTTTGCCGTTTCGATTTTTCATGATTTTTTTAAAAACAAAAAAATTTGCATATCATAGTAAGAATTGTACTTCTTTGCTATTTTCATGTAACAAATATATTTTTGGCTTAAATTTCTTATTATAATTTCGAAACTACTGAGCCGATTAAAATGGAATATATAAACCGACTAAAGGTTATATAAATCTAAATCTAAAGTTTATTTTAATAATATCGGACTGATCCTTTTTGAGTTATCATTAATTACGTCTAACAAAATTTATAATTTTACTTAAAATGCTTAAAAAAAATCTTTCCATAAAATTGAAAAATTGTGTAGTGGTTTAAAAAGCTTTAAAATTTTTGTCGATATTGTTACCTTGTGTTATAAATCATAATTTTTTTTTTTATTTTAAAAATAATTTTTTATGTAAAAATTTCATAGAATTTGATTTGAAAATTATAAATATCTTTTAATAAAGTTGATAACTAAATTTCTTTGGTTACTGTGACGAATTAATGAGCTAAAACTTTTATAAAAACGAGGGTTTAGTTTAAACTAATGCTTTAAAAAAATTTTTAAAAACCTTCAAAAGACTGTCTGATGGAAATGTTTAAAAATAAAATAATTAAATTAATCATCTTGTGCAGTTGTAGTAAAAATTTAATAAAATTGTTTCAGTCCCTTTTGGATGCAAAAAAAGATAATTTCAGTAAGATTGTTTTTAATTCTTCTATCATTAAAGAAGTAAAATTACAAGTTGAAAGAAAATCTTTATTTCATGACTATAAAAGAACATAGTTTGTATTTTATAGTTTTGAATAAATATTAACTTTAATGTTCCACTATCATGTTTCTATTAAAATGAATGAAATGCATCAATGAAACCTTTAACATTAAATGTTCTTATTATGTATGTTTAGTTCGAGGCGCCACTTTGCGGCATTTTCTAATGATGACACATGCCACAGCAACTTTTTTTCCTGAAGAAATCTCAAATAAAGCGAACATTGATACAGACTAAGTGACTGCATGACTGTTGGTAATTTGAGATAATTTTTTTATGTTTATTTGGATTTTTATTAGTGATTGGTATGATTTTTATTGTATATTAGTCTACATTAAAAGCAATTTAAAATATGCTTGCATTTGAGAGTATGCAAGAACTTGTGCATGCGTGTGTTTTTTTAATCATATCTTTACAACCTTTAAAACAGACACACGATGATTTTAAAACAATAAATTTATTTATTGAAGGTCTACTGAGAATACACACACACCGCTTAAGCAAGATAAAAACCGATAGACAGACACACAATGTAATACACCAGCGACCGCTAATGTGACATAATCATTTATTACATTTCAACAACTCCCTAAAGAATAAATGAGAAAGAGATCTAAAAGGAAGGAATAAAATATTGAAAAAATGTACATCAGATATGTGGGTCATCATTGTCAACAGCGATGGCTGCTTCATTTGAATTTATTTGTAGTAAAACATTGATATATTTTCCAAAACAATAAGTTTTGGAGATTGTAATAGTCATGAATGGTATTGCAAGCGGTTGCGATATGTAAATTAATTAAAATTCGTTGTTGTCTTCCTTTAGGAGTAACGTGAGTTATTTTTGGTTAAAAATATCAAACAGTTGAGGGAAATAATATAGCAGAGGACAAATGTTGTTCGATTGTTTGAACACTCTAACAATCGACTTTGTAGAGATCAAATTAACTTATCCCTAAAACGAAAGTTAACAAATTAAGCAAACTATACTTCAGATTACAAAGGAACACTAATTGATAATTGGCTCTCTAATAAATTACTTCAGGTCCATAAAATAAATGCTTTCTAATTTGCAGTAGAAACAAAATTTTTAAGTGATTACTTAGAGATCCTAAAATGATAACTGACTTCACTTTAGATTACATGGGTGCATGAAGTAACCAATCAAGTAACACGTTAAGCAAAATTGCTGTCTAAGTAATACATTGACTTCTTTTGTAGTCAATGCAGAACTGCAGGGTTATCTATTTTATTTATATTGTATTTGTAATTAGAAAAATAGCAATACAAAACATTTGGGAATTCCAATAGTATACTAAAAACAAAAATATGTAAAAAATAGAAAAAAAGAAACAATGTGAACTCCGGATGTATTCTCCATAGAGCAAACTTCAGTTTGTCTACAAACAATGAATGAAATGTATTGTGACAGATTGTTTATTTGTCTTTCATACAGAATATTTTTCTGAATGCAATACCCACGTATTGCTATACATAAATAGTTTTAAATCATGAGAGGGATGAGGATTGAATACTGTAGACAAATGAAAGGGAATTTAGGAAAGGAGATTTAGACAGACAGTCAGAAATTGAGACAAATGGGTCAAATATATACTTGTCACAATAATATTATTAGAAATGTAAATTTACATATTAAATGTCAAATTTTTAATTAATAAATTGGAATAGTTGTCAATATAGGGAGACACTAGAAACTAAATTTACAATTCTAACATGTTCTCCAGGTTTTTAATAATATTTATAATAACCCCGGCATTCTGAACTTTATGACAATGACCAAATTATAACAAAAATGTTTTTAATAACAAAACTTGTGAAATTTTCCGTAAAAATCAATTAATTTTAATAATAAAAATTTGTTTGAAAATTTAATTTTGAAAATCAATTGAATGCCAAGGTTAAGTTTTGTATCTGCTCATTTAACCCAACTTAAAAATTTCATAAACCATCATCATACTCGTCTTGCTACAAGGATGAATTTATTGACAAAGTAATGATGGATGACCAAACAATCTACAATTTACTCTCTCGAGAAAAAGTGTTTGCCAAATTATTGAGAATTTTTAAAAATATTAATGATAACAATACGGAATAATTTTAATAGTTTTCCGAAATGTAAATTCGAGAAATTGTAGAGAATTTTTAAAATAACGATTCTTTTAAATATTAAACAAATCTTGATCGATATTACCAAAGACACATTATTTTTATAAACTTCGAGAATGAAGATTTTGCTGTCACAAACTGAGCGACTGGTGAGCATTTTTCGAATTGTTTGCGATTTTCGTTCTCGAATGTTTGTATGAGAAACGTTAACATAGAGTTGGATGCTGATACCATTTTTTGAATTCTAGTCAGTTGGGTAAATATAACGTATCTGTGTTAGCGCATCTGTCTACTTGTATGTATTTAGCATTTAATATTATAATTTTACAGGTGGCATGTCATAGTGTCCAGTGACATAATGTCCATGATATTTAAAAAATAATTTAAGTATTTATATTATAATTTAACTTCTATCGAATTTAACCTTGTAAATTTAAAGTAGTAAAAAGACGATAGTTACGATTTTTAGCTATTATGTGAATTTTGTGGAGTAGAAGTCAAAAATTTTAAGTTTAAAAAAGTGAAAGTGTTATTTTATTTGAGAAAAAGAATGTTCAGCCATCTCCATGGACATAATGTCACTTCAAGGGGTGTCATTATGTTCATGGACATTATGTCTATGGACACTGTGAAAAATAGTTTTTAATTTTTTTTTTTAAATTTATTAGTGAAACAAATTTATGACAAAAAAATTTTTCGTTATAAAAAAATATTTTTTCCGATTTTGGCCCAAACCAGATAAAACATTGGTAATGCATTTGATACACTTGCAAATAGTGAACGCGACACACTTTGATCTGTTTAGTATGATTATTGTATGCAATAACATTTTTTAGTCAAAGGTCTTTATTTTGATTTGAATTAAAATGTTCAGCGACTTTATTAAATTGAACATGTATACTAATACCAAACGATTACTAAGGTGCAAGAACGCGACATTCCAAAAATATACCATTAATCGAACTTCGTTTGGACACAATATAAGTCATAAGTAACATTTAAAAATATATTTCTTAAAAAATTGGATTTTTTTATTTACAAAACCTAAAATAAGGAGTGAGATCGAAAAATTCTTAACACACGTTTTTCATTACATTTTTTAACCCAAGTATTATTTGAATTTTTTTTTGATCAAGTTACCTTTGAAAAACATGTCAGTTATTATGTGTAATGTCAATTATATTAATTTTTTTGTTAATCTGATTAAAATGAGTGACCAGAAAAAAGTGAGTACTGAAATTATTAAATATTTTCAACAAAACCCAACTTGGTCTTACAAAAAGTTGGCCAAGCATACAAAGGTCTGCCGTCAAACTGTTTCCAATGTTATTAAACAGTACCGGGAGAACTTGTCAGTTGATAGAAAACCTGGTTCAGGTAGAAGGAATGGTCCACATGATGTTTCTAAAGCCAAAAAAATAGAACGCATTTTCAAAAGAGCTCCCAACACATCCGGTAGGAAAGCAGCCCGGTTAGCTCAGTGCTCGGACTATTTGGTACGAAAAGTTAAAGCTAATGCAGGTTTAAAAACATACAAGGCTCAAAAAGTTCCTGACAGGAACGCTACTAAAAATTTAGAGGCCAAAAACAGAGCACGGAAATTGAAGTCAAGTTTTATAAAAAAATATTCTTGCTGCATAATGGATGACGAAACGTATGTTCTGGCAGATTTTTCGCAACTTCCAGGTCAAAAATTTTATGTTGCTGATGCTCGAGGGAATGTTGAAGAAAAGTTTAGGACCCAAAAGCAGACAAAATTTCCCAGAAAGTTCTTGGTATGGCAAGCAATATGCAGTTGCGGCAAAAGAAGCCACTCATTTGTTACAACGGGCTCTATAAATACCGAAATTTACATCAAGGAATGTTTACAAAAAAGGCTGCTTCCATTCATAAGACTTCATAATGTGTCCACTTATTTTTGGCCTGACTTGGCATCCTGTCACTATGGCAAACAAGCCCTTGAGTGGTACAAGAACAATAATGTGGTATTTGTACCAAGAGAGGCAAATCCTCCAAACTGCCCGGAGCTAAGGCCAGTGGAGAGATATTGGGCTCTTGTTAAAAGAGAATTGAAGAGTACAAAAAAGGTGTCCAAAAGTGTGGTAGATTTTAAACGGAGATGGACTACATGTTCGAGCAAAGTGACAGAAAGCACTATAAAAACGTTAATGGAAGGGTTTCCGAAAAAGGTTCAAAATTTCATCACTAGTGATTAAAACTATAAAAATAATTTTTTTTGTAAATTGTAATAATAATTTCAATCAAATAAAAAAAAAATTAAAGCTGTAAGTTTAGTGGTTTCTTTTTTATAAACATATATGTATGTTAAGAATTTTTCGATCTCACTCCTTAATAAAGTTAAATAAAGAAACAGTGACATACATACATTCTAGACTAATTTAAAAGTTCGAATAACAATGCATAACATCATTTATTATTGGTATTATAATTTGGCAGATATTTGAAAGTAGACTAAATGTTAGACAAATCATGTCCCGCCAACACTAAACCCTTCCTGTACCCCGCAATAAAGGCTAATACAAGCGTGAACAGTAACAGAGGCTCGTAAAAGTGTTTATTTAATACGTAATACATGATTATTGTCACTTTAACGTTCAACACTAATTTCTTTCATTAGCAATATTTAAACGCACTCACTAAAATATATAAATACTTACATGTATATGCATATATGTATAGCTTCTTATAAATGTTAAAGTTTTATGATTAAATCAGTAACGATTTGTAACACATAAAATAAAACAAAGTTTTATATGCCGCACAAACTTCAAAGACAACTATAAACAAATAATACTTATTTATATGCTACTATAATCGTAGTACTTGTCTACACTTATAACTCACTGAAAGTGTTTACTTTAAGCAAATACTATTTAGTAGGAAAAAAGTTAATTTTTTTTGGCAACAAAGTCTTTTTCTTTCTTAAGCATTTCTTGAGAATTTTCATTAAATGCCCAAATTTATAATAAATTTTGGAAATTTTAACTTTTTGGAAGTATTCTAACAAAACTAACTAAAAAATTCGATTTTTCGGTTTTTAAAAGATTTGATAAGTTGCCTTTTTGTGACTTTTAATCCTATTTTCAGTAAAAAAATACTTGGCTACTAAATTAATAAAAGATAATAATAATTTTATTTTTTATATTTACAACAAAAATGAAAAATAAAAAAAATTTATATTTATGAACTAAAAATACATCATCTAAAATAAGTTCATGTTTAATATTCATTAACATTACATTACATGTAATTAAACTGCAAATAAAACTTTTTAAACCATTTCAGTTTCAATTAAATATATTTAATCGACAATTTCATAAAATCTTTGCAATCTTATGTTAAGATCTGGTGTAAACGTTATTTGTTTTTTAAAAACAAACACAAATTTAATAGCTAAATCCGTTAAGTTGTTAGTTAAGTATCAAAGGAAATGATCCTAGAAATTTTTGTTTTATTTCTTAGACATTTTGCCACACAACGACTGGCTTATAATTTGTTGTGTGTGTAACGATTTAACCGGAAACTGCAATTAACTTACTAAATAAACATTAGTTTATTGTTCAGTTATGATTTCTTTTATGAATGGAATACATACATATCAAGCCCTTAACCGTAAATTATCGTAAGCGACATTTTATAAAAAAAAAATTATTGAAATTAAGATTTTATCGTAAGTCAATGTTAACATTCTGCAGAAAACAAATTTTATCCTTAGCTACAGTGCATATGTATGAAAAAACGACAACAAATACAATTTATTTTGACAGAACTTTTTTGTCGATTTTTATGACAATATAATTTTTTTTATGAAAAAATCTAGTTTTGGCCAAAAAAAATTTTTTGTGAAATTTTTTTTTTAATATTTCAGCAAATATATTCCTAATAAATAATAAATTCTTTTTTATTTTTTAATTGTGTTTATTTTTAAAGAAAAATATCTCAATCGTCACATTTTTGTCCTAATAATCACTTATTGGGACAAAAATGTGACGATCAACATACGATTTTTTTTGATCTTAAGCGCCTTAATTATTAGTAAATACAACAATACGTTTTTAGTAATTAAAAAGAAATTATAATAATTTACATCAAAACATTTTCCATTTAATGTTTACATTTTGAAAAATTCTTTAAAATTTATGTTTTGTGACTTACCATAATTTGGCGCTAAGGACTCTATACATTCTTGCTTGTACATTCTCTAGTATACGCAATACTTTATCCGTGTTTGCACATTGTACATTTGCACTGCTTTTGTTCTAGATTATTTCCGCACTAATTCGTGCAGACCCAAATGTGACATGATTGGCAGTTTGAATGCAATTTTTCGATTTTTGGACAAAAACTCTCTTTATATTTTTTTCAATTGTTCAAATCAGAGAGGCACTTTAAAATTGTATTTAATAGTTGTTGCTGTAAATGTGATGACTGTTATTTTATATTTCTAGTTTTTGAACAAAATTCTACAGCAAATTATTTTTGAGCAATTTTAGTATACAAAAGTGCAAAATATTGAAATGTGTTTATTTGTTTTGCTTAAACAATTACTTAATTTGTATTGTATTACTTTTATTATTTTGCAAGTTTTTCGAAGATTTTATAACGGTGAGCGAGAATGAAAACTGACTTTCGATTTTTTGTTTGTATTAAAAATTAGTATTATAAATTTGTGTCAAACAAAGTTAAAAATATTAATCAAATATTTCATGACCCAGTAAAGAAATAATATTCAGCTCAATTACGAATAAAAATTCCCCGGGAGTTTTTTCCCTTTTCCCATTTTTCCTATTCAAATTCAATGGGAAAAAACTCCCGCGGAACAAACTCCCGGGGAATTTTTAATTCATAATTGGGCTGGTTATCTAATGAGCAAGAGCAAATTTAAAAAAAATGACAGTTTTCGATCCTTAATAATTGATATTTTGATAAAAAATTACAAAATTTTATGATAATAATTTGTTTTTATTAATTGAGTCTATACAATTGATATCATTACAATTGTTTTAATTAAATTTAAATTTTATTTTTGTATCAAAATTAGTTTTCTTCACTTCTACACCAGAAACTTTAAATTTAAAATTCCCAATAAAACTCAGACCATTTACTTTCTAATCTTTTCAGACATTGTGTTAGTAATACTTTTAATTAAGAATGTAGTTTGAAAATATGATGATACCAAGAGTAGTTGTTGTAAATGCTTTTAAATTGTAATTGTTTTTTTCTTTTTGTAATTTGATGCTACCACATCAATGGCAGACATCACACATTAACTAATCTTCAACGCCATTTAATGGACATAAGTGTCCATAACATAAGCCATGCTCAACAGTTCCAGAACATACCGATATACAAACGCTAGACAAAACTAGACAACCCAGCAGTGCTGTCTAAGTGTTCCAAACTATTGATTTTTGTTTAAATAACTTTTAAGAAACAGTCATAAGGATAATGGCCAGATAATACTAATAGCGAGTAAGGTATTGTCCTGAATAAGAAATATAATAAAACTTGAGAATTTACCTTTACTGTTTAGTCGAATCAGGGACAGTGCAATTATAAAATTCGCTGCTATATTTACTTTGTAATCTGCAAAAATAATTTAAAAAATTTAAACACTCTACACTTCAGATTACAAAGGGACACTAATTTAATAATCAACGTAGAACTATTGGGTATTTAAATTGTTGGTTGTCTATCTATTAGTTTACATATGAGAGTTTGTATAAAACATGCAGACATATGGCAGACACTAAGGAGACATTACTAAGGTTTCAAGCAGCTTAAATGTGGTTAAAACATTATACTTAAACAAGCTTTAAACTATCACACAATTACAAACAAGCCAACGAACAAATACCAAAATAAACACGAGCAATTGCAGCCAACCAGACATGCATGGAGGGACGGACGGACGGACAGAAAGACAGTTAAATGGGCAAACAACTACACACACTAAAACTAAATCTAAAACACCAGTGCTTCCCAACGTGTAATAATTTTGAAAATTGTGGGCGGCAATATAAAATTCTAAGAAGATACTTATAAAAAAATGTTTTAAATAAAAATCGAATTTAATAAAAATTATTACACTGGTGCATCTTCCTATAAAAGCACTTAATTTTTTTCTGTATTTTTGTTATATCTTTGTTCTTCTCATCCAAAAGCAAAATTTAACTTTTTTAATGAGAGACAACTTAACGGTACTTTTTGAAAGTAAACAAGTTTTTTTTCTTATTCTTAATGTTTGCCTTAATTATGCGATCAAATGTTCTTGGTGCTATTTTAAGTGGAAGATTCGTATAAACGCAGACGTGAAATTTGTTTTTAAAAAAGTTACCAAAAATAAAATATTATCAATTTTAGTTTTTTTTCAACCAAAGGTACGTTTTTAATAGTAACATCTCAATTTACTGCAACTTTTTCTATTTGAATCAATAAATTTCATCACTTTTAAAGATGCCCAAGGGAACATTTTTGTCCGATCAAGAAAAGATTCGAATTAAATTTTTTCACGACCAAGGATGTTCCAATAGAGAAATTGGACGTAAAATCGATCGTTCGGAAAGTGTGGTGCGAAATTTCTTGAAGAAAGGTCAAAATTATGGAGTTCGCAAACCTACAAAGGGAAATACAAAACTAACAAGAAGACAACTTAATCTAATAAAACAAGAAGCAACACGCAACAAATTGATTTCCACACAAATAAAGAATAAATTGAATCTTTCAGTGACTTCCAAACACGTTGGAAAAAGCCGAAATGTAAACCATTGCTAAAAAGGCAACATAAAGAAAATCGTCTAAAATTCGCAAGAAAATATATGAAATGGACAGATGAGTTGAAAAAAGTAATTTTCTCTGACGAAAAAAAATTTAATTTAGACGGTCCTGACTCATACTCATGCTATTGGCACGATTTGAGATCAAACGATGTTCGGATGTCAAAATGTAATTTCGGTGGTGGCAGTGTTATGGTTTGGGTAGCGTTTTCTGCAGTTGGCAAGTCGAAAATATGTTTTGTTCTGACAAAAATGAATAGTGCGATTTATAACGAACTGTTGGAAGATGCTCTTCTCTCATTTATATTCCAACAAGATAATGCTGCAATCCATGTTTCTAAGCAATCGAAATCATGGTTTAATGATTTAGTATTACTCTGTTGGACTGGCCGGCTTGTAGTCCGGACTTAAACCCGATGGAGAACTTGTGGGGATACATGACCCGTAAAGTTTATGCAAATAATGCCCAGAATGAAAGCATAATACTGTGACAGATCTGAAACCAAGAATTAGACAAGTCTGGGAGGAAATTGATTCCAATCTGCTTAAAAGTTATGGCTTCAGAGATTTCAGAAGTGCATAGCTTATATCCAGAATTTATTTCATATCTGAGTTATATTATTACAGAAATTTAACATATTGATTTTTTGGGAAACATCAAGTTCTATGAAAAGTAGATACAATTTGAAATTGTGATCGAACTAGTCCTAATAGAGTAGAAACGGTCATCGATTTTAATCAGAAAATTTAAAAAAAATTTAAAAGTTTGAAGAAAATTGCTTGAACTAGTGCTAATGGGGTTAGTATAATAAATTAGTTATCGATACTAATCAGAAAATTAAAAAAAAACAAGTAAGAGTGTTATATTCGGCATTCCCGAATCTTGTATACCCACCATCAACATGTACAGTGAGCACACAAAAAATATTTGATTTTTTTAAGATAATGAAAATCCTAAAATTTGTTCATCGATTAAAATTTTAATGTTTCGGTTTGTTGGAGATTGAGTTGAATAATACATTCGGTTGTGAAAAAAAAGATTTAAGTCGGACTATAATAATTTTCATGATCCTAAAAAAATCAAAAAATTCGCAGGTGTTTACTCACTTTTGAGACTGTGTGTAGTTTTGGCCTTCTATGGGGACTTGAATCTGTGATTAAAACTTTAAATTACTTATGTCGAGATTTGGAGAAATCATCCATCGACATTGCTCATTTTAAATACCAAACAAACCTTATCAACAGACAGTATTTTTGGAAAATTACAGCCAACCTTTCGTTTGAGACCTATAGTGTTTTCGACAGTCAGATGGACGGACGTAGCTAGATCGTCTTAGAAAATTGTGAGGACCCTGAATATATAAGTAATGTGGGTCTTTGATAAATATTTTGTGGGATGCGTATAGTGCATTTGTGCTGATGTTTGTAACGTCCATAAATGTTAGTCTAACAACCACCGGAATCTCAATGTCCGTCCGTCCGTCCATCCATCTGACAAGCTGCATAGATGGCTGTCCATGTAGTTATTAACGATTTGTTAATATTTATTTTACCTGCTGTACTTACTGTGTAGAATTTAGTTCATTTGTTTTACTTTTCCATTTTCCTTTCTTCCCAGCCACAAGAAAATAGCAACCAAAATTAAAGAACAACATTATTTTACAAATAAAATCATTAATGGTTTTTTTTGACTATTTAAAATTGTAATTACTTTCAACACTGCCACTAAAAATGCCATACTATTCAGCATTTCATTACTCCTGGTCTTGTTGTGTTCTTCCATTTCAAATCACGCACCATTTGAAATGTGGCTTGTATAGTTGGATTGTGCAAAATGTAATCAAAAAAAATGCTTTTTATTTTATGTACAATTTTGGGTGTTTTTTTTTTTTGATTTTTATTATTTAACCAGTGAAAATATAAAAAGTAAAAAGAAACTGGAAACAAAACGCAATCAGCATTCATTCGTTTATACATTTTACTCATTTTTACATTTTTGGTTTGAGTTCTTTTTTTTGCCACTCTTGTTTTATTATACCCTTCAGCTTCGTGAGAAGGGTATATATAAGTTTGTCATTCCGTTTGTAATTTCTACATTTTTCATTTCCGACCCTATAAAGTATATATATTCTGGATCCTTATAGATAGCGGAGTCGATTAAGCCATGTCCGTCTGTCTGTCTGTCTGTCTGTCTGTCTGTCTGTCTGTCTGTCTGTCTGTCTGTCTGTCTGTCTGTCTGTCCGTCTGTCTGTCTGTCTGTCTGTCTGTTGAAATCAGTTTTCTGAAGACCCCAGATATCTTCGGGATCCAAATCTTCAATAATTCGGTCAGACATGCTTTCGAGAATTTTGCTATTTAAAATCAGCAAAATCGGTCCACAAATGGCTGAGATATGAGGAAAAAACCAAGACAACCTCTATTTTTGACCTATTTTTTACCTATATCTGGATTACTAAGACATTAATATAGACAATATGGATATCTAATGATAGATATTTCAAAGACATTTGCAACGACGTATATAAGACCATAGTAAGTTGGACCTACAATGGGTCAAAATCGGGAAAAAAAATTTTGAACCCGAATTTTTTTTAAAAAAAAAAAAAATTGAAAAAACAAAAAAAAATTTTAAAATTAAAAAAAAAAAAAATTTTAAATTTAAAAAAAAAAAAATTTTTAAAATTTAAAAAAAAAAATTTAAATTTAAAAAAAAAAATAATTAAATTTAAAATAACAATCGAAAATTTTTTTTTTTCAAAAAATTCAAAAAACAACTGGAAAAAAATTAAATTTTGTTTACCTAAAAATATTTAAAATTTTGAAGTATAATTTGGTGAAGGGTATATAAGATTCGGCACAGCCGAATATAGCACTCTTACTTGTTTTTTTTATTAATTTATTAAAAGGCCAGCTTTAAAATTTTCATTACCAAATTAATTTGTCACATTTTTTTCTAACTTTTTCGGGTGATATTTTTAGTTTATTATTTTTTGCTGCAAATGGCATAATAAATTAATTTGTGGCGGTCAGGCCAATGGCAAATAAGTATAAGCAATATTTACATAATTAAGGAGGACAATAATTTTTTATATTTGTGTTTATTTTGTTTGTTGTAGTACTTGGCAATGTGTAGAACAATTTACAACAGCTTCATAAAATTGACATTGAATGGCGTTAATATTTTGCAAAAACATTGAAAGAAATTAATTTAGGGCTTTAAGATACAATTATTGCTTCGATTTGTATGGCTGAAATGATTATACGAAGAAGTCGTCTATAAACTCTAGATGTGAAGTGCATTTTAATCTTTAGATCTGATAATTTTATTTCTGGTATTTAACTAATAGCAATTTGGTTCAGAAGTTTCCACCTCCTGCTCAGAAAGGTTGGAGTTCTTGCGTACTTGCAATGGAAAAAAATGCTTTGCTGTCAAAATGGCAGTGGTTTTAGAGATGACAATGTGCTACATTGTAGCTGCAATTAAAAAACCATGTGGGAAGAAATTGGATTTTAGAGCCCAACAATTATTCTCTAACAACCATATGACATACATAGTATGTATATATTTTATTTCAATAAACACCTCACTATGAATACGCAGAACCGTATGTATTGGAATTCCTGCTCAGTTATTCCTGTTAACTTGCCTATTGTTTTTGATGTTGACAAATTTAGCTCATATATCATGATTAAGTCAGCTAGAGGTGTAGTTAAAATTGTTTGTAAAAAGCTATTCCTTAGAGTATAATATATGTTCGCATATTTTTAAAGTAAATATTTAGAGGTAAGACCATTTTTTCGTGTGTTTTATTTTCATTATTTCCATGGAATGCTGCTGCTATTATTCACTGTTTGTGCATTGTGCTAGCCATTTTTGTTGAATGTTCAAAATAAACATAAATTATGTTGCGGTTAAAATGTTAAATATTTCAACGCATATTTTTTGTGTGCTATTTTTATTAACTGACACCTCTACCCTGCCATTGCTAGCACTACTTTTCTATATGTGCTATTCAATCAATTTGTATACAATCTGCTTTTTTGTATTATTTATGGCAATTTGTTTAATATTTGTGGTTAAAAATTGTATTATTATAAACATAGTAAAATAAATACCAATAATAGAAATTGAAATAAATAACAATATTTTCATACATTTTCATTTAATAAATTTAGCAAATAAATTATTTTTAATTCCTTTTTTTCTCAATTTTCTAACAAAAAGTAAATAAATTTTATAGTTTGCATATAAATATCTGTACTTCTATATATTTATTAGGGTGGCAATCATTTCATGCTTCAGATTTTTATTTTATTATTAAAAGATCTTCATAACGGTTCTCCAATTCTTCTAATTATAATATAGGGTAGAAGGGGGATCATTCGCCATAGGGGCACATCTGCCAACACCGAATAACTGAAAAAGTTATGTATTCTTTTATCGATTATTTATCATCCTGAAAATTTGAAAGTTTTATTTTACATATGATGTGAGCCAGACGCGATTAATTGTTTTTCAACAAGGTGTGAAAATATTTCAGGGTGCGAATTTTTTGTGCTAAGTTCTTTAGTTTTTGTGATACAAAAAAGATATTGGTTGGCGATAGAATGTCAATAGTAGTGAACAATAAGTGACAATAATTTTTTCGGTCATTAATTTGAAGTATGAAATAAATTTATATTAAATCTCAAAACACCCCCTGGGGCACACACGCCAGATACAAGGAATCCCTGTGATCAGTCACAATTTGTTTAAATTTTGTTTTGCTAAGTTATGTGAAATAAACAATAAATATCTAGTTTATTATACTTTATTTACGTATTTATATAATCGTATTTATAAAATACGATTATATTTTTTGATTTTTTTGTCTTATTTTACAAATGACATATCTGCCCCAACCCTACGGAATATTTAGCCCATGGGTGGGGTGGTTTCGCCGTTTCTGGTCAGTCTAGAAATGTTAAAAAAATATGTATATTAAGATTAGATAGTCAAGATTGAAATTATCAAAATTAAAGCCAACATATCTAAGTATCCGAAACAAGAAAAAAATTAGTAATATGTATTGTGGTTTTAATTTGAGTACGCCTCAAAAAACAGTAGCGTATGGTCCCCCTTCTAGCCTACTAATAAATAAGAAATTCTGTACAAAATTTATATAAAAATTTAAATAGTTTATTTGAGTGTTAATACCCTTCACCATGAAGTCAAAAAAGTTTTTCAAAAAAAAATTAAAAAAAAAAAAAATTTATTTTTTTTTTCGAAAGATTAAAGAAATGTCTATCTAAACTATTTGGGGCACATTTTGCTAAGAAAAATAAGTACCACGGATGAGAAAAAACACCTCTTTGGCCAAAATGTCAAATTTTTACCTCCTCTAACCCAAAGAGTTCTCCATCGATCTTGTTGAAAAATTGTGTCCGTATTACTATACAATATAACTAACCTGATTGTAAATTTCATGTTGATCGACAGACATCGATTTCAAAAGCTGGTTCACTTGACATGAAATCTCCCATATATATCTACAATAGTCCCGCTATTTAAATTCGGGAAAATCGGAACACAAATAGCTGAGATATAAGCAAAAAAATTACATATACCTTGATTTTTGACCTATTTTTTATCTATACCTGGATTACTAAGTCATTACCATAAACAATAGGATAGAGGTAGACGCCATAGTAATTCGAACTGAGAATGATCAAATTAAAGATTTTCTTTTTTCAGAAAAAAACTTTTTTTTCCATAAAATTTTGTGTTAACTATATTTTTTTTACACGCGTCCTTAAATAAATACCATATATACTTTTTGCCATTTCTAATTTTTAAATACCGAAATTCCTAAATCGGGAAATTTTGTTTCCAAAAACTGAGTTTTTTTTTTAAAAGTACCCACTATTCTACACGCAGAGAAAAAATATAGTTGGGCATGGTTACTGTAACAATTTCAATATTGTTACAAGTTTTTTAACCATATTATGGTCACAGTAACCATTTACAGTAAACAAATATATGTTTGTGACAACCATTCATATGATGAAGGACTTATCATATTATGTAGCTCTCGGCTTAAGGTTTATCATAATCTGAGAACAACATATTATGATAAAATTATTCATAATAAATATGGTTGCCACAAACATATATTTGTTTACTGTAACCATATATATGGTTGATACAATCATGTGAATCATAAATTAACCATATTATGGTTACCACAATCATGTAAATAGTTACTGTGACAATAATATTGTTAAAAATCTTGTAACACTATTTAAATGGTTACAGTAACCATGCCCAATTATATTTTTTCTCTGCGTGTACATGTGATAGTATGTCCTTTCCGCGTCGTATATAAATAATATGTAGTCATGAAGAAAATGTTTGTATACAAAAGAAAACATTTAGGGACTTTCTTGGGAAAAAACGTAAAAAATACGGTCCTTTACATGTTTCAACTTTGAATGATAACCTTGATATGTGAGTCTTTGTTTTGTAGGTCTTCTATGAGAAAAGAAATATTCAGAAACAAAATGTTTGCAAAATATGATACTGGTTAATATTGACCGATTTGGCTTAAATTTCAAATGGGTTTTTAAACTAATGTTCCGTTTCGAAAATAGTGGACGAAATAGTAAAGAAGGACATAAACTTTCAGAACATTAAATTTGTTACCACCCTGTTAAAATACCTAGTAACTTGTAGATATATGTACAGACTTTAATAAATTTTACTTTGTTATAGGGTAAATTTGTTAATTTTTGCTAAGTTTTTTCTTAAACTTTAAAAAGTATTCAAGATATTCTTTTTTCATTCACTTTATTCTTTTTTTTCTAAAATATATTTTATTTTATTGCATTTATTTTATATAATAAATGTATTATATACATACATTTTTAATGTAATTAAAGTTTAAAATAGTTAACTTACAAATTATATTAAATGAAGTCATCCGTATGAATGAAATTTGCCCATAAAAAAATAAAGTGCTCTACATTTTTGAAAGTAGCGATATTATATATGTACTGCCATTTGTAACATCTAGAACTAAAACAAGTAAGAAAGTATGGTCGGTCGAGCCCGACCATATAATACCCTACAGTAAGTAAAAGAGAAAAATTTGTTTCTTTTAAAATTTCAATAATTTATATTTTTGAGTGATTTTCGGAAGTGGGCCTTATATGGGGGCTATGACCAATTATGGACCGATCACCATGAAATTAGGTCGTGTGATTTATGTCTATATGAAAGTTTATTGTGTTGAATTTTGTGAGTATACTAAAATTTTTAAGCGATTTATGCACGTTAAAGTGATTTTCGGAAGAGGGTCTATATTGGAGCTATGACTAATTATGGACCGATCGAAACAAAATTTGGTGAAATGAATTTTGTATACATAAAACTTATTTGGAGCGGAATTTGTGGAAATACATATATAAATTAAATATTTATGACCGATAAAGTTCCATCTCGGAAGGACATTTGTATGGGGGCCAGGTGAAATAATGGACCGAGCCAGTTTCAATAGGCTTGGTGCTTGGGCCAAAAAAATAATATGTATCAAATTTGATCGAAATATCTTCAATATTGCGACCTGTACTCTGCGCACAAAGTTTGCATGGACAGCCAGCCAGATGGACGGGCATATTTAATGGAACTATTTCTTCACAATAGATTGATTTCTTTTAGTTCTTCTAAAAATGGGTGTCTAGGATGCAGCGCAAAGGAATAAGTGATCAATTGTAATAAAAATCAAAATCTATGAACACTGCTACATGTTCAATATATATTGACCGCGATCCAGTATCGCGGCATTTATTGAACCGATCATTTATTCCCTAATACTACTGATTTTTTCCATAATAGTTTCCAAAAAAAAGTGTTAAATTTTTAGTAAGTCCTTACAGCGGAAAGTAGCTTTGTTATCTGTTTATTTATTATTTAGTAACTAATAGTTTTGCTTTTTTATTATTTAATTCTGTGCAAATAATATTTTATATAAATAACAATATTATAGTCAATTAAATCTTAAATGTGTAAATATGTTGCTGTTATTTTATTTGCTTTTTATTATATTATTTGCATTAAAACTGACAACAGTATAAATATGCTTAATATTTATTTTAAAATAACATAATTTATGTGATTTGAGAAAAATCGTTTACTAATATTATTTATTTTATTTAATTTGTATTAAATGGATCATTTATAAACCAGGGATTACATGTCAAAATGGTTGAAATATAAAATGATGATTATAAATAAAAAATAATGTTAAATAGTTTTTAAAATAGAAATAACTGAATGTACATAATAATATAGATTTTTAAGTATTTCCATTTACTTTAAATGTCCACTGAAGCGTATGATTATTGTGAATTAAAACTGTGTGTAACCACATGACGTATGAGTATTATTTAATTTTTGGAAAACAAGTATACGTATGAAATATCATACAAATAAAATTTAATATTTTTTTTAAATTTAGAGATTAGACATAAAATTACCGTAGACGTTACAGATTATTACGGCGAATTAAGTGTTGTGGTGAAATTATGTCCCAAAGATTTGGAAGGCATGGTTTGGTTTTCCGTTTGTTTTAACAAGAGAAATATCAAGTAAGTTTCTTTTATAGTTATAAAAGCAAACATTATGTGTGTAAAAAAAATTTTTTTATTTGTTTTAATTTTATAAATTTAAAATCTTAGTGAAAACAAACATGAACATTTTTTCACTTACCTACATAATTTCAAAAAATATTTGATTGTATCAGCAATGAATTTATTGTTGTCAGCTTTTTCTAAGGATGTCTTTTTATTATATTTTTCTAAATATTATACATATTTATTTTCTCTAAAACCTTGTCTTTTGTTTGATTATTGTGTTATATTTAAGATTTAAACACTATGGGTGGCACAATTGAGCCATGTCTTAAAAATCTTACAGGAAACATAAGAACAATAACAAATACATTCATATTATAACATTTATTATAATGGTTATTGTTATAATTCGCTATAAAACCAATAGAATTATTGTCAGCCTCCCTCCTGTATTTAGGCTTGTCGTCATAAATACAATATTTTTTCATACATACGCTTCGTCCTGGTTTTTACAAATTGTTTATTTTTGTATTTTTTTTATAACAAATCATTGCCTAACGTGCAACTTGTGTCCCAATTTGTTGTAATAAAAGCCAATATGTTGTTTTGTGGTTGGAAAATAAATGTTTTTGTTTTGTTTGTATGTTTAAATACAATGGCAGGATCATATTTCAAGTGGTTGCTGTTCGAATGATTGTTTTATATTTATTTATAAAATCCCTGGCATTTGTTTTAAGTGTGTGTCTAACTTGTATGTCATTATGTTGAAACCAAAGTGAGTGTTAGCATGCCACTGCGATTATGACTATTTAAACGGTTTTGTAGTCAAAATGTTTGGGTAACTATGGTTTTGGTAATAAAAACTAGAGCAAAGAGAATAAGTTTTCACATATTAGAAAAACAAACAGCATAAATAAATCAGTTTACAAACAGCGGTAAAATTGTAGATGGTCTGGGAAAATTACAATTCAAATTGCAAACAAGTAGCTGAGCTATATTACGCATTGCCGAATCTTATATAACCTTCATCAAAGTATAACGATTAACGATTTAACGATTAGTCTCAATTTTTGAAAAAAAAATATTTTTGGTGAAACTTTTTTTTTTTTGTTTCCGATTTCAATCCATTGTCGTTCCGAATTTCTCAATGGAAATAATAACAAAACAACCAATTTTATACTTTTAAATACCATATAAATATTTATAAGTTCTTATTTAGTGTAGCATACTTTTCGGTTTGCTATTTTGTAATGGCGTGACATATCATTTCTTGCTAGATAATTTTGCTATTTTGAGCTTTGTTTTAGTCAAGTGAAAGTATAGTTTTACTAGAATTCATAAATCTCACCCTAATTTTTAAAGCAGTTAGAACATATTATTAACAAGCAGAATGTTTGAAATTCATAAAAAATTACGAAAAAATCACCTTCATTTTTAACAATTTCCTTTACTGATATAAATAAAGATTCTCATGATATTACAAACATATGACAAACTGGTTAAAGGAAACCCAGTATTTGTAATCACGCTCAAATGTTTGCATTTTGTTTTATCTTGTTTAATGTAGGGGAATATATACCAAGTATCCCAGCAGTTAAACAAGCAGTCAATCTATACCTTATATACGGTAATTGCAACTAATTTCTGAACACTTGGCTTCCTCCAATTTATATATTTTGTGTCATTTGTCATATATGTGCTCTTTGCAGTGCAAAGAAAAATCAACTGGTTACTTTATACATTCTAGGTAATCCAGCGTGAAGTCAATTGTCGCTTAAGTGACTTTAAGTAATCTAGAGTATAGTCACTTTAAACGTTTATTTTTTACTGCACTTTTATGTGATACGTACAAACTGGTTTTATACAAATTGTGTTAATATAATTCTCATACAGTTTATTTTCTTTTTGCTTAAGTATTCTTACATCTTAGGTAGTCTAGCATGAAGTCAATTGTCACTTTAGTATCTCTAAGTGATCTATAGTGTAGTCACTGTACTAAGAGACTAGTTATTTTAATCACCAGAAGTAAAATATTGGAGAGCAGTCGGATGAAGGTTTGTTTACAAGCAGTTGGTTATTTTACTGTCTAGGAGATGTCTTTTTAATTGAGTAAGCAGTTAGGTAGCTAGTAAGGTAACTGACTCTATGTAACCGATATTTGAAACCAATGCGTAGACTACTTGGGATTAGCTATTAGACAGTCTAAATAGGATAATGTAACTAGTGGTCACCCTAAATGATAGGTGAAAGCACTAGTTCGGGACAGTCTTCAAGAACTGCTGGGATAATAAATTTATATAAGTATAAAGGAGTGTGTGTATTTTATCCTTTGCTCCACCTATCAGTGTTTAAAAAAAATTCATGTTTGTTTTGAAATTCAATGAAAATAGTCCTCGTATAAATATCAGTAAAAGTAGGATGATAATTTGATGGAAGTATGGATGATTGAACAAATGATTGCATAGGTTGTATGGTTGGCTTCTTGCACGGCTGATTCTTTAAGCAAATATAGATAGACTGACCATACAACTACTTTAAAAGACAGAGCTGCAGACAGACTATCTTAACCAGACACATAGCGATATTATATTTACTTAAATGTAAACGTGTGAAAATAATTTTCTCAATGATTAAACAGAGCATATGTTAAAAATTTATGAAACGAAGTACGAATTTATTTAATAATTTAACATATTGTTTAACACAACGTAAAATTAATTGAACAGAACTTAATATTTTTTACAAAAATAACCCAAATATGCATTTTTACTTACAAATCTCAGCCAAAACATTTTTTAATCTATATATATAAAAATGAAATGGTCCATGTATGTAATGGCATCACGTGAGAACGGCTGGAGCGATTTGGCAGATTTTTTTTATTCGATTCTAAATTTATAGGACATGGTTTGTAAAGAAAAAAATTCACAAATTCCGGGTAAAACTCGGAAATTATTTTTTTTTGTTTTTTGTGTAATAAAAAAGCTCCCTAAAGTATGCAGTACAAATTTAGATATTTTATTTGCAAATAAATAAGAACAGACTAGTGTGTGTGGGTTGGAGAAACTTGAAGAACTAACATTAGTAAATGCTACCGGGCGAAGCCGGGGCGATCAACTAGTGTAATATAAATACAAAATATTAAACTTTCAAACAAAAAAAATTTATTTTTTTTAATGGAAAAAATATGACTTTCTACTATAAACAGTTGCACAGTGGGTCATAATAAAGTTGTATTGGAAATAATTCTATAATTTTCTAACTCGCTGATCCAATTAACATACAATTCCACATAAGCTTAGAGTAGGGGTACTTGACTTTAAGTTTTGATGAGGAACGCGACACCTTTGAACAATCTTAACAATTAGTATCTTAACAATTTCAATTTTTCGATAGCATTTTTGAAGCACTATGTTAAGTGCAAACGGTAGGTTTTGTCATTTTGTAGTTTCCAATAAATTAGCAATAAACATGGTTAAAAACGCGACATATAACAGAACTCGTTTTCTTCTGAATCTAGAAAAATGAAAAAAAAATATAGTTCTTTAAGAATTATAAAGTGAATTAAAAAACATATTTAATAACATTTATTCGTAACTAATAAACATTTTATTTATTATTAATATTAACTGTTACTTAATTAATAAAAAGAATATCCTGAACAACATCTAAATAAACTGGGAAATAAAGTATTGTCCTTCGTTAATTTACTCATCATTAAGCAATCAGTATTTACCTTTGGTATTTATTAACTTAAATATCAACCATAAAATAATGACTGATAATTACAAATAAATTGATTTAAATTATTACAATTGACTGACTGTCCATCATTGATAATGAAAAAAAAACAAGAATTGATAAAACAATTGACACATACAAATTAAATAGACTATTACTAAACAAGTTAAGTGCATTAAAATACGTAATTAAAAGTAAACTATGTGATATATAGACAACACAATTTATGAATCATAAGTGATTTTTTTTCAAATGTGTTATTACGCAATTAAAATGAACTTGAGTTACAATAATGAATTTACTTTCCTAGAAAAGTTTTGATAAAATTTTAATAGACAAAATTAGAGAGTTAGGTTCTTATTTTAATGTAATAAATATGTATGTATAAAGACATTTTTATGTAAATAGTGTGAATATATAAACAGCCATATACATATTTATATATGTAAAAAAAATTGATGACGTTTATTGTCACGCTACTTTATTTATTATTAATAAGTAATTTATGTTAGAGAATCTGTGGAAAATACCCAGCAGTTATTGGTGACTGTCCCGAACTAGTGATCACTTAGGGTACCAAGTAGTTACCTAAATAGTTATTTTAACCCGTGAATATCCCAATCAGGAAGTCAGTTGACCCTTTTTGATTACAATGAGACTGTCTTGAATTCACATACAGGTTATATGGAGTCAGTTACCTTACTAGCTACTAAACAGGTTACTTGATCAGCTACATAACTTGTTATTTTCAAAGGTACAAGTAAAATAACTACATTCTATAAATGTTTAAAGTATCCACACTTAGGACCTAGAGTCTAGGTTAATGTTAATCTCAAATATTTTAAATCTATGGAGAGATTTTTTTAAAATACTTGTTTAAGTAAAATTTTAAATTTTGTTAGACGTTTCTCTACATAATTAATGATAACTACAAAAGGATCAGTCCGATATTATTAAAGTAAACTTAGAAAAATTGAAATTTACATAACCTTTAATCAATTTATATAATTGGTTCAGTAGTTTCGGAGTCATAATAACAAATTGAAACAAAATATATATTTTTTGTGTGAAAATAGTTTATTTTTTTGTTTTAAAAAAATCATGAAAAATCGAAAACTGCAAAAACTTTTCAGATTTATTGCTTTATCTTAAATCCACTTATAATAGAACAAAATGAGATATCGAACATAAAAATCGATTGATTCTTTTCGAATTAATTCACAAATAAGTGAGTTCGCTCATTTTCACAAAATTTTAGTTTTTTGTTTGATACACATAAAATTGAAATTAAACTAACATAAATGTTAGTTTAAATATATATATACTTAAGAAAATAAACTGTATGGGAATTATATCAACACAATTTGTATAAAACCAGTTTGTAAGAATTACTTACACTCTAGATTACTGAGGGACACTTAAGTGACAATTGACTTCAGGCCAGATTATCTGAGATCTATAAAGTACTTTTTTAGAATTCAACTCCCTGATCTACAAAGAGCACATACGTGTTAAGTCATCCAAAATATATAAATTGGAGTCAGTAAAGTTATCAGAAATTAGTTATAATTACTGTCTATAAGGGATACATTGACTACTTGCTTAACCACCTAATGCCCAAGCATACCCAACGCACTCATCGAAAAAATGCCAATAAATGCAAATGTATCCGATTTTGCATTTCAAAAACTCATGTAACAGTTGCTAAAAAACGCACTTAAATTATTTTAAAAAGATTTCAAAGTTTTTGAAATGAAATATCAGTAATATTTGCATTTATTGGCATTTTGCGATGAGTGCCTTGAGGCATGCTTAAGCCTTAGGAGGTTTCACTGATGGGTACTTAAAAAGATACCCTCAGCTCTTCCTTGTAAGTAAGTTTGTAGGTTTGATGATGTTGGTTGTTTGTTAATCATTGATGTAACTGTAGAAATTGTTATAATTTATTACATTCAACTTTCAATTTGTTTTTATATTTTTTCGATTGCTTATATACGCTGAAGTATGTTGCGTGTCAATAAGATACGTTTATTTTATTTAAATATTTTTTATCTCTTTGTTTTTAACACGCAAGCATTTATGGTAATAGAAAAGGAAACGTAATAGTTTAAATTGTTTGTATTTTCTATTAAATGAATACGATTGCGACTTAGGGAAGTAGTAACAAAGTTTCTGTACTGTGCTTGTGAAAACAATAGCTTATTCGATTAATTTTGTATAAACTAATATTTTAAGGTATTTTCTTATTATTGACATTTAAATATGTTATTGATTTTTTTGTAGGTTTTAGTTCGATAATCAAATTGTTTTATTAATGAGTTGTTGGCAAAGAATATGGGTAATAGGTTATCATAATAAGTATATTTGTAATGAAAATAAATTTAAGATATGCTCGCACTTCCTACAAAATAAACAAAAAATCCTATTCTGTTTTTGGGAATTTTACCCACAAAGTGCACATTTGGTCTGAGGCTACTAAAGAATAAAATGGCCCAGCAAAAACTTACATTGAAAAGTAATGAGTTAAAAAGCTAATACAACTACTCTTCACCACTTATACATTGTCATTTTTACACATTATTTTAAAACGGTGATGTCATTGGAGGCAAGTACTTACCACCTTCGCTTACAAGTATTGAGCTAAATAAGTCATTACCACATTCGATTATAAATAATATGTATAACATACAAAATATTATTTTTCATCTCATTCATACCACATGTGCATATTTTATGAAGCCAAATTGATGGCTATGTTATTAGATTTTAATCAATAACAATTTAATCAATAAAACGTTAAAAGCGTTTTATTATGAAAAAATTCTGAATTTCGAAGATCAGCTCATAAACAAGTACTTATGTATCAGATTATATGTCAGCTATTACTAAACTACTTATATGTAATGCAGGTGGTATGAAGTAGTCATTGAAAAGTAAGCTGTTCAGTAATTGCAAGTCATTACCAAGTTTTTGCTGGGGGGTTATTGGGATTACTTCGTTTGGGAATGCCAGCTTGAGATTGTATAACACTTATAATAGATTCGAAATTTCGATAAAAAAAATAGATGCAATTTCGAATAGCCTTTTAAATATTTTATTCGTTTTCTATTGGTTGAGATTCATTTTATATAAAAACGATATAAGTTCCTTAAGATTTGTTTTAAGTTGTTTGTCTTCAAATCCTTAATAACACGGTGCTACGATGGAGAAAAACTTGGAAAACGACCTAGCGTGGGTTACAGGTCTTGCTGAGTGCATTATGATGATTTTGATATGAAAGCTTACAAAAATGTATATCAATGTATAAAGAATTTAGTTCTTAACAAGACATGGTTTTAATTTTTCAAATCGGATGAAAACTATAAAAGTTATTCAACTTTTCATTAATACATTTTTTATTATTTTCTCCCCCAGCGCATATGAATAAAAAAAAACAAAAAATTATACAACAAATAATATTTGTAAAATTTTAATTTACAAGTTAAATTTTTTGAACATTTTTCGAAAAAATTTAATAACATTTGCAAATATAAACCGATTTTAATGAGTAATGTCACGTTTTTGTGTAAATAAAATTGTCTATAAAAGGCTGTGCAAAAAAAAATTTGGTTTTCATAGAAAAAATTTAAAATAACTTTGTTGATTTGAAAAATTACGAAAAAAAAAAAAAAAAAATTAAACTTTTTATAAACACTTAAACAATTTCTTGAAATATATATTTCATGCCTATATAAAAGGAAAGCATAAATCTTTGTCTGTCCGTAGTTGTTTAAAATTTTGAAATCGGTCTAAAAATGTGTGAGTTAGAGGTACTAAAGTACTACGACAAACCCTAAAACAGTTTTTTCAAAATAACTCAAAATTTTGAGGGTGTTTCAAAATCTTTGAAAACGGTTCTAGTATGTCCTCACCTAGGCCTATAACTCCCATTAGGTCTCTTTTCAAATTCTGACAAAAAGTGTCATTTTGTAGCAGAGTGTAATTTAATAATATTTTTCTTTAACAACAAATATTTTAAATTGAAGCTCATTTGGTATTAAAATTAAAATTGCAAATTTCTTTTTCCAAAAATTTTAGCTTATTGTCTCAAAATGGCGAACAAAACATAAGTCGCAAATATATTTCTAGAAAATATAAGAGACAACTGTGAACAATCCTGCATCTTGACTATCTTATACAAATACTCCTACATATGAATATATCTTTTTTAACCACCTGTGCTTTAATGTCTGAGTTTAGGTATTTTCCACTGTCATTCTTCAAATTTGTGTATATTTACATGAATTTCTATATTCATATTTGCAGAGTATGTGAGTATATTTAGCTTCCAATAAAGAATACAATGAACTCAATAAATAAAAAAAACAACAAAAAAACTCAGCAAAAATTGTTCTAGCTTACAAAAAATAAAAAATACTGTAGACATACACTCAAATAAAGACTAACTACACACACTTGCAAATATAATACCTGAGTATAAAGTAATTGAAAGGTAAATACAGCTACTGGTTGTTAGAAACAACAAAATAAATCCTTAATATCTGAATATGTAGAAGAAAAAACGTATGTACTTCATGCTTAAATAAATAATATGTTTAAATACACATGGATACAAACAAAGCTGCACTGACACACATCCTTGGGTATTAAATTTATACCAACATATTCTAACAATGAGTAGGTATTTGCCATAGATGTGTTTGTTTGTAAAAATATATGCAAATGTATGTGTATTAAGTATCACTTACCTTAAAGTGTTATTTTGTATATGTAAACATCGATTTGCCAAAGGCTGCATTAATAATGCAAGAACGTTAACATTAATGTTTAGAATAGCTACAGAAAGAGATTATTTTCTGTCCATGTAGTACCTATTTGTATGTGTTTACACGTAAAGAAAAAAAACAAGGTTTTGGGGACTATAATTGAATAGCGTCATATTATGATTGGATTTTTTAGTTGCTCTCAACTTAATCATAATTTAATCCCTTTTAATCATATTATAGTTCAACGATCCAACCTATGATTCCTCCTCGAGCTGATATGATTATCATGGTTGTAGCATGATCATTGGAATATTTGTGATCATGCGGAATAAATGTTATCATGCTATGACTAAAGAAATAGCAAAATTGTTTATAGTTAATTATCATAATTTAGTTTTAGTTAGAATTTTCATAAAAATGACATCGTTCAAAATCAATCATTTTGCTGAACATATCAAGTCGTTTGAATACGTAGAACATATCATAGTTGTCGCCACCATACCATTACCATGTCTTTTCTCTGCATGTATCTGTCTCATTTCGTATGTATTTATTTTCATGTAACAAATTTAACTAGTTTAAATTAAAAAAATTCTGTTAGCAAATAGGAATACAGCTTAAGATTACAAGGGTCTAGAGCAGAAGTACATACTAGTATTGTCTGGCATTTGTATTAAATTTGCTATAACAAATACATTTGTATATAGATCCAAATACAATTTTAAAACAAATTATAATGAACAACTGGAAATCGAAAACAGAATAGTTATACCGACCATACAAATTAAAATAATTTAAAATGTTTCGCATAATGAAAACTAAAATCTGGTTTAGATATGACAATAAACATTTTTTACATGATTCCAACTTGTTTAATAATATTATGAACAGTGTAATAATTCATACAACAAATCATACAATTAACCATAGTCTGAGATCAACGTGGAAATGATTTCCACGAGTTCCAAACATATACATATATGATTACACAGTCAAGTCTATTGTAACTGTAACATAAAAATTGTTATATTATGGTTGCTGCGGTCAAATGACAGATTACAGTTATCATAATATTGTTGGATAACTTCAAACCTTAACCATGTTTTTCTGCGTGTAAGGTACTTAGTGAAACACTAATATCTCAATTTAGCCAAGTATACATTTAATCTATTATTATTTTTGCATTAAGTATAATCACTATGGCGACGTCCTTTTTATTTTTACTTATATTTTGAAACAATTTCAACTTTGAACTCTTTTCGTTTTACAACAAATTTGATATTGTTACCCCCAGTCATTATAAAAAGCTCTTATAATAAAAACAAAAATTTTATAACAACTTTTTAAAAGAAAAAAGCTTTCAAATTCATTTATTCTTGAAATCTATTGGAAAAAGCCAGAGAGGACAAGACAAAGGATATTTTCCTAGATTTTTGTTGTTATTTGCTTGTTAATAACTAGTAAACTTATAGTTTATTGACGAAAATCGTTGCTGAAATCAACAATTTCCTTTACTTTGGTTTCTGGTTTTAATATTTTTTTAATAATAAACTTTAGAACTTTTTGCAAAGTTTGAATGGTTTGTGTTTTATTTACTATATTTTCCATACTTGGCTATTTCTTTAATTTAGTAATTTCACTTGTTGGGAATATAAAAACAACATTGTAAACCAATTTATGTTGTTTTGTGAGCAACCAAGATAAACTCTAAAATAGGTTACATCATACTCGTACATTAACTTAGTGGAAGGCATAATGGGAACAGAAGAAGGCAGTTACAATTAAAATAAGTAAGAGAGCTATATTCGGCTGTGCCGAATTTTATATACCCTTCACCAAATTATATTTAAAAATATTTTTTTTTAAATTTTATTACTTAAAGAAAATAATTTTTTTTTAAAATTGTTTTTAAATTTTTAAAAAAAAATAGTGTTTTTTCCAAATTGTTTTTTAATTTTTTTTTAAAAAATTTTTCCAATTTTTTTTTTTTAAAAAAAAAATGTTTGGAAAAAGAATTTATGACAAAAAAAAATTTTTTTCATAAAAAAAAAACTCGGGTTAAAAATATTTTTCCCGATTTTGACCCATTGTAGGTCCAACATACTATAAATAGCCTAATATACATCGTTGCAATGGACTTTGAAATATCCATACTGTCTATATTATTGACTTAGTAATCCAGATATAGAACAAGGCCAAAAATCGAGGTTTTCCCTGTTTTTTCCTTATATCTCAGCCATTTGTGGGCCGATATTGTCGATTTTAAACAGCAACCGAGCCGGAAGAATATATATTGATATATGAATATGTAAGTTATTTGGGGGCTACGGAAAGTTGATTTCAACATACAGACGGACATTGCTATATCGACTTCGCTATCTATAACGATCTAGAATATATATACTTTGTGGGGTCGCAATTGAAAAATGTAGAAATTACAAACGTAATGACAAACTTATATATACACTTGCCACTCATGGCGAAGGGTATAAAAATATTGAAATACCTTCACCTTCGTGAGAAGGGTATATATAAGCTTGTCATTCCGTTTGTAATTTCTACATTTTTCATTTCCGTCCCTATAAAGTATATATATTCTGGATCCTTATAGATACCGGAGTCGATTAAGCTATGTCCGTCTGCCTGTTCAAATCAATTTTCTGAAGACCCCATTTATCTTCGGGATCCAAATCTTCAATAATTCTGTGAGACATGCCTTCGAGAAGTTTCCTGTTTAAAATCAGCAAAATCGGTCCACAAATGGCTGAGATATTAGGAAAAAACCAGGACAACCTCGATTTTTCACCTATATCTGGATTACTAAGTTATTAATATGGACAATATGGATATCTAATGATACATATTTCAAAGACCTTTGCAACGACGTATATAAGACCGTAGTAAGTTGGACCTACAATGGATCAAAATCGGAAGAAATATTTTTTAACCCGAATTTTTTTTAACAAAAAAAATTTAAAAAACCAAAAAATTTTTTTTTAAATTTAAAAAAAAATAAATTTAAATAAGAATTCGAAAAATTTTTTTTTACAAAAAATTAAAAAAAAAATGTTGTTTACCTAAAAATATTTAAAATATGTATTTTGAATTATAAATTAGTTAAGGGTATATAAAATTCAGCACAGCCGAATATAGCTCTCATACACGCAGAGAAAAAATATAGTTGGGCATGGTTACTGTAACCATTTCAATATTGTTACAAGTTTTTTGAAAATATTATAGTCACAGTAACCACTTACATGATTGATACAGTAAACAAATATATGTTTGTGACAACCATTCATATGATGAAGGACTTATCATATTATGGTGCTCTCGGTTTAAGTCTTATCATAATCTGAGAACAACATATTATGATAAAATTATTCATTATAAATATGGTTGCCACAAACATATATTTGTTTACTGTAACCATATATATGGTTGATACAATCATGTGAATCGTATATTAACCATATTATGGTTACAACAATCATGTAAATGATTACTGTGACTATAATATTGTTAAAAATCTTGTAACACTATTTAAATGGTTACAGTAACCATGCCCAATTATATTTTTTCTCTGCGTGTACTTGTTTTAATTTGATTTCTAAAATTATTTTTTGCTTATCCAATTTGATGATCAGATGTATTGCATAAATCATCAGTATTTCATTTCAAAGCAATCCTTTGGTAAATTCTTCATAATCTTCATTCTATTTTTGTCTACGATTTTCTTTACTAAATATAATAAAAGCATTACTTAGCTTTCGAAAATGTTTTGTTGAGTGAATTTGAATTACCCTCAAGGTATTTGAACCAGTTACCCTCGCTGAGTATCTTTTATTATCAACTACAGTTACACACAAATATTCACAAAGCCAATGGAACTATTTAAGCTTCTAGCAGATACAGCATTCTTACCTTTTGTGTAAATAAAATTTTTGTTGCTTTTGTTATTCACAAAGAACAACAAAAAACATTCAGCAGAGAAACTGTTAAAAAAAATGTTCGAAACTTTATTTTTATTTTGAGTTTTTCCTTAAAACCACTTAAGCCACTGTAACTACTGCGTGACACCTTCGGGTAGCTTAGAAATTCTGACTTCCGTATTTTATAAATATGAAAGAAAGCTAAAGATAAAAATACTTAATTCATATTTTATACTAGTTTTATTGATTTTATTTTAGTTAAATTTGCATTTAAATCGTAAAAAAATCTTAAAATCTTAATATTTTTTATTACAGTTTTCCTAGCATACGTTGCATCATCTAGCAGAAGTATAAAACTTTACTAAATGCTCATATTTTCTTTATTATTCCCTTTGGAGCAGAAACATATACTACTCTGTCTCTCTAATGTAGCTAATAGTCCGTAACCATCTGTGGAGTTGTGTAACAATCACACCTGTTCTCCCAGTTAGTTAAGTTGCTTAAAAATACTTAAAACTTTCAAAATCTTTTAAAGAAAAGAATTGCATTTAAAAGACGAGACTTACAAAAATGCAAAGTGTTTATACCTGAATGTGAAAGTGTTAGTTAGTTGTGTGGTTTATTTTAAATATAAAATTGAGAGAAAGTGTGTTTCAGACATTTTAAACATTGGTTTTGTTTAACTTTTTTTCTACACACGTTTTTCCTTTCTTTTTGCTCTGTTGTGTTTATTTTGCCGTGTTACTGGGTTCCTGGTTGCAAAACCTCAAAATGTAATTTAATGTTTGGAATAAGTTTTAACTGTAATTTAAGCTTAACTAAACCATCCATTTTAATGATAAAAGAAAATTAAATATTCTAATTAAAGCCACTTTTTTAATGCTAGAAAATAGGGTTTTACCAATTCGAAGTATTTTATTGTAATAGTTAATATTTGGCTATAAACTATAATTAATTAACTTAAACATTTTAGTCCACCAGTTACATGCAGAGAAAGACATGGTTGCGGCAAATATGCTCTATTATACGCAGTCATATATGTTTGTCGCTAACAACTGTATGATTAAAAACATTTTATTTCAATAATGCCTTTTTTCTACAATTATTTTTTTTTGGTTCATATTTGATAATTACATGACTGCCGATATGGTTGATTATATACCAAATGATTCTGAGCCATGTTTTGGGTGAAAAATTTATTTATAATTAAACTTACTCAAAAATTGGTATTATATTTACAGTCATTGCATCATCACAAACACTAAGTGCATCTGCCCACGATCATAATATGGTCATTTCAGTTAATACGTTTAAAAGTAATTATGATTGACCTGGATTCATAATATGGTTGGGCTAAAACATAATTAGATTGTTCTCAAACTTAATATGGTTGTGCTATAACCATAATATGATTGTGCTGAAATCATAATATAATTTTGCAACAACCACTAAAGATTGTGCTACATATAAAACAGCATCGTTATTATGTCGCGATATCGAGAACTAGTAACAGTCACTGCTTGACTGGACACCATGGATGTATTTGTTTTTCGAAAATCACATATTGGTGCTCTAAACCCAATATTTTGACAATTAAAGCCATCAAGGTTAAATTGCTCGAAAAATTTACGAATTTTGGCCGCCACTTCTTCTGAAAAATTGTTTATTGTTTAGCAAAACACAGCTATATTCGGCTGTGCCCAATTTTTGTTCGTCATAAAATTTTAAAAAGAAAATTTAAAATTTTTAACTAAAAAAAATATTAAACATTTTTATATTTAAGGGTATATTCATATTAAAATTTAAAATAAATATTTAAATATTTAAAAAAAAACAACAACAATTTGATAATAGGAATCAAACAATAACAAATTAAAATCCCACTTGATTTTATTTTAATGAAAAATTATTCAATTGAAATGCAAGGGGCTTTACAAATTATAATGATCTGACCAGCGGCAAGCTTTAGGTGTCAATTTACATAAAATGAGTTTTATGTTCTGATGGAAAAACTAAAACTCTTCAAATGACTTTTATTTTATGACGGAAAAAATAAAAGTCCTCAAGAGTTTTTTTTCTGACTGAAAAAAAATAAAAGTCTACAATGAGTTATCCCTTATTCAATTTTTTTTAAAATATTTTTTGATAAAAAAAGTTTGTTAATTAATTTTTTTAAAATTTTTTCATTTTTAAAATTTTTTAATAAAAATTTTTATTTTAAATTTATTAGTGAAAAAATTTTATGGTAAAAAAAAAATTTCGTGAAAAAAAAATTGGATTAGATGTCTATATTAATGATTTAGTAATCCAGATATAAATCAAATATCGAGGTTGTCTAGTTTTTTCCACATACCTCAGTCATTTGTGGGCCTATTTCCACCAAAGAATACAGAACAATACACCAGTTTTTATACCCTACACTACCATAATAGGAAGGGTATTATTCGTATGAGCTGATGTTTGTAGCAAAAATATTGATCTAATACCCACCTTAAAATATACCGATCGACTCAGAAGCTCTTTTTAAGTTGATTAAACGATGTCCGTCCGTCCGTCCGTCTGGTTGTCCATATAAATTTGTTTGTAAACAAATATTATCTTTGGCCCAAAGACGAAGCCTATTGATATTGGTAAAAAAAAACGGTGCCTATTATATCATCTATCACTCATAAAATTATCCTCTCAAAATAGGACATTATCGACCATAAATGCTTGATTTATATTGATATCTGCAAAAATTTGTCTACAAATAGGATTTATATACAAATGAAAAATTCTGAATGGATCGATTTATAATTGGCTATAGCTCCCATGTAAGACCACCCACTTCCTAAAATTACTTTAATGAGCATAAAACTCTTAAAAAATTTTAAAATATTAAAAACAGAATAACTAAATTTTTTATTTTTTCCAAAAAATTTAAATCGTGAATAAAATCGCTAGTTGATTTTCGAAATTAAAAGATGTAAAAATGTAAAGAATATGATGAAATTCTAAAGACCCAAGGTCAATTTATTTATGATGCCTGATGGAATTCTTTACATATGCAGCGGGTGCTTCAATCCTGCTGCCTTATCTCCAGCTTATTTAAAAAAGTGTTTAGAGAAGAGGCTTTGAATGAATATATGTACATACAAATGACGATGTTGAGTAGCAGCAACATGAGAGTGCAGTAGTCTGTTGCAGTTATAAGTTTTTTAGAAGGTTGCTTAAGGGCATTTAACACTAACTGCTTTTGTGGATTTACTGCAGCATATGTACTTTAGTACTGTACATATGTATGTATTTAATGTATATAAGTAGACTCTTTTTAATGTATATGTTTTACAAAAGTGGCCTACAAAGAGTGCTTTCATATGGTAAGTTTCCTATGGATACGTTTAGTGATGCAATTAATAATAAGTAGACTAAAATTAAAAAGGTTTAAATAGCTTTTTAAATTTTGTTATATTAAAGAGATGGTAAATAGAGAAGGATTTTAATTTAGCTTATATTAAAGAGATGAAAGAATTATAAATTTATTTTTGATCTACTAAGAACTAAATCTAAATTTCAAAAATTATTTTATTTTTCGCATTCAATAAAATAAATTTGAAACTGATTAAATAATGAAACTCCCCACACAAAATGTTGTAGTATTGCCAAACATAGTTGCTGCAAACAGTTATTGCCGCACATTCTAAAATGTTTACCGCTGGTTTGACTGCATTATGAGGAGAAATATGACTATGATGTAGCTTTTTGTAGTTGTTGCTGATGCTAACAACGAAAATGTCTTGTAATAGCTGCTATTAAACGACTACTTGTAGCAAACAACAACTTTTACTAATTTCAGAGCTAAAGGTAACTTTTTCTATTTGTTTTAGATTCTTTAATGTTTCTCTTTTCAAAATGCAGCTACTTACAGTGTTAGTTGTACTGGTACTTATTTCAGATTGCGGACATAATGTGCCCTTTACCGCCAACTCAAAAACAGTCCAAAGTAGTTTTGTTATTTCCTTTACATTTCATTTCATACATCTTAATACAGACTTGTAAGATTCCCTTTTTTATTCCAACTGCTCTGATATTTAAACCTTAAATTAGAATGTTTGAAGCACGCAAATTTAAGTAAAATTTTTTATATGGTCAAACATTTTCCGTGAGTATTTTTATTTCTGTTATAGTTTGTGTTATAAAGTACGTTGTAACTTTATGTATACTTCCTTCTGTATTGATGTACTATATTTAAGTTGGGTTTTTGTTAAAATTTTATATTTTTGGGATTTTTTTCCAAACTGTCTGGTTTGTCTACAAACATGTCGAATATCTTTATTTGCTTTTTACATGCAATTCTAGTTTTGTACTTGTATATACTTAATACGTTTTTGTAAAAGGTTAACTATCTCGAGTTGTTTCCTCACAAACACTACTTGCTTTGTTTTAGAAACAAAATTAACATAAAAACCAATAATGCGTACATTAGGCTAGTCCTTATATTGAAACAAAGAAATTAGGTTGTGAAATGCTTTTTAAGAAATAACTTTAAAAAATTTCAGACCAAAAAACAATTTCCTCGAAATCTACCAATTTCATACTGGTCCCAATAAAAGGTACAAACAACATATTTATTGGAATCGAAAACAAGTTTCAAAATTTTCAAATTTAATTTTTAAAAAAAAATTAAATGTTAAATTTGGGGTTTGAGTTATGCATTTTATGCATAAATGATATTTTTGTATCAAGTTATAATGGTCTAACTATCTATGGGTAAATGAAATACAAAAACTATTTTTAAATTGAATTTTTTTATTTTTTTTAAAAATTACTGCTACTTTGGCCCAAAACTTTTAATTTTGAAACTTTTTTAGTACCGAAAATCTAAATACTTCAATATAAGGGCCACCCTAATGTATTGTACATGTAATTTAGTTTGTATTTTCTTAGCATTTTTACCTTTTAGGTTTTTGTTCTTAAACAAATTGTTCATATATTTTCATCTTAAGTTCTTAAAGTAACATTGTTCTTAAAATACTTAACATATTCCTTAACTAAATGAACAAAAGTTATTATTATTATAATTTTGTTCATACCAAATGAAATTTGCATTAAGATTAAATTTAACATAATTTTTTTAAACACATTTCTTTTCCAATTTAACCAGAGAAAATAATAAAGACGTGTTGTTAGAATTGCGTAGGGGGAAGTAAATAGAATTGTAAGGAATCGTAGCATAATTTTAGGATAAATTTGAGGAGCAGATACGTAATATTCTTGCAGAACATGCTAAGGGCTTCAAGAGTAGTTATTTTGCTAGAAGTAATCTATTGGAGAGAGTTATAGAAGGAAGTTTTGTTTACAAGCAATCGGTTATGAGATGGATATATAACTGACTATTTGAGGTATATGTTAAAATAACTAGTTATAATGCTAATCAAGTAATCAGTTAAGTAGCTAGTAAGGTAACTGTCTCTTTGTAACCGGTATGTGAATCCAATATATTGACTACTTTGGACCAGCTTACAGACAGTCCAAAAGAGTCAATTGACCATGTACGTGTTAAAATAACTTGTCACGTAGCTAGTTATGTAACTAGTTATCACCATAAATGATAGGTAAAATCAATAGTTCGGTAAAATCACAATATCCTAGAACTGATTGGATATAACATTGACACACTCACATACAAACCCTTACATATGAAAACTAATGCAGATTACCAATGTATCAGCAAAATTGTGATAAAAAAAATTTAATAAAAACAAATCCAAAGGTCAAAAACCTTAAAGGCCTAACTTACTAACTGACACACTGTTATTTAATTTTTTAAAGAAGGTAAAACCTTTTTTATATAAAAACCCCAATGTCTGTCAGCCAGTTGTGATAAATATAAACAAAAATTTACTTTCAGTTTTTTTAACTACAGACATTCTACATACGTAAGCTCACATTTATTCTAAAATTCATCACGTCTTGTTTGGCATTATTCTTTCACGTTTTTTGTTATTTCTTTCTCTTGTCTTATTCTTATTTAAGGAAAAACAAAAGTACTCCGTATCCTATGGCCAAGTTATACATATGCGTGGCATTAACTGTAAATCACCTGATGACAGACTGAGCTTCAAATGTGTTCCCCTTAGAAAACACTCAAGTGTAAAGCAATGTACCACCGCCATGATTATGATTGTGGCTGCAGGAGTAGCGACAACACTCAGGTAAGTTTAAACAGTAACAAATATTATTAAGTTGTGTGTAACTTTACAAAGAAAATTTTAAGTAAAACAAACACTCGAAATGAATAAATGTCATTTGTTAAGCTTCAAAATTAATAAACACCCTTAAGGAAATTATTTACGGTTTATTAAAATGTCTGGGATGTTACGTACATGAACAATAAGACATATATAAACACATTTATAAATATAAAATAAGACTGTCTTAAAGTGTAATATATTTTAGTTTTCTTTAGATTGTTTATTAAATTTTCTTGGGTTTTACTTGCATTATTTTGTTTTAGAATACCACGGAAGATGTCCTTGGACAAGAGGATAATATTGATGATACTGGAGATATGTATGTACAATGAAAACATATGCTAAGATGATTAGGTGATATGTCTTCTGTATATATGAATATATAGCAAAGCCTGTAGTAATCGACTCAGAAAGAGATAATGAGCAAATTGGTGAACTTTAACCTTTATGTCAACGGCAACATACCTGGGTATGTTTTGCATATTTAAAATGCTGTTGAATTGGATAATCGGATCGACTTGAAAACTGTTTTCCGCAATTGTCCCAAGTTTGGTTAGGATAGGATACCTGGATATCCATAGTAAAATGCATGCAAATATAATGATAAAATTTAAAAGTATAGAATTTATTCAACGTTTTTACCCACCCTACTCCTCATTTTTGATAACAGCGAGTCCAAATGTATCCCGATTATCTCCATTTTTCTTTTATTGGACTAAGAACAAATGCATATGTCAAACAAAAAAGATGTTATTTAAAAATCGTGACGGACTCCAAAGTTATATGTATTTGATTTTAAAAAAATTTAAAAAAGGCGATTTTTCTCTAGTTTTTGGGAAAAAAAGTACTTTTTTTATTTTAAAGTTATCTAAAAAATTTCAAAGATGATGCATTAGGAATTAATACTTTTTGAAAAGCTAACTTTACGTTAAATATTTTAAAAGAAAAAAAATTAAAAATTCTTGAGAGGCGACCAGATCCATTCAAATAACGCCTATTTTTTATGTAAAATTCAAATTTAGTGCAAAAATTCTCAAATCGTATAGTCGATATCAAAATAAACTAACCTAGTTTATATGGCCATATATGTTCTGAATTATTTTGTAAAGGCTTCCGATAACCCCTCTCCTTGTGTGGATATTATAGCAAAGAAACTAAAAAATCCCATTTTGGGATTTTTCAAAACTTTGTTGGGAATTACGGGATTCCTGATTATAAATTTAAAAATTTGTTTTGATTTTTCTACATCTGATAGAAAAGTCTATATAACTGTAAAATTTCATTAAAAACTATTGATAAATAAAAAAATTATTTTAATTTGAAAAATTATCTTTGCAAAAACTCAATAAAAAGCATTTTTTGTCCTATCTACAAAACCACTTTTTTCAAAAAACAATGACTAAATGTAAGGGTTAAACTGGTTATATCATAAAATTGTTGAACCTTTTGTCTATTTCTAACAAAATAAAACAAAATAATACAGAAATTCCAACAAACAGCCATTCACCATACAAAACTTATGAACATACCCAGGTATGTTGCTGTTGACGTGCGTAAAGCAGTTCTGCTGTTGACGTAAAGGTTAAGGTGGGTGTTGGGATAATATTTTGGCACGTTACAAACATCAGCACTAACCCAACATACCCTCTGCACTATGGTGATGTAGGGTATAAAAATAACTTTGACCAAATTGAGATAATGAAGAGACCCATTAATCCACTCCTTTCAAAATGTAAATTATTCAATTGCTATATAATAAGTATATAATAACCAGGGAAACCAAAATATGCAAATGCATGTTTTTTCTGGTGAGTCTAATGAGCACTATTAAACTATTTAAGAATTTTGGCATCGATTTGTTAGTGCATATTTTACCCTTAAATTCATATTTTTGCACATATTTGTTTTACGAGCATATGTATGTCATATTTTTGCGTTTTTAGAGCATATTTTACTGTTTAATAGCATATTTTGACTTTATCAAAAACAAATTTTGTCTTGCTTATTTTTCGCTGTTGTGTTACAGGTTTTTACTTCCTTTGTTTAAAATTCAAAATTAAAAAATAGATGGCTTTTCACCAAAAAAAAAAATTAAAAAAAAAATTTAAATTAAAAAAATTTAAAAAAACAATTCGAAAATAATTTTTTTCCAAAAAATTAAAAAACTAAAAAAAAAATGTTTGTTCACCTAAAAATATTTACATTCTTTATTTTGAAGATTAATTTGGTGAAGGGTATATAAGATTCGGCACAGCAGAATAAAGCTCTCTTACTTGTTTTAATATAAAATAAGCACTATTTTAATAATAGCTCCATCTAAATATCAAATTTTAGTTCTAATTCAAACTTAACCGTTCTAAGTGTTAAAGAAATATTGTCTTTTAATTTTGCTCCTGTAACATCAGTTGATTTTCTATGTATAAAAATGTTTTCTATTGGATCCGAAAACATTTTTATACATAGAAAATATTCTTTCGATATCAACTGATGTTACAGGAGCAAATTTAAAAGACGATTTTTATTTGAAAATTTAAGTAAATTTTTTTTGGTTAAAAATTATGAAAAAGTTTGTCTTTTTAAGAGCATATTTTTTAAATTTTAAGAGCATATTTTAAAGTTTTTACTGCATATTTAAAGCGCTTAAAACGCTTTTTTATAGCATATTTCCGGTTTCCCTGATAATAACTAAATAAATCAACCTTTTTCTTAACCACAATCATTTTATATACAATTTAAAGTTCCTTTCATTATTTTGTACTTTCTTTGCATTAAATCATTACAGACATTTCACTTTTGATATATTGGTCTTCTAATACAATTAAACTAGGTTTGTTGTGCTGGCTTATTTTTCTTAATTAATTAACTAATTTGCTATTTCTACATGTACGTAAGCTTTTTACTGCCTTTTAAAAAGCACAAGAGAAATTGCTACATTTTAAGCAAAACCTTAATAAACTACAGGAAAATAGAAAAGAAAAATTCCCATAAATTGGGTTCAATTCTGTCTATTGTTATGGAAAATTCTACATAGCTACCCCCTGCTATGGGCAATAAAAAATGATATCATTAAAAACGGAAAAGTAGAAAAAAACTGAAAAGACTGAAAAGACTATGACATTCAAACAGGAAAAAGACAAGAAAAATTATTTATTTAAATGTCACCTTGTAGGTACTTTCAAGGCAACACCTATTAATGGTGCTAAACCCAAACTTTATTAAACAGCGAAAGTGTTTTCTAGATGTTATTAGAACAAGGGAAAAAACACCTTAAATACTCTCAAAATATACATACTTTGACTGACTAGCTGTGTAACTGATAAATAATGTAGTAAAAGCAACACAACTAACAAAATTAACGAAAATATTTTTATATATACAAGTAGTAAAGCAGACTTAAAAGTGCTTTATATGTATATTGTTAGACTCTTTTAACTAACAAACCACACTGTAAGCCCCACTATTTTGATATATCTTCGTTTTCAATCGATTGCAGATAGATAATCTACTTATTCCTTATTTTCACAAATAAGCTTTTTTTGAAAACTTTTGATTCAATTAAAAATATTTTAAAATAACTTTTCTTGAGCACCTCGTTTGTATATGTTGATGTAGTTTTTGTGGCAGTAACTATGAGAGGCAACCTAACAAGAGGCAAATAAGTGCTGTTAATGGCTTTAAGTGCTTGTAATTTAAGTGGCACTGTTGATATTTTTGTTGCTCGCTCTACTTGTTCATTATAGCTTTTGACGATGATGACGACTACAATAACGATGAGTAGGCTTGATAAGCTTTATTATTACTCACTCTCTATCAAAAGTCAGTGATTAGATTGCGTATGTGGGTATACAGCAATGTTTGTGCAGCTATTTATCAAGATTTTCCCCCATATCTTTCCATTATCCATGTTTGTTTCCATTCATTGTGTAGTTTTTGTTTTGGCTACCACTCAATTAGTAAAGGAAACAATTTCGTGTATAATTTTCCTTGATTTTGTTCATTATTTCCATTTTTTTCATTCTTTCTATTTCCCTTATTTGTTTTAATGTCCTGCTGATGATTTCCTTGTGCTATTGTTAGTAGGAAAAATTTTCATGAATTAACAATTCTATTAGTGAATGTTACAAATACAACGACTTTAAGGCTAATAAAAGGCATAAACTATAAGTACAACAAAAGCAGGAAAAACAACAAACAGTATTCGAATAATAGGACAAACAGCAAGAGAACAAGCCAAAAACGACTAACAAAAACTCAAATAAAGTTAATTGGTAAATTGAAAATTGAAACACATAAAAACACAACGACATTCAAACCATTTTGAACAACTGAACAACAAATACAAATAATTAAACTTGCCTCTAAATGATTGAGTGTGTAGGGTGGAGTGAACATATCGTCAAACCAAATGCAAGAAGTTCTAAGATTTCTATTATTTTACAACAAAATAAAAAAAACGATTTAAATTAATTAAGAGATCTATATTCGGCTGTGCCGAATCTTATATATCCTTTACCAAATTATACTTTAAAACAAAAATTTTAAATATTTTTTAAATTTTTCTTCAAACATTTTTCAAATGTTCGAATAATTCAAAATTGCCGATTTTCAAATAACAAATAAACCGATTAATTTGTGTCGATTAACCGAAATTTCTTTTTTTGTATTTATTTCTCAAATTAAAATTCATTTCAAATAAGTAAAATTACATAATTTGTCGATCATCCAAGAAACATGTTTAGTGAGTATTAAAACTGAAATATTTAATTTGCATGTATTTCTCGGATGAGAACACGATAATAGAAAATATTGGGGTATTCAAAATCTAAAAAAAATCCAAAAAGGACTACAATAGTATAATGGAGTATATTATATGCTTAAAAATAACAGAAATATTGGATATCCTTTATCATGCCTTACTTTCGGTTTCTTCAACATCTACAATCAGCGAGAGTTTTTTCCAAGTCGAGTTTTTTTAAAACTGTAAAATATTATTTATTTTTTGGTTGAATTGTTATGATTTGCTTATTTTTATGCTTTCAACATAAGTATTTTACTAATTCGTGGTTTTCTATTCAGTTTAAAATTTAAATAGAAATTTATTCGGTTAATCGAATAATTTATAATTAACCGATTAAATCTAAACCCCGATTAATTATTTGCTCGATTAGCCGATTAAACCAGAAACCCGATTAATTGAATACCCTAGTAGATATCCATATTGTCATATTAATGTCTTAGTAATCCAGATATAGATCAAGAATAGTTCTAAAATCGAGGTTATCCTAGGTTTTTCTTTATATATCAGCCACGAGTTGGCGGTGGCCCAACCGAAACGGGTATATAGCGGATATATTCATGTATGAATCATTTATTTAAGTTATTTAGGAGCTACTGAAAGTTGATTTCAACATACAGACGGACAGACGCTATCTATATCGATCGAGGATATACAAATATACTTTATGGGGTCGGAAATGTAGAAATTATAAAAGGAATGTCACACTTATACCCTTGTTACTCATTTATATAGTTAAATTAAAAAGTAACGCTACAAAAACTACACTAATCAAATTATTAGATTACTGGAAAGTTACAGGTTTTTTAATGATCCGGTAACCTATAATAGATTTTATAAATTATTTTGGAAATATTTATCGAAAATTTTAGTTGAATTTTATAATTAATGATCAACAATATGTAAATAATGTAAACAATAGCTTTTATGTTATATTTAAACATTAGTTTAACAAATTGTTGGTTCTAAGCTGGAAATAGAGATTTATGAATTGTTTACACCATGTTAATTTTAGGTAAATAATGTAACTTATAGCTTTTATGTGATATTTTAACAAATGACATAATTTTTAATTGTTTACATCATGTCAACAACAGGTAAATAATATAAAGATTTGATTTATGAGATATTTTTGCGACATTTATCAGAAATTTTGCTAAAAAAAAAATATTAAAGATTTTTTGAATTGTTTACATCATGTCAATAACAGGTAAATAATGTAAGAAATTGCTTTTATGCAATATTTTAATATGAGTTTAACAAAATTGTGTTACTTTGCTAAAATTAAAGAATTTATCAATTGTTTACATCAAGTCAACAATAGGTAAATAATGTAAAGTATCAATTTTATGATATATTTTTGCAACATTTATCAAGTTTTTCAGTTGTTTACACCATGTCAACAACATATAACTAATGTAAAGTTTAGTTTTTGAATAATATGTTTCAGTACTTAAAATTGTATTTCTATGATAATATATAGAAAATCTAAATTATTTACACCATGTCAAGAACAGGTAAATAATGTGAAGTTAAGTTTTAAAGGAAAATTTTTGCTATATTTAGTAAAAATTGTGTTTCAATGATAAAATAAAGAAAATATATATATAGCAATATAGCAAATTAGATTGCTATTTGAAATCGAGAAAATCGACCCATAAATGATTGATATATAAGCACAACTCAATTTTTTCACCTAACTTTAAAAAAAAAAATTTAACAAAATTTTTTCATCCTAATTTTTTTTTAATAAAATTTTAGTTTTATAAAATTTTTAACTCCAATTTTTTTTCAACAATTTTTTTTTCATCTAAATCTTTTTTTACCAAAAAGATAATTGTTTAAATAATTTTATGGTATTTTTTTATACACTTTGTATAAAAAAATTTGTTTCTCTTTTTCCAAAAACACAAATAAAGTTCATGTACAGCCCTTAGGCCACAATATTTAAAATTTTTTTGTTGCCTTTTATTTGTTCTGTAAACAAAAATAAAAAAAGAAATGAAATGTAAGTATTTGGCCAAAAGAATATTTGATAGTCTGCTGCCAAAACGGATGTTAAAATGTCGCCTTTGAGACGAGTCAGTAAGGCGTCTCTATAAGATAAGGCCGCTTTATTTCACAACGAAATAGTTTTGCTCTTCTTTAGTTTATTTTCAATTCGTTTAAGTTGAATTTCTAGCTGTGCTTCCTTTCACCACAATGCTATTTAAACAAATATATAACACGCTGTGGAAGGAAGCTGTTAAAATTAACAATAATATCAAATCAAATCAGCATGAAAATAATAATAAAAATAAAGTGAAAATAAGAGAAAGAAATATGCACAAATAATAAATACTGATTTTTAAAACCGCATAAAAATAGCTGCAATGTTGAGCACTATCCACACTAAAATTCTTAGCCAGTCATGCTAAAATAAAGTGTCCTGTCCAGCATTATAATACGATGAAGTGGAGTAAAGTTTATAAAATAAATATTTACCAGGAACAATTTATGCTCAAATTTAAATTATCAAATTACAAGGTAATGTGTCATTAAGAATTTTGTAAAAAAAATCTCTTAAAATATTTTGTCTTTATTCAACTAATTGAATTCAACTGAATTTTGTCTTTTAAATTGGCTCTAATTGAACCACTTAGGTTTTACTTAAAAAAAAATAAGAGAAACACATTTTCCCAAATGTCATATTTCATTATAAATCTTAATCTTAAACCACACACAATAACTATGCATGTTGGCTTTAGAAATTATACAGAAAATTCTACATAATTTTTGTACACAGAAATTTGGTTTATCTACAAAAGGTATAAAAGGCACAAGATGAGAAAAAAATATATAAAATATGAGAAAAAAAAATGACAAAACATACAAACTTATTATAAAATATGAAAAGAATTTTAAATCCTGTTATGTAATAGAATATAATAAAATAACAGATAATAGAGCAGAATATAAAGAAATATGAAATTTTAATAAGATGACAAAGAAAATTACTTTTAAATACAAAATAAACAAAATTTTGGTAAAATGAAAAATGTCTTATATAAAGACAAGATAGAATTTGAAAGCAAAATATATGTTTTATTAAGTAAATGAGATATCTTAATTATTTAAGGCAGTTTTATGCGATTATAGAGTTATATCTTATAAAAACATAATTTTAAGAATTTGAATTAGCGATTTGAATTTAACAGTCAGTAACGACTGTAACGATTCATGTTTATAAACATGTCTATCAGTAGCAGCTTCTATTTAACAACAATGTTGATAGTATGCAGTTATAAGCATTGTTTGTATGGCAACACTAAATGTTGAAGCTACTAATATTAACATTGAAAGCTTTAGAATTCGAATATACTAGTTTTGTCCGTTAAGAATAATCTGGAGGCTACTCGAATGAAGATGGCACTGTGCATAAATAGTGGCTGCAGTAAAAGCTTCTTTCTCTTTAACAACAATGTTGATAGTATGCAGTTATTAGCATATTTGTAAATATTAACATTGAAAGCTCTAGAATTCGATTATACTAGTTTTGTCCGCTAAGATCATTGTAGAAATAGAGCTTTCAAGAAGCATCTAGATGGTAATGTAGCGTATATAAATTGGCCGTGAGAACACCAACAAGTCGGTCTAGTTTGTTAATTAAGGAAAAATTAACTGCCTTAAAGTGTGCTGTATAAGTTAGTCAACATTAATTGCCTTCATTATAAAATTTTAGTATAAAACATATAAAACACATAATGGCTATGTAAACTGTTGTTGTGTTTATTTAAAGGAAATAAACCACCGTTTTAAAAGGTAAAAACATAACAATAATATGATTTTACATATTTAACCATTCAATTTTTATTCAATTATATTTTTTCACTAATAAATTTAATAAAAAAATCAATATTTATCTTAAAGTATATTTTGGTGAAGGGTATATAAGATCCGGCCCGGCCGAATATTTCTCTCTTTCTTGTTTGGTTTAAGTTTCTTTAATTTTCTTTTTTTACAATTACCACAACAACTTTATTTTGATAAATATATAATTGTTATTTTTAAATTCAACTTTTGTGTTCTTAAATTAGTTTTTTTCTGTTTTTATTTATTTTCAAACTAACTAACCAACTAAAAATACTCGAAATTTTTCAACTTTTTTAATGTTTATTATTCATATGTATTTAACAATGAAGTACTTTTATTTTCTTACACAAGTACTCAAGTAAAGTATTTGTACATAGAAATACAGGTAAGATAGTTTAAAACCTTGTTGAGATTTATTTATTTTATGAAAAAAAAAAACATAATAGGGAAAAGTTTCATATATACATACTACATATTAGGGTGGTCCCTATTTTAATTTTTTCGCATTTACGACCCCACAAAGTATATGAACAAAATGTACTTTTTTTGGGTTGAAATCTTCTAGAAAAAATCAATTTCCCAAAATTTTGAAATTTTAAATTTTTTTCAATTGTTCTGCGGCTCCTCATATGTATATTCTGGATCGTTATAGATAGCGGAGTCGATATAGCCATGTCCGTCTGTCTATCTGTATGTTGAAATCAACTTTACCTAACCTTGAAATAACTTACATACCTGATTCATATCCGTTACAGACCCGGTTCGGGTCGAGAAAATCGGCCAACAAAGGGCTGAGATATAAGGAAAAAACCAGGACAACCTCGATTTGAATTAGAAAGTAATTAATATAGACAATACGGATATCGAATGATATATACATATTTCAAAGACCTTTACAATGGCGTATATAAAGCCATAGTAAGTCGGACCTAAAATGCGTCAAAATCGGGAAAAATATTTTTTAACCCAAATTTCATAAAATTTGTTTCACTATAAATTCAAAAAAAATGTTGTCATAAAAAAAATTTTGTCATAAAATTTTTTTTAAAATAACAAATTAAAAAAAATAAAACCTATTTTTGAATTTTCAAAAAAAAATCGAAAAAAATTTTAAATAAAAAATTTCAATAACAAATTAAAATACATATGGGCAAATCCTGTGTGACGAACGTTTCATTTGTACACGTTTTCATATTTAAATATGAAAATTTTTGGGTTTTTCAAATAAGATACCTCCAACGTATACTATACGCTATAGTGAGATTTAAGTGCAATTCCAAATGGCATAAGATATTACCTTTCAATTGCCATTTCTTGCGAAATAATTGATCGCAAAGTTTTGTGACGCACGTTACAAAAAGTGGAAGTAACATTAAAAGTTGAAGTGTTTATTCGTAATTTTAGCGAATGTGGCATAATAAAGCACACAAAATTTTATTCCTAAAAGAAAGATGAATGAAAGAGAATTCTAATATAACTTATTTGCATGAACAAACATTTGCCGTTTTTATAAAAATCCGAGAATATTTAGTGACGCACGTTACGTGACGCTCGTTACAAATTATTCAAATGCTTGAAAAGTATCTCCTTTTCCGTGAGAAGTTGCGAAAAATTCCATTCATAGTGAAATTACTCAAAATTTATTTGTATTTAAATTGAATGGTCAAAAATATAGCTGTCAATCGAACCATCTTGTTAACATTTAAATAATGATAAAAACACATTAAAAAATTTATTTTTTTTGTATAAAATTAAGACATCTGCGGTAGTGTTCGATTTGGTAATCATTTTTGTATGAATGGCCATAGAAATACATTTTGTTTATATATAAAATATAATATACATATGTATATAGTCTAATATTACAATTCAAAATTTCGAGTTTGATTCATTTAAAAATTGTTTTGTTGATAGACTGTTTCTGGGATTTGCCCATATATTATTTTTATTTTGTTAACTTCGAAATTACAAAAAATTTAAAAGTTCATTTTAACAGTTATACCTTTTTATGGGTTAAGCTACGTTTCCGCATACACCGTAATCGGCACCGAAAAAGAAATTCCATACATTTGCACCGAAAAAAAATGCTGAAACTAACTTTTTTTCGGTGCAAATGTATGGAATTTCATAGCAAGAATTGTGCTAAATTTCCCAATTATTGATAAATTCACTGACATTTATTGTTGGGGGATAAGCTAGTTCCTATGCGCATTTCACTGGTTGCTTAGGCCAGATCATCAGGAAACCTTTTCCCAAAAAGCTTTAGAAAAACTAAAGATATTATACAAATCAAGCCATAGAGTGAATGAGAATTATCAAGCTTAGAATATCAAAGCTTAAACAAAACTCCAACAATAAACAGTGAGTTTATCTTTTCTTACATTCCCACTACAATTGGTTGGCTTTTTTCCGGAATTTCGTTTTCGGTTCCGATTACGATGTATGCGGAAACGTAACTTTAGAGTGGGATCGATTTTTAATTGTCGTATTTGTTCACAAATTTGTTAAAATCTTTTCTTAAAAATACATTTTGCAGCTAGTTTTCTATTAATTCATTTCAGCATGTTTCGAAAATCAAAAAACTGCAAAATAAGGTCATTCCTAATACAGATACTTACATACCGGATCCTTACATACCAACTACATTTGTAACTGTGCATTTATATGTATGATCTGCTGAAAAAAACAAGTATTTTCATTTTATAAACGTAAATGAATAAACAAGTCGTTATCTGGGAATGACTAAATTGGTTAAATGTATAAAAAAAATATTACATTTTTATTACGTGTATGTGTGTGTATATTTCAACTTCTATCTGTGCTTGTATAAATGACCATTTTATAACCAATGAAGCAATGATTTAACAGACAACTAAACAACATCACTTGACCACATTTATTTTACTTCGCTAGACTGTACAGTTTTTCTGCCCAGCAGTTCTGGCTGCTGTCTACTGTATAACGAATAAGCTATTTATCTTACAAAAATGATACATTGTCACTATTAAAACTGTTGGGTATGTAAAGGAATGTGTGGCTGTATACATATCCTTACATATGTATAAAAACTATTCTTATGTATTCTTGCGCAAGCGAGTTTTGTCTGTACTGAACTATTTTATAAACCAAATTTGCTCTGTATGAGATTTTATCATCTCTTCAAGTTTTTCCTCTAGATTTCACTATAAAATTAAAAGCATGTTAAGTTTAACAACGTTTTCGAAGTATTTTGAGTATTTTTTGAGCACTTTTCTTGATTTTCATTTTTTTTATTAAAACAAAATCTTATGCTCAAATTCAGATGGAAATATGTCAAACCTTATATCAGCATTGAAAGTTTATATCGATAAATGTGATTAACAAGTTTTGATTTACATATTTTCATGCAATAAGTATCTTCTTTGGAATGGCAGCCAGTTCCTTTCATACGATTTTAAAATGTGCGGATCGGAATATTGTATAACTGGTAGAAAATTGTATTAGTACTTAGTTCAGAAACCACACGCAAAGAAAAACAAGTAAGAAAGTATGGTCGGTCAAGCCCGACCATATAATACCCTACACTAAGTAAAAGAGCAAAAAAAATGTTTCTTTTAAAATTTCAATAATTTATATTTTTGAGTGATTTTCGGAAGTGGGGTTATATGGGGGCTATGATCAATTATGGACCGATCACCATGAAATTAGGCCATGTTATTTATGTCTATATTAAAGTTAACTATGTTGAATTTTGTTTGTTTACCAACATTTTTAAGCGATTTATGCACGTTAAAGTGATTTTCGGAAGCGGGTCTATATGGGAGCTATGACTAATTATGGACCGATCGTAACAAAATTTGGTGACATGAATTTTGTGTATATAAAACTTATTTGGAGCGGAATTTGTGGAGATACATATATAAAGTAAACATTTATGACCGATAAAGTCCAATTTCGGGAGGACATTCGTATGGGGGCTAGGTGAAATAGTGGACCGATTTCAGCCAGTTTCAATAGGCTTGGTCCTTGAGCCGAAAAAATAATATGTACCAAATTTGATCGAAATATCTTCAAAATTGCGACCTGTACTCTGCGCACAAGGTTTACATGGACAGCCAGCCAGCCAGCCAACCAGACGGACGGACGGACGGACGGACGGACGGACGGACATCGCTTAATCGACTCAGAAAGTGATTCTAAGTCGATCGGTATACTTTAAGGTGGGTGTTAGACTAATATTTTTGGGCGTTACAAACATCTGCACAAACGCATAATACCCTCCCCACTATGGTGGTGTAGGGTATAAATATAGTTGAACATGGTTACTGTAACCATTTCAATATTGTTAAAAGTTTTTTAACGATATTATAGTCACAGTAACCATTTACATGATTGTGGTAACCATAATATGGTTAATTTATGATTCACATGATTGTATCAACCATATATATGGTTACAGTAAACAAATGTTTGTGACAACCATTCATATGATGAAGGACTTATCATATTATGTTGCTTAAGGCTTATCATAATCTTAGAACAACATATTATGATAAAATTATTCATCATAAATATGGTTGCCACAAACATATATTTGTTTACTGTTACCATATATATGGTTTATACAATCATGTGAATCATAAATTAACCATATAATAGTTACTGTGACTATAATATTGTTAAAAATCTTGTAACACTATTTAAATGGTTACAGTAACCATGCCCAATTATATTTTTTCTCTGGGTGCAGTTAAATTATTTTTCAGGAGCACTAACTTGTATACTGAAGATTCCAATAAATATTTGTTTTTCATCCAATAGGCTGGCATTTCATGTCTCTACTAAATTCGATTTTATGTAAAAGCTGTATAAGCGATTCAGTTTTCTGTGGATAGTTCTTAATTAAAGGTTTCCAAATGGTAGATTATTTGCTGTCTGATTGGAAAAAAATGAATAAAATACTATTCCAACTAGACACAGCTTCTCCTTTTACTAGTTTCTTCAAAGAAATTATTCTTTCAGCATGTAAAACATCAAAATTATGATCGAACATGTCTGATTTGATACCTTTATTTTTGATGCTGATCACTGTTTTCCAATGTCTGAAAAAGCAATTGAAGCAATTAAATAAAGATTTTGCAATTTCTGTTTTCTGAACCACAAGTATTGTATTAAAATTTTAAAGTGCACAAACTATGCGTTTTGGATGCAACAAAATTCTTGGAATATTCGTTTATTTGTAGTTTTTTGACCATTTCACTTAATTCCTTTCATTTTCCCTCAACTACAGGTTATATTGTTGTTTCTTATAAATCTTTTATGTGTGTGCTTACATTTCATTTCGTTTCTATTTTTCATTTATTGCTCAGTACAAACCTCACGTACCACACTGCTGCGAAATACCAGAGATTGCAATCGTCGTCCACCAACATGTGGATAACAACATTATGGGCGATGAGGTAAGTCATTTATATTACAATTTTTTTCTAATGAAAAGTATATGAATATTAGATCTGTCTTAAAGCAAATATATTTTTTGAGGGCAGGTCTAATGAAAATTTACTTAAATACCTCAAAGGATACAATTTTAAACACAATAAACAAAAATATTGTTACGTTTTTACCTTTTAAAAATGGTGGTTTATTTCCTTTAAATTAAACGGATAATTTTGATTGCAAAAAAAAAGCAGTTGAGTAGTTTAAAATTGCAACAAATCTTTATTTATTATAATTTACACAACAACAGTTTAAATAGTTTACTCAGTGTTTTTATATATCACAGTAATAAACACACTTAAATTACATTTTAACAGTTGATGTTAACTCTAACAGCGCCTATGATAAACTCACTAGCTTCTGCAACCGCAGCCACTATTTGTACACAGTGCCATATTCATTCGTGCAGCTTCAAGATTATGCTTATTAAAAAAAAACCTTGGCAACTGTCATAGTTATGGAAGGATACAACATAAATGATATGTATCTCATCTTGCTGTAGTCACATTGACTTGTTCTAAAAATATCAACAAACACACAGATACAATTTTTTGTACAAATTTCTACATGTATGTCTGATTGTATGTGTTTTCTCAGACAAAGTCATTTATAGCACAATTTTCCACAAAATTAATATTGTTATCTCTACTACATCTCAAAATTTTTGTTGCTTTCCATATTTCTCTTTAGAGATTTCTTCAAAATTGCTTATTACACTTAATTGTATTAAATTTCTTAAAATTGTATCTCTAACTTTTAAGTATTCCTTAAAAAATTTAAATTGCATAATTCCAAATTTTTAAAATGTTATAAGACTCTTACGAATATTACAATTACAATTATAATTGTTAATTATCTTGAATTTTAAAGATTTCATGACTTTATATCAAATAGCTGAAATATAATTTAATTTATTGTTATAGAATGCCAAGGTTTGTGGTTTAAATTATGGTCAAATTATGGTGAAATTTTAACTAATAACACTTCATTATAATTTGTATACAATTAACTGTTTTTCTACATTAGCATCAAATAAGGCAAAGAAAAGAAAATTGTGAAAACGAAAGACAGTTGAAATTTTCCGAAACTAACTATCTCAATTAAACGCTTATTTACCGAGATATTAACGATTTTAGATATTTTGAGTTTTTCATACAAAAAATTAATTTTTCATTATAAATATGAGTGATCACAGATCGACCTCCTTTTCCCAATTAAACGCTTAATTACGGAGATATTAACGATTTTAGATATTTTGAGTTTTTTATACAAAAAATTAATTTTTCATCATAAATATGCGTGATCACAGATCGACCTCCTTTTCTCAATTAAACGCTTATTTACCGAGATATTAACGATTTTAGATATTTTGAGTTTTTCATACAAAAAATTAATTTTTCATTATGAATATGAGTGATCACAGATCGACCTCCTTTTCTCAATTAAACGCTTATTTACCGAGATATTAACGATTTTAGATATTTTGAGTTTTTCATACAAAAAATTAATTTTTCATTATGAATATGAGTGATCACAGATCGACCTCCTTTTCTCAATTAAACGCTTATTTACCGAGATATTAACGATTTTAGATATTTTGAGTTTTTCATACTAAAAATTAATTTTTCATTATGAATATGAGTGATCACAGATCGACCTCCTTTTCTGAATTAAACGCTTATTTACCGAGATATTAACGATTTTAGATATTTTGAGTTTTTCATACAAAAAATTAATTTTTCATTATGAATATGAGTGATCACAGATCGACCTCCTTTTCTCAATTAAACGCTTATTTACCGAGATATTAACGATTTTAGATATTTTGAGTTTTTCATACAAAAAATTAATTTTTCATTATGAATATGAGTGATCACAGATCGACCTCCTTTTCTCAATTAAACGCTTATTTACCGAGATATTAACGATTTTAGATATTTTGAGTTTTTCATACTAAAAATTAATTTTCATCATAAAAATGAGTGATCACAGATCGACCTCCTTTTCTGAATTAAACGCTTATTTACCGAGATATTAACGATTTTAGATATTTTGAGTTTTTCATACAAAAAATTAATTTTTCATTATGAATATGAGTGATCACAGATCGACCTCCTTTTCTCAATTAAACGCTTATTTACCGAGATATTAACGATTTTAGATATTTTGAGTTTTTCATACAAAAAATTGATTTTTCATTATAAATATGAGTGATCACAGATCGACCTCCTTTTCTCAATTAAATGCTTATTTACCGAGATATTAACGATTTTAGATATTTTGAGTTTTTCATACAAAAAATTAATTTTTCATTATGAATATGAGTGATCACAGATCGACCTCCTTTTCTCAATTAAACGCTTATTTAACGAGATATTAACGATTTTAGATATTTTGAGTTTTTCATACAAAAAATTAATTTTTCATTATAAATATGAGTGATCACAGATCGACCTCCTTTTCTCAATTAAACGCTTATTTACCGAGATATTAACGATTTTAGATATTTTGAGTTTTTCATACAAAAAATTAATTTTTCATGATAAATATGAGTGATCACAGATCGACCTCCTTTTCTCAATTAAACGCTTATTTACCAAGATATTAACGATTTTAGATATTTTGAGTTTTTCATACTAAAAATTAAATTTTCATCATAAATATGAGTGATCACAGATCGACCTCCTTTTCCCAATTAAACGCTTATTTACCAAGATATTAACGATTTTAGATATTTTGAGTTTTTCATACTAAAAATTAAATTTTCATGATAAATACGAGTGATCACAGATCGACCTCCTTTTCTCAATTAAACGCTTATTTACCGAGATATTAACGATTTTAGATATTTTGAGTTTTTCATACAAAAAATTAATTTTTCATTATAAATATGAGTGATCACAGATCGAGATTCTTTTCTCAATTAAACGCTTATTTACCGAGATATTAACGATTTTAAATATTTTGAGTTTTTCATATTAAAAATTAATTTTTCATGATAAATACGAGTGATCACAGATCGACCTCCTTTTCTCAATTAAACGCTTATTTACCAAGATATTAACGATTTTAGATATTTTGAGTTTTTCATACTAAAAATTAAATTTTCATCATAAATATGAGTGATCACAGATCGACCTCCTTTTCTCAATTAAACGCTTATTTACCGAGATATTAACGATTTTAGATATTTTGAGTTTTTCATACTAAAAATTAATTTTTCATTATAAATATGAGTGATCACAGATCGACCTCCTTTTCTCAATTAAACGCTTATTTACCGAGATATTAACGATTTTAAATATTTTGAGTTTTTCATATTAAAAATTAATTTTTCATGATAAATACGAGTGATCACAGATCGACCTCCTTTTCCCAATTAAACGCTTAATTACGGAGATATTAACGATTTTAGATATTTTGAGTTTTTCATACAAAAAATTAATTTTTCATCATAAATATGAGTGATCACAGATCGATGTCCTTTTCTCAATTAAACGCTTATTTACCGAGATATTAACGATTTTAGATATTTTGAGTTTTTCATACTAAAAATTAAATTTTCATCATAAATATGAGTGATCACAGATCGACCTCCTTTTCCCAATTAAACGCTTAATTACGGAGATATTAACGATTTTAGATATTTTGAGTTTTTCATACAAAAAATTAATTTTTCATTATGAATATGAGTGATCACAGATCGACCTCCTTTTCTCAATTAAACGCTTATTTAACGAGATATTAACGATTTTAGATATTTTGAGTTTTTCATACAAAAAATTAATTTTTCATTATAAATATGAGTGATCACAGATCGACCTCCTTTTCTCAATTAAACGCTTATTTACCGAGATATTAACGATTTTAGATATTTTGAGTTTTTCATACAAAAAATTAATTTTTCATGATAAATATGAGTGATCACAGATCGACCTCCTTTTCTCAATTAAACGCTTATTTACCAAGATATTAACGATTTTAGATATTTTGAGTTTTTCATACTAAAAATTAAATTTTCATCATAAATATGAGTGATCACAGATCGACCTCCTTTTCCCAATTAAACGCTTATTTACCAAGATATTAACGATTTTAGATATTTTGAGTTTTTCATACTAAAAATTAAATTTTCATGATAAATACGAGTGATCACAGATCGACCTCCTTTTCTCAATTAAACGCTTATTTACCGAGATATTAACGATTTTAGATATTTTGAGTTTTTCATACAAAAAATTAATTTTTCATTATAAATATGAGTGATCACAGATCGAGATTCTTTTCTCAATTAAACGCTTATTTACCGAGATATTAACGATTTTAAATATTTTGAGTTTTTCATATTAAAAATTAATTTTTCATGATAAATACGAGTGATCACAGATCGACCTCCTTTTCTCAATTAAACGCTTATTTACCAAGATATTAACGATTTTAGATATTTTGAGTTTTTCATACTAAAAATTAAATTTTCATCATAAATATGAGTGATCACAGATCGACCTCCTTTTCTCAATTAAACGCTTATTTACCGAGATATTAACGATTTTAAATATTTTGAGTTTTTCATATTAAAAATTAATTTTTCATGATAAATACGAGTGATCACAGATCGACCTCCTTTTCCCAATTAAACGCTTAATTACGGAGATATTAACGATTTTAGATATTTTGAGTTTTTCATACAAAAAATTAATTTTTCATCATAAATATGAGTGATCACAGATCGATGTCCTTTTCTCAATTAAACGCTTATTTACCGAGATATTAACGATTTTAGATATTTTGAGTTTTTCATACTAAAAATTAAATTTTCATCATAAATATGAGTGATCACAGATCGACCTCCTTTTCCCAATTAAACGCTTAATTACGGAGATATTAACGATTTTAAATATTTTGAGTTTTTCATATTAAAAAATAATTTTTCATGATAAATACGAGTGATCACAGATCGACCTCCTTTTCTCAATTAAACGCTTATTTACCGAGATATTAACGATTTTAGATATTTTGAGTTTTTCATACAAAAAATTAATTTTTTATCATGAGTGATCACAGATCGACGTCCTTTTCCCAATTAAACGCTTAATTACTGAGATATTAACGATTTTAGATATTTTGAGTTTTTCATATAAAAATTAATTTTTCATCATAAATATGAGTGATCACAGATCGACCTCCTTTTCTCAATTAAACGCTTATTTACCGAGATATTAACGATTTTAGATATTTTGAGTTTTTCATACTAAAAATTAATTTTTCATTATAAATATGAGTGATCACAGATCGACCTCCTTTTCTCAATTAAACGCTTATTTACCGAGATATTAACGATTTTAGATATTTTGAGTTTTTCATACAAAAAATTAATTTTTCATTATGAATATGAGTGATCACAGATCGACCTCCTTTTCTCAATTAAACGCTTATTTAATTACACGACTATGTCAGAAAATTATCCTCAACTTTGTCGATCTTTTTAACAAAAGTTTTATGATAATGTGAAAATTACACAAAATTACTCTATAGTGAAAATTAAATTTTGTGTAATTTCAAAAAACTTACGTTATTTCTCCTCGTGTGTTGTTTTTCGCTAGAAACTTATTTTTTTTTTATTTAATTAATCAATATTGTTTTCGGGTTTTCAATGTAATTTGTTATGTTGTGATTTACCATCACTAATATTTATTAAGAAATACTTTAAAGTTAGGGATTCAGTTTTATAAAATTTAATGCAATCAAGTGTAATAAGCTATTTTGAACAATTTTAAAATAAACTTAGACAGCAACAAAAATGTTGAGATGTAGTTGAGATAAAACAATGTTAATTTTGTGGAAAATTGCACTATTTAAAATCATACAATCACTTACAGATGCAAAAATGTGTACAAAAAATCATATTGTATCGCTTATATAATTAGAACAAGTCTATGATGTTGCATCCTGCAATAACTAAGGCAGTTGCCAAACTTTTTTCATATTTTCCAAACTCTTTATGAGTACTATTACATATTATGCCTCTCTAGCAGAAACAGTGCCAAATTCATAAAAATTACATATGTGTGGAAAACCATACAACAGGGTAAGCAATGTAACTTTTAAATATCTCATTATCAAAAAATATTTTTAAATTTTATTTTTAATCTCCATTGAATATTTCAGTGAAAATCAAGAGCGTTCAATTCTTGAGCGAATATAGATTTAAAAAGAGCAATGTTCAAATCCACACTGATTGAAAATATACTAAATTCTGCCAGTTTCGAATATAATTAGTACAGCACAAGTATTCAATATTGAATTGTAATTGAAAACATTCATAGCTTTAAAATTGTTCATTTAAATTTCATTGTGTGGTTATCCACACAAGGGTGAGATGAAGGTTTGTGTGGTTATCCACACAAGGCTAAGGAAAGCAAAACATTAAACAAAATAATAATATTTATATCTTTCTTGAATATTTCAGTGAAAATCAAGAAGCAATGGTCATTAAGCCTGCAATTCTTGAGCGAATCTGAATGTAAAAGAGCAATGTTCAAATTCACACTGGTTGAAAAGTTAGTAAAATCTGTCATATATGGATCTATGTAGTACAGCACAAGTATACGATTTTGACTCGTAATTGAAAACATTGATAGATTTATAATTTTTCATTTAAATGTTGTTGTGTGGTTACCCACACAAGGGTGAGACGAAGGCTAAGAGAAACAAAACATTAAACAAAGAAATAATATTTTTATCTTTCTTGAATATTTCAGTGAAAATCAAGAAACAATAGTATTTAACCCTTCAATTCTTGAGCAAATGTTAAAATCCACACTGAACGGTGGTCAGTACCGGCCAAAAATCCATAACTTCTTTATTTCTTCATAAAAATATTTGAAATTTGGTATTTATATTAGAACAACATAACCGATCGATCGATATTTCGATGTTCAAATACAGAGTTTGGCCAAAAATGCATAAACGTTCTAAAAGTATCAAACAAATTGCATGTAAGTGGCTGAAATTTAGTCCAAAAATAAAGAATAATATGTGATCGAAAAAAAAAAATTGGTCATTCAACTTTCGGATTACATATACAGGGTTTGGCCAAATAATCATGGACGTTTTTAAAGCATCGAAAAAATTAGGTTATTCATTTAAATGCCTGAAATTTAGTGGCCAAATCAGTATATACGTTAATAACTCTCAAACTTACATAATTTTTGAAATTGACCAAAAAAATACAAAAAAAAAATGTGTAAAATATGAAAGCACTGAAATCGTTCTGGTTATTGGAATGACAGATAATTGCAGCTGAAATTTATAGTACTTACTCTTGATACTTTACAGTATAAGATGTAGTTAGGGTTTTTATCCCGGGAATTCCCGATTCAAATTTCCCGGAAATTTTGCCAATTTTTCACTTCCCGACTCCCGGGATTTTTAGTCGGGAATCCCGGGAATTAAAAACAAACGAAAACACATTGAAAACAAGTTAGAACTCTTTTTTTGCACCAAAAAACAGTGAAAAGTTTTTTACAGTTTTTTGCTTATATCCTGGCAATAATAGACCGCTTATTATTATTATTTATTTGGGGTTTTTCGTATGAAAAGTTAAAAAGAGAATTCATTATTTATAGAATTTATTTCTATTGAATCATTCTAATTTCTTTAAATTTCTTCTTCAAATCCATAACAAAATAGCTTCAAAAATTTACTAAATGATTAAATTTTTCTTCAATTAAAATCTAATATAAAAACGTTTAAGACAATTTTTTCAATTAATTTTGTAAATGATTTGATTTAACAAAAATTTAATCATTCAAAGTTTGAACAAATTCGGTTATTAATTAACTTTAAAATTAATTAAGTTTAAACAAAGGCTTTGGAATGAATCTAAAAAATTAAATATTAGGAATGGATTTATGGAATGAAAGGCTTACATTTTTTAATTACGGATTAAGATTTTAGTGAATTAAGCTCAAATTTTATTAACTAATTCGAAGCTCTGATATTTAATAATTATAACACTAAGTTTTTATATGAAATTTGGCTATAATATTCCTAATTTACAGTACCATTATATATTTCGGGAAAAGCCGGGTACCCGGGAATGTAGAAAAAAATTTACCGATTCCCAGGAATCAAAAATGGTCGGGAAATTAAAAACCCTAGATGTAATTTACACCTAAGCCCCTTATAATTTGTTCTGGCCTTTCAAACTTTTTATAATTTATGAATAAATATTACTAGCACGTGAATAAATATTACTAGCACGCACAAAAAAATCAAACAAAATATTTTTTCTTAAAAAAAATTGCTATGTGACCGGATCAAGTAGATGTTTCTTAGAATTTGAAACATTAACAGTTTAGAACAACCAACTATATTTCTAATTTAAAACCAATTGAGTTTGCTTTCCTTAAAACCCTAAAATTCTATTCTTTGATAAAATATTTGTAATTAAAAAGTTATAACCCTTGACAATTATTGTTTATCTTATCTAAACTTTAAATAAAATAACCCCTTCGAAACTTAACTAACATAAACAACAATACTTCTGGTAAACCCCTGTTATTCGCTCCTTTAATATTTTGTATAAAAGATCATCGTGGTTTTCTACTTTGACTAGCGAGTGTTAAAATTTGTTTGGCATTTCTAAACAATTAATGGTTTGTTTATTATTTTTTTGCTTTAAACTCTAAAGCGTTTAACAAGTATTGCTGTACTTAGTAGTTTTTCTTTTAGCAACCACCAACTCTCAATTAAAGTTTAAGTGGAAAACTTTGTGGTTTATCATTTATCTCTTACGCTTGCTCGCCCTCGCTTCTATTTTTTTACCAATGCTAGTACTTGTATTTATTAATTTGTTTATGAATACGAAACCATTTAAAAAACGTTTAAGCAAACTCTTAAAAACTATAGTTCTATTATTGTGCTATTTTTTTCTGTTTTAAAAGTGTTGTACAAAAAAATAGTTGAAAACCATAACTGTATGCAAACAATGAATAATATTGTAGCCATAGCATAAATGCTTTAACAAGTATTTTTTTTAGTTTATAGTTTTGTTTCAAAGGTGCTGTAAAAAGTTTTCGGACAATTGAAAATAATAAAATTAAATATTTTATTGTGAGTTTGGCTCTAACGAAAGAAAAGTTTGGGAGAACATATTTGTATGAAAACTCTCTCAAAAAAGTGAAATTGCTTTTTATTCGGATGTCAAACATTTATGCTAACACCCAATAATTTTTATTTTTTTTGGATTTTCCTATACTTTTTTGTTTGCTCTTTTAGTACTGCATACATAAGTAAACATAAAAAATGTTGTCTTTTGCTTCTCTATCTATTCTTGTTTTATTCTATATGTTTCACTTATGTTCCATTTTTGCCCTATATCCTAGTTTAGTATTCACATTTAGTGTAGCAGGCCCACATTTGGTTTGTCGCATCCTAGTGATAGTAGCCGTACTAATGTGGTCTTGAAATTTTTTCAGACTGTGCTAAGTAACCTGCAGGTGAGGTATTTTACTATTAAAAGCGTGTTAAATAGTCTTATGTTAATTTATATCTCTGTTCTGTTTTTTTTTTTTGTTCCTCCTTTGGTTTTTGATATTTTAACTAAATGGAGTCAGTGGCATTTTTATTTTAGTATATGAGAATTTCCACTTTTAAACACATGTCCAAAATTTTATAATATAATTTAGGTTGGTTTTATGAGAAAATTACAAAAAAAAAAAAAAACAGGAAACATTTCATTTATTACCGATAATTTTTTCATTTAATTTTGTTTACGTTCCAATGTCGCGTTCTTGTTTGTTATCTGTACTTCGTGAACGTTCAAATCAAGTGGCAAAACATTTTAATTAAAAACAAAATGTTGCTTCAACTAAAATAAGTTATTGCATATAATAATCACGAAAAATATTTTATTTTGATTTTCAAAGTGTGTCTCGTTTGCTATTGTTTTATGTTGCAATATTGCATTTGGGAAGATGAAGCGAAGTGCTATCAAAACTGACAAAAGCAATTAAGAAGCTGAAGGTAGACAAATTGTTTTGAAAAAATTTTGAGTGATATTGAAGATTTCATAAAATTTCTTATCATTATCCGCCGGGATATTTAAAAAGTGACGTTGGTTACCCTTGTGTGGTTTTCCACACATATGTAATTTAAATGTATTTTGGACTAGGAACAAAAAACTGAAGGCAGACACATTATTTTAATCTTACTCTTGTATAGAAAATCACACAAAACTTTACTTTTTTATACATTTTGAAAAAAAATTGTTAAGTGATATTGAAGATTTTATGAAATTTCTTGAGTTTTTCTGCAGCATCAATCGAAATTTTTAAAAAATGGGGTTGGTTACCCTGGTGTGGTTTTCAACACATATGAATGTATATGTATTTTGTACTAGGAACAAAAAACTGGGAAAAACAAATATCATGCTAAAGACAGACACATTATTTTAATCCTCATTTAACCCTCATCTTACCCTTGTATAAAAACCAACACAAAATATGTCTTTTTATACATTTTGAAAAAAATTGTTAAGCGATATTGAAGATTTCATCAAATTTCTTAACTTCTTCTGCCGCATCAATTGTCATATTTTAAAAGTGGCGTTGGTTACCCTTGTGTGGTTTTCCACACATATGTAATTTTTATGTATTTTGCACTAGGAACAAGAAGTATTATATCGGCGCAGTCGTAAACGAAATATGTATGTAAAGAGTGTTCAATACAAACTAATTTGATGACAAACATATAAAAGAATATAAAAATAAATATGTAAATTATGCTTTTGATATGTGTGGAAATCAACACATGAGGGTAACCAACGTAAATTTTTAAGTTGATATGATTAAAGAAAAAGAGAAGTTTAAGCAAACATTGGAAAAAACAGTAAAGAAAATGCAGTACCATTGGCCTTAGTTGAAGAGTTTGAGTTATTGAAGTACAACGTCAAACATGTTGTTGAAATTACATGAGCTAATCCTTATTACAAACGTGACGGGAAAATATGTCGCGTGCTTAAAAATATCAGAGGTTCGAAAACTAACTTTCAACATTTCTATATGACAACTATCACTAGAAAGCCTTATTATTCTAATTTAGTTTTCAAACAAATTTAAAAAATTGTGTTCCAATTCACAGAATTTTACATTTTTCTAAATGCAGTCGAAAATGGGTTCCATTTCTTGTCACTTTTTTTGAGCTCATGTTTATTGCTAATATGTTGGAAACAACTAAGACGACAAAACCTACTTTTTGCACTAAACAGTTTTCTAAAATACTTTCGAAAATTTAAAACGAGAAACCAATTTATAAGATTTCTTTATTTTTTTCCCTTCCAAATAGAACGAATGTCGCGTTATATATAGCATAGAACTGCTTATATGTGTGATTTTACTTAATGTATTGTTCATATTATTTAAATTACTTAAACTAATCGTTAATACAAACGTGATGGGAAAATATGTCGCGTGCTAAATTATACTAATGAATGTAAAAAAAACTAATGTAAATCTTTCAATATGACATGCCAAGATATTCTTCTTTAGTTTAAAATTGTTTTTTTTGTTGTTCAGAGGTATACCAATGTCACGTTCTTCACCATGGAAATGCCCATATTTATGTCTTTATTAATTTCCTTTTGTTTTAGTTTTGCAGCAGGCTTTTGTTTGTGGGGGGGGTTTGTTGTATTTGATTTTAGTAGTTTTCTTTTTACTGTTTCTGTTATAGTGTTAAACTTTTCAGTTTCTTTTTTAGTATAATATTTTTCATTACTGTTATGAGTAGTGTCTTATTTTATATTGTTTTATGTGCTGGCATTTATTTAGAAGACATTGAGAAACAATTTTGATATACATTTTAGTGCCGACAAACATTTGTTTAGCTTTTGAGTTTGTTTTAATTTCTTCTCTTTAATTTTTTTGTGTATTGTGTTGTTGCCATGCATTTGTTATTTGGAAAAGTCTTACAATTTAATTCATAAATCTATTTTCTGAACTGATAAAAAATAAAATTTTAAGAATTTAGAAGAAATTATGATAAAAAGCATTTACTTTAAGTCGATTCAAATCGCTCTAAGAAGCTTTTCAGTGTGTGTTGATTATTTGGAAGGATTGTGAATTTTTCTACTAGTAAACTACTCATGAATCTTGCTTTTATCATTCATCATTATTTTTACATTTTCAGTTTTTTTCACGAGTGATTTGTTTCAGATGACATTTGATTGATACTAAATTAATATAAAATTTATTTAAAATACTTGATGAATCAACATAATTGGTTTTTATGAAAATATATTTAAACATAAGCTACAAAGGCTCTTTTGAATTCCATTTTATCTAATCACTGCGATTTTTATTTCCACATTTTTACATTCTACATTTGTTAGGTTTCTGTACATGATTCCTAATCAATTATTGGAAATATCCATTGATAGTAATTTTTGTTTCTAAATTTTAAAAATTAATTACATAAAGCAGAAAACTATTCACTTCATACTAATATTTTATTTCATTTTAAATTATTTATTTATTTTTTTGTAGTGTAAATAACAAATATTTGTTAAGTCATTTCATATATTTGTTTTAGTTGCGGCTCGCTAAAAATAATAAAGTTTTACTTTCATTTGCAAATAAATTTTTCATTTCAATAAATTGTTTTATTTATAAAATTAAAACAAACATAATATAGTTCATTATTATTAGTGTATTTTTTTTTAATTTTTATTTAAACAATTAGTTTATATTTTAATTAGTGTAAAAATGTTTAGACAAATGTTAATGATAAATAGATTTGTACAAACAAAAATATTCATACAAAATAAATGTTTAACTAATAATAACAGATGGCAGTTAAATGTCTAAAACAATTGCTAAAATTTTTATTGATAATAATTGAAACTATGAATTACAAAAGTATTTAAATACAAAATTACAACTAGACTATGCAAATAATCATACATTGAAAAATATTCAAAATATTTAGTATTCAAATAAATAACAAGAATTATTAAAAATGTAAAAAATTTTGGCTATTTTTTTTACATGTAATATAATATTATATTTTCATTTGGAACAAATATTACTAAAAATCAGAAAATCGTACAAAAATACATTTCAGTTTAGTTGGGCTTCAGCTTTTGGCTTCATCATCTTAAAATATTTATTTATAATTATTACATGAATTTACTTTTACAACTTATTTCCCAAGTCAGCAGTAGCCATTCTTCACCAAAGAATACTTTAAGAAAAGTACTGAAAACTCTTATTTGAGAAAAAAATAATTTTATTGAAATAAAAATGGCGATAAAATATTGTTACGAAATTGTACTTGTATTCAAATATAACGATTATAAGTTGTAAGTTGGCAACGCAGTTTGCTGCGACCGTATATTCGACTTCGAATATTCAGTTGAAGAATATTGTAGAAAGTACACCACAGATGGCGTATGTGTTGGTAAGATCTAGAATATTCGAGCTTTGACAGTTAAAGAGCAATCTAGAGTGCATATATCAGTGTTATAAATAGTGGCAGAGGTTGCAGTCGTTAGTGAGTTTATCAGAGGCGCTTTTCGAATAAACATCAACTGAGTGCTGTGTTTTTCAAGTGAATTCGTGTACATTATAAAGTGTGTCTGTATTTCTGCGAATTTATATAAAAACATTGAGTGACTATTTAATTCTGTTGTTGTTGTACATTTGAATAAATAAAGAGTTGTTACAATTTTTAAACTACTAAACGGCTTTTATTTGCAATCAAAAGTATCCGGTTTATTTAAAGAAAATAAACCAACATTTTGAAAAGGTTAAAACGTAACAATATTTTAGGTGAAAAAAAATTGGTGAAAAAAATTGTGTAAAAAATCAAGGTATTCGTGTCATTATTAAGCTGTAACTTTTAACTAAAATGTAATCATATCAACAAATTTATACTAGTTAACAAACAAATTTCATTTATTAATTACTTTCACTTTTAGTTTTAAAATTTTTTGTATTTATCTTGAAAAAATATTCTCTTTTAAGTTGTAATAAATTCGAAATATTCCATTAGTTTAGCTTTGATTTGTTGCTCTGATTTACATACATTCATCTCAAATTCCAAATTATTTTAAACATTAAATTTACATTTAAATCATCTTTTTTTGAAAAATTTTCAACATGAAACCTAAAACTATAATCACAATCAACTGGCCACAGGAAATTATATTTTATTATTTCTTTGAATTCCCTTTTTATTATGATTTACATCAAAGCTATTTTTCATATACATAAATTATTTTATAAATCTTTAGCTTTTTCTGTATTTATGTATGACTTTCTTATTTTAATTTATTAATAATTCCAAATATAAACTGGGTTTTTTTCTGCAATTATTTTCTTACTAAATCCAAATACAAAGCTAAATTTTTACTACTCGTATTTACATAAAAATATTTACACATAAACCAATACGATAATGTAGATAAGTAAGGACAATGCTCAATTATATTTTAGTAGCAAAATAGGCCTGAAAAAAATAGGTGGAATTTAACTTTCTGATAAATAAATTACAAACATGATTCATAAATCAATATATCTGCTATAGACCCGGTTTGGTTGCAGAGACAACCTAGAATTTTTTACCAATTCCTCAAAAATGAGTAAACAGCACACAGAAAAAATTATATTTCAATTCAAACATTTATTCCATATTGCACGGGTTTCAATTATTTCATAATTAAATCAAGTATTCATTTGCTCAAAAACAAAATTTCTTGATATTTTCTATTGAATTTTGATTTTTGAATTTGATTATTTTGACTATTGAATATACAATTTTCGTTATTGGTTGAAATTCAAATACAAAAATTATTCAATAGATAATTTTTGTAATTGAAACAACAAAAATAACAAAAATGTGTTTTCAATTACGAAAATTATCTATTCAATAATTTTTGTATTTGAAATTCAACCAATAACGAAAATTGTATATTCAATTGTGAAAATAATCAAATTCAAAGAAGAAATTTTGTTTTTGAGCAAATGAATACTTGATTTAATTATGAAATAATTGAAAACAGTTCAATATGTGACAAATATTTGAATTGAAACGGTTTAAGAAATAGTTTTTTCTGTGCACAAATTATTTGATTTTTTTAAGGTAATGAAAATCCTAAAATCTATCCATCGATTCAAATTTAAAAGTTTAGGTTTTTTGTAGATTGGGCTGAATAATAGATATCTGGATAACTAAGTCACTAAGATCTAACATACGAATATATTATGATAGATATTTCAAAAACCTTTGCAACGCGATGCACATTTGAGTTTTTTCGTTGCAAAAATCATAACTTTTGAAGCAAATGAGATAATCAAAAAATTAAAAAGGCATATGATAGATAATTGATCAGCATATGAAATTAGTGTTTGAAAGTGGTTCCACGCCTTTCGGATGCCTACTTATGGCTTAGCAAATTTGAAATTTGTGGAAAAAATCAATTTTATGGGAAGTAAAATAAAATATTTTTTAAACTTTTTTAATTTTTTATGTTTCTTTTAAAGGCGTTTATAATTTAAAATTATTCCAGAAAAGATTAAAAAATTATTTTTTTAAAAAAAAATTGTTTGTTTGTCTTTTTTCAAAATTTTATCCTAGCAAAGAATGGGGTAAGAACGGGCAGCTGGAAATTTTTGCATTATGTAAAGGAATAATCAAAGAACTTGTTTTGAAAATATGGCAAATATAGAAATTGATAGTTTTTTTTTATTTTCCTTCAAAGTTGAGAAATATTGAAAAAATGGATAGTTGGTAAATATCTTTTGGAACCATGACTTTTTTCAAAATTTTACCTCTAGCAAAAAATGTGGCAAGAACGGGCAGCTAAAAATGTTTGCATTAGGTAAAGGAATAATCAAAGAACTTATTTTGAAAATATGACAAATATAGAAATGATAGTTTTTTTTACTTTCCATCAAAGTTGAGAAATATTGAAAAAATGGATAGTTGGTAAATAACGATTTACCTGGACAAATACAAAGCAAACAGTACAATTTTTGTTTATTCTTTTCTTAATAAATATATCTATCAAAAGACTCAAAAATAATGACGATCAGTTACATAGTTTTCAAAATATTGAATCTGAAACAAACCAAATTACCTAAAAATTGTGTGTTTTTTTAAAAAACTGAAAATCAGTCAACTTTGAAGGGCTATATCTTCTGAACCAAAAATTTACTGTAAAAGAGGTTTATTCAATATTTTTTTAGGGACACATGAAATTTTGATTTTTGCAACCTCACTTGTTCTACGGGCGCCACTGTGCGACGTAGTAAATTTGACATACAATGGGTCCAAATCGAGAAAATTATTTTTTAACAGAATTTGTTTTTTCATCGATACAAATTTTTTTGTCATAAAATTCACTTCACCAAAAAAATAAAAATTTAAAATTAAAAAAAAAATACAATTTTAAAAAGAACATGTTAAATAATTTTAAAAAAACAATTACGTACAAATAAATATCAATTCCAATTAAAATACTAAGGGGTTTCATTTCCAAAAAAAAATTGATTTTTTTTGAAGAATCAAATACGAAATTGATTCCATTTTTTATCGGCATAGAATCCTATGATCGGCATAAATTTTCATATTTCAAACTTTTAGTTTTGTAATCAAAGTCTAAGTTAAATCAGAAATACACTTTTATTTGAAAGCATTAAAAAGTGAAAATAAATTCGTTATTTTAACTGATATCAGTTCTTCTCTACAGCTATTGCAACTATTATTTATATGCTGATGCTATTTCTTATACACAAATAAAAACATAATTCCATATTCATACATATTTAAAACACTTAAATATACATTTATAGGTATGTATATTAGGATGGCACCATTTAGCAGTTGGAGAAATTCCAACTAAAATAAAATCAAATAAAGTATTTGGAATTTGATCAAACTCACTAAATAATAAAGCCGGCAATTTTGGGAAATGGTAGCTTAAAACAGCTCGATTCAAATGGTGCCCTCCTTATTTACATGTATTTATAGCTACTAGTTTATTTTGTACTAAATATACAATTATTTGTTATTGTATTGAAACAAAAACAAACAATATAACAGCAACAACATAAAGAAAAAATTTCTATTTACAAATACTCCCATACAAATACATACATACATGTCTGTCTATAACTGTGATGATGTTGACAAGTTTCCTCATTATCAACAACCAGTCTCTAGTGGTACTTAAGTGCGACCTCATTTTCTTGGTTTTTTTTCTCTCTAAGTTCTAAGAAAACAAGTTTATTCATGTTAGTGTATACAACCGCACACATATTCAATTTATTCTATCAATCCTAGCTACAAAATACAAGTACATACTTATACATAGAGGATATATATATTTACTGTTACATACTTTCGTGCGTACCTTTTTGTCTTCTTCTGTTGCATAGTTTAAGGGGCGAACGTAAGTATGGTACTCTGTTTTTAGTGTTTACATACATATATTCGTATGATGTGTATGATGTTGATCATTATCCTTGCAATGTATTATGTTGTTAATTATTAACAATATATGTATGTACAAATTAATCATTACAAGGTTTAATATTTCATAATTCAAGACAATGTGTTTTGTTGATTATTATCAAGTTCAAATAATTTGAAAATTGCTTATGTTCAAAGAATATTTACAAATGATTTTTAATAGAAAAATGACAGCTAATTATTTAAATTTAATTTATAAAATTATCCAAAATCAAAGAAAAGAGTATCGTCGGGTGCCAGACAACAAACATTTCGATTCTAGTCAACTATACCTATGTGTAGGGTACTATAGGTAAAAACATTTATTTAAATCAAAAATATATGACAATATTTAAACTTTATATTTTTAAAAGATTTAAAATCCTTAAATTAATTTTAAGAAGTGGGTCTAATGTAGGGTTTTTAATTTCCCGACCTTTTTTGATTCCCGGGAATCTGGAAATTTTTCTCTACATTCCCGGGTACCCAGCTATTCCCGAAATATACAATGATACTGTAAATTAGGAATATTATAGCCAAATTTCATACAAAAACTTAGTGTTATAATTATTAAATATCAGATTTTCGAATTAATTAATAAAATTTGTGCTTAATTCACTTAAATCTTAATTAACCAATATCAGCCTTTCATTCCATAAATCCATTCCTATTATTTAATTCTTTAGATTAATTCCAAAGCCTTTGTTTAAACTGAATTAATTTTAAAGTCAATTAATAACAGAATTTATTCAAACTTTTAATGATTAAATTTTTGTTAAATCAAATCATTTACAAAATTAATCGAAAAAATTATCTAAAGCCTTTTTGTAATAGATCTGAATTGAAGAACAATTTAATCATTTAATAAATTTTTGAAGCTATTTTGTTATGGATTTGAAGAAGAAATTTAAAGAAATTAGAATGATTCAATAAGAAATAAATTCTATAAATAATGAATTCACTTTTTAAATTTTCATACGAAAAACCCCAAATAAGTAATAATAATAAGCGGTCTATTATTGCCAAGATATGAGCAAAAAACTGTACAAAACTTTTTACTGTTTTTTGGTGAAAAAAATAGAGTTTTAACTTGTTTTCTATGTATTTTCGTCAGTTTTTAATTCCCGGGATTTCCGACTCGGGTACCCGAATCGGGTATGAAAAATTGACAAAATTCCCCGGAAATTTGTACCGGGAATTCCCGGGATAAAAACCCTAGTCTTATATGGAACCACAGTTAATTGTAGGCAGATTCATACTTAAGTTTGCAGAAAATTATTTTGAATGTGTCTTTGGTCATATGGAAAAACTAGATACGAACTGTGGTACCTTGATTGCAACATTTACTTGAAGATACACACAGAAAAAATATTTCTTAAACCGTTTCAATTCAAATATTTGTCACATATTGAACTGGTTTCAATTATTTCATAATTGACACAATTGAATCAAGTATTCATTTGCTCAAAAACAAAATTTTTTGATATTTTCTATTGAATTTTGAGTTTTGAATTTGATAATTTTGACAATTGAATATACAATTTTCGTTATTGGTTGAACTTTAAATACAAAAATTATTGAATAGATAATTTTCGTAATTGAAAACACATTTTTGTTATTTTTTGTGTTTACAATGAATACTTGATTCAATTATAAAATAATTGAAACCAGTTGAATACGTGATATATATTTGAATTGAAACGGTTTAAAAAATAGTTTTTTCTGTGCAATAACAAAAATTGGATATTCTAATATCAAAATTATCAAATTCAAAACCCAAAAATATCAGAAAATTTTGTTTTTGAGCAAATGAATACTTGATTCATTTATGAAATAATTGAAACCAGTTCAATATGTGATAAATGTTTGAATTGAAATATTGTTTTTTCTGTGCAGTCAGACCGAATTTACGGACTAATCGACTCAGATAGTGATTGATTGGTACAGTTTGAGATTGGGGATAGACCACTAGTTAGGACGTCATAAACTTCCGAAAAATCCTTCTCACTTTAGTTGCAGTTTTAATTGTCACTTAAAATAGGTTTCGAATGAGCAATTTGTCATGAAATACTCTTCGAAATTTTCCCAAAAGAAAATAATATTTTTCATACAAATTGTTCGTGCAAACTAGTAGATTTTCAACATTTATTTAAAATAAATATATTTGTGTTTGTGGTATACATATTTCTATGTATATAAGTTAATGGATTTAGTAACCTGTAATAAATAAAATATTCTTCTATAATTTATGATGAAAATCATAACTTTTAGACATCCAAATGTGTTGAGAATGATGAAAAGACTCATGAAAATGTAATTTAAAACAAATAACTAACTGTGTGGCAGCAACATACAACAGATAGAACTTTCTGGAGCATAAAACCAAATAAAAAAATATATAAAAAAACCAAATAAATATTATGAATAAGTAAAGGCAAATAAAACTAAAAGAGTAAAAATATACGTGTGAAATGATAAATTAATATCATACAAATATAAAACCATGGTACAATCAGTTACCAGGTACAATTATTAGAGAGAGTTTCCAATGTTCACCCCTAAAACGTCAAACTAAGTATTTAATCACTTAACTTTTTTAAATTGTTACCGCGATATTTTTTAAATTTGTTACGTTTTAACTGAAATTATACACACTTATTAAAAAATATAGTTTTTCTTCAATTGTTAGTAAATTTAATAATAAAAATTTAAATTCAATTATTTTTTTTTGGCATTTCCTTTTAAATTTTTTAATTTTCTTTTGTTTGACGTTATAGGGAATGTATAATTGAGAACATACTTTATAATAATTGTACCTTGCTAATTCTACAATGTATAAAACGACATGTAGAAGATCAACAACAAAATGTTGAAAATAAAATGTATGCAACATTTACAGGATGCACTCTGTTTCACAGACATATTCAATGATTTTTTAAACACTGCATATGAAAAATTTATACCAGTAATTAGTTTAAAATGTGTTTTGGTCATGCTAAAAGACACCTGAACATATTCATAGATATAAATTTGCAGTAACACATACGTTTCATCCTATAAAGGCCATGTAAATGTACATATGTTGTAAAATTGTGTTGAGTGTTGAGATTCAAACTTTTATATGAATTTATTCACTCATTCATTTATTCATACGTTTTTGTAATGCTTACTTTTTCTGGATTTTCTGTGCTACATCTGTATAAGTGCTATTTTAAAGTTAAATTCATAATTGAAAATCTGTTGACACCGACTGCATACATACCACAAACACTCACATTCTCACATTTACTAACGCAAGTAAGTAACAATGTTTACTTACCCAGCAGGAAAAAATAATAGGACTTCAGTTTTTAGGCCTTCTAAAAGGCAAACTTACTCATTCTAAAAGATCCTGTAATTATTCTTTTCTGCCTGTTCAAAAAGTCCTAGGAATCCCCTTCTAATAACAAGTAATATAATATCAAATTATTCCTCAATCGTGTCTGAATTTGAAGCGTATAGGCACAAGCAGAAATACTCACAGATTTGTATATTTTCTAATAATTTTGAGTTTTATTTAAGAAAGATTGTTTTAAAAAAAATCAACAAATAATACGAATCTACCTAATTCTCAACCACTTATATAAATTGAAAGATATTACGCTATTCTAAATCATAAATGAGGTTTATTCAAAATTTCCATTCCAAATTCCTTTAAACACTATTTTTGACTTCCGATTAATATGGATTAAAGAAGACCAAGTAAAAAATTGTATAGTTTTTTTAATATCGACGTCTTAATATAGTAACAATACGCCTCTTAACATATGAATTGCATCTATTTGATATATGGGGGAATTAAGCCAACTGAACCAACTTTTAAAATCGATGTCTTCCGATCGGGATGGAATTTGCACCAATTTCATCCCGATAGTAATTCAGACACAATTTTTCAACAAAATAACTCCCTGAGTTAGAGGGGGTCAAAATCTGAAATTGTGTCCGAAATAGTTTAGATACCTATTTCTTAAATTTTTCGAGAAAAAAATAAAAATTGTTTGAAATTTTTTTTACAAAATCATTTTTTCCCAAAAGGAAGCTTAGGTCTTTTCCTTGAAGAATTTGTTGGTCGCTTAGTGGGATGCGAGTTGGATATCAAAATAAATGTTCTGTAACTCAAGACATATACAGCCCAATTATGAATAATAAATTCCGCGGTAGTTTTTTCCCTTTTCTCATTTTTCCTATTCAACTTCAATGAGAAAAAACTCCCGGGGAACAAACTCCTGCGGAATTTTTTATTCATAATTGGCATAGTTGGGGGTAGTGCACTAAATGTTGATTGAAATCAGCATTGCATTATCACTCACTAAAATTGCAAACAATTTAGTTTGCACTATTTTTTATCAGCTTTAGTAATAATGCATATTTCTTAACTGGCACTAAAAAAAATTAGTGATAGTGATAATTTTTTAACTATCACTAAACGAAGATTTAGTGTAAAAATCTGCACTACAATTAATTAGTGCAAAAGTTAATTATTTCACTTGACCTGAAATCTTAATTATTTGTTGTGTTGAGGTCTAATTTAGCTGACTTGGAAAGTTTTACAATAGTTAACAATGTCCTAGAAATTTAAACCAGCTACTGCTAACAGTATCTGCACAATTGGAGCATCATAAATAGTAACCGCCTAAAATCGATTTATATGAAGATATTACCTGAACAAAATCATTTTCATGTTAAAGACTTTAGAACGCAAAATGCAATTCATATCTGTCTGTATATTTATTTGTCTATATTACTGTCTAACTGTAATGTAGAGGTAAAATTATAAGACTCCCCAAGCAAATACATAGATATAAATAATAGTTAGTACAACTACACAGAAATGCACATGAAGCGCGTATATAGTCCTATATACATTGGTGTGCTGTTATGTACATTGTGGTTGTCGAGCGGTGCAATGCAATGTTATTGTATGTATTTCCTGTTTGTATTTGTTTAACGCCTTCATTTTTCCAGTTGTTCATGTATACATTTATGCCATCGCACATATTTCAAATGTGGTGTCATAATTCACTGCTTAAACCTTCCTGAATTTTCCATCCAAAAAATATACGTTTTATTGTACATTCATGTATACATAGTTACTCGTAAACATACATATATAAATATTGTGAATAAATACTTGCAGTTATTGTTAACATTTAACTTTATTTTAAAATAATAAAAATGTTCTTTCATTTAGTTCAAAATGTTTGTGCATATGAATTTTCGGGTATTTATATATGCTCGTTTGTTTTGACCATTAAATTAATGTTCCTTTCATTTAGTTTTCATTTGTTTTTCTCTCATTTTGATATTTGTAAACAAATAATGTACCCATGATTATAAACATTTGGTTTTTATTATAATTTTTAGTTGAGCTATAGACAAACATATTCCGTGCATTATAATGCCAATAAAATTTCGCATGACAAACATATGGTCATTTCCACAAAAAAGTCCAACAGGAGCAAATATTAAAATGTAAATAAACGAATGATTTGTTCTACTTTCAACGACATTTTTTCTTTAGTGTGAATTGCTTAAAAACATATGTATATATATCATGATTAAACCCATCTTATGAAACCTTTTATCAACAACAAATAAATACAAGTTATTAGATGCCAAACAAAGCTTGATTAACGGTAAATTTATCATTTGATTTTGTTTACATTCTAATGTCACGTTCCTGTACCCTAAATCATCGTTTTATACAGTTTAAATTCAAAATTTACTGACTTTGACTAAAAAAGAATTCACACTATCGCTTTATTTACATTTTCAGAATTCGCTACTGAAATAAGTTTTTCTTATTTTTCAAAAACTAATGTTTTTATTATTTGAACATTCATATTTAGATGTACCAAACGTGTGCCCAAAGAAAATAGGAAGCAACAATGCAACAAATCAAAAAATCTGCTAAAGCTTAAATAATTTTCCAATAAATCAACTGAGAAGATGGCTTTTAACAAAATTAGTAAAAAAAGGGGAAATTATGGTATAGGGCAAGAAAAATAAAAATAGAAATTTAAATGTAGCAAACCTTTATATGTGCTTAGTTAAAGTTATTGATGCACATAAAAAGTATGTTGAATCAATTAAAATTAGTACGAAGTTTTTGTTGAAATTAACTGAGTTAATACTTATTACAAACGTGACGTAAAAATATGTCGCGTGCTAAATCATACTAAGTTTTCTAAACAATCATCAGAAAGCCACATTATTCTACTTTAGTTACAATAAAACTAAAATATTAACAGAAACCCACATTACACTAATTTAGTTTAAAAAGAATCACTTTAAAAAGATTATCAAATTTTTGCATTTTATTTTTGAACCCATATTTATTGCTAATATTAGAAACATTAAAAGGACAAAACCTAACTTTTGCACAAAACAGAAATAAATAGGAACCAAGAAAAACAAGGCTGTGCCGAATCTTATACACCCTTCACCAAATTAGACTTAAAAAAAATTTTGAATATTTTTTGGTATTTTCTACAAAAAAAAAAATTAAATTATTATATAATTTTTTCTTTTTAATAGTGAAACAAATTTTATAACAAAAATTTCTTTTGTTGAAAAAAAAATTCGTGGTAAAAATTATTTTTTCCGATTTTGACCCATTTTAGGTCCGGCTTACTTGATCTATTTTTAGGTATTTTCTACAAAAAAAATTATGGCAAACATTTTTTTTTAATTTTTAACAATTTTTTTTTTTTAATTTATTAGTGAAACAAATTTTATAAATTTTTTTTTGGTGAAAAAAAAAATCGTGGTAAAAATTATTTTTCCCGATTTTGACCCATTTTAGGTCCGACTTACTTGATCTAACCTAGATTTAGATAAAAAATAGGTCAAAAATCAAGAATGTCCTGGTTATATCTCAGCCATTTGTGAGCCGATTGTCTCGATTATAAACAGCAACGTAGATAATTCCCGATATATTGATGTAGATATAAATCATGTATGTAAAATATTTGGGGACTGCAGAAAGTTTATTTCAACATACAGACGGAAATGGCTATATCGACTTCGCTATCTATAATGATCCAGAATATAAAATAAAAAGTTCAAATAATTACCAAAAAATTTATAAAATTTCCTAAATGAGGAGCCGCAGAACAAAAGGAACTTTTTCGCACATTTAAAATTGTTGGGAAAATGAGTTTTATTTCGCTCCCTTACAAAAACAGCATGAACCTGGAAATGGTAACAAGTTACTTACTTATCAATAGATACATCTAATTGCCATAAGTTACAATATTAAATGTTAAGGATGTTTGATATAAAACCATTTTAATATCGGAAAAAGAACCTTTTATTAAAAAATAAAGAAAAAAGTTCGTTTTGTTAAAAACAATATTTAAAAGTAAGTTTTTATGCGTTATTTTAACGATAATATTTTAAATTAATGTTTTTAATCCTGATCTAATATATAAACAAATTACACATTGAAATTAAATAATTTTTTTTTTCGTTTGATACTAGTATTGTACGTTTTGTTAGGCGCACATATTTTTAGAACCCATTTACTTAGTAAAAATATTAAAACAATTTTGCTGACTTGATTGTTTCTAGAAGATTTTAAACCAAATATTTAAACCAAAAAACGAATTTTTGATAAGATGCGAAAAAGTACCTTTTGTTCTGCGGCTCCTCAAATATTAATTTGTATTTGTCATAAGAATATAGATTGTTCAAGATATGTTCAATTTTGTCCTTCCGTCAGAATTTAAAGGAGGCATACATTTTGCAAACTGTAGTAGACTATCCTCTTATTTTAAACGTTTGGCATTGTGTCCCTAAAATTTTAATCCCTTGACTACTTAAATACTTTATGCTTTTAATGAACCAAAATAAATGTTGATTATTTGCATAAATTTTAATAACAAATTCAGATTAATACTAGATATTATATTTTGCTATCACATTTTAAGTAATTTCTGCAATAGCCACATCTGTGTGATTTTTTATGTATATTAAGCTGGCCCCGTCTGTATATATGTATGTATACAATTATGTACATGCATACAATCATAATGATTAAATAGCTAAAACCGTTACAGTCTGTAAACCTCACGCAGAGAAAAAAATATAGTGTACATGGCTTCTGTAACCATTTCAACATTTTCAAAAGATTTTTTTTTAACAATATTATGGTCACTGTAATCATTTATATGATTATGGTAACCATAATATGGTAAAATTACGATTCAAATGATTGCAGCAATCATATATATGATTGCAATGAATATGTATATGTTTGTGACAAACATATTTATGATGACAGATTTACCATACCATGTATATCATAATCTAAGAACAACACACTATGATACAATGATTTATCATGAACATGATTGCCATAAACATATATCTATTTACTACAATCATATATATGATTGCGACAATCAAGTGTAAGATTCACTTTAACATATTATGGTTTAATGTTAAAAATACTTGTAAAAATGTTGAAATGGTTGCAGTATATTATATTTTTTCTCTGGGTGCTTGTGGCCATGTTCATTCTATTCATTTATCTCATTATTCGAATTATTGGTGTGTTAAGCAGATGGTGTTGAAAACTCTCAGCAACAGCTTCAATTACAGGAGTTAAAAAATTGGAATGCAGCCTGAAACATGAAATGCATTCAAATTGAAGAGATAAATTTAACAACAAATTTTGAAATTTTGTTTCGTTTTAACAATTACGCATTGCATACCGACACTTACATATCCATACATGGATGAAAACAGGCAAATGTGGATTTGTGCGTTCATGCAGGTTTACGCACTGGCATATTTACAATCATCCATTTAGCTATTTAGTTACAAACATATGAAATATACATATGACTAAATGTTTAAGCCAAGCAAATAATCGAATGCATGCAAGTGAGTGAGCGTGTGTGATTTGTGCAGTGTTGTGTCAATTGTGATGTTTACTGCTGCATTGAATTTGTCATCACCGTTGTTGCGCACTTCCGTTTCCGTATATTGTTGATGTTAAATAGAACAGCAACAATAACTAAATGCTAGAGAAACAACAACAGAAACAAATTGCAGAATAACAGTTAAAGCAGATGATGCTTAAAATGTTAAACTAAACACAGGAACTAAGTACCGTCAGCAGCAGATATGTTGTACCTACATGCAATCATGTCATTACACTTACACCTACCTACCTACTCCAATTTGTATGCATTTGTATGTAGGTGCTGAAGCAGTTCAAGTTGCTGCTAATGATGATGCTGTTGTTGCAAGTGTTAGTGTTATTTTAGCTTAATTTTTTTTTGTTTGCAATAGAAAATACAAACATACCATACATATTTACTCAAGTATGTTTTAACAATAAATTTACATTCACACATGCATAAACAAAAGCAGGCATGTTTGAAAATAAATAAATATGTATATATGAACGTGACATAAACATTTTATAACAACTACTCATGCATTTGTATATATGTATATATGCACATGATTATAGATATTCATTTAATTGTATATGGGTATTTCCACTGCCCAGAACGCGACATTCGTATGCCTTTCTAGTTTCCATTTTTCGATATCAGTTTACTAATACTACAATAATTAGCAAAAAAGTCGCTGTTATTTCAAACCCATTAAATTTATACCGGATCCAGAACGCTACAAAAAATGGAGCTAGTTTTCGAAAGCATCTAGCATCTGCACAGTGGAAAATAATTATTAAAAGCGATGATTTTAAACTGAAGTAGAATTATGTGGCTTTCCGTTGATAGTAGTCATGTTGAAATATTTTCATTATTTTTTAACCATCTTTAGTATGATTTAACAAGCGAAATTTATAACGCGTCACATTAGCAATAAGGATTACTTAAAGTTATTTCAACAAAACCTTCGTATTTATTATTAACACAGTGTCTTAAATAACTTTAACTGTTTAAGTAAGACCACTCATTGCTTTTCCCAACTTTTGCTAGCAGGAACAAGGTCAAACTTCACATTTTCGTTAGACAATTGTTCATTCACCACGAGTGACAAGGGTATATATAAGTTTGTCATTCCGTTAATAATTTCCACATTTATCTTTGCGACCCCACAAAATATATATATCTGGATCGTTATAGATAGCGAAATCAATATAGCCATGTCTGTCCGTCTTTATGTTGAAATCAACTTTCCGTAGACTCCAAATAACTTATATACATGATTCATACATCAATATATACGCTATAGATCGGGTTGGGTTGCTATTTAGAATCGAGAAAATCGGCCCACAAATGGCTGATATAAGGAAAAAACCAGGACAACCTCAATTTTTTTACCTATTTTTGACCTATAGCTGGATTACTAAGTATAGACAATATGGATATCTAATAATAGATATTTCAAAGACCTTTGCAATGACGTATATAAGACCATAGTAAGTTGGACCTACAATGGGTCAAAATGGGAAAAATATTTTTTAACCCGTATATTTTTTTTATTAAAAAAAAATAAAATTTAAAAAAAAAATTAAAAATAATTCGAAAATTTTTTTTCCAAAAAATTAAAAAAACAACTATGGAAAAAAAAAATAAATTTTGTTTACCTAAAAATATTTAAAATTTTTATTTTGAAGTATAAAAATTTACCGAAAATCGAGTTTTGTTCGGCTTCTTTTCATTTCTTTGCTGTTGACTAGAGTATTCAATAAGTGATAAGAGCAAAAATTGGTCAATTCACAAGGTCTCTTATCATGTCATATTGTCATAATGTGGTAATATTTCACAATGGTTATTATTGTTGTGACGACAAAAGTCGTAGACTCGTTTTTGCCACCATTAAATATTAATTTTATTATTTTATATATATTTTATTTTATGTTTAGTTTTAATCTGATTATTTTATTTGTTTTATGTATTTAAATTTAACGGTTTCATTTATATGAGTACGCCATCTGTTGGTAAATAATAGAGTCAATTTAATATCACTACCCCAAAATACAACCATGCAGAATGTAATAAAAGTACCATAGTACGATCGTTACCAACGATGGTTGTAGTCACTTAGTTGTCCGACACGGGTATAAAAGAAGGCACACTGTGAAATTGAAGTCAGTCTGCCAGCAGGAGGCCAAGCGGTAAGAACCACTCGACGTTAGCGACGAGTAGTACTAACTAATTGGTTAGCTTTAAAAGGCAACTAGTGGGAACAGTGTTGCCAGACAAAGTTTACCTTATGTCCCCAATCTGAAAGTGGATGTCCCCAAAAAATCCCCATTTCAAAATTGAAATCCCCAATTTTGTCACCATAAAAAAAAAATAAATTATATTGTTAATACTAAATTTTACTATGTTGAGTTTAACAAACTAAAGTTGAAATCTGGCATAATAACATACGACAAGCATTTTTACATCTATTTACCTCATTGTCAGTTTTCAAAATGTTGATTCATCGATTTTGGAACAAGTTGTTTGGAAGATGTCATTTTACTTTGAAACCTGCCAAAGAATTCTTGATTTTTATCCGATTTTTGTATGAATTAGTTTTTATAACTCCTTGAGAAATCAAGAGCTTTATAATATTCGATTTTTATTCCAGAAAAAGAAAGTATATTTTGTAAAAAATGAACAAAATAAGCCATAATTTCACCGCATCGGAAGTGGAATCCATTTAAGTATAATTTAAAAAAAGCACTGAAAAACTCATTGTCGTATTAAAATAGAACTTAAAGATAACACTCTGCTACAAAATAAAACTTTTTGTCAGAACTTGAAAAGCGACCCAATGGTGGTTGTAGGCCTAGGTGAGGGAATACTAAAACCGTTTTCAAAGATTTTGAAACTTCCTCAAAATTTTGAGTTATTTTGAAAAAACTGTTTTAAGTAGTACTTTAGTACCTCTAACTCACACATTATGCATATTTTTTTCGTCGTTTTTCAAATTCAACAAAGTTATTTTAATTTTTTTCTATGAAAACCTATTTTTTTACACAGTGTTTTAAAGACAATAGAATATATATAGAAATAAACATTACTTGTCGAAATCGGTTTATATTTGCAAAAGTTATTAAACTTTTTCGAAAAAAGTTCCAAAGAAGGGTATATTGAGTTAGAGCTGATGTTTGCAACGTGCAAAAATATTGTCCCAATACGCACCTTAAAGTATACCAATATGTTCTGGATCACTTTCTGAGTCGATTTTGCGATGTCCGTCCGTCCATGTAAACCTTGTAATCAAACTACAGGTCTCAATTTCAAAGATAATTTGGTACAAGCTCTTGTATTGCCCCAAGGACGAAGCCTATTGAATTTGATTAGAATGGGTACATCATTTCTCATAGCCCCCATACGATTGCCCTATCTGAAAATAGTTAAGCTGTCATAAATATCTTAGTTATATAGATATAAAAAACAAATTCAGCAGAAATAAGTTTTATATATGCCGAACCTGCTTCACCAAATTTACCATATAATGCCCACTTCCGAAAATCATTTTAATGAGTATAGATTTCTTAAAAATATTTCAAACTCAAATAAAATTCAACACAAATAGTTTTCATATACATATACAGAAGACATGTTAAGAACTAAATTTTCTTTATACATTGCAATAAAAATGTATATCAATGCATTGGTATAAGCTTTCATATCAAAATAAGTATTGAAATGCTATTAAAATCAAATTTTTTTTTTTTTTTTAGATATTCTTAACAAAAACAATACTTATAACTTACAAATGTATCAAAAGATGCACGGTATTTTAAAACGTAATCAGTTTTCTTTCCAAACCCGTTGAAAAATATAAAGTCGGACAAAAACTGACTAAAGCTGGCCCACACGGAATGATCTGTTCGCCTGATTTGTGATTGAAAATTTTCAATTACTTGTGATTTATATCGCGCACATCCCCATTAACAAGTAACAAGATGTCGAACACGAACAAATCATAATTACAAATCAACCGTATGTGGCCAGCTTAAGTTACAGGTCGACGATAAGTTGACGAACATCATTGAAAATTTTTTTTTTTAGAATAAATTCTGAATTTGAGGATGTTTTTGAAATTTTTTGACATTTTTTTCACTTTCGCACAGCGTAATTAACATTTAAATACGAAGTCAAAAATTGGCTCCTAGAGAATGATTCAGCTTTCTGTGTTTAGCAAGAATTTAAAACAATTTAATATCTGTGAACTTTTGATGAAATCCTTTTTTAATTTTTTTATTATCAAAGTAGTGTCCTGGAAACGAAAAATCTAAAATTTTTGTTTTTTTCATCAAATTCTGAAGAAATGAAAGAAATAAAATATGATTATTTAAACAAAATATAAAACCAAATAGATTAGAAATTGAAATGTTTGTCAATAAATAGCTCTTCTGCTTTATTACTAGGCCAAGTACTCTACATTGTGAATACCGCTAATGTCTAAAAATGTAAAATCCCCAAAAATGGATGTAAATCCCCAAATTTTGTTAAAATCCCCAAATCCCTCCCCACGAAATTCTGTCCCCAAAAAAATCTTGAAATCCCCAAATTGGGGACAAATCCCCACATCTGGCTACACTGAGTGGGAAACCAGTGGTACATCCAGAGGTTATACCTCTACCTTGTAACACTCTTGTCCGACACTTACGACGTTAGCGACGTGGTGTAAACAAGTCCCAATAGAGGCATTTTAAGACTAATTGGCTATTCTAATAGGCACTAGTGGGAAACCAGTGGTACATCCAGAGGTTATACCTCTACTTTGTAACACTCTTGTCCGACACCTACGACGTTAGCGACGTGGTGTAGGCAAGTCCCAATAGTAGCTTATTGATCTAGCTCACCAGGGTACAACTAATTGGCTATTCTAAGAGGCACTAGTGGGAAACCAGTGGTACATCCAGAGGTTATACCTCTATCTTGTGACACTCTTGTCCGACACTTACGACGTTAGCGACGTGGTGTAGGCAAGTCCCAATAGTCGCTTGTTACTTTAGCCCAACAGCGTCGTCGCCAGCAGATTTTATCTCAGCACGACTGACTAGTTGCTACCTTGCTTCCCGTGGCTCCACTAAGACAGTTGGCGTTACTCTAGATTGAGTTTTTTGTGTTATTTGTAAAATTAAAATAAAGTGATACGTATTATAACGTTTAAGAGAACTACGTCTTTTATTCTCTTTACTGAGACGACATAGGAGAACTTTGTGGTTTCTCTTCAATCAAGACAACAATACGACCCTGGACTCCGCTGAGACTACCCCAGCAACCAGCGGAAAAACGTGTCGTTACATTGTTTTTCAAGCAAAAAATGTCCTAAAATAATACTACTCTGTATGCTATGTTTATTTTGTTATCGTAACCAACCAGCAGAGACCTGCGCCGAATGCCTAATGACTGACAAGATACCTTGTGAATTGACCAATTATATTTTCAGCTCTAAGGCTAATTTCTCATGTTAACAACTAAGATTAGCTGCAAGTGCAATATATTATAAAAAATTTTACATTTTCTAATGTTATGTTTTTTTGAGCATTGGCGGTAAACATTTCTGTGGAAATGCCTTTATCTATTTGAGAGTATGTGGATTTATCCATCCATCCGTTTGTCTATTTGTATATTTGTTTGCTCACAACTTACCAAAAAAAAAAAAAACACCTCAATTGGTTTGATATGCAAATACTGTGTTCATTTTTTGTATCAACTTTATGCCTCAATAATTTCAATTCGAAAAAAAATAATTTATTTAATTAGTTCACTGTTGTGACTGAATTATTTCTGTTGATAGCTTTTCTAAATATCCCTTGATAATTTAGATTGCACATAAATTTGTTTAAAATATTATGCAGTATACATTTTATTGATTTTTTTTAAAAAATTTATTGCCGGTTTAATTTTGTTTCCGCATGAATTTTGTAACATTTACCAAGAATAATAGACAAATTATTGATTTTGACTTAACTGTTTTTTTTTATTTATTAGTAGGTCGATTAAGAAGGTATCCTATCATGTCATATTGTCATAATGTTCTAATATTTTACAATGGTTTTAAAATGTTGTTATTGCTTTTCAAGCTAAACATTTCCTAAATTAATACTACTCTGTATGCCATGTTTATTTTGTTATCGTAACCAACCAGCAGCGGTCTGCGCCGAACGCCTAAGAGTCTGTTAAGCCGAGCCGCCGAATCGTGAAATATTAGAACATTATGACAATATGACATGATAGGATACCTTGTGAATCGACCAATTGAATATCATAGACTACCGTGAGTAAGTTATTTACATGGATAAGTATATATTGGAATTACCCCATCACATTGAGTTTCAAAAGTCATTGAAATAAATTATAGTTTACAACAGTAGTCGTCATAAAGCGAACATGGAACATTGATTCTAATAACAAATTGTGCACTTTCATTCTGTGTTGTAATCTGACCATTTATTTAGTATAATCATCTCAATCATAATCCATCATCGTTGACCCCTGGTGGCTATTAATGCCGACCACTGATTTACAAGGTAACAATATGTGATCGCCCATATTAAACATTTCATAATTTAAGGATAATAATTCTAATAGTTTTTTCTGATAACTGAGAGAATAAATATATAATTCACTAGATCAATTAATTTCTGATATGAATTCTTCACATTTAAGGAAACATTAAAAATTACACTCTGCTACAAAATGACACTTTTTGTCAGAACTTGAAAAGCCACCTAGTGGAGGTTATAGGCCTAGGTGAGGACATACTAAAACCGTTTTCAAAGATTTTGAAACATCCTCAAAATTTTGAGATATTTTGAAAAAACTGTTTTAGGGTAGGTCGTAGTTCTCTAGTACCTCTAACTCACACATTTTTAGACCGATTTCAAAATATTAAACAATTATAGTTAGGTAAAGAATTAAGCTTTCATAAAATGTATGTATAAGATCTATATTCCTAGAAATTTTTTAAGTTTTTATAAATAGTTTGGCTTTCTTTTTTATTTTTTCCTAATTTTTCAAATTCAACAATAGTTATTTTAAATTTTGTCTATGAAACCTTATTTTTTTGCACAGTAATTTATAGACAATTTTATGTAGACAAAAACGAGATATTATTTGTTAAAATCGGTTTATACTTGCAAAAGTTATTAAACTTTTACGAAAAAAGTTCCACAAAATTTACCTTGTAAATTAAAAATTGTAAAAAAAAAATTTTTTTATAGCTTTTTGTTTTTTTTTTATTCAGATGGGCTGGGGGAGAAAATACTAAAAAAAGGTGTTAATCAAAGGTTGAATAATTTTCACAGTTTTCATCCGATTTGAATTATTAAAACGATAGTTTGTTAAGAACTAAATTTCCTTAATACATTGGTATAAATTTGTATAAGCTTCCGTATCAAAATAAGCAATGAAAAGCTATTAAAATCAAAAAAGTTGATAAATTTTGTTTTTCTTTTAGATATTCTTAACAAAACCAATATTTATAACTAACAAATGTATCAAAAAATGCACGTCATTTTAAAGCGTAATCAGTTTTCTTTTTAACCTCGTTTAAAAATTTAAAATCGGACAGAGACTGACTGAGTTACAAATCGATAAGCTCACGGACATAACTGAAAACGGTTTTTTCAGAATAACTTCTGAATTTGAGGGTGTTTCTGAAATTTATTAATACAATTTCTAATGTACTCAGCAAGTCCTATAACCTACGCTAGGTCGTTTTCCAAGTTTTTTTCCATCGTAGCACCGTGTTATTATTATTTCATAAATTCATTTATGAGTAAATTGTATTCCTTTTGTCATAATTTACTATTACATAGTTCCATTGTGCATAATTTTATTGTTGAAATATTTATAGGGCTGCAAAGTTACACCAGACTGAGCAATTTACTGCAATTATTGTATTGCAAACAAAGTAAAATAAAGTTTTTCTGTGGCTATTCTGCACAACAGTAATGAAAATAATACTGATATAAGTAGTTTCTGGTTTTTCTCGCCCCAATATAAAAGACATACTCACACATATATAGAATCAAGTAGATACAAGAAGAAACTTATACAATTTGAATGTATATTAGTGTGGCCCTTATAGATTTTTTCGATTTTCGACAACATTTAGGTTTGGAATTGTGTTGGAAAATATTACTTCTGCAACCCAAATCTTGAAATAAAATGTGCAACCTCTAAACATTATCCGATTTTAATAAAATTTTCAACATTTGGTTTTTAAATGAAGTAGAACAATTATAGGTCTTGGGAGCATAGAAAATCAATAAAAGTCTAAAATGAGGGCCATCCTAATTTTGCACAATGCATTATTGCAGACATTACATTTACATTATCAAATGTAGACAATACAAATGTAATGTACAATTCATACTTCAGCATTCTCAGAAAAATTCGAATAAAAACCCCATGGAAACTTTTCATTGTTTGTGTTTATTTCCGTATGAAAACAAATTGACCAAAATTTGTGTAAAATTTATGATTAATTAAGAACAATTTGACAGTCATGCTTCCTTATTTGTAAACAGAATACAAACTTATTGTATTATTATTTTATTTGCTGCATTTTTGGGCAAAAACCTCATAAAAGTTTTATGGGTTTTCTCATTGCACTTAAGACAATTGAAAAATATTTTTAATTTTTTTTTTAGATTGCACTTTTTATAAATTAAGTTTTAGATGCATTCAAATTTAAATTATTCAAGTACACTCATTGATTCAAATCCATTACCATCATATGTTTGACGTGAAACAATATTCTAACCAATTTGAGTACTACAAATTGATTTAAAATCTGTTTCAAAAACTGCATCCATACAAGTGGGGTTATGCAGAAATTGCATTTAAGGCAGCTTAAATACCATCTAAACAATTAGTATTGTGTTGTGTGGAGATTGTGTTGTGTTGTACTTATTGCACTTTCATACAATATGCCACATACGCCACATAACACTTTCTATTCGATTGGTACTTACAAGTGTATGTTGATCTAGCCACAGATTTCAATCAGTAAAAGCTAAATATCATTGACATTTACATATAACTAACCCAATAATACCTAGTCCTTTCAGTGGTAATACTTACTCGATTGAAACTATTGTATTTTTGGGGTATTTGCTTTACAAGGCATAGTAAAGGCTTTATATAAGATGAAAGAAGTCTTCATAAACAAAATGACTAACTACGTTTATAGAATCTTATTGTTGGATATCTGACAAGTTTGTTCATTATTTTTTTAAATTTCATAAACCCTTCAATCTTCTACACTTTTAAAGAAATATATGAAAAAATGTTTCTATTGAACAGTGTTAACGATTAAATTACAGAACTATAGACTATCTATCTTTTCACACTAAAAATGCAAAAACCTCTTTATATCCGTTCTAACCAATACAAATTGAAAACAATACAACGGCCACATGCATAAATGCAAACAAAAGGGAAACAGATTTGGTTTTCAATGGAAACCTACAAAATCATGAAAATGTATACATATATGAATCTCGATTTCTATGTGTAATATTGACTGGAAAAAAGGACACAAACACAATGCTGCACATACAAATATGTAGCAAAAAAACTACAAAAGCTGTTAAAAGCCCTCAAAAGTGTGTGCAACAAAGTTTTAGTGCCACAAAGTCAAAAACAATATTGCTAGAAAAGCCGCTTTACTTTGCCTAATTTTCCACAGATACATAAAAATGCAAATATGTATATTTTCACATATGGGCAATTCCACGAGAATCGCTTCACAACTGAAAAAAGAAAAACCCTTGAAACTTTTTATGAAGATGATTTGAATAGAAAAAAATAATAGAATAAAATGTTACTATTGGGGTATTCACACGGTCTGCTATTTGTCATAATGTCCTAATATATTAGTTGTGTTTTAAACAAAAAAAAGGACTATTTTATGACATAACTAAACATAGTTCAAGTTTAGAACTTTTTTGTTTGAAATACAACAAAAATTTTATTAAACTATCATAATATTGTTACGAAATTGTACTTGAACTCAAATATAACGATTTTAACGGCTGATTTAAAAGTAGCCTAATGCTTTCAAATAGCAGTGCTGTAATAGCAAACTGTAACATATCTGAGGGCATTATTAACATTGAATAAAATCTTTCAGTTGACCATTGATCGTAAGTATAATAAACATGTGCTGTGAATTTCAAGTGAATTCGTATACATTATAAAGTGTGTCTGTATTTCTGCGAATTTATAAACGTGTTAAAAAACATTGAGTGACTATTTAATTCTGTTGTTGTACATTTTAAATAAATAAAGAGTTGTTACAATTTTCAAACTACTAAACGGCTTTTATTTGCAATCAAAAGTATCCGGTTTATTTAAAGGAAATAAACCAACGTTTTGAAAAGGTTAAAACGTAACAATATATTAGGATATTATGACAATATGACCAAATAGTAGACCGTGTGAATACCCCATATGTGAAAGTATTTAGATCATATTACAATATTTTAAAGACAAAAATAATAGTTTAAACTGAATATATTTATTTTTTTAATGTTTTAGGCTAAAATTGCGGCGAAAACTAGGCTCCCAATTAGCTTGTAGTATGAAATGAATTTGACTCTGATTGTTTTTTTGCTATTGTCAAATTATTTATTGAAACCGAATGTATATTTTCTATTAATTTTTTTAGTTTTTGTATACATAGATTTACAGAATATATATTGTTTTATTATAAGAGAAAAATCTGTCACGTACGGTATATCACGTACGATATTAAATTTTATTTATTATAAAATCACATCCAAAGATTGTTTTTATTTAAATATGATGGATTGTAAAGGAAAATATTTCGTTTAGTGTAAGAAATTAAAAGAAAACATAACGCCTCTCACGATTCGAATATTTTCGCATATTTCTACATGTACCTCAAAATGAGTTCCGTTTTATGTCACGTACGATATAGCCTTCGCACAATATTTTGGACAACCATATTTCGAAAGAACTTTTTATTATTTTAAAATATAGTACCGTCTGAATGGAACATAAAGGCCAAATTATTTTTCAGATACTCTTATTTTTGCAAAATATAGGCGCACAAATGTCATGTACGATGATATGGAATTGCCCATATATATAAGTAAGAGAGAAAGTAAACAATGCAATTGAACTTTTAAATAAAAATCCTATAAAATGGAAACCGAATTTTATAATCTCATACAAAATTTATACAAATATTAAAATATTTATCTAAACAATTTGGACCTAATACACGTACAATGAAATACATATATAAATTGAAAAACAAAAAGTCATGCATATGCATGTATTCTAAAGGGTGTCACTAAAATGCAGTATTTGAACTAAAATTAAACCGGGTTTTTGGAAACTCTAGTTTAAGTGGCACTTGTGAAATCAATGTACTGCAATGTCAAACCAAATTCCACATATACCCAGAGACCAAGAAAAAACGGTTGATATTTTTTGAAACCTTTTTGGTGTTTGTTACGTTAGTTTTGTTTTTTCATTGTTGTTACCATTACGGTATGGTACTTCAAAGTGTAACTGTAAATGAAAATCTAATTGAATAACTGAAAAAAACCTCTACATGTATGTCATAAAGAATATGCCTTGAAAGGCCTTTTTGGTGCCAAAAGCATTTACAAAATATGAGGCTTTAAGGTCTACCACAGGCTTGTAGAATCAACCGCATCACAGATTCTATAAACATATATGCAGAGGCAACCGAATAAACAAAAAAATAATAATTTATACCAAATTAAATTAAAACAATAAACTTTTTATGTTGCGATAAAAGTAAATGTAGAAAATTAACAATATATTAACATACATAAATAAATGTGTTATATCAAAAGAATATTATGGGAAATGTTTATTTTCTTCTTCCCGGTTTTAAATATTATTCTCATGCGCATTTCACTGGTTCCATAGGTCAGGTCATCCAGAAATCTTTTCCCAATATTTTACATACATAAATAAAACTATAGAGCAAATTAAAATTGAATCGTTTTGTTCAAAAAACAGTCAAGCAACAAACTATTTAAAAATACTTTTACAAAATTTATATTTTATTCTACGAAAGTTTATAAGTGTAAATGTTTGATAAACATAAAACTTTTGTTTATCTAAATTAAGACTAACATTTAAAAATTATATAAAGTTTGCAGTTGACTGGTTTATGAAATAAACAACAATCACTATGGTAAATTTTATACGAAATATTCTAATTTTATTAGGAACTTCAAAAGTAAAATGACAAATGAACTTTTTAAAGAGTTTAACATCATATTCATATATATACATATATTCGTTCTGAAATAACTATTCTTGTAAATCTTTTATTTTTTTTTCACATTTATTGAGACCTACAACATTTATGAAAAAAAAATAGACTAGGGCCTAGTATAACGTAGTACAAAACCACTCAAGCTCTGTCCCTTGACTTCTTTCTGCAGTAAACAAGGATTCATTGCCTTTGCAACACCCTAATAGGGGACAGTATTTAATTTGTTTGCACTAAACGATGTATTTTATTATGGATTTTTTGTTGCTTGACTGGTTTTTGAAATAAACGAAAGTTGTTTAAACTTTGATGTCAATAAAGAGTGCCCCGATAGACCAGTCGATAGTGTGCTGGACTATTAATCAGAGGGTTGCGGATTCGATTCCCGTCAGAGACTCTGGGTGTATCTGCAGACAAGTAAAAAGCTTCGGAGTTTGTGTTTGTTTAAAAAAAACTTAAACAAACACAAATAAGTAAATTTGCAGTCAGGACTTTGAAAAATAAAAATTAATTTGAACTTCACTATTTTAAACAGTAGCATTTCTTGTTCTATTACTCCACCGTCAAAATTGTGAAGTTGGCGGATTGTCTCTACACGCAGAGAAAAAATATAGTTGGGCATGGTTACTGTAACCATTTCAATATTGTTACAAGTTTTTTAACTATATTATAGTCACAGTAACCATTTACATGATTGTGGTAACCATAATATGGTTAACTTACGATTCACATGATTGTCTCAACCATATATATGGTTACAGTAAACATATATATGTTTGTGATAACCATTTATATGATGAAGGACTTATCATATTATGGTGCTCTCGGCTTAAGGCTTATCATAATCTGAGAACAACATATTATGATAAAATTATTCATCATAAATATGGTTGCCACAAACATATATATGTTTACTGTAACCATTGAGACAATCATGTGAATCGTAAGTTAACCATATTATGGTTACCACAATCATGTAAATGGTTACTGTGACTATAATATAGTTAAAAAACTTGTAACACTATATAAATGGTTACAGTAACCATGCCCAATTATATTTTTTCTCTGTGTGTAGTATGGGAAACTTAACAGACTGTTGACTTGGACTTGCAAAACCGTTGAAAGTTAAAGAAATGTTAAATTTGTAACACATATACAAAAGTATTTCAAATACTGTACACAAATATATCTATTTTTATTTAAATCTAAATACATAAAAATATATGGTTGTAAAAACTATGATGATTCAATAAGAATTTTAATCTGATTGTTGTAAACTACTACTAGTTAATTTGTCTATATATAAATTAAGGACACCCAAAAGCATGATAAACAAACAAAATGTGTAAATGTTTCCAAATGGTTTTTTAATTTCCATTTGACATACTTTGATATCTAAACAGAATAATTTGAAGACTACTTAATGGCGCTAATGTTACTTTGCAACCATTTCCAGACAAAAACTCAACTAACGATACCGTGACCAATAAATAAATTTGAATTTTGTGTGAATCCTATAATTGACATTAAGGTCAAATTGTATTCTTGACATTTAACATTTTAACTAAACAATTAAGCAAATAAACACCTTTATTTTATTTAATTACTATAGATAATAAATATTTTACATTCATAAAGACATACATATAGATTTTTATATTGTACATATAAAGAAGCATGATTAATAATGCATTAAATTATAGTTAAAGGATATACATTATATCTACATGAATTTGAATATAAATTGTTTATTAAATAGTAAATAAAAGTGTCATATTCATAACTGATTAATGTACAAATAATCACCACTTACCACATTACAGACATTCTTACACATAAACGGAATGCATTAATTTATTATTGAATATTTTGTATCGATAATTCATTCAGTAATTTATTAAATTGTTGCGATGTGCATTTTTAAAATGAATCAGTAATTACCAGAGTCATTATCGCTCCAATTTCAATGATTTTTTAATAGATACATTGCATATAATTCCGAACTACTCCAGCATTTTTATATGTAGTCAATGTATTCCCTTTATATAGTAATTATCGCTAATTTCTTATAAATTTGCTGAGTCCAATTTATATAATTTTAAATCATTTGACACTTATATGGTCTTTGTAATGCAAAGAGAAGTCAATTGGTTACTTTATATATCCTAGGTAATCTAGAGAAATGACAATTGTTACTATAGTGTTTCTGCAATCTAGGGAGTACTCTTAATAAACGAAAGTTGGATTTTGATCATTCTCACCCCCCAGTTTGGTGAACATTAGTAAAAAAATCATCCTGAAAAAATTTTAGGTAAATCGGTTGGGGCTAAGACGTGTCGCAAGCCCTCTGAAATTTTGAGATGCATTTACAAGGGGAAAAAATGATTTTTTTTCAGTTTTTGTAAGAATTTTGCCATTAAAAAATGACTTTTGCAATTTAATTTAAAAGAATAGAAATGTGTACGTAATTGTCGTTCTAATGAGACATAAAAAACAGAAATTGGTCAAATAATGTTAAAGTTATTAAAAATTCGCTAGGCCATTAACGTGTCTCAGGCAACTAGAACAAGAAATGTAGGAACAAAATTAACATATTTTGAAAAATATTAAAATAAAAGCTCATTATACCCTGCACCACCATAGTGGGGAGGGTATTATGCGTTTGTGCAGATGTTTGTAACGCCCAAAAATATTAGTCTAATACCCACCTTAAAGTATACCGATCGACTTAGAATCACTTTCTGAGTCGATTAAACGATGTCCGTCCGTCCGTCTGGTCAGCTGGCTGGTTGGCTGTCCTTGTAAACTTTGTGCGCAGAGTACAGGTCGCAATTTTGAAGATATTTCGATCAAATTTGGTATATTTTATTTTTTCGGCCCAAGGACCAAGCCTATTGAAACTGGCTGTAATCGGTCCATTATTTCACCTAGCCCCCATACAAATGTCCTTCCGAAATTGGACTTTATCGGTCATAAATGTTTAATTTATAAATGTATCTCCACAAATTACGCTCCAAATAAGTTTTATATATACACAATTCATGTCACCAATTTTTGTTACGATCGGTCCATAATTAGTCATAGCTCCCATATAGACCCGCTTCCTAAAATCACTTTAACATGCATAAATCGCTTAAAAATGTTGGTATACTCACAAAATTTAACATAGTAAACTTCCATATATACACAAATCACACGAACTAATTTCATGGTGATCGGTCCATAATTGGTCATAGCCCCCATATAAGGCCCACTTCCGAAAATCACTCAAGAATACAAATTATTGAAATTTTAAAAGAAAAATGTTTTTACTCTTTTACTTAGTGTCGGGTATTATATGGTCGGGCTTGACCGACCATACTTTATTACTTGTTTTTACTTTAAATATATCCATATTTACTTGTATATGAGTTTTTGTCTTCATAGGATACCTTTAACCTATTCGCAGGTATGACCAAAAAAATAAAATTTTTTTGATCATACCTGAATATGTAAAAAATCCATTCTCAAATTTTTAAAAATTTTGTTAAACAAATTTCAGAATTTTTTGATCATCTCATTGGGAGATAATAGGGAATTGAGAATATAATAGGGAATACAAATATGGAATAGTTAAGAAATTATCTCTTATAGTTTTTCCGTACCTGAGATTTAAATTTTGAAATTTTCGAGAAAAACCACTTATTTGGGCATTTTTTGGCGAGTGAGTAAAACCTATTCAGAATATTAAAGTTCAGATATCTCTAAATATACTTTGAAAGCTTTACTAAAATCGAGAAACGTTAAACCTTAAATCGTGAAGTTCAAAGGTCAAATTTTTCAATATTTGGAATTTCTAATTTAAAGATATAGAAATGTTATTTATTTTTGGGCCGATTTTGATGAAACTTAAGAAAAATATAACGTAAACTCTAGGGATTATAATAACAGCACAATAATGGAAATTAACCCTTAATGGAACTTGGGGTTAAAATGACCCCCAAATTTTAAAATCATAATTTTTTTTTATTTGATTTTAATTTTTCTGCTGCTTTTGTAAATACATACTAGGCTTTTTGTTATATTTTTGTTAAGTTTCATCAAAATCGGCCCAATACTATACAACATTTCGCTATCTTTCCAAGAGAAATTCCAAATATTGAAAAATTTTACCTTTGACCTCCAGGATTTAAGGTTTAACGTTTTCCAATTTTAGTCTTAGCCCCAACCGATTTTCCTAAAATTTTTTCAGGATGATTTTTTTACTAATTTTCACCAAACTGGGGGGTGAGAAGCCCCACCTTAGTGTACTCACTTTAGACTTTTTGGTACTCGACTTTAAAAAGTAGTTTTTTTTATCCTCCAGAAGTAATCTATTGTAGAGTAAATTGTCACTTAGTGTCCCGTTGTAATCTGAATTGTAGTCTGTTTAAATTGTATATCAATTTCACAAACATATTCTTAATTTGCTACAATTATGTGAATCTTAACTGTAACATTTTATGGTTGTCTCAATCATTTACATAATTACAGTGACCAAACAAAATAGAATAATGTTTTAATGATTGCGACGATCATGTTTTACTTTATTTTTTCTCTGGTTCGGGATAGACACCCAGAACTGCTGGATCGTATTTTTAGCATGTAATTCCTTCAGTTGCCTTTGTATGTTGTATGCTTTAAAATTGATCAGTAAATTGTTTAATTTGGTGTGAATAATAAGTTTTCCTTTTTCATTTGTATTTTGATTCTTTTTAGTATTTATTATCGTGACCACAATATGTCGACAGATTATAGATTTCAATATGGCATTGATTTTAATCGTCCTCATCAAAAGCAGAACATCAAAGACATTTAAAAGATAGTGCTGAGCAGCAAAATCACAGCCACAAATTATAACCAAAGACTTAAAATTATGTCCGACATTGCAACTGCAACAGCAATGATGATGCTGCTTATGGAGACAAAGAGCTGAGAAACACAAATGATATGGTTATACGAACGGATGTAGTTAAAAATGCAGATGGTGTTGAAGGAGAACTATCAGCATTGCAGTTACCTCATGCCAGATAGCCGAATCATTTCAGGGATATAAATACACAACTGGCTAAATGGACACCCACTGTCACGTACAAATGCTAACGAGTCCTTGGTCAAAATGTTCATTTAAATGTGGAGCAGCATCAGGCTTAAGGGTAAGTTCTATCACATACATACTTATTTACACACAGCTGATTTAATCAGTGTGACAACAAACTAACATTGTTTTGAATTAAATTGTATTGTAATGTGGTTTCTTTCTTTTAAATTGTTTACAATAAATTAGACATGAACAATTACGTGTGTTAGAAGAAATCTTGAAAAAAAATCAACTGAATCCACTCTACGAGAATAAATTGGTAACCCAGACCTGCTAAAACAAACAACAACTAATGACAGACATTGAAGACAAACAGGAGTTAGTCGATGATGCTGTATGAGGATGATGCATGTGAGGACTTGCGGTACTGAACTTAAACTACAATGGTTTCTAATACAGCCACATACAAATGTGAGGGCATGTCCAGAATATGAAAAACAATTTGAGTCACCAAGGATATTGGAATGGAAACTGTGGGGATGTTTTGATGAATATCCTATATTAAGTATCCAAAACCGAAAACTGGTCAACCGGTTTTTTCATCTTTGTAAACTCCACCGGTTTCGGTTTTTTGACAAACCCGGTTTTGTAAGACGGTTAACCGGTTTTAATGAAATATATTTTGTAAAGCTCAATCAAACATACATATTTATGAAAAACTTTGATACAATTTTTAAAAATATGATTTGTTTTATAGAAAATTATAGCATTTGACAATATTTCGTAAAAGATATAAAATAATTGCATAAAGATAGAGCTTTATAAATTCGAAATCAAAATTTAATATAAACCGGTTAACCGGTTTTTTAAAAAACAATAATCAAAACCGGTGTTTCTTAACAAAAAAAAAACACTTTTTCGGTTAAACCGGAAACCGGTTTTTTCGACACTCTAATCCTACAATCATGTTAAAATGATTGCTGTGATCATGTGCAACTGTATTTCTTCTCTGCCTGTAGATAACCTAGTAATAGTTATTTTTTTTATTTACTTATTTTTGTTAAAAATTAAAGAGATTTAAAATATGTATAATAAAAGAACAGCATGAAATTTCAGTCGTTTTTATTAAAATAATAAGCATGGTGAGTATATAAATATATTATAAAATAACTTTTAAACAAATACGAGGCCATCAGCTACTAATATAAATACAAAAGTAGGATAAGTTACCTTTTGGTATTCAAAAGCATATGGAGCTGAAAAAATCTTTTTTGTACAAAGCATAACACCGTACGACACTCAATATTAGACACGAACCGGATGATATACGTCTGAAACAATAAATTAAATGGAGAAAAACTGCGTTTTCAGTTTTTCATTTCGTGATCCTGTTTCGTTTTAAAAGGACTTCAAATTTTCAGAGGAGTACATTTTTAAAAAAAATGTTTTAAAATACTTCTGATCATACTACTATGTCAGATTTGGTGTCAAAAGATCACAAAGAGTTGTAAAATATTTCGCATTATTTTTATTTTATCCTGTAGGGATCAAAAGATGTCCAAAATGTCCTTAAAAATTTTTATCCTTGAATATCATTTTCGATTTCCAATAATTTTTTTTTAAAAAAATAATGAGTTAAATATCTAAATATTGAATACCACATGCCAAAATTTCATCCTTCTATCTTAACTACTTAAGTATTAAAAAATATTTTAAATTTTAATTATTTGATTTTTTATGTTTTATTTTAATATTTCATTCAAAAAAAATATAACAAAATCCGTTGTAAAAAGCAATGAAGTAGACTTTTTAATAAACAAGTAAAATGGTATAGTCGGGCAAGCCCTACCTTATGATACCCTATGCCGGGTATATGATTACAAAGACTTTTCTTTTGATATGAAACTTATTTGTGTTGAATCTTATCTTTAATATATTTAATTTTTAATACATACACAGAGAAAACAGATTCGTGATAGCAACGAATTTGTTGCCAATCGAATGATTCGGTTGCACACATAGAATTTTTCGGTTCTATCAACGGAAAGTCATTTGATAAAGAAGAATTTCGGTTGATGCAACCAAACATTTGTTACCCTTTCCAAAATTTGGTGGGATGAATTGCGAATATATGAAACATATTTGTGTTGAATTTTGTTTGGATACTGACATATTTCAGAGATTTATGTATATTAATGACATTTTCGAGAATATTGCTTATATGGGAGCTATGGAATATTCTTGACCAATCGTCACGAAATTTGGTCGTGAGAGTTCGGCTTACATAAAACTTAATTGTGCTGAATTTGGTTTGAATATGTTTATAATTAAGATATTTATGAGAGCTTAACTATTTTCAAATAGGCTAATTGTATGGTGGCTAGGATAAATAATGGGCTGATTCTAACCAAATTCAATAGCCCTTGTCCTTGGGGCAATATAAAGGTTTGTGCCAAATTTAGTCGAATTATCTTTAAACCTGCGACCTGTAGTTTGATTACAAGGTTTACATGGATGGACGGACGGACATCGCTTAGTTGACTCAGAAAGTGATCCTGAGCAGATTGCTATACTTTAAGGTGGATGTTGGGACAATATTTTTGTATGTTGCAAACAACAGCCCTAACCCGTTATACCTCCCCCACTATGGTGGTGTAGTTTATAAACATGCACTTTTCTTAATACAACTTTTTTGTATACTAATACAACTTTTTTGTATACTAATACATTTTTATACCCTACACCACCATAGTGGTTAGGATATTATGCGTTTGTGCAGATGTTTGTAACGCCCAAAAATATTAGTCTAACAACCACCTTAAAGTATACCAATCGACTTAGAATCACTTTCTGAGTCGATTAAACGATGTCCGTCCGTCCGCCTGGTCGGCTGGCTGGCTGTCCATATAAACCTTGTGCGCACAGTACAGGTCACAATTTTGAAGATATTTAGATGAAATTTGGTACTTACAATTTTTTTTCGGCTCAAGGACCAAGCCTATTGAAACTGACTAAAATCGGTCCATTATTTCACCTAGCCCCCATATAAATGTCCTCCCGAAATTGGACTTTATCGGTCATAAATGTTTAATTTATATATGTATCTCCACAAATTCCGCTCCAAATAAGTTTTATATACACAAAATTCATGTCACCAAATTTTGTTACGATCGGTCCATAATTAGTCATAGTCCCCATATAGACCCGCTTCCGAAAACCACTATAACGTGCATAAATCGCTTAAAAATGTTGGTATACACACAAAATTCAACATAGTTAACTTTAATATAGACATAAATCACTCGACCTAATTTCAAGGTGATCGGTTCATAATTGGTCATAGCTCCCATATAAGGCCCACTTCCGAAAATCACTCACGAATATAAATTATTGATATTTTAAAAGAAAAATGTTTTTGCTCATTTACTTGGTGTAGGGTATTATATGGTCGGGCTTGACCGACCATACTTTCTTACTTGTTTTTTTATATTTTAATTTGACCTTTATATATATAAAGGATGAAATTTTGACATTTAGTATAGAATATTTGGGTCTTTAACGCACTATGTATTTAAAAGGAATTTATTGGCAATCTTAAAGGATATTAAAGGATAAACATTTTAAAGGACATTTTTGACATCTTCTGATCCTTACAGGATAAAATAAAGATAATACAAAATATTTTACAACTCTTCTTGTTCTTTTGACATACAACTTGTCATTGTTGGAATATCAGGAGTATTTTTAAACATTTTTTGAAAAATGTACTTCTTTGAAACTTTGAAGTCCTTAAAAAAAACACACAGGATCACGAAATTAAAAGCTGAAAATACAGTTTTTCTCCATTAAATTTATAGTTTCAGACGTATATGATCCGGTTCGTGTCTAACGAATTGTTTCTCTATTTTTCTCTAATGTAGCAAAAGTGGTGTAAGTTGAATATACCACTAAATAAATAGTTTGGGGTTACAACACTTTTGCGTTAATAGCTTTATATAAGCCAATGTTATTTAAATAAATAAAATCCATATAAAATTTTACCATTTAAACACCTTATTGTATTTTTTTTAACCTTTGTCACAGAGATTACCATAGATTTAGCATATTTTCCAGAACAATCTATCTTATCTGCTTCAAATCCGAAACTGACACTGATTGCATTAAGACTATCCCTTTAAATTTAGCACCCCTTGCTAACATAGTAAATATCTTTTATTAAATTATAAGTCTGAGCGGCTGGTGATGGCTGTTTGATTTTAATCTACTGCGGCAAAAACACACCAACCAACCTCAATTTAATGCATTTGATTAAAGTTTGCTAGCAAACAATTGCCGCCCAAGGCTTGTTAAGCTGGATATTGTGATGACATTGACGAAAATAGGGTTTATTAAAAATATTGTCTGACATTTTGTTGATAACAAAGGACAAACTTGTTAACAAAGGTTACAGTTTTATACACATCCTCGTACTTGTTACTTGCAGTAATAATTGTCATAAAATAAGGATACATAAAAAAAGGCTAAAAGGTGTTAATAAGATTTTGTTATATGAAAGCCTAAAGAAATTTTTAATTTATAAAGAAAAATATGATTGGCTTGAATTTGTAAGTAACTTTAATAAATGGAATTAAACTTCAGTTTTAATTATTGTTCATTACAATCAAGTTTTAATAATATAACCATGGTTGGTTTAAAGCAAAATTATTTTCAAAAATTTTGTCTGTTGAAAACATGTCGCGTTCATGACAACTTGGTTATGAACGTGATATTTGTACACCTTTGTAGTAGAAAACATAAAGAAATCATACAATTTTTATATCCACCATCAAAAAAGATGGGTTGATATTGTCATCGAAATATTCATCGTAGATCCACAAAAGTATTTTCTGGATCCTTATGAAATTCTAAGATGATCTAGCAATGGTCGTCCGTCTGTCTGTTGAAACTCGGATACTGCGCCAACGAAAGCAGCCAGCTCTCTGAGGAGAAGCCAGCTCCACCATAGAAATGTCACCCTCGGAATACTGTTTGAGCCGTCATAAATATGTGGATTATGCTGCATTCCTGATACAATTTTGCACAAATTAGTTCTAAGTACTCAGAAATTTTACTGTAAAATATGGCGAAAATCGGGCAACAAGGTTTCCCTCAGAAAATGACTAAAGTATTCACAAGCTGTTTTCCCTGTTAGTGCTCTATATATAGTATTTTACTCATAAATAGTGTTTATACATGTTTTGTTCTAGCAAATGTTATGGAATCAAAATAAGAAATTAATGCAAATTGCAGTGCTTAAATAACATAGAAAATAAACAAAAACTACAAGTAAAAGTTGGAGCTAAAAAGCCTCCAGCATATTTCACTGCTGATAAAGTCACTACCATAAACTGGTACCCCATATAGCCAGTTGGGGAATGAAGGTAGCTAACGAATACTGCAGTAAAATTTAGTGGACTATAAAAACATACAATATTTAATATTAAATAGGAATTGTAAGTCAGTACATACTTCTATACACCAGCATAGAGTGAAAGTAGTGGTGGTTATAGTTCACTCCTGCATAAGCATTGTAATGCGCAACATTTCCTAATGGCCTAGTGATAAAATCAAGTTAACTTTGCTCGTGTTTGTGGCAATGCTATGCTCTTGTATTTTTGCTGTACATAAATAAAACAGAAGGTGGTCTTTGTAATAATTTGTTAAGCCTAAAGCAACACTAAATATAAAACAAACAATCTACCCCTGTACCTCTTGCTATTCTAAAATTTACTATTCACATTGAAATACATGCTACAATTCATAGTGTGGCTTGAAGTTTCATTATTTATGCTTATTAAAGACTAAACAAATTCATAGCGTAACTATATATAAAAACGAATTATTTTTTCCAAAAATTAGTTGGCTTGGTCCTAGGGCCAATAAGATTGAGTGTGCCATATTTCGAGCGGCTATCTATTGAGTTTAACTACCTGTAATTTGATTACGAAATTTATATGCTCTTAGATCCATAAATGATCCCTGATCCAGATCAGGTTGTAATGAGAATGTAAGTAATATTACTAGAAAAAAATAGAACTGTTGACTTCCTCTAACCCTAAACTGCAACTACCGTTACTTAAACAAAATCGTTATTATGCCGTTATTTCCAAAATAATTTTAAATTATAAAAAATAATCATTTCTTGTTCTCAATAATTAAATTGCACCAATTTAAATTAATTATTATAATTATTGGGTTAATGACTTAAAAATTCGGGAATTTTTCAAAATTGTTGCTTTTATTTTGAAATATTCTTACAATATAAATTTATTCAAAGTATTGGCCATTGTTAACTATGCGCTTTTCACATCTATCTGCCAAAATATGGATTCCGAGCCAAAAGAACTGCTCATCTTTTGAGGATCAGAACGAATTAATCTAATTACGGATACTCTGTTCTGAAGTGAAGAATAGTACTCAGACGGGGCAAGGCCTGGTGAGGCAAAACTTCCAAATCACTTCATTCTTAACAGATATTGCAACATGTGGCCGGGCATTGTCATGGTGGAATATTACAGTTTCATGTCTGGCCGTATTGTGTTCAGTACAGGTTAACTGTGAAAGTCTGGCCAGATTTTAGCAGGTCATAATAGATGGGACCCTTATGGTCCCACCAAATACAAAACTTTACCTTTGCACCATGGATATTGGGTTTTGGTGCCGATTGGGCTGGTTGGATTGCCTCACATCACTTATGCTTCGGGTTATCGTAATAGATCCATTTTTCATCGCAGCTAATGATTCGGTGCAAAAGTGATTTTCTTTTATAGCGTTTAGGCAAAATTTTGGACATGCAAAATCTTCTTTCAAGGTCTCTCGGCTTCAATTCGGCAATCAAAAACACGATTTTAATTTTTTTGATGATGCGTACTTTTGGATTTTTGACGAATATATATGAGATAATATTTAGTCATTTATGTATTAGTCACCCCCTCTCTTTCACACGCTGTTAAAATATTTATTTTCAAGGTGAATTAATATTAATTTCTATTTCGCTTTTCGTGGTATTCTACAAATATTTCACTAGGATAAAAATTTTGAGAAACAGCATCAAACTTTTTTGGGGGCCACCCTAATGTGCATTTTCCATTTTTGCTGAAATTTGTGCAAAATAAATATTCAGCTGCATGACATTGTTTGCAATTACGTATTTGTGTGTCTTCTCCGAAAACAATATAAATGACAATAATGTCCGATGCAATCCTGCGATCCTACCCCCCGTCAATGTTTTTTCATCATGAAAATTAAATTACAGTTGGCTTACTTACAAAAGCTACTTCTTTCCAAATAATGAAGGCGAAAGATACTGAAGGAGAGACATTTTCTGCCCTTAAACTTAATTGAATGTAGAAAGACGATGACAGTTGAATGTGAATGTGTTGCAAGAAAATTTTGTGTCCATACATGGAATTTAGGCGCTTGTTCGCACATGAATATAAACAATTGAAAATTTATCAAATGACAGCAATGTCTGAGTGGATGAATGAATAAATGACTGACAGATAGACAGACTGGTCGGTTGTATGTGTGGTTTCATTAACAAAACCAAACATACTTATAGAGCAGGCGCGGATCCAGAGGGGGTGAAATAGGAAATTTCCCTCCCAAAACTGAAAAGTTTTCATATAAAAAAAGAATAAAAAGAAAAATGTAGAACAAATTTTAATGAAAAACTTAAATCTATAGTCTATAGCTATATAAATACTGTTTTTATATTGCGTTTATTAGAAAATAACCTCAATCTGCGATCACTTGCGTTTTTTATTCTTATTTCTCTCGGTCTACAAAAATATAAATTTTTGTAATGAACCACTGGCACCGGCGAGTATATCCCAGCCAGAGACAACGTTACAAAAATCATAATTCATACTTGATAAAAACTAAAATCCTTTTCTTATGATCTTATCTATGATCACATTCACTTTTTATCTAAAGTAAATTTTTGGACAAAATATGTACACAGAAAAAATTGTGAATGAAATATTTCCAAACAAACGCTTGTTTGAAATAAAATTTATATTTTAGTATTATTTTTATTTGGTTTTATTAATATATTTATTGATTTTAAATTTTGTTTTTAACAATGCTGACAACTTTTTAAATAATCAAAAACGCATATTTATTCTTATTTATTGTACTGCAAATCAAGAACGTTTTTATATTACGAAACATTTTTATAATTTGTTAAACCATTCTACACAAACAACTTTTTTTCTTTACAAATATTTTATTTGGTTTTAAGAAACATTCAAATAGAATCGAATATTTTTTTTAAATAACTTTATATTTTTTTGTTTACTATGAAACAAAAACAAATTTATGTAATTTGACAGACAGTTGGAAAATAGATATTTAAAAAAATATAACATTTTTATGTAAATGGGTAAATGTTTGTCCATTTTGTGGTCTGCATTGTCCAGACCGGGTATGGTTGAACTGAATGACGTCGATAATATTGGAGTTCGTGCTTAACGTTCGGTAAGTATGATATTACAATAGTTGGCAATACTGTTAAGCGTTCCGGTGCAATGTCAGATTACCAAATGATTGGGTGCCTATTCCGGCTAATCTTCTTCCGATAATACTTAATAAATTGATTATCTTGATTATCAATTAATAATACACACAGAAAAGAGATCGGTTGGAAATCAGTTCCCATTTCAAATATTTAATAATATCAACCGATATTTAAGTATCATTATGAAAAAACTATAAATTCAACTGAATTTCTTTGATAGGTATTATAGAAATATAATTTCAATCGAATTAAGGTTCTGACAATACTAAATTTAGTTATTATAACCGAATATACATTTACTTAAAATTATGGTATTAATTCGTCCATAATAACCGAATTAATTCAGCAGTATACGCTTAAAGTCCAAATATTATTGGTTGTAATCGAAAAATTCGATTGTGATTTAAATTCAAATTCGGTGTTCTCAACCGCCTACAATTATTCTGACATTTTCGTATGTAAAACAAAATTTGTCAATAAAATAAATTAAAAATCAAGAAAAAATATAAATTCGACTAAATTTTAAAATAAAAAATTAACATTATCTGGTGGATATGAATGGGTAAGTCTATACTATTCATCTTTTCTGTAATTGTTATATGTATATGTATGTGTTAACAACATATTTAAATACATTTTCAGGTTTCATAACAACAATTATACGTTACTAATTCTTGCGATACTATTCGTTCCCGGATTAAATGTTCTGCTATATACGACCTACCATGGTGTCCTTCAACAACACTCAGATGAAAACTCAATAAATTTACTGTTTCAGTGGAATTTGTATCCCTTTTATGTGGAGAAATAGAGATATTAATAGAAGGCCAATAGCTTCAGTCAAGTTGCCGTTTACAAATCCTTACCAGAATAAATGTAGACAAAAAAAGCGTGAAGATCACATATTGTTTTTGTATATTACATACATACATTGTATTCTGTAAACATCTTTGTCTTTGCAAATAATATGGAAAAAAATTATACATATTAGTCTTTAATTATTTCATATACAAATATTTGTTATATTAGGTACCAGTACTGATAAATTCAGTCTTCAGAATCGAATTGTATTATTTTTAGCAGTTGTGTGTATCATTTATTCAGCAATTGAGTGATGTTGGCACCATATATTCTATTCTCTAAATCGAATTATATGATAGTACGTGCAACCGACAAAATTCGATTGGCGACAAATTCGGTTGTGATCACGAATCTGTTTTCTCTGTGTACAAATATGCTAATAAATACAGTTCATAATGAATTTTTCTCTAACTTCTCGTAGGTTAAGAGTATTCAGTGTTATTGGATTCCCGTTATATGAAAAGTGAGCAAGTTTGGCTGACATCTCACGCATTCATTCCTGGATATTTTCTATTAAAAATGCCTATAAAATTATTTTATTTAAAAACATTGTATTATTCAAAATATTGTGTATTTTCTATAGAAAATATTATTTTCAGCAGTATATATATATAGAAAACATTAGTTATACCAGTATTTTCTATAGAAAATTTAGTTTATAACAGTATGTTGTTAACAAAATGTTGTTTATAACAGTATTTTCTATAGAAAATGTTGTTTATAACAGTATTTTCTATAGAAAATGTTGTTTATAACAGTATTTTCTATAGAAAATGTTGTTTATAACAGTATTTTCTATAGAAAATGTTGTTTATAACAGTATTTTCTATAGAAAATGTTGTTTATAACAGTATTTTCTATAAAAGTTTTACAAATTTTTAATTGTATTTTTTATGAATATTTTTATTGATTTAAATATAAAATTGTTTGAATTTGTACTCAAAACCAATTATTTGTTTTTATTGTTTTATTAAAAAAATTGTTTGATATTTGGAGGATATTCAAATATTATATTTTATTAACAGTAACAATATTTTAATAAGAAAAAAAATATTTTTTTTTAAAAAAAATACGTAATGTAGTGTTTGATTTTGTGAATTTTGTGATTGGTCCTATTTCAGTAAAATATTTGTTTGATTTTATAAATTTTGTGTTTGAATACGAAATTTAGTTTTTTCTGTGTAGTTGATAAAAACTTCAATCTATTATCAGTTAATTTTTTAATCAAAATTCAATCGATACAACTTTAAATCCTCTATATCTATGTAAATACTAAGCTTTTTTAGAAAAATTTCAATGCAAAGAAATCCCTTTTTCTGCATTGATTTTATATAAAAGTGGGTAGATGTATTGAAAGTAATTGCAATTTCAAGTTTTAAAGAAAGTACGAAAAGTTTTCTATTCTATGAAATTTGTACGAATAATACGCGAATGCTGCGCATTGTCAAAATGTAAAAAATATAAATACGCAAACAATGTCAAGAGCTCGTTTATTTAACAAGAAATTCATTCATTATTTCCTTCATTCTTCTAGTTATTTTACGGTAGCACTTTTGTGTTATAATAAAAAGATCTTAAAATTTTTCAACACAACTTTTTTGGTATTTTGTTAAATTACTTTCAAATCCATTGTAGATAGATTTTATGCTGTCGTATATGAATAATATCTGTTGACAAATATCAAGCATCCTTATGCTTTAGACAGACTATTTTTTTATGTATGTTGAATGATTTTATGATTTATACTTTTTCATATCATAACAAATGATGATTTCTAAATCAAGGAAAGCACGAATGCGAATCTATTTTTTTATTATTATTTGATTATGTTATGTGGCAAAATGTTTGCATACAGTATTACATTAATATTTGTTTAGCTCAATTGTGGAAACTGACAAGTAATTGACCGTGATTTGCTGTTGCTATTTTGATCATTTTTATAAACTTAGTTGATCATGTTCAGCCACTGATGGCTAAGAGTGCCGATCACTTCATGACTTCCTGAGATTTCATTTCATTGGTCAATAAATAACTGGCTCAGTTCACTATAGTTTTAGTTTCATATTTATACCCTACACCACCATAGTGGGGAGGGTATTATGCGTTTGTGCAGATGTTTGTAACGCCCAAAAATATTAGTCTAACACCCACCTTAAAGTATACCGATCGACTTAGAATCACATTCTGAGTCGATTATTTTGAAGATATTTCGATCAAATTTGGTACATATTATTTTTTCGGCACAAGGACCAAGCCTATTGAAACTGGATGAAATCGGTCCATTATTTCACATAGCCCCCATACAAATGCCCTTCCGAAATTGGACTTTATCCGTCATAAATGTTAAATTTATAAATGTATCTCCACAAATTGCGCTCCAATTAAGATTTATATATACAAAATTCATGTCACCAAATTTTGTTACGATCGGTCCATAATTAGTCATAGCTTCCATATAGACCCGCTTCCGAAAATCACTTTAACGTGCATAAATCGCTTAAAAATGTTGGTAAACTCACAAAATTCAACATAGTTAACTTTAATATAGACATAAATCACACGACCTAATATCATGGTGATCGGTCCATAATTGGTCATAGCCCCCATATAACCCCACTTCCGAAAATCACTTAAAAATATAAATTATTGAAATTTTAAAAGAACAATTTTTTTTGCTCTTTTACTTAGTGTAGGGTATTATATGGTCGGGCTTGACCGACCATACCTTCTTACTTGTTTTTGATTTAGATATGTATAGTATTATCACCATATTTAGATTAGCTTTTTCCCCATTACTGGGATTTGCCTTCTTCCGTTCTGCTACAGAAAGCGGTCCGCTGATAATTATTGTTTTAGTTATACATAAAACTACGACAAAGTTCATGTTCCTGCATAATTTTATTAACTTTGTAATACTTCAACATTTTAGCGTACAGCAAATTTGTTTTAACACACATTGTATGTGTGATAAATAATATCTATATCTCAGTATCAAAAATATTCTTATAGTGACCTATGTATTTGCAAAATACATATGCTTTAACGGAAATGTGTAACAATTTGTACAATAATTTGTTTTCCTTGCTGTCTTTGCCCTAAAGTCAGACATGTACACAAGAGCGACCAAACCACAGCATTAATTTTATCAGAAATGCACAGGGAATAAATACGCACAAACTAGTTGTTTCCGGGATGAAAAATAACATCACAAGTAAAATTATATCCTGTCCTTTCCTTATTATTTGGGCAAAAATTGTTTCAATTGCAATGCAGCACAGCGCAATATGGTGGCAGATTTGTAATCCACGAACCAATATCTTACTCTGTATGAAGTTAAATTTTTCCAAAGCATGCATTCTATACGTTATACACATCTAAAAGTTATAGATGCAGCGAATTTAACAAATCCTTACACACAAATTGAAAACAATATTGCAAAACTTTATTGTTTGTAATCCAATATGCAAGCTTTAACCACAATGTCGCTGGTTGATAGTTAAACAAGAGGTTTTGCCAAAAATATATAAAAGATAAATGTGTAAATAAAATTTGCTAACTTTAGAGCAGTGGTAGGCATAAAGAGGATATAGAATATAGTTTATAATAACAAACTAATGAACAAGTAAGATGTCTGGTATAACGGAAATTATAAAAGATAATAATTTTTGACAATCTTTATATTTGAAATATAGTTTTCTAAAACCAATATTCTATCATTCTAAAGCAGTGGTCGGCACTTTTCAAAAGATATGAACAATATTCTGTTCAAAAAAGAGAAATGAAGTACATTATGAAGAAAACATATTCAAATTCATTAAAAATTATTGGGTGTATGCCTAAAAATTGCGGAACTTTTTAAAAATTTTAGTTTTAATTTTGAAACCAATATTCTGGGTGTTTTTCGGCTAATACTGTTTCCTTGTCAGACTTTAGCATCTCATAAAAGATTGGACCATTTTGCTAATACCAAATGCAGAGAATTACCTTAGTGCCATGGATATTTGGTTTTGGTGTCGATTCGTATGATGGGCCGGGCATCACGAAAGCACGATCTCCTATGCTTTGGTTTATTGTAATGGATCCATTTTTCATCGCAGGTAATGATTCGGTGTAAAAATTATTTTATTATTTAGCCCTCAAGCATTGCTTCCGACATGCAAAGTCGTCTTTCAAGGTCTCTTGGCTTCAATTCATATGTTATCCAATTTCACTGCTTTTGAATCCTGCTGCTCAAACATTTCGAAATTGCTGCTTGAGTAGCACCCATTGATTTTGCAAGCTCTTGTTGAGTTCTACAACAATCTTCATGGAGTAATGCTTCCAATTATTATTCTTCAAACTTTTTTATCTAGCCTGTGTAGACATTTTTATATTTTTGAGTAATTTATATTTTTGAGTAATTTTCGGAAGTGGGCCTTATATGGGGGCTATGACCAATTATGGACCGATCACCATGAAATTAGGTCGACTTATTTATGTCTATATGGAAGTTATTTATGTTGAATTTTGTGTGTATAGCAACATTTTTAAGAGATTTATGCACGTTAAAGTGCTTTTCGGAAGCGGGGTATATTGGAGCTATGACTACTTATGGACACATCGTAACAAAATTTGGTGACATGAATTTTGTATATATCAAACTTATTTGGAGCGGAATTTGTGGAGATACATATATAAATTAAACATTTATGACCGATAAAGTCCAACTTCGGAAGGACATTTGTATGGGGGCTAGGTGAAATAATGAACCGATTTCAGCCAGTCTCCATAGGCTTGGTCCTTGGGCCGAAAAAATAATATGTACCAAATTTGATCGAAATATCTTCAAAATTGCGACCTGTACTCTGCGCGCAAGGTTTACATGGACAGCCAGACAGACGGACATCGATTAATCGACTCATACTTTAAGGTGGGTGTTAGGTGGGCGTTCAAAAGATACTGCTTCTATTTTAATTCTCGCATTTTTAATTCATACCAATATACTACCTATTCTATTTTATACCTAATTTATACCAAACTTTTTATATCCCTTATCTTCTATCCATACCACCAGTACATGTAGCTTGCCATGATATAAATTCTCCAGTTCATAGAACTTTAAATTAATTTTATTACCAAAAAATGTTTATTGCTGGCATCATTTGTGTCCCATTCTCTAAAAATTAGTACTAATCTTTTGTAATAAATAATTCCAAAAGCAAAAACTTAGAAATAAAAAAAACTGTGTTTATTTCTATAGAAATTATATCTTCCAAGACGCCTAAATGTCTGAGATAAAGAAGTTTATGTCATAGTATTGTTTAGTATGGCAAATAGTTATTTGTTCATCTCCTTGTATATTATGTTTCTTATTTTAAGCCAAATATTTTGTGGTTTTTTTGAAATAAAAAAAAACTTTAAGTCTCATGTTAACCCAGCCAATATGTAGTCAAATGATTTTACTTATAAATGGCAAAATATTTTATATAACTTACATACATATAATTTCGTATTTATACATATGTAAGTATGTATTCGAAAATACTTTGAAAAAATAAAAGAATTATATTTCTTAAATTGGCATAAACTGACAAAAATCTATTCATATGTATGTATATGAATAAATCCATACATACGTTTGTACAAATATGCATTATCAAAGCATTTGCTTTAAAGTATGTATTCATTTTTTTTTGACATACTAGAGATAGTAACTTCAGGACCAAAGATCATTATATAAGACATTTATATAAAACTAGTTGACCGCCCTGACTTCGCCCGGTAGCATTTACTAATGTTAGTTCATCAAGTTTCTCCAACCCACATACACCTGCCTATTCTTATTTATTTGCAAATAAAATATCTAAATTTGTACTGCATACTTTGTACTGCTTTTTTATTACAGTTGACTGGACTCAAAATAAAAATTCGGATTTTACCCGGAATTTCGAATCGAATAAAAAACAAGTAAGAAAGTATGGTTGTTCAAGCCCGACCATATAATACCCTACACTAAGTAAAAGAGCAAAAACATTTTTCTTTTAAAATTACAATAATTTATATTTTTGAGTGATTTTCGGAAGTGGGCCTTATATGGGGGCTATGACCAATTATGGACCGATCACCATGAAATTAGGTCGTGTGATTTATGTCTATATGAAAGTTTACTATGTTGAATTTTGTGAGTATACCAACATTTTTATGTTGTTCGAAATATCTTCAAAATTGCCACCTGTACTCTGCGCACAAGGTTTACATGGACAGCCAGCCAGCCAGCCAACCAGACGGACATCCTTTAATCGACTCAGAGAGTGATTCTAAGTCGATCGGTATACTTTAAGGTGAGTGTTAGACTAATATTTGTGGGCGTTACAAACATCTGCACAAACGCGTTATACCCTCCACTATGGTGGTGTAGGGTATAAAAATCAGCCAAATCGCTCCGGCCGTTTTCACGTAATGCCATTACATACATGGACCATTTCTTTTTTATATATTAGAAGAAGACTAGTCATAAACTCATAACCTCTGAAATATTTGCATGGCATTTGCTAATTATTTAAAATTTAAAATTTATTCAATGAATGAATTATTTAAAAGTTATGCATATATAAATACAATTCACATTACACTGCAGTTCATTTATTGTTTCTTTGAATTCACTCCACCATTCACTATGGCGACAATGACAATGACTACAAAACTTGTGTTGTATTGTCATGATTTTTGGCAACTTCTCAAATTCATTTAATTCGAGTATAAATGTACTGTACATTAGACTTGCTAGCATTTCTGTCGCCATTCTATATGATTGTTAAACAAACTCTTGCTTACACGTTTTCCTAAGAATAATTATATTTAATCTATAGATTATTTTATCTGGAAACTGGATAAATTTCCAATAAATATTTCAAAATGTATAAGTTTGTGTTTCAGCATTTCATGTGAGTAAAATATGTCAATATTTGAAAAAAAAAAAACTCTAGTATTTAGAGCAACGCTGCTGCTTGCCTCCCATGTTGTGTTTATTAGAATCGATGAAAAATAATTAAATTTTTTGAAATTTTGTTTAAAAAAATTTTGGAAAATGTTAAATTTGGAACTTGAAATATGCATTAAGTTTGGTATCAAATTATAATGGGTTACCGATGCCTAAAAAACTACATATTTATACCCTACACCACCATAGTGGAAAGGGTATTACATGTTTGTGAAGATGTTTGTAACGCCCAAAAATATTAGTCTAACACCCACCTTAAAGTATACCGATCGACTTAGAATAACTTTCTGAGTCGATTAAACGATGTCCGTACGTCTGGCTGGCTGGTCGGCTGGCTGTCCATGTAAACATTGTGCGCAGAGTACAGGTACGCAATTTTGAAGATGTTTCGATCAACTTTGGTACATATTATTTTTTCGGCTCAAGGACCAAGCCTATTGAAACTGGCTGAAATCGGTCCATTATTTCACCTAGCCCCCATACAAATGCCCTTCCGAAATTGGACTTTATCCGTCATAAATGTTAAATTTATAAATGTATCTCCACAAATTGCGCTCCAAATAATATTTATATATACAAAAATCATGTCACCAAATTTTGTTACGATCGGTCCATAATTGGTCATAGCTCCCATATAAGGTCCACTTCCGAAAATCACTCAAAAATATAAATTATTAAAATTTTAAAAGAAAAATGTTTTTGCTCTTTTACTTAGTGTAGGGTATTATATGGTCGGGCTTGACCGACCATACTTTCTTGCTTGTTTTAATTGGATTTTTTTAATATTTAATTTGAAAAAAAATTTGTTCAAAACGAAACTTCAAATAATATTCGCAAACTGCAAACGATATCCGATTTTGCTTAATTTCATTCTAAAGAAATTATCTCTCAATAAAATTCATTAAACTGTCTGTATTCTTAATACAATAAAATACGTAATATGAAAAAGGAAAAAAAATTAAAATCAAATTGAAAATTTACATTTGTGAAAAAATGCATTTTTGTTTTTTTTATTGGATTATAAAAGAGACAGAGAGTAAATAAATGAACAATAGTCACTTGATAAGTTCAGTGTAGATGTGTATTGCTGTCTGTCTGCCTTTTCAAATGTCTGTTGAAATTTAAGTTGATGCTGATGTTGACAGATGACATTAATATTTGCATATTGTTTAGTTAAATATTATTGCAAAACTGCCTAAACTAAATACAGGGTGCGGCAATTGAATAGTTTGCAGATTTAAATCATTATGAATTTTAAATACATAGACAGATTTGTTTAAACTAACAAATGTTCTTATACTTTTATAGGGCTTTTCTTAGTTTCGACTATGAAGTCCATCATGTCGAAACATGACTTGCTCGTCTTTGATCTTAAAGATTTCTATTCAATTTACATCAACATCTATATTCAAAATAAATAGAGATTTCACTAGAAATTGCTCACTAAAGCTTATGGAAAATGTGTTCCATCGGTTTCAATTTGCGAGTGATTGTTTGTGTCACTGGATTCAACCAATTGGATGCCATACAAATTGAAGCCGAGAGATTTTGAAATACGATTCTGCATATCCGAAATGATGTTTGAGCCCTATAAATAATGATTTGTGCAATGAAAAATGGATCCATTACGATAGAGATCGTACGCGAATCGACACCAAAGCCAAATATCCATGGCGCTAAGGCAATTCTCTGTATTTGAAGAGCGCAAAAGACTGATATCTATTATGAGCTGCTAAAATCTTACCAGACCATCACAGGGAACCTTTACTGAACACAGCTAATACGTTTGAAGCGAGAATTGGACGAAAAACGACCTAATTACTTCATCATAACAAAGCTATGCCAAAACTACCTGTAAAAAAAAAGCTTGGGATGTTTTGCCTCAGTCCAGACCTTGCCCCGTCAATCGCTGCAATGCGCTCTTTGAGATATGCTTCACTTTAGAAGAGAGTATCCGATATTAGCTTGATTCGTTATTGACCTCTTGACCTTCCAAGCCAAGTTCGTTTGGCTTGGAATGCATATGTTTCCAGAATGATGGGGAAAGGCCAATACTTTGAATAAATTTACATATATTGTACAAATGTTTCAAAATAGCTAAATATTTGAAAAAATTGCATATTTTTAAGTCATACAACCAATATTTTATACGTGATTACGCCTGCAATTTGACGGATATAGTTACTAAAGTTCTGTAATACATCATTCGCAGCACCCTGTACAAATTTCCTCATAATTGTCATTGTCTTCATTATTATAAACTATGCTTTGTATTTGTTATGTTAGCAGTTATGTCTTATTTGTTTACTGCTAGTTTCTCCCCAACATCATCTTGCTTGAGCTGTCGTCTTCTTCAACATTTTGCTTCTCCCGGTCCTGGCTAAAGATGTTTTGTTTTGCTCGACAACTTTATGGCTAAAATTTAATAAGGAAGTCTTGCATCTCTATTGTCACATAGTTAGAATACAATTATATTTTGTTTTGTTCTTGTTAAATATATTTTCTTTTTGTAGTTTTTGGGGTAAGTGAATTCAATTCAATTGTATTCTAAATAATAAAAACGGAAAGTCTTTTTTGTCTGTTTAGGCGTTTCCCTTTAGTCTGTTATTTAAATTAATCTTGCCAAATTAAGTTTTTTTTGTTTTGCTGTTGCTTGTAGTTTATGCAAAAATTGCAGAAATATGAAATTAAATAATACTAGTTAGTTTTGCATTCATTATTTGAATTGAATGAACCTTTTTTGAATCTGTCATAGAAATACATTCACACATGTATAATAAATTTATTTGTAACTCCAAAGTACTCATATTTAAACGATTTGATAAAAATATGTACATTTGTTTATGTTTTTATACCCTACACCACCATAGTGGGGAGGGTATTATGCGTTTGTGCAGATGTTTGTAACGCCCAAAAATATTAGCCTAACACCCACCTTAAAGTATACCGATCGACTTAGAATCACTTTCTGAGTCAATTAAACGATGTCCGTCCGTCCGTCTGGTTGGCTGGCTGGCTGTCCATGTAAACCTTGTGCGCAGAGTACAGGTCGCAATTTTTAAGATATTTCGATCAAATTTGGTACATATTACTTTTTCGGCCCAAGGACGAAGCCTATTGAAACTGGCTGAAATCGGTCCATTATTTCACCTAGCCCCCATACAAATGTCCAATCGAAATTGGACTTTATCGGTCATAAAAGTTTAATTTATCTATGTATCTACAAAATTCATGTCACCAAATTTTGTTACGATCGGTCCATAATTAGTCATAGCTCCCACATAGACCCGCTTCCGAAAATCACTTTAACGTGCATAAATCGCTTAAAAATGTTGGTAAACTCACAAAATTCAACATAGTTAACTTTAAAATTAACACGACCTAATTTTATGGTGATCGGTCCATAATTGGTCATAGCTCCCATATAAGGCCCACTTCCGATAATCACTCAAAAATATAAATAATTGATATTTTAAAAGAAAAATATTTTTACTCATTTACTTGGTGTAGGGTATTATATGGTCGGGCTTGACCGACCATACTTTCTTACTTGTTATTAATTTGATTTGTGTTTTTTTTTCATAAATAATTCTCATTCACATTGGCAGCCATTAAACAATTTATAACATTTAGTAAATGGAAAAATAAAACACGTTTAAATACGACTATTATGAAATGCAACAATTTATTTGTGCACATATGTATGGATTTTTTACTATAATACTCAAAAAATTGTTGTCCAAAAGTTTCCTATATTTAAAATGTTATTAAAAAAATATTACAAGTGATCACAGATTTGTGTCCTATTTCGTTATTAACGTTTTATGAGTGATTTTAGAATTTGCATATAAAAATCAATATTTGGTGGGAAATACAAGTGATCACAGAATTTTGTCCTTTTTCGTCTAGGACTCCTTATTAACGATTTATGAATGATTTTAGATTTTGCATATAAAAATCGATATTTGTTGGGAAATACAAGTGATCACAGATTTTTGTCCTTTTTCGTCTAGCACCTCTTATTAACGATTTATGAGTGATTTTAGAATTTTCATATAAAAATCAATATTTGGTGGGAAAAAAAGTAATCACATATTTTTGTCCTTTTTGGTCTAGGACCTCTTATTAACGATTTATGAGTGATTTTTGATTTTGCAAATAAAAGTCGATAATTGGTGGTAAATTTTCATATTATGTTAAGTTTACACTCACTTAAATGTACGACTAGTGATTTTCTTCATCATACATAATATTGTTTAGGAAAAGTTTGTTTGTTTTTTGATTTTTTCACACTATAAACTCAAATCATTTAAATGTTTTAATTATGAATAGTAAGAATAAAATATCGAGAGGAAAATGAAAAGTTTAGTAACCCTGTTAACAAAAGTAATTCCCCAGCTGCAATCGAATTTCCTGAATCAATTTGTTTGCAAATCATTTGATTGAAACGCAAAACAAAACATGAAAAAATGCAAAACTATTTCATAAATAATTAAATCTTTAATTTTAAATTTGCCTATTAGAAGCAACCATGCTAAGCTAAACTAAATTATTAATAATAATTATTAATTTTAAAATTATATCCTATTGATATCCGCAATCAAGTAAGTACTCAATCCGCACCTCTTTAACACAAGCATGATACACACTTTTTTACAATTCTTTAGTTCTTCTTTGGTTCTTGTTAAAAACGGTCGTATTCTCGGGACGTTCGTTCTAATTAGTTAGTTTTATTTAATAAAAGCATGAGTTAATTAAATAAATTGCTTAAATGTTAAATTTAATATTATTTATTCACTAATAACTAGAAATAAATACGAAATAAGTGTTAAATTAAAGGACAAATTGCTTTTAAAAAGAAAATAAAGAAAAAATGCAAGTAATTGTCAAAAATATAAGAAAAAAATCATTGGTTTGCTTTGTTGTTGTTATTGCCTTTTCTCAAGTGTTGTGTTCGATTGTTTTTGCTTGAGTGTGTTTTTTCATACAAGCAAATGCAAATCAATGTTAATAAAGGAAAGCAAAATAAAATTCTCTACTTATTAATGAGAGAGAGATTAATCATTAAGAAAATAAAAGAAGGTAATAATAAGAGCAGAGTTATTAATAAAGTGCAAGTTAAAGAGTGTAGTCATGGTTTAGCAGCTAAACTTTAGCTACAAACAAATGATTTGCTAAACTTTAGCAAATCATTTGTTTGTTTATCTAGTGTTGATGTTTTTACTGCAGTAATGTTCACGCCATACAACAATTGTTTGAAAATTTACTGTGATATAAAATTGAAAACAAACGGGTAAACGGTTATCGGTGATTAATTAGTATTCGAGTATTTTGATTTGTGTTCGTCGATTAGTAGTGGTAAGTTTATAGATTAAATTTAAATTATAATTGATTGAAAATTATTTAATTATATCCTTCACCATGAGTGGCAAGTGTAATTTATACATTTTTCATTTGCGACACCACAAAGTATATATATGTACTCAGCCCATTAAATTTGAATTTAATGGGCTGTAATGGCAGCTTACAACACTCCTCATGTTTCTACATTTCTCCATTTTTTACATTTTACTTATAAACAATGATGAAAACACGCTGTTATTGAGATTGCTTAAAGTATGGCAATATTAACTGTTAAGCTGCTTTAGATAACTCAAGATCATTTTGGAAATAGAACATTCGAGTTTTTCCGTTAGATAATTCATGAAACTACTGGAAGATGTCACTGTTATATAAATACTGGTGGCGCGAGCAACAACCAGTGAGCTTATTGTGAATTTTATTATTTTGATGAATCGGAGAATCCGATTTATTTAAAGGAAATTATATTAAAAAAGTGGCTGTAGTTAATAATTTAAATAAAACCATTATTTATTGAACTTTGTTAAATAAAAATATGTTATTGTCTAGTAATTAGGGTATTCAATCGATTAACCGTTAATCGGTTAACCGATTAATTTTGGACGGTTAACTGTTCGAATAATTTGAAATTGCCGATTTTCAAATAACAAATAAACCGATTAATTTGTGTCGATTAACCGATTAACCTAAATTCCTTTTTTTTGCACATTTTTGTATTTATTTTTCCGTTTCAATTCAAATACAAATTTCAAATTAAAATTATATATTTTTTAAACATGATTAGTGTGTATATATGTATAACAACTGACATATTTAATTTACATGTATGTATTTGAAACTTTGTTTGTATTTACAGACGTAACTTTTTTTTGAAATGAGTCTTTTATCATAACTAAACGAAACTATTAAATTAAAAAAATCTAAAACAATCCAAAAAGGAATATTCTTTATCATGCTTTTGATTTCTCCAACATATACAATCAGCGAGAGAGTTTTTTTCCAAAAAAAAGTTTTATTAAATCTAAAGAAAAAAATCGTTTGAATTATATTATTTTTATAAAAGATTATTGCAGAAGATCTAACTAAAACCCTAAAAAACATAATTCAAAAAAGTCGTTTCGAGAAAAACGTCTTTGAATATTTTATGACATTTTACTATTTTTTAAATAAATTTTCAACAAATCATGCGATTTCAGAAATATAAACAGTAGATGTTAATATCTTTCTAATCTGTATTTAACCAAATTTTCACTTATCTTATACTTATACTAGAAAACATGAATTTTAATTTTGATGTTTACAACAAAAAAAACTCTCACACACAAAAAATAATTGACTTTTTTGAAAACTGATGAAACTATATGAAAGATTATAGAACAGCGTATATTTTGTATTACTCAGTTCATAAAACACGGATTTTGAGTTTTGACGTTGTTGCAACAAATAGGCGATATGTTTATAAAAATGATCTCAAATACCTTATTTGCTGTTTTTTATGTTTATGTACACAAAATTCGTTGTTGTATTTTCAATTTAAAATGAAAATATAAATTATTCGGTTAATCGAATAAATTTAAATTAACCGATTATTAACCGAATAAATCTAAACCTCGATTAATTATTTGCTCGATTAACCGATTAAACCAGAAACCCGATTAATTGAATACCCTACTAGTAATATACAATATCATCATGAATATACTACAAACTGACATATTTTGTTGTTTAAACAATAAAATGTTGACTTGTTTTAAAAAATAAATAAACTTTAGTCGACATTTGTTTGTTAGACTCAAGTAAACACCAGTCATTAAATATTATTCTGTTATTTATTTGGAAAAAAAAAATAAAAATTTAATTTATTTGTTGTTGGCTTAAAAACAAACACTTTTACTTTATATAAGGGAAGAGAGTTCATTAGTCAAACACTAACTATTAAGTGGACCATAAAGATACTTTTTCTCTTAAAATTGTTTACAGTTTTTTATGCCTTAAAAGCAATATGAGGTAACAATGTATGTATATGCTGGAGCACAAATGGAAATATAATTATGTCAATATTATCACTAAGAAATTAAATTGCTTTTAGTGCAATGTAAAATATCACAAAATTGCTGAATAAGACATCAATATTGTGTTTGGGACTTTCGGTGAAATAAAATTTTAACAAAGTTTCAAACTTGTATAACTAAACTGAAAATGAGAAGTTCCAGAAGGTTGGTACTATAGTGACAAATTAATTACCATATTAGTTTAAATATGGAAGTCATACAAATGTTTAAATATCATATTTTCCATAAAAAAACCAACTTCAACATCTATCTATCTTAAATATTTGGTTTCTCTTGCATGTTTTTGCTGGTTACATGGTTGCTTTGAATTTGTTCTAAAAAGCATTTTGTGGTTAAGAAACATTAAGCAGGAAATTTGTACTTACTCTTTCTTTCCTTTTCAACAACACTCCAATTTTATTAATAAACTCCCACCAAACACGTAACCATTCTGACGCCATCATCCACTTTTCCATATCATTAAAGCTGTCGTACTGTTAAAACTTAGAAACTGAACAAGATGCATTTCGTGACTCTATACAGGTGTGAATATCTTAGTGTTAGTTCTGAGGGGTTTTGTGTATGTGTGTTACCTTATAACTTCCTTTTGTGTTGGTTATTTTCTTCCACTTCCCAGCAGTTAAGCAAGTAGTCAATGTATCCCTTAAAGACAGTAATTGTCGCTGACTCCAATTTTATATTTTGGTCATTTGACACGTATGTGAACATTGTAGTGCAGAGAGAAGACAATTGGTTACTTTATACATCCCAAGTAATCTAGCGTGTAGGCAATTGTTACTTATGTTTATCTAAGTAATCTGTAATTCGTACAAACTGGTTTTATACAAATGGATTTGATATAATTCTCATACAGTTTATTTTCGTATCAGTATACAGATACAGGAGGGACACAACAAACCTAATCCGAAGACTATAAGAAAGAATGCCAAAATAACCATGACTAAAAAATTTTTACGTCCGGCATTCCCTGTCGGGAATTCCCGGATCCCAAACCCGAATCAAACTTAGTAACCTATAGCGAAGTCAATTTAAACGTTTATTTTGTACTTCACTTTAGAAAGCAATTATAAAAATAATAACTATAACAACTATAATAATAAAATAATAACTATAAAAAAAATAACTAGTCACATAGCTATTGAAGTAACTAGTTCCCACTCTAAATGATGGGTAAAATCACTAGTTCGGGAATGTCTCCTAAAACTGCTGGGTACCTTATAACTTCCTTTTGTGTTGGTTCTATTCTTTCTCTTTACTTCATTGTTGCAACCCCGATACATACAATGGTTAAGTAAAACATCAATTCACCTTTATCTACATCTAGCACCACTTAACAAAAGAACAAAGGAAAAACTAAGAAGCAAAATGTCAATAAGTGTAAGTGGATTAGATGCACATCTTGTTCTTATTCTTAAAATATACGGGTTTGAATGTGTAGTAATATAGTATTGAGATCTGTAAAAATATTTGTTGTGATACTCAGATTCCAGTAAAGTACTTTTTCATATCTTCAAACAATTAGTGTTAATAAATAGTCCATTATGTTGGCACCTTTAATGGATTAAAAGTTATATCAGTATTGGCGGCATAATGCCTCAATAAGTCGCGGCTAATGCGACTTTTATTGGTTTTATTGTTTATTTACTCCCTCTATTTTCCACTTCACTATTAAAATTATAGCTATGAGTGAAGTTTTTGAATTCCTAGAGCTGCTTCTGTTTTGTTTAGCTATAAATTTGTGATTCGGATACAAATAAAAAGCCCATTGTAATACCAAATATTTGTTATATACGATTACTTTGCTTATTGTCATACAGTATTACTTATAACACATCATCTATTGTTGTACTCTTACCGGGCTTAGTGCAGTTGTTGATTTTATTATAATCATCAGACCGCAGTGTCAAATGACATTTATTATTAAAAGGTTTTCGTTAAAAATAAATAAAGAATTTATTTATCAAATATGCACTCCAAATAATCTGACAACTCATTCATGGGGATTAAAAATAAACAGATTTTATTCTATTCAAAAGGTTAGTTTTTGTATTTCCTAAATGCTCATTGCGCGGATTTTTTTAAATGTTTAGCTTTTATTTTGAAGCATTTATACAATATAAATTTATTCAAGGTATTGGCCATTGTTAGCTAAGACCTTTTCCCATCTTTCTGGCAACATACAGACTCCGAGCCAAAAGCCCATCTCATCATTTGAGGCCAACATCGAATCAAGCCAATATTGGATACTCTGTTCTAAAGTGAAGCATACAATATAGTAAAGAGTAGTCGAACTAGTCACGGTCTGGACTATAAAGAGGGTAAGGCAAACATTTCTAACCACTCACTTCTAAATACTTTTTAAAAGGTATTGTGGTATACATTCATACATTAGTTGCCAGATTTCAGCAATTTATAATATCTGACTGGTTGGCCGGGATTCACATACGATCTTTTATCGTAATGGATCCATTTTTCATAGCAAGTAATGATTTGGTGCAAACAATTATTTTACAGCGTTCAAGCATCATTTCGGACAATCAAAATTGTCTTTCAAGATCTCTGGGCTACAATTCGTATGGTATCCAATTTCCCTGCTTTTGGATGAATCCTGCTGCTCGCAAGTGTCTTGAAGCCACCAATGATTTTGAAAGCTTTTTTTGAGTTTGACAACAATCTTCATGGAGTAATTCCTCCAATTTTTGGTCTTCAAACATTTTTGGTCGTGTCAAAATCATCACTTCTGTACCGCATAAACCATCGATCGCACGTTGAAACCGATGGAACACTTACGACATAAGCTTTGGTGAGTAATCGATGTGCTTCAGCGGCACTTTTGTTCAAATTAAAGATGTTAGGCAAAAATTCTCGCATATGACGCTATGTTGGTACAATAAAATCTTTGTTGTTTACATTATAATGTTCAATAACCAAATGAGAATAAAAAACAGATACCCTTCAAAATGACATATAAGTTATTAAAAACAAAAACCGCGCTCAAAAGATACATTCACCCAATAATTATTTAAATTTTCAATCCAAACATTTCAGTCTACTTTGGTTTCCTTTCAAAATTATTTGGCGCTCATTTGTCCAAAATGTCCTTGATGATTTTGCATAAATTGTTAATTTTCTTCTTCAATGCACGGGTGATTGTGGGCCATTTAGGTAAAAGTATTCAGAATCCATCGAATTATGGTCGCCAAGCTATCATTATTTTCGAGATAAAATGTGTCTGTCGTGTAACGCTCCATTTTTACTAACCCTAAAATGTCAACTGCCAAAATGATATTTGTTCAAACTTTGCACGTACAAATTTCCCGGTAATTTTGCCAATTTTTCACTACCCGATTTCCGGGATTTTTTGTCGGGAATCCCCGGAATTAAAAACAGACGAAAATACATAGAAAACAAGTTAGAACTCTATTTTATTCACCAAAAAACAGTGAAAAGTTTTTTGCTTATATCTCGGCAATAATTGATCGCTTATTATTATTTATTTGGGGTTTTTCGTATGAAAATTTAAAAAGTGAATTATTTATAGAATTTATTTCTTATTGAATCGTTCTAATTTCTTTAAATTTCTTCTTCAAATTTATAACAAAATAGCTTCAAAATTTATTAATTGATTAAATTTGTCCCCAATTCAAATCTAGTACAAAAAGGCTTAAGGCAATTTTTCAATTAAATTTGTAAATGATTTGATTTAACAAAAATTTAATCATTCAAAGTTTGAATAAATTCTGTTATTAATTAACTTTAAAATTAATTCAGTTTAAACAAAGGCTTTGGAATGAATCAAAAAAATTAAATATTAGAAATGGATTTATGGAATGAAAGGCTGACATTCTTTTATTACGGATTAAGATTTTAGTGAATTAAGCTTAAATTTTATTAATTAATTCGAAGCTCTGATATTTAATAATTATTGCACTAAGTTTTTATATGAAATTTGGCTATAATATTCATAATTTACAGTATCATTATATATTTCGGGAGTAGCCGGGTACCCGGGTATGTATAAAAAAATTTCCCGATTCCTGGGAATCAAAAAAGGTCGGGAAATTAAAAGCTCTACCTCTGACCAAAACACACTTTTAATATTAATGAGATTCACCCAGAAATGTCTAAAACTGTCTTAAGTAGCTTGGTATTGAAAATCGTGCAAATTCTGTACATTAGACAAAAGTTATGGACCACATTGTAAGATAACAAAAATTTATGATGTAGGATTTTGTAACAAGTTTCTATATTTATTGAGCTAATTCATATTTATTGTGTTAGATCTTTAAAATACCGTTAATTTGCAGTTGTTCAACGCTCAGTGAATTTACCAATAAATTCACTCTCAAAAAAAACTTACATTGTTGACGCTAGTGTGTTGTTTTTCACACATACAGTATGTCTACGTATTATGTAAAAGCAACATAATTATTTTTAGCAAAGTATCAACAAATATTTTTTAATCAATTAATCACTTATTTTTAAACGTTTAAAATATTTAAATTTTGTGTGGTTTTCCACACAAGGGTAAGATGAAGGTTACATACTACGTATAAGCTTTTTTCGATTCTAGTTTTAAATGTAGAATATTTAGGATGTGAAGTAGCTGAATATATCATTTTAACTTGTTAAATTTCCTCTAAAATTTTTTTGTGGTGTCATTGTTCTCAATTTCAGCAATCATAAGTTTTTAGTGTCCAAAATAACATAAAGAAAAAAAATAGAAAATATTCAATAACGTTAAGCTGCAGGACATGTAGGCAGGCTGGTTTTCTGTCTGCCAAGTAGACTGTAAGCAGAGACTCTGCTGCTGTTTTTCTGCTGCTGCATAACCATATAACTATACCGTGCATATCCACAATGACCTGAATTAATACTAATTGACACTTGGTTGACATTTAAATGGAACGAGAATGAACATATAATACAATAAATGACTGCTTAAGCCAGCAAAAATAGTTTAAAACTGAATTTTCGGAAAGTGCAACCAAAAATCACATACATATTTAAATGAATATTTAGAAAGGCATAAAATACTTAGACAAGAAGTGAATGAGATGCAGCAAAAGTAACTAACAAATTGAAATATTTACATAGTACAAGTATATACAAATTTATTAGTGTGTTTATGTAACTATAACTACTTTAAAATGCAAATCTCTTAACTGTAGTAAAAGTTTTTGTTCTATTTTAGTTGCTATTTAGTTTTCACATTGTTTTGTTTGCAGACTTGATACTAGAAAATCATTTCACAAAAGTGCCATTTCAATAAACCTACAAATATTTACATAAATGTAGGCTTAACTGAAAACAATGGTAATATGGCTGCATACCTCTATACAATATATCGAGCCCTTAGTGCCAAATTATCGTAAGCGACAAAACACAAATTTTACAGGAGAAGGTTTTTTTGATTATTTTGAAATTTATACATGGAATTAAAAATTTTATGATGCGATATAATATAATTTCGTTCAAGCTATTTGTCTATTTTTCAAAAATATTTATAACTTTTGACAATTAAAAATTCATGCGATAAATTATTGAAAAATATGACAAAAAATTTTTTTTATTGAATTTTTGCATAGATAAAAATTTTTCGAATTGAAATTAAATTTTTATTTATGAATTGTTTTTAATGAAATTTCACAGTTATGTAGATTTTTCTATTTCAAATGGAAAAATGAAAAAGAATTTTGTAATATATTATCAGTAATCCCGCAATTCCCAAAAAAGTGTTGAAAAATTCCAAAAATGTGAATTTTTAGTTTTTTGCCTATAATATCCATACCAGGGATGGGGTTATCGGAACCCTTTACAAAATAATTAAAAACATATTGGCCCATCTAAAATCGGTTGCTATATTTTGATATCGAATATGCGATTTGAAAATTTTTGCCCTAAAGTTTAATTTTACATAAAAAATAGACGTTTTTGAATGGACCTGGTCCCCTCGATAACAACAATTTTTGAATTTTTTTCATTTGAAATATTTCATGAAAACTTAGCTTTCAGAAAGTAGAAATTCCTAATACATCCTCTTAGAAATTTTTTGCGATAACTTAAAAAGAAAAAAGTTATTTTTTCCAAAAAAAATTTGCGAAAAAACGCCTTTTTAAAATTTTTTTAAATTAAAATGCATATAATTTTGGACTTAGTCATTATTTTTAAATAATTCTATTTCTATTGGACATATACATGTGTTGTTAGTACAATAAAGAAAAACTGGAGAAAATCGGGAAATATTTGGATACGCTGTTATCAAAAAACTGGAGTAGGGTGGTTAAAAATTTTGAAAATTTAATTTTCAAATGCGAATATGTCCTAAGATGTAAGAGATAATTGCTTTATATTGCTTGATGAGAAGATTCTATATATCGGAACATAAACGAAGAAATAGGATCGTTTTAAAAATGTAACATACCCGAGTTGTCCTACTTTGAGGACCCTTGTTCGTTTCCCTGGTGGGCCCATGAGGTCCACGTTCAAAACATAAACTCGACAGCACTTCCTCTTTGTGCTTTCATTTAAACCCATCGAACCATTTAGAAGTTACAAATTTATTTCCCTCTTTTTTTTCTATACCACTGTATGTCGCTTACGATAAAATTCGTTCGTTTACTGTAAAATGTAAAACATTGACTTACGATAAAATTTTACCCCCTATATTTTTAACAATTTTGATATTCTGAGAACGCTAAAACATCAGTCGGTCCATAAAATTTTAATTTCTACAATAAAAAAAAAAATTAGAAAATGTCGCTTACGATAATTTGGCGCTAAGGGCTCGATATGTATATGCACATGTATTTTGCATTAAAAGTTTCTGAAAATTTGATTATTTCCAAGTAATGCCTAATAGAAAATAGAAATTAAAATGAGCCACAAAGATTTTGAACTTTCATACGTGCTGCAATCATAATGTGGTTGAAAATTTAAGCCAATAAATGTTTTGTCAGACTAAAGTTTAGTTAAGAGATTAAAGATTCTGTTTACGAAAGTCGGATAATAGCACTGGAGATTCTAAGTCTTCATTAAATTTATATTTTAACTAATGATTTCTTTTGCATATTGGGTACAACTGTGTACATTTCATTCGCACTTATATCTATGTATATAAAGATGCTTCTCTTGTTTACTTCTATGTATTTTCAGCAGACTTTATCCAAGACATTTTCCCAACCTTCGGATGGTCTCTCATTCATTCGTTTGTATTTCTGTACAGTTGTAAACTCGTCCTTTCTAGAGCATACTTCTGTGTTAGAGTATATCCCAGCAGTTCTGGGTGAATGTTCCAAACTAGAGATTTTTTTAGTGGTTACGCTTTCTTCGTCAGTGTTTTAACAATGTGATAATTGACTCCCCAATATATTACTGCTGGTGGGTAAAATAAAAAAATGTCTAAAGTGCAGTACAAAATTTAGTTTAAAGTAACAACATCCCACATTACTTAGTGACACTAAAGTGCTACTTGACTTGGCGCTATATAACTTTTGATTTATAATGTAACCAATTAAGTTAAGTTTGTAAAAAATATCTAAATTTGAGTCAGCCAAGTAATTAGTTGACATTAGTGAAATTTAATTATTAAAAGGGATACATTGACCACTTGGAAAACTGCTGGTATATTTGCTGTATGTAATTTATGCCATTATAGCAAAAGGCTAGCTGAGTGGCTGAATGCTTAAATTAAACATTTGTTGCTCAATTCCCAAAGTTAATTTCACTTGCTCTTACTAAATTGTGCATTTGTGCTAAGTTGCAACGTTTTGTAGTAATGTTTATTTGCCGTCATGTCTTGGAAGATTTTGACTAAGTCTTCATTTATTTGCCACATAGGATAAGAAAGGGATGATAGTAAGAAAGTATTAAAGTCTAGTTATGTATGCAACCTACTAACACTTTGACATTTAGTCATTCCGTAGTACCCACAGCTTTACTTTCTGTTGTTTCGACATTTTCTATTTACAGTTTTCTCAGCATTTCTTTAAGTATTTACAACGAGCAGTACTAAACTACATATATGCATATATTTTTGCCACTTAGCTAAAATATCATGTTATGAATGCATAAATAATATAAACAGCAGTCACATTTATGACAGCAATTTTAGCTGGTAAATATGAACAATTTTATATATAAATGCATTCGCAAATGTATCCTTATGTCATTTGCTATTGGGGAGAATAAATAGGAAATTTGTTTCTTATTTAAATGTTGGAACTTTCACTGTTTCTATTACAGAAGTATACGTAACCGTATAAAGAAGCAGTAAAGAGGCCTTCTAAAAGGCCTTATTTACAAGACACAAGAACTCCGAGACCAATTCATTACTCATATATCTTTTACACGTGTCTTCCAAGGCCTTACACACTACCTCCTTCGTGCAGACCTTCTGGAAGATGTAGAATTTCTTCTGAAGAAGGATTCTAAAAAATATGAAAGTTTGCTGTGAAAGTTGTATAAAATAAAGAGTATAAATCTTCAAATCATTTTATGAAGGGGACCTTATATGTGGACTACGGACAACTGTTTCCTGATTTTCGCTATACTTTACAGTATAATTTCAGAGTACTTAGAACTAATTTGTCCATAATTTTATCAACAGTTCCTCATAATCATGATATTTATGACTGCTAAAACAGTATTCAAATGAAATTGAAATCAATTCAAATTAACTGGCTTATTGGCAGAAACTCTGCGCTTAATTTGGATTGTAAACTACTACTTTATAACATGATCATAAAACCGATATGGTGTTATGGCATACAGCTATGGGGCACGGCCTCAGCGTCAAATGTAGAAAAGATCAAAGACGCCAAAACAAGTTTCTATGAATGATCACAGTTGCTCCCTGGGGGCCAGGATTTTTCCCATTTTCAAAACCAAACAAACCTTATCAACAGAGAGTATATGTGTAAAATTTGCTTGCTCCTTTCATTTAGGTCATATCGTGTTTTCAACAAACAGACGGATCGTCTTAGAATCTAATGAGGAGGTATACATTTGTGTTTATGCGATAAATTGATTCCTTTTATCGCAGTGTTTCCTTCTAATATTACAATTACATTTGTTCCATGATTGGCTGGTCGTGCTATTGTTCTCTTACCTTAAAATGACACATCGACTGGCTGGCTTTTATGAGCTAAATTTAAACAAAATCCTTGTTATAGTTGCTATTATTGTTCTGCTCATTGTTGCTGTTGATGCCAATTCTGTAGCATTTTGTGTTGTTTTTAAGCACATTGAGCCATTTACGTAATTAGAATGCAATTACTTCTTATTGTTGAATCGTATGTGCAGCAAATACTTACAATTTCTACAAACGAACCGTATAAAGAGTCATTCCTAGAAAAGTAGTCATCATCATTGCCAGTTTTCTTTTACTTTTACACAGCCAAACATTTAAGGAAATGTGTTTGTAACATTTTTATTTTTTCTATTGCTTGAAATGGGGGAGCTGTCTTGGAAAATTTTAATGTTTTGTGTAATTAATACAAAATGATTGCACTTAAGTTTGCAGCCGTTTTAATTTTCTATGACATCAAGCTGCCAAATGTTTGTGTAGAACAACAAATATTTAGCAAACTTTAGTTTTTACTTAGCAGAGACTGAAACTAAGGGGCCACTTATTTTAATAAGGTTATAACCTATCATTTATCACTTACAGTTTCAGCATTAAATCAATATATTTATATGGACATTTGTTGATAAGTGGTTGAGAGAAACACTGCACTAAAATATCCAAAGCCTATTTAAATTGTGGATGCAGTGACAAATTCCGGAACATTACAAAGAATTTTGACATTATCAAATTACTGAAAATGTCAACTTTAGGGTGAGAGCGAAACAGAGTCAAAATCAAAGATAGGTTCAACCAAGCCTTAAATCAGAGGTTGGCAAAAATAAATCCTCTCACCAATACACTTACTCTCACCAACACATTCAATTCTTTATTTTATTCAGTGCACCTACAAACACACAAATACAAAAACTGAAAAAATAAAGAAAAAGTCATACACAGTGCTCATGTGTCTTTGAGTGGACAACGACTACTAAAATGTAAGAGCATAAGAATACGTGTGATTTTATTTTCCACAATTGTGGTATGGGCTGCGCATGTCTGCCTTAAATACAAATATCATTTTAGAATTGTTAATTTTAATGATTTATATTGTATAACTATAACTGGACGAGCAGAACTGTAAATGAATCATTCATTCTTCAATTAATTCGCGAATCATTCATGCACTGAATTAGCAAATTTTTTTTTAAATTCTTTTCACAAAAAAAAATGAATTGAAATAAACTTACTAAGGTCTTATATACGTCGTTGCAAAGGTCTTTGAAATATCTATCATTCGATATCCATATTGTCCATATCCATTAGTAATACAGATATACTTCAAAAATCGAGATTGTTCTGGATGTTTCCTTATATCTCAGCCATTTGTGGACCGATTTTCATATATATACATATATATGTATGAATCGTGTATGTAAATTATTTGGGTGCTTCGAAAAGTTGATTTTAACAGACAGACAGACGGACATGTCTTAATCGACTCCGCCATCTATAAGGATCCAGATTATATATACTTTAGAGTGTCGGAAAATTGTATTGTGGAAATTACAAATGGAATGACAAACTTATATCTACCCTTCTCACGAAGGTGAAGGGTATAAAAAAGTGCCGCTGAAGCACACCAAATCTTACTGTGAATGTGCTACATCGGTTTCAATGTGCGAGAGATGGTTTGTGGCGTTCAGAAGTGGTGATTTTGACACGGACGACACATATGATCAGACCAGCTAAAAAAAGTTTAAAGACCAAGTATTGGAGGCATTACTCAATGAAGATTAATGTCAAAGTCAACAAGAGCTTGCAAAATCATTGGGAATTACTACTAGTTTTCCTTAATTAATTTGCCACGTAATATACATAAGGTAGATATTTTATATATCACTGGATAGAGGATTTTGTCTAATTTTAGATTTGTTTATATTAGGAAATTCAAAGTCACTATATAAAAAACTCACATCTGTTTCATGTTGCTCATACGAATGAGTGTCTTTGTAAATTAATATTTTGTATGAAAAACTCGAAATATCTAAAATCGTTAATATCTCGGTAAATAAGCGTTTAATTGAGAAAAGGAGGTCGATCTGTGATCACTCATATTTATGATGAAAAATTAATTTTTTGTATGAAAAACTCAAAATATCTAAAATCGTTAATATCTTGGTAAATAAGCGTTTAATTGAGAAAAGGAGGTCGATCTGTGATCACTCATATTTATAATGAAAAATTAATTTTTTGTATCAAAATATCTAAAATCGTTAATATCTCCGTAATTAAGCGTTTAATTGAGATAAGGAAGTCGATCTGTGATCACTCATATTCATAATGAAAAATTAATTTTTTGTAAGAAAAACTCAAAATATCTAAAATCGTTAATATCTCGGTAAATAAGCGTTTAATTGAGAAAAGGAGGTCGATCTGTGATCACTCATATTAATAATGAAAAATTAATTTTTAGTATGAAAAACTCAAAATATCTAAAATCGTTAATATCTCGGTAAATAAGCGTTTAATTGAGAAAAGGAGGTCGATCTGTGATCACTCATATTCATAATGAAAAATTAATTTTTTGTATGAAAAACTCGAAATATCTAAAATCGTTAATATCTCGGTAAATAAGCGTTTAATTGAGAAAAGGAGGTCGATCTGTGATCACTCATATTCATAATGAAAAATTAATTTTTTGTATGAAAATATCTAAAATCGTTAATATCTCCGTAATTAAGCGTTTAATTGAGAAAAGGAGGTCGATCTGTGATCACTCATATTCATAATGAAAAATTAATTTTTTGTAAGAAAAACTCAAAATATCTAAAATCGTTAATATCTCGGTAAATAAGCGTTTAATTGAGAAAAGGAGGTCGATCTGTGATCACTCATATTCATAATGAAAAATTAATTTTTAGTATGAAAAACTCAAAATATCTAAAATCGTTAATATCTCGGTAAATAAGCGTTTAATTGAGAAAAGGAGGTCGATCTGTGATCACTCATATTTATGATGAAAAATTAATTTTTTGTATGAAAAACTCAAAATATCTAAAATCGTTAATATCTTGGTAAATAAGCGTTTAATTGAGAAAAGGAGGTCGATCTGTGATCACTCATATTCATAATGAAAAATTAATTTTTTGTATGAAAAACTCAAAATATCTAAAATCGTTAATATCTTGGTAAATAAGCGTTTAATTGAGAAAAGGAGGTCGATCTGTGATCACTCATATTTATGATGAAAAATTAATTTTTTGTATGAAAAACTCAAAATATCTAAAATCGTTAATATCTTGGTAAATAAGCGTTTAATTGAGAAAAGGAGGTCGATCTGTGATCACTCATATTCATAATGAAAAATTAATTTTTTGTAAGAAAAACTCAAAATATCTAAAATCGTTAATATCTCGGTAAATAAGCGTTTAATTGAGAAAAGGAGGTCGATCTGTGATCACTCATATTCATAATGAAAAATTAATTTTTTGTATGAAAATATCTAAAATCGTTAATATCTCCGTAATTAAGCGTTTAATTGAGAAAAGGAGGTCGATCTGTGATCACTCATATTCATAATGAAAAATTAATTTTTTGTAAGAAAAACTCAAAATATCTAAAATCGTTAATATCTCGGTAAATAAGCGTTTAATTGAGAAAAGGAGGTCGATCTGTGATCACTCATATTCATAATGAAAAATTAATTTTTAGTATGAAAAACTCAAAATATCTAAAATCGTTAATATCTCGGTAAATAAGCGTTTAATTGAGAAAAGGAGGTCGATCTGTGATCACTCATATTTATGATGAAAAATTAATTTTTTGTATGAAAAACTCAAAATATCTAAAATCGTTAATATCTTGGTAAATAAGCGTTTAATTGAGAAAAGGAGGTCGATCTGTGATCACTCATATTCATAATGAAAAATTAATTTTTTGTATGAAAAACTCAAAATATCTAAAATCGTTAATATCTTGGTAAATAAGCGTTTAATTGAGAAAAGGAGGTCGATCTGTGATCACTCATATTTATGATGAAAAATTAATTTTTTGTATGAAAAACTCAAAATATCTAAAATCGTTAATATCTTGGTAAATAAGCGTTTAATTGAGAAAAGGAGGTCGATCTGTGATCACTCATATTCATAATGAAAAATTAATTTTTTGTAAGAAAAACTCAAAATATCTAAAATCGTTAATATCTCGGTAAATAAGCGTTTAATTGAGAAAAGGAGGTCGATCTGTGATCACTCATATTCATAATGAAAAATTAATTTTTAGTATGAAAAACTCAAAATATCTAAAATCGTTAATATCTCGGTAAATAAGCGTTTAATTGAGAAAAGGAGGTCGATCTGTGATCACTCATATTTATGATGAAAAATTAATTTTTTGTATGAAAAACTCAAAATATCTAAAATCGTTAATATCTTGGTAAATAAGCGTTTAATTGAGAAAAGGAGGTCGATCTGTGATCACTCATATTTATAATGAAAAATTAATTTTTTGTATCAAAATATCTAAAATCGTTAATATCTCCGTAATTAAGCGTTTAATTGAGAAAAGGAGGTCGATCTGTGATCACTCATATTCATAATGAAAAATTAATTTTTTGTAAGAAAAACTCAAAATATCTAAAATCGTTAATATCTCGGTAAATAAGCGTTTAATTGAGAAAAGGAGGTCGATCTGTGATCACTCATATTAATAATGAAAAATTAATTTTTAGTATGAAAAACTCAAAATATCTAAAATCGTTAATATCTCGGTAAATAAGCGTTTAATTGAGAAAAGGAGGTCGATCTGTGATCACTCATATTCATAATGAAAAATTAATTTTTTGTATGAAAAACTCGAAATATCTAAAATCGTTAATATCTCGGTAAATAAGCGTTTAATTGAGAAAAGGAGGTCGATCTGTGATCACTCATATTCATAATGAAAAATTAATTTTTTGTATGAAAATATCTAAAATCGTTAATATCTCCGTAATTAAGCGTTTAATTGAGAAAAGGAGGTCGATCTGTGATCACTCATATTCATAATGAAAAATTAATTTTTTGTAAGAAAAACTCAAAATATCTAAAATCGTTAATATCTCGGCAAATAAGCGTTTAATTGAGAAAAGGAGGTCGATCTGTGATCACTCATATTCATAATGAAAAATTAATTTTTAGTATGAAAAACTCAAAATATCTAAAATCGTTAATATCTCGGTAAATAAGCGTTTAATTGAGAAAAGGAGGTCGATCTGTGATCACTCATATTCATAATGAAAAATTAATTTTTTGTATGAAAAACTCAAAATATCTAAAATCGTTAATATCTCGGTAAATAAGAGTTTAATAGAGAAAACGAGGTCGATCTGTGATCACTCATATTTATGATGAAAAATTAATTTTTTGTATGAAAAACTCAAAATATCTAAAATCGTTAATATCTCGGTAAATAAGCGTTAATATCTCGGTAAATAAGCGTTTAATTGAGAAAAGAAGGTCGATCTGTGATCACTCGTATTTATCATGAAAAATTAATTTTTAATATGAAAAACTCAAAAAAAAAAAAAATCGTCAATATCTTGGTAATTAAGCGTTTAATTGAGAAAAGGAGGTCGATCTGTGATCACTCATATTTATAATGAAAACTTAATTATTTGTATGAAAAACTCAAAACATCTAAAATCGTCAATATCTTGGTAAATAAGCGTTTAATATAGAGAAGGAGGTCGATCTGTGATCACTCATATTTATGATGAAAAATTAATTTTTTGTATGAAAAACTCAAAATATCTAAAATCGTTAATATCTCGGTAAATAAGCGTTTAATTGAGAAAAGGAGGTCGATCTGTGATCACTCATATTCATAATGAAAAATTAATTTTTTGTATGAAAAACTCAAAATATCCAAAATCGTTAATATCTCGGTAAATAAGCGTTTAATTGAGAAAAGGAGGTCGATCTGTGATCACTCATATTTATAATGAAAACTTAATTATTTGTATGAAAAACTCAAAACATCTAAAATCGTCAATATCTTGGTAAATAAGAGTTTAATAGAGAAAAGGAGGTCGATCTGTGATCACTCATATTTATGATGAAAAATTAATTTTTAATATGAAAAACTCAAAATATTTAAAATCGTTAATATCTCGGTAAATAAGCGTTTAATTGAGAAAAGGAGGTCGATCTGTGATCACTCGTATTTATCATGAAAAATAAATTTTTTGTATGAAAAACTCGAAATATCTAAAATCGTTAATATCTCGGTAAATAAGCGTTTAATTGAGAAAAGGATGTCGATCTGTGATCACTCATATTCATAATGAAAAATTAATTTTTTGTATGAAAAACTCAAAATATCCAAAATCGTTAATATCTCGGTAAATAAGCGTTTAATTGAGAAAAGGAGGTCGATCTGTGATCACTCGTATTTATCATGAAAAATTAATTTTTTGTATGAAAAACTCGAAATATCTAAAATCGTTAATATCTCGGTAAATAAGAGTTTAATAGAGAAAACGAGGTCGATCTGTGATCACTCGTATTTATCATGAAAAATTAATTTTTAATATGAAAAACTCAAAATATTTAAAATCGTTAATATCTCGGTAAATAAGCGTTTAATTGAGAAAAGGAGGTCGATCTGTGATCACTCATATTCATAATGAAAAATTAATTTTTTGTATGAAAAACTCAAAATATCTAAAATCGTTAATATCTCGGTAAATAAGCGTTTAATTGAGAAAAGGAGGTCGATCTGTGATCACTCATATTCATAATGAAAAATTAATTTTTTGTATGAAAAACTCAAAATATTTAAAATCGTTAATATCTCGGTAAATAAGCGTTTAATTGAGAAAAGGAGGTCGATCTGTGATCACTCGTATTTATCATGAAAAATTAATTTTTAATATGAAAAACTCAAAATATCTAAAATCGTTAATATCTCGGTAAATAAGAGTTTAATAGAGAAAAGGAGGTCGATCTGTGATCACTCATATTTATGATGAAAAATTAATTTTTTGTATGAAAAACTCAAAATATCTAAAATCGTTAATATCTCGGTAAATAAGCGTTTAATTGAGAAAAGGAGGTCGATCTGTGATTACTCATATTTATGATGAAAAATTAATTTTTTGTATGAAAAACTCAAAATATCTAAAATCGTTAATATCTCTTTTGACAATTAAAAAATTCATGGAATACTTTTTTGAAAAATATGACAAAAAATGCTTTCTATTGAGTTTTTGCATAGATACAAATTTTTTAAATTATAATAACATTTTTATTTATGAATATTTTTTAATGAAATTTTAAACTTTTTATTGAATATAATATCGGAGCCCTTTACAAAATAATTAAGAACATATTGGGCCATCTAAAATGGGTTACTATATTTTGATATCGACTATGCGATTTGAGAATTTTTGCCATAAATTTGAATTTTACATAAAAAATAGGCGTTTTTTATGTAAAATTGATACCCCTGGGTATCAAAAATTATAATTTTTTTTTCATTTAAAATATTTGGCGTTAATTTAGCTTTTCAAAAAGTATAAACTCATTATAACTGAAAAAGAATAAATGTACTTTGTTCTCAAAAATATAGCGAAAAATCGCCTTTTTATTTTTTTTAATTCAAATACATGTAACTTTGGACTCAGTCATGATTTTTATATACATCTGTTGTTAATCCTATAAAAGAAAAATGGAGAAAATCGGTAAATATTTGGAACCGCGGTCATCAAAACACTGGAGTAGGGTGGGTAAAAATGTTGAAAATTTAATTTTCAAATGCGGATATCTCCTAAGCTATAAGAGATAATTGATAGGTTATATGTAGTGCTCAGTGAGAAGATTCTATATATGCAATTTTTTTTAAATCGGTAGACAAACGAAGAAATAGTATCATTTTTAAAATGATGGACCCTTGGCCCAGCTCCTGGTGGGCTCATGAGGCCCAGATTCCAAACTTAAATTCGACAACACTTCCCCTTTGAGCATGAGTAATTTCATTCAAATCGAGGTAAGGGTTTAGAAGTTACAGATTTATTTCCCTCTTTTTTTTCTCATACCACTGTGCGCTATGAAAGAAAATAATTTTTGCACCGAATCATTACTTGCGATGAAAAATGGATCCATTACAATAATCCGAAGCGTAAGACATCGTATGTGAAGCCTGGCTTAACAGCCGAATCGGCACCAAAGCCAAATATCCATGACGCTAAGATAATGATCGGTATGTGGTGGGAGCAAGAGTGTCCTATCTATTACGAGCTGTTGAAATCTGACCAGTTTGTCACAAGAAACCTGTACCGAACACAACTGATTAGTTTGAAGCGATCATTGACCGAAAACGCCCAGACAAATATTGGTCACATGTTGCAATATCTGTTAAAAACTATTTTGAAAGAAGTGGTTGGAAAGTTTTGCCTCGTGTTTTGATCGATGCTGAAAGATCTTCACTTCAGAACAGAGTATCCGATATTGGCTCGGAATTTATATGTTGCCAGAAAGATGGGAAAAAGTCACAGCCAATGACCAATAACTCTCAATATAAATTCCAATAGGTCTTACTAAGTATAGTTTTGGAATTTAATTTGATCATAATCACATAAGTTTACATTTTAGAAAATTCGTTAAAAAAAAATTTTTTATACCCGATTTTGTCATCGCAGACCCTCAAAACAGACCCTTGAAATTCTAAGACGATCTGGCTATGTCCGCCCGTCTGTATGTTGGAAAGACGATAGGGAGTAAACGAAAGGAGCTAGCTGGCTGATATTTACCACAAATACTCTCTGTTGATAAAGTTTATTTGGTATTGAAAATGGGCACTATCGGTCCATGATTTAACATAGCCCCCATACAAACGGAATACTGTTTGAGCAGTCATTAATATGTTGATTAGCTAAGTAGTCTAATTACACTGTAACGTATGGCGAAAATTAGACAACATTTATCCATAGTTCTCATAAAAAAGTGAAGTATCATTCCAAGTCTTTTCTCTGATATTATTATTTTTTTTTTAATTTATGGTGGCTGAAATTTCAAAGTAAATTTACTTTATGTGTCATTAGAATAATTCGTTGACAAATTTGTAACGATAATCTAAAACCAAATTTAATTTAAATAAATCCAAAAGTAACATCCAATAGCTTTCAAAGTCAAAAGAAAGTAGCAACATCCAACAACACTTTTGTTATTATTTATGATCTCTAAACCCAGCAGTGAGTGGATTTCAATAATGGGCAGCGATTAGTTTTAATGACACATTTTTTAGGGACAAGTTACCAACTATTAATGAAAAAAGTGTGTAGCTGAAGAAAGTCAATGACTAAACTTTGAAGATGTTTATATTAGACAGTATTAAGCATATTTATGCTTTAATATTTTATGTGTGCGGTAGATAAATAATGTTTACGTTAAGCTGTTTTATAACCAATTGGATAAATAATGGTTTGCTGCTGCTGCTCTTCTTCATTTGTGTTGCATATAACGCAGGCAATTTTGGTTACGGACAGATGACAGACAACAGCATGATACCAACGCATTTAGATGTTAATTTTGTTCATGGTTCATGTAGTTGCTGAGAAAAGTGTAAAGGAACAAATTGTGTTCAATGAATTTTGTTGTTTGATTAAGCTTTTCTTTTCAAAAACAAACAATCACCAGCAATTATGAAATATTACACGTTTTAACACTTAATGGCTTTAGTATAAAAAAACCAAACAAAACTCTTGAAAAGTAGCAAAAGACCAAGTTCGTTTGTGGTCTTTTCTGGCTGCATTAGCCACCTAATTTACATATAAATGTCATTTGACAAGAATTCAATGTAGCTTAGGTATTTAGCTACAAACAAAGACCTTTTTGGAGAATTGCTCCAATTATTTGTAAAGCTTAGAAAGTTGACATATAAATATTGGTAGCAACACAAAAGTAGACCAAAAAGATTTGGTAAATTTTTCCAAACCAATTTTGTTTATGTTTTTATTAAAATTAAGATTTTCAAGGTATTTATGGTTTAATACTTAAACATAAACTCTCATCCTATTGTTTGGTTTGAATAAAATGTTTAACAAACTTTTAGCTTTAATGCTACTTTATTTGATCTCAGCAAATATTTAATAAAAACTAATGAAAATATTAAATAATAATTTAAGGCCACGTTTTTAAATACATAAACAAATGATAATCTTATAAATATTGTTACAATTTCGGTTGCTTTTGTTCAGTTATTGTTAACTTATAAACTTTTAAGTTGCTTGTTTTGTTGGACTTAAATATGTTTTCAAATTCGTATTTTATGTCTTATGTTTTCATAAATGTTACCAGTTTAATGTGTTTAATTTATGAAAAAAAAAAAATACAAAAAATAGTTAAAACTTTGTTTTTGCTCAATTTCATCCCAATTGACTCATTATAAAAATCGATCACGTATACTTATGGTCTGTGGAAAATTGTACCTTTCTTCACCATTCACTTGTCATTTTAAAACGACATGATAGGGTTGCTACCTAAAGCTATTAAAATCAGAGTTACCAGTTTCCATTGTGCTGAGTTATGCTAAATCTATGTTGTGTTTTATGTAATTTAAACAATATTATTACGTTTTTACCTTTTTAAAAACGATGGTTTATTTCCTTTAAATATAACGGATTCTTTTAAATTGCAATTAAAAGCACCAAGTAGGTTTTTATAACAAACTTAAAATATTTATCAGCTTAATGTGGACTCAATCAAGACTCACAATATCTCATCCGTTGTTGTTCGAGCTACCAGTATTTATACACAGCAGCGTCATCTTCTAGTGATTTCCAGAAACACTAGAATATTATATTTGCACAATGATCACCTAGAGCTACTTATCAGTTAATGTTGTCATACTTATAAACAATGTTAATAACATCATGTTATCAACATTATTTATAAGAAGTTTCAATTGATGGAAATGTATACAAAAATGATGGATGTTGCTTGCAGCCTTTAAATTCGAGAAATATGAATATGGTATTTGAAAAATGTTTCACAAAAAACATTCAAGATCACAATTTTAATTGCTGAAATAATTCACATTAGTGTACAGTTCATATTATCGCAAGTTTACTAATAGGAACATTTTCTAAATTCTAAAATCCTTTCTATGCTATAATATTGAAGTTTTACAAATCCTTTTACCCTGGCCACCCTTGCAATTGTCCTTTATTTACGGCTTTGTATTCTTATTGCTGTTGTCAATGTTGGTTTTGTGCTACTTTTTAAAGCATTAAAAAGTTTTGTTTTCCTTTCAAGATTTTAAGCACCTCACGTCCTACACCTGACTTTATCTTAACAATCCTGGTATAGAAAATAAAACAAAAAACTGAAATCCTTCAAAAACAAGACAATATAAAACAACAGCAGGAGTTTAAGTTGAGTCCTCTATTTCCCACTTTCCTCCACTTATTGGCTTAACTTTGATAATTTTGTTGTTGCTGCTGGCATTTGCTTATGCAGATGGCCTGAAGTTTACCTAAAATGGTCCCTCTTGTCTATGGCATATAAATTTTATTGTTGCCATTGTAATTTTGTGAAAAAGGACAAAAAGCCAATGAAATTATTAAGATTCATTACCAAACATTTTATGCTGTTGTGGTAAACAATCGAATCATTAATGTGCTTGATGATGGTTGAGTTTTTAAGTTTTAATTTTAAAACCCATTTAAATATTAGAAGTTAATTCCTTAAATAAACCTTTATTAAATGTTTACAATATTTAGGTAGCACCTCTATAAGCTAAACAGTATTTTTCATAAAAAGTTAAATTTCTAGATGCGATTTCTCACATTCGAATAAAAATTATTCGTATAATCGAAGAAACAATATATTTTTTTATTCGAATGAATACTATTTTGATAGCCCTCACCATGAGTGGCAAAGTATATATTGTTACGTTTTAACCTTTTCAAAATGTTTGGTTTATTTCCTTTAAATAAACCGGATACTTTTGATTGCAAATAAAAGCCGTTTAGTAGTTTGAAAATTGTAACAACTCTTTATTTAAAATGTATAACAACACAATTAAATAGTCACTCAATGTTTTTTTATACACGTTTATAAATTCTCAGAAATACATTCACTTTATAATGTACACGAATTCACTTGAAAAATACAGCACACTTTAAGGCACTCAGTTGATGTTAATTCGAATAGCGTCTCTGATAAACTGACTAACGACTGCAACCTCTGCCACTATTTATAACACTGCCATCTGCACTCTAGATTTCTCTTTAACTGTCTAGAGGTTTCTAATACATACGTCATCTGTGGTGTACTTTCTACAATGTTCTTTAACTGAATATTCGAATTCGAATATACGGTCGCAGCAAACAGCGTTGCCAACTTACGATCAATGGTCAACTGAAAGCTTTAATTCAATGTTAATAATGCCCACAGATATGTTACAGTTTGCTATTACAGCACTGTTTGAAAGCATTAGACTACTTTTAAATCAGCCGTTAAAATCGTTATATTTGAATTCAAGTACAATTTCGTAACAATATATTTTGGATCGTTATAGGTAGGGATAGTCGATAGAGCCATGTCCATTTGTCCGTCTGTATGTTAAAATCAACTTTCGGTAGGTCCCAAATAACTTACATACATGATTCATACATCAATATATCGGCTCGGTTACTATTTAAAATTGAGACAATCGGCCCAAAAATGGCAGAGATATAAGTAAAAAACCAGGACAACCTCGATTTTTGACCTATTTTTGATCTATATATGGATCACTAAATCATTAATATAGACAATATGGATATTCAATAATAGATATTTCAAAGACCTTTGCAACGGCGTATATAAGGCCAAAGTAATATATTTTTTAGCCCAAATTTTTTTCACCAAAAAAAATTTGTTTTTATAAAATTTTTTTCACAAAACTTTTTTTTTAAATTAAAAACAAAATTAAAGTTATAAACAAATTAAAAAAAATAGTTTTATTTACCCAAAAATATTTTAAATTACAATTTAGCGAAGAATATATAAGATTCGGCTTTTCAATTAAGAATAAAAAATTCGATGACATGCTCTTAGTTCTAGGTTATCATTGTGAAAATAGAACATTCGTGTGTTTCTGGAAATCGGTAGAAAATGGCACTGGTGAATTATAATGGTAGCTCGAGCAACAACCGTTCAGTTAACTTCAACCATATTACTAGTGTTTTTTAAAGTGTATAGTACAATATGAGTGTGTGTATTTAAAGAGAGTGACTATTTAAATTGTTGTGTAAATTTTAATAAATAATGAGTTGTTACAATTTTAAAACTACTTGGCGCTTTTATTTTTTATTTAATTTAAAAGAATACTGTTTATTTAAAAAAATAAACCACCGTTTTGAAAAGGTAAAAACGTAACATTATTTTATTGATAATTGAAATTAAGGTTTGACTTAAATATATTTACCATCAAATTTACAAAAATTGAAAATAAACTATCATAGTAGTAGTACAATACATAGAGTGGAAACTCTCCTGTCAAAGACCTAACTCAGTTGTCAGAAACCTAAGTGGTGAGAATGTATTAGTAGAAAAAACTATGTGAAAATAAGAACAACACTCGTATGTGTCATTATTTTGAGTAATTTTTTTGTTTGAGTTTTTTCTAGTTTCCGATCTATGGTACAATACATTTTAAATTTTGAAGATTTCAAATTAAATTATGTATATTGAATTCAAAAATTTGTATTTTCACAATTTAATATTATTTATAGAATAGCGCTAACGGTATTTATAGTAACAAATAAGTAGAACATTCTTGTATTTGTTCAAATTTTCTTTGAAAACTATCCCTACACATTAAGGAAAATATTTTCAAAACTAATCTCGCTTAACAGCCTTTAATATTCAAATATTAGTTCAATGGATATTAAGTTCATGGCGTGGAATATGTAAATCGTATTTATAATAAATTGTATTTACACTATGAATAAGTTTCAAAGATTACACAAAATGTATGGCTGGTATAAACAAATTCAAACAAAGTTTGAACAAATTGAGGAATGTGGTTTTATGGTTTAAGTTTTAGATAACCAACAATATAAAGTTAAATTTTAGCATTAGAAGAATGGATATAACACCAACATTTTAGAGAGACAAGGCATGTGGTGTTTCGCTAATAAAAAATTAGCTCATCACAGGAACTCTTCAAATATATTCAAACAACAATATTATTAACAATAATTAATAGATATACATACACACAGCCTCAAAAGTGAGTAAACACCCGCGAATTTTTTGATTTGTTTAGGATCATGAAAATCATTATAGTCCGACTTTAATCTTTTTTTCAAAACTGAATCTATTATTCAACTCAATCTCCAACAAACCGAAACATTAAAATTTTAATCGATGAATAAATTTAAGGATTTTCATTATATTAAAAAAAATCTAATATTTTTTGGTGTATACTCACTTTTGAGGCTCACTGTAGATAAAAGAATATTATGGGGAAGAAAAGTTTCTAAATTATAACTTTGCTGCCTCTAAAGCAAATAGAAATTATATAATTAGGTTCACATTGATGCAGTTTTATGTTTATTTTTTTACAAAAGTATAATGTCAGAATTAAAAGAAATCCATTGTTGTGTTTGTTAATGTAGTAATGAGATTCTGAAGTAGAACAATTCGTCAAAATGCAAACCAACCAACCAATAATACCTCCTTTATTACAACTACTTGTACAAGTAGTCCTTCCTTAGAGATCCTTGTGGTATCTTAGCTGCAGATGAATATTTTAATGAAATTCCTATATACCATACTCCAAATAAGTGAGTAAGTGTATCAGGCTTTAGCGTCTAATTTGAAGAGTATGCGGTGTGCAGCGAAGGAGTGTATGTGGCAAGCAAATGTTTGAAAGTCAATTTGCAAATAGTTACTAATTGAAATTGTGCTTTTATGATGAGTTTGGCAAGGTAAAATGTTCTAGTTTTTTTTTCTTAATTTTCTGTTTGTTCCATAAATGTTGATAAAGAAAAGAAGTGTCTAAATATTTAATGTAAATATTTGAGTTCAAAATTTGAAGCGGAAAAGGCTAGTAGATCGTTAAAATTATGTTCAAATGTTATGTTAAAGCATGTGGAATAAATATATGTTCTAAAATATTGTTTTTAAACATAAAAGATATATTCAGCTGTGCCGAATCTTATATTCCCACTACCAACACTGGGTGAATGACTTAAAAACACGGGATTTTTTCAAATGCTTAAAACATTTGTACAATATAAATTTATTCAAAGTATGGTCCATTGTGATGGATAACATTTTTCATCGCAAGTAATGTTTCGGTGCAAAATTTATTTTCTCCTATAACGTTCAAGCAGCAGTTCAGACATACAAAATCGTCTTTCCACTGGTCATCTTTTCAGACCATGAGCGAAACAATTTCGGATACTCTGTTCTGAAGTGCAGCGTATCCCAGAGAGAGCATTCTGTATCGATAAAAACAAATATTTGTCGAACGGGACATTGTCTGTACTATAAAGCGGGTGATGCAAAACTTCCCAACCACTTCTTCCTAAATAGTTTTTAACAGGAATTGCAAGATGTGGCCGAGCGTTGTCATGATGAAATTCCCGTATTTACGGTTTCTAGCCGCCTATACTGGGAGTTCTTCGGTTAATTATCCCTTCAAACAAATCAGTTGCGTTCGGTACTGGTGCTCTGTGATGGTTTGGGTAGATTTCAGCAGCTCATAATAGATAAGACCCTGTTGATCCCACCAAATACAGAGCATTGACTTAACGCCAGGGATATTTGGCTTTGGTGTCAATTTGGCTGGTTGTCCGGACTTCATATACGACCTCTTACTCTCTTGGTTATCGTAAGTGTCCAATTTTTATCTCAAGTAATGATTTGGTGCAAAAATGTCCTGCTGCTTGCAAAAGTTTGGAAATTGCTGATTGAGTAGCTCCCAATGGTTTAGCAAGCTATTGTTGAGTTTTACAACAATCTTCATAGAGAAATGCCTAGAAGGCCTGTCTTGCCAACAACAGACAAACGACTGGACATAGCTACATCATCTTAGAATTTTATGAGGACCCACAATACATATACTTTTTGGTTTTAAGACTAATAGTTCGATATATTACAAACGGAACAATAAACTCTATATACCTCCAATCTCTATTGAGGGGTAGGTAAATTGCTCACACATCTAGAGCAATTTTGTTATTCCAATTTTCTACTAAAAACTTTAATGGATCTTTTAAATACGCTTTATAATGTTGTTGTTATTCACGGCCTTAAATGTGGAATATGTGGAAATATCTACGTTAATATGTTTGGAACAACTAAATTGAAAATAAAGTGCGAAAATGTGCAAATTAGATTGTGGTTTAGGGAGGGAGTCTCATACATTCACATTGCAGCAACTATCCCTGCAGTTCTTGGAGACAGTCACGAACTAGTGATTTTATCCATCATTTAGGGTGGGAAATAATTATTTCAATAGCTACGTCACTAGTTATTTTAACACGTGCATGACCTAAGCAGGGGGTCAATTGACCCTTTTTGATTACAATGAGACTGTCCGATAGCTGGTCCAATGTAGTCCACGCATTGGATTCACATACTGCTTACATAGCGTCATTTACTTTACTAGCTATCTAACTGGTTACTTGATCAGCTACATAACTAGAAATTTTAACTTGTACGGGTGCTAATTGACCAGAAATAGTCATATAAAAAGACATATCATAGACAGTCCAATAAACGATTACTTGTAAACAAACCTTCCTACGACAACCCCCCAATATATTGCTTCTGGTGAGTAAAATAACTGCTTTCTAAAGTGCAGTACAAAATAAACGTATAAAGTTACTTCGCTATAGGTTACTACGAGACACTAAAGTGAGTATTGAGTTACATGGCATATCAGTATACTTAAGCCAAAATAAAAATGAGAATTATATCAAAACAATTTGTACGAATTACTCACAAAACGTTTAAAGTGACTACACTCTAGATTACTTAGAGACACTTAAGTGGCAATTGTCTTCACCCCAGATTACCTGGGATGTATAAAGTAACCAATTGTCTTCTCTCTGCACTACAAAGAGCACATACGTTTCAAATGACCCAAAATATATATTGGAGTCAGCCAAGTGATAAGACATTAGAGGGATATAAGGGATACATTGACTACTTGCTTAACTGCTGGGATATGTGTTTGTTTTTACAAATACTTTGTTGGTATATTTGCCTTATATTTTATTTTACACTTTGCTGGAATTTATTTGGGGAATATTTTGTACACTTCAAGGTAGTTATGGTAAATTTGATGTAACAATTTACCTGTGTAACATTTATATGTACTTACATACATTTATTTGTTTTTGCTGTCGTACTTCGCGTTCATTTACTAACTTATGAATTAATTAACACTTGAAATGTATGAAAATATTCTGTTTATTCATTTGACAGGTAAGTGTGTAAACGAGTACAAACGCAAAGTACTTTAAAGTTAAAAGGAAATAATTCAAAAATTCTCACCTGGCCCATTTTGCCGTGTTTAAGATTTAAGAATTTTAGAGCCATTTCTTTTAAAGGACTTCTCATGTCGTTCTTGTAAAATAATAATATTTCTGCTTGCTGTGTCTTTGTACATTAGTAAAGAAGACTCGGGATATTGGAGTGGGGGCATATAAGTGTGAGCGTGTTATACTCTTAAATGAGTTGTGGCATTTGCTTTTAGAACGTTTATTACACATTTTTCATTTTTCTACTTTGCGTATGAAAGAGATTTAATATTTCTTAATTATTTTGTTTTTCATAAAAAAACTAATGTCATTTTATAAGTAATGGGGTTAATATTTTAAGCATTTTATATATTTACTATATTAAAAATGAAAAACATTTATATAACTAGGTATGTTTTTATTTAGTTAAATACATTTGTCACTTGGAAAATTTAACTTCAGCTGAATTCGTAATTTAGTTCTGTTGAATTTTCATCAAAATTATTTTTAATTTTAACAAAGGTGTTAAATATGCAATTAGTATGCATTAAATATTTTTAATTTCAAAGTTAAATTTGTTGTAATTTATGGCAACAGTTTTGGTATTTTAATTAACTTCAGCAGCAAAGGAATACATATTTCCATATACAGTGCACTCGCGATAATATGAACACATTTTACTTTCATAGGGTACTCTAAAATATGAACTTGGTGAACTAAGCTTTTCATATTTTAAAACTTTTTAATATGTGAACAACTTATTTTTGTTTTTAAACGTATTTTATCTATCTACACAGATCGATTGGACTGCGGCACAAAATTGCAAGAATTTTAAATTTTACAAGTTTTTATAAATTGTGACTATGAGTATTTAAAAAACTATTTCGAACTTCCTAATTTCTCATATCATCGTACGTGACATTTGTACGCCTATAGAGTGGAACAGATTTTGCAAAAATAAGAGTATCTGAAAAATAATTTGGTCTCTATGTTCCATTCAGAGGGTACTATTTTTTAAAATAATAAAAAGTTCTTTCGAAATATTGTTGTCCAAAATATTGAGCGAAATAAGGGTATATCGTACGTGACATAAAACGGAACTCATTTTGAGATACATATAGAAATATACGAAAATATTCGAATCGTGAGAGGCGTTATGATTTCTTTTAATTTCTTACACTAAACGAAATATTTTTCCTTTACAATCCATCATATTTAAATAAAAACAATCTTTGGATGATTTTATAATAAATAAAATTTAATATTGTACGTGACATACCGTACGTGACAGATTTTTCTCTTATAATAAAACAATATATATTCTGTAGATATATGTATACAAAAACTAAAAAAATTAATAGAAAATATAAATTCGGTTTCAAACAATTTGACAATAGCAAAAAAACAATCAGATTCAAATTCATTTCATACTACAAGCTAATTGGGAGCCTAGTTTTCGCCGTAATTTTAGCCTAAAACATTAAAAAAATAAATATAATCAATTTAAACTATTATTTTTGTCTTTAAACTGTTGTAATATGATCTAAATACTTTCACATAGTAACATTTTATTATTTTCTTATATTCAAATCATCTTGAAAAAAGTTTCAAGGATTTTTGTTTTTTTCAGTCGTGGTAGCGATTCTCGAGGAATTGCCCATATGGCTATTTCGGTATGTTTTACTTTATTTACAAAAAGTTCTTTTCCACGTTTCCATAAGCCTAAATATGCAAGTTGGATCACTTATTAACGATTTCCAATTAGAATTCCTTAGATATTCTATGATTGGCATGGTCCATATCATATTCTTTGTCTCTAATTCTGCTATTGGGTGTATGACTTAAAAATTAGGGTTTCTTTAAATTTGTTAGCTTTTATTTTGCAACATTTGTACAATATAAATTTAATCTAAGTACTGGCCACTGTTAGAAATGACCATATCACATCTTTCCGGTAACATATAGATTCCCCGCCACAAGAACTGCTCATATTTTGAGGACAATCAATCCAATATCGGATACTTCGTTCTGAAGTGAAGCGAATTCTAGAAAGAGCATTCTGTATCGACCGAAACAAATAGTAGGTCGGGAGGGCGGGTAAGGCAAAACTTCTCAACCACGTCTTTCAAAATAGTTTTAAACAAATATTGCAACATATGGCCGAGCGTTTTCATTATGGAATATTACGGTTTCATGTCTGGCCGTACATATAATCAATTGCGTTCGTTACAGGTTCCCTGGGATAGTCTGTCCAGATTTCAGCAGCTCATAATAGATAGGACCCTTTTGGTCCCACCAAATAAAGACCATAACCCTAGCGCAAGGATATTTGGCTTTGGTGTCGATTCGGCTGGTTGGCCGGGCTTCACATATGGTCTCCTACATTTCGGGTTATCGTAATGGATCGGTGCAAAATTTTATGACGTTCAATTGACATTTCACACGCAGAGAAAAAATATAGTTGGGTTACTGTAACCATTTCAATATTGTTACAAGTTTTTTTAACAATATTATAGTCACAGTAACCATTTACATGATTGTGGTATCCATAATATGGTTAATTTACGATTCACATGATTGTATCAACCATATATATGGTTACAGTAAACAAATGTTTGTGACAACCATTCATATGATTAAGGACTTATCATATTATGTTGCTCTCGGATTAAGGCTTATCATAATCTGAGAACAACATATTACGATAATATTATTCATCATAAATATGGTTGCCACAAACATATATTTGTTTACTGTAACCATATATATGGTTGATACAATCATGTGAATCATAAATTAACCATATTATGGTTACCACAATCATGTAAATGGTTACTGTGACTATAATATTGTTAAAAATCTTGTAACACTATTTAAATGGTTACAGTAACCATGCCCAATTATATTTTTTCTCTGTGTGCAGACATGCAAAATCGTCTTTCATGATATCTCGGCTCCAATTCCTATTCTATCCAATTTTCCTGCTTTTGTATGATTCCTGCTGCTCGCAAACATTTTGAAATTGCTGCTTGAGTAGCTTCCAATGGTTTTGCAAGATCTTGTTGAGTTTTACAACAATCTTAATGCCCCCAATTCTTGATCTTCAAACTGTTTTGACTGGCGTGGGCGATCTTTGTCTTCCGTGTCAAAATCACCACTACAGAACCGAACAAACCATCTATTGCACGCTGAAAACGGTGGAACACATTCACCATAAGCTTTGGTGAGCAATGGGTAAGCTTAAGTGGCACTTTTATTTTAAATTGAAGAAGTTAAGCTGAACTTCCCGCATATGACGCTTTGTTGATACAAAATTTAATATTTTCGATGCAAGAAAACACTTTGTTGTTTACACTATAATGTTCAATAACTAGGTGAGAATAAATAACAGAAAAGTAACAGGTATGTTATTAGAACAAAATCCGTCTTCAAAAGATACGTCATCTATTGTTAATCCCGCATTTTTAAGTCCTACACCCAAGAAATTTTAAACATTTCTTTATTTTTCTACTTAAATCCAAATATAAGTATTTATTAAAACAAGGCATTATAATATTCATAATTCTTACACCTGTAATCTTCTTTATTAAAATTATTCGAAGAAATAACTTTTCATTAAAAATACATTTTTCTTAAGTATAAAATACCAAATTAAATAATATAAAGCTAAAATTTCATGGCTCATGGTAGGTCAGACCACTTACTAAAAGAAACCCCAGATGAATGAACAGTTTGTGAATGGTGCACGTTTCATGAAAATTATTTGTGAAATACTAATAACATGGTTAAGTACAAAAGTATCGGCTCTGGTGTTGTGATGGTGGTTTTTTGTTTCACAAATTACCACATATTTTAAATATAGTATTTGTTAAAACATGTACCTTAGCTGTGGTTGCTTGTTTGTGTGTTGTCAAAATTGATCATAAACTACAAATTGACTTTAAATTTTTACAAACGCTTTTAATGAGTTTGTTTTTACCAACATTAAAATCTACATATTTTCACAAAGTTACTAAATTTATCAGAAACACAAAAAACAACATCTTTTTAGTTATATTAACAACTACTCCTTGCTGTAGATTCGATGGAGGATGCGGGTTTGGGTCTAACAGATTTATTCCACATCAATTTTCGTGTAAACAATTCATACATAATTACAACTTTGTTCAACCAACCATAAAAACACCTCAGGCTCTCTATAATCATTTGGCATTTTATTTATTTTTTTTCTGTTTGTTGTTCATTTTTACAACATTTTGTTGGTGGGTTGAGAAATTATTCAAGACAAAGTAGGAGGAAAAAGTCGGTATAAGCAACAATATGATACTGTATTTTATATACAATTATTTGTTAGTTGAAAATAAATCTTACAAAATTCAAGAAGGATGTTTCATGGTGTGGAATATCTGAGACCCATTATTAAGATTTTTTCCGTTTAATCTTATTTTATAGACTGATGGAAACCATAAAATCTTGTTTAATACAAATATTAGCTCAAACAGATTCCCCTCTGTGATGGTGTAGGGTATCAGAAAATAACATGCTTTGGTAAACTGAATGAATTATGCACAAAGATATATACAAATTACAACAAAGACAGCAACAGAAAAAAATATGAAACTTCATAAATTATGATTAATTCTTAGTATTTTGTAAATATATTATTTTGTCTGATCCATCGATGTTTTGGTAAACGCCCTCCAAACAAATAAAGACAAAGACATAGTCATAGTCATACTTACATTTACTTAAAGGCTAAAACCAACGAATTTTAGCCTGGTTTTCGTTGTTGTTAATGTTATTATTGACTGTCTTTTTAAAGGAGATACAAATACGCCTTGCCACATTTAAAGAATCATAATGTTTAAATAAATAATAAATAAAATACAAAATAAACAAAAAAACAAATGTTTAAGATACATTTAGGGCAACTGAATCGGTATGTTGTACTCAATTTAATGAATGAATCAATGTGTGTGAGGTCGTTATTGATGATGATTTTTTTTCTGGGGTGTTTTAGGACAAATCCAAACTGAAGTGGAGTGTAGGGAGTGGCATCATTTGCTTAAAGGGTCAATTCGTAATGACCTCTTTGTTATTTTAGTTCGATTGTTAACAAGAAACACCACTTAGTATGTTTTGATTGAGGAAGTCTTTAAGTTCTTTGTTATGTTAATTTGATTGTGTGTTTTCTTATTAGGTTAAATACAGCTATCCTAAAATAATAATTATAAACTTAAATATGTATTAAATTAAGGTTCCTATTGAAGGTTAATAAGCCAAGAGAGCAAAAAAAAAACAATAATGTTCAAACCGTAGATAAATACATATAGATGGAATAGACCTAACTCAATTGTCAAAAACCTAAACCGTGAGATTGCATTAGTAAAAAAAACTATTTGAAAACAAAACCAATACTCTTATGTGTTTACCAAGGAAAAACAAATTCTACTCCGACATTAAAAAAAAAATGAAATTTCAAAAAAAGTCGCTTCGAAAATGAATTTTTTAATATGTCGTAGTGGGAATTTTTTTCCTAATGCCAAAAGCTATCGAAAAATCGATGGCACAATATCGAAAAATTTTTGAGCATACATTTTGTACATGTTTGCCATAACCATTTCAGAATATTTACAAGTTTTTTAACAATAATATGGTTACTGTAATTATGTATATGATTGTGGTAACCATAATGTGTTTATGTTTACCATTCACATCAGTGTAGCAATCTACATATGATTGTAGTAATTATGTATATGTTTGTGGCAACCATGTTTATGATGTGTTGTTCTAGGATTACGGTTATCATACTCTGATCATGTTCTTGATTAATCATGTACATGATTGCCATAAACATATATTTATTTACCACAACCGTATATATTATTTCTACTATTATGGGAATGGTAAATTAAACATATTATATAAATAATTACAGTGACCATAATATTGTTAAAAAACTTTTAAAAATATTGAAATGGTTATGGTGAAAATGTACAACTATATATTTTTCTCTCTGCGTGTGTGTCGCAAACGAATAAGCGCTTGTTTTCTACAGCAATGTTTTGGTTCATATTTCATAATTACATGATTTCTGTTATATAGCTGTCAACATGATTGGTTATGAACAACACTATGTTTGTGAATATATAAATTATAATAACTATGAAAAAATATTGTTATATTTATAATCATGACATGATCAATAATACTCCATAATATGGTCATGTAATCTAATATGTTTAAAAATAATATTATTCTTGAACTCAGATCATAACGTGGTTTATATCAATCATAATATGATTGTGTTTACCCATAATATGATCAAGTTAAGTATCATGTTTTTACATAACCATATTATGGTTGAGGTGGACTCAAAATATGGTTGGACCCAATTATGGTTTGATCATTACACCATAATTAGGACTTTCTAACTAATATTTTTTTAATTTATTACCACAATTTAACCGAAAGAGAAAAAACTTCCATGCAAAAAAATTCTTACTGTATTGGACAGTGTTGACCTCAGATATAAAATAGTTAACAATGTTTTTGAAAATCCAAAACTCGAATCTTCATATAAAATGTGCAACCTTTAAATGTTACCCGATTTTGCTCAATTTTTCAGCATTTAGTTTTTAGATAACGGAGAAGAATTTTAGGCCTTATTACCATCGAATAGAAAAATATTGAAGATTATTTGTTGCGGCCACTGACATTGCTATCTTTAATCATTCTGTGTATCACAAATTTAAGCGAACATAATTGAATAAGACAAGTTATATTAGGCTGTGCCGAATCTTATATACCCTTCACCAAATTATACTTTAAAATAAAAAATTTTAAATATTTTTAGGTAAACAAAATTAATTTTTTTTTTAATTTAATTGAAAAAAATGTGAAACACACATTTTTTTCTGAAAAAAAATTTGGATTAAAAATATTTTTCTGGATTTTGGACCCGTTGTATGTCCAATTTACTATTTATGTCGTTGCAAAATACTTTGAAATACATACATATTGTCTATATTAATGACTTAGTAGTACAGATATAGATAAAAAATAGGCCAAACATCGAGGTTGTCCTCATTTTTTCCTTACATCTCCGCCATTTGTGGGCCCATTTTCTCGATTTAAAATAGCAACCTAACCGGGTCTATAGCGGATATTTTTTATGTATGAATCATGTATGTAAGTTGGTTTCAACCAGAGATCGAAAATAACTCGTCCATATACATACCAAAAAACCCAAATTGTGATTTATATTTTTGTGATAAAAATAAATCACTGAAAATAACAGTATAAAATGATTTCTATTTAAATGGTTTGGTGTGACCTTTATTCGTTTTTGTTGTTTTTTAATGGTTTGGTGTGAGATAAAGAATTCATTTGTCCTTGTTCTTGAGAACTGTTACTTTCTCTTTTATTTACATACAATAGCATATTATTAGTAATTTTTAACAAATTATGGAAATAATGTGATAAGTATGAAGTAATGAAGTCTGAGTAACAGAAATTAGAATTTTTTTTAAATTGTTATTAATCTTTTGATAAATTTAAAATATTTAAGCGTTGATTTGCATCAAATGCATTTTTGCGATTTATTTTTCATGTTCGCAAATAAAAGTCACAAGCTGACCTTTCCAAAAAAATAAATTATAAATCACTCATCCAGATTATTTGTGTTTGTTTCTTTTCTGTTTCTCTCAACCCCAAACCTAAAATGTTCTCGAATAAATCACTCTCTCAGTGATATATCACAAAAATAATTTTTAAATTTCTGCGAATGAGAATTTACCATTGAAATGAAAGTGAACCTGTTATTTTCGTTTATGGTTTCAATATACAGACTGACAGACGGCCATGGCTATACCCAATACGCTATATATAACGATCCAGAATATATGTACTTTTTAGGGTCGCAAATGAAAAAATTACCAACGGAATGCCAAACTTACATATACCCTTGCCACTCGCTCATGGTAAAGTGTATAAAAATCACTATTGGAATTTTTTCCTTTAAAATTTCATAAAAATTTCACTCTTTTTATTAAGAGCTTAACAATATTGAGCACAGTTTTCTCAATATCTGGTTATACTGACAGTTTTCATTACGAAAAACAATAACCATAGATTGAGAAAATGGAGCTAAGAAAATAAGAGACAAAGTAAACACCAACCATAGATGAAACACATAGAGCGGAAACTCTCCTGTCAAAGACCTAACTCAGTTGTCAAAAACCTAAGTGGTGAATGTATTAGTAAAAAAAACTATGTGAAAAAAAAACAACACTCGTATGTGTAACTTTTTTGAGTAGTTTTTTGTTTGAGTTTTTTTTCGATTTTCCGCTCTATGTTCGCTATGACACCAACCAATCAAAAAATATGAGAAGTTTTATTTTTTTAATTTGAAACTTTTTCATTTTACCCCAGTTTTGTAACTTTTTAAGAAAGAAAAAAAGTTACTGAAATGAAAAGTTTGTTATCTGTTACTTAACAGCCATAAACAATTGATTATGGAAATTCATTAAATGTAACTGTAACAGTTTTTTTTTTGTATTTTCTATTAAAAAATATTGTTTGTCTTGTGTTTATGGATGTGTGTTTTTAGTTTTACCAATATCACAAGTTTATACTGTATATTTGCTTTTAAGCATTTTCCAACTTTTCTATTCAACAGCCAAATGATTGATTGTGAAAACGTGCTGTTCTCGATGCTGCCGGCTACTGCTGGAAGTGGCAGAGTCGTAACAGTGCTGCTAGAAAATCAAGTAAGTTATTTAAACTGCATTCAATAATCAATCATTTTCAATTGCAAACATATTTATGTGTTATTGCCTGCATCATTCTTTCATTTCTTGTTGAGTATAATGTTTGTGGTGATATTGTATTCCTGAAAGATGTAGTTGAAGCTGTGATTGCGTTGCTGAAAAAAAACTGCATCAATCTCATGTTGAGTTTAGTTAAAAAAAATTTCAATCAGAACATCTGACAAAAGTATGAATTGTGACAAATTGTTGTCAGTCAGTTTTACTTTTTTTTTTCTTTTAATGCAATTTTTTAGTGGTAGTTATTATTTCTAAGAATTTCTTATAGTCATTAAACCAATTCGTATAAAAGACCCCAAATATCATACGGACCCAGACCAGACTAATGTATCAGATATGGGCAGTTACATAGACCAAAAATAAATACAGTTTGTTAATCTTACCTACTTTTAATGATATTTTATCTTTTTAGTTCACATATTTATCTTTAGAAATCTTTCTATAAACAACAAATAAATACAAAACTATCAACAAAGTGTTGTGCAAATATACACTAAACCTTTTAGTTTGATTTTCAAAGTGTCGCTTTCGCTATCGTAACGTATATGGGTAAAACGTGTAGCGAAAGAAAATGGGAAACAATAATGATTTATTTGGGACAAATTAAGTACAAAGAATAGGAACAAATTGAGCACCCTAACTCAATTAAAATCTTGTACATCTATATATATAAAAGTGAATGTGTGTCTGTATGTATGTATGTTTATTATTATTAGTTTGGGATCTATAGACGGCTAAACGGCTGAACCGATTTGCTTGAAATTTTTACAGTATATTTATGTATGTCTGGAAGGAGCTATAGGCTACTTTTTGTTTTGAAATTTTAAGTGGGCGTGGTACCTCCCATACAAAGTTAATTTTTAAAATCAAATATTTAGGAAACTATAATAGCTATAGTCCTCAAATTTTGCATGAGTAATTCCACTGTTTGTTTAAATATTTGCGGCAAAATGGGAGTAGTAGCCACAGAGGGCGTGGCACCTCCCATATGATGATTATTTAAACAATCTTATATATGGGTACAATAAGAGATAGAATCCATACATTTTGTACGGATATTCTACCATCAATTTTAATATTTAGGACAAGAATGGGCGGACTGAAATAGTGGGCGTGGCACTTCCCAAATAATCTAAATACTAAAATTCATATCTATCTGTATAATTGTAGTATGTAAAGCGTTCAAATTTTGTATGAACTACTTATTTAGGCCAAAAATGGGCAAAATAGCAATAGTGGGCGTGGCACCTCCCATAGATGTGATGAAAAATTATATATAGGGACAGCTATAGCAGCTATCAATATTAATATTTAGTACAGAAATGCGCGGACTACCAAAAATATTAAGTAAATGTTAAAATTTGTATGTATACATTTGAAACCCTTATATATATGGGGGATTTCATGTCAAGTGAACCAACTTTTGAAATCGATGTCTTCCGATCGGGATGAAATTTGCACCAAGGTTAGCTCTATTGGATAGTAACTCAAACACAATTTTTCAACAACATCGGTCGAGAACTCTCTGAGTTATAGGGGGTAAAATTTTGACAATTTGGTCAAACAGGGGTTTTTTCTTATCCATGTAACTTATTACCTATTGTTCTTAGCAAAATGTGTTCCAAATAGTATAGATAGCTATTTCTTCGATCTTTCGAAAAAAAATATTTAAAAAAAAAAATAAAAAATTTTTAATATTTTTTTTCCGAAATCAAAAACTTTTTTGACTTTTTTTTAAAATACGCTATTTTTTTTTATTTTTTTTTTTTTCTTAAAATAAAGTTTAGATATTTTCCTTGAACACCTACTTGGTCGCTTAGTGGGATGCGAGTGGGATATCTATCAAAATAAATATTTTGTAACTCAAAACATAAAATTTTTGACTTTTTTTGCAAAATCAAAAACTTTGTTGACTTTTTTTCTTCAAAATGGACCCTTTTTTAATCTTTTTTTTTAGGTCAAACAAAAGCTTAGATATTATCCTTGAAGACCCTTTTGGTCGCTTAGTGGGATGCGAGTGGGATATCTATCAAAATAAATATTTTTTAACTCAAGACTTACAATTTTTGACTTTTTTTTTTGCAAATACGATTTTTTTTCCAAATGGGCCCTTTTTTTAAAATTTTTTTTGTAGTCAAAAGAAAGCTTAGGTCCATTCCTTTAAGATATTTTTAGTCCCTTAGTGGGATGCGAGTAGGATATCTATCAAAATAAATATTTTGTAACGCAAGACATACAATTTTTTAATTTTTTTTTGCAAAATCAAAATTTTTTTCCAATATGGGCCCTTTTTTAATTTTTTTTTCGCTCAAAAGAAAGCCTAGGTCCATTCCTTTAAGATATTTTTAGTCCCTTAGTGGGATACGAGTGGGATATCTATCAAAATAAATATTTTGTAACGCAAGACATACAATTTTTTAATTTTTTTTTGAAAAATCGAAATTTTTTTCCAATATGGGACTTTTTTTTAAAAATTTTTTTTGCTCAAAAGAAAGCTTAGGTCTTTTCCTTTAAGACCTATTTTGTCACTTAGGAAGATGTGAGTAGGATATCTATTAAAATAAAAATGTTGTAACTCAAGACATTCAATTATTGACTTTTTTTTGCAAATTCGAATTTTTTTTCAAAATGGGCCCTTTTTTAAAAATTTTTTTTTAGTCAAAAGAAAGCTTAGGTCCATTCCTTTAAGATATTTTAGGTCCCTTAGTGGGATACGAGTGGGATATCTATCAAAATAAATATTTTGTAACTCAAGATATACAATTTTTGATTTTTTGGCAAAATCAAAAACTTTTTTGACTTTTTTTTAAAATGGGCCCTTTTTGTAATTTTTTTTTTTTGCTATAAAGAAAGCTTAGGCCTATTCCTTTAAGATGGTTTTGATCGCTTAGTGGGATGCGAGTGGGATATATATCAAAATAAATGTTTTGTAACTCAAGACATACAATTTTTGTGTTAAAACATTTATTTTGATAGATATCCCACTCGCATCCCACTAAGGGACTAAAAATATCTTAAAGGAATGGACCTAGGCTTTCTTTTGAGCAAAAAAAAAAATTAAAAAAGGGCCCATATTGGAAAAAAATTTTGATTTTGCAAAAAAAAATTAAAAAATTGTATGTCTTGCGATACAAAATATTTATTTTGATAGATATCCCACTCGCATCCCACTAAGGGACTAAAAATATCTTAAAGCTTTCTTTTGACTACAAAAAAAATTTTAAAAAAAGGGCCCATTTGGAAAAAAAATCGTATTTGCAAAAAAAAAAGTCAAAAATTGTAAGTCTTGAGTTAAAAAATATTTATTTTGATAGATATCCCACTCGCATCCCACTAAGCGACCAAAAGGGTCTTCAAGGATAATATCTAAGCTTTTGTTTGACCTAAAAAAAAAGATTAAAAAAGGGTCCATTTTGAAAAAAAAAAGTCAACAAAGTTTTTGATTTTGCAAAAAAAGTCAAAAATTTTATGTTTTGAGTTACAAAATATTTATTTTGATAGATATCCCACTCGCATCCCACTAAGCGACCAAGTAGGTGTTCAAGGAAAATATCTAAACTTTATTTTAAGAAAAAAAAAAAAATAAAAAAAAATAGCGTATTTTAAAAAAAAGTCAAAAAAGTTTTTGATTTCGGAAAAAAAATATTAAAAATTTTTTATTTTTTTTTTTAAATATTTTTTTTCGAAAGATCGAAGAAATAGCTATCTATACTATTTGGAACACATTTTGCTAAGAACAATAGGTAATAAGTTACATGGATAAGAAAAAACCCCTGTTTGACCAAATTGTCAAAATTTTACCCCCTATAACTCAGAGAGTTCTCGACCGATGTTGTTGAAAAATTGTGTTTGAGTTACTATCCAATAGAGCTAACCTTGGTGCAAATTTCATCCCGATCGGAAGACATCGATTTCAAAAGTTGGTTCACTTGACATGAAATCCCCCATATATAAAAGTCAATGTGTGTTTGTTTGTTTGTGTGATTGTTTGCGTATTTGTAATGACACTCGACTTACAGTAAGGCAATTAATGAACAATCTAATCGGAGCGACCTTTATAACTGGGAATTATAACTTCGGAAATGCCATTTGATTTTACTAGATTGCAGTTTCCTATTTGCTTAGTATTTGCAATGATAATTGATAAAGCTCAACGTCAGTGTTTGCAAGTTTGCGGACTAAATCTAGAAAATCCATGTTTTTCACATGAACAGAAACTAATTTTAGATAGACTAAATATATTGTAAATCTTTACGGTATGGGTAGCGAAGCACACCGGGTTTTAGCTAGTCTTCTATAAAGGTTGTCAGATCACAAAGGTATGGACCTCGTTTGCAATAGCTTAAATTGGCATTGAAAATTGGTATGATTTTTTTTTACAAAAATTTGATTTTAAATATTTCAATATAACAACGTTCAACAGAAAGCCACATGATTCTAATTTAGTAAAAAAAATCGCTACAAAAATTATGTTCAAAATTTAGCAAGCTGTAGCAGAAAACTAGTTATGTCGCGTTTGTGAACCCATATTTATAAATAATGTGTTGAAAACGACATAGTGCTATTGAAATGCTATCAAAAACGGAAAATAGAAAAGTTTTTTAAAGTTTTATTTCATTTTTTTACCTCAAGGCGTAAGAATGTCGCGTTCTTGATCCTGAAATTGTCCATATGTATATAAGTTCTTAAGAAATATTGAATAGAAAAGGATTTCTGCATTATTCCTGTAGCTATATATATTTATTTGACCTTTAAAAGAAAGAAAAGCACAGATTTTATCCATTTTTTCATGTTCAAAGAATAAATAGCTAAAATATGTTAAAATTTCTCTATTTAAATTGATATTATAAACTTGACAAAAGATAAGTATTTCCGGTTTGGCCGTCAGTGTTTTGTTGAAATTATAAAATAGGCTTTCCTCATCAACAAACATAAGAAATGAGCTTTATTAATACCATTTAAGGCTCATTTCTTACATTTGTTTATTTATGATCAAAAACACCTACAAAAAATATAATAAAACTCATAAGCCAACACCAGTATTAAAAGGAAAAAATAAAAAAAGAAATGGCAAACATGATGCCTTCATTTAAACAGTTTACATTCTATTTTTTATAAGATGATGGTGTCGCTGATGTTGGTGTTTGGTAAAACTCTTCTATTAAAAGCGTTATGATACTAGTAAAGGATTAAGTTGTATTCTGTGTGTAAAGGGGAATGTGTATCAGATTAATAGAACCAACTCAAAGTTTTTACAATTTAAAATTCCTCAAAATGTAGTTGGTCCCACTTTATTGTTGTCAATGTGTGTTGTGTTCATCTTCATATGACTTCCGCAAACATAACTCACATGCTCTAAATATGGCATTTTATTCATTTATAAGCTTTAAAAGCAGGATCAACTCTGGTAATAAAAAAACAAATGCAAAAAGAAATAATAACAACAACAAACCAGCTCTTAAAATGTTGTTGTTTACTTTAGCTTGGCATTGTGCCTGCCTTCTCGCACAATGAATGGGTGGGAAGCAGTTTATAACATTGGCTGCTGAGGAGTGTAAGTCACCACACAGTCTGCCATCCTGGCAGCATGATTTGCCAGTGTGCCTATTTAGTTTGACTGGCCCACATTGTTGTAGTTCTGGCTGATGCTGTTGCAAATATAATGTTTGCTATAAACATAAACATATAGATACATATACATATGTATTTACATACTTGTGTTTGTGTGCCATAAAGTATTACGAGATGATTATGAGATCAGTTGGCATACAACAGCATCGTTAAAGCAAAATATAACAGCTTCATTTGATCAAATTGCACACAGACTTATAGACACTTAAACTTAAAACATAAAAACCTTCTGATTGTACTATTTCTAGGGGCTTTAAGGACGCTTTATAGTTAGTGTTTGTATTAGTTTGCATCACCATGTTTGGGATCGTGACAATTTCAACATTTTCTATCCTGTTTTGTTGTTCATATTTGATTAAATATTTTGTATTTAGTTAATTGAAAACATAACTTTGCAACAACATTTATATATTTACAATATGTTTTTAAATGATTTCTCACGTTCTTTAGTAGACACATACAATCAAAGTGAAAATGATTTTCCATAACAACATATGAATAATATAATTTAAGTTTGTTAAGAAATTTGGAATAATTAAGGAGAAGACATAACAAAATGTTTGTTACAATAACCAAAATCATAAACTCATAATGATTATAATTTCAATGATGATGCTTCAGGTTTTTCCAAAAAAAAGTTTATTAAATACAAAAACCATGCGTTTCTTTACTTTTGAATACATTTTTTACTCCACCGTTAGTTAGGACGAACATCCTTTACACAAACAACAAATATAATCAAGTTTAGCTTGAACATATCCACAAAGGCTCTTTGAAATACATATAGGAATTTCCACGATGAAGAACGCAATTTGTAAGCTCTTGAAATGAAAAATGTTATGAAATTCCCTTCTTCTTACCCACCTAAAACACATTTACGACAGCGAACGCGACGCATAGTTTTTTTTTTTTAAAAATACATTTACGGCAATGAACGAGATACACTTTTTGCTCATTTGTCTCTATTACGTTCTCCTTACTGATCTAAATATGCATACTGAAATAATAACAACTTTTGTTTTTGAAAAATATGCAACTACGACAGCGAACGCGACACTTTTTGAAACTTAAATAGCATTATTATTATGGTTATCAATACAGTATTTTTTTTTAATAAAATCCGCTAAATATTTATTTTAATTAATATATTCTTTAAAACGATCACGAAGTACTGATATCAAATTATACTTTAAAATAAAAATTTTAAATATTTATAGGTAGCAATATCTCAAAATCGACTTTTTGCGAAAAAGAACTTTTTTATTATAGAAAATTAATCTCTGGGGTATCAGAAACAATGTTTGTTCTACGACTTTTTTATTTCTGAATTTTTTGAAAAGATACCGCTATTTTTATGTTACCCCAGACAATCGCCCTTTTGACCCATAAAACAAAAAAAATTGACTTGACAATGTTCCGCAACTTTATCCAGGAGTGTGAGGTCAACATTTTTTCTTTTTCTTTTTTTCTTTTCATTTCCACAAATGGCTGAGAGATAAGGAAAAAACCAGGACAACTTCGATTTTTGACCCATATTTGGATTTCTAAATCATTAATATAGACAATAGATATCTAATATTCGATATTTCAAAGACCTGTGCATAGACATATATAAGGCCATAGTAAGTTGCACCCTACAAGGGGTCAAAATCGAAAAAATATTTTTTGGAATTTTTTTGTCAGAAATTAGTTTTCCCCAAAAAAGATTTTTTAAAAATAAAAAATTAAAAAAAAAATTGGAAAAAACTTTTTTTAAAAAAAATAAAAAAATATTTTTAAGTAAAATATGGTGAAGGGTGTATAAAATTCGGCACATCCGAATATAGCTCTCTTACTTGTTGTATTAAAAATAATCACATAAAATCTTAAAATAAATTTTAAAAAATATTCGATTTTGTCGAATAATTTGAGACAAAAAAACCGGTTTGTCGAATAACTCCAAAACCGATTTTTTGTAAAACCCGGTTTAAAAAAACCGGATAATTGGAAAAAACCCGGTTTTTCGAATAATTCGAAAACCGTTTTGACAACTCTAGTCCGAACGAAACATTCTATCGTCAAGCGGTACTGAGAAATTTTAGATAATGAAGTTCCAAACTAGAACGAGTAATTTTTACATTAAAGCCTTTAGTCATTTTAGTGCCATTTGAAATATAAAGTTGTAATTATTATTATATGTCTATGAAATAGCTATCATTGGATATCCATATTGTCTATATTGATGACTTAGTAGTCCAAACTAGATAAAAATAAGTCAAAAATCGAGGTTGTCCTGATTTTTTTCTTATATCTCAGCCATTTGTGGGTCAATTTTCTCGATTTTAAATAGAACCGAACCGGGTCTATAGCGGATACATTGATGTATGTAAGTAAGTTATTTTGGGAATACGGAAAGTTGATTTCAACATACAAACGGACATGGCTATTTCGACACCGTTATCTATAACGATCCAGAATATAAATACGTTGTGGGATCACAAATATATACCCTTCACTCGTGGTGAAGGGTATAATTAACAAACTTTCGCTAATGATCATTAGTTCTATTCGAACATTTGAAAATTATTTTCAACAAATTTATTTTTTCCACCATAATTTAAAAAAAAAAAAATGCAATATATTTTTTTTGGTAAAGGGTGTATAAGATTCGGCACACCCAAATATAACACACTTACTAGTTTTTATTAATTTGTCATTGTGTGTATAAAATATAATTTAAAGTAGGTAAATCAAGAAAATATATATTTTCAGATGATAACACCTCAGATTAGCTGCAAAAAGATTATTATAAAAATGTAAACAATTATAAATAATGTTAACGAAAATGATTTTTTTATTAACATTTTAACTTTCGATGCCGGTAGACGTTTCTGTGGAAATGCACATATTTAAGTGTTAAAGAAATTGTAAAAGTATGTTTGTGTAATAGAATTAAAAATTAATGTTGTAAAGAAATCAGTATACAAAGTACAAAGGGAATGTATGGATCCTTTTCCTCACAGGTATGTAAGGCATTGATAGTAGTGAGCAAGGAAGAAACGAAATTGCGAAATAAAAAAAATGTTTTGTGTGTGATGATTTTTATATTATAAGTGATAATGATGATAATACATTGTATTATTATAGTCATCATCAGTTATAATAACATTTACCATATATACTTTCACATTTTGTAATGCATATGTGTCAGCATTGTAAATGTAGTAAATATATATCCATTATCCTTTGATGCATTTTGGTGGTAATCAAGAGTCTTTGACAATATTTATCATTAGTTGCCATTAGCAACATAAAGGACTTTATTCTGGATGTGGAACAAATGGTTAGATGCTGTATTTTAATTTCAAAAATAGTTTATAGGACAACAGTTAACATTACAATTTTTAATACTAATTTTGTGTTTATTAGAATCTTTAAATACTTTTTTTAATTTTTTAAATTTCATATAAAAAAAGTGAAATTTATGCATGAAATTTTTATTATACTCCTCATTTGGGACCCCACAAAGTGGGTATATATATTATGGATCGTTATATATAGCGGAGTCGATATAGCCTTGTTGAAATCAAGACCTTTGCAAGGGTGAAAATTAAATATTTTTTAACCCGAGTTTGTTTTTTCATCAACAAAAAATTTTGTCACAAAATTATTTTTACTAAAAAATCTTGAAAGAAAAAAATAAAAAAAATATTTTGAAAAAAAAAATTTCCAAGCTATTTTTTTCATAATTTTTTTTTGACTATTAAATTAAAATAAAATGTAATTGAAAATTAAAAAAAAATATTTAACATTTTTTTAAAATATAATTTCGTAAAGGGTATATAACATAGAGAATTATACATAGACTCCGTATTATCAAACAAAAATACAACAAATCATATGTCTGATACAATAACAAAATACATTGACAACAACAAAATACATTGTTTTGTTATTGCATGAGTTAGGTTTTTGACAACACCTAACTCTGTGTTACCCTAGTATATAAGATTCGGCACAACCGAATATAGCTTTCTTACTGGTTTCTTAATAATGGGAATTAGTTAAGATGCAGTAGTAGAAATTACTCTTCATCTTAACTAAAGCAGAAATTTATAATGATTTGTTTGCAGACAAACATAATACACTAAATGCTATATTTATGTATGAAGTAAATAGTTTTTTTCTTATTCTAACGAAGAAAAATGACTTCCCCTACCACAACTTTTTATAACATTTAGTAAATAGTAGCTTTTATTTTCACATTCTTCTACATTTCTATTTCAAATCTATTGACTTAGAAATTGCATTGCAATGTGCTCGATTCGTCATCATTATTTTTTTTGCTTTACGAGCCAAATACTTGAACTCATATTTAAAATTTCATGGAATGTCATGTCTGAATAACTGATGCTGCTGACCAGAGTAAAATGCAGGAAAAACAAAGACATATTGATGGCCAAACATTTTAAGACATGAAAAGTTCTCTAAAAAAAAAAAAACTAAAATAACTCTTATGGTTTATTGCAATGAATTGAGTGGTTACATAAGTTTAACTTAAACTTAAGTGAAAGCAATCAATAATGTACGACTACAACTATTATTTTTATATTTTTCTTTCTTCCATAAATTAATGATTTCTGTAAAAGACTATTGAATTGAATTTATCATAATAAGGGAAAATACTGAAGAAGCAGCAGTAGTAATGAAAAAAAATTAGATATAAGCGAAATAAAGAAATAAAGAGGGTCCAGCCAGACCATTAAAGAAATGAATTATATCTGTTGATTGATCAAAATATAAAGACAAGTTGCTTAATGTATGTACTTTTGTTCAGAGCAAATTTTAACTTACACAACTTAGTTTTGAAATTGTGTTTGAAAAATAAATTATCAGATTTAAAAATTCAAACTGAGGATATTCACCTTCATTGTCAATATATTCTCTTAAATTGTGACATGTCCCTATGTATTCTCTTAACCCACATTAACTTCATTACCTTCAATGCACTTTTAAAATATTTAATATAAATTACTTTTAGTGACTGCACCTAAGAATATTGTGCACAAAAGCATTCCAAGAAATAATACCCCCTAAATGCTTTGCAAAATATCACACAAACGAAATAATAGAAGCATACAAAGCAACCGACTCATCCAAATTCAGCGTAATAATGATGATACGAGTAGTTCTTTGTTTTGCGGAAATGAAATTCCCTTTTTAGATTTTTTTATTACGATTAAATTTTAACAAAAACAGCAAACAAGCAAATGGAAAAACTATTGCGCATCCCAAAGTTTTTAACAAAAACAAACACACTTGGCGGTATAAGAGAGAATACTTATGACAACCATGAACAAATAAATTATAATGATGATTTTCTGTTTAAAAAATTGCATTACTTTGTGCTGTCATGTTCTTCTAACATACAAACAATACAGAAGTTGCATATGTATTAGAAATGTTTTACTGCCCAGCGGGGAAAAATGCTAGGTCTTCATTTTATAGGCCTTCTAAAAGACATGTTTACGCATTCTATAAGATTCGATACTCATTCCAGATGTTCTAGAAGAATTTAGCTTCTCCTTCTAAAGACTTTCATACACATGCAAAATTGCATTCCTAAAGAAGGTAATAAATCTTTATTTAAAATTCAAACATGATTGGTTTTGCAACTACACTAAGGGAAAAAGTATAGTTGTGCATGTTTACTGTAACCATTTCAACATTGTAAAGTTTTTTTTAACAATATTATAGTCACAGTAGCTATTTACATGATTGTGGTAACCATAATATGGTTAATTTATGATTCACATGATTGTATCAATCATATATATGGTTGCAGTAAACAAGTATATGTTTGTGGCAACCATTTTATGTTGCTTTCGGCTTATGGATATCATAATCTGAGAACAACATATAATGTCATATATATATATATACATATGGTTGCCACAAACATATACTTATTTACTGCAACCATATATATGATTGATACAATCATGTGAATCATAAATTAACCATATTATGGTTACCACAATCATGTGTCTATTGAAATTAGTTGAAATCGGTCAATTATTACACCTAGCCCCCATACAAATGTACTCCCGAAATTTGACTTTATCGGTCATAAATGTTTAATTTATATATGTATCTCCACAAATTTTGATCCAAATAAGTTTTATACATATGAAATTCAAGTCTCTAAATTTTATTAGGATCGGCTCATAATTAGTCATAGCTCCCATATAGACCCACTTCCAAAAATCACTTTAACGTGCATAAATCTCTTAAAAATGTTGGCAAACACACAAAATTCAACATAAATAACTTTCGTATAGACATAAATCACACGACTTAATTTCATGGTGATCGGTCCATAATTGACCCACTTCTGAAAATCACTCACGAATATAAATTATTGATATTTTAAAGGAAAAATGTTTTTGCTCATTTAATCAGTGTAGGGTATTATATTATATACTTTCTTACTTGTTATACCCTACACCTTCGTGAAAAGGGTATATATAAGTTTGTCATTCCGTTTGTAATGTCTACATTTTTCATTTCCGACCCTATGAAGTATATATATTCTGGATCCTTATAGATAGCGGAGTCTATTAAGCCATGTCCGTCTGCCTGTTCGTCTGTCTGTCTGTTGAAATCAATTTTCTGAAGACAACAGATTCGGAATCCAAATCTTTAATAATTCTGTCAGACATGCTTTCGAGAAGTTTGCTATTTAAAATCAGCAAAATCGGTCCACAAAAGGCTGAGATATGAGGAAAAAACCAAGACAACCTCGATTTTTGACCTATTTTTGACCTATATCTGGATTACTAAGGCATTAATATAGAGAATATGGATATCTAATGATAAATATTTCAAAGACATTTGCAACGACGTATATAAGACCATAGTAAGTTGGACCTACAATGGACCTATAAAAATTGAGAAAACAAAAAAAAGTTTTTTAAAATTTAAAAAAAAAAATTAAATTTAAAAAAAAAAATTAAAATAACAATCGAAAAAAATTTTTTTACAAATAATGAAAAAAATTAAATTTTGTTTATCTAAAAATATTTAAAATTTTGAAGTATAATTTGGTGAAGGGTATATAAGATTCGGCACAGCCGAATATAGCACTCTTACTTATTTTAGTCTCATCTCATGTCTCTGTATAATAAAATTCATGTATATTGCTCACTTTATTATAATGAAGCCAGAAGAAGGTACTATATCTTTTAAATAATTTTGAATTTTACACAATTTTATGTTTTGAAATTCGTTTGATGTAATTTTTTGAAGTCCATTCTTTAGGTTTTATGCTGAATTCATTAAGAACATTTCAATTAGGCTTTAATTTTCAGGATTTTTAAGAGATGCTCCTGTATAGACATTATATAAGGCATTACACGACAGGTCTCCTTAGAGGCCTTCAATAGAACCCCTTCTAATATACCTTCTTAAGTAGGCCTTCTAACAGAAGGTGAGTATGCAAGGCATTGGCTCCGAATTATAAGCCGTGTTAAATTGAAACTATATTGAAATTCGGCTGTGGTTCCTTTTGTCTGCAAAATAGGACCTTTATGAAGGCCTCTCTATTACCAATTTTATTGCTGTTTAAATTCAATTTCCATTTAAAAATTTCACTCATTCAAACTCATATCTCTGCAATGATGTTTATTTCTTCGTTTCAATCAAACTATTTTTTCTTTTTGTTTAACTCTCATACAAAAACTCAAATTAATTACTGTAATTGATGGTGATGAAGCTAAATGGCTGACTTTTGCTGTTGCTGATAATGACGACTACTGACACATGACAGTAAAGTAAAATAGACAATGTAATAGCTGCTGTTTTTCTATACAAATGTCCTGTTTAATGTGAATGAAAATTGTTGTATTTGTGATTATATTTATTAGTGTGTCTGTTTCATTACTTTTAAAGTAAATACAATAAGGCTATAGTAATTTGGAACTACAATCGGTCAAAACCGGGAAAAATATTTTTTAACCTGAATTTTTTTTCAGTTTGTCATTAGTTTGTTTCCCTAATAAATTTAAAAACATTTTTTTTTTTAAATTGAAAACAAATTTGGAAAAAAAAAATTTTAAAAATTTCAAAGCCAATTTTGAAAAAAAAAATTTGGTTTAGTTTTTAAGTTTATAGTTCTCTTACTTGTTAATTACAAATTTATGCAAAAATTTTAGGTTTATTTGAACATGAAAAGTATTTAGTTGAAAACATTAGGAGACACTTTTTCGTAATTTAACTGACCAATATTTCTAAATAAACTGAGTTTCTTATTATTTAGTCAAAGACAAATATTGGCATTGGAATATGGCTCGACTTGCTCTTTTGTTGCGGCTTCCAATAACTGAGGACTTATATTCAAAAAGGTCTATATACAGTTCTATACTATAGACAAATCTTAGTGCAGATAGCCTTGATATAGTAAACTTGTATCTATTTCACATTATGTAATTGTATGTAATTGTTTTAATTAAAAAATTGCCAACAAACATTTTCACAATGACATAACAGAATTTTACTTTATAAATTTTCTTATTCTCTATCATGGGCACATTTTTGTTGGCAGCTTAAATTTGTTAGTTGTTAATATGTTTGTGCCTTTATGTGTAAGCTTTTTCTGTTATATGATGAAATATTAATGTAACCACTGCCGTACAATGTGAAATGCAATTGTGGCATTTTATATCAATTTGTTACTACTGCCTGCTTGTTCATGCCCATTAGGGTGGTCCTTATATTAAACTTTTTAGATTTTTAGTGATTACAAGTTGCAAAATTATTCTCCTACATCTAAAAACCAAATGCTGAAATTTTTAGCAAAATCGAATATCGTTTACAAACATTTTATTTGCAGTTTCGAGTTTTGGTTAAAAAAATAACAAAATTGCATGAACATCAACATTTTCGTATTTATATCCTACACCACCATAGTGGGGAGGGTATAATGCGTTTGTGCAGATGTTTATAACGCCCAAAAATATTAGTCAAACACCCATCGACTTAGAATCACTTTCTGAGTCGATTAAATGACGTCCGTGAGTCCGTCCGTCCATCTGGCAGGTCGGATGGTTGTCCATGTAAACCTTGTGCGCAGAGTACTGGTTGCAATTTTAAAGATATTTCGATCAAATTTGGTACATATTATTTTTTCGCCCCAAGGACGAATCATATTGAAACTGGCAAATATACTCCCGAAATTTTATTTTATCGGTCAAAAATATTAAATTTATATAGATATCTACACAAAATTCGCTCCAAATAAGTTTTATATATACAAAATTCATGTCACCAAATTTTGTTACGATTGGTCCACAATTAGTCATAGCATAAATCACAAAACTCAACATAAATATCTTTCATATAGACATAAATCACACGACCTAATTTCATGGTGATCGCTCCATAATTGATCATAGATCCCATATAAGGCCCACTTCCGAAAATCACTCACGAATATAAATTATTGAAATTTTAAAAGTAAAACGATTTTACTCATTTACTTGGTGTAAGGTATTATATGGTCTTGGCCGACCATCTTTCTTACTTGGTTTTCATTATTAAAGGTCTAATTGATTTGAGAAAATGTTTTAAAAACTGTATTTGTGACTTTAGCTTATCATGGCTTTTTTTAGCTTTTATTTTGAGACATTTGTACAAAATAAGTTTCTTCAAAGTATTGGCCATGAACAGCTATGACCTTCCCCTCACTATGTCAACATATGGATTACGGGCCAAAAAAAACTGCTCATCTTGTACCCTTGAAAAAATAGACACTGGATTTTCTGACCTTTTATCAGAATTTATATAGCGCATATAAAATTTTAGGAAATGATTGGGACATCCTGAACATTACACATTATTTTCCATACATTCACAAATGTCCGTTCCGTAGGTATGTTTATGAACTTCATACAATATTAAGTCATAATTCATATGTTGCATATTACCACCCTTTTTCTCTGTGGCAACACAGACAATCTACCAGCCTATGGTGAATGTATGTCTGCCTGAGTAAGTACAAGTTATTGTGGAGCGAGTGTCCGCCAGGACTTGAATAAAATTGTTGTGTTTACCTTTGCTGTTTGCCTTTATTTATAGAGTTGTGGCTGAAGAAAGGGTTGTTTCGGTAAAAGTAAATAAGGTCAAGAATTATGGGCTGCCAAGAAGAAATTGTGGCTTCGTTAAGGTTGTAAATAATTGTAACATTACAAAACCCAAAACTAAATTAAAATTCACATTTAGCACAATGCTTAATAGCACGAACGAGTGTTTATGAAGCTATAACTAAAAAAATTTTAAAGTAAATTGCCAGCCATTGCTGTTTAAAAAAATACTATGAAAATTCTAATATCTTAAAGTTTTGAAAACATAATATTTTGCAAGAAGAACACCATAACTATCTAGAAAATGTGCATGTTTGTTTAAGAGTTTTTTTTCCTTTATCTCGATTACAATTGAAATTTGTGTCGCGTAGATCTGATCAATGGCATACGTGATATATCTTTTTGGATTTAAGATTCACTCACTCTATTCATTCCACTTAGTTGACTTTATAATGATATGAAAACGATAGTTTTTTCTCACAAAATGTCTTGGTTTTTTTTTTTGTTTGCTGTCATTTTGAACTTGCTCAACAGTCTTTGCAGCATTACATACAGCTTGCTCTATTTTACGGTGATACACGGAAAGAAAAAATATGGTTATGATTGGATTTTATGGTTGTTGTCAAATTATATTATGGTTCATATGTGATCATATTATTACAAATTTGTAGCATATTATAAAAATATTATAATAAGATTATACTTAATCATAATTTAATCCCTTGTTAATTTCATAATGTGTAATTATGATTGTGTCCAACCATATTATGATTTCAGATCAACCATAATATGTTTCTATAAAACATGATAGTAAAAATGCTTAGTAGGTATTTAAGAAACATATGAAGTTATACAAATATGAAGCTTTTTCGTGGATCGGTGCTTTGCCTTTTTAGACTTTTTTACTCAAACCGAAATTTTTCTTTTAAAGTTTGAATATGACTGTGAGCCAAATTTTTCTTTACACGCTTTTGCATTAAGTTATCTTTCCGGATAATATAAAAATTGTATATAGTCCCGAAGAAATTTTGTTTCTATAAAAGAAAAGAAAAAAACTTAAAAAAATACGGCCCTTTTTACAAGTTCCAATTTTGGATGCGTATAACTTCTTATAGGGAAGAGATAACTGTTAGCAAGTTATTTTTGTATTATTTAAAATTTTATCGACAATATAGCTGATATTTTAAAAATAAATTTCGACCCTCCGTAGGGCCGCCATATCTAAAAAAACATAAAAAGATCGAGCAAAAATAAAAAAATAAATCAAACCTGAATATCTTTTCAACTAATAGAAATAACCTACACTTCTAAGCATAGTTTGTGTAGATCTTCTCAAGGACCATTTACATTCAAAATTTCAGCTCATTCCGCTCATAAATAGATTTTTGGCGATTTTTTTTAATAAATTTGAGACCCGAGGTGACCAACTTTGAGGGGCTACGCACTGGCCCCCATTGGTCCAAAGAAGCTGAACAAACGTAAATCAACTCGAAAACACCTCAGCTCCTAACATGTTAATCTTCGTAACAATATCTCCAATAGTTCCCAAGATACTGAATTATTTCCAAACAAAAGTTTCTAAACCACTGTGCATTAGAGTGTACACAACATAGTTTGTTATTGCTTTGAAAATTTCGACCTTTGTGCCAACAAAGCGTCATATGCGGGAAGTTTTGCTTTACTTCTTAAGTTTTAAAAAAATGCCGCTGTAGCACACCGATTAACCACCGAAGCTTATGGTAAATGTGTGAGAGATGGTTTGTGCGGTTGATATTGACAATAATTTCGCCCAGGCCATTCAATAAAATTTGAAGGCCAAGAATTGGAGGCACTTCTCCATGAAGATTATTGTCGAACTCATAAAGTGCTTGCAAAATCATTGGGAGCAGCTATTTCAAAAAGTTTGTGAGCAGCAGAATTTATCCAAAAGCAGGAAAATTGGGTACCACACCAATTGAAGCCGAAAAAGAAAGACGATTTTCCGAAATGATGTTTGAACGCTACAAAAGAAAATCATTTTTGCAGCTAATCATTACTTGTTATGAAATATGGATTCATTGCAACATCCCAAGGCGTAAGAGATTGTATGTGAAGTCCGGCCAACCAGCCGAATCGACACCAAAGCCAAATATCCATGGCGCTAAGCTAATTCTCCGTGTTTGGATGGGACCAAAAGGGTTCTTTCTATTATGATCTGCTGAAATCTGAAAAATGCCCAGAATATGCGGCCAAACATGAAACATGTTGCAATATCTGTTAAAAAGTATTTAGAATGAAATGGTTGGTAAGTTTTGCCTAATTCACTTTATAGCCCAGACCCTACACCGTCCGACTACTATTTGTTTCGATCGATGTAGAACGCCCTCTCTGGGATACGCTTGACTTTGGAACAGAGTATCCGATTTTGGATAAATATAAAATTTGTTCCATAGTCATCATAATTTAGTTGAAGATACAAATTTCACAAATATAACTACGTTCAATGTCAATCTTATTGCCAACAATAAAGCGACAATCATGGTATTATAAAATACAAACCAAAAGATTATTTTTGAAACGTATTATCGTAACCATGTCTTTTCTCTACGTGTAGTTTAAAAGACACATGCTATGAGTATAAAGTAATCCCAGCTTCTTTTCATTCCATTTTCTGGTTTTAGTTTTTGCTGTTAAAATCATTGAAAAATATCTATCCATCAGATTTCAATTTCATTGTGCAGGTCCTCAAAATGTTTGCAAAAATACAATGATATGATGGTTAACATGGTTAGTGTGTGAAAATTACAGTGAATCGTTTTGTGCTTAAATGATTTGACATGATGTGTTTAGCTTATGGAAACTAAGCAGGGACCCGAAATAACTGTTATTTTTTTTTTAAACAAGCAATTGGTTATAGAAAAAATAACTGCAAAAAAATAGGTCCCGTAATAACAATTAAAAATAACTCATAACAATTTTAGTCTATGATAACCATTATGAAAAATTTAAATTTTTTTAGGTCTTTGAATACCATTATGAAAGATTTTTATTTTTTTTGGTCTTCAATAATCATAATGAAATATTTTTATTTATTTCGGTCTCTGATAACCATTATGAATGATTTTTATTTTTTTGGTCTTTGATAACCATTATAAAAAAATTTTATTTTTTTGGTCTTCGATAGACTACAGCCATTACAAATATTTATACCCTACACCACCATAGTGATATAGCGTATAGTGCCCCAAGGACGAAGTCTATTAAATTTGGTTAAAATCGGTCTATTATTTCTCCTAGCCCCCAAACGATTGTCCTATCTGAAAATAGATAATCCCTCATAAATATCTTAGTTATATAGATATCCAAACCAAATTCAGCACAAATAAGTTTTATATAAGCCGAACTCTCACTACTAAATTTTGTGACGATTGGTCCATAATTAGTCATAGCTCCCATACAAGGCCCACTTCCGAAAAGCATTTTAACAAGTATAGATTTCTTAAAAATGTTGGTATTCAAATAAAATTTAGCACAAATAATTTTCATATATACAGAAGACATTTCACTTAATTTTATGCCGATTGGTCCATAATTAGTCATAACACATATTGCACATTTTAAAAGAAAACTGTTTATAATCATAAATATTCTTGATTCTTATGAAATTCTGGAACAATTTATCTTTCTCTGTCTATTTTAAAATACAAGACCAAAAAACTTTGTTGGTACTCATAATGTTTACGGAAGACCAAAAAAAATAAAAACCTTTAATAATAGTTATCAAAGACCTAAAAAAATAAAAATATTTTATAATGGTTATTGAAGACCAAAAAAAATAAAAATCTTTTATAATGGTTACCAAAGACCAAAATAATATTGGTTATTTTTAACTGTTATTCAGGGACCATTTTTCAAAAATTCTTGATAAACAATTATTTCAGGATTTTTTCCAATATTGGTTATAACAGTTATGTCCCTGAAACTAAGTATGAGAAAAGCATATAAAAATCATGAGATTTAGTTTTAATTTGTTCTAAAATTGTAAGAATTGTGTTTTATTAAGATTGTTTTATTGTAATAAAATCAACAACAATTAAAATGTATAAATAAGAGATTTTCTTTATGGTCGGAACGTTTGGCTTTGGGCTGTGTGACCATCCTCTCAACAGTTGAAGTTTTCAATTATTATGAGTTTACTTTATTCTTGTGTGCAGTATTTTTATATAAATTCTGCTAAATTGGCAGAATGAAAGGGATTCATAAAATAAAGTTGTGCCATGACAAAGTTGTTTTAATATGAAGTCTTTAACTTTTTTATGTGGGGTTTAATTATTGGACTGTACTAATAATGTTATTTCAAAATGCTTTGTAATTATTTTGAAAACATTATTTTTCTTACAAGTCTCTTTTAAATATTGCAGTAATTCAGTGTTGCAATAAATATAATTAATTATTTTACAATATTACAAATTGCTTTCTGTGTTAATTTTAAATATTTTACGTGTTCATGAGCTGCTGTAAAAATAATTTGCAACACAAACACTTTTCTTCCCCAAAAAAAAGAGGAGTTCATTACAAATGGTACTCGTAGTATGTGATTCTGTTTATCTAGAAATAAATAAATCAACTGTTAAAATGTGACATCCAACTGAAGCCCACTACAATGGGAACGAGTGGATGGCCAACTTAGACATGGAATACATACGAGGCATGACTAAGTCATGAATAAGCTGATAATGATGTTGTTGATGATATTGCTGAGGCTGATTATGAGCATTTTAGAATGATGTGGACGTCTGTTGAATGTGTACAAGTGAAAGGCATATTTGTCAAAATGCCAACATTAAAATGCCAAGCAAGCCACCCAATCCAATGCAAACTAATGCACATTTACAGTAAGTGAAAAGCAGTTGGATGGGGCTATGGGAAAATTCGGCAAAAACTAAAATATTAGGATATTATTTGTAAGTGGACTGTGTTTCAAAGTATGTATTTGGGAATACATACAGCTTGTTTGTGTTCACTTGTAATAACGAGCCCTAACAGCGAAAAGATATTAAGTGTATCTTGGATTTCTATGATTTTGCTATAAAATCGTTATGATATTTGGTACCCCTATACAGATTGATAGATTATATAAGTGCTGGTTCCCTCCCACACGTCAAGTTAATAGAAGAGAGAGGAAGAAAAAGAGGAACATTTTGTCAATCTTCTCTCCTCTCTCTTCTATAAACTCAAAACTTCCTCAAGTAACCTGGACATTGTGTGAATCAGCACTAAATGATCCTAACCCAGCAGTTTGAAAAGTGTTTTTTGTGTGTTTCGTTGTTTGTTAATTTAACGTTGTCTTTTTGCTTTGAGGGGCCAAGAGGGAGTTGTTGTTTTTAGCTCTCTTGACTTTAGCTTTTATTTCTTTAGCTTGTTTTTCGATTTCTTTTAAATTTTTAAAGTTTTTCAATATTAGTACTTTTTTAGTACTTTTTTTTACTTTTTGTTTAGATTTATCAAAACAATTTAGCTGCCTTAGGTATTTAAATTTATTAAGGATTTTTGAATAATTTTTCCTCAACCTTTTTGCAGCGTTTTTAAAATAAATACCTTTTTCGGGACTTTTCTTGACTTTAGCAAAACTTGCTGTATAGTTTAGCTGGCTTCTGATTTCAAACTTGTTAATGATTTATAGTTAGTTTTTAATCAAATTTAGGCTTTTGAGGGCCTTTTTGTAGCGTTTTGAAAATTAGTACTTTTTTTGGTACAATTCTTCTTTTTGGCCAAATTTTCTGTTCATTGTTCGGTTTTCAATTTCTTAATGATTTTTAAGTTATCTTTAATCAAATTTATGCATTTCAATTGCTTCTTATCGATTTCCTTACTTTTTTGTAGCGTTTTGAAAATTAGTACTTTTTTTGGTACTTTTTCTCGTTTTGTGTTTTTTGGCTGTTTTCTGTCACATTTTAATACTTCTTTCTCGTTTTATTAGAAATCGTCACTTTTAGGTTTTGAAAATTAGTACTTTTTTGGTTTCTTTTCTGTATTTAATCCTTTAAGCCTAAATTTTATAGGCTCTTCTGTTAAAGTTCTATGGATTTAAACTAGTTTGAACAAAAGTAAATCTTACACTAGCTATATTACTACTTGTACAAAAAGTGGTAGTTAAATGGTTATCATTTGCACTACATTACGCTAGCATATTTAGTAATAAACAATAGTCAGATATTCGTGTTAAGTTTTTGAAAATAAATTTGAGAAAAATAGAATCCTCTAAATTATACCACTTCGATGACGACATGTAATGCTGAATGTGTTCGTTCGTATTTTCGTTCTCAATGATGAGGCAGAAAATGCAAAAATTGACAGAAAATCCTTAATAATAAATAGAGAGCTGTACAAATAACAGCTATGTGGCTTATTGATTAGAACATTTGACTAAAAAACGAGAGTTTATGAGTCTCTGACATTGCGTGTGTATAGAAAATTCAATAGTAGTAGTTCTCAGTGGCTAACTAATTCGACGTATCAGAACTAGTTCAATGAACAGGTAAATTATCGTTAAATTTCGTTAAAGTTCGAAAATCTAATACATTGTTGGTTAAGCTTTTTTGCTGTTAAGGCTTGAAATGTTTTACTTAATCATGTTTTGTAGAGAATGTTTGCATCTCCTTTTCGTTTTTGGGGGGCGACTGGTCCGAAATGTGTATGTTTGTAGTTTTTTGTATCTCTTGTCAGTCTTAAATATTTGTTTTGCTGACTACTTGTGCTATTTTTATTTATTAGTGTTGTTGTTGTTCTAGTTGCTCTCGTTTATTGTTATTATTGTTGTTGTTGTTAATATTTGTATGTTTTTTGTTGTGCTCATTTGAGTCAATTACGTAAACTGTTAATTGTTTTACTCCTTGTTTTCATTGTTATTACTGCTACTGCTGCTGTCTTGTTGTTTTATTAACGTTGTTTTTGATTTCATTCTGTGCTGCTACAATTGTCGACATTATGTCAACATTTCTTTGCCTGTGTACAATTCTTGTTGTTTGCTGTTTATTGTTCTCTTATATATTTTGTGCTCTACCCCCATCTATGCCGTCTATAGTTAAACTGTTATATTATTTAGCGTATTTGTCTTGTTTATCCTTGTTTCCCCATTCCCTTATACACCAGCTACAAATTCAGTTAAGATATTATGGCAGATATGCCGATATTGTTACTTTGTTTGTAACCATTCACAAAAAAAAGGTATTTGTCGCGTTTGTGATCACATTTGCTAATACATATATTGAAGACATACATATAAACAGATAGGAAAATAGTTATACTAAAATTCTATGAAAAAATTAAACATGACACAAATTGTTAAGATTTCTTTATTATTTTCAATTCAAAAGCTTAGGAGTGTCGCGTTTTTGACTGTGGAAATTTCCATATGTAAAAAAAAACTGAGGTAGTCTTGATTTTTTTGTTATATCTCCGCTATTTGTGGGCAGATTTCCATTCTCATTGATTGGTGTTGGTGGTACTATATTTGTAGGAATTGAAATAGTCTCATAAAGTGAACTTTTTGTAAACACATATTTTTACTGTGTTACGCTTTGTTGAATTTCAGTTATTCTCGTCGTTCGCTGAATGTTTTGCCTTGCGGCCAATAAACAAACAATCGTCGTTCAGTCATTTATTTGTTTTATAAGGCAAATGTATTCATCCAACCATTACATCCTTTCATGTTGTATACATATATATTTGAGTCTAAATGTTTTATCTGTATGAATGGCTATGAGTTTTTAAGATGTGCCTTGTTATTGCCTCGTTATAGGGCATTGTGATGCAGACCAATAAATGTGTTGTAACAAGGACTCTAAGGATAACCAGTCGCAGCTTAAGTATTTTTTCAGTTCCAAATAATGCTTACCTTACACCAGTATTTACTATTTTCCCCCTACATCTTCGAATCTGCATTATTTTTTTTGTTGATAAAATAAAACAATATTCAAAGTAACTTTTAATGATTAAAGCAGTAAGTGCTAAACAACAATAACTTTCTAACCACTAAATTTGTGTCTCTTTCATCTAGCCTCTAACATTATGTTGTTAACTATGACCTTTTACTGTGACACAAAGTCAAAAAGCGTAATGTTTAATTGACCACCAGCTTGGAAATTATTTTACATCAATGTCATCTCATTTCGTTGGCTCCGCCGAGTTACACTCAATTGTAGCGCAAAACTTTTCGAACCTGAAAATTAATTAACCTGAAAATTAAGCTGACTTTGATTTACATCACTCTCAGCTACATCACTCTCCACCTTAGTCCTCAACATAAAGTTGGAGGAAAAATCAATATTTTGTTTGTAATACAAATTTGAATTTGTGTTATCAAATAGATTTACATTGTAGGAGTTTCGTAACATGTTACATTAATTCATATATAAGTTTAGTTCTGTATTATGAAGATTTTCAATTAGTGGTTTATGATTTTGTAGATGATAGTAGATGGCAAGTTTGTAATTTTATGTCGAGAAAGTGTCTTAAGTTTAGTGGGTAATAAGCCATTGTCTATAGTTAAAGTAATTAATTCTTGGTTTCATTTTGGTTTTGGAAAATTTAGCTTAATACCTATTTTAACAAAATTGTTTTCAACAATTTACTAAATTTTAATTACTTTAAAACTCTTAAATATACACATATAATATGGCTTGAATAATAATTAAGAAATATAAATGTAGTAGTTTTAGAAAAAGTTTGTCTCATACTCAAAATCACTAATCCTGTCTTCTCGAAACAAAGAGTTTTCGATGAGTTTTTAACTTGTTTTTTCTATACACTATTAAAATAGAAAATAGTCAAGTAAATTTGATTTGCATATGAAAATGAATGAGAAATTGAATTCTATTATGCATGAAATATTTGTTATTGAGGGAAGCATTTCAAACTCACTGAAAGAACACATGTAAGTTTGCGAAATAGCAAGGATGATATGAAAACTATCTATACTGAGATTGATGCTGTGTCTTTTCAGCAATCATGAATTTAGTATATAAACTTTTTTACAAACATTCTCGTTTGATTGTAGTTAAAAAATTATAATTTCTATGTTTAAATTTGATTTTTCCTAAAATGATAATGACAAAATAAATGCATTTGTAATGAAGTCTTTGCAAGAAATTTCTCAATAAAAATGTTCAAGTGAAAAATTAGATTAAAACATTTCCATTTATAATGTTATATTTGGATTTGTTAACAATATTTTAAAGGGACCGTAAATAACGGTTATCCAGAAAATTTCAAATAAAAAACTCTATTTTAGAGTCAACAGAGACCTATGCTGTTATATACCAATATGTTCGTATTGGCATGCTCTTTTAGAATCTATGGTGATATTAAAAAATATCTCAACTCCACAATTAATAGGTATTTTTCAACCTAAAAATAAAAGTTCGCATAAAACACTTAAAAAAAGAATTTTAAATAGCCCTCATAAAAAATACTCATTTGAGGAGTTTTATTTTTCCCGTCAGATAAAAAACTCATTTGATGAGTTTTATTTTTTCCGTCACAGAATAAAATTCATTTGAGTAGTTTTATTTTCCCGTTAGAAAATAAAACTCTTTTCGTTTATCTTTTACTTTTTTGAGTCTATCTGATATAATGTTTGTAGTAATTTATTTGTTTACGAAAAAAAAAAACAACAACAATTTGATAATAGTAATCAAGCAATAACAAAATCTCCTCAAATGAGTTTTTTTTCTGACGGGAAAAATAAAACTCCTCAAATGAGTTTTATTTATGACGGCTATTTAAAACACTTTTTTAAGAGTTTTATGGGAACTTTTATTTTTACGTTGAATAATAACAGTTTCAAATGGATTTTTATTTTAGCATAACTCGTCACGTACGTGATTCAGTAGTTTGGGCTATATTGACTAAACTTGCATACACAATTATATTACGATTACAAATGACTCAGCAGAAATATTAATTTTGCAACACTTCGAAATAGTCTTTGGAGACCATTGTAGCTATAGAGACTTTGGTAGCTATTCAATATTTCTGTTAGAATTTTTGGGTAGGAAGTAGAATATAATAATAAATGTTATAGACGGTTATCAGATCGGGCAATGTGTTGGCAATATACTGACAATGAAAAATAGTTAGCAAAAAGTAAATTGTCAGTTCAAACGATTATTAGAAAACCTACATAAAATTAAAATTGTTACAAAATAAGAGACAACCTTTACAACGGCATATCGTCTCATAAAACCAACAATAGCGTAACCACAGAAAAATACCAAAATTTAGTCATAATGATGAACAATTTAAAAAATAATATAAAACAAGTAATCAACCAATACCAAAATTAAAATTTTAAATATTTTTAGGTAAACAAAATTTATTTTTTTCCAAAGTTGTTTTATTCATTTTTTGGAAAAAAAATTTTCGAATTGTTTTTTTAAATTTTTTTAAATAAATTTTTTTTTTTTTAAATTTTAAAATTTTTTTTTGTTTTTTTTTTTAAATTAATTTTTTTTCCAAAGTACTTTTGTTCATTTTTTGGAATTTTTTTTTTTAAATTTTTTATTAATATTTAGCGAAAAAAAACTTGGTGAAAAAAAATTCGGATTAAAAAATATTTTTTCCGATTTTGAACCATTGCAAAGGTCTTTGATATATCTAGCATTAGATATCCATATTGTCTATATTAATGACTTAGTAATCCTGGTTGAGGACCGATTTTCTCGATTTTAAACAGCAACCGAGCCGGAAGAATTCCGGAGATATTGATGTATGAATCGTGTATGTAAGTTATTTGGGGGCTTCGGAAAGGTAATTTCAACAGACCGACATGTCTTAATCGACTCCGCTATCTATAAGGATCCAGAATATATATACTAGGGTGGTTTTATCTCATATGGTAAAAAAAAATGCGAAGATGCGTTATTTGTATTATTATTGCTTATTATGGACAAATACTTGTACTTTGGAATCCCATTTCATTTAAATATGTTTGCTACGGTATACCGTTAATTTTTTTTTTATGTCAGGTATTAGGGTGGTTTTATCTCATAGGGTAAAAAAAATTTCAGAATTTGTTTGGGGGCACCCCCCTAAAATGTTTCTTTCTGTCAGATTTTAGGATTGCCAAAGTCTGAGCACAATTGGAAGATGTTAACCCGTGCCACTGGGGCCTCAAGTTTTGAAATCTCGATTTTTTCATTTCTTAAAAATTTTAGAAATGAAATGTCACGTTCGATTTTAGGTGACGATATGTGGATTGAAAATGTCTATTTGTTTGTGAATATAGTCAGTCGTGTTCATACAAGTGTATTTACACGCAAAGAATAAATATGGTTATGGGAACTTATTATGGTTCGTATATGACCATATACATAATTGTCATCAGCATCATCAAATATCATAATATGATCCCAATATACGTATTACTGTTGAGATCAATCATTTTAAACTTAGATTGTCATTTCTCTGCGTGTATGAGTTTGAGTTTCTAATTTGTAGCCTTAAGTAAGACCTATTGAAACGCACCTTAATTAAGGTGCTCTAGTCAAACACATTTTTGCTCTGTGTTGTGGTTTGAAAATACGAATGAGAATAGTTGTATTTTGGACGACAAGTGTGTAGAATTTTGGTCACTACGTGTTTAGAAACTAATTACACTTGTTGCTAATTACTGTGCCAAACCTACATATTCATTTGTTCAATCATCCGTATATTGTGTGTGTATGAATGAGTGTTAGAGATGAAGGAAGAATGTTAGATTTCCTTTATTTTTCACACTTTCAATGTGTGTGTGACATGGTTGAATGCAGCATTAATTCAATTGTAAAAGTTTTTGATTACTTTGCCTAAGTAACTTAAATTCTTACAGTTTTATGCAGAGATTAAAATAAAGATTTCATGTTACTTTGTATGGATTTCTTTTGTGAACAACTACGACGAAGACATGTAGTAAATAAATATATATATTCATGTATATAATCATCTCTAGCTAAAGTTGTGCTATATTTAAAATATGTACTTACAAGTTGAGTATATAGAGTTTGCTGCTTACTGCTAAGTGTCTGTACAACAAAAACTAGTAGTATACAGCTTAAAAGCATAAAACTTTGCTTAATCTTACTACTGTGATGCTTTACTGTCACTACTTTTGCATGTTTAACTATAGTTTCAGCCAACAGCAGCTAACACTGGATGTTCTAGAAGTTTAAATTTAATTTTCAATGGATTTATCTGGTAATTGACAAGCTCTAAACTTTTTAATTTTATGTGTGTAACTGAACGATTTTAATTTCTAAAAACAACCACATTTTGTGCAAGTATTGTACAATATATTTACCGAAATAAAAACTTTTGTTTTACTCAAAGTATCCATAACATGTTTATTAGAATTTATAAATGCTTGTCACTTGCAGTACTTGAGCTTTATATATATTTTATAATAGCTATGGAATAATTTAATTAATACTCATTATAATAATAATAATTGTTAAAGTTGGATGAGTGAAAGATATTCAAGTGAAATGTAAATGATGGTTTGACATTAAAATTAATTTTAACTGTTATATTCAACAAAATAATTTCATAATTAAACGGACAGTTAAAAAAATTACTGGAGTAAAGTTTATTTGTACAAGTACATTATTGAATTAGTTTTAAAGTGTAAGATTTACTTTAAACATTTTGGATATGAAAGAAGTGTTTAATAGACTCAAAATAATAGTCTTAAATTACACCGCCAAACTTGGCGAAGATCGGAAGATATACTGCGAAAATTACTGTAACTTTGATAAATTTCTTTAAATTTATGAATCTATATATAAAAAATAGTATTATTGTTTACAATATGCAATGGCTACTTATATTTGCAATAAATGTATTGGAGCTTACATCCATGACTACACAAATACGTCTTTGCGATTTTCCTTATACTACACTATTTCTAATTGTATTTCAGAAAATTCCAATTGAATTTCAGAAATTTACATTTATATTTCAGAAATTTCTAATTGTATTTCAGAAATTTCCTTTGGTATTGCTTTTACTTATAATTTTCTGAAATACAAATGCAAATTTCTGAAATACAATTCTAAAATTCTGAAATACAATTAGATACTTTTTAAGTATAAATTGAAAATTCTGAAATATAAATGGAAAATTCTGAAATTCAATTGGAATTTTCTGAAATACAATTAGAAATAGTGTAGTATAAGGAAAATCGCAAAGACGTATTTGTGTAGTCATGGATGTAAGCTCCAATACATTTATTGCAAATATAAGTAGCCATTGCATATTGTAAACAATAATACTATTTTTATATATAGATTCATAAATTTAAAGAAATTTATCAAAGTTACAGTAATTTTCGCACTATATCTTCCGATCTTCGCCAAGTTTGGCGGTGTAATTTAATTTAAATTGGAAATGGTGTAGTATATGTATCTACTATTATATGTATATCATAAAGTAAAAAAATATTTAAAAGTCATTTATTGGCATTACAAAATGACTTGAAAACGTTTTGAATTTTAGCTTAAGTAGCCGAAAATAAAAATACACAAAGATACAACAAATAGATACAAATGGCAACAAATGCAATACAACTAGCAACGGCTGCAAATATCTTTGAAGACATTTTGGCAATCATTGGAGAAAAATACAAACAAAAAACACAACATCTAAGTAAGATGAGAATTATAAAAAAATATATACATATCTATATCTTAAGGGGATATAATAAAAATACATACATATAAAAATAAAAGAATATATTAGTATGGCATTTACTTTTCGATTTTAGTAACTGCTTAGGTTTAAAATTGTTCTAAGTCATCCAAAACCAAAATACTGAAAATTTGAGCAAAAAAGCATAATTTTTAGAGGTTCGAATTTTGAGTCAAAATAGCAATATTAAAAAAAAAAACAATTAAGAAAGTGTGTTCGGTCAAGCCCGACCATATAATACCCTACACTGATTAAATGAGCAAAAACATTTTTCCCTTAAAATCAATATCAATAATTTATATTCGTGAGTGATTTCCGGAAGTGGGTCTTATATGGGAGCTATGACCAATTATGAACCGATCACCATGAAATTAAGTCGTGTGTTTGCCAACATTTTTAAGAGATTTATGCAAGTTAAAGTGATTTTTGGAAGCGGGTCTATATGGGTGCTATGCCTAATTCTGGACCGATCCTAACAAAATTTGGTGACATAAATTTGGTATATATAAAACATATTTGGAGCGAAATTTGTGGAGATACATATATAAATTAAACATTTATGACCGATAAAGTCCAATTTCGGGAGGACATTGTATGGGGGCTACGTGAAATAATGGACCAATTTCATCCAACTTAAATACGCTTAGTCCTTGGGCAAAAAAAAATATATGCACCAAAGTTGATCGAAATAACTTCAAAATTGCGAACTGTACTTTGCGCACAAGGTTTACATGGACAGACAGACAGCCAGCCATCCAGACGGACGGACATCGTTTAATCGACTCAGAAAGTGATTCGAAGTCGATCGGTATACTTTAAGGTGGGTGTTAGACTTATATTTTTTGGCGTTACAAACATCTGCACAAACGCATTATACCCTCCCCAATATGGTGTAGGGTATAATAAAGAAATTAAATGTTGAAAAAAATACTGCTAACAATTTTGTTATATTTTATTTGCCATAAATATTAAAATTTTATATAATTTTTCGATATTTTTTTAAACGAAATTTGATAAAATTAAAATTATTCATCCTAACCAAAGAATAATAACAAGAAGTGAAACGCTGTCAAAAAAAACCTAAGTCGGTTGTCAAAAAAAACCTAACTCTTTGGATGTATTGGAATCATTTTATTTATATGTATTGGTTTTCAAACCACTTTCACCACACTCATCAAATACACAGAGTTGTAAAAAAGCGACCTTACAAATTATAACAAAATTTTACTACAATTAAATTTAAAAATTCAAACAATTCTCGAATTATTTAAATTATATTTGATCTGGAAAGTTTTTGTAAATAGATTTTTCCGCTTTTTATTCCATAATTTCTGCAAAAATTAAGCTTATTTGAACTTTTTTATTTATTTCCAATACGAAATTTTACAAATGTGTATTTTTTAGTTTTTATTTCACCTCCTAAAAAATGAATGTCAAAAAAAATAAAAAAATATTTTTTTCGTTTGTGCAAAATATACACGTTTCGGTTATTTAAATGTGTGTATTAGAATTGCAATTTTGTGCAATTTTCAAGAAAAAGTTTTGAAGTTAAATCTCTCTATCAGGTGTGTTGAATTCACATACTACTTGTATGTGAGAAGAGAGAGAAGTTGTTGTTGTAAAAACATGAGAGGCTTCCCTTCTTGTTATTCTTTGACCCTAACTATGAAAGAAATTTTAAATTTAATTTTTGTTAAAGTCGACTTTATTTTAAAATAGAACTTTTGTTTTTATTTGAAAAAAGCTTCAAAACTTTTTCCAACATATACATTCAAATAATTGAAAATATTTTTCAATGAATGTAAATAAAAAAGGAAATTTCAAAAAATTAAAAAAACAAAATGTTTTAAAAGTTTAAAACAAAAAGGTTTTTTTTAGAAATAAAACAACATTTTAAATTATATTTGAAATTTGTTTTATGGTACGAAATTTAAAATAATAGTCAACTTTATAGACTTAAAATCGACTTTAAGGCTGATTATTTTCGATTCTAATAGTAAACATAAAAAAATTATTAAAAATGAAAATTTTAAGTCTAGTAACTATTTGGGTAAGCGTGTGATGCGATTTGAAATTTTCGGATTTTAGCTCACAAATTTGTTAAAATTATTTCTTCAAAATAGATTTCATAATATATTTTCTAATATTTAATTGTTTCTTTGGGTTGTTAATTTAAGTGTTAGTAATTTGAAATTTCTGGGACATTTTAAATCCTTTTATATTGGGGTTAAAATTTGCCCCATACGGCAAAAATTAGAAAAAAATATTATATTTGTTTACGTAGTTCACAATTTTAAATATAATTTCGCACATCAATTAGAACATTATTCACATAAAATTTTTTTCAGAATTAAACATTTAAAGCACGATAAATATATTCCATATAAAAAAGACGTCCAATAATGGTTTATTTTTTGTAAAATTCAATGTAAGAGAACTATATTCAGCTGTGCCGAATCTTATATGGCCATCACCAAATATATTTTCAAATAAAATTTTAAAAACTATTTTTTTTTTCAAAATCGTTTTTTTTAAATTTATTAGTGAATAAAAAATTATGACAAACATTTTTTTTAATATTTTTTTTTAAATTTATTTGTAAAAAAAAAAAAATTATGACAAAAAATTCTTTTTGGAAAAAAAGTTCTGCTTAAAAAACATTTTTCCCAATTTTGACCCATTGTCGACCCGACTTAGTATGGAGACACAAAGGACTTTGATATAATTTTTGATTTTTCCATTATATCTCAGGCATTTGTGGGTCGATTTTCTCGAAAAATAGCAACCGAACAGGGTCTATAGTGGATATATTGATGTATGAATCATATTTGTAAGTTATTTGATCCAAAATATATATACTTTATGGATTCGCAAATGAAAAATGTAGAAATTAAAAACGGAATGACAAACTTATATATACCCTTGACACTCATGGTGAAGGGTATAAAAATAACATATTTTTAAGAAATTTGTAATCAAAAACAAAATTTCCTCGAAATTCTCTAATTTCAAATCGGTTCTCACAATAACACATAATAGAAGCAACTGTTAAGATTTGCATTTTTAATCCTCATTTAGTATTTATTAGAATGGAAAAGAATTTTGTTAATTATACCCTTCACCTTCGTGAGAAGGGTATACATAAGTTTGTAATTCCGTTTGTAATTTCTACATTTTTCATTTCCGACCCTATAAAGTATATATATTCTGGATCCTTATAGATAGCGGAGTCGATTAAGCCATGTCCGTATGTCTGTCTGTCTGTCTGTTGAAATCAATTTTCTGAAGACCCCAGATATCTTCGGGATCCAAATCTTCAATAATTCTGTCAGACATGCTTTCGAGAATTTTGCTATTTAAAATCAGCAAAATCGGTCCACAAATGGCTGAGATATGAGGAAAAAACCAAGACAACCTCGATTTTTGACCTATTTTTGACATATATCTGGATTACTAAGACATTAATATAGACAATATGGATATCTAATGATAGATATTTCAAAGACATTTGCAACGACGTATATAAGACCACAGTAAGATGGACCTACAATGGGTCAAAATTGGAAAAAAAAATTTTTAACCCAAATTTTTTTTTTTCAAAAAAAAAATTGAAAAAAAAGAAAATAAATTTTAAAATTTAAAAAAAAAAAAATTTTAAATAACAATCGAAAATTTTTTTTTCCAAAAAATGAAAAAAACATCTGGAAAAATAATTTAATTTTGTTTACATAAAAATATTTAAAATTTTGAAGTATAATTTGGTGAAGGGTATATAAGATTCGGCACAGTCGAATATAGCACTCTTACTTGTTTTTTTTAAATTTTGAAAATGTAAAATATTGGATTAGAGATATGATTTTTTGGTATAAAATTAGAATAGGTTATCGATATTAGAAAATTTTTATATTTAAATATTTTATCTTTAAATAAAATTTTCAGCATTTGGTTTTTAGGTAACGGACAACAATTTTATACCTTGAGAGCATCCAAGATTCAAAAAGTGCAAAATAAGAGTGACCCTAGTGTAAACACTCAAATGCTTGAAAAGAAAGTAAAACATTTGATACTTTGTTTTATTTTTAGGCAAATGGCTGCAAATCCAAATGCCTTTAAGTAAAATCCTAACTGGAAATGGAGTCAGAGAGAACAGTATAAGTATGAGCTACTTAATGACATTTCAGCACTTTGTTTGCTGTTAGACCATTTAATGTAAGCATCTTTGCTGATTTTAATTTAATTATTATTTTCTGAATTGATAAAAGATTGCAGTATTGGTTTAAAGCCTTTTTGATATTTTAGAATTTAATAATTTTTGTTTCAAACTTCAAGTTTTACAATTTTAGCTGAGCAAATATTTTTTAAGACTAATTCAGATGATGGAGAAAATCTGTGATTTTATGATTATTTTTATTGAATAATATTCTATATGATATTTCCAACTGGCTTGTTAAACACTTCCATATGTAAGTTTGTATATATAGATTTCGTTTGAGTGTAAAAGTCAAACGACTGCAGTTGTTAACTTTTCGATTTGTCAGCTTGTCAAGACAACAACAACTACAATATTACTTATAAAAACGAAAAATATAAATATATTTGTATATTCCTATAAATTTGTTGTAACAAAAATGTCCTTGCAACAATGAGCAGCATTTACTACCAAGTATTAGCCTATTATATAGGATGGCCTACTCATAAAAAATACTGCAAGAATGATTTATTTTTATTATGAAATATTTGTTGTAATGGTTTAAGTATTAAGATTTAACACAACTTAAACTTGGAAACATAACTTGAAATTTAAGGATTATTTTCTGGAGCATTCCTATATGTTGTCGCTATAAATAATAAAATATTATAATATTTATGACATTAGAATATTATAATAACAAACGAATAGATACATATTAATGCAGAAACACATGAGTATTTAGGCAATCGATGAATTACCATCACAAATGTCTTTACAGAGAATTAAAGGAAAGATTTATTAATTTGAATTCGCATGTTCGATGAACCAATAAAAAGAGGTATGTGAAATTTCTCATGACGTCCGTCATGATTGTACTACAATCATTATATGATCGTATCACCTAATAAGTTTAAAATACTCATATTATGGTTGTGCTGGAATCAAAATATGTTTGGGCTAAACCATAAGACAATCAATTACGCTCAATCATGTTGTGTTGCTAAGCATTATTTACAACTGAAATTTTCCCCAAACAGTGCTTCTTGAAAGGATTTAGTTTTGATTTTCTCGAAGAAAGGGAGAGGAGCTAAAGGGTGATGATCTTCCACAAAAATTATCCTGATAAAATTTCACAATATGACTCTGACAATAAGAATTCTCTAAGACAATAACATTACATTTTTTTTCATTTATTATACTAAATGAGAAAAATATTCCCTTCGATCAAAAAATTAAAACTTTGACACAGTGTTAAAAAACTAAGACAAGCTAGACTACAAGTTTATTCTACAAAAATGATCTACTCAACATGACCTTTCAGAATTATGAGGCCGCTATTCTGTTCTAATCAAAATGTTGGACATTGTTATTAAAAGCAAGTAAGTTGGATTGTAATATTATTGTATGCATTACATTAAATCTCTGATTTCCAATGTTTTACTATTATCTTTTCTCATTTATGTACAATATTTAAGTATGAATTTCATTGTTCATGGTTTAATCATTCGATAATGTTTCAATGCCATAAAAGAAAATCAAAATTCATTTTCCCAAGGGCAAACAATTTTATTCCTCATTCATAAGCTGTAAAATAAGGCAAAATCAAAGACCACAAGAAGGCGGAAACAGTATTTTTTTTTTATTTTTTACTCGCAATCATGTGTCGACAAATGTTAAATATTAAACGAATATATAAATATATGTATGAGCGGGAATACGAATATTTCATGGTACATTATTATCATAATTTATATTATTCCATAAATGTAGACATGTGTGTTTCTGGGTGTCTCAAAAAATATAGACCCCATCAACGATGTTTCTTATTATTACTAATATGTATATGTTATTTTTTCATTACTCCACAGCAGCAAAAAAAAAGGAAGAAAGAATATTCGGAAATAAACAAGACAGCTTACATATTTTATTCGTATTCGTTTAATTATAACACGTATACGCCTACTAAGTATTATTGCTAAAACGGAACCGGTTTCTATACATTTACACACCCACAAACATTCGTTTATACAGGCGGAAACTCGCAAATTTGTAGCATACCTTCAGGTTAAACTTTTGCTTATTGATGTTGTATTTTCAAAAATTATATTGGAAACTTATTGAAGGAGTGTCATACCCAGGAAATTTACATGTATATATTTTATACAGTAATATTCACTAATGTTTAATTACTTGGCTGACAACAATTGTTATATTTTTGGGTCACTTTACACTTCATACAATCTAGAATGAAGCTAATTGTCATTTTATTGTCTCTATGTAATCTAGAGAGTAGTCAATATTATTTTTTTTTTGTACTGCACTTTTGAAAGTAGTTATTACCCAACAGCAGTAATCTATTGGAGAGTAAATTGCCACTAAATGGTCAATTTCAATATCAACAACATAAATATCTAAACAATTTTAGTGCTGGTTTTTACTGTTTAAGTTACAAAATGTTTTTAAAAACTAATGCGTCATTTAAATCTTGGTTGACATAATCTTCATCCTCAGTCTTATTGTCTATTCAACATTGCACAGTGGAGTTGAATAATTTTTTTATGGAAATAAACCTGGCATTTCTAAACGGCTGATCCAATCGCAATAAAATTTGACGTGGAGTATTTGAGTTTAAGTTATTTAAATGCACCCTACAAATGCTCCACGGGCGGTGCTATTGGGGCTCAAAATAGGCAAATTTCGACATGTAAAATTCTTAAATACGTGCAAAGTACAATATTTTTGAAGGACGGAGTTTTAAAGACTTAAATTTTTTTTTTTTGATTTAAGTTATCTAAACAAAAAAAAGTTAATTCGGAATAAATGTGGATCAAATTGTTGCTAATATTTGCAATCATATTAAAATTTTGATACATATTTTAGATTTAAAATAAAACTCAATAAAATTCTCAACGTTTTTTAAACTTGATATTCTAAATGACAGAGTGTAAAAAAACTTGTCAAATGGTCAAAGAGGATTAGAGTTGTCAAACCGGTTTTCGGTTTTTTTAAACCGGTTTTTACAAAGGGACGGTTTTTGAGTTACTCGACAAACCGGTTTTTTTTTTAAATTTATTTTAAGATTTTATGCGATTATTTTTAATAATTTTAATACAACAAGTAAGAGAGCTATATAATCTTATATACCCTTCACCAAATTATACTTAAAAATAGTTTTTTATTTTTTTTTTTAAATTTTTTTCCATTTTTTTTTTAATTTTTTATTTTTAAAAAATCTTTTTTGGGGAAAAATAATTTCGGACAAAAAAATTCAAAAAAATATTTTTCCGATTTTGACCCCTTGTAGGGTCCAACTTATGTATATTTCGTTGCACAGGTCTTTGAAATATCTATTGTCTATATTAATGATTTAGTAATCCAGACAGATATGGGTCAAAAATAGGTCAAAATCGAGGTTGTCCTGGTTTTTTCCTTATATGTCAGCCATTTGTGGACCGATTTTCTCGATTTTAAATAGCAATCGAGCCGAAAGAATTCCCGATATATTGATGTATGAATCACGTATGTAAGTTATTTGGGGGCCACGGAAAGTTGATTTCAACATAGTGGCGGACAGACGGACATGGCAATATCGACTTCGCTATCTATAACTATCCAGAATATACATATACTTTGTGGGGTCGCAAATGAAAAATTACAAGCCAATTGACAAAAACGGCTAAAAACCGGTTATTCGAACCGGTTTTTGATAGGAAAAACCGAAAACATGTTTTAAAAAATTATGCTTTTTCGAATTATTCGAAAACCGGTTTTTAGAATATGTAGAATATTTGACAACTCTAAAGAGGATCTGCAATTCCCAAAAATTGGAGTGAAAATCCAAAAAAAGTTATTTTTTACAATTTTGTCTTTAGGGTTCACATTTTCTTCGGGGCTGGGAAAATACTACGGGGATAAATAGGAAACATATCAAGGTTTCAAATGCTGCTTTTGGTTTTCTGATCCCAGCTTTGGGATTTTAGAACATGTGGTCCAAAATTGAAATTTTTCATAGAAAATAGGTCAAATTCCGAAGGGCGAAGTGGCAACATATTACATAAAAATAGGACGTGTTTTTTATACCAAAATGTTTTCAGAAAAATATAAAATTGTTATATGTTCTTAAAAAATTTTTTTTTTAATAAAGAAAGAGTTTATTTTTGGATCCATAAATGATATTGCTCTGAAGTCTTTTGTATATTATTGGCAATTTAGTTGTCTAACTAACAGAAAAAATTCGTTCTGTCCAAAAGTACGACCCATATTTTTTAAAAAGCGGATCAAGGTATGGCAAAATTTTAAATTTGAAATGCTTATAACTCGGAAATTCTAGACGAGCGCTTTCAAAAATATAAAAATCTTTGGGAAAGAAAAAAATGTCACATGTCGAAGGTCCCCCACTTTGAGCCCCCATACGCCTTGTCTACTCCCACGTTACTTTAATTTAATTTTATCCCGATTACAACAGCCATTTAGAAATGCCACATTCATTACCAAAAAATTTAGATTCTGCCCCATTGTGCATTGTCAATTTTCTTCAGTTGTAGTTGTTGTTGCTGTACCAATTATTCATCACTTCAATAAATTTATCTCAATGTTACGCTGGTGATGCTTACAACAAAATCGCAACGACGTCATTTGTTAGCAATCAATTCGAAGTCTGCTATAGTATTGTAAACTTCCATCATTTTCGTCAGACAACAAGAGTTGTCACATTGCAATTTCGACACACTTTTAAACCAACATGCATAGAGAACAAAAAAAGAAAACATGAAGATTGTACTTGGAAATCGATATTAAAATATTCTATAAACACCCCCAGTTAGCCAAATCGTTGTAGAATTTCTTATATTAAACTCCCTTGATGACAATATGAGCGACAATGTCATGAATGTTGTCATTATATGTAACTCTGTTGATGACTAGAAGAACGACGAAATCTTTAATGTGCTGTTCTGTGAACTTATAGCCGAATATTTCATTGGTGTTGTGTGAACGACAAACTGATCAGTCTACTTTTGTCTCGAGATAATTTGTCGCTCTTTTAGTGATTTACGATTTTCTCCACATTTTTTTCGAAAATTTGTTTTACGATTGTGGAACTATCATTGTTGTTTTGAAAACGTGGCCAACTGGGCTCATTTGGCATTACACAAACTCATATAGAAATAATAATTTCATATATGAGGAGCCTCAGAACAAAAGGTACTTTTTCGAATTTTTTTACAAATTAATTTTTTTGGTATCTTTATAATATTTGAGTTGATCTCTTCTAGAAAAAATCAATTTCCCAAAATTTTTAAATTTTCAAAAAAGTACCCTTTGTTCTGCGGCTCCTCATATGTCTGTTTTCCTGAATTACAATAACAATTTAATCAAGCATTCAAGCAAACAAATATTGATTATTTGTTATTATTTAGACTGATACAACGTCTTGCTGAACACAGAATAATGTTGCTTTAATTTATGGAGAATTATGAAATGGGAAAATGAAAACACAACTAAAGACAACAAATTATTAAGGATAAATAATCAACTCTCGGGTTTGGAAATAATTTTTATTTGTTTTCATTTAGTCGTAGTTATGGTAAGAAAAATAATAATAACAAAGACAACGAATCATAAATAAATTGCTAAGACCAAATACCAGTCAGCCAATTGCTTAGTTTTCTGTTGTTATTTTTTCACCATCTCACTAAACTAAATCTCTGTGACAATTCTAATATGCATAGCTATTATTCCCTTAAACCATTTTCTTTATTTCCATTGTTTTAGAATTTAGCTGTGGAATAAACTTTAGGCATGAGTAAGAGTATAATCTCGTAGTCATATAGGGCTCTTTGCACATGCAGAGAAAAATATGGTTCGGCATGGTTACCACAACTATACTTTGTTCTTTGTAACAATATATTGTTGTTCCACATATATAATTATTATCTTAATTTCAACAATATTTTAGTTACTAGAAACATTTCTATTTTCATTGCATTTTTAAATTTGGGTATGGTTCACCGAAAAATAATAATTCATTGGATCATAAATATGATCATATATGACAATGATACTAATACTATATTTGACCATAATATGATATTTCATAAAACTAGTAATGATCATAATATATTTAGACTACGATCATAAATCTTATCAGAATATATTGCTCTTAGATTATGTTTACCACAACCATGTTTTTTCTCTGCGTGCATATGAAGTCAAAATATTTGTTTAAGCTGTTGCTGTGTCTTTTTATACCCTTCGCCATGAGTGGCAAGAGTATAAATTATAAGTTTGTCATTACGTTTGTAATTTTGACTTTTTTCATTTGCGATTCCACACAGTATATATGTATATTCTGGATGTATGTTGAAATCAACTTTCCGTAGCCCCCAAATAACTTAAATACATTAATAAACTTAAGAAAAATATAAAATGAAGTTTAGTATTCACAATAACAGTATAAAAATGGAAATTAACCCTTAATAGCACTTGGGGTCCAAATGACCCTCAACCTCACGAAAAACACATTAATTTTGACCCCAAGTACTCTTAAGGGTTAATTTCCATTTTTGTACTGTTATTGTGAATACTAAACTTCATTTTATATTTTTCTTAAGTTTCATCAAAATCGGCCCAAAAATATATAATATTTCGCTATCTTTCCATGAGAAATTCCAAATATTGAAAAAATTGACCTTTGACCTTCACGATTTAAGGGTTAAAGTTTTCCGATTTTAGTAAAACTTTCAGACTATATTTAAAATTACCTGGACTATATTATTCTTAATAGCTTTTACTTAAAAATCATTACAGTAAGAAAATTCTGGTCATTCCCCAAAATATGGCCAAAAAATTAGTTTTTCTCGAAAATCGCAAAATTTATATCGCAGGTACGGAAAAACTATAGGAGGTATTGACATACTTTTTTCACATTTTTATTCCCTATAATGTTGTCAATAAATCCCCATGTGATGATCAAAAAATTCTGAAATTTGTTTAACAAAATTTTTAAAAATTTTAAATTGGAATTTTGAAACTGCCGTTAAAAAAATTTAATTTTTTTGGTCATACCTGCGAATAGGTTAACGGTATCCTACGAGGACAAAAACTCATATACAAGTAAATATGGATATATGGATATATTTTAAGTAAAAATAAGCTTTTATTTTAATATTTCTCAAAATATGTTAATTTTGTTCATAAATTTCTTGTTCTAGTGGCCTGAGACACGTTAATGGCCTGGCGATTTTTTAATAACTTTAACATTTTTTCACCAATTTTTTTCTTTTATATCTTATTATAACGACAATTACGATTCTTTTAAATTAAATTGTAAAAGTCATTATTTAATGGCAACATTTTTACAAAAACTGAAAAAATTGCATATTTTCCCCTTGTAAATGCACCTCAAAACTTCAGCGTCGTTACGCCACCAGTTAACGTTATCCTATCATCCTAATATTTTACACAATGTGTTTCTACAATACATAGAACAATTCTAGAGGGGGGGACGGTCAAAATTCGCAATTTTATTTTTTTGGAGCACTCTAATGATTCATACATCAATATGTCGGGAATTCTTCCGGCTAAAAATCGGCCTATAAATGCCTGAGATATAAGGAAAAACCCGGAACAACCTCGATCTTTGCATTATTTTTGATCTATATCTGGATTACTAAGGCATTAATATAGACAATATGGATATCTAATGTTAGATATTTCAAAGTCCATTGCAACGATGTATATAAGGCTATAGTCAATTGCACCTACAATGGGTCAAAATCGGGAAAAATATCTATTAACCCGAATTTTTTTTTCATCAAAAAATTTTTTTTCCAAAAAATTTTTTTTTAAAAAATTAAAAAAAAAAATTGGAAAAAATTTTTTTTAAAAAAAATTAAAAACAATTTGGAAAAAAAAAATTTCAAAAACTATTTGGAAAAAAAAAATTTTAAATAAAAATATTAAAAAAAAAAATATTTTTATGTATAATTTGGTGAAGGGTATATAAGATTCGGCACAGCCGAATATAGCTCTCTTACTTGTTTTTATTATCCTTTTACTTTACGACCGTCTTTACATTCCTAACATTTTATTTAACATTCAGTTTTTACGTTCAATAAGCTCAAGTTTTTTATAGTCTCTTCTTTATGTGTTAGATTAAATCATATGATTTGTGGAACATTTATACAAAAGTATGATAACAAAATGTAAGTATAGAGCAAAATGTTGGTAATGATTACTTAAGTAATACATTCCGTCTGCATTACTTTTTGTGTGTTATGTAAACGCTTGCTGCCATCATCTGATCCGTCCTTGTAACTTACCTGACATACAGCTTTTACTGATAACATAGAATCATAAAATATATTAATATAAAACTACTTAGTCATACTTTAATGACTTGTTATAGTTATCCTTTAATTGGTAATCTTACTATTATCTTGCTTAATCGTATTGTGATTCAACGACCATAATAATAAATTCAATCATAATATGATTGTATGCAACCATATTATGATTATGTCAAAACATGATAGCTGATATGATCATATTATAATTGTAGCACAATCATACTGTGATGGAATTAAACCATATTATAAGTCAAGCTAAATCATAATATGATTATTCTTAAATCTATTAGATGACCATATTATGTAGTATTTGTGATCATATCATGATTGTAAATATAACAATATTTTTGCATAGCTATCATCATTTAATTGTAGTTAGAATTTTCACAAAAATAAAACATAATAACGTTCAGAATCAATAATATTATCAACCATATGGCAACAATCATGTAATTATAAAATATAAGACAAAATATTGCTATTAAAATAAAATGTATTTAACTATTAAGTCGCTTGCGACAAACATTTATGACTGCGTAGTTGAAGCAAATATATCGTAACCGTATCATATCTGCCTGTGCGACTAATTTTGACACCCCCTTTATAAGGATTTTATGCCCATAGTTACAGCCGCATACTCATGTAACAACAGCAACAGCCAGACACATATGAAAGAAAACCAAAAAACATATTTGTGACCATTCTTTTCTTGTAGTAAGGCCAGTAATCTGGAAATCAAATATTTATTTTTACGACATTTACGTTTACAGAGTTTTTGCTTATTCAGTTCATCCTTCGTGTCTTGTTATTTGTACTTTTTCATATAAATTTGATTGTTTCTTACTTGGAATACAATAACAACCAACCAAAACAAAGACATTAAACAAATATTTCAAACAAATTCCCACGAAGTATATATATTAGGGTTCTCTTATTTCGTAATTTTCTGAATTTTGAGTCTAACAAGATCCATATAATAACAACAATCGTTAAAGTATGAATTTTAAATCATTATTAAGCATTTATTACAATCAAAAAACAATAAAAACTATTTTAAGTTGGTTTTTTTTCTTAATATTGAATTTTTTACATTTTTGAAAATAATGGCCACCCTAATATATAGGTTTAAGAATGGTCCTTTATAGTAATTTTCATTTGATTTTTGTTTTTATTTACAATACTTTTTTTCTGAATTTGTTTCCATGGTTTGCTTTTATTGTTTTTAGTCTTTGTTATTTTTGTTGTATAATCCTTGGTGGTGCCACAAAAAAATGACCAAACAGCTCAGCAGCACCAAAAAATCAAAAATAACCACAACAAAAATACATGCAATTTTTATATTCGAGCTGGCAACACATACAATAAAATTAGTATGATGTAATTTGGTGATTGTATTGCTTTTTCGTACTCTCTCCCATTAGTGTTCTTTGGAAGTTAATATTTGCCTCTACACTTAGAAAAAAAAACATGATTAGGCATGGTTACGTTAACTATACTGTGTTTTTTGTAACAATATATTGTTATCGTGCACATATAATTGTTATTTTAATTTAATTTCAACAATTGGGGGATTCAAACTTTCTCCTATTAGGTCGTATTGTCATAATGTCCTAAAATATTTTTTTAGTTTAAATAAATTTTTGAACTATGTTTATTGGTTTGTCATAAAATAACACTTTTTTTGTTTGCAGCACAAAATTTTAGTAACTGCGAACATTTTTATGTTCAGTATTATTTTTCAAACAACAAACAATCCAAAGCATTGAGTATTTTGGACCAGCTATCAAACAGTCTCATTGAGCTATGATATTTTTACAAGTAAAATTTGGTTGTCAGTAATTTTCATTCGCTCTATAGTTTTATTTGTATAATATACTAGTTGTCCGGCAAACGTTGTTCTGCCATAGCTCACACAAAGTTTGAAGAAGTATAATAGTACATCAGATATGCAATAATAAATTTTTACTTTGTATGGGAGGTGCCATGCCCATTGTTCCTATATAGGTCAATTGTGGATCTAAACCACCCAGGGACCCACTCAAACACACACAACAAATTTCATCGAAATCGGCCCAGCCGTTAAGGAGGAGTTCAGTTACTAACACACGTACAGAAGAATTATATATATAAAGATATAGCTTTCTTAAAGCGAACAACAATACAATTCTGTGAATTTAGTAATAATACTTAAATTGCGAATTCAGCACATTAAAAGTAAAATTTATGAAAATTAATGGCCTGATTCAGAAACAGATTGAAAACTGAGTGATTATCAAATAAAAAATTTAAAATTGTTTTCCGTTCTTGTTTCTAAATCATTCCCTAAATTTTGTATTCGATTTCATTGGATCATAATATGATTACTTCAGAACATATTATGTTGATGTATGACAATGATATTACGACTACATTTGACAATGATATTACGACTACATTTGATCATAATATGATATTTGATGATACTGTTACGTTTTAACCTTTTGAAAACGTTGGTTTATTTCCTTTAAATAAACCGGATTCTTCTGATTGCAAATAAAGGCCGTTTAGTAGTTTGAAAATTGTAACAACTCTTTATTTATTTAAAATGTACAACAGAATTAAATAGTCACTCAGTGTTTTTTATACACGTTTATAAATTCGCAGAAATACAGACACACTTTATGTCTGTAAGAAACAGCACACTTTAAGGTACTCAGTTGATGTTTATTCGAATAGTGTCTCTGATAAACTGACTAACGAGTGCAACCTCTGCCACTATTTATAACACTGCCATCTGCACTCTAGATTGTTCTTTAACTGTCAACGTTCGTATATTCGAAGCCTAGAGCTTTATAATACATAAGCCATCTGTGGTGAACTTTCTACAATGTTCTTTAACAGTCAAAACTGAATATTCGAATTCAAATATACGAGTCGCAGCAAACATTCAGCGTTGCCATACTTACGATCAATGATCAACTGAAAGCTTTTATTCAATGTTAATAATGCCCACATATATGTTACAGTTTGAGAGGCACTGCTTTCAAATAGCATTATGCAACTTTAAATCAGCCGTTAAAATCGTTATATTTGAATTCAAGTACAATTTCTTAACAATACTAATAATGATCATAATCACCCTTATTCTATTTGGCGTCGTCGACATCAATATTGTGTCAAAAAATGGTATATTTTTCTCCGATATCTATAACAATTGGTAACTTTTGACAGCGTTTTGTACTTTAACCTGACTTATAAAAATATAAAATTCTGTCAATGGTAAATATTTGTTATCGATATCGACGAAACATATACCATTTTTTGACTCAATATTGAAGATAGAATAAGGGTGAATATGTTTGGACTACAATCACGAATCTTGTCACAATATGTTGCTCTTAGATTATGTTTACCACAACCATGTTTTTCCTCTGCGTGTATATGAGTGTGTTAGTTGGTAATTTCACCAATATATATGAAAGTCATGAACATATTTGTTATAGGAACATACATCCTTTGAGATTAAAAACAAACTAAGAAAATGACACTTAATATTTTTAGTGAATACATAAAGTCACATTTATGTATGCATAAATTTAGAGACCCAACCTCTTTTATTTATGTGGTAAAGAATTTAATGATGTTGATTTTCAAAAATTTATTATGTTAATTGAATCTTGAAGGTTTCTTTATCTCAAGTCTTATTTTCTTTTATTGTTTATTCCCATTTTATGCTTGAATTGAATTTAAATTTCTTTGCTGCCATACAGTTGGCCGTCTTCTCTAATTGTTTCCTTTGATTATGCAAAGTTTTTAATGTAATCACTGCCTCGATTTGAATTGTAAATCAATTTAATATGCAACTTAATTTATATTCACCAAGAACTTAGCGCAACTGAACTGAAGTGCACTCGGTTCTAGTCTTAGAGTTTTTGGCTTAAAATAGCTTTAAAGTATGCAAAATAACCATTCAATTGCTTGACAAAAGTTTCAATAGATTATAAAAATGTTAGTTGCAGTTACGTAACAGGGTGAATAGAGAAAGAAAATGGGAGAAATATTCCAAAATTGTTTCACTATCTCAATTAATATTTGCGGAACACACTGTTATTGCTAAAAATATTTAATTGATATTCAAACAGATTAACGCACAGTAATTTCAGTCATATATTTTTAAAGTAAATAAAGTAAAACCTTTATTAGCAGCGTTAAATGAAACTATAGTTTTCAATTCATACAGCTGAGTCTACAAAACTTTACTTTTGTATAATAACACAAACTAATCAATACAGATTATTTGCATCATAGAGAAAATGTACATAGAGCGGAAACTAGAAAAAAACTCAAACAAAAAAATTACTCAAAATAATCTCACATACGAGTGTTGTTTTTATTTTCACATTTTTATTTTACTAATACATTCACCACTTCACCACTTATGTTTTTGACAACTGAGTTAGGTCTTTGACAGGAGAGTTTCCGCTCTATGTCTATTCTCTATGATTTGAATATAAAAAAGGTTGGAATGAAGTAGGAAAAACTAAATTTTACTAAATTAAAACAATTGTATTACTGAATATCTAATTTTGTAAATATTAAGGCCAAACTACATTTTAATATTTAAGAAGCAATTTGGCCTACAGTTTGAATTGTTTGCAACATTTCGTTGTGGTTTTAGTAACCCGTATTTGTTAGCATGTTTAACAAAAGTTACTGTGCATGAATTTGACTTATTGAATTTTTTTGATAATTCTTTGGGGTCAAATTGACATTTTGAAATCTATTGTCTCACACTCAACTTGGTGTCATGATACAATTCAAGTGTTATTAACATAACACTTTAGAATAACCCCATAATACGCAAACAAAAACTAAGGCAATTACAAACATTTTACTTTTTTTATATTGTAAGGACGTAAGACTTTTCTTAGTATGGAAAAGTATTGTCTGTTGATGAACACATGAATGTAGAACATCCTTTTTTTCTTGTTATTATTGGTTTTTCATATTTTCTTTTGTTGTTACATCTATGAGTGTAAAACAATGAAGGACACAAAGATATATTTTTAGGGTATTTTTGTTACATAATATTTCATTGTTTCTAATAAGCAAACATTCATTTCCGCTCGGAATGATATGACATGGGTCAAGGGTCAATTATCAATTGAAAATGTGACAAAAAACCAAATTTGTAACCCTCTCTTCTAAGTGACCTCAATCTATCTATTCATTATAATATGAATGTGTGCATATGCAATTGAAAGACATTTATTGGCAGCAACTAGAATATAAAATATAAATTTATTTAGTAAATTTTATTTGTAAAAAAAAAAATTTCAAAAAATTAATTTTTAAACTTTTATAATTATAATTTGAAAGTAAATTTTTAATTGGGCTGAAGTTCATTTTATTATAATTTATCTTCCATATTAATAAAAATCAAATGTCGTTCGTTGGTAATTGCATCAGTAGAGAACGGCCGGACCGATTAAGACAATTTTTTTTTTTAATGTTTGTCTTAGCCCAACTTAGGTTTTTACGGAATGAAAAATTGACCACGCCCACTACTACGCCCACTTTTTTGTTTAAATTTTTTGTTTAAATGAAAAATTGACCACACCAATTTTTTGTCGATATATCTAAAATCGCAGGACGCCTGGACCGATTTAACTCATTTTTTTTTAATGTTCACAATACATAGCCCGCAAAAGTTTTTACATAAATAAAAATTGTCCACTAATACGCCCACTTATTAAATACATCTGCAAAATACATCGGTCTGTGATCAATCATATTTCAGACCAAAATTCGATTACATATATAAAAACTAACAATAGCTTAAATCAATAATAACTTGGCCCTTAAGCGTTTAATCAAGAAAAGGAGCTCAATCTGTGATCACTCATATTTCTGAACAAAAGTAGACTTTTTTATATAAAAATTCAAAATACCTAAATACGTTATAAATTTGCCAATAAGCTTTTAATCAAGAAAAGCACCTCGAATTGTGATCACTGACCAAAAATCGATTTTTTATATAAAAACTTAAAATATCTTAATCCGCTAATAACTTGGCCAATAAGCGTTTAATCAAGAAAAAGAGCTCTATCTGTGATCACTCATATTTCTGACCAAAAATCGATTTTTGAAATAAAAACTCAAAATATATAAATTCACTAATAACTTGGCCAATAAGCGTTTAATCAAGAAAAAGAGCTCGATCTGTGATCACAAAATTCGGGTTAAAAAAATATTTTTCCCGATTTTGACCCATTGTAGGTCCGACTTACGTTATATAAGTTGTTGCAAAAGTCTTTGAAATATCTATCATTAGGTATCCATATTGTCTATATTAATGACTTAGTAATCCAGATACTAGATCAAAAATAAGTAAAAAATTGAGGTTGTGATGGTTTTTTCCTTATATCTCAGCCGATGTGGACCGATTTTATATAGCAACAGAACTGGGCTTACAGCGGATATATTGAAGTTATTTGAGGGCTTTGGAATGCTGATTTCAATATACAAACGGACATGGCTAAATCGACTTCGCTATCTATAACGATCCATAATATATATACTTTGTGAGATCGCAAATGAAAAATTGCAAATAGAATGACAAACTTCATCACTCATGTTGAAGGGGTATAAAAACAAACATGCTTTTTCCTCCTACGAATCGATTTTTGATAAAAACTAGATAGAGGTTATTTTCTCAATAAACGCCATACATATTAACAAAGATTTAGACATCTAAAGTTTTTACCACTTCTTCAACTTCTTCACATAAAAATCAATTTTTGATCGAAAGTGGAAGTGATCACAGATTAAGCTTATTTACTCAGAAAAATCAATAATTACCAAGATATAGCCGGTTTAAGATTTCCTCCTAAAAAGTGATCACCAGGGAAACCGGAAATATGCTCTAAAAAAAGCGTTTTAGGCGCTTTAAATATGCAGTAAAAACTTTAAAATATGCTCTTAAAATTTAAAAAATATGCTCTTAAAAAAACAAATTTTTACATAATTTTTAACCAAAAAAAATTTACTTAAATTTTCAAATAAAAATCGTTGTCTATTGGATCTGAAAACATTTTTAAACATAGAAAATGTTCTTTCGACATCAATTGATGTTACAGGAGCAAATTTAAAAGACAATATTTCTTTAACACTTAGAACGGTTAAGTTTGAATTAGAACTAAAATTTGCTATTTAGATGGAGCTATTATTAAAATAGTGCTTATTTTATATTAAAACAAGTAAGAGAGCTATATTCGGCTGTGCCGAATCTTATATACCCTTCACCTAATTATACTTCAAAATAAAAAATTTTAATATTTTTAGGTGAACAAAATTTTTTTTTCAGTTTTTTCATTTTTTGGATAAAAAATTTTTTCCAATTGTTATTTTAAATTTTAAAAAAAAAATTCTGTTTTAAAATTTTTTTTTTTTGGTGAAAAGCCATCTATTTTTCAATTTTGAATTTTAAACAAAGGAAGTAAAAACCTGTAACACAACAGCGAAAAATAAGTAAGACAAAATTTGTTTTTGATAAACTCAAAATATGCTATTAAACAGTAAAATATGCTCTAAAAACGCAAAACATGACATAAATATGCTCTTAAAACCAATATATGCAAAAATATGTATTTAAGGGTAAAATATGCAAAAATATGCACTAACAAATCGATGCCAAAATTCTTAAATAGTTCTGAAACGTGTAAATATCTTATCCATGTGCTCATTAGACTCACCAGAAAAAACATGCATTTGCATATTTTGGTTTCCCTGGTGATCACAAATAGTATGATGCATAAAAAATAAGCTCTCATCCCTGGATTTTTTTTATACATAAACTCCCATTTACTTAATTGTGTAATGATATTCTTATAACCTCTTCAAACTTTTTAAAATAATTGTCAAATTTGATTTTCACCACAGGGTTTTTGTAAAAAGTTACATAACATATGTTTCATTTGGAAATGAACTGAAAATTTCCTTTGATGATGCGCCAATAAACTAAATTAATTTCAAAAGTACATAAATGTTATTTTTTTTGGGAAAATTTAACCCAAATTCTTTATCTTCCAAAGAAAATAAAAAAAGTACTTTAAATTGGCTTAGGGCTGTAATATGATAAAAACAAAATAAAAGTGCTATATTCGGCTGTGCCGAATCATATATACCTTTCACCAAAATATATTTTAAGACAAATATTTTTGTAGTTGAAAAAAATTTTTTGGGAAAAAAAAATTTTGTTAAAAAAAATAATTGAAAAAAATTTTTTGGTGAACAAATAAATTGATGAGAAAAAAATTGGTGAAAAATCGAGGTGGGTTCTTGGGCATTTATAGGCCGATTTCCTCAATTTTATTTAGCAACCGAAGTTGGACTATAGCGGATATATTTACATTATTTAGGAGCTTCGCAAAGTATATAACGATCCAGAATATATATATACTTAAAGGAAATTACAAACGAAATGACAAACTTTATATATCTTTGCCACTCATGGTGAAGTAGGATAGAATAGAATGATACTTAAAATACCCACAAAAGATGACAATTGATTATTTGCCATAGTAAAGACAAATAAGGTAGTCAGTCAGTCATTTAGTAATACAAATACAGTGAGACTTACATACGTACCTCCTCCCTTACAAAAGTAAATTCTTGCAGAGGTGGCTTTTAAAAGATAAACTAACTGCTTCATACGAATTTCATATGTTGTCCATTGACTCTTTACTGCACACCTAAGCTTAGTTGAAATCTCATACAAGGACATTTTGCAAATTCATACAATTGTCTATTGATCCTTGTTATGACTAAAAATATAGATGGTTATGTAGGTGTGTGTTTGCTAACATGTATGTTTTGTATGTTTTCAAAGGAGGGTGTTTAAATTGCAGTTGTAGTGAGTAAAATAAACTTGAGGGAAGTTTTAATTTGTTTGCAAGTAAAGTTACAACAATTTCACATCGCCATTGAAAAAATTCATTCATCCATCTGTGCAAATATACAACTTTCTTGTTGCTCCTTATAGTTATTTTCCACAATACCCTACACCTTGTACATATGTATGTACAAAGAGTTTGGTAAATGGCAATAAATTTTAATTCCATTATATTTTTTATAATATGTCTGAACTATTGATAACCTGCTGGTTATCAAACTATAATCTTAGAAAATTATCACTGATATCAGTTTACAAAAATATGAATCGAATCAGATTTTGATTTATATACCATTTAATTTAAGTGCTTAGTTTTATATTGATTAAAAATTTTTATTTTTTTGTAGGGTTCCTCAACAGTCGGCTTTCATCAAGTTGTATCAACTTTAATTGTAGGAGTTTTCCCCAGCAATTCTACACATGATGTTTATTCCTCGTACTGATGATAATGGTGCGTGTACTGGGTAAGTTTGTTTGTCTGAGTATGTTGTATGCATGGGGCATTTTGCCGTTGACTGCAAAAGTTTTTCAATTAAATTTATGTGCAACTACAAATATTTCTGTTTGGGGTCTGTTGTTCACATCTTTAGTTTTGTAAATATACTGAAAACAATTTAAAATAGGAAAAATCACTAAATAAAATCAATTTTTAAAGGACGAGCACTAACTACCCTTTTGTTTAAATAAAAAAACTACCACCTGACTTTCTCATTTATTATGAATTCCATAAGACTCCACAAAAAATCGGGTCTTCCGATTTTTATAATTTTCGGAAGACAAATTCAGCCCAATTATGAAGAAAAAATCCGCGGGAGTTTTTCCCCTTTTCCTATTTTCAACATTGAATTTGAATAGGAAAAATGGGAAAAGAGAAAAAAAACTCCCGCGGATTTTTTTATCCATAATTGGCTTGATTGTCTTTATATTTGGACATTTTTATATTTATTATTTTGAAGTTTATATAATTAACACATGAAAGTACAAATAGCAAACCTACTATGAGATTTTAGGAATACATACTTGACAGCCAGCAGCTTTTTATAAAGATATATTTCTTATAAAATGTTTAGTAAATTTTGAAACCTTAGTAAATTTGTTTAAATCTGCTACAATCATAAGTTAACCTAAATTATTAATTATAATTATAAATTTCAATATTATATCCTATTGATATCCGCAATCATTAAATCCTCAATCTGCGCCTTCTTAATACAAGTATGGTGGTAACCTTACTTTTTTACAATTCTTTAGTTCTTCTTTAATTCTTGTTAAAAACGGTCGTATTCTCGGGACGTTCGTTCTAATTAATTAGTTTTATTTAATAAAAGCGTGAGTTAATAAAATAAATTGCTTAAATGATAAACTTAATATTATTTATTCACTAATAACTAGAAATAAATATGAAATAAGGTTAAATTAAAGGAAAAATTGGTATTAAAAACAAAAATAAAGAAAAAATGCAAGTAATTGTCAAAAAAGTAAGAAAAAAGAAAACATTGTTTTGTTGTTGTGTTCAATTGTTTTTGCTTTTGAGTGTTGGTTTGTGTGTGTGTTTGTTTTCATGTAAGCAAATGCAAATCAATGTTAATAAAGGAAAGCAAAATAAAATTCTCTGTTTGTTAATGAGAGAGAGATTAATCATTGAGAAACTAAAAGAAAGTAATAATAAGAGCAGAGTTATTATAAGAGTATTAATCCATGATTAGCAAATCATTTGTTTATTTATCTAGTGTTGGTGTTTTTACTGTGATATAAAATTAAAAACAAACGGCTAAACGGTTATCGGTGATTAATTAGTGTTCGAGTATTTTTTATTTGTGATCGTCTAATTACATTGAATAAGGTAAGTGTATAGATTAAATTTAATTTATAATTGATTGAAAATTATTTAATTTTTTTGTTTGTTCTGATCAGATAACTATTTCAATTTAACCGACAAAGATATAAAAATAAATTACAATTTAGCATGTATTTTATAAAAATTTTAATAATTATTAGCTTAAATCGTTTAAAATTTTTTTCTGTGTATTTGTATTGTACTTATATTTAACGTATAAAGGAAAACTTTTGCTGTTTTAGCATTAGTGTGTGAATGCATGTCAGGATGTAAATTTAAAACCGGTTACGGAAGATATCAAGTATTTGTATGTATTTGAATTTTATTGCTTACCGATGATAGTGGCTATAATTTTCGTCGGTAATAAATATTGTTCGAAAATCTAAATAAAAATCTTAATATTTTCACTTAACAAATATACAAAAAACATAACTTCAGTGTGATTGTTGGCTATGTATGCTTTTTAAACTGCAATTTTCACTGACAATGTCTAATTCTAATTTATATATTTGATGACTCCAATTTATATATCTGTGGATCTGTTAGCAGACAAAAGTCGGTTTCAAATGTTTATTATTATATTGTGTGGATTTACAATAGATGGCGTATCATTTGAAGGCGGTTCTTGTTTTTAATCTATATATATTAAAATGAAATGGTCCATGTATGTAATGGCATCACGTGAGAACGGCTGTAGCGATTTGGCTGATTTTTCAAAAATTCCGGGTAAAACTCGGAATTTTTTTTTTTGAGTCCAGTCAACTGTACTAAAAAAGCTCCCTAAAGTATGCAGTACAAATTAAGATATTTTATTTGCAAATAAATAAGAACAGGCAGGTGTATGTGGGTTGGAGAAACTTGAACAACTAACATTAGTAAATGCTACCGGGCGAAGCCGGGCGGGTCAACTAGTAACTTATAATTTTCAAGTGTACCTACATATTTGTCATTTATTCTCACTTAGTTATTGAACATTATAGGGTAAACAACAAAAATGTTTGCTTCGAAAATGTTGAATTTTGTGCCAACAAAGCGTCATATACGGGAAGTTTCGCTTTTTTGCAGCTCAAGCACAAACACACTCACCATAAGCTTCGGTGAATAATGGGTGTGCTTGAGCTGCAAAATAGCGAAACTTCCGCATATGACGCTTTGTTGGCACAAAATTCAACATTTTCGAAGCAAACATTTTTGTTGTTTACCCTATAATGTTCAATAACTAAGTGAGAATAAATGACAATTTATTTGGTTTCAACGTGCGAGAGATGGTTTGTTCGGTTCGGTGATTTTGACACAGAAGACATAGATCGCTCAAGCCAGCCAAAAACGTTTGAAGACCAACACTTGGAGGCATTACTTCACGAAGATTGTTGTCAAACTCAACAAGAGCTTGCAAAATCATTGGGAGCTACTCAATCAGCAATTTCAAAAAGTTTGCAAAAAGCAGGGAAATTTGATACCATACGAATTAAAGCTGAGAGACGATGAAATAGGATAGTATGTCTAAAATGCTGCTTGAACGCTATAAAAGTAAATCATTTTTGACCCGAATCATTACTTGTGTTAAAAATTGGCTAAATATTTTAACAAAATCCCGCATTTTTAATTCATCCACCGAATATATATTACGGGCTATTAGTTTATTTATTACAATTAATGTCGTGGGTTGAGTATTAGTAGCTATCGTTATGACTAACTATTAGGGGTCAGTTAGCTTCCACTTAAGACAAGTATACACATGAAAAATATAAGTCAAGTAACCAGTGAGGTAACTGACTCACTATTTAACTGGCATGTGAATTCCCAAGCGTTGACTAATTTGGATCAGCAATCAGAGAAGGGGCTTATGATCTATGTAGCGTCAATTGATGGTACCAGAACTGCTGGTATGTAACTATCACAAGCATATAAATATATTTATGCCAACCAAAAGACAAGCAGTTGATATTTTTCAACTTGTCCTGGTTAGTTTTATATTAGGGATGGGGGAATCAGTAAAAAGTTTTAACCACAATATTGTTGCAACTGTTGACATACAAGTTATTTGTAGTTGTACTATAAAATCACTTTATGAATATATGTAGTATAAATCCAATTTTTACACACAGGATGAACTCCTGAATATAAGTTCATATATAAACATTATTTGTTACTTTCTTTATAAAGCTTGCAGTGTGAATGTTTGAATTTATTTGTATTGGATTTCTTTTTTGTTGCTTATTTTGCATCCATGACAAATATTAGTTTTATCAATTTTGCATACCCTTCTATTAATATTTACTGTGTGTAAATTTAAAATTCATTCCATAACCAAAAACTATTTAGTTTAGAATTGATTTTTTGTAAAATATTATTTTTTACATTGTGAATTGTTTGTAAATTGATAATATTTACAAAAAAAAAAACATATTTATGCTTGCATATGCATTTAGAAACTAATACATTTAGAAATTTCAATATGGATTTCAATAAAAAATTTAAGTTATTTTTTCTTGCTGTTATTAGTTTTTCTTTTGGCCTGGTTATTTTATTAAGTTTCGAAATACAAATATGTATATGAAATATGTTTCATGTAGATACATTTTTGCAGCAGCAAGATTTAATGCTACAATCATAATACTCCAAATGATGAACTCTAGCCAAAACTTTGAATTTATTGTTTGGTATAACTAAATAAAAGACAAGTAAATATTGTAAATTGAACCTTAGTAATAGAAAATCTATAAGAATTTATGATAGATAGATGACCTGCAAAGAAAGTGTTTTAAATGAAGTGTTCAATGAATATCTTTGAATACTATTTGCATTACTATATTGAAACCTACAAAGACAATACAATTTTATTTGATTATTTGTTATTTATAACTTTTATAGGAATCAATAATGCTGAACATTGCACAGATAATTGTTAATTTAGAAATCAATGTCCATAAAAATAATGAAATTTTGTATTAAACTTTCCAATTAATATTTCTGATGGTCAAATGTCAGCTTAATTAATACTGGAATCTGAATATAACACTTATTTGTAATCGTAATCTTTGATAATTTTACTGTGATTGTGTCGTTATCAACTTCACACGCACTCTCCGCCTTTGTCTGCCTTAATCTATTCAAATTTAACAAAAAAAAAATACCAATTAGTTGTAAAGACTTACTAAACGTCCCTTTGAAACTCATAAATTGTGGTAATAAAGTTCGTTATCAGATTATCCAAACCGATATTTCAACCTTGTGTTTTGAACAGACAAAGCAAACGAAATGGATTCATTAGAAATGTTTATAGTTCAGCTCTCAATAAAACAAAAAATAAATTTAATAATTAATTCAATATTTAAAGTGAGTAAATGTGTAAAGTCACCAAACAAAAATATTACAATACAAAAAAAAATAATTTTATTTCTTTTTTTTCATTTGTTACAATTTACAAAAACTTTTCTTATGGAAATTATTGAAAAGAACTAACTGGTTACTTACTTTTTTATATTAAACTAGCTGTCCCGGCAAACGTTGTTCTGCCATAGCTCACACATAGTTTGAAGACTCCCACTATAATAGTACTCCAGATATGCAATAATAAATTTTAACTTTGTATGGGAGGTGCCATGCCCATTGTTCCTATATAGGTCAATTGTGAATCTAAACCATCCAGGGACACACTCAAACACACACAACAAATTTCATCGAAATCGGCCCAGCCGTTAAGAAGGAGTTCAGTTACTAACACACGTACAGAAGAATTATATATATAAAGATGTAGCTATTCAAACTTTTACAGAATTCAATATTTGATTTGTCAATACGTATCAAATATTGAATAGTTTGGTTCAGTGCACATGAGCAAATATGTATTTGGTTGTTTATTAATATTTAAGAACAGCCAAATGTACCCAGCAAATCTGAGTGACTCTCCCAAAATACAATCTATTGACTCTAGATTACTTGGCGTAATTAAAATAAGTAGAATCTAAGATATAATACAAAATTATTTTCAAAGTAATTTTTAAGGGTCATATGGAAATTAACTTGATCAGCTACTACTAGTGGTGTGTAAAGTAGTTAGTCCTTAAATAGTGATATAATTGAACTTTCGCATTAACTACAGCTTGGTCTAACAAGAAACAGTAACATGATTATACATACTGCATTTTATATTTAAATTTTTAGTTTTTATTTTGAAACATTAGTACAATATAAATTTATTGTATTGGCCATTGTTAGCAATGACCTTTTCCCATCTTTCTTTCAACATATGGATTCCGAGTAGGGTTCCCACACGGGAAAATTTCCTGGGAATATTTTTTTTTAATTTTCGGGAAATTTTTGTCGGAATTTTTCGGGAATTTCTTCACAACTTTTCTTCTAAAAGTTACAAGAGTCAGTTGGCAAAAAAGTATTACTGTTGAAATAACGGAGTTTTTTTTTCACTCAACTCAATATGCAGCAGACAAATTTGGTTATTAAGAATGAATCAAATTTAAAGTCTATGCTCTTAATGGAATTATTAAGCTGCCTAACATTACAACTCTTGGGATATTGAATGATTATTATTCATATTTAGAGAAAATAATAAAAATTTCTCTAACTACGCATGTTTTATAGATGTAACATGGTCGAATTTCTTAAGTTTTTTAATTAAACAAAGAATTTATTGATTTTATACTGATTAAATTACACTATTAAATTAGAATTTCCGGGAATTCCCGAGATTTTTTAATTTCCTCCCGGGAAAGAAAAAAGTACTGGAATTTGGGAACCCTAATTCCGAACCAAAAGAACTGCATATCACTTAAGGCCCAGAACGAATCAAACTAATTTCGGATACTCTCTTCTGAAGTGAAGTGTATCCCAGAGAGATCGTTCTGCATCGATCGAAAGAAATAGGGCAATAAGTTGCGTCCGGTACAAATTTCAAGTGATGGTCAGCAGCTCAGATCATCACTTGAAATTTACTCCCACCAAATACAGAGAATTGCCTTTGGATGAATCATGCTGATCGAAAACTTTTTGAAATTACTGCTTGAGTAGCTCCCAATGATTTTCTCTTGTTGAGTATTACAAAAATCTTCATGGAGTAATGCCACCAATTCTTGGTCTTCAAACTTTATTGGTTGGCATGGGCGATATTTGTCTTCCGTATCAAAATCACCACTTCTGAACCGAAGAGAGATGGTTTGCTCTCTTTCACGTTGAAATCGATGGAACACATGCACCATAAGCTCTGGTGAGCAATAGGTACCAAATTTGACATTTTCGAAAAAAAAAGTTGTTGTTTACACTATAACATTCAATAACTAAGTGAGAATAAATGATTTATTAAAAACCAAAGCCGCTTTCAAAATATAAGTCATCTAATGCTACCACCGCAATTTTAAGTCATACTCCCAATAATATTTTATTATCCGGTATAGAACTGTCCCTAGGCAACTAAAACGATTGATCCCTTATCGCTGGTATCTACACGCAGAGAAAAAATATAGTTGGGCATGGTTACTGTAACCATTTCAATATTGTTACAAGTTTTTTAACAATATTATAGTCACAGTAACCATTTACATGATTGTGGTAACCATAATATGGTAATTTACGATTCGCATGATTGAATCAACCATATATATGATTACAGTAAACAAATATATGTTTGTGACAACCATTCATATGATGAAGGACTTATCATATTATGTTTCTCTCGGCTTAAAGCTTATCATAATCTGAGAACAACATATTATGATAAAATTATTCATCATAAATAGGTTGCCACAAACATATATTTGTTTACTGTAATCATATATATGGTTGATACAATCATGTGAATCGTAAATTACCATATTATGGTTACCACAATCATGTAAATGGTTACTGTGACTATAATATTGTTAAAAATCTTATAACACTATTTAAATGGTTACAGTAACCATGCCCAATTATATTTTTTCTCTGCGTGTAGTTGGTTGGAGTACAAGGAAATGTCCTTTAAGGGATGCCAATTACACTCCGGCTAAGACAGGTACCTCTAAAAACAACAAATTGTGTAGCTAGTCAGTAAGCTAACTAGTCGCATGGCTAGTCCTTTAACCAGTTGTGATCACTAGTTGAAGACAGCACTCACCAAAAACTGTTGGGTTTTTCTTATCTTTTTCTGTGTTTGTAATAATATTGTGAAAAAGTCTTAATTTTTTAATTATGTTTATGTTTTAACTCGACTAATGGAGTATTCTTGTTAAAATAAAATATTCGTAATGAAATGAAAGCAAAGCCTACTAACAAAAACAAAAATAATAATAAATGAATGCGATGTGTCTATTGTCTACCACTGAATATTGAAATAAATGCATATTTGTTTGTTAGTATTTGTTTTGCATTAGTGTGTAAAAAATATAGTTTGAATAGTTGATTTCATTTGAATATTTTATATCTATAATAACTTTAGAAATGTATGCTTAAGAGGTTAATTATGATAACAATGAAGAATAAAAGTTGTTAAAACTAGGACCTTAATTTTCGCTTGGATAGGTTTTTTTGGGAGTAACGGTAGCATAGCGGTAACCGCAGCCTACCTTGGATTAAGGATAATCAATTACATGCAACAAATTTATATAGAAGTATCTACTTTGTTCTTATTTTGAATGAATTTATACATATTTTGTTCTAAAAACATTAGACAAATGTCCCCGTGGATGCGCTTCTAATCTGGTATGAACTAAACAATGATCCCTAGGCTTTTAATTTGAGAGACGGAGGGAAATTCTTAAATGGAAACAAGTTCATACGAACACTTTTCTTCCTTACTGTACTATGATTTTAATAAAGTCTATGTGTGACTGAGTCTTCACCGTAATAACTTTCTGTATGAGTTCATAGTTATAGTTTTCTTTTTTCGTTTTTCGTTTTTCCTAAATTAAGAAATTAGTAAAAGTTTTTTTCTCTCTCTTTGTTTTAATTTCATTCATTATTTTCGTTGCTGTTATTGTTGTGGATTCTTAATTGTTTTTTATTATATATTTTATAGTTTTACGGTAGAGTTTACAAATTAGTTGAAGAAATGTTTAAAAATGTATGTATTTCCTTCATAAATAAACCCTAATGACATCTGGGGATAAAATACAAGCTGGTTGTTAACCAAATATACTTCAGAGAAACTGAGCACAAAAGATGCTTTGGTTAAGCATCACCTGTTTAATTAAGAAATTGTGTATCTTAAAGATTGTATCTCTTTTAGTAGGGTCGGTCGGTCTCTCTTCTTTAAATGGTCCATAAATTCTCGTATGTGGTGGTTGTTGTTACCATGTTGTTGGTAATTAACAACATTGTATAACTAATTTCCAAGCAATTGAATACAATAAGAAACCAACCGTAACGAAACTTTTTGAGGAGAGAAAAACTAAAGTTCCTTCAAAACAACAATTGAAAAAACCAACATACCTCTTAAATTGGTGTTTAAAAAAAAAAGTCTACTCCAGCGGTTATATAAAGGACAGTAATAAAGTGAATAACCAATTATTATTACAAATTTGTACTACCCACAAAATAAAATGAACACTTCCTTTTGGTTTAAGAAACATGAATCCAAACAAGTTATCAACCTAGATTTAGGATACATTGGGATAACTTTTTAAATAAAAGGCTTAGGAATGTGGTTAAAATGTTAGACTTATAAACGATCCATGGATTTTTTTAATTTTGTTCTAGAAAATCACTCAAAATTAAAAAAATTTGTTAAGCGATATTCATGATATTTCATGAGATTTTCTGTTGAATAGATTTAGCACAGAAAACGCAATAATATTTAAAAAGTAGCGTTGCTTACCCTGATGTGTGGTTTTCCACACATACATATGTATTTGATAAAGATAAAAAATAAATATGTTATTGATGTTAAATCATGATTTTGACAACAAAAAGTATAAAATACCATATGTGTGGAAAACAACACACGAGAGTAACGCTTAATTTTTTTTAGCATGATATGAGAGTTAGTATTAAACGTTTTTATTCATCTTCTACTAACACCATTTCTTTGTTTAAACGTAAATTTTATTATCCTGGTGTGTGGTTTTCCACACATACATATGTAATTTTTATGTTTATTATAAAGATAAAAAAATAAATATATTATTGATGGTAAACCACGATTTTGACTAAAAAAAAATATGTTGCTTTCATAATATACCGTATGTGTGAAAAACCACACAAGGGTAAACGCATAAATTTTTTGAGCATGATATGAGAGTTAGTATCAAATGTTTTTTTTCATCTTCTACTAACATCAGAAAACGTACTTATCAAAGATTTTCTTAAATTTTCTTTATTTAAATGTAAAGTTTATTATACTGGTGTGTGGATTTCCACACATGTAATTTTTATGTATTTTATAAAGATAAACAAATAAATATGTTATAGATGGTAAATATGTTGCTACTATAAAATATCATATGTGTGGAAATCAACACACGAGAGTAACGCTTAAGTTCTTTTGAGCATGATATAAGAATTAGTATCAGATGTTTTTATTCATAATCCACCAACATCAGAAACATATTTTTTCCAAGAATTTCTTAAATTTTCTTTATTTAAATGTAACGTTTCTTATCCTGGTGTGTGGTTTTCCACACACACATGTGTAATTTTTATGTTTATTATAAAGATAAAAAAATAAATATATTATTGATGGTAAACCAAGATTTTGACTAAAAAAAATATGTTGCTTGCATAATGTACCGTATGTGTGAAAAACCACACAAGGGTAAACAAAAAAACATAAGAGTTTCTGACCGTGAGATGTATCAAATGTTAACTTCTTAAATTTCCATAAAAATACTTGTAGGCAAAACAAACAAAAAACTATTAGAAGGTTCAATTTGGCCTTCAAATTTCTATTAGGGGTTCATTATTTCATACCACTGTACCACATCACATGCCATCTGCCATAAATTGTAAAAAAATATAAACATCTCCATTTTATGATCCTCATCAACAAAAGTCATAATCATCCCACTCTTCATCATCATCATGATTATTTATTACATTACATTTCTAAGACAATTATCACTCATTGAAGTCATTTGTAGACAAGTAACTAAAATCCCTCAAAAAAATCAATGAAGCGTTTTATGGTAACATTCTTCATAATCAACAATTAGTAACGCACGCTTTGCCACAAACGAAATGTCTGCAGCAACAACTACACAATGCAAACAAAAAAATAACATTTTGAGTATTATAAGGCCAATACTAAAACGTTTAGATAAGGTTTAGAAAGAACAATAGAGCGAACACCACAGCAGAGGTTACAATTGAGAGGTTATTTTTTTTTCCTAAACATATCTATTGTATTTTTTATACCCTCGAGTGTGCGTTTGAAATTAATCCTTTTTTCAGGAAACTATAGATGTTTTATCAGGCTAAAAGATTTATATAGCAACACATTGATGACGCATCATCTCCTCACCATCCTTTATCAAAAAAAAAAGAATATTTTTTTGTTTCAGTTTTGAATTTTTTTTTTTTTATTTGGATGTTCGCTCAACAACAAGTATTGTGAAAGAATTGCTCACAGGTATTCAAACAAATATTAAAGTCATCATTGTGGGCTTAACCGTGTGCGTGTGTATTGGAATTGAATCTGTAACTGACATCAATCTTGTTTCTTTTTGTTGCAAAGACAAAAGGATGTTTGCCTTCCATACTCTGCATATATCTTATGAATACTGGGGGAGACAAAAAAGTGTTTTAAAAAATAACCAGGAAAATATTTTTTAATTGAAATATTTGCCCAATTCACAATTGTTGTCGTAGTGTTGTAGCATTGTATGTCATAAATATTTTTCAAACAAATTTTTCGAAACAAAAACAAAACATTAATAAAAAAATTACGACATACAACGATACGTCGCTACGACACCAATTGTGAATTGGGCAATTGTGATTTTATTTTGGAAAATATGATATTTTTAACTAAGCCAAATTTGTTAGCACCAAACAAATTATTCAGATTTGAAAACATATAAGTCAAAAAAATAGTACACATGAGGGATCATTATTAGCACTTGCATTTATCTCTCATAGCTCCACAAATCCGATTTTGAAAGGACTTTTAAGATTGCCCTCTCATAAAACCAAACAGTAGAGTGCAGCGTATAGAGTTCATTTAAAAGATGAAAAACACTTGAATATTCCAAACAAACACTTGATGAATTGAGCTCCTATAAGTGCATGTGCATGATTGCAAAAGCAATACCTCTCATCTTTCTCTCTCTCACTCTCATTTCAAACTTAAATTGACAAATGGCCATTGATTTGGTTGGATAGGTAGGTTTTTTGCTCACAGTTTATTTCTTGCTTGATGGCCCTTTATATCTCTGAAGGCTGACAGGAGGCTCTTAGGCATCCTTTTTAATGCATAAAACATTTGCGTTTAATCATATTGATGGCATCTTCAAGGGTTACAATAATGACATTTCATATGACATTCGTTCTTTCGTTTGCCTTTCTGTTAATGATGTTGATGGCTCTCTTTTAAAACCAATTGCATACTATTTATTATTGGAGTTAATTACTTGCAATAAAACTATATAGTAATCATTATAATTCAAGTACACACTTTAGTTAATATGTGTCATTAACATTAATATTGAATATAAATAATTTTATTTACTTAATATTGAATATAGTTATAAATACTTTATAGCCGTTATAAAATCAAATAAAATTGTTTTAATTAATCAGAAGTCTTATGAGATTATTAACTATTGTTCAAACAATTTTTAAATGTTTTAATAATTCATAAAAATTGTACTCCTATTATTGGATGTAGGATTTAAAAATGCGGTATTTACAATAGATGTCCTATCTTTTGAACCCGTCAATTCCACGAGAATCGCTGCCACGACTGAAAACACAGAAACCCTTGAAACTTTTGTTCAAGATGATTTGAATAGAAGAAAATAATAAAATGTTACTATGTGAAAGTATTTAGATCATATTACAACATTTTAAAGACAAAAAAAATAGTTTAAACTGATTATATTTGATTTTTAAATGTTTAAGGTATGTTTTAGGCTAAAATTGCGGCAAAACCTAGGCTCCCAATTAGCTTGTAGTATGAAATGAATTTGACTCTGATTGTTTGTTTTGCTATTGCCAAATTGTTTATTGAAACCGAATGTTATTTTCTATTCACTTTTTTAGTTTTTGTATACATATTCACAGAATATATATTGTTTTATTATAAGAGAAAAATCTGTCACGTACGGTATGTCACGTACGACATTAAAGTTTATTTATTATAAAATCATCCAAAGATTGTTTTTATTTAAATATGATTGATTGTAAAGGAAAAATATTTCGTTTAGTGTAAGAAATTAAAAGAAAACATAACGCCTCTCACGATTCGAATATTTTCGCATATTTCTACATGTACCTCAAAATGAGTTCCGTTTTATGACACGTACGATATACCCTTATTTCGCTCAATATTTTGGACAACAATATTTCGAAAGAACTTTTTACTATATTAAAATATAGGACCATCTGAGTGGAACATAAAGACCAAATTATTTTTCAGATACTCTTAGTTTTGCAAAATCTATTCCACTCTATAGGCGTACAAATGTCACGTACGATGATATGGAATTGCCCATATTTCATTTTGAAGGGTACATATCTGTCATTTATTCTCACTTAGTTACTGAATATTATAGTGTAAACAACAGAGTTTTTTTCCTTCGAAAATGTAAAATTTTGTGCCAACAAAGCGTCATATGCGGTAAGTTTTGCTTTAATTTGAAAAAATGTGCCGCTGAAGCACACCAGTTTCTTTCAGATGGTTTGTACGCTTCAGAAGTGGTGATTTTGACGCGGAAGACAAAGTTTGAAGACCATGAATTGGAGACATTACTTCATGAAGATTGTTGTCAAACTCAATAAGATCTTGACAAATCATTGGGAGCTACTCAAGCAGTAATTTTAAAACGTTTGCGAGCAGCAGGATTCATCCAAAAGCAGGAAAATTGGGTACCATTCGAATTAAAGCCTAGAGACCTTGAAATACGATTTTGCATAAAGCGAATTGATGCTTGAACGCTATAAAAGAAAATAATTTTTTCACCGAATCATTACTTGCGAGGAAAAATGTATCGATTACTATAAGCCGTAGCATACGAGATGGTATGTGAAGCCCGGCGCTAAGATAAAAGGAGCAAAAAGGTCCTATCTAGTTTGAGCTGCTGAAATCTGACCAGACCGTACCAGGAAACCTGTACCGATCGTAACGGATTCGATCTTTGGCCTTAAAACTCCCAGAATATGCGACCAGACATGAAACCGTAATATTCCAACATGACAATGCTCGGTCACATGCTGCAATACCTGTTAGGAAATATCTAGTCTGAATTGGTAGCTCCGTCCGGCTAGTATTTGTTTCGTTCGATGCAGAACGTTCTCTCTGGGATACGCTTCACTATGGAACAGAGTATCCGATATTGACTTGATTCGTTTTTGGCCTCATAAAATGAGTAGTTCTTTTGGCTCGGAATCCATATGTTGCCAAAAAGATGGGAAAAGGTCATAGCTAACAATGACCAATACTTTGAATAAATATTGCGGATATATTGATGTATTGCAAATGATAAATATGGAAACAACAATCGCAATGACGATCTTACGATCACGAAAAATTCAATACAATTTCATATAAGACATTTAAAATGAGTTTTGATGGATTTATTCCTTCCCGTTCTACTTGCTATTTACTGATTCTACTTGCTGATTCGATGAAAATAATCGACAATTACTTACAGTTATTTGAAAATTTACACAATTTGAAAATACAAAAGTTCATAAATATTTCGCTGTTCAACTGTCCATACAAGGCTTTGTCTGTATTCGTGTGTGTCCAAATACGATAGAAATATAAAAAATATATGAAATATTTAAATTAACATATTTTATTATTTATTTACTATAAATTGTTTTTCAATTAACATAAAAAACCATAAACCATCAAAAATAAATTGCAGGTTTCACACTTCAATACTTGCCCACAGTAATAATAATTATAATCTCTGTTATTTTTTAATTATTGTACAAATTATAATAAACACCATTGTACCCTGCAGTTCTAAATTAAAATAGCTGCAAATCATATGAGGGTCTTTAAAAACATTTTGATCCCTCAAACCTAATTTTTAATTCACTCTAGTGTGCACTAATGTATTTCCCACCAAAAAATGTTTCACAGCTGAAAGTTTAGGGAATGAGTTGTAGAAAGTTTATGGTAACGAGCCAACAATCACTTTTGAATTGAAAGGGAATATTTAACGCTGCATCAAAAAAATGCAGCCAATTTTTTTGCAAAGAGATCAATTTATATATGAAGGGCATTTGTCCGATATGCAATTCCATACTTAACCCAATCCAGTGAACTTTATGCTTCAATACTACACAGAGAAAACAGATTCGTGATAGCAACCGAATTTGTTGCCAATCGAATGATTCTAACTTAGTGACCGAATTTTACAGTTGTGACTACAATATTTTGTAAGGAGTAACTAAAGTTTGGTTGCCTCAACTGAAATTCTTCTTTATCAACTGACTTTCTGTTGTTAGAACTGAAAAATTCTATGTGTGCAACCGAATCATTCGATTGGCAACAACTTCGGTTGCTATCACGAATCTGTTTTCTTTGTGTAAATATAACAATCTAATGAAAAAGAATCTTGTGTAAATTTAGGGATACTGTTTAGTAAAGTGAATTCTGTAAGTTGTAAATTATTTATTTATCACATTTACTAATGGATCAGTATACTCTGGCAAATCATCATGATATATTGAAGCTTGAACAAATTTAATTTGAAATCTATGGAATAAAATAATGTTGTCGATTAAAATTCACTTATTTTAGTTATTTTTTACAATTTCAAGTTCTATCGGGCTTAAAAAAACATCCTTTACATACAAAAAACACTTTTTGTAAATTTGGCTTAGTTTAATTAAACAATTAATAAACTTTATTTGTATCATAAATTGTTTAAAAATCCACATGAATTGCAGAATTATTGTAAGAAATTAAAAGGACAAAATTCTTTTTTTTAATTTTTGTATATGGGACTAAACACGACCATCATGGCCTAATAATTCCATAAGTAAATGGTTACAAAGTTCATGTGTTAAAATCGTCTGACAAGTAGTACTTTAAATACCATGTAAATCAAATATTCACGATAAAGAGTATTAAACTCTTTACTTTATTTGAAAAGATATTTAAAAAAATCAATTGAATTTGCCCTTTAAAGTTATTTCATAAATATGAATCAAACACTATTTACATAATTATTATGTGTATAGTAAATATGTACATCAGTGTAAAATACAAAAAAAAAAGAAATTCAACAATATTTTAGCAACGAATTAAAATATTATTTGCACACGATTTGATTGACTGAATATAATGCAACATTATGATGCAATCATTACAGTACATGACCACATTTACTGTAATATTAATAATTTCCACAAAATACAGAGATCTACAGATATGGATGCATACGGATGAGTATTTACCCAGCAAACACGGAGGTTTGTCATAAAAATTAATTCTTAAAAATGCGGGATTTATTAAAATTTTTAGCTTTTATTTTGAAACATTTGACTTAGCTATGACTTTTTCCTATTTTTATGGCAACATTGGATTCCGAGCCAAAATAACTGTTCATATTTTGAGGCCAAGAATCAAGCTAATATCGAATAATCAGTTCCAAATTTAAGCGTATTCCAGAGAGTGGGAGTTCTTTTTCGATCGCAGCAAATAGTAGTGAGGAAAAACTTCCCAAACACTTCATCCTAAATAGTTGTTAACAGGTATTGCAACATGTGTCCGAGTGTTGTCATGATGGAATATTATAGTTTATTGCTGGTAGCTTCAAACGAACCAGTTGTGTTCGGTAGAGGTTCTCTGTGATGTTCTGGGCAGATTTCAGCAGGCTATATTAAATAAGAATCTTTTATTATAACCTGCAGATATAATACAGATAATTTAGCGCCATGTGTATTTAGCTTTGGTGTCGATTCGGCTGGTTAACCGGCTTCAATTCGTGTGGTACACTTTTCCCTGCTTTTGGATGAATCCTGCTGCTCGCAAACGTTTTGAAATTGTTGAATGATCCCAATTACAGGCTCCAGTTGAATTTGACAACAATCTTCATGAAGTAGTGCCTCCAATTTTTGGTCTTCAAACATGTTTGGATGACCCTTGACCTTTTTCTTCCGTGTCATAATCACCATTTCGGAACCGAACAAACCTTCTCTCGTACGTTGACATCGATGTAACACATTCACTATAAGCTTCGGTGAGGAATCGCTGTGTGCTTCAGCGGCAATTTATTTCAAATTAAAGAAGTAAAGCAAAACTTCCCGCATATGACGCTTTGTTGGCACAAAATTCGACATTTTCGAAGCAAAAAATATTCAAAATTACAAAGTAACATTAAAAACCTTCTCAAAATTGTTTCTCAAATTTTTAATGAGAAATTTGAAATTACTTTTATTAAATGAAAAAAAAATTCTGGAAAAATGTGTGCCTGTAAATATGTATGCCCGTTTTAAACTCCAAAATTCATATTATATTCATGAACATCCAAATTTAACTCTGCATTTATTCCTGTATCTTTTTATGCAAATTATTTATCAGAAGAATAAAAATCAATATTAACAAATATGTATGTACTATATAGACGGAATCCCACAGAATTCATATTTATATGAAAATAATACACACCAGCAACTATTAAATATATGGGGGATTTCATGTCAAGTGAACCAACTTTTGAAATCGATGTCTTCCGATCAGGATGAAAATTGCACCAAGGTTAGTCCAATTGGATAGTAATTCAACAAGATCGGTCGAGAACTCTTTGAGTTAGAGGTGGTCAAAATTTTACATTTTGGCCAAATAGGTGTTTTTTCTCATCCATGTAACTTATTACCTATTGTCTTAGCAAAATGTGTTTCAAATAGTTTAAATAGCTCTTTCTTCAATGATTCGAAAAAAAAATTTTGAAATTTTTTTTCCGAAATCAAATCCCCCATATGTAAATCTACTTGCAACATGAGATGCGAAAATATGTGAATTTAAATGCATATGTTTGTATGTTTGTTGCACAAGTATGGATGTATATATATATGCCAAAGGAGTACGCCAAACAAATATTATAATTAAAAAATAATTTCCAATTATCATTGAGCCATCATCATAATTTTATAAGCTTCACTGATTTTTTGCTTACAACGCAAAATGTAGGGTAAAAAAGTACATTTGTGAAACGATTTGCATATTAACTAAAGAAAAAATATCAATATTGAGCAGACAGACAGACATAACATATCTACAGTTCTTAATCGGTAAGGATACATTTCAATTGCATGTGTAAAAATTAAAGAGAGTGTGAAAAAATTTAATGTGCTTCCTTCCATCCTCTTTTCAGTCAATTATATTCCTTATTACCATGGATAGTTTTGTTCTGGCTGCCTTCGAAGATGTTTAAAACTGAAAACAATTTTAACGCATTTTCATTGCGAAAGTATTTTCAAAAGTTAAGCTTTTCTTTTCATTTTAAGAAGCTTAATTAAAGTTGTTTGAGTATGTTTCATAGAGAGTAGCAACTACCTCTTCAATTACCACTGAAACTGAATTTTGGGCATTTTTCCAAGTTTTCCTTCCCATCTCTTTTACTTACGGGCTGTCTATAAGCAATCTTGGTTCTTTTATGGATTTGGGGCATTATAAATGCAACAGTAGTGTATTGTGCAATGCTTTATTTGTTGTTTTTTAGGTGTGTTTATTGCATGCGTTTGATAACATTTCATTTTATCTGGCCATTCGTCTGAAAATTATGACCTCCAATTAAATTCACTCATTTTCTTTCATGTACATATGTATTGCAAATAGTCGATTTTAATGCAATTGCTGTTGTTCAGCCAGTCCAGTCTGTTTATTTGGTATACATATGCAAATAATCTATGTTTGTATCTCACACCAAGTGTATATACACATGAATATGTGTATTCAGACTAATAGTACTGAATTTTGTATAAACTTTTATGCAGACATAATCGTCCTATACAGAGTTTAGCAAGTGCTAAACACAAGTGTTAATATTACACGCAGAGAAAAAATATAATTGGGCATGGTTACTGTAACCATTTAAATAGTGTTACAAGATTTTTAACAATATTATAGTCCCAGTAACTATTTACATGATTGTGGTAACCATACTATGGTTAATTTATGAATCACATGATTGTATCAACCATATATATGGTTACAGTAAACAAATATATGTTTGTGGCAACCATATTATGATGAATACTTTTATCATAATATGTTGTTCTCAGATTATGATAAGCCTTAAGCCGAGAGCAACATAATATGATAAGTCCTTCATTATATGAATGGTTGTCACAAACACTTGTTTACTGTAACCATATATGACTATAATATTGCTAAAAAACTTGTAACAATATTGAAATGGTTACAGTAACCAAGCCCAACTATATTTTTTCTCTGCTTGTACCAATTGTTTTTATGTTTGTTTCTGTGTTGTTGAAATTGTGGATATATTTTTTAAAACTGGGAGGGATAAACAGTTTATTGGCATTTTTCATCTATACCTCTACAAATATGAATGACTGAGTATACTAGGGTGACTTCTAGTTTCAACATTCTTGATTGCTCGCCAAAGCTTATGGTTAATGTGTTGCATCGGTTTCAACTTGCAGAAGACAACGATCGCCCAGGCCAGCCAAAAAAGTATAAAGACCAAGAATTGGAGGTACCATACGAATTGAAGTCGATAGACCATGAATGACGATTTTGCATGTCCGAAATGATGTTGTTTGAACGCTATAAAATAAAATCATTTTTGATCCAAATGGATCCATTACGATAAACCGAAGAATATTGCTCTATATGTGGTGGGAGCAAAAGGGTCCCATCTGTTATGTGCTGCTGAAATCTGCCCATTGCCTGTACCGAACGATACTGATTCATTTGAAGCGAGCATTTTCCAAAAAAAAAACACCCAGAATATCCGGCCGGACAAGAAATCGAAATATTTAAATATGACAACTCTCGCAATACCTCTTAAAAACTATTTAGAATGAAGTAGTTGGAATTTTTGCTTTATAATCCAGACCTTCTCCCTTCCGAATACTGTTTGTTTCGATCGATGCAGAACGCTCTCTCTGGAATACACATCACTTCAGTTTAGAGTATCCGAACATGGCTTTATTCGTTCTTGGCCTCAAAGGATGAGCAATTCATTGGGCTTGGAATCCATATGTCGCTAGAATGATGGGAAAAGGTCATAGCTAACAATGGTCAATACTTTCAATAAATTTATATTGCACAAATGTTTAGAAATGAAAGCTAAACATTTTAAAAAATTCCGCATTTTCAAGTCATACACCCGAAAATACATTGAAAATAGGTTACGTATGTATTTTAAAGAAATAAATTTAACAAAACTTTTACTAACAAGTAATAGAGTTATATTCGGCTGTGCCGAATCTTATAAATCCTACGCTACTTCGTTAGCATATATTTTGATATTAAAAACATACCAAATTATTTGATTAGCAAATAAGGTTTGTACATAATTTTCAAAATATTAAATCGTCCTATTCCATCTGATTTCTATTTAATTTTTCCAGGTCCATTATTATAGAAAATTCAAAAAGTACCATTATAATAAAGAAAAAGTAGCTGAATTATCCCCTTGAATTTTCACTCACTTAGAACCATATCGCTTTATTTCAAATTTCATATCTAAAAGTAACATTAGAATATAAAAAAGTACCAAAAATCAGCCACTTGTGGACTCCCAATCAATCGGGTCCATATAACCTTTATTTCATGTTTCTAGGTTCATTGGTGAAGAAACTACAAAAAGTACCATTCGAATAAAGTAAAAGTAACACAAAGTCTCCCCCTAGGTTCATTAATATAGAAAAAAGAACCATAAGAATAAAGAAAAAGTACCATGAAGTTTCCGCTTGAATTTTCACTCACTTAGGATCATATACGTTTAATTTCATAATTCTATGTCCATTATTACAGAAAATTCAAAAAGTACCATTAGATTATAGAAAAAGTACCAAAAAGCAGCCACTTGTGGATTCCCACTCACTCCGGTCCATATATGCTAAATTTCATGTTTTTAGGTTCATTGATGAAGAAATTACAAAAAAACCATTCGAATAAAGAAAAGGTACCAAAAAGTCTACCCCTAGAATTCTCACTCACTTATGACCACATATGCTTAATTTCATGTTTCTAAGTCCATTGTTATAGAAATTTCAAAAAGTACCATTAGAATAAAGAAAAAGTACCATAAAGTCCCGCCTTGATTTAACACTCACTTATGACCATATATGCTTAATTTCATGTTTCTAAGTCCATTGTTATAGAAAATTCAAATAGTACCATTAGAAGAATAAAAAAGTACCTGATTTTGGTACCTAAATAATATCCCCTATTCCTAACACTAACTTCACGCGGATACATATCAGCTAACTTTAATGTCGATAAGTGAAATAATTTAAAATATTAAAAAACTACCATTAGGAGAAAAGTACCAATTTCCCTTTTCCTCCTTGAATACTCCTCAAGTTTGAAATTTAAAAATATTCCATTTTTCCAAAATTGTTTATGCTACAGACATGTCTCAAATCTAAAAACTGTGTTAATGTGCCCAAGAAAAAATATGTTTTAAAAAAAGTACCAAACTGTTTACCCGAATTTTGCCCAATATACACCCTGGCACTCGAGTTCCAAATAACACCCTGTTAGTTAATTTTTTTATGAATCCAGGAATCAATGTTAAAAAAATTATCAAAATTGGCTTTATTCAAATAAAATGTATTTTCCTGATTTTCTCCCCTTTTGGTACCCTTTTGGTATATAGGGAACCAAAATACAGTTTTTACCCGTTTTCTCCCCTAAAGGGTTCGAATTACGAAAAAGTACCAGATACCTGTCAGCTTATTTTTGAAATGGAGTAACATGCAATTTTAAGTTTTTTTTGTATCTTTATTAGTTTTGAAGATATAAGGTTTCCGAATTTACCCGTTTTTACCTTTTTTACCCCCTAAACGATAGAATTTCCAGAAATCTCTTCTTATCGGATCGTTTTGAGGAGGAATGAACCCACAGTTAAAATTTCATGATTCTAGCTTCAGTCGTTTGGGCTGTGCGATGATGAATCAGTCAGTCAGTCAGTGAGTAAATAACGTTACTCTTTTATATACATAGTTAAGACATTTTATATTTAATTCAAATCTTACCCGTAATTTCTGGTTTCTTTTTAATTTGTATTTAAAATCGTTTTCATAATAAGTTGAAAAATATGTATATAAGTTGCTGCAAAATTATCATTTAAAATGTCATAGTTACAAAAATCCTCTACCAGAAATGTTCTTTTGTCTAAGATGTCTAGTTAATTCTTATGCAGTTCTTTACTTTCAAACACTTTTAATATCCCCAAAGAGTTTAGCGGCACAAAAGGCATTTGTAGCCAAAAGAGTACTGTCTAGACTTTATGTAGAAAGTTTAAGGCTTTAAAAAAGCACATGAAGGACATGAAAAATTTAATAAAATAATATAATTTAAAAGCTAAGCAGTTTAAATTAACTGAAATTAATAGTTCTACAAATGGTTATTTAATTCTAATTGAAATTTTGCTATCCCTGCTGCAGTGTTATATTACTTGGTAAATAGATAATAATTAAAAAATTGTTTATCTTTGTTTTTATTGTTACTATAAATCCTGGTTATAAAATAATATAGACTCTTAAAATAGATAAACTAAAATACAACGCCAACTGTTCTTCAAATTTTGTATGGAAAAACTTTTTTTTCCAAGTTTTCTTCATACAACTTGCCTACGTTTCTGAATGTTTCATTTTATAAAATGAGGCCCTAAAAAAAAGAAATTCTATTAAATCCATTGAACATTATTTTCATTTTGACATCTCCATAAAATTCATCATTAACTCAAATTAGTTGGCAATAATATATTAATTCATTTGATAAGCTAAGTGAGTCATAATACCCTAATGATGACTAATATACATAGATTTCTTTAAATAAATGCAACATGAGTTGGCCCGATTTATTAAAGAAAATTCAAAAGTTAATTTCATAAATTTTATACAAAGTAGTCACGATTGCTCTATTTTCTAAATCGTTACTGACTCTTAACCTTTTAATCTTTGTAGTAGAGTCATTATAAAGTTTGACCTGTGTGAAGTTTGAAATATTTTTGATATTTCTATTTAAAAGAAAACCGTAGAAATCTGATGCTGTGAATTATTTAAATGTGATTCAATTCAAATGATTATAAACTGGGTTTTTATTGATTAAAAGCCTTAAGATTTTATAATTGTTATAAAGTAAACTCATAAAAGGTTTCTTTTTAATGATTTTATTGTTGCATATTATTATTATGGTTTCACACTTTCATTAGTGAAACAATGGTAAACATCATTAGCAATTGTTTGCTTTGAATTATTTAGAAATGAGTTTTCTTTAGTTGAAAGAAGACAAATTTTTATTAGCTAATGTTTATTTATTAATAATAGTTTTTATGGATTTTTTTGTTAAGATTAAAGTTATTTTAAATACCAACTCCTACATATGTATGCATTTTTACACTTGTTGGTTTCTTTGTAAAGTATTTCAAATGCTATGGTGCTGACCGTCTGCATATTTACATATTTATTTTGGTAAGCTTTAAAATATTGTTTTTATTTGTTGTTTGTTTAAGGTAATTTCCTTCTTTTAGTCACCTATAAGCTGCTTTTTCCAGTTTTTTTTTCTCTCCATTTGTCTTCATGATTTAAATTTTATTGAAATTGTTTTTGATTATTTTTGTTTGGTAAATTGAAAAAATAAGCTAATATTTTGTTGTTGTTGTGTATTTCTAACCAAATGTGTTGGTTTAATAGGCTTATAAAGACCTCCCTCCTCTTTCATATTACTAAAAGGAAAATAGAAAAAGAGCCCGAAACAAAAATATTAAAAAACATTTGAATTTAAATTGGACAGAAAGCAACATATCCAGCACCAAAAATGTATATATGCCACTAGAATTTGTGTGTAACTGCAGCAACATGTTGCTGAAACATTTTCTATTCATAACTCACCATATTCTGATGCTGCTGCATTTAGTTGTGACTTTAATAACACACTCAACTTGTTTAGTCAGTCACTGATGTGCCGTTAATGCAGCAATACGCTTTCGAATACAACACGCTCGTTTAGTTGCTATCAACACGACACAGCAAAACACAACGAGACCGAAAATATGAAAAGACATGCTCACTAACTAACACATGCCTAAAAAGAGAGGTGAATTTCCAACAACTTCCTTCCGTTTAAAGGAATCTGTTGAAACAACAATTTCAAGTGAAGTGTCTATGTGATTGTGTTAACTTTATGCTCTCTTTCTCATTATTTCTAATACAAAGTTTGCTCTTTGTTTGTGTTCGTGTTTAGGGGTTCGTGTTTTGTCCTAAGGTCGTGCGATGTATGAGGAGAGCTTTGTACGAAAGTGCGTGAGCAAGAAACGTTAGTTTTTAAGTGATGTTTAACGAGTTAACATGTGTTTCGTCTATAAACCGGTGAAATTTTAATCTTAAAAATTAAAAAAAAATAAATAAATAATTTATTAAAAGAAATTTTAAAATGTGCAAAAGAAATTAAGAAAAAATAATTAATTTAAAACAAAAATAGCCAAATTGCTTAAAAATGTATCAAACAGTGGAATTTAATTAACAAATGTTAAATAATAATTAATGTGTTCATACAAGTCTGCTGCTTACACAGCAATCCACACAAATTTATAAAACCAAACAACCTAAGTAAATATACAAAATACAACCTGCTTAAAATTGCTTTTAACGAAATAATATACAAAAATAAATTCATATAAATTAAAATCCATGTTGAGTGTTTTATCCTTTATATTTGCATACCTATATATATGAAAATATTATTTATTTTGCTACTTATGCATAACAGTTTTTTGCCTACCCTAAATAAATAAAAAAAAGTAAAAAGTCAACAAAATATTAAAAAAATTTATTACCGCATATTCAACTTCCTCTCTAGAGCATATTTTAGCTTTATTTTTTTAAATAATAAAACATACCAAGTGCAAGTACCAACAAAATCTTAAAGTGCAATAACAACTTGAAAATATTAAAGTCATAAAAAAATCATAATTTTCAATACCCCACACAAAAAGAAAATATTCCACCACATTCAAACATGATGATCTAAGAAAAATATTGTAAAATAAAAAAAAGTTATAACGACAACACAAAATATTATCATTGCTTTATAAGGATTACTCTTACTACCAACAGAAAATAAAAAAGGATTATCTCATGCTTACATAAGAAGGATATACTTCTAGTATTCAACTGAACTCATGTTAAAGTAAGTTTTGTTTTGTTTGATTTTATATTATAAATTTTTAAAACATACATACATTACAATTTATTTTTGAAACTAAACCAAAACTTTCCTTAAAATTTTAATGACAGGAAATCATTAAATATTTATTAGCAATTCCATTAAACAAACAATTTTTGTTCATTTTATTTTACGTTTCGGGTAAAAGTAATTTTTTTTAGGAAAGTTTCCTTTTTTAATAAATAAATTTTGGGAAAAAATTAGGTTTTGTTTTTTCGTTATAATAGATTTAGTTTAAATGATTATTTTCTACAAAGTTTGGTTAGTTAGTTTAAAATAAGTTTTGGTGGTATTTTTCCATCATGAATAGGGAAAAGAAGAAACTTTGGATTTCCTAGAATAAAAGTAAGGTCATGTTGTGTTGTGTTGTGTTGAAGCATGCAACCTTAGAACAGTAATATGTGAAATTTAAAATTAGAAGACAAAATTGCCTCTCCAACAATTTTGAAATAAATATTAAAAAAAAATATTTTCCTATTTTGTTTTAAAATATCATAATATTTAAAAACTTCTTAAGAGTATTTTAAACATATTTCTGTAAAGTATCATAATTATTTCAAGAAACCTCAAAGATTTTTTTCGATTTTAATAACATGTTCGGAATTTTTATCATAAAATTCAAAAATTGTGTTAAAAACGGAATACCTCTAAAAAATATTGGACAATTGACAATATTTTTGAGAAAAATTGTATTTTGTTGGTAATCAGCTGAATTTAAATTGATATAGCTAAATATTAGTACAAGAATTCTCATATATTTTTAATTACATATGTATATGCCAAAAAGGATTTATAAACGTTGCGAATCATGAAAGGGTGTTTTAGGAATCATGAAATAAAAAATATCAAACATTTTTTAACAGACCTACGTATATTCGGCTGTGCCTAATCTTGTACACCATTCTACTTCTAAAATTTTGAATATTTAAAAAAAAAATAATTTTTTTAAAAAATTAATTTTTTTCAATTTATAAATCAATTTAATGAACAAAATTGTATTACAAAAAAAAAATTTTTTCTGAAAAAAAAAATTTGGCTTAAAAAATATTTGTCCTAGTGCTATTGTAGGTCCTACTTACTATGGCGTTATATACGTAATAAGATCTTTGAATTATCTATCATTAGATATCCATATTGTCTATATTAATGACTAACCCCCATTAACACGAAGTCTGGTTAGGTGCTAACTAATAGTTATACTGTCGTTTAAAATTATTTTTGTATGAAAACTGTCAGTATAACTATTAGTTTACACATAACCAGACTTCGTGTTACTGGGGGTAAGTAATCCAGTTATAGATAAAAAATCAGGTTTGTAGGCTTTTTCCTTAGCCGTTTGTGGATCGATTTTCTCGATTTTAAATATCAACCGAACCGGGTCTATAGCAGATATATTGATATATGAATCATGTATTTAAGTTATTTTATACTTTGTGGGATCACAAATGAAACATGTAGAAATTACACACGGAATTACAAACTTATATATACCCTTGCCACTCATGATGAAGGGTATAAAAACAATCAAATCTGATAATGATCAGCATACTGTTCTAAATGTCGAATCAGCTAACCTCAAATCGTGTCGTAAAAATAAAAAAAAAATTGTGAAAAAATATATTTCGTTAAATGCCCTTGAAATTATTTCCATTTCTAATTCATATTTGCTTATATCAAGCCATTTACCAATTTTTCCGATTTAAATACCAACCGAACCAGGGATATAGATGATATATGAATCAAGTTTGTAAGTTATTTGGACACTTCGGCAAGTTGATCATAAACACTTCCTGCTGTACATCAGCTCTGGCATCGACGAATTTGCTTTTGATTTAAGCGGAATAAATTGAAAAAATGGCAATCTTGTGCATTTTTTACAAAAAAAAATCTCTGAATGACAAAAGCACGATTTTTCTGTTATTGAAAATCACTCAATTGCCTACTCTGTAGATGAATTACTCCATAAAATAAATAAAATCAGCTGATTTTGAAATGATGAAAATTTGTTACATACCTACAAGACTTTGTGAATTGTTTGAATTGAATCAGTTGTAAAATTTTGTAAAAATTATGTTCGAAATTGTTTTGCAAAAATAAATAAAATTTGTTCGGGGTGGTTCATAACTTTTTAAACCCCACCTTAAGGTATAACGATCGACTGAGAATCACTATTGAAACTGTTTTAAATCGGTTCATTATTTCACCTAGCCCCAATAAAAATATCCTCTCGAAATATGACTTTGTCTGGCATAAATGTTTAATTTATATACATAGGTATATACACAAATTTCGCTCCAAATAATGATCGGAAATGATCGTTTCATAATTACTTATAGCTCCCATGTAAGGTCTACTTCCGAAAATCACTTGAATAAAACTTTTAAATTTGTATATCCCTTTAGAATTCAACAGAAATAAGTTTCATATCGACATATTTATATCATATGACCTAATTTCATGGAGATGAATTCAATAATTGGCCATAGCCTAATTCCGAAATTCATTCACCAAAATAAATTGAAATTTTAAAAGAAAAATGTTTTTGCTCCTTTACTCAGTGTTATTATATGGTCGGGCTTGAACGAACATACTTTCTTACCTGTTTTCTACAGGATTAAACAAGTTTTTTAAATATTTGTATAATTGCAACTCTAATTCTAGTTTCATTTTTCAAGTTGGGTTAAAATTTAATTTATATTTTTGATTTTTTTTATTAAATTTTCTAACATTCAATTCTATGTGTAATTGAAAGAATGACTATTGCTTGTTTTTGAGTGTTTTAACCATACAAAATTCGGTACCTTTAGTTCTATTTGTAAAACAAAATAATGGAGCAAATACATATTGCTTGCTTTTAAGTGTTTTAATCATATAATAAATCGGTAAACTTTGAATAGAACTATAGTACCTACATATGGCAAATTTCAACACAGGCGAGGGGCGTCATATATACAAAAACTAAATTGGACAGATGCATGCAGGTATAGAAAATATTTATTCATTCATTGTTCCGTTGTGTTTTAGGCAAATGTTACTTGTACGAGTTGTTTTGTAAAGAAAAGGCATTGCAATAGTATAGCACATATGTATATACAAAAATGTAGAGTATAAAACACAAATATGATTATGAACATGTAGTTTCACCTAAAAGGATATAAAAGGTGAACTGTATTGTGCAAATGTAGTATATAGTATTGTTAGTACATGTGCCCAATATAGTTTCCTTGTTTGTTTTTGTAAATTAATATTGTATTTTCATGATTGGGTTTGGTGTTGGGCTTTTTCAGTTCAAAATTATTTAGGCTTTTGGGCAATGAGAAAATAATACAATTTTAAAGTAAAACGAATTGACAGAAATATTTCTATACTCTATGCACCCAGAGAAGAAATATAGTTGTTTACCATAACCATTTCAAGATTTTTAAAAGTTTTTTTTTAACAATATTATGGTCACTGCAATTGTGTATATGACTGTGGTAATCATAGTATGTTTAATGTTACCATTCAAATGATTATAACAAACATATATTTACAATATGTATATATATTGTAGTGAATCAATATTTCATAATATGTTGCTCTCAGAGTATGATGATAACCATAATCTGAGAACATCATAATATGGTGAGTAAGTATTACATAGAAATTGCTGTCTCAAACCTACTACAATCATATATATTTGATTGGTACAATCATGTGAATGGTAAATTAAATATATAATGGTTACCGCAATCATATACATCATATCAGTGACCATAACATTGTTCAAACACCTGTATAAATGCTGAAATGGTTAAGGTAAACATGTACAATTATATTTTTTGTCTGTGTGTGGACTCCAACAAAACAGAATTGCTACATGAAAATTCCTGCATATTTATCCGGAATGCAATATAAACATTCTTTTAGAATAATCCCCTAGAAAAAGCAATGAAACATACATACTTAATTTTAAAAAATAATTTAAAATTTTGTTTTAAAGAAAATCTATCTATTTTCTTTTCATTTTCATCACGCTTATGCACTTCACAGAGATAAGCTCACAATCGTTTTTCAATATTCCAAGTTTCTTAAACGACATCTAAATGATTGTTGACTTTCTTTTAATATTAAACAATATCTTGATAAACACATGAGACCTTTTGTATCAGTGCCCCATTAACATACATGTGAATTGTCCTCTAAACTTTCAGTTTATCAGTTGCAAAGCAAAAATAAATATATATTGTAAAATAAAAAGTTTTGAACAGACAAAAAAAAGTTTACAATTCACATGCTTTTTCATTTGCATCAAATGTCAACAGATTCGATCTTTGTTTTTTTTTTTTTCAAGAAAAACATTTTTGGTTCATTTGAGATTTTTCTTTTAGTCTTTATAGTTTTTGTTTTTTTTTTTTTGTTTAACATGTAAAACAAGTTAAACTGTAACTCGTCAATTACAAGTGAATTCAAGCCAACCCCTCTCTCAACAATCCTTTGGAACGAACTAATGGAAATGTATATGAAATTACCCGGCAGTTTCGAGTAAGTGTCCCGAAGTAGTTTTATTAGATTCACCACTAGCTATGTAACTAGTTTTATTTTAACATGTGTTTATATTAGGCTAAAATCAAGGAAGTCAGGAAATATGCTCTACAAAAGGACACTTAGTGACAATTAACTCTCCAATGGACTATATCTGGTTGGTAAAATATCTAGATTCTAAAGTGCCTTACAAAAAAATATCAAAATCGAAACACCCTAGTTTACTTAGAGACACTAAAGTCACGATTGACTTCAAGTTAGATTACTTGGAATGTATAAAGTAACCAATTGCCTTTTTTCTGCAATAAAAATAACACATTCATATCAAATGAACCAGAAGTTTACAAGCTGGAGTCAGCCAAGTAATTAGACATTAGAGAAGTATCAAGGGATACTTTGACTTCTTTTTAGTTAGAACTGCTGGGGAAAATGAATGTATGTGAATATCAATAAGCTTCAGTCAAGAAGAATCTTGTATTTTTTTTTTTTGTAAGTTTCGTTCATGTTTTCGTTTGTGTTTTTTTTTTCATTTTCTTTAAATTTTCTTTACATACTTAGTCTTTTGTAAAATGTTGAAGTTCTGCCAAGAAGAACGATAACTTCGAAAACTACTACTATAGCAGCAAAAATACAACTACTACCAACAAAATTATACTTAAAAAAAATACAAACTTTATCCATTGTCAATAATCGTTTAAATTTTTTATTTTAACTTCAGCCAAAATGTTGAGATTTTCGTTGAAGATTAGTGGAAATAAAAATAAATAAAAAGATATAAGTAAAACTTTAAAATTGTTAGAGGGGAAATAAAGAAAGGCTAAAAGAAATATAATAATTTTCTTCGACTTAACATTTTGAGTAAAACACAGTTTAATAAGTAAATTTAAAATTACAAAAAAAAATAAAATTGATACAGAAACTTCTACATCAGTGGTGGGCACTTATATCCATCAGAGGACGACCAGAATTTCATTGATCTAAATCAGTCATGCCCAAGCCCTATACTCTTGGTACTCTTTTGTTATTGTAATTGCTCTTAGCTATAGGCTGTGTGTTTTGTATACTCACTAGAGCACTCAGCATTAGCAATACAAAATACACAAACAACTTTGTCTTATTATTTTTTTGTCGTTCTTCACTGAATACACGCATGTTGAAAGCAACAACACTTTCGTATGCTTGCTGGTAAACATTGACGACTGCGATCATCCATGTAGATTTTGTTTTTGTTTATCGTATGATATTTTAAAAATGTGTGTGTTGAAAGTGAGTTTTTTTTTTCTTTTTTCTTTGTATGAATTGGTTTTAGCAACAACAAATATTGAATAAAAAGTAGATTTTCTTTAACTGTATTGGTGTTTACTCTTCCATAAGGAACTTGTGGGCACCCCTGATCTAAATGTAAACAACACGAATGTCAACGAAGTTCATACAAATGATCAGATAAGAAAATAAAATCACAAACAGTTTTGGTTGGATTATAAAACACACAAAGAAAATGGATTACAGTTTATTATAATTCATGATATCATTATGCCAACCACTGATCTACATTTTCTTTCTTCACCTGATTAATTTTATTAAAATTTATTGTGCAATTTTGATCCATACTTCGATTTCTAATAATTTTTCTTTGGAAATGGTGTTTAGCACTTGAGAACAATGATTGGTTTAACAAGTATTGGAAAAATGTTAAGTGATATTATTGCTTTTCTTTCATTCCATTACAAGTAAAATTTATTTCTTGTTTTGTTCTCTATTTATGAAACTTTTATTAACATTTTAACTGAAAATTTAGTTTCATTTTCAGGTATCTGTTTCAAAATAACAAACAAAATAATTGTGGCAAATAAATAAACAATATTTAATGTAAAATAACAGAAAATGGCAATAATATTGAAAAGAAATCAGGCTCAAATCAATGAAAACATGTTAAGGTAGTGATAATTAAAAATAAAAAAGTTTTACTACATTCATGTATAACTTCCTCTTCTATCTTTTTTATGGAAAATACCAAGAACTGAAAGAAGCTAAGTATTTTGGTAAACTCTTACAAATGTCTCCAACTAGGAATCAAGTAACAGAAACTTGAAGTTTGTTTATTACCCCCCTACTGACAAGTAACTCTAGTAACTTGAAAAATGTCAATAAAACTCCTTGGAAAAAAATTAAGAAAAATCAAAAAAATACAAGGAAATCGGTAGGAAAAATAACAATTGCAGTTTTTTATTATGACATCGAGTTGTAATGTTTGTATGCAGACATTTTCTTTTTTACAAGTATTATGTTGCAACATTGTATATTAAGTATTGCAACATAAGAGTTAAAGGAATTTTTTTTTTCAGAAATTCCAACTGACTTTCGTGCTGTGTATATACTGTTAGAAGGGAAAGATGAAAGAGCAAAAATTCTTAACCCTTTATTTACGTGCAGACATTTATTTACTCATTTATGTCGTGTTATCCAACCAATCATTCAGTCATACATCCATCCATCCATCCATCACTTGCTCACACACGATTTCTCCATTCAACAGTGTGATGAAAAGAAGGTAACATTGGTTTGGATATTCACTTGCAACTTCTTGTTGAGGATTTGGGTGTATGACTTGAAAATGTTGGATTTTTTTCAAATATTTAGCTTTAATTTTGAAGCATTTGTACAATATAAATTTATTCAAAGTTTTGGCCATTGTTAGCTGTGTCCTTTTCCCACATATCTGACAACATATGTATTCCGTGCCAAAAGAACTTTTCATCTTTTGAGGCCAAGAACGAATGAAGCCAATATCGGATACACTGTTCCAAAATGAAGCATATCCCAGAGAGAGCATTCTGAATCAATCTAAACAAAAGGCAAAACCTTCCAACCACTTCTTTCTAAATTGTTTTTAACCTGTATCATTGTCATGATAGAATATTACGATTTCATGTCTGGCCGCACATTCTGGGCGTTTTTCGGCTAATGCTCGCTTCAAACGAATCAGTTGTGGTCGGTACAAGTTCCCTGTGATGGTCTGACCAGATTTCAATAGCTCATAATAGATAGGTTCCATTTGGTCCCACCAAATACAGAGAATTACCTTAGTTTAATGGATATTTAGGTTAGGTATCGATTCGGCTGTACGCAGAGAAAAAATATAATTGAGCATGGTTACTGTAACCATTTAAATAGTGTTACAAGATTTTTAACAATATTATAGTCACAGTAACTATTTACATGATTGTGGTAACCATAATATAGTTAATTTATGATTCACATGATTGTATCAACCATATATATGGTTACAGTAAACAAATATATGTTTGTGGCAACCATATTTGTGATGAATAATTTTATCATAAAATGTTGTTGTCAGATTATGATGAGCCTTAAGCAGAGAGCAACATAATATGATAAGTCCTTCATCATATGAATGGTTGTCACAAACATATATTTGTTTACTGTGACGTAAATTAACCATATTATGGTTACCACAATAATGTAAATGGTCACTGTGACTATAATATTGTTAAAAACTTGTAACTTAAAAAAAAAAAACTTAAACTTGTGTGGTTGGCCGAACTCCATATACGATCTCTTAAGCTTAGGGTTATCGAAATGGATCCATTTTTCATAGCCAGGGTTTAAGCATAATTTCGGACTTGCAAAATCGTCATTGGTAGTTAATTTCCCTGCCTTTGGATGAATCCTGTTGCTCGCAAATGTTTTCAAATGGTAGCTCCCAATGATTTTGCAAGCTCTTGTTTTACAACAATCTTCTTGGTCGTTTTTTTTTGGCTGGCCTGGGCGATCTTAGTCTTCCATGTCAAAATCACCACTAAGCTGTTTGGTATTGGAAACAGACAAACTCGTTTTAGTATAAAAAAAGTTATAGACCAAAATGTGTGGCAACCTCCTAAAATATGATAAGTTTTCCCTAAACAATTTCAAAAATTTATCCTTAGCTTTTGTAATTCTAGTTTTAGCTTGAAGGTATTTAAAATTCGTCACAGCCGAATATATAGCTTTCTTATTTCTGTTTGCATTTACCTATTCAAAGATTTATTTTGAACGTAAGAATCAAGTTGCATTGAAATCGAAAAAACATGCACGACGTTGCAATACACATTTCTACTTCAACAGTCTTCAGCATTTGCTTTTGTTAAAGACGATTTTTTCTTTAAAAATTATTTTTTTTTTCTTTTTGACAACAGAAACTTTACAAAAATTTCTAAAGAAAAAGTAAATAAAAAAATACAAGTCTTAAGGAAGAAGGAAACAAAAATGTGGTATTAAAAGGAAGTTTGTAAAGTATAAGAAGCATGCAATGTTTTTTATGTATTATGAAAAGAAATAGTAAAAAGTAAATTTATTGTATTTACCAGTGGTGTCAACTATTTTTTAACTGAAACGCCTAGAGCAACATTATTGAATATTTGGGAAAAAAAATTAAATTAAGAAACAAAGTTTGCTATTGGTAGATGTCTGAATGACTATTATTATTATTATGCCGCCACCAATACATATATAATGAACTATATTGAATAAGGTTTTTAGCTGAAAACCTAACATTATCAGTTATTTAGCTGTTTGCAGCACGATTGTCATAAACATTTTCAAATAAAAAACAAAAATCACTATAAATAGCTGATCAGATTACAACAGAGAAAGTGAATAACATGTTACTAATAATCCATTTTATATAAAACCCTATAATTTTAAACGTCAACTGACAAAAATCTTACTTCTGAATTGTTAAATAGCGCAAAATCTGCTACAAAATACGCTAAATGGAAAACACTGAAAACTACATCATATGTGTATAAAATATTTTCAAATGTATACAGCACGCCACCAGACGTTGTCTAAGTATGTGAGAGAGTTTTTACTTACTTTACTTTGTGTCACATTAGCCAAGTGCCGGTTACTTGCATCCTTGTATATGTGTGTGAGCCAACAACCTGGTTTTTTGCAACTTACTTCTATTCACACATCAACACTCCCGCTGTAAAACGTACTTGCCACCAACAGTGTAGAGTTTTTTTTTACTCTAAGATCTTTTTGCTGCAGTTGTTGTGCATTTTTTTCCAACGTACGGAAATATGTATGTGTGCACCATAGTTACGTATGAATGTGTCTATAGAATTCTGTGCTCTCTAGAGTGCCATGCAACACTGAACATCCTGTTAAAAATAGCAACATTTCACATATACAAATTCGTACTTATAAATAAGTATTAAAATGTGTGCATTTTATTCTATAAATTCACATTCTAAAATATTTTGTGTAAAAATACCCAGCAGTTCTAGGAGACTGTCCCGAACTTTCATTTACATAGGTCAATAGTTGACAACTGACCTTTTTGGATGTCAACGCATTGCATTCACATACCGGTTACATAAAATCAGTTAGATTACTAGCTACCCAACTGGTTTCAGCTACATAACTAATTATTATAACATGTACGGTTGGTAATTGACCTCAAATAGTCAGTTAAAAAGCCATCTCATAGACAGTCCAATAATTGATTGCTTGTAAACAACTTTCTATCCTACTTTCTAAAGTGCAGTACAAAATAAAATTTAAAGTGACTACTATTTTTAAAAATACTACTTTTTTCTAAAAAAAAATACTAAAAATATTACTTTTTTAAAAAAATACTACTTTTTACTACAAAAAAGTACTAAAAATGCTACTTTTTTTTAAAAAAAAGTACTAAAAATACACTTTAAAAAAAAAAATACTAAAAATACTACTTTTTTTAAAAAAAGTACTAAAAATACTCCTTTTTTGGAAAAAAGTATTTTTTTTAAAAAGTACTAAAAATAATACTTTTTTTCAAAAAAAATAGTAAAAATACTACTTTTTTTCAAAAAAGGTACTAAAAATACTACTTTCTTCAAAAAATGTACTAAAAAATACTACTTTTTCTACAAAAAAGTACTAAAAATACTACTTTTTTTTAAAAAAAAGTACTAAAAATACAACTTTTTTCAAAAGAAAAATACTAAAAATACTACTTTTTTAAAAAAAACAACTAAAAATACACTTTTTTCTAAAAAAAAAATACTAAAAATATTACTTTTTTTAAAAAAAGTAATAAAAATACTACTTCTTTAAAAAATGTACTAAAATTACCACTTTTTTAGTAAAAAGTATTTTTTTTTAAAAAGTACTAAAAATAATAATTTTTTTCAAAAAAAAATACTAAAAATACTACTTTTTTTCAAAAAAGGTACTAAAGAAATACTACTTTTTTCTACAAAAAAGTACTAAAAATGCTAGTTTTTAAAAAAAAAATACTAAAAATACTACTTTTTTTAAAATTACTACTTTTTTCAAAAAAGGTACTAAAAAAATACTACTTTTGTAAAAAAATGTACTAAAAATTCTACTATAAATAAAATACTACTTTTTTTTTAAAAAAGTAGTATTTTTTTTTTTTAAAAAGTACTAAAAATACTACTTTTTTAAAAAAAAGTACTAAAAATACTGCTTTGAAAAAAGTTTTTGTAAAAAAATGTACTAAAAATTCTACTATAAATAAAATACTACTTTTTTTTTAAAAAAAGTAGTATTTTATTTTTTTTTTTAAAAAAGTACTAAAAATACTACTTTTTAAAAAAAGTACTAAAAATACTTTTTTTTTAAAAATAAGTACTAAAAATACTTCTTTTTTTAAAAAAAGTACTAAAAATACTACTTTTTAATAAATAAAGTACTAAAAATACTACTTTTTAAAAAATAAAGTACTAAAAATACTTTTTAAAAAAAGTACTAAATATATAAAATTATATCCACACAATTTATATAAATCCAGTTTGAACGAACTACTTATAAACAAATTTAATTTTCGTTTAAGTGACTACACTCTAGATTACTTAGAGCCACTTAAATGACAATTGTATTCAGTCTTGATTACATGGGATGTAGAAAGTAATCAATTGACATCTACAAAGAGCACATATACATATGTCAAATGACCCAAAATATCAGCTAAGTGATCAGACATTAGTGACAATTACTGTATATAAGGTTGACTATTTGCTTAACTACTGGGTGTTTAGCAAGCAGCAACTGCTGCTGCAATATTTTTTTGTCTTGTGTTTTGCAAACTATAGAATTGAGACTTTTCTATATTTTTCTCACAATTGTTCTATTCTTTTAGTTTTTTATTATTTATAAATATTTTAGTATTTCTTATTTTTGTTGCACTATTGTCTAAAAGTGTGGAGAAAATTATATTATCGACAATGTCTGCAACACTCTATTCAGAGCGAGTGTTCCCATGCAGGTGCATGCAATATGTATTATATTTTATTTAACATTCTTCAATATAGTTTGTACTTTTTTACCTTGGTTTTTTGCGTTTTGTATATGCATAAATACTCTTATATCTTGTTTCCTAATTAGCTTTCCACATCTCCTTTTATAAGAAAAGAAAAAAAAAACAATGTTGAAATGTGCGTTTTGTTTATTTCATCAGCAACCAATAATATTTACAGAAGGAAGTGTAGACTATTAAATATAACTGCATTGTATTTTTTTATAAAACGTAAGTCAATCATAATAAACTGTTGCCTTAGAACTTGGGAGGAATGTTGAAGGAAGTAGTTTTCTAAGAAAATTTAATTTAAACTATTTGAACTGAATTTTATACCAACTAAATGTAAGTCTTACAAATTTGAAATACAAATCACATCAAAAGTAAACTTAGGTCATAAACCCAGGATATTTGCCTATTATTGTCAGTCTGCTGTTTTTAATTTGTATAAAAGCCTTATCCTCAGATTTTTATATGGCGATATAGTGTTTTACACTCGCATTTAGAACAAACTCTACTACTTTATTGGACATTTTCGGTGCTCCAAGGTTTAGAAATCTTCTTCGATAAGTTCAAAAGTATAGTGTTTGTTTATATAAATTTTACTCATTTCGTATATGTGTTGGCAAGTGTTGCCTTAAAAGGTGCTTATTAACACATCATTATCCCAATAGATTGGAGCTCACATACTTTCTTAAACACCTTCATAACTTACATACAATTACAAGTGTTTTTTCTGTAGTTAAATCTACAAATAATATTCTGTCTGTCCATTTCATGTATTTACTTTGTGCTTGTTGCACGCATGCATGATATTTTAACAATGTAGGTGGCATCATATCTTGAAGGTCTTAATATTGCTGACGTTATGGTACTTATTACCTTTATTGACACACCTTTTTCTCTACTCTGTCATGGTAGTACTCTTAAATAATCTACTGGAACTTTGTAGGCCGACTGCTTTTATGCCTAGGCTTGTTTAATTTCTTTCTTTTTTTATATATTTTGTTTTTTTTTTTTGCTATATTGATAATAATTATTTAGGCGTTACTAATGGTTACTAAACAATTGTTGAAATGGTTTATTTGTATAAGTTTTTGCATACATGACTGTTGCTCTTTCATGCCTGAATTTAGCTGTTAATTTGACATAATTTAAATCAGGGAAGGTCTCTGGTATAATTATTGTGTATACATAAGTATTACGCTATGTTTTGTTTTTTATTTAATTTATTAAGTCGTAAGCTAATGTTTTAGGTGTATATTATAACGTTAATGGTGTTGAACACGAATATGAAAATTATAAGTTTATACCATTTTTTTGGAGGCAGAATTGTTGTGTAACTTTACAATTATTTGAGGATCATGAATGTATATTTTTGAATGTATCATTTTGTATAGTTTTTTCGCTAATTTTATGGCAGTTTTTATAAGATTATGGGGTAAAGTAGTAAAGCTGAAAAAGTTAGAAAGACTAGAGAAGAATTTGCTTATCTAGTCCTTCTATAAAAACTGTCATATTAAAATTACATTGGTTTTCAATATTAATAAAAAACATAAATATAGAAAAATCACTTCCGTTAGTATTTGTTCTTTTCAATTATTTATTATTCCTTATTATCTTTAAAATTACTTAATTTCATAGAATTTCTTAAACATCAAATAAATTCTTCCATAAACAAATACAAATCCATACAATAAGTGAATTGTAAAGTAAATTATATTAGTTTTAATGAATCTTAATATTACTGCTTTAATGTTCGCCAATATTTACAATTGTAATTAACATAATCGTGGAAATTAAGTATTAAATAATTGAAATTCTGTATATGAATAATTCATTAAAATTTGCCACTCTCTTGTATCTCAACATCCACACCAGTACATTAAATATTGCTGCCTTAAATATGCAATTTACAGAGAGATAATTGAGTTATTTTCTGTGATTTTTTTACATTTCACCATTTATTGACCAACAACAATAATATTTTCACTTAAACGTTAAATTAAATTGTAGCCCATCAATCTTAATTAAAACTTTCAACATTTTTCAATAAATACCAGGAGTATGGAAACATCACGATACTTTAAATGAATTTCATATCCTGTTTTAAATTTGTTTACAGTTGCTCTCTCATTTCAATTTTATACAGTTCTGCCTTAATAGCAAAGATTCATGTGTGTGTGGATTATTTCTTTTTAATTTATGGCACTGAAATCTTAAAATTATTAAATTTGTAATGAAAATAAAAAGAGAAAAATAAAACATTAAAAACAGTGCTCTCATTATTGTACAATTGGTAGGTCCTAATTGTGCACTTTTTGGATTTTTGTTCATCCCAAGGTCTAAAATTATTCTCTGTTATCTAAAAACCAATTGCAGAAAATTGGAGAAAAATGGAATAACTTTTATAGTCTTTAAAGTATCCAGTTTGGGGCATTCAAAAAAATTAAAAATTAAATATTGAAAAAAATTCCAAATAAAAACAAGAAAGAAAGTAGGGTCGGTCAAGCCCGGCCATATAATACCCTACACTAAATAAAAGAGCAAAAACATTTTTCTTTTAAAATTTCAATAATTTATATTTTTGAGTGATTTTCGGAAGTGGGCCATATATGGAGCTATGACCAATTATGGACCGATCACCATGAAATTAAGTCGAGTAATTTATGTCTATATTAAAGTTAACTATGTTGAATTTTGTGTGTATACAAACATTTTTAGGAGATTTATGCACGTTAACGTGATTTTCGGAAGCGGATCTATATGGGAGCTATGTCTAATTATGGACCGATCGTAACAAAATTTGGTGACATGAATTTTGTATATATAAAGCTTATTTGAAGCGGAATTTGTGAAGATACATATATAAATTAAACATTTATGACCGATAAAGTCCAATTTCGGAAGGACATTTGTATGGGGGCTAGGTGAAATAATGGACCGATTTCAGTCAGTTTCAATAGGCTTGGTCCTTGGGCAGAAAAAATAATATCTACCAAATTTGATCGAAATACCTTCAAAATTGCGACCTGTACTCTGCGCACATGGTTTACATGGACAGCCAGCCAGCCGACCAGCCAGACGGACGGACGGACATCGTTTAATCGACTCAGAAAGTGATTCTAAGTCGATCGGTATACTTAAGGCGGGTGTTAGACTAATATTTTTGGGCGTTACAAATATCTGCACAAACGCATTATACCCTCCCCACTATGGTGGTGTAGAGTATAAAAGCTTTTTATGTCATTCTCCCATTTGACATCTCACAGTGGTGTATAAACCTCTTTTATAAATAATTCAATTTCTCGGGAACCATTAGAGATATTGTAACGAGCTGAAGTTTTTTCGAGAATTTAGCTTCGGTCTAAATTTTTTTACAAAAATCCATTTATGATCCGAATGAGCTGCAATTTAGAATATAAATAGTCCTTGAGAAATATTTGGCTTTTTTTTTAAACCTAAATTGACCTACTGAAGGTTAACACTTTTTTTCAAATATCAAATATCAAATTTTCCACATTTGATATTTAGACGACGGAAAATGTTCGGAGCATCGAATAAGTCGAACGTAAGGCCCAGCCTAATGTACAATATTTAAACACATTGTACAAGCACTTTTATATTTACCATACTTACTACAGAGTACTCTGCACTTGCTACAATCAAATAGAATAATATAACGAAATACAACATCAAAAAGCAATGAATAGTAATACTTGAATGGCAATATTTGCAGTAATACTATAGAATTATATTGTACATACATCCTCCCTCTTTCAATGCTCATCAGACAATTATTCTATACAAATGCAAATGATTTAATTTAATTAAATGCTTGTTATTTATTCCAATGATTAGCTCTTTAGTAGTTTGTTATGCTGCTTTTGTTATCATACAGATTTCTTTAATTAAAGTGTATAACTATTTACACAAAAGACAGACAATTTCTTTTAGGAAAAAAAATAATACAAAGGTTATTGGAATAAGGATTGAGATCAGTCCAACCAGTGGAGAAATAAAATCCAAAGAGTTTGTAACAAATAGAAACTGATAAACTTAGTTCCCATACAGCTCATTCTAAAAATCAGTTTGATGATATTGAATCTCAAATAAATAATTTAAAAATCGCACAACCAAGCACTGTAAATATATGTCCTTAATTAGCTATAGATTCCTTATAAGCAACACATATTAACGAAAATAATAAAGACTGCAATAACTCACAATGGAGTAGAGTCGGTGTCAACTCTTACTGGTTAGATATTGTCGGTCTTGCCCCACTATTTTACTTCCTTTTTTATATCTAGTATATTGGGAGAAGTATTTTAAGGATATTTTCTTGCTAAATATATATCCTGTATAAGCAATACACTTACAAAGTTATTACCATTTTGTTGCACTACTTACCAAACATTATTACTTGTCATAATGTTGCAAAACTTTAGAAATTATTTTTGGTAGCAAGCACATGTGTTACTTCAACAACATTAAAAGTACTGCAGATATTGTACGCTCATATAGTTCATCCTGTATATAAGGCTTCCTCTAGCTATTGTTATTCTAGAACTTATGTTTTTTAGAGTTTTTTTCTTTCGTTTTGAATAAACCCAGAGGTAACATAAACTTGTTCATATTATTTTTTTTTCTATTCTAGCATTTTGTTTAATTTTTACTGGTTATAATGTAAATATGTATTTCCATTCACATTAACCAATTTCATTTACATACTCATGCCACATATTCGTATTTATACATTAAAATGTATGTGTAATTTTACTCGTATTTACAATACATGCACAAGTATATGTATACATAACTTAATTAATTAATTAAGCCATGATTTCATGCCACACATTACAGTGGAATGTAACCAGCAAACCCTTTCTCAGCCAAAAAAGAAAAAAACAAATAAATACGATACAAATTTTATGTATTCGTATGTAGTTATAATACAAAACAATATACATACAGAAAAACCTGGTTATAATGGATGTACTTAAACTTAATAGCATAAACAGTTTTCAATAACTTAAAAAAATAGTGTGAACAAATTTATATTTTAACATTTTAATGTAAAAAAAAAAGTATTTTGTTAAATTTTAATTTAAAAAAAATTAATTCATTCCATTCAAACCTTTGTACCCATTACCAATAACATCGATGTTGACTTTCCGTATGTAATATATCGAAATATTATGTTATGGTGGTACTATGCTCAGCATAATATAACACAATTATTTTTGAGTTGGAATCATAATATGGTTGGAATCAATCATATTATGGTTGGACACAATCATAGTATGGTTGGACACAATCATAGTATGATTGGGTTCAATCATGTTATGGTTGGATCAATCATATTATTGTTGTATCAATCATACTATGATTACCAATTAATAAACAAATAATGATCAAATTAAGGTTATGTTGGAATCATAATATGGTTGGGATGAATCATATTATGGTTGGATCAATCATAATATAGTTGGATCAATCATATTATGGTTGGATCAATCATATTATTGTTGTATCAATCATACTATGATTACCAATTAATAAACAAATAATGTCCAAATTATGGTTAAGTTGGAATCATAATATTATTAGGATCAATCATAGTATGGTTGGACGCAATAATAGTATGGTTGGTTGGATTCTTTCATGTTATGGTTGGATCAATAATATTATTGTTGCATCAATGACTACTATGACTCCGAATAAATAAAACTACACCACAATATATGGTAATTAGAACCATGTTTATTCTTTGAATGTACAATGTAATGTATCAGTGTTAAAAGTTTAGCAACTTTCAATAAATTGTATAATAGAACTTGTTCATACTATTCAGGTATCACTGTACTCAATATTTATATCAATATATTTTGCGCTGTACTTTCTATCGTATTTTCATTCCACACATTCTCGGACAAATAAACATGCAGAGTATTTAACCAGTTCAGTTACAAAATTAGTTTATTTTTAATAACTAATTTTAGCTAAATTTATATATGTATGTATGGGTCTGTTTCTGTATCCTTTGCTCTATTAAAATGTTATTAATACATTATAAAATAAACTGAATTTTTGTATATAAACGGCATGAACTAATAGTAAATAGTAAGAGTAGAATATTATATTACTATATAAAGAGTGAGCCAAAAAAAAAAAAAACTTATACTTGTGTTAAGTTAAATAAAACTTCTAAAAAATATGTAAATTTATTAATTTTTTGTACAAATTCATTAAACATTAAAATATTGGCTATTACTCGGTATTCATAAATTTATCAATTTTATTCGCAAATCCCCCTATTAAAGATTTTATAGTTGCTTCCGTTAAGTTTTAGAATGTCCACTTAAGCTTAAAATTTGGCATATTCTGGGATACCTTTATTGTGTTTTTTAATTATTTTTTTTTTACAAGAGCCCAATACCATTCCACAGGCCGAAGTTCTGGACAGTTGGGTGGATTTGCCTCCTGTTGTAAAAGGTAACATGCGTTTTTGCAGACACTCCGTAAAATATATTTCTGTGTTTATCGTGTCTGATGCCACAACTGCAAATGGCTTGCCACACAAGAAAATTCTTGGGGAATATTGTTTGTTTTTTTTTTGTCCGGTATTGTTCTTGTACATTACCTTGTCCATTAGTCATATAAAAATCTTTACCCGGAAGTTGTGAAAATTTGACATGCATTTTTTCGCTCGTTCTTTTGCTTCTAAGTTCTTTAACGCATTGTGATCTGGTATTTTCTGAATTTTATACGACTTTATTACGACGAGCATTAGCATTGGCTCTGCGCACACAAAAGAATCAGAGGATTTAACTTTACGAGCTTCTTTTTTGAGAAAAGTGTTCGGTGCTCTTCGAAAGAGTTGTTGGACTTCTTTTGGCTTACCAATATCTATTAGACATTTTTTTCTTCCAGATCCAGGTTTTCTTTCAATGTTCAAGTAGTCCTTATAATTTTTAATTATTTTTTCACGAACTTTTTTACGGTGACCTTTTTGACCGAAATAACAGCTATAAATGAATGATTTAGAAATGATAATATCTGACATATTTTTAAAAGCTAATGTGATTAAAAAAATAATAATTTGTTTTACCAAGGATAAATTTAGGCTCGAATGGTGTGTATAATACAAATAAATAATTAATTTAACAATAAACAACAGCAAAAAAATAAAAAGACCTCGCTGAGAAAACACAATGTTACTGCAACTATGCTGTTAATAAAAAAATTAACAAAATTTAAAAAAATTCAATAATACTTTGTTCTGTGATTGTCTCTATAATGTTAGAAATATTTGGGAGATTCAAATTGTCTCCTATTAGGACGTATTGTTATAATGTCATAAAATATTTTTTTAGTTTAAATAAATATTTTATGACTAAAAAAATATTTTACGTCATTATGACAATACGACCTAATAGCAGACCGTTTGAGTCCCCCAATTATTAATTTTGAATGATGTTATGTTTGTGAAAATATTAACTACAACATAATTATGATAAATATGAAAAAATACTATTATATTTATAATCACTACATGATCACAAATACTTCATAATATACCCATGCGGCTACAACCACAACGTGGTCTTGTCATATAATACTAGGATATTCAATCGATTAACCGTTAATCGGTTAACCGATTAATTTTGGTCGGTTAACTGTTCGAATAATTCGAAATTGACGATTTTCAAATAACAAATAAACCGATTAATTTGTGTCGATTAACCGATTAAACGAAATTTATTTATTTTTTTTTGCACTTTATATAGAAATATAGTTTTAAACACACACATTTTATTTCTTAACTCGTAAACATTCCCTTCTAGCAATAGTTTTTTGAAAAACAGAAATGACATTTTTTCTAGAATATTCTATGATGAACTTTGCCCTAATGAGTCGGAGGACGATATGGTAATAGACGAAACTAAAGACATTACAGAAACTAATCTTTTATCACAACTTAAAGAAACTATTAAAGTATTCAAAATCAAAAAAAAATCCAAAAAGGACTCCCATGGTATGATTGAGGATTTTATATGCTTAGAAAAAACTAAAAAAAAAACTGAGAAATTGGATATTCTTTATCATGCCTTACTTTCGATGTCTCCAACATCTACAATCAGTGAGAGTTTTTTTTAAGTCAAGTTTTATTAAAACTAAAAAAAATCGTTTAAAAAGAAATCATTTAAATTATATTCTTTTTTTAAAAGATTATTTCAGAAGATCTCCCTAAAATACTAAAAAAAACTCACATGTTTATTTATTGTTTTGTTGAAATGTTATGTTGTGTTTGCTTTTTATGTTTTTGTTATTTTTATTAACAAAATGCTTGTTTTTCTTTTCAATTTAAAATTAAAATGCTAATTATTCGGTTAATTAATAATTTAAAATTAACCGATTATTAACCGATTAAATCTAAACCTCGATTAACCGATTAAATCAGAAACCCGATAAAAAGTATTATATAGGGTATTCAACTAACCCTATATAATACGTTTTATAATAATCATACTTTGATTGAGGCGGAATCATAATATGGTTGCATACAGTCATATTATGTGTGTGCTACTTTTATAATATGAATCATAATATGATTACACAATATCATATTATGATTACTAATAAACAAACAATTATAACAAGTGATACAATTATGCTCCAAGTTCCACCGCACAATTACCACCTACTATCCCCTCATTCAAATTCGCCGATCATCCACAGTCTCAGTCTCAAAACATTTGCCATGTGTGGCCATACCTTTTGAAATTCCTAAATGCGTGAGTATGTGTTTGTTTGTGCAGTGAACTTTTTAATTAGTTTGTTATTTAACCGTGTTGTTATTATGGTTTTACTTTTTTGTACTTAATAGCCATGAATTTTCTCTTTACCCTTAACACTCTTTGCTACAATTACTTAAACTGATTTTTTATTGTTGTTTTCTCTTTTATATTCTTTGCAAATTCATTCATACATTCATTTGCTCATTCCTAGTAGCATTTTGCCACACACCACCAAAAGCAGATAAACTATCTACAATAACCACAAGAACGATAAAAAAAGAACTATCTGTACAAAAAAATAATCTGTTTCTTTTGAAGCTTTTGTATTTTATTCATATACAAGACTGAGTATCTGTGAATGTATTTCACTTGTGTACTTGACGTATTTATACGCTCATCAGCTGGGATTGTCGAGTTAATAAATCACTTAATGCTTTTCAACAATATCAATAATGCTTCATTTAAGTATGCTACATATCGTCTCATGAAATGCAAAAGGGTGTAACAACCAAAAAATTCAAAATTGAGTTTTAAATGGATATTGGTAAAGGCACACGTCTTCACAAAGCTTTAGCTTTTTATTTTTAAAATGAAAAAAAAATCTTATTTGTAATTACAACACATTTAATTTTATTATGTTTTTTGTCTCTACTGTAAAATTTTCAAATGTGGTGATAGGCCCTTTAGCAGTTTAGGTGACGATATGTATGTTTGTATATATTGTATATTGAGCTTTAATGGAATTAAAAACACATTACAGGCTATAGGCGTATCTATGTAGTTTTGATCGTTCACAAGTCAGATTTAAATATATAATGGGCGTCAAAAGTTAGTAAATACCAGCGAATTATATTATTTTTTAAAGATAATAAAAAACCATTAGATTCCCACCTAAACCTTTTTTTAGAACCATAATTTTTTTAATTTTCTTAAAAAAATCTAATAATTCACTGGTGTTTATTTACTTTTAAGGCTCATAGTATGTGATTTTTTCCCTTACGTAGGCATTTAATGAATTTAAAATGTTAATTATACATTTATAATTTGTTGTTTCATGCCATAGACTTGACTCACTGAAATTGTTTGTTTTGCATTGGATTGTATTTAAATAATTAACCTTGTGTTTGCAACATGTTGGAATCAGTGTCCATTCAACCCCAAACTCAGTTAATTATTTCTCTCTTTATGGATAGATTATCGAACTGAAATTTAATTGATAAATTTATGAAAAAGGAAATCCTGATTTATATTTTGGTACATTAATTTATAAAGGACTTTCATGATTAAATTAAGTTTTACACAGACATCCACCCCAGCAGTTTTACAAGTACTCAATGTATCCCTTATACAGAGTAATTGTCACTAATGTCTGATTACTTGTCTGACACGTATGTACTCTTTGTAGTGCAGAGAGAAGTCAGTTGTTTACTTCATTGGCAGGCGTTCATATTGTTCAAGTTACGAAGATTTTCGTCAATTTACACGTTCACAACCCGAATGTAAACAATAGAGTGTAATAATACAAATATTTCATTCAGTTGCTTACAGATCCATGCACTCAAATTAAATGTCTCCATTTGAATACCAATGGTTTACTTTATACATCCCAGTTAATGTACCATGAAGTCAGTTGTCACTTTAGTGGCACAAAGTAATCTAGAGTGTAGTCACTTTTCATGTTTATTATACCCTTCACCTTCGTGAGAAGGGTATATATAAGTTTGTCATTCCGTTTGTAATTTCTACATTTTTCATTTCCGACCCTATAAAGTATATATATTCTGGATCCTTATAGATAGCGGAGTCGATTAAGCCATGTCCGTCTGTCTGTCTGTTGAAATCAATTTTCTGAAGACCCCAGATATCCTCGGGATCCAACTCTTCAATAATTCTGTCAGACATGCTTTCGAGAAGTTTGTAAAATCGGTCCATAAATAACGGAGATATGAGCAAAAAACCGGGACAACCTCGATTTTTGACCTATTTTTGATCTATATCTGGATTACTAAGTCATTAATATAGACAATATGGATATCTAATGATAGATATTTCAAAGTCCATTGCAACGATGTAGATAGTAAGTTGGACCTACAATGGGTCAAAATCGGGAAAAATATTTTTTAACCCGAATTTTTTTTTCATCAAAAAATTTTTTTTGTCATACATTTTATTTCCAAAAAAAAAAAATTTAAAAACAAAAATGTTTTTTAAAAATTTGGAAAAAAAAATTTTTTTAAAAATTTGGAAAAAACTTTTTTTAAAAAATTTGGAAAAAACTTTTTTTAAAAAATATTTAAAAACAATTTAAAAAAAAAATATTTTGAAAAACAATTTAAAAAAAAAATAATTTTGTTTACCTAAAAATATTTAAACAAATTTATTTTAAAGTATAATTTGGTGAAGAGTATATAAGATTCGGCACAGCCGAATATAGCTCTCTTACATAGTCTATTTTGTAGAGTCAATTTGCCCCTTTCTAATTTGAGTGTACTTCATACAAACAAATAAAATTGTTCAACTTAGAATAAAATCGATCATTGACTAATTGGTACCGGTTTTAATTGTCCTATTGTGGCCAGGTATACGGAAGATTTGATATTGTACAGATTATTATACTGTATCTTTGTAGCTGATATCTGGTGGCGTTGAGTACTAAGAATGTCTTATAGACTGAAAATTTTAGGTCAATTAACTTCGCTAGTCGTAGATGGTCAAGTAAACAGTTAGTTAGCTAGGTTGACTACTTTGAATTGGCTATCAGAAAGTCTCTTTGGAATCTATGTAGAGCAGGCACGGATCCATGTCAACCATTTGTGGGGGGAAATGGAGTAAAAATTATTTTAATATTTTTTTTCCATTTCGGTTTGTGGGGGATTTCCTGTTCCACCCTGGATCCATGCCTGATGTAGGGTGAATTGAGTCACATAACTAATTATGTTACTAGTGGATAATCTAAGTGATAGTTAAAATCAGCCAGAGCTGCTGGGTCCTATGAAAAAACATCTAGCTTTGCTAATAAATAAGTAGTGATTTATCGTTGAGCTGTGTAATTCTTTATAAATGTTGTTGAAGTAAAATTATACATTTTAACATTTTCGATATGTAATTTTCGAACATATACTTCGTATCAGCAAGTATTATCTGCTTTGCTGTTCTATACAATTATTAGCATATAAATGTGTTTCAGGATAAAGAAATAAATTGTGTTGAACGAAACCTTGGGAAGTTGAATGAATGTATTTAATTATGTTTTGTTACAAATCAGCACATAAATATTTATTATATAAAATAAATTTGTCATTCCGTTTGTAATTTCTACATTTTTCATTTGCGACCCCACAAAGTATATACAGTGGTGGTTAAAACATATGCAACCAGCAACAGAATTTTACAAAAGTGGTTTAAACTAGTTTAAGATGTAAACAAAAATATTCATTTGCTTATAATATTTTTTAATTAATGCTTTAAAAATAAGAATATGAAATTTAATTCAGAATTTTTTGCATTGAAAAGAAAAAAAAAATAAAAAACTACGTATGGGTTGATATTTCATTGGCCAAAACATAAAAAAAATTTACCTAAAAATATTGAAAATTTTTATTTTAGAGACCGCAAAAGTCAACTATTTTCTTCATGAGAAAGTAAATTTTTCTGCTGCCCACAATTCTTAATTACCAGTTTCTGCTCAAAAATATAAAAATTTACAATTTATGAAAAAATAATTAGTTTAAAGACAAAATAAAGTAGAACCATTACACAAATCATATGTGCCTTCTTTATTTACAATAAAATGAGAATTTAAGCACAAGTTCTATTTCCATTTCAACTATAACTACCAAGTTGGCTATTTAAAAAACAAATATTTATGTCAGTTTTAATTAAACTCCTTTTGGTCATATTTCGGTATCTCTCAAAGGCGCATTGGTATTTAATCTATTATAAAATATTTACGAAGTATATAAGTATAAACGCAATGCAAATGTAAATTCTTGCAATTACATTTAATTTAAACTTTGTGTTCATTTATTTTACTACTACACCATTTCCAAATGTATTGGAATTTCAGAAATTTGTAAATATATTTTAATATTTTCTATTATATTTTTCAGAACATTTCAATTAAATTAAATTTAGAAATTTACATTTCTTAAATCTATTTAGGGATAACTGAAATACAAATGGAGATTTTTTAAATACACAGAGACATTAGAAATTCAATTGGAAATCATTTATTTTATGATCCACATAATCTATGCATGTTTTTATGTTTGTAGAATTGTAATGAGAGTCTAGTTTGCCTTTTGTGGTTTATAAATATTGCTCTACTAATGGCTGCTGCGCACAATATTGTGAAGAGTTTTAAATATTTGTTTTCCTTTTATTTGTTAGTATTGTTGCTGCTAAATAGCATGTAGAAATAAATGCATTTGGGAGTAGTTAAAATTCAGATACAATACAAATATACTTATGTACACTCATATAAATATTTTATCATTAATTTCTATCGTTTTGTTTAAACAACTAGCATAACCCGGTGCACTTCGCTACCCCTACCCTAGTAAAATTAAAAAAATATGAATGGAAATACGAAAATAACACATACAAAATTTGAGAATCTCTCAATTACAGTTCACTTGATATTCAAAAATAACTAACTAATTTTGTATGGGAGATACCACTCTACTGCTCTGATCCCACCTATCTTTTAAACCTTTTATGTTAATATCAAGCTTTACTTTAACTTTCCTTTATAAGGGAAGGGTCATTCCTACTAAGCCGATCATGCTTAGCTGAACTTCGAACAGGGATCAGGAATATATTCGTTTTTAGCTAACCTTCTTAGAATGGTAATAAATTGATTGATACAGAGTTTAAATTCTTTTAGAATTATAGTTTTCCAGATATTCAAAATTAATTATTTACTCTGCGCCATAACCACTAATGCAATCCCGACCATTTTCAGTCAATCTGTGTAAAATGGTAAGAGAGCTATGCGGACAAAGTTTGAAGAACCTTGCAATTATTACTTTGTATGGGAGGTGACTCACATCCTTTTCCGACCTCTCCCATTTTGGGTGCTATGCCCTCTAAAATAATTCCGTCTATATTCAGCTAAACTCCGCACAGTAATAAGAAATTAATTCACTAAAATTTAAACACTTTTACAATTATAGTTCTACAGATATTCGAAATTAATTATATACTTTGTATGGGTTATGCCACGCCCACTATTCCAATCCCGAACAATTTCAGCGAATCTATGAAAATTTATAAAAGAGCCATTTAGACTAAGTTTGAAGAATCTTGCAATTATATTTCACAAAATATTTAGAAATAACTATTTACTTTGTATGGGAGGCGCTAACCATTTTTACCGACCCGCCCCATTTTTCATTAAACTTCATGCAGTGATAAACCGTTGAAAATCGTCACAATTATAAAATAACTATTTACTTATCTACAATTACATATTTAGCAAATAAAAAAAACACCTTCAAAATATATTTATTAAAGCGAATTTAAATTACTAAAGTCTTCTTCTTTGTTTTCTATAACAACTCTCACTTAAAATAGAGCGAAATCAATACTGTTTAATTGTTTCTCCTATTTATTTACAACAACAAATTGGACAAACACGCATTGCTTTGTTTACTTTTTAGCTTAAGGTTCACATGAACACGATTTTGCATATGTGTTAGTAACATCTTTAAACGCTTATAACTCCTAAGAAACTGAACCGATTTCAATAAAATATATATTCTGCACTTCTGTGAATAAGTCCCTTTAAAATGGTATATTTCTTGCCCAAATTGAATGTATAATGTGAGCGTAAAAGGGGTCTAAAGAAATCGACTTGCCTATTAATATTATGATTTGCCTTTGAGTGCACATATTTACAATAATTATCTCGAACAATTACAAATAATTGCATAAAGAGTTGCAAAAAAGGGAAGTGAGAGCATGTTGACTTATTGAATTAGGCAGATTTTTGTTATAGAGTGAAGACGCGGTTATAATAAGAAATTATAGAGACCGAATTAATTGTTCATGACTACAAAACTTAAATTAAAAAAAAAAAATTAAAAATGAAAAAAAAATACAAAAATATTAAAAAATTAATTTAAAAAAATGTTTGGCATAAAATAATTACTAAAAAAATAAAAAAAAAAAAAAATTAAATTTGAAAAACAAATTTTGACATAAAATTTTTGTCACTAAAAAAATTCAAAATAATTTAAAAACATTTGAAATGAAAATTAAAAAAATATTTGATTACATCATAAAATATTAAAAACTTTTATTTCAAAGTATAATTTGGTAAAGGGTATATAAGATACGGCACATCCGAATATAGCTCAAACAACAAAGACTTTGCAAAAATTAGCTTATTGCAAAGAATATTGTGGAACAGAAACACTTATCACTTTGCCAAAATATGAAATTTGAAAGTGCGAATACCAAGTTATATAAAAAATTTAATAATTTACTGTCATCAGTATTTTATCTAAATGATTTTTGTAATTATGCAGTATTTTATAATGAAGTTAGTAATTAATTTTGACATTAAGAGTTGTTTTTGTTAGGTTCGTTTTGCTAGTTATTGTTATAGACTTATTTGCATAATTGAAGAGTTGTTTATATACTCATATAAGTAAATGTAAATACATAGTAAACAATGTTTAACCCTTGGGAAATTTCAAATACAATATGTTTTTATTAGCCAGCACCGAACAATAAATACTTAATTTGTGTGTCCTAAACAGAATAACCAGCTATAAACAAACAATCCTCATACTACTATATACTTAGAAATAGAGGAACCAGTCTTTTATATACAAATATATACTTTGTAGTGATTACTTAAGTGAAAATAAATAATTTAAACAGATTACACCTCACATTACCAAGGGACACTTAGTGACATTTTATTCTCCAATAGGTTACTTCTGCATAGTGAAAACAGATTCCTTGTGATGACAGAATTTGCAACCAATCGTATGATTCGACTATATTCACAGATTTGTTCGGTTCTAGCAAAATAAGGTCAGTTAAGAAATAAGAATTACGATTGAAATTTCCGAACTTTTGCAGCCACAACAGAAAAATTCGGTTATTAAGAGTGAATGATTCGATTAGCTGCAAATTCGATTATCACAACCAAAACAGTTTTCTCTGTGTGGTAAAAATTACTATTTTCTAAAGTGACTACACTGTAGCTTACAAAGAGATAATTAAGTGACAACTAATTTCACGCTAGATTACCTGGGATGTATAAAGTAACCAACTGACATATCTTGTCATTACAAAAAACACAAATGATCTAAAACAAGTTTGCTCTCTTACTGTGCCGAATCTGGAAACATTTTTTTTAAATTTCTTTCTTAATTTTTTTTTTAATTTTCGAAAAATTTAAAAAATTTAAAATTTAAAAAAAAACTAAGACAATAGTGTAAATAATAATAGTTATACATCATTGACTACTTTGTAAAATTCAATTAGAAGATTTCACAAATTTTTTTTAAATTTTGAAAAACCTTTTTTCTTGCAATAAATTAGTAAAAATGTCGCATGGGGCTTGTCGCTAAAGGTCCGAAATCACCAAATTCTAAGGGTATTTTAAAACTTATATTAATACCATTTATTTAAATTTTATATGTAGAATTCTAATCTTCAGATGACCCTCTATTTAAATTTAATTTTGTTTTTTCTATATCCAATATTAACAAGTTTAACGGTATTATTTATTAAGAACTATGGAACAAACAAAATTAACATAAATTGACTTAAATAAAAAGTTTTTTGTTGCGGTGCATTTTCAATACAATACTGAATTATTTGTGTAGTGATCAGTGGTATTAAGCATAGCTAATCAATTTTGAGTATTGAGTTTTTTCTGTTTCATATTTAGCTTTATTTATTAGTTTAATACTATTCTAAAGGGATTTAAATTAAATATTTAAATTTGTAATTAATACATTAAAAACTTGCATGCATACATACTTTTAGACACAAATAAATATTTATGGGCACTAAGGCAATACAAATACAAATGTCTTAATATAAATAGCTCAACATTTTTTAAATAAATTTATTTGTAAAGTGATTTTTGTTTATTGTGATGTTAGCATAGCTTCTTAAGATTAATAAATGAGTTTTTTAACCAGAGGGATTAACTTTTAAATAACCGTTATCTTATGACTTTCTGAGCTTTGAGAGATTAGTGTGTCAAATTTGAGAATAATTGTATGATGTTTTAAATATAACGGATTATTATGAGCATTTTTAAATGACTTAAATATAAGTAACTGTTACTAGAGGATTTATAAATACAAAAACAAAACATAATAGTTAAAATAAATACAATATAATGAAAATATTATCTAAAAAGACAATATTTAAATTCATTTGTTATACCCTACAGTACCATAATGGGAAGAGATTGGCCATAAACTTTTATAAGGTACATTTCCGAAAATAATTTCATCGAAAATAGATTGAAATTCTATTTCTTGCTCATTATTGAAATAAGTTTTAACAGCAAAATTGAACAAAATTTTGTCTCAACTTTTATTTTTTTTGTACAATTTCACCTCGCCAGGCATCATTTTCTATTAAGCTGTGTGCTGTGAAATATTATTTCTGAATAACTAATTTATTTAAATTATTAATTAGTTAAAAAGAAAAACTTAAAACATCACTTTTACTATACTGCCAACGCACTAGAATACCAAAATTGTTTGCCATATAATAGTTATCCTGTTTCCTAAAAATACTTACTTTCCTTTCCTTCTTATACTTGTGCCAATTTCTTCATATTTTATATATATTAAACTAAAGACTCTGAGCAACTCTTTAATATTGACTGAATCCTGGCGTCTAGTGCAGCAACTGCAAGACAGCAGCCACATTTTATTTTGTATGTGGATGAATAAATGAATTGCATTATATATTATGAAAAGTTCTTTTTTTTTTTTTTCTTTTCTACCTACAATTCATCTTTTAACATCAGTCTCTATTATAAAAACATTGTTTTACGCTAGACTTAAAGCAGCAAAGAACAACGAAGAAAAACTTAAAAGATATGGATTTCTTGCTTTTCAAGAAAATACAAGAAAAAGTTTTTAAGAAGCAAAAAAGTATAAGAAAAAAGCTCATTATTAATGCAACCAAGTTAAAAGGCAAGAAAAAATATTTTAGTTTTTTTTTCTTTTTGTTTGAGCTGTTTTATTAATAGCGAAAAACTATATAGTACAGAGATTAAGGAAAATAAAAGAATACACAGCTTATTTTAATATTATAATGAGTTTAATACACTTGCATAAACCGACATAGACATGTGTATTAAAGCGAACTAATAATACTTTGCAAAATTTCAATATGGGAAGTTTAAAATGTTTAAATCGTAATTTACAAGGTCATACATGTCATATTGGCTCCATAATATGATAGTGTTCAATCATATTTTGATTTCACTTCAACCATATTATGATTGTGGAAAAACATAATCATATTATGCATGATCCCAACTATATTTTAATTTCAGTTCAACATATGATTTTTTATACCATTGAGCATATTATGGTTGTGACCAACCATATTATAGTTGTGTCCAACCATATTATGGTTGTGTCCAACCATATTATGGTTGCGTCCAACCATATTATGGTTGCGTATAACCATATTATAGTTGCGTCCAACCATATTATAGTTGTGTCCAACCATTTTATGGTTGCGTCCAACCATATTATAGTTGCGTCCAACCATATTATAGTTGCGTCCAACCATATTATAGTTGCGTCCAACCATATTATAGTTGCGTCCAACCATATTATAGTTGTGTCCAACCATATTATGGTTGCGTCCAACCATATTATGGTTGCGTCCAACCATATTATGGTTGCGTCCAACCATATTATGGTTGCGTCCAACCATATTATGGTTGCGTCCAACCATATTATGGTTGCGTCCAACCATATTATGGTTGCGTCCAACCATATTATGGTTGCGTCCAACCATATTATGGTTGCGTCCAACAATATTATGGTTGTGTCCAACCATATTATGGTTGCGTCCAACAATATTATGGTTGTGTCCAACCATATTATGGTTGCGTCCAACCATATTATGTTTGCGTCCAACCATATTATGTTTGCGTCCAACCATATTATGTTTGCGTCCAACCATATTATGTTTGCGTCCAACCATATTATTGTTGTGTCCAACCATATTATGGTTGTGTCCAACCATATTATGGTTGTATCCAACCATATTATTGTTGTGTCCAACCATATTATGGTTGTATCCAACCATATTATTGTTGTGTCCAACTATATTATTGTTGTGTCCAACTATAATATTGTTGTGTCCAACCCAACCATATTATGGTTATATCCAACTATATTATGGTTGTATACAACCAACCACTTTATGATTGCAGTTCAATCATAATATGATTAATTTTAAACCTATTTGATGACATAACCATATTATGGTAGTAGAAGATATTAAATATATTATGGAGTATGGAATGGAGTATCTGTGATCATGCCATGATTATGAATATAACAATATTTTCATACATTACTACTAGTATAGCATCGTTTAAATCGTGACAATCACATAATTAGAAAATATAAAAAAATATAATTATCTATAAATCAATCTGGATTTATAGATAAAAAATTATCTCCGCCTTCCATAAAAAAAAATAAAATTATAGACGACCTTATTAAAATGTCAAAGAATGTTTTTTTATATGCAGTATTGCAAACACAAAAGGATACATTTAAATGTTCTTGAAAAACGCAAAACAATGGAGACAGCAGAAAATTATGAAAAAATAACAACATACACATCAAGAGAAATAAGGAAACAATGCTTTTAATTTTTATAATAAATTATTATTTTTGTTGATCAGTCGTCTTTGCTTGGAAACGTCACAAATAAAAAAATAAAAAAGAAACATTCTTCTTAACAAAAGAACTGAAAATAATAAAGAAATGAATGAGAGAATTTTTAAAGAAGATACAACAGACATTGTGCATGATGAAGATGACGGCGACAAGGCCATCAAATAAAAAATATAATAAACATCCCACTCACAGCCAGGATACATTAAATTGGGTCATAATTACTATAATGGATGTATTTTAAAAATATACATTTGTAAGGTTTATAACTTTACTTTAACTTTTAACCTTATTACTCTACTTTAAAAAGAATCAAAAATTTCAACAAAAAAAAACTTAAATTTTGACCTCCATTATTTTAATGATACAATAGTTTAGGGACATAAAACTTAAAACATTTAGGTTTCGATAATAACAATAGTTGGCCCATACTTCTGCCCAAAAAACTTGTCCAGTAGTCAAGAAATTGTAAATTTGTATTTGGCCCTCCTAAAATGTTGAAAATTTTAGAAAAATCGTTTAAAGGGGGGTCAGACGGCATGTATTGCTTGTGTTTTGTGCCATGTATTGGGACATTTTTCCATATGTAAACATATACATACCGTGTGATCCATATGAAACTTTGTGTATGTAAAATACATGTGTATTACTCGTGACATTTTTTGCAATTAGAGCATGTTCTATTTTCGTGTGTATAACAGTGTTGTATTTTGAAATACAACACTGTGTGAGTGCAAAATAAAAAAACAAAACAAAAAATAGTAAAGAAAAATCATAACAAAATAAATTTCATTGCATTAAATATATTTATTGTGATTTAAAAATGTTTTAAATAAATATATTGTTAAAAACAACAAACATATAAACTAATAGAGTCACATGCAATTACATATGTACGTTTGAACGTGGAAATTATGAATCGTATGTATAACGTGAATTTTGACATACACATGGAATTCCATATGTATCGAATACATGTCCCAATACACAAGCAATACATGCCGTCTGACCCCCCTATTAGAGGTTTTTCTTTTTATTTTATATTTGGAATAAAAATAAAATATTAAAATTTAAAAATAAAAAAAAAAATTTAAAATTTGTTTTTCTGGGCGTTTTTCGGCCAAAGCTCTCTTCAAATGAATCAGTTGATGGTCTGGCCAGATTTCAGCAGCTCATAATAGATAGGACCCTTTTTATTCCACCAAATACAGAGCATTACCTAAGCGTCATAGATATTTGGCTTTAGTGTCGTTTTGGTTGGTTGACCGGGCTTCATATGTGATCTCTTACACTTCGGATTATCGTAATGCATCCATTATTCGTCGCAAGTAATGATTCGGTGCAAAAATTATTTTCTTTAATAGCGTTCAAGCAGCATTTCCGCCATACATAATCATATTTCAATTCGTATGGTACTCAATTTCCCTGCTTGCTAATTTTTTGAAATTGCTGCTGGAGTAGCTCTCAATGTTTTGCTCTTGTTGAGTTTTACAACAATATTCTTGGAGGTATTTCTCTAATTCTTGGTCTTAAAATTTTTTTTGCTGGCCTGGGCGAATTGTCTTCCGTTTCAAAATCACCACTTTTGAACCGCACAAACCATTTCTCGCAAGTTGGTGAGTAATCGGAGTACTTCAGCGGCACTTTTTTCTAATTAAAGAAGTAAAGCAAAACTTCCCGCATATGACGCTTTGTCGGCACAGAATTCGCAACTAAGCAAACAAATACTAAGTGAAAATAAGCGACAGATATATGACATATAAGATATTAAAAATAAAAACCGCATTCAAATGATACGTCATTCATGCAATAATAAATGCTAAATGAGAATTCAAAACTTAAATTTTAACAGTTGTTGTCATTTTGGAGTGTGGACCGATTTGGAATTGTCGAATTTCAAAGAAATTTAGTTTGTGGTTTCTTTAAAAAACATTTCGTATCCTATTTTCTAATATTTAATTTCTGTTACTTTGTGTTTCTTTTACATCTAGGTCAAAATTATCCAAGACATTCAATTTAATACTAAAAATTATTAAAAATATAAAATAAATCGAATTTTTAAGCGCAACCGTAATGTGTATTTGTAAACAAAATTTAATATGTTTTGAGACACAAGCTAAAATGGTATTTAAAAGCAAATGCTGAAATGATTACTCTAAGGAAATTAAAAATGTACTTATGAACAAAATATTCTAGAAATAAATCCATCCTAACCTTTAAAATTCAACATATTTAAGGTGGGATTTCAAGGACAATACTTTGATATTTCAAAAACTTTAACAGCGTTTGAGCATAGGAAACTTGTTGTTTTATATTTTATTTATAATCCATACAAACATAACATCGTATAGCGACAATCATTTACTTATAAAAAAGAATCTAAACATTGTTATAGAAAACCAGTTATTATTGAAATCAAATGTTTTTAACCATAAAGTTATTTGCGACAAACATTTATGATTGCCTAGAACATAGAATAGTTACCACTATCCATTATATATCAAACTTGATGTTTACCCGGTTTATTTTACAGTCATAATTTGGTAAAATAACAGTAAAATATTAGAAAGCTGTTTAAATCTATTGTATTTGATATTAAACTGTCTGTCTGTCTGCTTCTCTAGTTTCATAACATTCATTACTTTAAACAATAAAATATGTTTTGTCATCACCTTAATGTCACTTATAAAAATAGACATAAACCCTTTTTTTTCAATTACAATAGCAAAACTTTTATTACCTTTCAATTTTTATTTCAACTTGTTTTTACACATGATTTTAGAACAAAACATTATTTATTTGATTATAAATGAACGTAATTCGTTTTTTATTGCTTTAGATATCAACTTTTATGTTTCACTATCAAGTTTCCATTCAATTGGGAGAAATCCATCAAATAAAACATTTAATATTAAATTTTCTTATAGTTTTCTTTCGATATTTATGTTTAGTTTGGGGCGCCAGTTTGCGGCATAATGATGACACATGCTACAGAAACTCTTTGTTGCACTTAAGAAAACCCCAAAACATCGAAATAATTCTCTAGTTTTATGACTAAAAGTATTCAAAACATTATCGAGCGACTGACCGACTAGAGTAATTTGAGATAATTTTTTTTTTTATTATTATTTTCGATATTTATTAGTGATTGTGATGATTTTTATTGTAATTTACTCTACTTTAAAAGCAATTTAAAATTTTCTTTTGAGTGTAAGAAAATACGTGTGTGTTTTTTTTTAGTAAATCTTTAAATCTTTTAAAGACACACTTTGATTTTTTCAACAACAAATTTATTTATTAATGTCTGCTGAGAATACACACGCCGCTGGAAAGATAAAAACAAACACACAAGCGGACGGACGGACATACATTTCAAAGAGCCAGGCACATAAACAAACAGTAAAACACATCAGCGACCGCTAATGTGACATAATCATTTATTACTTTTTAACAACTCCCTGAAGTAGGAAAATGAGCAAGAACAATTCAAACCATTCAAATGAAATATTCTGTTTGAGAGGAAAATTTTTTTACATCCGATTTATTTATGTATCTTTCAAATCAATACCTTTTTGAAATTGTAACAGTCATCCAAACTGTTGTAAGCGGCAGTGTTATGCATATTTACTAGAATATGTTCTTACATTTCTTTATGATAGAATTTTACAAAGAGTTTGAAAAGACACAAAAACTAAACAAGACCCAAGAAAGAAAACCGATAGTTTTTGAACAAATATATGTAGTTCCTGAACATGTTTTAAATATAAACAAAAACCTACAGGCGGAGAAAAGACGTGAATGGCTACGATATGGTTGCGGCAAAAATATACAATGCTCTAGGTAAGCGTAATTGTTTGTAGCAAACAACTTTATTGTTTAATATATTTTATTTTAGTAAAAACTTTGTTTCACCAGTAATAATTACATGATTGTCGATTTAAAAATAATCATATTATAACTGACCTGGTATCAAAATATGGTTGAGATCAACCATAATATAATTGTGCTACAACCATAATATATGATCATATCAACTATCATGGTTTTACATAGCTATATTATGGTTGACGTGTAATCATTACATGGTTGGATACAATAATATTATAGTTGGACCACTATTACAATATGATCTTTGAACCATAGTATGATTACAAATGATTTTGACACGGAAGACAAAGATCACTCAGGCTAGTCAAAAAAGTTTGAAGGCCAAGAATTGGATGCAATACTCCAAGAAGAGAGCATTAAAAATCATTGGGAGCTACAACTTCAAAACGTTTGCAAGCAGCAGGATTCATCCAAAAACAGGGAAATTGCTTACCATACGAACAGAAGCCAAGAGACATTGAAAGGCGACTTTGCATGTCCGAAATTATGCATGAATTATATCGTTTTTGCACCGAATCATTACTTGCGATGACCAATGGATCCATTATGAAAACCCGGAGCGTAAGAGAATCCCGACCAACCAGCCGAATCGATACCAATGCCAAATATCCACGGCGCTCTGGTAATTCTTTGTAGTTTGTCCTACCTATTAGTAGCTGCTGAAATACGATCAGATCATCACAGGGAACCTGTATCAAATAGAACTGATTCATTTGAAGCGAACATTTGCCGAAAAACACCCAGAATAATATTCCATAATGACAAAGCTCGGTCACATGTTGCAATACCTGTTAAAAACTATTTAAAATGAAGTGATTTAGAAGTTTTGCCTCTTCCGCTTTAAAGTCGTGAAAGTGTCCTGTTCGACTACTATTTGTTTCGAACGATGCAGAATGCTCTTTCTGTGATACGCTTCACTTTGCAACAGAGTATCCAATATTGGCTTGATTTGTTCTTGGCTTCATGAGATGAGCAGTTCTCATGAGAGATAGGAAAAGGTCATAGCTAATAATGGCCAATACTTTGATTAAATTTATAGTGTACAAATGTTTCAAAATAAAAGCTAAACATTTTAAAAAATCCTGCATTTTTAAGTCATGCACCCAATATAGTACATAAAATTGGTCAAGTGAAAATATACCCAGAAAATTTATAAATTGTAGTGAATAAAATGTTTTATTTTAAAAGTGAAATAAATAAACTTACGTTGTTTACCTTGGTGTGTTGATTTCCACACAACATTTTTTATAGTTAAAATCATGATTTGCCATTAATAACATATTAATTAGTATATGTTGTTACCAGTTACATCAAATTGGTTTATCTTCAGCTCATTTTACACAAACATTTTGGTTATGAGTAGTAACTACAGCTTGACAGAAACAACACATTTGACAATAATGTTCTTAGTGCAAAATACATAGAAATTTCATATGTGTGGAAAACCACACAAAAGGGTAATCAACGTAACTTTCTTATTAAAAACTATTTTTGAATCAATTAATGCGTTTTCTGAGTTAGAATTACTTGGAGACATGACATTTGTAACCAAAAGTAACCAAAGGATTTTTCTTAGCATATTCCCAAAAAATATATACTAAATTGGATTTAGCCAAGTAATTTGGCATTAGTCAAAATTACATTGTCTATCTGTAAAACTACTGGAGAACCTATGAAAATCTTTTATTTCTTTAATTTAATTATGTACATTATTTGAATGTATACATGAATTCATAATTAAAAATATAGCAACACAATCATTTGGGAATTTCAATAGTAAATACATATAATAAAAAGAAAATATTTATGTATGAAAAACTATGTAGCAGCATAAAAACACTGAAATGTAAAAATAATATAAAAAAAAAGAAACAACATGAACTCTAGAATTATTTATTCTCAACGGATTAAACTTCTGTTTGTCTACAATAAATGAATGAATGAAATGTGAAATGCAGCATTGTGACAGATTATTTATTTGTCAGTTTTATTTTTCATACACCCAAATGTTTTGAAGTATTTAGTCGTACGTGGGTGGAGACATAAATAGTTGTAAATTAAATGAGAGGAGTGCTTGTTGAAGTGTGACATATGGGTCAAATATATACTTGTCACAACAATATCATTAAATATGTAAATTTATATGTTAAATGTCAAATTTGTAATTAATAAATTGGAATGGATGTTAGTGTACAGGGGAAATATGAAAATTTTTTATTAAAATAAATAAAAGTTTATTTAGGCACTAACAAATTGTTATTGTTCTACACTAAAATTCGTATAATCTATGAATATAATTCTGAAAATTAATTAAATTTTAACAAATCATTAGAAAAATTCACATGAAAGGCAACTCATAATAAACCCTCCTTATCAACATTAAAACCCATCATTAAACTCATCCCGGTATAAGGACGAATTTATAGACAAATAACTGTTGTATGTTAACTATGATAAACTTATAAATACACTTAAATAAAGCATCAATATTGACGTATCTGTGTATCTATCTATAAATCCATACTCGTTTGTATATATGTATGTATAGTTAACATTATAACTACACATTCCTTTGGCTTATGACATCAATAAAAACTCAGTCAGATACTCAGGATGTTTTTACATGTTCCTTTCTATTCTGTTCTGTGTATCCATTTGTTATTTATTATGAACATGTAGCAGAGGACAAGTCAGACATGAGCGATGGATGGATGGATTTATCAAATATGAAAAGCTCATAAATTTGTTATTATATTTGTATATACTTATTCAAAGGTATTAAATGAGTGCGCGTGTTTGTCCCATAAAATAAAAACAACTCATACTCGAACTCATATAAAAATAAAATAGAGACACGAAACGCAAAACTTTTTCTGCACTTTTTATTTCATGAAGTATGACTTTTTCTTAATAAAAAATAATATTTTAAAGAGTTTAAAATAAGAATGTTTTTATTATGTTTAAATTGTGCAAAAACGGTCCATCTGCTTTTGAATAACAAAAGGTGGCTTACTTCACTTTATATTGATAGTTGGTAATGTAATGAATGTATGTAACACCAGAACAGCAACCAACAAAAATTGGGAGTTACACCACTTTTGCACTGATGGCTTCATATAATATTGAGATTTGATTTAGGCCAGGTTTCCTCCTATAAACCATTAAAATTAAGATTATCGTTTCTAGAAATTTCTTTTATCAAAATGATTTCTTATTTAAGATTTTGGGAAAGAAAAGTTGTTTTTATATTTTATCCCACATTTATATTTTCCTGGAAATTAATGATGCCATTTTTCTTTTATAATAAAAAATAATACTTAAATATTTATTTAGTTTTTATTGTAAGTAAATTGATTTGACATTTACAAATTTTTCAATTTAAAACTGATTAAATTAAAAAGTTTCATACAAAAAGTTAATACAGACTTTTTAAAAATCTAAAATTCATCACACTGATGCACAAAAAACATTTACCTATAATTGGAATGAATTATTTATACCCTTTAATTCCATGTAAAGGTTTTATTATTTATAAAAAATATAAACTTTTTAACTAGAGTATCCAAAACAGAAAACCTCTTTGTAAACTCCACCGCTTTCGGTTTTTTGACAAACCGGTTTTTGTACGACAGTTAACCGGTTTAAGCTCATTCAAGCTTTAGAAAATATATTTATGAAAAACTTTGATACCATTTTTAAAAATATTGATGTATTTTATAGAAAATTATAGCATTTGGCAATATTTCGTAAAAGATATAAAATAATTGCATAAAGATTGAGCCTTAAGAATTCAAAAATGCTACGTTTCCGAAGATTTAGTACACAATTCTTAACTGTATTAGCATCCACAAATAAAAATAAATTTAAGGAGACCTTTTTCATATTAAATAATAATAGTTTTTGATAAAAAAGTTACGTAAATTATCCTAGTGTGTGGTTTTCCACACATATGTAATTTCTATATATTTTGCACTAGGAACATAGTCGTCTAATGTGCTGTTTCTGTCAAAGTGTAATACTACTCGTAACCTAAGTGTTTGTGTAAAATGTTTTGAAGATACGCCAATTTGATGTAACTGGCAAATTATATTATTTTAACTATGAAAAAATTTTGTGTGGAAAATAACACACCAGGCTAAAGAACGTAATTTTATTTATTTTTTTATTTCACTTTAAAAAAAACAATTTATTCACTACAATTTATAATTTTCTAAGTATATTGTCACTTTTCCGCCCTTTATTACTTTGACCAATTTTATGTATATTGGGTGCATGACTTACCAATGCAGGATTTTTTTAAATTTTTAGCTTTTATTTTGAAAAATTTTTATTGGCCATTGTTAGCTATGACCTTTTCCCATCTTTCTGCCATATGGATTCCAAGCCAAAACAATTGCTCATCTCTTGAGTCCATGAACGAATCAAGTCAATATCGGATACTCTGTTCCAAAGTGAAGTATATCCAAGGATACCACTTTTAAAAATATTGATGTATTTTGTAGAAAATTATAGCATTTGACAATATTTCGTAAAAGATATAAAATAATTGCATAAAGATAGAGCCTTAAGAATTCAAAAATGCTACATTTCCGAAGATTTAGGACACTTTATTTTTATCACTTGCCATAAGTTTAATTGCAATAGTCTAGCATTTCTTTTACAACAAATGAAATTTAGGAAGAAATTTAAACGAATTTTGATTTTTGTTTAATGAAAACTTTAGTTCCACGAACTATAAATTATACAAATTTTGTATTATGGTTACCGAAAATAAAATTTATATATCGTTAACTTAGTGTGCAAAAGGTACTTAGCACAGTACCTTTTCACAAATATCGCGTTCTTAAATCCTCATATTTTTTTTTTTAAATTAGTGGAAAAAATTTTATGACAAAAAAATTTTTTTTGATAAAAAAAATCGTGTTAAAAAATATTTTTCCCGATTTTGACCCATTGTACGTCCGACTTAATATGCCTTATATACGCCGTTGCAAAGGTCTTTGAAATATCTATCATTAGATATCCATATTATCAATATTAATCCAGATATAGATAAAAAAGATGTCAAACATCGAGTTAGTCAAGGTTTTTTTACTTATATCTCAGCCATTTCTGGGCCGATTTTCCCGAATTTAAATATCAACCGAACCGGGACATTAACATATGCTCTATGAATCATGTCTGTAAGTTATTTGGGGGTTCCGGAATGTTGATTTCAATATACAGACGGACAGATGGACATGGCTATATGAAATAAAATAAACAAGCCAAGTCAAATCATATATTCCACACCAGTTTAATTATATCAATGTATGTAAGTTTGCTTTTGTTATGCTATTAATTTTATTAGAATTTGGTAGAGTCATTCAGTAGTAGACTAAAACTTTAACAACTCGCAACAAATCATATTCCGCAAACACTTCCGTCCCCCAGCCATCCCCAATGTTCAAAAACCATAAAACCTTAAACCGTAATAGAAGCACATAAAAGTGTTTATTTAATACGTGACACGTGATTATTGTCGCTTCAACACTAATTCCTTTCATTAACAATGTTTATTCGCAAACACACACATACTTCGTGCCCAGATATTTATGCCCAGTTGACCATGTCTTCAAGATAGCCTTGGAGTAGTAGAATTCTGATAACTTTTTAAACAAGTGTTTAAATATTCCTTTATGAGCTTTATTATAATGTGCACTGTAATCTATAGTGGCTTAAATCACGTCATCATATATGCAATTGCTATATAATTTGAATAATACCTAGTAGATGACAAATTTCATAATGTCGTAAAGACAACTAGACCATTTTGCCAATTGGGTTAGTGTAAAAGTTTTATGATTAAATCAGTAACGATTTGTAACACATAAAATAAAATAAAGTTTTACATGCCACACAAAAACTCTAAAGACAGTAAAACACAACTACAACTACAACTAATATTTATTTAGTATTACACACTACAACCCATTTGCTTAAGTACACGCGTAAGACAAAGTTTTTATTTCTAGCACATGATATTTAATTGGAAAAGTTATATTTTACGGTAAGAAGTTGTTTTTAGAAGTTCCCGGAATTTTTTTTATAAGTTTTCTTCTTAAAGTTACAAAATTATTTCGTTATAATTTGTTGCCAATGATTCGATTAAATAAATAACCGAATTTTTGTCATCCCAACTAAAATTTTTCGAAACGAATTTCTAATTTTTTCAATTTAGTCACACATTTGAAATCTTTTAATAAAATTAAAAAAAATTACTGTTATTTGCCTTAATTTAGTATTCAAAAATGCCCGGGAATATTTCCCTCGAATGGAAAAAGTCCGGGAAATTAGAATATTATATTTTTAAAAATCTCTGTACATTTTATAATTGAGGCCATCAGTGCAAAAGCGGTGTAACCCACAATTTTGTTTGGTTGCTGATACATACAGTCCTTACATTATCAATATCAACACAAAAGCAATCTTTTGGTATTCAAAAGCAGAAGGAGCTGAAAAACTCGTTTTTACACAGAGCATAATATAACAAAGTAATGTATCAAAAGTGGTGTAAGTGGAATATACCATTAAATAAATAGTTTGGGGTTACACCACTTTTGCACTGATAGCCTCAATTAATCAACAAGCTTTAATATTTAAGTTCTTAAGAAACAGTTTTTCATAAATATTTGCTTATGTGTAAATGTTATTACTAAATACTGCATAATTTGTTAAAATTAAATTTTTGTTTCTCTTTATTTTACAGTTTAAGACATGTTACGTGGCAAATGCAAAATTCAATCATGGTTACTAAGAAAAGAAAAAGCAGAGCATTACAATCATCCCCACTATGCAGAAGAACACATGGTCCTTCATTTACAAATGTCACGCTGTGGACGATAGTTTTAATGGTAAGTGGATAAAGATAGTATTCAATTTTTATAATTGTTTTTAAGACTAAATTTAATACAGCTCAGGTTTAAAGCTAATGCAAACAGTACAAATTGAAGACAAGTTTTATTGATCTCAGTTCTTAAACTGTAAATGTTCTTTCATATTAAAAACCCGATTTTAACCCTTTTGGACCTATTTGGACATATGTGTTACACTGAATGTTCATAGAGTCTTAGATGTATTGTTTTAGATGGGGCTTGAAATCAATTAATTTTGAAAACTCAAAATCCATGATGAAAATTGTTCCACCTCTGCAAAATACTTAGACTTACCCTATGTATGGAAAACAACACACGAGCAAAAACAACGTAATTTTGTTTTCGATTGTTAGATGAAACTTAAATTGTAATATTTAATATGACTTCATTACATTCAACATAAACCTGTAAAATAACTGAGCTTACTTTCTTAATAACTCTCATATCCGCTGAAAGCTTTTACGTCATAGTTTTATACAAACTTTGTAAATACTTAAACTTACATTTTATATTAAGATCTGGTAGAGAAAATTCTTTGTTTCTTAATAACCAGAAAAAAAAACGTAGGTACTTAATAGCAAAATCCGTTTAGATTTTATCAAAGGAAATTAGTTGATATCCTTGAAATTTATAGTTTATTGCTTACACATTTTACCACACGGCAAAGACGATTTATAAGTTGATATTGTTTAACCGGAAACTCTTCAATTAAGTTACTAAATACCCATTAGTTTATTGTTCAGTTATAAATCTTTGCTTGTATGTATGTGATATATACAATCACACGTACATACTTACTCCTACGTACATTTCTCAAATATACACACATACTCGCATACGCAATACTTTATCCGTTACTATTTAAAATACATAAAATCCCAAATACAACATAAAACCAATTGTTATGGTTCTTTTGTGGGAGAAAGGGGTTTATAGAGACCATGTTCTTTTAGTGGGGGCAAGTTTTTGTACTACACACACTTGTTCTTCTGCCAAGAAATGATAATATAGAAATTTAGTAGCAAACTGCCTCTTGTTATTCATTTAACTGGTTTTATGTATACTGCTTGGTTAGTGGTCGGGGTTGGTTCGATGTATTGTTGACTGTGTGTGGAAATTATTTGGTTGTACTCGTAATTTTGGCACGACTGATTCGTTAGGGTACTTAGTTGTAAAAAAATAACGGAAGTCATATTATATATTTATAGCGTATGGCTTAAGATAATATATGGATATTACCGTAATAGCTTCCTCTACATAATACAAGCCATTAATTTTGGATTTGTAATTTAACCTTATGCATCTGCTTAATGTAAAATAACACTCACTCTGATCCATATATTTTTTACTGTTTTATTTGTATAAAATTTATGTATTTTCTAGCACACTTTGAAATTAACCTCTAAATTTAATATTAATGCAATTAAATATAAATTAACTAAATGGCCAACATTAAGCTGAATGCGAAAATAATGTTTTAAATTTAGAGTTAAATGCAAAACTAAATGTATTTTGTATAGATATTGTCATACACAAATGACATACATACATGTTTATTAAGCTGGCCCTTATTGATTTTGTCATTCCGTTTCTAACACATCAAAATATTCATCGCAGACCCTGGCTCCTTATGAAATTCTATGACTATCTGGTCTGTCTTGTCAAATTCTAAGACGATCCGTCTGTCTGTCTAGAGAACACGACAAGGCGCAAACGAAAGGAGCTACCTGTTTGAAAATTTCCACAAATACTCTTTGTTGACAAGATTTGTTTAATATTGAAAATGGGGAATATAGGTTCATGATTTCACATAGCTCACTTACAAATGTCCTCCCTGGATTTGGTTTGAACAGTCATAAATATTGTTACGAATTTGCATTAGCGATTCGAATAGAAGGTTCTACTTATCAACAATGTTGACAGCATGCAGTTATTAGCATTGATTATACGAATGGCAACACTAAATTTTGAAGCTGCTAAAATTAATATTGAAAGCTCTAAAATTCGAATATATTAGTTTTGTCCGTTAAGAAAAATCGAGGCTATTCGAATGAAGATGGCAGTGTATATAAATAGTGACTGCGCTTGAGGTAGTGAATGAGTTTATCATAGGCGCTGTTAGAGTTAACATCAACTTCATTCTTGTACATTATAAAGTGTAATTTAAGTGTGTGTGTATTAAAAACTTAGGGACTATTTAAACTGTTGTTGTGTAAATTTGAATAAATAAAGATCTTTTACAATTTTAAACTACTCAACTGCTTTTATTTGCAATCAAAAGTATCCAGTTTATTTACAGGAAATAGACCACCGTTTTTAAAAGGTAAAAACTTAACAATATGTTGATTATTAGTTCCAAATACTCAGAAATTATATTGTAACGTATGGCGAAAAGGTCCCCCTCAGAAACAAGTTTTATATACCCCTCATATAACTCCTATATCAGAAGTATATTTTTCTTTAACCCTCGATGTTCCTCTTTTATGTTTGCTGGGTAGGTGTCGATACAATTGAATTTGTACATTTGAACAATTTTTCACAACATACATTATTTCCACAAAATTCGTGTGGACCCAACTATGACATGATTGGCAGTTTTAACGCAATTTGTATTTTTTTTTTTATTTTTTTGTAAACAATTTTTTCAATTGTTCACTTTAGTTAGAGTGGCAGTTTTGAAGTTGCACGTGAAAATTTTATTTATTTAATTGTTGTTATTATTTCAGTAGTACATGTCCAAATGCAGTTGACTGCTGGATTTTAGTTTTATTTGATTTTCTGTGTTTCTGCGAAAATCCATTGTGGCAATTTAGAATGACTTTTGACTAATATTAGTATACAATGGCGGAAAATTAAAATAACAACTATAAAATATTCAATATCTCTAAACATTTTCTATAAGGCAATTGCTGGAATATATTGACAACTGTGAAGTTGAAAGAATGTATAGAAATTATTATTCATTTGTAATGGAATAAATGCAAATTGAATTTTCAATTACTTTTTTATATCTAATGAAATAAATATTAAATAAAAATAACTTAACTTGTCACTAAACTAAGCTACAATAGCATTGATTGAAATTGGTATCAACCCTTATTTAGAGCTGATTGTCATACATTTTAAGTCACATTTAATTTGAAACTTGCATAAAATGTTATAGACTATTTACTCGAAACTTTAAATACTCATAGTTAGAGTAAGTATCTATTTTAGTTAAACTTTAAATTTAAAATATATGTAGAAATGTTATATACATGTAAATGCTTTAAAAATTGTAGTTAATTTTCTCTTTTGTAATACGATGCTACCACATCAATGACAGACATCACACAATGACTAATCTTCAACGCCATTTAATGGACATAAGTGTCCATAACGTAAGCTGTACTTAACAGCTCCAGAACATACCACCATACAAATGCTAGACAAGACTACAGTAATTACTTTATTGGTTTGTAGTTTGTATTTGTATAGATATGCACTATTAAACATATGTGAGTTTGTATGAAAATGAACATATGCCAGACACTAAGGAGACATTACTAAGGTTTCAAGCAGCTTAAATGTGGTTAAAACATTATACTTAGACAAGTTTAAAACTATCACACAATTACAGACAAGCCAACGAACAAATACTAAAATAAACACGAGCAAATGCTGTCAGGCAACCAGACACAAATGGAAGGGCCAGACAACTAGACACACTGCAAATAAATTTACACAGTTGCTGTTATAGACATAATTTCCCTTAACATGACATTTCTATTCAAAATACTATTATGCTAAAAATTTATATGAAAAATACATCAAATTTTCTATGGATAATACTGTTATACCAAATATTGTCTACAGAAAATACTGTTATACACAAAATTGTCTATTGGAAATACTATTTTCTCTCTTTGGCCGACTCTGACAAAATAAAGGGTTTTCTATTGCGTTTAGGGTTTTTAATTTCCCGACCTTTTTTTGATACCCGGGAATCGGTAACATATTTCTCTACATTCCCGGGTATCCGGCTATTCCCGAAATATATAATAATACTGTAAACTGTGAATATTATAGCAAAATTTAATATAAAAACTTAGTATTTCAATCATTATATATAATAGAGCTTCGTATTAATTAATTCAATTTGAGCTCAATTCACTAAAATCTTAATCCGTAATTAAAAAATGTCAACCTTTCATTTCATAAATCCATTCCCAATATCTAATTCTTTTGCTTCCTTCAAAAGCTTCATTTAAATTGAATTAATTTTGAAGATAATTAATAACAGAATTTATTCAAACTTTGAATGATTAAATTTTTGTTGATTCAAATCTACTACAAATTGAGTTAAATGTTTTTTCTTCATTCAGTTTTATTTAGCTTTTAATCATTTTCAAAATGAACTGGAAAAAAAATTTCTAAGGCCTTTGAATAGTTAAGAGATCAAATTTATGTTGATTGCGAAAATTTCGAAATTATTGGATTCAAAGGTAAATTTTTATAATAAAACATTTGCAAAACACAGTCATTATAAAGCTGTCATCGTCACCAAAATGGTCAAAATCAATTCTATACTTGAAAATACCAAATGGTGTGCCGCCATCAAAAGTAGGGGCCTTTATTCTGCTAGTGTTTTCTGGAATAATTCGCACTGGTCAATCTTGGCAATGAAGATTATTTACCTTTATTTCTAGATCGTGCAGTTTTCCATATGCGTTTTTAAATGTTCATTAGAAACACCCCAAATAAATAATAATAAGCTGTCTATTATTGCCGAGATAAAAAAAAAAAACATTTTCACTTTTTTTAAAAAAAAAAAAAATAGAGTTCTAATTTGTTTTCTTTGTAGTTACATCAGTTTTTAATTCACGGGAATCCCGACTAAAAATCGCGGGAATCAAGTAGTGCAAAATTGCCGATATTCCTGGAAAATTTGTTCCGGGAATTCCCGGGATAAAAACCCTAATTGGGTGTAAAGCTTCAAAATGCGGGCAACATATACTCATCTTTTGAGGCCAAAAACGAATCAAGCCAATATCGGATACTATGTTCCATAGTGAAGCGTATCGCAGAGAGAGAGTGTTCTGCATCCATCGAAACAAATAGTAGTCGGAAGGGGCACGGTCTGAGCTATAAAGCGGGTGGGGCAGGTATTGCAACATGGCCGAACGTTGTCATGATGGAATATTATGGTTTCATGTCTGGTCGCATATTCTGGGCGTTTTTCGGCCAATCAAACGAATCAATCGACCGTACACGTTCCTTGTGATGGTCTGGTCAGATTTCAGTAGATCATAATAGATAGGATCCTAACGCCATGGATATTTGGCTTTGGTGTCGATTCGGCTGGCTGAGTTTCGAGGTTTCACATACGATCTCTTACGCTTCGGGTTATCGTAATGTATCCATTTTTCATCCCAAGTAATGATTCGCTGCAAAAATGATTTTCTTATATAGCGTTCAAGCATCATTTCAGACATACAAAATCGTCTTTCAAGGTCTCACCCAATTTCCCTGCTTTTGGATGCATCCTCCTGCTTGCAAAATTTTAAAAATGCTGATTGAGTAGCCACTGATTTTGCAGGCTCTTGTTGAGTTTGATACCAATCTTCATGGAGTGATTCTCGGCTGGCCTGTGGGATCTTTGTCAAAATCACCACATCTGAAACGCTCAAACCATCTCTCGCACGTTGAAACCGATGAAACACATTCACCATATGCTTCGGTGAGCAATCGGTGTGCTTCAGCTGCACTTTTTTCCAAATTATAGAACTAAAACAAAACTTCCCGCATATGACGCAATTTTGGTACAAAATTCAATATTTTAGAAGCAAATTACACTATAATGTTCAATAACTAAATGAGAATAAATTATAGACATATAAGTTATTAAATACATTACGCGTTCAAAAGAAATGTTATCTATTGTAATTCCTGCATTTTTAAGTCATACACCCAATAAAATCATTATTCCAATTGACCAAATGCATTTGCAAACTAAGAGCAGACATTCTGTTCTATATTATGTTGGGTTTTTTTAACAAACCCAAACTACAAAGTGTTTTGCTAGTCTGCAGAAACACCCAGATACTCTGGCAGGAATCGAACCCGCAACCTTTGGATTGATAGTCCAGCATACTATAGTCTAGATTATTGGGTTACACTATCGTCTACTATCCTAAAATAACTGGATCAAAGTAAAACATTACATTACTTTATATTTACGTTTCAGTAATGGAAACTTTACTATTTACGATTAAAGTAGTTAAATAAATAAAAAATGTTAGTCTCATGACGAAATTAATTACGAAACAAAATACAATGAATTGACAATTGAAATTTGAGTGGGGATTAAAAATGTCCAATTATTTTACGAAAGTATTTCTTAAATATTAAAGGAAAAATAAACATGTAGTCAAGAGAATTATAAAACAAGTTTAAGAATAAAAATTATTGCTGAAATATTTAACAAATCAAACGGTGTCTTACTTTCGTGTTTTGTATTCAATAGTATTTTTCTACAATTTGTTTTGCTGTCAATTACAGAATGTCACTGAGTTTCTTTTTGTCTTGAAATGTACAAAAATTTTACAAAATTCAAGTCTTTGATTATATGTAGTCTTTTTTCAATGCAGTCCTGCTGTTTTAAATGAAGCAATTGCAAACTTTGAAATTTGATGAACTATGATCATTATTAGTAGTTATTTCTCTAATTCTAAGTAATGCAAGATGTGTACATTTGAGAAATTTGTGATTGTAAGGTACCATGTTACCATCAATATTAATTTCTGAAAGCTATACCAGTCAGTAATGAATTCCTGTTGTCAAAATTAAAAAACTTGAACAAGTTTGCGCACCCCACCAAGCAACCACTATTCTCTAGTAATTTCACTAGTATATAGTTATAAAGAGGGTAGCAATGGACATTCGCAAAACGTTATAAGTTGGTTCTGTTTAATGGCAATAATATGACGACTGTATTAATCAATATCGAACTAGTTTCATGAGCTGCAGGGTGCCTTTATTTCCTTGTCAAAAACAGTCAAATACTTTGAATATATCAAACGTTTTGTTTTGTATTTTATTTTTAAGTTAAGTTCTTTATTCTCTTAAGGACTTTTGCGTGTTGAAGAGTCATTAAGTCGCTTGAAATGTGTATTGAATGTGGAAGCAAATATTACAGAATTGTATACAGTTTGGTTTCCATACAATTTTCAACTGTACTACGTTAGCATCATTAACAACAATAATTGTAAATAATAAATAAAATATAAAGTCGTACTTTATGAATTTGTGAATAAATGAAAATCATTAAATTCTAGCGCAGTCATAATTTTGCATAAAATATGACAAATCATTACTTTTCAAAATTAAAATAAATTTTTTAGGTTTATTAAACTAAAATTTTGTAGTTTATTTGAAATTAATGGAACAATTTATTTGTTTTAAATTTAACTTAATTCTTAGACTTCTCAAATCTTTAAGAATATTATTGTTTTAAGTAAGAATTTTTAAGTTCTCTTTAACAAAATCTTGAAATGTAAGTACTTGCGTGTGCTTGTCTTTTCACGAAAGTAGGAAACGAGAGAAGGAATTATTTATTATAGCACTGCCAAGAAAAAGGATGTTAAGAAATACAATACTGTACAAAAACAACCACTATATAAACAACAAAATTAAAGAATAATAAAAAAAAGAACAGCTACAAATAAAGGAAATGTAAATTTAAGCCTTTTCTTCAGCTTTCACCATATTATTTATTCTTTAAATATGTGAGTAAGTATTTGTGCTTGTGAGTGTTCATTAGGGTGGCGCTAATTTTTAAATTTTCAGATTTTCGTTGCTGCCGTCTGTAAATTTTATCGCGTGTATCCCAAAAAACGGTAATTTTTGTCATTATTGACTGACTTTGGACTTCTTTTGCTGTGATTCACCCCGATAATCTGTTTTGACAAATGTTTGGGCTCTTGTGTATTGTGGTACATCCATGTTTCGTCCAGGGTAACGAAATGGAGCAAAAACTCGTCCATATTGCGGTTGAAAAACGTCAAACACTCCAGCGAAGTTGTCACACGATTGCATTTGTGGTTGATTGTGAGCAGAGATCTTTCGCATACCCAAGTGATCAATATCGTAAATTTTTGCAATTGTTTCGGGTGTAGAGATCTCAAATGGACGTCCAGAACGTTCGGCATCTTTCGTGCTTATACAGCCACAACGGAATTCAGTAAACCACTTTTTTACCATTGAAATTGATGGTGCAGTGTTCCCATAATATTTATCAAGCTTAGCCTAGGTTTGAGTGATTGTGTTTTTCCGCTCATTAAGCACACGAAATTCACTTTTTTCCATTTTCTCCTCAAGTCACACGGTTGTCTGCTATCAATGGTTGTCAAATATAAACTAAATGATGCAGCTTGTTCAAATTTTGACAGGAATCAACTGACTGCAGCGTTGCTCTTTCAGTTTAGAGGCGGGAAATTCAAAAAGTCACGGACTTATTGAAATATTTCTACTTTCTTCAAATTTTTTGCTAAAATTTAGTTTTAAGAAGCTTAAAGTTATATACAGAGTCCACCCTAATGCATGTGTCGTAAGTCGGTACATTTCATAGTAGATTTTGGTCTTTAGGGTTTAAGTATTTTTATTTCACTTAGTTCTGGTTCTGGTTGCGTGTGACACTCAAGTCATTTTATTAAGAGCAACACTTGCACAAATTGATTTCCAGATTAAATCTTTATATTCTAGCTTTTATTTGCTTTCGTATTTCATTTCTTTTGTCTTGTTTCTTTTGATTTTGTTTACAAATAAAGCTGAAATAAAGGAAAGGATTCTTACCTTGGTACATTAAGTTGAGTATATTTGAGGCTTTTCAACTTACACATTCATCTTTAGATTAAACCTTTTTTTGGTGGTATTTTTTCCATCTTAGGAATTAATGCAATAATCTTAATTATTTGCTTTAAAACGTGTGGCCAAAGAAATAAATGAACAAACATTGTAGTACCTTTAACAATAAAGTTTTTAAAAAAGGCATTAAAGGCTTACAAATAAACAAATATTCAGATAAGGTGAGCAAGCAAAAAGTTTTCATAAATAATAATTATTTCAATATAAATTATTTGTGTCAAAAGTTTTCAAAAACCAACCCAATCAAAATAATTAATGATTTCTTTACATTTTAGTGCTCCACTCAAATTACTGACTATACTTTATTTCATTTCACCACAACACAAGAAAAACAGCAATGCAAATTTAAGAGCAACATTATTTTGGAAATAAAATCATTAATGGTTTTTTGACCATTTAAAATTGTAATTACTTTCAACACTGCCATACCCTGCTCGCCTTACCATCTTCATCATTGCTTTACTCCTGTTCTGGTTTGTTGCTGCCATTTCAAATCACGCACCATTTGAAATGTGGTTCATTTGCTTGGTTTGTACAAAATGTTAGCAACAAAATTTAAATAAAAAACTTTTAGTTTCAAGCAAAATTTTCAGAGTTTTTTTATTTAACCCGTAAATAGTGTAAAAAGAAAATAGCAGCACTATTCACTCATTTATTTATTTGTACATTTTATTCTTTTGAATTCTGGGTTACTTTTTGCCAGTTCTTGTTTTATATATTTACATTTTTGTTGATTTATTAAAAGGGCAGTTTTTAAAGTGTACATTACGAAATTAATTTATCACTTTTTTTGCTTTCATTTGCTGTTGATATTTTTATTTTATTTCATTTTATTATTTTTTGCTGAAAGTGCTATAATAAATTAATTTGCATTGGTCAGGCCAACCAACAGCAAATATATATATAAGAATAAGTATAAGAAATATTTGCATAATTAAGCAGGGCAATATTTTTCATTTTTGTTTTTCTTTGCTTTTCCTCTTGTTCAGTGGCAATGTGTAAAACAATTTTCAATAGGGGTCATAAAATCAACATTGAATATCATTAAGGTTTCTTAAGCAAATTGTAAGGAAATAATTAAGTGTTAAAAGATACCAGAATTAGGTATTATTAGAAACAATGTTGTAATTTATGTTCTTAAGGTGGCTTTTTTAATTATGTGTAATAAATACAGGAAATGTGTTAATAAATAAACGTGTTTTTATAAAATTTAAAAAAATAATAAAAATTTCATTGAATATAAATATAATTCACGAGCAAAATCGTTCAGTTCTTTCTTCTGTGTGGTTGCAAAAAGAGTCCCCCTCTAAACCAATATTTGTCTTCTCAAGTAAATTTTTTATAGGAATCTTATTTATTTATTATTAAATTCTTCAGAAATATTTTTTTTAATACTTCGCGAACGAAAAAAAATGATTCGTTTTCGCTCGAGTTTAATTCTGTCAAGAACTAAGAAAAAGCTGTATACTGCTTTCATTACATTTTTTATAGAATACGTGTTCCAATAAAGGGCTTATCTTTTAACTTAAATAATTGTACGTATAAATAGATATGTTGTATACCAAAACTGCGGTGTCGATTTTAAAAAATTTAAAACCAATCGGTATCTATTTTTTTCGGTTTTTATTAAATATTAAGTGTTATAGAAACTAAACCAGTTGATAATATTGGAAATGCTATAAAAATTTTAAATCCAAACTTGACGGGTGTTAAAGAGGATAAAGGAAAATTAGTACTTTTTCTTTTAATGGTACTTTTTTACACCCTTCACCTTCGTGAGAAGGGTATATATAAGTTTGTCATTCCGTTTGTAATTTTCCGACCCTATAAAGTATATATATATTCTGGATCCTTATAGATAGTGGAGTCGATTAAGCCATGTCCGTCTGTCTGTCTGTTGAAATCAGTTTTCTGAAGACCCCAGATATCTTCGGGATTTTTACCTATATGTGGATTACTAAGTCATTAATATAGACAATATGGATATCTAATGATAGATATTTCAAAGACATTTGCAACGACGTATATAAGACCATAGTAAGATCTACAATGTGTCAAAATCGGAAAAAATATTTTTTTTCCAAAAAATGACAAAAAAAAAATTTTTTTTACCTAAAAATATTTAAAATTTGTATTTTGAAGTATAATTTTTTGAAGGTTATATAAGATTCGGCACAGCCGAATATAGCTCTCGTACTTGTTAATATATTAAATAAGTTCTACACATTAAAGTTGGCTACTATGCTTCTCAGTAAGGAATTAATCAAGAATTGGGGGCTGTATTATGATACCAAAAAAAGGCGAACTAAATCAAACTAGACAGTACTAGATGAAAAAGTTTGATTATCATTTCTAAATTTTGAATTTTTCTAATGAAATTAGTTCAAAAGTTAAAACCGTAGAATAATTTTCGGTTTTTGATTTCTTTTTTAGGCCTTGAAAACCCGCGGTTCCGTGTCGGTTAAAACCGAACACGAAACTCTAATACCCACCCTCAATATGTGACAATGAAATATTTTTCTGATATAGCGTATAGGGCCAATTATAAACCGATCCTCACAAAAGTTGGTGGAAGGATTTCGGTTCATATAAAACTTGTTTAAATCCAATTTCAGCAAGATTTGAATTTTTAGAAGACAATTATGAATATTGAAGTCATTTTCTGACTTAGCACTAATTTCCTCAAAATTTTATCAACATTTCCGCATAATCAACATACTTATGACGGCTCAAACTGTATTCCGAGGGGACAATTGTATGTGGGGCAAGGTGAAATTATGGACCGTACTGGCCATTCTCAATACCAAACAAACCTTATAGTTTGGGCCCTATTTTGTTTTGAACAGACAGACAGATGGACGGACATAACTAGATCATCATAGAATTTTGTAAGAATCCTAAATATACATACTAATATGGGTCTACAACAAATATTTTGATGTACTACAAAAGGAATGACAAAATCAATTTAGCGTTCATCTTTTTTGATGACTGATATAAAAAGCTTTTCAATAATTTTCGTTCAGAATATAAATGCTAATTCTTATCACTGAAAAATTGTTTTGTAATTTAATTTGGTAATAATCGCCCGGTTAACGATGTCCTAGAATCTTTAAATTACTTACTCGTAAATAAACAACCCAAAGAAACAATCTAAAATTAAATATAAGAAAATAGTCTACTAAATATTTTTAAAAAATTTAATTAAATTGTTTTAATTTGTGACCCTGAAATCCGATAATAGAATATTGGTCCATTTGAATCAAATCTCGAAACATTAACTGAAATAATTGTTAACCGATTATGCTAAAATTTTCAGCAGTGAGGGAAAACAATTTTATCACCTTATAATATAAAACTAAAACTTACAGATTATTTTTTTTACACTCAAATATGTATAAATTTATTCATGATTTTCCAATTTTAACAACTCTTATTTGATAGTTTTTTCTCTACATTATTAAAAAAAAAATCCATCCTAGAATCCATAAATACACAAATTTGCATTTTTTATATTTAAATTTTTACTTTTTTAGTTTGTGTTAAGGCTATTTGACCTATACCTGAAAATATCTGATATAAAATTGAAGCACATTTGTGAAAAAAATAACCAACCTACAGTGGAATCATTATTGTAGAAAAAAATGTTGTTTATAAAATATTTGCGTTTGTAGATTTTTGAGCAGAATCAAGTCTTTATTTCAATATTATAACAATCTCTATTCTACTGTTTATTTATATTCATATAAATTTTACAATGTTGTCTGTAAAATATTGTCAATCAAAACAATTACATTAATATGTATACATGAATCTATCTTATACAGGTTTTGATTTTTTTTTTAATTTTTATATACAATACAATTATAAATTTGTTTAAGGATTTGCGAAAAAGGTCTACTACTTTTGTATCCATGTCGATGTTTTATTAAAGATAGAATCTGAGATCCATAATAATAATAATAATAAAAAGGTAAAACAATATAAAAGAATATAGAATTAATGACAAAATAATGTCAGTCAGTCAAACAAATTTAAAAGCAAAAAAACTACAAATTACTCAACTGCTGTCTATTTTGATTTTATTCTTGTATCCTGTTTTTTGTTTTGTATTCCTGTTAAAATTTTTTTTCTACATAGGGTGGTCTGAAAAGTTATTTGAATTAAAAACTTATTAGTTCTTTTATTTGCAACTTTCTCACTCATTGGTTTGACACTATTTACATAGCATTTTTCAATTTGTTTACATCCAAATAATAAAAATATTCACATGAAAATTAACCTTACAATTAATTAGAATTTATACAAAGGACTTTAATGAACCAAAATTCGTGAAATTAACTACAAGTAAAATTTTACGTTACTTACCTTAATTTTTATACAGAGATTGTATTTGAAATGGCAATTGTGAAAAACTTAAATGCTTAAAATCATATAGCCATCATTTCTTATGGTGTTTTGCTTTCTGACATTAAATGTTGTCAACATATTTTGTAATATTTATTAAATCTTACATTTTTAACGATCACAAAAATCATTGCCATTTATGCAATTTTCTTTTATTAAACTTTTAAATATTCTAAAACAATATTTTTACTTCCATTTTAACACTTTTAATAAAAAAATACAAACGAACTTCGAAAAACAATAACAAATAGAGCTGTCTTTCTTACCATTTGATAAAATTGAGGGTGAAACATGTAGCATATTTTCGGGGTTTCAGGGCAACATTATTTCCAATGAACAAGATATATACTTACTAAACTACATTTTTTCATAAAGGTAACATAAAGTCATCATTTATGCCAGAAAAGAAAACTTTATTAGATTGTATTCATACTTTTCCGAATATCCTCGTATTCTATTTCATTTGGCTATATTTTAGAGCAAAAAAAAAATACGTACTTTTGTTTGAATGACATTGTTTGTGATTATTTTTACCAGGAAATTTGGTTGGAATAAACTTCATCCCTTATCAAGGTTTTATTGTAAGCCTGTCAAAGTGATATGGATACCTCATCTCTATGTACAATATGTATCTGTGTGTTATATCAATCACAGTGTGTGTATGTAAAATGTGGATCAAAAAAAAAGTTAAAGTGGTTTGTTCACTTTGGCTGAATAAGAGGGATAAAAGTGTTGCTTACAACATGTATGCAAGCGAATCCAAGTACATATTTCAGTATTTTCCAGTTTTCTAGACTTTTATCCCTACCGAACAATATATAAATTCAGAATAAAAAAAGTTGTAAGTTTTCATGATCTGATTTAAACATATTTGGCATTTATTTCTCTTCATTTTCCTTGTTCTAATTTCTGTTATTTTTCTACATTACTTCTTCTCCGGTTAGTTTTGCCATAGCTTTTAGCTGAGTGCAAATTGTATAAGGTTTTACCAAATACATTTGCGTGTTGCATTGAAGTTTGCTGTCGTTTTTACCAGATGACTGACAACACACTAGACACGTTCCTACAAAAACAGACAGCTATAACAAAAACATTTGAGTAATAGACATTCATATACATATTTGTATAAGGATTATCTGTTTATAGTTGTATTATTTATATACACAAGTAAATATGTATGTATATCAACATTATTATGGATATAATATTATATAAAATGAAGCCAAGAGTACTGGTTACTTTTGCTGGAAATATTGGATGTTAGAAGAAGTAAATGGCATAAAACTAGGGCTACAAGAAAACCTTAAACAAATTTTATTTGTTAAATTGTATATTTTTTAATATATTTTTGCCGATCATTACACATTTTATTTTACCAAAAAATTGTTGTTGAAAGAGGTGTCACCGAGACTTCTTTACTTCTCGAATTTTCTTGTATTCTAGACTAAATATTCACTAGATACACGCAATGATAAAACATAGCTGTGTTGACCATAATTTAACAGAGTCATATTATGATTGTATTGTATTTTAATGCTTGCTGTCCAATTATATTATGGTTCGTTTATGATCATAATATTACTAAATTGTAACATTATAAAATATCATATTATTATCCTACTAAACCATAAGTTTATATCTTGTTAATCATATATTGGTTGCGGCACAATCAAAAAACATTATAGAATATTTGATAATATTATGGCTATACGACAATTATTGTTTGTAAATAAATACAAAACCGAACATATTAGAATTGCACTATCATAATATGAGTGTGTCCAACCATATCATGATTCACCTCAACCGTATTATGATTATTTAAAAACAAGGTAGATGATATGATCATATTATGATAGTAGCACAACTATTTAATGGTTCAGGCCAGCCATGTTATGATTCTATGTCAATCATAATATGATTACGATTTAAGCTAATCGACCATATTATGCAAAACAACACGTTGAAGTTTATAGAATGATTGTTTGTAGAATGATTTTGCCAGTTTATAGGTTACACGAGTACCAAACTTTGACATTTGTTTTTTGATAATAATGGTCATTTCACCATAAAAAAACAAGTGAGAAAGTATGGTAATAATAATACCCTACACTAAGTAAAAGAGCAAAAACATTTTTCTTTTAAAATTTCAATAATTTATATTTTTGAGTGATTTTCAGAAGTGCGCCTTATATGTGTCCTATGACCAATAATGGCCCATAGCACCCAAAAATTTATCAAAATGTTTTTTTTTAAATTTAAAATTTTTTTTTTTTTTAATTTTAAAAATTTGTGCAGCAAATTTGTGAAGCAAAGCAAAACATTGTAGCAGAAAACGGGTTATTATTGAGTTTTATCTGCGACTATACATTCCAATATTGTTAGTTCGAATAATAAAAAAAGTTCTCTCATGTAATTATTTGAAGAATTATAAATGGCCATTTTTTTCATATAAAAATTAATATGAAATTGGAATATCAATAGAAATATAAAACAAATACATATTTATTTCCTATAATTTCCAAAAATAGTTACCCTCATCCAATAAGGCTTTTGATAATTTTAACAAAATTCATATAGATATAATTATATCTCCGTATCCTTGTTATGTGTTCTGTTATTTACTGGTCTTATGAAATGGACCATTCATGCAAATTGGCTTTGTTACTGGCAACAACAAAGATTTTGTGAATATCCTCTGCTCCTCATTGACGGACTCTCTTGTATGCCATTCAAACTCAAGATTGGTGGGGGTAATGTCACAAATGAGGGTAGTAAAATAGGTGGGTCGAATAGGTTTATTATATAAATTATATAATATGTATATAACTGTAGGTATATGTATATTTTGTTAATACCAAAACATATACGATATACCATACGTCTGTATATACCTTAACCTAACAACAAACTGAAATATTCTGTGTTGGCAGTTGGGGTAGAACTCGTAGCAACGTACAATACAATGGTTTGTTGATGCTGTTGGCATGAGTTATTGAAACAGTTTCAACTTATAAATAAATAATTACTGAATTCTAAATGAACTTGTTTCACTTCTTTTTAATTTTTGGTTTGTTTCTTTGCTGCCATCTATCTCAGTGTTCAAAAAAAACACTGAAGCTGAAACTGAAATAAAAGAAAAACACGTAGCAAATGTACACAAATACATACATACGAAATAAAAGAATCTAAACTGTACAATGATTGCCTGTCTACACACACACATTTATAAATGTTTGTATCTCTGTGTACAATATATTGTACGACATCACCAAGTTTTTGTGTACTAAAGGTTTTGTTTTTGGTAGTAGAATCATACTTTTTTGCTCATGAACCTTCTTTTATATTTGAGTGTAAAAAGAAGCAGATTGTATGTCGTAGCAAACGATTATCTGTAACACGTGTGAAACATATGAAGGACATATGGAAAATTCTTTCAAAATCTAACATATAGACAGCATTTAAAGTTTTCAGCAAAAATTTATTTCAGATTAGATGCCCTTGTCGATAGAATAGTGTGAGATTTTCAGTTAAATTAACGATGAAATTTTACCGGAAATACTATATCCTAGATAATTGCCGCAAATGCTTACGAAAGGATCAATAGTATAGGAAAACTTTTCTAGCCAATACTATAAATTCGAGTGCTTTTCCATTTATTTTAAACCACATTTAAGACTGACCTGGCATGTAGCATTATATAAAGTAGAATTTTCAAAACATATGTATGTATAAGTACGAATGTGTATATTGTGTAATAGTATCTTAAATAAAAATTTAGTACATTTTCTTACGATGAGAGTTTATGTTAGTGTGTTTGAGCTTACATGTCCTATATCTACATAGAGGCAATTTAAATACATTTTGAATACTGTTTTTAATTTCATGTGATTTGGACACGTCTATCGACTAATCTCAAATTGAGAGTCTAAGAACATTAAATAAAATGTGTGTGTTTTTGGTGGTAAATAAAATCAGAATGTAGATTAAAATGTATGAATAAATTATGTTTGTACCTACTTTAATATTACTGCTTCATTTTCGTTTTAACATCAGAAATTGTTAAGTTAAATAAAACTTAATTCGTTCTCAAAAATACATAAATTTATTCAGATATTGTATAGATTCATTAAACACTAAAATCTTCGGTATCTATAAATTTATTAACTTTTTCCGGAAATCCTCTTTCGTTAGCTATTTGGGAAAGGTGGAACGTTTATGCTTAAACTCACTCAGGCATGTACGGGATAGCTTTCCTGTGTTCTTTAATTATTTTTTTACATGAGCACAATACATTTCCACAGGCTGAAGTTCTGGACAGTTTTTGATTTGCCTCCTGTGGTATATAATTGACATTGTTGTTTGAATACCACTTAAGGGCCTTTTTTCCATAGCTAAATGATGCCAAATCGAGTCAGAAATATGAAGGCACTCTGTACTGTTTTAAGAAAGTGTTTATCGTGCCTGATGTTACAAATTATTGGCTTATTTTGCCACAATTGCAAATGGCTTGCCACACAAATAACTTCTTGGGGAATTTTGTTTGTTTTTCATTTCCATCAGCCATATAAAAATCTACACGCGAAAATTGCGAAATGTCTATCATTAAATAAGTTTCATCATCCATCATATAATTGGTGTATTTTTTATAAAATTGTACCTAAATTTGTTCGCTCGTTCTTTTGCTTATAAGTTCATTACCACATTGTGATCTGGGACCTTCTGAACTTTATACGTCTTCAACCCAGCATAAGCTTTGGCTCTGTGCACAAAATAATCGGAGCATTTAACTTAAAGAGCTGGTTTTCTGGTAAAAGTGTTCGGTTCTCTTCAAAATAGTTGTTCGACTCCGTTTTGCCTTACCAATATCTTTCAATGTTCAAGTCTTCCATATTATATTTAATGGCTTTTGAAATAGATTAACGATGAACCTTCAGATCTTTTGATATTTCTTTAAATAGTTAGAAATCTTGTAAATATTTAACCATACTTTTTTTGCCAACTACCACACAGAAATCGAGTCAATTACTTAAGTTACTTCTAGGACTTGTTCGTGTTAAAATATTAAGCAACATAACTAATACGATATTCAACAGAGACCTGTAGTGCGATTCACTATGCTTTTTAAACCAGAATTGTTTCGTTTAAAAATGTTAACCACAAAATTAACCATTTTGCTATTCACTAACACTTTAAACGATATCTGCTGGCGTTTAAATACAGCTGTTTCAGTCAGCTGTTATTTTTAGCAAAACAAATTGTGGTTTATTAACACCAGCATTTTTGGTGTGGTTTAATAAGTTTAGAAAAGTGTTTATCGTTATAATCGTGTAATATAATGGCTTCGAAGTATATAGCCTATAATTTATTTGATAATGAGCCTGCCACTGGTTGGCCGCTTTAACCGCCCCGCCAAGACAATTAAGGGCATTCGACTATTCGCTCCACTTCTTGTCGCACACCAATTTTCCGAGGAGCTTTTTAAATTTGCCGCCAGCAAGTCCCGGGTTGTTTATCATGAAGTCAACCACGTGACTTAGCTGCTCGGCAGACGCTCGGCTTCTTTTAGTGGAAGTACTAGCCATTCTAAAATCATTTTATTTTAGAATGGCAACAAAATTTTACAAAAAAGTTATTTGTTTTGTTTTTTTTTTTATTCTTCTTTGTTCTTTTCTCCTATTTTTACATTTCGCTTGGCAGAGTTGCCACGTAATATCAATTTGAAAACAGAGAAATATAAAACTGTTTACCATGGTTAAAAATAAGTTAGTGAATCACAAAGTGGTTAGTGCAAACATCTGAATGTGTGGTTAAAGTTAACACCTGATAAAGTGTTAAAAGTTAGTGAATCGCACTACTGAAATGAAAGTAAAGATCACTGTTTTGGAGTTGTAACTAAAACAACTAGAATCTTAGTAAAACATTTAAGGCCTTGAAAATTCCATATTAAGCGTTTTTATTTGTTGTAAATTTGTTATGTTTTTAAATAAGAAAATTTACAAAATGTATGTATGTAATCCTTTTTAAACAATTGATTCGTTATACAGTCTAGACACCTGTACTTACATCCACTTGTGTTCTGCTTTTTCTGTCCATGTATATAGGTTAAATATTGCGAAATACTCTTCTAGCTAAACAGAAATGACAACAAACAAAGAAAATTTACTTGCACTTCACGTGCACAGAGTTTGTTGTTCACTATATGAAAATCCCAGCAGTTCTAGGATACTGTTCAGAACAAGTGATTTTACCTATCATTTAGGGTGATAACTAGTTACATAATGTCCTAAGCTGGGGGTCAATTCACCCTTTTTGATTACAATGAGACTGTCTGATAACTGGTCCAAAGTAGTCAATGCATTGGATTCACAAACTGGTTACATAGCGTCAGTTACCTTACTGGCTACCTAACTGGTTACTTGATCAGCTACACAACTTCAAGACAGTACAATAAACTATTGTTTGTAAACAAACCTTTCTCCGACAACTCTCCAATGGATTACGAATGTTAAGTCTCATCTTTTAACTAATAAAAAACTATATCCCGACATGACTATCGCCCTCCCTCGTTGCTAGGGGCAAATTTCTGCAATTACATTAAATTAAAAAAGGTGTCTAAAAGTAGACATTTTTTAAATAAATTTTTAAAAATAATAATAAAAATAAAATTAAAATAATAAACATATGGAATTATTGCTAACATATGTAACTGTTTCATAATTCATAAAAACCATGATTTACATGCAAATGCATCACACATGTGTGTAAACTTAACTGTTCGAAATTTTGAACTGGCTTTTCTGAGAAAACGAAAAATCCGAAATTTTTAGGGTCATAATTACCCTAAAAAAGTTTTTTTTTTTTAAAAAAAACTACAAGACTACATCTTAGATTACTTAGATACACTTAAGTGACAATTGTCTACATACTAGATTACATGTGATGTAAAAAGTAACCAATTGACTCCTCTATGCACTACAAAATCACATACATGTTAAATTAACCCAATTTTATATATTGGAATTTGGCAAGTGGTCAGACATTAGTGACAATTACTGTCCATAAGAGATACATTGAGTACTTGCTTAACTGCTGGGATGTTTTTAAAATTTCTAGTGATGCATAAAATATTATTTAAGGTATTTATAGACGGCAATACTGAGTATTAATATTTGTAAAAAACTCAAGTATCATAATACAATTTCATCGTCTAAATAAAATTTGTATTAGATTTTCAAAAAATACAAATGATTTTTTTGATTTACGGTCGGTATTGAAAATTTGTTTAAAACAATTCAAAAACTTTTTATTTTCATATGTATCGGGTATGTATTTATAAAAACAAATAAAGCAAATAAAAATGTCAAGAAAATATAAAATAAAAATAAAATTTTCAGAAAAATATCAATCAACAAAGAAATTTGTAATACTATCGTGTAAACAATAAATGTTTTTTCGAAACGATTTTTTGAAATATCCACTGATTTCAATATTATTTTAAATTTGAAAAGTGTTAATACTCAGTATTGTCGTCTATAAATACCTTTAGATAGCACAGGATCAATGTAGTGTAACTCAAGCTGAAATCTCAGCGATTAAAAGGGCGGTATACTGAGTGAAGTACTATAGGTTATTTGGTGTGCATATCCGAATCTGTAAATCCTTATCTGGTGTCTATTCGACATCCAGATTGGTACATGAATGCCGGGTATCTCTTAACGACATGGCGAGACATTCTAACCTGGAGTTATTCTGGGTGCCGGGCAACTCTGGTGTACCTGGCAATACGTTCGTGGATGAACTGGCCAAAAGGGGCTCACGTCTACCAGGTGATGAGATTGATCTTCTGGTCGGTTTACCGCTATCCTGCTATAAATCACTCATACAGCGTAAATTATTTGAGTCTGCTCAGCTCAGATGGTCTAATATTACGAACTGCTCGATATCAAGGCTCACTTGGCCCATTCATGACCATCATAGGTCAATGTACCTCACGAGGCTATCACGGGCTAGGTTGCGTGTTCTGATATCAATACGTACTAGGCTCTGCTTGATTGGTGCGCATGCTAGGAGACTGAACATTCCATATAACGACTTATGTACAAGTTGCCATGATGAAGACGAGGAGAAAACTGTGGAACATCTCCTCTGTATTTTCCCTGCTCTAGGCAGTCCTTTTTTGCACGGCCTAGCTGATCTATCTACTGTGAATGTCAGGAAGATAGATTCATTCATTCGTGCGTCTAGTTGATTCGGCATTGAACCCAATTCCGACATGTGAGGGTCCTTTTTGCGACCTGAGCATGATCCTTAGGGTATCACAAAGGGACCAATTTATGAACCCAACTGAGCTGGTTAATACCAGCTGCCTTCATAACCTAACCTAACCTAGCACAGCTTATATATTTTACCTGTTTGGACTATGAAAGTTTTTCAATATTTCTTGATATTTTAAATATAGCCCGGTATCTTATTTGATCTAAATCAGTTTCTCTTATCATAGTAGAATACAATTTATTGCGTAGTGTCTTTAATCTATATATATATAAATGAAATGGTCCATGTATGTAATGACATCACGTGAGAACGGCTGGAGCGATTTGGCTGATTTTTTTTATTCGATTCGAAATTTTCAGGATGGTTTGTAAAGAAAAAATTTCAAAAATTCCGGGTAAAACTCGGAAATTCTTTTTTTGTGAGACCAGTCAACTGTGATAAAAAAAGCTCCCTAAAGTATGCAGTACAAATTTATATATTTTATTTGCAAATAAATAAGAACATGCTGGTGTGAGTGGGTTGGAGAAACTTGAAGAATTATTATTAGTAAATGCTACCGGGCGAAGCCGGGTCGATCAACTGGTATTGTATAAATAAAGCCGACTTTTAACTACTTTTTTTGTTTAACATATCAATGCTAGATTTTACATGCAAAATCATGACTACTCGTTATTCGTCCTTTCCATTTATAATCGTGTTTATTACAACACAAATATTTAATTTGTTGTATCCGTCTTGACTGTCTGTCCTCCTATATGTAATGTCTGTCTTTGTTTATTTGTTAGTTCTGCTATACAGAAATGTTTACCCCGAGTCTTCCTTGGGCTTTTAAACATGTATGACAGACATCATTGTATAGTGTAAGTAATACTGACATGCTTGCTCGCGTCCTTTGGGGCATATAACAATTTTCCAGGCAACGTGTGTGGCATTGCAACAAGACAACTAACACAATATAATGAAATATAACAACAACAATAATAATAACTAAAACAACATTTCAACATTCCATAGTTACTGGCTCACCGACACAACAAAATTATTACTTATACAAATGTGTGTAAGTTTAAATTTTTATGAAGTGCAGAAATATTGTAAGACCCGGTATTTCGTTCGTTATTATTAGAAAGCTTAAGAAAATATATAAAAATGAGTTTGTCCTTATATATCGGAAGTCACATGTTTGTGATAGGTATATACTACATACCTTCAAAGAAACCGGAAACGGAAGTAGCCGCATGTTGCTCTCTTTGATAATGACAGTTAGTCAGTATGTATTTGATTGTTTTGCTTATAACAGGACAAAGAACAGAATAAAAACAGGGAACATAAAAGAAGAAACTAACAAATTAATGGTTACGAAACTAATAATCTCTATAGAGTACATAGAATTAAATGAAAATGAAATTTAAATATGTAAATAAATAAACTTACTAACCCATTTTCATTTTTATAAATTTAATTTTAGTTAATTATATTCATCGATAATGCCTCTGTGGCTAAAAAATTAAATGCCAGCCAAGCCTTTGATAATACCTGGAGTACAGCCACCGATTTGGAAAATGAACTAGAAGTAAGTTTGTCTCTCTCTATCTCTCTTCACACCTAGTATCAATGAATATTGTATTGGATTTTCATGAATTTTTTTATTAATTTAATTTAGTGTATTTCATCACAGCAAAAGCGTTCAGCTAAAAGTATACCCTCCTCCTCCTCCAGCAGCAGCAGTAGTAGTAGCTCTAGCAACAGCAATTCTGGCTCTGGCGGTTGGACCGCCTGGTCAGAGTGGTCAACATGTTCGCGCACCTGTGATGGAGGTGTTATGCAACAAATACGTCGCTGTCAAAATGCCAATGGCTGTAAAGGTGATAGTGTGCGCTATCGTATTTGCAATATGCAACCATGTCCAGAGAAATTGGATTTTCGAGCCCAACAATGTTCCGCCAACAATGATGTGCCATACGATGGTACTTTGTATAAATGGACACCACACTATGATTACGTTGAGCCGTGTGCACTCACTTGCAGGTTAGTATTTTATACAAAAAAAGTGGCCTCAAAGCAAAAAATAAATTTCATATAAGTTTTTCGGCATACTAGCATTATGTTTTTCGAAGCTGACAAAATAAAACTCATGTGTCATGTGGAAACAGAAAAAGTGGTAGGGAGAATGGTGGGAAAAGTTCTCTCTAGAGTATTTTATGTAGTTTTTTTAACACTATTTGTCTAGGATGGAATGAAGCTGTTATATAACTGTTAGTTATTTGTTGCCTGCATGCAACGGTGCACACTGGGTGTTTGTACAGGTTGACCATTTTTGTTGAAAAGCAAAATAAACATAAATTATGTTGCGGTTTTAATGTTAAATATTTCAGCACATAATTTCTGTGCTATTTATATTGACTGTCATCTCTAGCCTGCCATTCTCAATAAAAATTTGTTTTTATCAATGAAAAAATAAATGCTAATAAATGTACAAAAAAAATGTTTAAATTAATTTATATATCTTCGCCTTACCTGCCAAAAGAACTAAGTGTTTTTAAACAACTTTTCAGGAGGAACAAAAAACTATTTATTTATTATATAGAGGCCACAGAAATGTTTCGGAATCAATATTTCGGAATCCATATAATAAATAAATAGTTTTTTGTTCCTCCTGAAAAGTTGTTTAAAAACACTTAGTTCCTTTGTCAGGTAAGCCGAAAATATATAAATTAATATAAACTTTTATTTAAATAATGAGTAAAGCAAACAAAACTTCAAATTCTTTTTCTAAAAATGTCACTAAGGCTGTTTTGCAGTCATGGGCGCGCTATTTATTAGTTATAATTTTATATATTTTGATACAATCTGCTTTTTCATGTTATTTGCGGCAAATTATTTCGTTTTTGTGGTTAAATTTTTCATATAAATGTAGGAAAATAAATATAAATAAATTGAGATAAATAAAAATATAATTTTTTTCGTTAAATAGTTATTTAACAACTGAATTATTTTTAATTTATTAGCAAATAGTAAATAGGGAAATAGTTTATATACAATTTGTCATATTTATATTTGTATGAATAAAATGTAATATTAGGATTGCACCTCCAAGGTCAAAAATTCCGCCCCCTGTCATCTAAACACCAAATTCTAAAATTGTGAGCAAAATCGGATAAAATATGTCATGAGATAAATAAATTTATTAGAAAACAATAGAGAGAGTTATATTTGGCTGTGCCAAATCTTATATACCCTTCACCAAATTATACTTTAAATATTTTTAGGTAAACAAAATTTAAAACTTTTTTTTCAAAATTGATTTTCTTTATTTAAAAAAAAAAATTTTCAAAATTGTTTTTTTATAAAAAATATTTTAGTGGAACAAATTTTTCAAAATTTGTCAAAATTTTTTTTTTTAATTTTTATTGAAAAAAAATTTATGACTTTTTTTCAAAATTGATTTTCTTTATTTTTTAAAAAATTTTTTTTTTCAAAATTGTTATTTTATAAAAAAAATTTTAGTGAAAAAAAAATGTTCTTTAATTTTTATTGAAAAAAAATTTATGACAAACATTTTTTTCGGTGATTTTGACAAAATCGGGATAAATATCCAACTTACTTATGGCATTATATTGTCATATACTTTCAAATATCTATAATTAGATATCCATATTTTCTATATTAATGTCTTAATAATCCAGATCAAGCCTGACCATATAACACCCTACACTAAGTAAAAGAGCAAACACATTTTTCTTTTAAAATTTCAACAATTAATATTTTTGAGTGATTTTCGGAAGTGGGCCTTCTATGGAAGCTATGACCAATTATGGACCGATCACCATGAAATTAGGTCGTATGATTTATGTCTATATGAAAGTTAACTATGTTGAATTTTGTGTGTATACCAATATTTTTAAGAGATTTATGCAAGTTAAAGTGATTTTCGGAAGCGGGTCTATATGGGAGCTATGACTAATTATGGACCGATCATGACAAAATTTGGTGACATGAATTTTGTATATATAAAACTTATTTGGAGCGGAATTTGTGGAGATACATTTATAAATTAAACATTTATGACCGATAAAGTCCAAATTCGGAAGGACATTTGTATGGGGTATAAGTGAAATAATGTACCGATTTCAGCCAGTTTCAATATGCTTGGGACGAAAAAATAATATGTACCAAATTTTATCGAAATACCTTCAAAATTGCGACCTGTACTCTGCGCACAAGGTTTACATGGACAGCCAGCCAGCCGACCAGCCAGACGGACGGACGGACATCGGTTAATCGACTCAGAAAGTGATTCTAAGTCGATCGGTACACTTTAAGGTGGTTGTTAGACTAATATTTTTGGGCGGTACAAACATCTGCACAAACGCATTATACCCTCCCCACTATGGTGGTGTAGGTTATAAATAGGCCAAAAATCGAGTTTGTCTTTGTTTTTTTCATTATATCTCAGCCATTTGAGAGCCGATTTTAAATAGCAACCGAAACGGATATATTTGCTATGGCGGATATATTGATGTATGAATGATGTATGTAAGTTATTTGGGGGCTAACGAAAGTTGATTTCAACTTACAGACGGACATGGCTATATTGAGTTGTGGGGTCACAAATGAAAAATTTATTTATAACCTTGCCACTCATGGTAAAGGTTATACAAATCAGCATAGGATAAAAGTCACTCAAAGCGTATGAATAATATAAATTCAAACTGTGTGGAAGACATGACGTATGAGTATTATTTAATTATTTCAAACTAAATATAAACATTTGTTTGTAATTCCTAAATTTCAGAGGCCGACCCGCCCACTTAACTGATGACATTTCACCAGAAACCACCGGAGACGATTCCGAACACTATGACGAATTAAGTGTTGTAGTGCAATTAAGTCCCAGAGTTTTAGATGGTACACGCTGTCGTTCCGGCAGTTTGGACATGTGTATACAAGGAAAATGTCAAGTAAGTTTTATAATTTATTTTATCTTAAGCTTAAGATTATAAAACTTTATGTTTGTGGCAATAACATTTTTATTTGTTTAGATTTTGCTAGAAATAATCTTTGCCAACATAAATACATTTATTATTGTTGAAAAATTAACAAACATAAAAAAGTTTTTTTTTCATTTTTTTATTTCTTAAAAAAGAATTTTTACTTTTAAATAAAATCATGTTTTCATTGTATGTTTATTGTTGTCAGCATTTTATAAGAAATGTTTTATATTATTATTATTAATTTTTATTGTATTTTAGTTGAAAACTTTGTCTTTTGTCTAAACTTGGTATTATTTGAAAGATGTAAACTCTCAGGATGGTACAATTGAGTCATCACTTAAATCATATTACAACAACAAACAATTTAACAACATTACTGCTTTTATTACGGTTATTGTTATAATTCGCCATGAAACCAATTTCGTCATTTAATATTTGTTTTCAACTCCGTACCTCTCTATTCCAAACAAAATTGTTTGCTATTGAGTTTGTTTTGTAACAAATCATTGCCTGTCGTGAAGCTTGAGTCCCAATTTGTTGTAATAAATGCCAATATGTCGTTTTGCGGTTGCATAATAAATGTTTTTGTTTTCTATGTTTAAATATTTGTTTGAGGTTGTGTTCCCGTTTGCAGTTCCATTTGTAAGGATTTTATTTCAAGTGGTTATTGCCCTGGCATTTGTATTTATATGTTGTATGTTTGTGTGTAAATTGTATATCATTAGGCTGTAACTAAAGTGGGTGTTAGCATGGCAGTGCGATTATGACTATTTAACCGGCTTAGTAGTCAAACAGCTACGGTAGCCAAGGTTTTTGGAAATAAAAACAACATCAATTACAGCCATACAAAATAACGAAAAACTCTCGAGGTTTAAATAAATCACAAAAATAAATCAGTTCACAAATTAAGCTGACAAATATGAATACACTGGCAAAAAATGCAAAGTTGCCAAGTTAAACGTTCAAGAAATATGCAACATTTTTTCCGGAATAGAAAAAATCAGAAAATTTTTGTTGAACGTCCTAAAGGCGTGCCCGCAGAGGTCATTAAAAAGATAGCAGCGAACCGTCCCGGAATACTACTACGGATGTACAACAGCTGTTTAGCTGAGATGTCTGGAAAAAACAAAAACTTGTTCTTATCAGCAAGGGTAGGGGTGACCAAGGATCACCTTCATCTTGCAGACAGCTGTGTATGTTGCATACTGCGGCAAACTGCTTGAGCGACTCATCAAACCTAAACTTGACGAAGCCATCAAAGCTGCTGGAGGTCTTTTATGAAGGCAATATGGATTCCGACCTGAAAAATCTACTATAGGAGCTTTATAGATGAGATTCTAAAAATACAGTTGCCGCGACACCTTCCTCGTGGGATACGCGGACGAAATAGCGGAGGTCATCAAAGCGAGGAAGACAGATCAAGCCCAACGTAGTTTGCGACATATTATGATCCGAAATATGAGTGGGATGGATTCCCATGTTCAAAGAAAGGCGGTTGATCTTATTGGTGATGAAACTTTAGAACATCGTCGGAATATGGGCAGCTTATCCTTATTTTACAGATATTAACCTAATACGCGCACTTCCACTTACATTTGCCGCAACCATATCTTTTCTCTCCGTGTTACAATTCGTTTCCGTAGTTTCTCTGTTATGTTTTTGTTGCTGATTATTAGTTTTCTGGCAAATTTTTCTAAGTGTAGCCTACTTTTAGGCAGCTTTATCGTGTCGTTAATGCTGTGATTATATTTTCTGATTTATTACACATAAGATGTCGCCGTTTGGTATGAAATACTTAAAATGTGTTTTTTTTTCTTTCTTTTGAATTTTTATTTGTTTGTTTTCATAAAACAACCATGAAAAACTGTCATTTAAGCAAAACAAAAAAAAATCCTAAACAAAATGTTAGTCCTTCTGTTTGTAACCACAATAGTATGACGACTATAAGAAGACATATATAAATACCTGCTGTATTTAGATACTTGAAGCTTATTTACATATTTATAATGTTTGTGTTTTTGTTATTTTTTTATATATATTTTTTAAGTAGAATTTTTAGAAGACTTCTTTTATGTTGAGTGTGGAGGGGGTGGCTGGAGTTTTATTTACATAACTTACATTTATTTTACTTACAAATACAATAATTTTTTATTTGTTTTTCTTTCAGCGCGTTGGTTGCGATTTGAAAATTGGCTCGGCAAAAAAGGTCGACAGTTGTGGTGTTTGCGGTGGCGATAGCAGCTCCTGTTCACAAACCCATTATCAATGGGAGATAGCACCAATGTCGCTGTGTTCGGTGTCATGTGGGGGTGGTAAGTAGATTATTGGTTTTATACAATATTATATACATATATATTATCATTATTATTATTGTATCATTGACAATCATGAGCAAGCAGCTCCTTCTTCCCCTTAAATGTGCTTATTCAGTTATGGATATGTTACAATTATGATACCATACTCAATTGAATTGATAACATCACATCCAATTTTATTCCATAAATACTTATACTTGTGCAAAAGTTCCCTTTTTCTCTGGCATACATTTTATTTTGTTACATTGTGAGGGCATGACATGTCACACTTTGCTTTATGATTATGCTGTCTGATCTGTGCCTTGTTTAGTCATGTTATCAAAATCCAGAATCAAAAATCATATTCTGATTTAGAAAGGCAGAAGAATGAATTTAAAATTTAAAGAATATTACAAAAAAAGTATTTCCTACTTTAAGAATTTCCTTCATATATTTCGATTCTCATATATAAATACACAAGTCTGAAAGCAAAGGAAACTCTGTAATCATGCTTTAATGTTTGCTTTACGTTTCATCTTCCTTAACATATTGAAATATGTATGTTTTACACATACATAAGAATGTTTGTAAATATTTTTCCTTCTCACTACCTCTGAGAGTCTTTGTAAAAAACACAATGTTTGTTTAGCAATTGAGTGGAAGTAGTCCTCATATAAATATCAGGAAAGGACGGACGTTTAAATGCTTGAATAAATGATTGGTTCGGTTGTATGGTTGGTTTGCCGCTTGGATGATTGGTTAAGCAAATATAGCCAGACAGACGGACTTATATAACTATTTTAAAATGCAGAGATACAGAAAAACTCAGGCAGATACATATTGTATGTGTGTTTATTTGGTTAAAGGTGTACGTGTGAAAATAATTTTCTCATTGATTAAGCAGAGCATATGTTAAATATTGAAAACAAAAATCATTATAGATTGATATCTTTCCGATTTCAGTCAATAGTTTTCCACAATATAATAACAGGTATAAAGTGTATATTGAATTTTCTTTAAACAAAAAGACTTTAAGAAAATCCTCAGATTATTACAGATATGCAACAAATGACACTTGCCATAAAAGTAACATCGAAACGTATGGTTTGTTTGCTATTTAATAGGCAACGTTGTTATGTTTTTACCTTCTAAAAACGGTGGTTTATTTCCCTTAAATAAACCGGATACATTTTATTGCAAATAAAAGCAGTTTAGTAGTTTAAAATCGTATCAATTCTTTATTTATTCAAATTTACACAACACCAGCTTAAATAGTCACTATGAGTTTTTAATAACACACACGCACTTAAATTACACTTTATAATGTACAAGAATGAAGTTGATGTTAACGCTAACAGCACCTATAATAAAACTAGCTAACTACTGCAACCACAGCCACTATTTACACACAGCGCCATCTACCTTCGAGTAGCTTCATGAATATTCGAAATCTGGAGCTTTTAACAGCTTCAATGTTAATTTTAGCAGTTTAAACATTTAGTGTTGCTATACTTACAAACAATGCTAATAACTGCGTGCTATCAACATTGTTGATAATTAGAAGATTCTGCTGATCGACATGTTTATAAACATGATGAATGTTGTTGCAGTCAGTAGTTACAGACCGTTAAATACAAGTCGCTAACACAAAATCGTAACAATATGTATGTGAACCTCTTTTCAAACCACAGCCATTTTTATACCCTTCACCTTCGTGAGAAGGATATATATAAGTTTGTCATTCCGTTTGTAATTTCCACAATATAATTTTCCGACCCTATAAAGTATATATATATTCTGGATCCCTATAGATAGCGGAGTCGATTAAGTCATGTACGTCTGTCTGTCCGTCTGTCTGTCCGTCTGTCCATCTATCTGTTGAAATCAATTTTCTGAAGACCCCAGATATCTTCGGAATACAAATCTTCAATAATTCTTTCAGACATGCTTTCGAGAAGTTTCCTATTACTATTTAAAATCAGCAAAATCGGTCCACAAATGGCTGAGATATGAGGAAAAAACCAGGACAACCTCGATTTCTAACCTATATATGGATTACTAAGTCATTAATATAGACAATATGGATATCTAATGATAGATATTTCAAAGACCTTTGCAACGACGTCTATAAGACCATAGTAAGTTGGACCTACAATGGGTCAAAATCGGAAAAAAATATTGTTTTCATCAAATAAAAAAATTGTTTTTAAAATTTAAAAAAAAAATTTGAATATTTAAAAAATTTAAAAAAAAGCAATTTTAAAAACCCAGTTCGAAAAATTTTTTTTACAAAAACTGAAAAAAAAAACAACTTTGAAAAAAATTAAATTTTGTTTACCTAAAAATATTTACAATTTGTATTTTGATGTATAATTTGGTGAAGGGTATATAAGATTCGGCACAGCCGAATATAGCTCTCTACTTGTTATATTTGCTTTTGGTTTTTTTTTTTGAAATTATTACATATCTGGTATAATTTGTGGCTCATACTTAAAAAACCATTCATTAATAAAATAAATTAATTTTTTGTTAAGAACTAGTGTGCTGAATTCCCAATAATTGATAAATTCACTGAAATTTATTGTACAATTTCAATTTAGAAATAAAACCATCAATAAATCAATATTTTATTTAAATGTCATCAATAACAAAACAAAAATACAAACGTTTTTAGTTTCAATTTATCACATAAACTATTTTTTATATACAAATTTCTTTACTACTTAATATTCAAAGGTAGTTAAACGAAACTACTAATAATTTATGCCATAAGACAGAGAGAGAGCATGCAAAAGCTTATATAAATAAAAAATGCGCAACTTGACACGCGACATATTTTAACTTTAGGAAAGAATAACGAAATTGAAAGTAGAAGGTAATAAATTACAATAATTCCATACTGTTACATCAATGATTGACAAATAATAGAAGCATAGATACATTCAAATTCCTGTACACAGGATGATGTAGAGTGGATCCTTTCATTTCTACAAACACTCAAATAAAAATGTTGTATGTTGTTATAAATAATAAATTGTTTAGCGTGACAATAAACGTCATCAACTACTATATTTACATACACAAATATTTATATGGCATACTTATATATATTTATAACTTTTTAAGAAGTGCCCAACACCCTCAGGTTCTAACCGCCTCTATTAAAATGTTATCAAAGCAGAAACTAACTTTATATTCTTATACCCATTTAAAAAAAGTTGAATTGATAAAAAAAAACAAATGAAGTTTAGCCAAATATTCTACCGACCACAAATAATTTTAATTGTCTGTTTCATAAATCAATAAATCAAAACCAAATGGTGATATAAAGGTTCTTATTTTGCACAATTCACCTAAGGTCTAAAATTGTTCCCCTTCATCTACAATTCTGAATTTGATAAAACAAACAAAACTTTTATTGCATTTTAAAAATTTAAATTTTCCAAAAAATATCAGCTAACATGTTTGTGAAGCTCGGCAAACCAGCCAAAACGACACCAAAGCCAAATATTCATGACGCCAAGGTATTTGGTGGAGTAAAAGGATCCTATCTATTATGAGGTGCTGAAATCTGAAGAGACCATCACAGGGAATCATTATCGAATGCAACTGATTCCTTTGAAGCTAGCATTTGCCGAATATGTGGCCAGACATTAAACCGTAATATACCATCATGAGAATGCTCGGCCATATGCTGCAATACCTGTTTAAAAGTGTTTAGAATAAAGAGTTTCCGATATTGGCTTGATTCGTTCTTGGCCTCAAAAGATGAGCAGTTCTTTTAGCTCGGAATATGTTGCCAGAAAGATGGGAAATGGTCATTGCTAACAATAAATGTTTTAAAATAAGAGCTAAACATTTAAAAAAATTCCGCAGTTTTAAGTCATACACCCACTAGTCAAATTTGTGGATTCGAATTTAAAATTGAGAGAGATTTGGTTCCGCTATTGGCAAAAATCCAGACTATTGTAACTAAAAAACTTAAATTTTAATTTTTAAATGCGAGTATCTCGTAAACTATAAGAATATTTTTTGTAGGTCTCTTCAAAATCTTTCAAATCGGATTGAGAGTAACAATTTGATATCATTTTTAATGTTTTCTTTTTGTTTCATTCAAACCTTTCCATCAAAAACATTTATTTAATAAAAAATACTTTAAAGAGCGATTCATTTAGTTTTAATACTCCACACATTTTAAATTAAAATTGTAAATCCCTTTTATGCTTAACATTTTGCTTAAATTATTTCTTACTGTATTAAAATTTCAAAGAAACATGTGTCTCAAATATATTTAAATAATATTTTAACCACATGTGCTGTTATGTCTATTTTAAAACATTTTTCGACTCTAAATCAAGTACTCGTACATGCTTCAAATTTACGTATGCTCAAATAAATTTTGTAAATTCTGGTATTTTATTTAAAATAAAGAATTCAATGAACTCGATAAATACTCGTAACAAAGCGCAAAAATACTCCATAAACTTGTTGTAACTTAAAATATACGGTAGACATCTGTATATGGAAATAAAGCCTGCCTACACATGTCAATATATTGCAGACATAAACACACTTGCAAATAGAATGCTTGAGAACAAAGAAAGCGAGAGGTAAACACACTGCCTAGCTACTGGCTGTTAGCATAAATCCTTTATACAGGAGACTGTTAAGTAAAACTCATATTTAACAGTATGAAAGACATGTTTAAATACAACATACGAACAAAGCAAATTCTGATGCATATCATTTGGTATTAAGTACACACATAGATACACTCCTACAAAGTCTGTGTCTGACATAGATGTTGGAAAGAGTTTGTGTTAAAATGTAAATATGTATGTAAATATACGTATGTGTATTATATATCACTTACCTTAAAGTGTTATTTCGTATAGTAAACATCGATTTGCCAAAGGCTGCATTAATAATGCAAGAACGTTAACATTAATGGTTAGAATTTCAACCAAAAGTGATAACCCAGCAAACACAATTTGAAAGCAAACATTTTAGAAAAAAACACTGCTGATTTTTGAGAAACCCACAAATTGCAAATATTATCAAGCATTCTCAATTTTGTTACCAGGTTTGCTGGGTTTTACTTGCTGTATTTAACTTTATACAAATATATTCGTGTCTCTGACTTGTAACATGTGCCTGTCTCATTTCGTATTAATTTATTTACATACATGTAAGCAAATTGAACTAGTTTAATGTAGATTTGTGTTAAAAAATTCAAATCCAAATACATCTACGGATTACAAAAGGACTATCAAAAACTGAAGCATGTGCTTATAATGTCTGTCATTAATGTCATGACGAAAAAATATATAAAGATTAACGAAATAATATCAGCGTTTGAAATATAAAAACAAAACAGTGATAAACAATATTCTATTCAATCAATGAGCTAAATAAACTAAAACAAAATCAATTCTAACTCAATTATTGAGATCATCCTGGATTAAATTTCGATTTAAATAGCTGTTAACAATAAACATGTAATTTTAGATAAATAATATAATTTGGCAAAGCCCTTCATGTAATGAAAAACCATGGTTGTGGTGACCATAATCGAACAGCGTCATATTACAATTGTATTCTATGGTTTTTGTCATATTATATTATGGTTCTTGTGACCATAATATTACTAATAAGCATCGTAAAATATCATAATATCATAACAATAATTTCATTCCTAATTAGAATAATATTTTGTTTATTGATAATCATATTATGTTTAACCCATGATATTCTAATAATAAGACAACTATAATATGGTGTATGACTTAAAAATGCGTGATTTTATTTTATTTTGAAATATTTGTACAATATAAATTTATATAAATTATTGGCCAGTGTTAACTATGACCATTCCCCAGCTTTCTGGCAACATATGGATTCTGAGCTAAAAGAATTGGGGCCGAATTACCGCATTCGATATCGAGTAAATTCGATCGCAATTTTCGGATTGGAGATTACGGCATTCGATATCGAGCATTTTGTTATAATTACGACATCGAAATCTTTTTTCGATACGATAGTTCATTCGATCACTAGTGCGGTAATTCGGGTCCTGATCATCCTTTGAAGCTAAGACCGAATCATGCTAATTTGGATACTCTGCTATGAAGTGAAACGTATCCCAGAGAAAGCGATCTACAATGTCCAAAACAAATAATAGTCGTCTTTCAAGGTCTCAATTTACCTGATTTTGGATGAATCCTGCCGTTCGAAAACGTTTTGATTTTCGAATTGCTGCCTTAGTAGCTCCCAATGATTTTGCAAGCTCTTGTTGAGTTTGACAAAAATCTTCATGGAGCACTGCCTCCAATTCTTCAAACTTTTTTGTCTGGCCTGTCTTTGTCTTCCGCGTCAAATTCTCCACTTCTTCACCGGACAAACCATCTTTAGCATATTAAAGAAATAAAGCAAAACTTCCCGCATATGTTGGTACAAAATTCGACATTTTTGAAGCAAATAAACTCTGCTGTTTACACTATAATGTTCAATAGCTATGTAAGAATAAATTACAGATATATACATTTCATTAAAAACAAAATACGCTTTCAAAAGAGAAACCAAGTAGTTATTTAAATAAAATGTATTTAATCATAAAGTTTTTCTGGCTAACATTTATGAAGGCTTAGAACATAGTATAGTTGCCGCAACCATGTCTTTTCTCAGCATGTATTCATTATATCGATTTTGTCATATCTTCGTTATGTTAATTTGATAGTTCTCAAGACTAAGGTTATTCAAATTAAAGTTTTAAATTTATTTTTTAAACCCTTGATATCACTTTATAATGAACAAATTTGTAAATATTTAAATTTAATTTCAAAGTATCGTGAGCAAAAAGTACTTACTATTTAACTAAACACATTTCTACATACGTATCATTATGTAGCCTAGTATAACTTTTAATGATGACCTGTTCCTTTTGAGAATTTATGCGCATTTTGAAACAATTTCAAATTTAAACTCTTTTTATCATCTTAGAAGTTATTATCCTATTATAAATTTCTATTTCTCATAATGAGAACCAAATTTCCAAAGTCCTTCTGGAAAAAAGTTAAACTGCTTTAGGGCTTTTCCAAGTAAAAAAATCGAATGCAAGTGATTGAAGAGACAAGATAAAGGTTTTTGCAGCACAATCTTTGTTAGATGTTTACTGAAGATAAACTTGTTTTTTTAGCAGTGGTTGCCAAGCATAGTCACCAGGAGCCGAAGAAAATCGATTAGCTACCTGTCAACGATGTTCACAAACATATTCAGATTATAATAGAGAACACAGAAAAAACTATTTCTTAAACCGTTTCAATTCAAATATTTGTCACCTATTGAACTGGTTTCAATTATTTTATAATTGAATCAAGTATTCATGTGCTCAAAAACAAAATTTTCTGATATTTTCTATTGAATTTGATTATTTTGACAATTGAATATACAATTTTCGTTATTGGTTGAATTTCAAATACAAAAATTATCTATTCAATAATTTTTGTATTTGAAATTCAACCAATAACGAAAATTGTATATTCAATTGTCAAAATTATCTATTCAATAATTTTTATATTTGAAATTCAACCAATAACGAAAATTGTATATTCAATTGTCAAAATTATCAAATTCAAAACTCAAAATTCAATAGAAAATATCAAAAAAATTTTGTTTTTGAGCAAATGAATACTTGATTTAATTATGTAGTAATTGAAACCAGTTCAATATGGGATAAATGTTTGAATTGAGATATAATTTTTTTCTGTGGAAAGTACATAACATGTTATTATTATATAAGTTTCATGTTCTCATTATGCCGACTACTGAGTTTATTGACTGAAATCGTTTTGTTTCTGCTTTGTGACCAATTTTAAAACCAAAAGAGTGGGTTAAATTGTATACTTTACTTTAAATAGCAAAAGTATTAGTTATTTAAAATATATAATAACTAACAAGATGAACATTTTTAAAATAAAAGAGGTAGACATAAACCATTTGGATTAGTAATCTATATAAATGAAAAAAATCTTACTGAATATCTTTTATTATTAAATACAATTATATATTAATAAATAAGACAATAATGAGAATAAGTTGCCAGCAGAAATTTAACATATTTACCTTTACCAAATCGATATAGCTTAGTGAGCAAATGTGCTAAGTCTATATTTTATGAAAATTGAGATTTTAATACAAAACTTTAAAATACACTGTTCACTTAAATAAGGTTTACAATTATTTCGTTTGTTCTCGTTATACTGTGGTATACAAAAGTGTTAAGTCCATTATGTTTTAATCAAATGTGCTAAGTCCATTTTTTTGTAAAAATTACAAAATTATTATCTCAGTCATACCAAACATGTAAGAAAAATATTTAAAATAAGGTATTTTCGAGGGATTTTCTATCTCCTGTAAAATTTATGAAAAGATACATATCATGTTTGCACATTAACCTAACCATATTAATGTTTGTTTTATTGATCACAAAGAACAACAAAAAACTCAGTAATAAAAATTCGAAGAAAAAACAAAACTCTTATTTACTTATTGGCTTTTTACATTAAAACCACTTAAGCCACTTTAACTGCGTGACACCTTCTGTGAGCTTAAAAATGCTACAAACATTAAGTTTGTGTTTTTCTATTGCTTTCGATTTTTCTTCTGTTTTACTTCCGTTTTGTTTTTAAAAACGAAAAATGGCAGGAGGGAAATATAATTCGTGTTAAATTTATGTCGGTTTTATTTCAAGAGGAGTATACTTAATATCGATTTTATATAAGAGCTTAAGCAATGAAAACTGCATTTTCAATTGCAGAAGAATAGGAAATTTTATTTTTCTTCTGTGTTAAAAAGTTGCATTTTATGTTTTAATTTTAGCAATAAATTTTTAATTTCTTTATTTTTCTCTTTTGCATTTAAGGCTACAAGATGTCTCGTGTTGCATGTCGAAGTCGTGTTACTGGTGCTGAAGTAGATGATGCTCTCTGCAATGTTGCTAATCGTCCGGAGCCATCTGTGGAGCTGTGTAATACTCATACCTGCCCACCCAGGTAAGTTGCTTAAAAATATTCAAAACTTTAAAACTTCTATTGGCACAAATGCCTCAAAGTTTTACAAGGAAGAGAGTTGCTTTTAGTAGACGTTATATACAGAAATGAAAAGTGTTTATACCTGTATGTGAAAGTGTTAGTTGTGTGGTTTACTTTGTATATAGGGTGATTAATTTAGAGTTAAATTGTTTAACATTAAATCCTTAAAATATTATTGTAAGTCAGAATCTTAATTATTACCCGAAATAACAATCTCTGACATTTAATTTATAAGGATAATTTCATACAGCGCGTACGCTGTAGGTGGTCTATCACTCTCTCCAGTTTCTAAGTTTTGAATCGTTGCTGTCTTATTGACGAATATTTTTGATTTCATATAAGCCCAAAGAAAAAAATCCAGAGGTGTGTTTATTTTAAAAGATTAGTTCATTCAAATGTTGGAAGTGACTAAGCAGAAAGTGGTACATTTGGAAAATCAAATTTTCGATCACTCTTTCCAGCTTCTAACCACCATTTTCTCAATCTCTGGTTATTTTTTATCGTGACGATAAACTGACAGTTCTCATACAAAAAAAATGTTAATTGGAGGTTTATCGTTACGAAAAACGATAACCAAATATTGAGAAAATAAGGGTAAGTCATGAATCGTAGCTGTCTTATTGACGAAAACCTTTGGCTTCATATTAATCCAAAGAAAAAATTCAGAGTCAGGCAAATTTACAGGTTCGGAATACGAAATTAGCTGCTCACATGGAGACATTGCGGTTTGAATCTTTATTTTATTTGTGAAAAAAATATGAAAAAAAAACCTCTTAATGAATCACCCTGTATAAAGTAGAGTGAGTGTTCAGTTAGTTATTCAGCTTTTACTGCTGTTTTTGCTTTTCCTTTCCATGTTTATTATTGTTGCTTTTATTTTGTCATGTTCCTGGTTACAAAACCTCAAAATGTAATTTAATGTTTGGAAGGAGGTTTAACTGTAATTGAAGTTTAGCAAATAACATGCAAAACCAACTTTAAATGACAAAACAAAATTAAATATTCTAATTAAGCACACATTTTTATTTTAAATTAAAAATTAAAAAGGGAAATTTTAGGGCATTTTTTTAAAATTAACTGAAAACAAAAAATTTAAAATTATTTTTTTTTGTTTGTTTTCCTGAAAATTCTCTGGGGAAGGTGTTATGGTTTGCGCTAAACGATGCCCGTCAGTCCATCCGTCCTTCTGGCTGTCTATAGCTGAAGGCACACATCCTAAAATCACTTAACGAACATAAATATCTTAAAAATGTTGGAATGAGATTCTTTATGTATTCCAGTTTTTTAGAAATGTTTTCTTAAAGCTACTTTTTTATATTGAATATTTTCCATGACAAAAACTAGCAACCCCATAAACTATTATTCACTATCTTCTTCCTCTAAAAGTTACATAGATAATTTTTGTTAACTTTGTTTAATCATTCTATTATTAACTTGTTTCTTAATTTAAATTGCCACTAACTATTAAATTTGTGACTGTTCTTCCGCTTGCAGATGGATAGCTGATGACTGGAGTCCATGCAGTCGTTTGTGTGGTCCAGGGGTACGAGAACGTATGGTGGTGTGTGCCGAGGAAAATAACGGCATAAAAACAAGAGTAAGTTTTAAGTTTCATTATTTTTTTTTCTCCACTTTTAGTTTTATAATAAAAATGTTGAAATTTTTTTTTTTTTGTTTCATTTTTCACAAGAAAAAAGTACAAGCAAATAAAAAGTTAAAATTAGACATGTTTAAATATGTTGTGTGTATGTACTAGTGCTGCTAATAGTTTGTTCATCCTACCTCTTGTTATACTGGTTCACAAAAATATGAAAAGAGAAGGAGGGTTTTGAATGAATGAACTTAGAAATTACGTTGATTGTATACTGCTACTGCTATAGCAGCAGCAATACGAGTGCAGTAGTCTTAGTATTTTAGAAGGTTGCTTAAGGCCATTTAACATTAACTTCTTATACAAATTTACTGCAGAATAAGTACTCCTTTACTGTACTATTATATAAATACATATTACTCATTAACATCCAGAAGGTCATAACTCAAAATTATCTACAAGACATGGTTCCGACTGAAGTCTTTCAGATAATCCAATTATTTGTAGATACTTTAGTTCTTTTAGAAATAATCTTTATGAACACGCGATTTAGATAAAAGTTTTTTTTAACGAAAATTTAAAAGTGTCCATTTTTCTTAAAACCATGTTTTCGAGTTATTACTCTTTTGTCGCAAAGTAGCGATAATAGGGAATATACTTACGTGCATGCATGTTTTTTATATATCACTATAAGTAGACTCTTTTTAATGTACGTTTTCTATGTAAGCGGCCTGGAAAAGTGCTTACATATGGGTAGTTTCACATGAAATTTAACTTTTACTTACACTAAAGCTTAATATAAAATTAGAATTTTTTTTAAATTCTTTGCTTTTATTTCGAAACAGTTGTGCAATATAAATTTATTCAAAGTATTGGCCATTGTTAGCTATGACCTGTTACCATCATTCTTGCATCATGATTTAATGTCTGGCCGCATATTCTGGGCGTTTTTCGTTCAAACGAATCAGTTTTGTTCAGTACAGGTTCTCTGTGATGATCTGGCCAGATTTTAGCAGATCGTAGTAGATAGGACCCTTTTGCTCCCACCAAATACAGAGAATTACCTTAGGGCCATGGATATTTGGCTTTGGTTTCGATTCGGCTGGATGAATTTTTTACTCAAACCGATTTTTTTTTTTTAATTTGCCAAGTTTGGATAGGATTGGGGGTGGTATGTCCGTTTAAGTGAGCCAAGTTTTTCTTTACACGCTTTTGCATTATGTTATCTTTCCGGATAATATAAAAATTGTATAGTCCCGAAGAAATTTTTTTTCTACAAAAGAAAAAATATATGGGCTTTCTTGGGGAAAAACGTAAAAAATGCGGTCCTTTTTACAAGTTCCAACTTTGGATGCGTATAACTTTTTATGGGGAAGAGATAACTGTTAGCAAGTTGTTTTTATTTTATTTAGAATTTTATCGCCAAAATAGCTGATATTTTAAAAATAAATTTCGAACCTCCGTAGTCCCGCCATATCAAAAAACCATAAAAAGATCGAGTAAAATTTCAAAAAATAAATCAATAAACCTGAATATATCTTCAACTAATAGAGATAACCTACACTCGTAAGAGTATTTTTTGTAGATCTTATGATTCGAATGATCTTCATATTCAAAATTTCAGCTCATTCGGATGAAATTGGATTTTTTGCGATTTTTTTTAAAAATTTGAGACTCGAGGTGACCAAATTTGAGGGGCTACGTTACTTGCCCCCATTAGCGCTAGGAAGCTGAACAAACGTAAATCAACTCGAAAACACCTCAGCTCAAACCATGTGAAATTTCGTAACAATATCTTTAATAGTTCCCAAGACACCGAATTATTTCCAAAAAAAAAAGTTTTTAAACTACTGTGCGATGGAATACATTCACCATAAGCTTTGATTAGCAATCGGTATGCTTCAATGGCACTTTTCTTCAACTTAAAGGAGTAAAGCAAAACTTCCCGCATATGAAGCTTTGTAGGCACAAAATGATCAAAAACTAGGTGTGATTAAATGACAGTTATGTACTCCTCAAAATGACATATAATTTATTTAAAAAAACGCATTCAAAGTCAAACCCCCAATAATTTATTTTCAACAATAATATTATAAGCATGTTTGACTTGGATCTTAATATGGTTAATCTCAAATATAATAAATTTGTGCTGTAATCATAATTTAATCATGTCACTTATCATGTTTTTAAATAACCATATTATGGTTGATATGAAATTATAATGTGGTTGGATTCAATCATATTATGGTTGTGATAATAGTAGAACCTTGATATGAATACACATGATCTTATTATGATTACTAGTAATCAAATCATAATAAGAAGCTATCAAATTATAAGATCATATTATGATAAATCTAATCATAATATAACACTGTTCCATTATGGTCACCATCCATGTTTTTTCTTCGCATGAGGGTTGCAAAAGAATGTCTCATATGAAATAATAATTCATTTTATAAATGTGATTAAAATTGTTTTCTATAATCCCTTTAAAAAGAAAGTCGACTGACAATTCTTCAATTTTTGGTTTCCTTAAAATAATATTAGAAGTTTAAATTCTGATACCTTACCAATTTTGTTGATAACTGTAATATTTAATAGCAACTCCCCATATAAAATTTTGAGTGGCTTGGCAAAAGCAGCCGCAGCAGAGAGCCTAACAGTTGTTGTAAAACATTCTAATATGTTGGCCACTGGTAGGCTGTTTGATGAGGAGAATCATGACTATGATGTGGCTGCTTATAATGATAACGAAAAACGTCTTGTAATTGCTAGTGTTAACAACTACTTGTAACATACAACAACTTTTACTAATTTCAGAGCTAAAAGTACTTTTTTTAGTTTGCTTGTTTTTCTTTTATTTTTTTTTTCATTGTACAAACGCCTACATAGTTATATTATTGTACTTGTACTTATTGCAGGTTGCGGACATAATGTGCCCTTTACCAAAACCGCCAACCCAAGAACAGTGCATTATGGAAGAGTGTCCAAAGTGGGAGGCTGAAGAGTGGACGGGCGTAAGTAAAATGTTTCTTTTGTTATATTTTATTTTCAGTGCAATTCAAACATCTTTATAGGGGTATTTAAGCTCATGTTATGTTTCCTTTTTACTCTTACTGCTGTAATTCTTAAAGTTCATACATACTATAAAAATGTTTTTTAGACCATAACTTTAAGTAGACTTTTTTCTAATGTTCCAGCAATTTTAGTTGGTTTATTTTTAGAATATTTTGTTCAAAAGTAAGTAAGTTTAACATTTGGTTTCATGCTTCTATATTTTTAAGTATAAGTTTTTTGGGTTTTTTGGTTATGTTTTTTATATTTTTTTGGGGTTTTTAGCAAACTGTCTGTGTTGTCCGCAAGCATGTCGAACATGTTCATTTGCGTTTTACATGCAACTTAAGTTTTGTACTTGTAGATAACATGTTTTTTTTTTTTTGTTAGAGGTCAACTATCTTGGGTTATTTTTCAACAAATTTTACTTGCTTTGTTTTAGAAATCCAACCAGTAGTAAAAAAACCAAACTAATTTAGTTTGTTTTAGCTTTTGTTTCTAAATGTTTTCATAAATTTTCATCTTAAGTTGCTGCTGCTTTTTGTTTGTTTTTTCTAAACTAACATTGTTATTTAAATGCTTAACATATTCCACAACTAAATGAACAAAAGTCATTATTATGATTATTTTTTATTTTTATTTTATTTTATTTTCTTACATAAATAAACCAGTAGAAAGAAATGAAATTTGCATTCAGATTAACGTTAATAACAATATGATAAATATGTGTTCTTAAATAGGGTAGTGGATAAATATATATAATGTTGCAATCTCTCACTCAGGATTTATAATTTCTCAGAGAATATGTAAATTTCATATTTTTAAATTTATTTTCAATTAGGTAGCCAATTACTAGCAAAAGTTTAGCTACATTTACCCATAGATGTTTAAATGTAAAATACAAAACTTGTCTGACATCGATAGGCTATTACAATATTCAAACCCGAAATTTTACATTTTCAAATTTTTTTTTTTTTAAATTTTGTTAAAAAAAAATTTGAAAATTTTATTTTTGAATCTAATAAATACTAAATGAGGATTATCAATATGTGACAATAAAATATTTTTCTGACCTAGGAGTCAATTATGGACCGATCGTCACAAAAGTTGGTAGAAAAATTTAGATTCATATAAAACTTGATTATGTCTAATTTCAATGCTCAAGTAATTTTCTGAGGGGGGACTATGGGGACAAATACTGCTATATTTTACATTATTTTATGCTATATTTTACAGTATCAGAGTATCAGAGTATTTATAACTAATTTGTGCAAAATTTTATCAGGATTTATAGGTTAGAGAAAGGACTGGTTTGAAATTGGAAGATTTCGAGAAAATTTTGATTTTGGTCACAAATTTGTTGAAATTGTTTCTTAATAATACATTTCGCAATCAATTTTCTAATTTTTAATTTCAGATTGATTCTTACGGTGGCTAATTTAGCATTTATTTGAATCTAGAAAATTTGTTTTAATTTTTTGGAAATTCGTTAAAAAAATTTTGGAAAATTTAAAATTTGCGATTTGAAATGTGCCTGAAATTTTCTGATCTTCTCGGTATCAAGTTATAATGGATTAAGGATGTCTGAAAATGTTTATATTTAATTGATATCTCTAAACTTTATTGGCTTTAATTTTCAGTATTCTTATTGTAGATGACACAGAACAATTTAAGACCCTGGAAGCATGGAAAATCGAAAAAATCCAATATAAGGGCCACCCTAGACTTAATATTTTTCAAGCAAGCACGTTGCATTAATATATAAATTTGTGAAGTTTTCTTATTCACGTATAAACAGACATACTCACGTACATTATTTTACATATAAAATATATGCAGATTACTCTGCTGGAAAAAATATAAAATTTTGATTAAAAAAAAATAAATATGTGAAGAAAAAAATCCAAAAGTCAAAAAACCTTAAATGCCTAACTTACTAACTGACACACTTCACACTGTCTGGTGTATTTTTTCTAGTATAATTTTACAAACACCCACATTTATGTATTTATATCTATCTTTCTGTCTTTGATATGAACTAAAATTTACTTTCAGTTTTTTTTTTTTGTTTACTTCATACTTTTACATACGAGTATAAAAACTATATGAAACATGAGCACACATTTATTCCGAGAATCATCACTTTCTGTTTTGCATAATTTTTTTTAACTTTTTTTTTCATTTTCTTTCATTCCCTCTACTTTCTTGAACAAAAACAAAAGTGTTCCGTATCCTGTGGCCAAGGTATACAGATGCGTGGCGTTGAATGTAAATCACCCAATGGCAGACTGAGCGCCAAATGTGATCCTCAAACAAAACCCTCCAGTGTACAACAATGTACCACAGGTATTTCATGTAATGGTGGCTCCATGAGTGGCGGCAAGATAATTGTGGGTAGCAGTGGTCCTCGGGTAAGTTTAAACAAAGTAACAAACATTATTAAGTTTAAGTGAGAAAAAAAAAACAGAAAAATATACATTTGTTACTCTGTTAACAAACGAATAAATGTCCTTTGTTAAGTTGCAAAATTGATAAATATCCTTAAGGAATATATTTTGTTAGCTTAGTGTTTAAATGGGCTAAGTCTGTATTTAAGCAAAATTTTAAATAAAAATCTATAGAACAAGTAATATGAATTTTATAGTCTAGTAGCTTTATAGTCTTCATATAGAGCCTTTCAATTGAAATTTAAATCAATGACAACTTTCTCATTAAAAAATATATATGTCTTAAATATCTTAAAATATCTTAAAATAAGTAATAGAATTTTGCTAAAGTGTAAATTTGTTATTAGAAACAATATAGTTTACTACGTTTTTTTTCACTCCTGCGAAATTTATTAAAAAGGACTTAGCATATTGACACACTAAGCTAACCATTTACAGTTTATGAAATTTGTTTCTGCTTTTGCAACTAAACTATAAAGACGTATATAAACACCTACAACTAATAAAAATTATAACAAGTCTGTGTTATTATTATAAATATTATTAAATTGTCTTGGTTTTTTTTTTGTTCTTTAAAGAATCCCATGGAAGACGATGACGATATGGACGATGAAGAAGAGGATGATGAAGATTCTGATGATATGGATGATGAAAATATATCATCAGATGATGCTTCCTATAATGATCAACCCTCAATGTATTCCCATCACACAATGAGTCGTTTACATCAAGAAGAATCAGATGGTCCCCGGACAATGCGTTTAACATCGGGTGGCTATTCGTCGAGGGATCATGAACCATCGGAACCAAGGTAAGTCAGAAATTTATAATCAGTACCTTCCTATGCAAATCTATTAGGTAAATAATTCTCAAAAATACCAGCCAAATCCCAGTTTCAGACAGACAATTTGTTCAGCAGCAAATTCAAAATATTTTGGTAATAACCGATATATCCGATTAACATAAAATATACCTTTAAAACGCTTGATTTTTTTCATATTTTTAGCTTTTGTTTTGAAATATTTGTACACTATAAATTTATTCAAAGTATTGGCTATGACCATTTCCCTTCTTTCTGGCGACATATGGATACCGATCCAAAAGAACTGCTCATCTTTTGAGGCCAAGAACGAATCAAGCCAATATCGGATACTCTGTTCGAAAGTGAAGCGTATCCCATCGATCGAAACAAATAGTAGTCGGACGGGGCACGGTCTGGACCATAAAATGGCTGAGGCAAAACTTTCCGTCCTCTTCATTGTATATGGTTTTTAACAGGTATTGCAAAATGTGACCGATCGTTGTCATGATGGAATATTACGGTTTTATGTCTGGCCGCATATTTTGGATGTTTTCGGCCAATGCTCGCTTCAATCGAATCATTTGCATTCGTTACAGGTTCCCTGTGAAAGTCTGGTCAAATTTCAGCAGCTCATAATAGCTCCCACCAAATTACCTTAACGCTATGGATATTTTTCTTTGGTGTTGATTCGACTGGTTGGCCGGGCTTCACGTTATTGTAATGGCTCTATTTTTCATTGCAAGTAATGATTCGATGCAAAAATTATTATTCAATTCGCATGGTACCTAATTTGCCTGCTTTTGGATAAATACTGCTGCTCGCAAATGTTATGAAATTACTGCCTGAGTAGCTACCAATGAATAGCCATTAAAACTTAGAAAATTGCATCCTTAACTTTCACTTAATTAATTAATTTAAAAAAAACGAGTAAGAAAGTATTGTCGGTCAAGCCCGACCATATAATACCCTACACTAAGTAAAAGAGCAAAAACATTTTTCTTTTAAAATTTCAATAATTTACATTTTTGAGTGATTTTCGGAAGTGGGCCTTATATGGGGGCTATGACCAATTATGGACCGATCACCATGAAATTAGGTCGTGAGATTTATTTCTATATGAAAGTTTACTATGTTGAATTTTGTGAGTATACCAACATTTTTAAGCGATTTATGCACGTTAAAGTGATTTTCGGAAGCGGGTCTATATGAGAGCTATGACTAATTATGGACTGATCGTAACAAAATTTGGTGACATGAATTTTGTACATTTAAATCTTATTTGGAGCGAAATGTGTGTAGATACATATATAAATTAAAGATTAATGACCGATAAAGTCCAATTTCGAGAGGACATTTGTATGGGGGCTAGGTGAAATAATGGACCGATTTCAGCCAGTTTTAATAGCAATGGTTCTTGGGCCGAAAATAATATGTACCAAATTTGATCGAAATATCTTCAAAATTGCGACCTGTACTCTTCGCAAAAGGTTTACATGGACAGCCAGCCAACCAGACGGACGGACGGACATCGTTTAGTCGACTCAGAAAGTGATTCTAAGTCGATCGGTATACTTTAAGGTGGGTGTTAGACTAATTTTTTTGGGTGTTACAAACATCTGCACAAACGCATAATGCCCTCCCCACTATGGTGGTGTAGGGTATAAACAGAGGTTTTAATGGACATAACTTTATAATTACACTTTTTACATAACTAACTTTCTTACGGAATTTAATTCTTTAAAAGTTGTAAAAGTGAATTGAGGTCATTTCAGTTGCTTTAATTGCGGTTCATTTTTTGGGAACGAAAACAAAAAATTTTTTGACTAATAAAATTGATATACATAATTAGAACCGAAAAATAAATAAAAGGACACTAACATTTGAACAAGAAAACATGAAAAAAGTACTCAAATGTCACCTTGTACGTATTTACAACACAAACACCTAACTTTTTAAATAGCGAATAGTATGAGCAATAGAAAAATACCTTAAGTAATCTTGAAATATAAATGCTATGGCAGACTATGTGAGACTGGTAAGTAATATATAGTAGTGATAGCAAAATCACAACATCTACTAAAGTATTTGCAAACATATATATTTACTACATAGGAGAGTGGGATGAAAATTACTTTCCTAATGAAAAAATAATTATAAATAAAATTATATTTTGTAAGGTCATAAATCTTTAGCACAGTCTGGTTGCCATATACTAATTTTACATTATACTACTTTACTTTACAATCGTCGATAAGATATCAGCACTATTTTTCATTGATCTTTGATCTCTTCACAAATATTTGATTCTATATACAGAGAGCCTTAAAAGTGAGTAAACCCCAGTGAGGCTCTCTATGTAAAAACCACACAACATTTATATTTTGTATAGTAAATTTAAAAAAAACTGTAAAGCGATTTTCATAATGGATCACTGTATAATGAATACTATCTTAATCATCAATTCACCCTTGTGTGGGAAACCACACAAAATTTATATTTTGTATAGTAAATTTAAAAAAAAAAATGTGAAGCGATATTCATGACATTTTCTACCCCATCAATTAAGTTTTGGTTTTGTTTTGTTGACGAGATATTTAAAAAGTGACATTGCTTACTATGGGTGTGTGGTTTTCCACAAATATTTAATATCTATTTTGCAAAATGTGTTAAAGATAAAATAATTAGATATAACAATTATAAAAAAATTTTGACCAAAAAAATAATGTTGCTAGTGCAAAATACGTAGATCTGCCGTATGTGTGGAAAACAACACACGTGAGTAAACAACGTAGGAGGTTAATCACACTTAACAATAATCAGTAACCCGAGAAGATGTATAATCTCTTATATTTCAAAAGGACTTTTCTTATCCACCTCGTTGTAATATTACACAAAGTAGTGGTAGTAACTATGAGAGTGTAACAAGAGGCCAATAAGTGCTGTTAATGTCCTTAAGTACTTATAATTTTAGTGGCACTGATGATGTTGTTGTTCTGCTTGTTGTTTATAGCTTTTAATGATGATAAGGACGAAGGACGATGGCGATGAGTAGGCTTGATAAGCTTTATTATTACCAACTCTCCATCAAACTTCAGTAACTACATTTGTGTATTAATATGAATTTCTTAGTTTTTCCTTGTTCTGGCTACCTCTCAATTAGTATAGGAAACAATTTCGTTTACAATTTTCCTTGTTTTCTTTCATTATTTCAATTTAGTTTTTTCACTTTCTGTGTTAACATCGAGCTAAGTATTTCCTTGTGCATTTAGTAGGAACACATTTTGTGATTTAACAATTCTATTAGTAAATGTTGAAAATACAAAGACTTTGAGACTAATAAAAGGCTGAAAATAGTATTTGAATAATAGGAAAGTGGGGAGAAAACAACCAAATAAAAAAGAATGAACAACAAAAAAATCAAAATACAGTTAATTGCTAAATTGAAAATGCTGGCATTCAAAAACACTTTTGGACAAATGAACAACTAAAACAAATAATTATATTTGTCTCTCTGTATGATTGAGTTCAGCACTAGGGGTGAAGATATCGTCAGCCAAAATTGAATAAGCTCTTTCTAGCATTCAAATAATTTTTACAGTGAAGGGTTTCAAAAATTTTATTAATGAAAGATAAATTTACACAGCCTTTATCCTAGTGATAAAGGTATTTACAAACGACCATACTGAGTATTTGTAATAACCATAATATGATTATAATACAATTTCATTGTAACTCAAAGTGGTGAGAATATATTGGTACATACGCAACGAAATAATATGATTGGATTCTTTGGTTGCTGTCAAATTATATTGTGGTTCATATATGTCCAAATTGTTACTAATATTTAACATCATAAAATATCATAATGTGGTTAACTATAATATGATTGCGTTCAATCTTGTAAAAACCATATTTGTGATATGAACATACTATGGTTGTAACACAATCATATTATGATGAGCCCAACTATATTATAATTCCACCTTAACCATAATGTGTAAAAACCACACTTGATATAACCATTTTATAATTGCAGCACAATCATATTATGGTTCAGTTCAAACATATTATGGTTGATTTAACCTAACATTAATGTGATTATTTTGAAACGTGAAATACGTGAAAAATTTACATTTAATACACCTATACACAGAAAAAATTATATTTCAATTCAAACATTTATCCATATTGAACTGGTTTCAATTATTTCATAATTAAATCAAGTATGCATTTGCTCAAAAACAAAATTTCTTGAGTTTTGAATTTGATTATTTTGACAATTGAATATACAATTTTCGTTGTTGGTTGAATTTCAAATACAAAAATTATTGAATATATAATTTTCGTAATTGAAACACAAAAAATAACAAAAATGTGTTTTCAATTACAAAAATTATCTATTCAATAATTTTTGTATTTGAAATTCAACCAATAACGAAAATTGTATATTCAATTGTCAAAATAATCAAATTCAAAACTCAAAATTCAATAGAAAATATCAAGAAATTTTGTTTTTGAGCAAATGAATACTCGATTTAATTATGAAATAATTGAGAAATAGTTTTTTCTGTGTACTTATTTTTAATTTTACCACTTTTAATATTGAAAGTTCTGTTTGACCTTTTTGCATTTTAAGTGACGATATGCTTGTATTTGAGTACGTATACTTGATTTATAATCACTTTACCAGCAACAATATATTAATGTTGTTTTTTTTGTTACTTTCTGTTGGTTGCAGCACGAGCATTTGAAAACCTCAACAGTACTTGTGTGGTAATTTTAATTATATGTACCACCAAGCATTCTCAGTGGAGAAGTTCATAATTTATAGAATGTTTATTTCAGCTTCCCCCTGAAACACCAATCTTCTGCTCTTAAACACACTAATTTCAATTCAAAAATATTTGTGAACCTAAATTAGTTTGTATGTATGTATTTTGGTTTGGGTACATTTGTTCTTTTTTTCTATTGTTTTATAAGGCTGTTTTGGTCACTGGCGTCAGTGATAATTTATTATTTGTCACGGTCATGGCAAAACAGTATGTGCGGTCTGCCCTGTTTGGCTTTCAATTGCTATGGGAAGTTTGATTAAGTGTATGCGAATTGTGTGGCAGTCTGAAAGTCAGCCATAAATAAAATTTCAAAAGTTTTTCTTTTGTCAGTTTTTGTTTTTATCACATTTTTCTTTATTGTTTTTTCTCTCCCTATTAATTTCTTGGTTTTGGCAACAGTATTATTGTTAAGTTTAATTTGAAAGGTTTTTTTGTTGTTCTTTATTATTGATTACTAATAAAGTTTTCGATTGCTGTCGCAAACAAACAATTTTGATTTGTAGTCTTTATGATTAACACCCTACAATAGTGAATAAAAAGTTTAAGTATATAATTTGTATATACTGATGATTAATTATTTCGTAGAATGTTTTCATTATTATTAGCTTAGAAAATCTGATTAATTATTTTCTACTTAGATGTGGAAATAATGATGTATTTAGTAATACTTAGTGTTTTTATAAAAACAAATGTAATGGAAACCAAAATTCATAGAAAGTAACAAAAGTACCTAAAATGTTAAATATGGACTATCTTAATTACTGGTTCAATCTGTGGAATTGAGAAATTTAATTCAAGCATCAAAATTTAACCAACATTTCGGATCTTATAAATATGACAGATTTTCCAGGTTAATAGTTTTTCAAATTGCTCTGATCAAGATACACAAAATCGTTATTCACACTGCTCCACTATACACTGTTTAAAATACAATGTTTCTGTGCATTTATATTTGTTGTTAGGCCAACTTTAATTTCATCTTTATATTTTTATTATATATTCCGCAAACAAATTAAATCTATTTGCTACAAGATTATTTGATAGTCTGCTGCCAAAACGGATGTTAAAATGTCGCCATTGAGACGCGCCACTGCGGCGTCTATACGATAAGGCCGCTTTATAAAACAACAAAATAGTTTTATTCTTCTTTGGTTTCTTTTCAATTCATTTAATCGTGTTTTCTATCTGCGTTTCCTTTCGCCAAAAGAAAATTATAACATGGATTATGGAAGGAAGCTCTTAAAGCAGATAATAACTTTAAATCATCCTGAAAATAATAATAATAATAATAAGAAAAGAAAAAAACTAAAATCACAATAAAAAATATTTACAAATAATAAATATTGATTTTTATGCATACTAATTTAAAAAGAGGACTTAATAAATAACAATGAACTGAAATATACATACCATAGATAGATAAATACTAACAGATCGGAAAATTCCCTGTCAAAGACCTAACTCAGTTCCCAAAAATCTTAGTGGTGAGAATGAATTAGTACAAAAAATTACTCAAAAGGGACACTCGTACATGTGTCTCTTTTGAGTAATTTTTTGTTTGAGTTGCTCTCTAGTTTACGCTCTATGTATATTTCTCTATGATAAATACACATAGAGCGGAAACTCGAAAAAAACTCAAACAACAAATTTTCTCAAAAATCACACATAAGAGGGTTGTTTTTGTTTTTGTTTTCATATAGTATTTTTACTACTACATTCTCACCACTTACGTTTTTGACAACTGAGTTAGGTCTATGACAGCAAAGTTTCCGCTCTTAGTATATATCTCTATGTGTATGTATGCATTCATTTTTGTCCTTCAATTTTTAGTAACTAGTATTTACTTATTGTTGTTTTGTTTTTATTTTACTCCTTTCTTTACAGCTACATTAAAGACCCTGATTGGTCACCCTGCAGTGTAACTTGCGGCGAAGGCATACGACGACGTACTCACAAATGCAAAATATTTCTGGAATACTCACGCACTTTGGCCACCGTTAATGATTCATTGTGCGAAGGCATTAAACCACACGATGAGGTAGAACGCTGCGTTGAGGAACCCTGCATGTTGCCATCTCATGGTTATGAAGACCAATATCCACGTGATTCCATTAAGGTGGGAGTATCCGAACCAGGCAAAACATATGTGTGGCGTGAACAAGGCTACACCTCCTGTAGTGCCAGTTGTTTGGGTGGTGTAGAAGAGCTCATTGTTAATTGTGTGCGTGAGGATAATGGTCGTGTAGTTTCGCCATTCTTGTGTGCACCTGAAACGAAACCGGAAGCTCGTGTGCGCACCTGTAATGACAGACCATGTCCACCTCGATGGAATTATTCCGATTATACTCCTTGCTCCAAGTCCTGCGGTATTGGCATTAAAACCAGAGAAGTCCAGTGTATACATGAGGTGACCCGGGGTGGTGAAAACACTATGGTAGTGCCAAATAGCATGTGTCCCCAACCACCTCCAGCAGATCGTCAATATTGTAATGTTTTGGATTGTCCGGTACGCTGGGAAGTTGGAGAGTGGTCCAAGTGTTCGCACACTTGTGGCTATGGTTTTAAAGAACGTAAAGTGGAATGCAAACAAATAATGGCCCAGGAGCACAAAATCGAACGGCCGGAATCCATGTGTCCCAGTGCCAAGCCGCCAGATAAGAAACCCTGCAATGTCAAGCCCTGTCCACCAGAAGATCCCAAGCCAGTCATACAAATCAGCAACTCCACGCACATACAACATGATCCCAAGAAAACAAAGATCACCTTAAAAGTTGGCGGTGCCGGTGTCGTGTTCTTTGGTACTCAAGTCAAAATCAAGTGTCCTGTCAAGCGTTATAATCGTACTAAAATAAAGTGGAGCAAAGATCATAAACCCTTGGTCAAATCCCGTAAGTTTAAAGTGTCAAAGAAGGGAGCTTTACGTATTTTGGATATAACTTTCCGCGATAGTGGTGTGTATTCGTGTCATGCCGGCTTGAGTAGTGCCGAGATAACAATAGATGTCAAAGCTAAACCAGGCCAAAAGCAGGAAGATTTGGAAAGACATGAATCCGGTAAGAAGAAACATAATTAAGCAATATATTCGATATTTATTAAAGGAAGAAGTTCAAAAGATCTTCTTCGTGAATAGTTAAATCGTAAAATTAAATTAACAATATTTTCATGGTTTTCAAATCTATTTGCAGAACGATTGGTGAGAGAAAGAAGTGGCACGGAACCCTTAACAGCAGCTGATATGACAGCAACGGATAATAGGTGAGTCAGACACTCTCAAAGTCAAAATTTACTTTTTATTCCCGTAATTTGATCTACAGTGTAAAATATCAAGTACATAACTTTACTTAATAGGTAACTTGATATTAATATTTTTACGACATTGACAACTATGCACTGATATATATATGGGGCATTTCATGTCAAGTGAACCAACTTTTGAAATCGATGTCTTCCGATCGGGATGAAATTTGCACCAAGGTTAGCTCTATTGGATAGTAACTCAGACACAATTTTTCAACAACATCGGTCGAGAACTCTCTGAGTTATAGGGGGTAAAATTTTGACAATTTGGTCAAACAGGGGTTTTTTCTTATCCATGTAACTTATTACCTATTGTTCTTAGCAAAATGTGTCCCAAATAGTATAGATAGGTATTTCTTCGATCTTTCGAAAAAAAATATTTAAAAAAAAAAATAAAAAATTTTTAATATTTTTTTTCCGAAATCAAAATTTTTTTCCAATATGGGCTCTTTTTTAATTTTTTTTTTTTGCTCAAAAGAAAGCCTAGGTCCATTCCTTTAAGATATTTTTAGTCCCTTAGTGGGATGCGAGTGGGATATCTATCAAAATAAATATTTTGTAACAATTTTTTAATTTTTTTTTGCAAAATCGAAATTTTTTTCCAATATGGGACTTTTTTTTAAAAATTTTTTTTTTCTCAAAAGAAAGCTTAGGTCTTTTCCTTTAAGACCTATTTTGTCACTTAGGAAGATGTGAGTAGGATATCTATTAAAATAAAAATGTTGTAACTCAAGACATTCAATTATTGACTTTTTTTTTGCAAATTCGAATTTTTTTTCAAAATGGGCCCTTTTTTAAAAATTTTTTTTTTAGTCAAAAGAAAGCTTAGGTCCATTCCTTTAAGATATTTTAGGTCCCTTAGTGGGATACGAGTGGGATATCTATCAAAATAAATATTTTGTAACTCAAGATATACAATTTTTGATTTTTTGGCAAAATCAAAAACTTTTTTGACTTTTTTTTAAAATGGGCCCTTTTTGTAATTTTTTTTTTTGCTCTAAAGAAAGCTTAGGCCTATTCCTTTAAGATGGTTTTGATCGCTTAGTGGGATGCGAGTGGGATATATATCAAAATAAATGTTTTGTAACTCAAGACATACAATTTTTGTGTTAAAACATTTATTTTGATAGATATCCCACTCGCATCCCACTAAGGGACTAAAAATATCTTAAAGGAATGGACCTAGGCTTTCTTTTGAGCAAAAAAAAAATTAAAAAAGGGCCCATATTGGAAAAAAATTTTGATTTTGGAAAAAAAAATTAAAAAATTGTATGTATTGCGTTACAAAATATTTATTTTGATAGATATCCCACTCGCATCCCACTAAGGGACTAAAAATATCTTAAAGGAATGGACCTAAGCTTTCTTTTGACTACAAAAAAAATTTTAAAAAAAGGGCCCATTTGGAAAAAAAATCGTATTTGCAAAAAAAAGTCAAAAATTGTAAGTCTTGAGTTAAAAAATATTTATTTTGATAGATATCCCACTTGCATCCCACTAAGCGACCAAAAGGGTCTTCAAGGATAATATCTAGGCTTTTGTTTGACCTAAAAAAAAAGATTAAAAAAGGGTCCATTTTGAAAAAAAAAAGTCAACAAAGTTTTTGATTTTGCAAAAAAAGTCAAAAATTTTATGTTTTGAGTTACAAAATATTTATTTTGATAGATATCCCACTCGCATCCCACTAAGCGACCAAGTAGGTGTTCAAGGAAAATATCTAAACTTTATTTTAAGAAAAAAAAAAAAAATAAAAAAAATGACGTATTTTAAAAAAAAGTCAAAAAAGTTTTTGATTTCGGAAAAAAAATATTAAAAATTTTTTATTTTTTTTTTAAATATTTTTTTTCGAAAGATCGAAGAAATAGCTATCTATACTATTTGGGACACATTTTGCTAAGAACAATAGGTAATAAGTTACATGGATAAGAAAAAACCCCTGTTTGACCAAATTGTCAAAATTTTACCCCCTATAACTCAGAGAGTTCTCGACCGATGTTGTTGAAAAATTGTGTCTGAGTTACTATCCAATAGAGCTAACCTTGGTGCAAATTTCATCCCGATCGGAAGACATCGATTTCAAAAGTTGGTTCACTTGACATGAAATGCCCCATATATTTGTTAAAATTGCTAAGTTGAAACTTATGTTGTCAATTTAAAGTTTAAATTTTAAACTAAAGTTATTTTAATACCATTAAACCAAAAATGAAGAGAAATTTGTAATAATTCTTAGAATAATTTTTCTTTCTTGAAATATTTTATCTTAATTAAACCAATTGCATTCAATTGAATTTTACCTTTCAAATTAACTATAATTGAACTACTTAAGTTTGGGTAAAAAATTAAAAAGGAAACCTCATACATGTCTCATTTTCTATGTAATCTTGTAGATTTAAGAATTTATACAGAAAGTCCAATCGAAAAATGGACGATTATCTATGATCACCTATATTTTCAATCAACAACCGATTTTTATATGAAAAACCTACAATCGGCTGTAGATCCTTTAATATTAGTACAATCGAAAAAAGGACGATTATCTGTGATCACCTATATTTTCAACCAAAAACCGAATTTTATATGAAAAACCTAAAATCGACTGTAGATTCTTTAATATTAGTCCAATCGAAAAAAGGACAATTATCTGTGATCACCTATATTTTTAACCATAAACTGATTTTTATATGAAAAACCTAAAATCGGCTGTAGATCCTTTAATATTAGCCCAATCGAAAAAAGGACGATTATCTGTGATCACCTATATTTTCAACCATAAACTGATTTTTATATGAAAAACCTAAAATCGGCTGTAGATCCTTTAATATTAGCCCAATCGAAAAAAGGACGATTATCAGTGATCACCTATATTTTCAACCATAAACTGATTTTTATATGAAAAACCTAAAATCGGCTGTAGATTCTTTAATATTAGCCCAATCGAAAAAAGGACGATTATCTGTGATCACCTATATTTCAACCAAAAACCGATTTTTATTTGAAAAACCTAAAATCGACTGTAGAATCTTTAATATTAGTCCAATCGAAAAAAGGTCAATTATCTGTGATCACCTATATTTTCAACCAAAACCCGATTTTTATATGAAAAACCTAAAATCGGCTGTAGATCCTTTAATATTAGCCCAATCGAAAAAAGGAGGATTATCAGTGATCACCTATGTATATTTTCAACGAAAAACCGATTTTTATATGAAAAATCTAAAATCGGCTGTAGCTTCTTAAATATTAGCCCAATCGAAAAAAGGACGATTATCTGTGATCACCTATATTTTCAACCAAAAACCGAATTTTATATGAAAAACCTAAAATCGACTGTAGATTCTTTAATATTAGTCCAATCGAAAAAAGGACAATTATCTGTGATCACCTATATTTTTAACCATAAACTGATTTTTATATGAAAAACCTAAAATCGGCTGTAGATCCTTTAATATTAGCCCAATCGAAAAAAGGACGATTATCTGTGATCACCTATATTTTCAACCATAAACTGATTTTTATATGAAAAACCTAAAATCGGCTGTAGATCCTTTAATATTAGCCCAATCGAAAAAAGGACGATTATCTGTGATCACCTATATTTTCAACCATAAACTGATTTTTATATGAAAAACCTAAAATCGGCTGTAGATCCTTTAATATTAGCCCAATCGAAAAAAGGACGATTATCTGTGATCACCTATATTTCAACCAAAAACCGATTTTTATTTGAAAAACCTAAAATCGACTGTAGAATCTTTAATATTAGCCCAATAGAAAAAAGGACAATTATCTGTGATCACCTATATTTTCAACCAAAACCCGATTTTTATATGAAAAACCTAAAATCGGCTGTAGATCCTTTAATATTAGCCCAATCGAAAAAAGGAGGATTATCAGTGATCACCTATGTATATTTTCAACGAAAAACCGATTTTTATATGAAAAATCTAAAATCGGCTGTAGCTTCTTAAATATTAGCCCAATCGAAAAAAGGACGATTATCTGTGATCACCTATATTTTCAACCAAAAACCGAATTTTATATGAAAAACCTAAAATCGACTGTAGATTCTTTAATATTAGTCCAATCGAAAAAAGGACAATTATCTGTGATCACCTATATTTTTAACCATAAACTGATTTTTATATGAAAAACCTAAAATCGGCTGTAGATCCTTTAATATTAGCCCAATCGAAAAAAGGACGATTATCTGTGATCACCTATATTTTCAACCATAAACTGATTTTTATATGAAAAACCTAAAATCGGCTGTAGATCCTTTAATATTAGCCCAATCGAAAAAAGGACGATTATCTGTGATCACCTATATTTTCAACCATAAACTGATTTTTATATGAAAAACCTAAAATCGGCTGTAGATCCTTTAATATTAGCCCAATCGAAAAAAGGACGATTATCTGTGATCACCTATATTTCAACCAAAAACCGATTTTTATATGAAAAACCTAAAATCGGCTGTAGATTCTTTAATATTAGTCCAATCGAAAAAAGGACAATTATCTGTGTTCACATATATTTTCAACCGTAAACCGAATTTTATATGAAAAACCTAAAATCGGCCATAGATTCTTTAATATTAGTGCAATCGAAAAAAGGACAATTATCTGTGATCACCTATATTTTCAACCATAAACCGAAAATCGGCTGTAGATTCTTTAATATTAGTCCAATCGAAAAAAGGACAATTATCTGTGATCACCTATATTTTCAACCATAAACCGATTTTTATATGAAAAACCTAAAATCGGCTGTAGATCCTTAAATATTAGCCCAATCGAAAAAAGGACAATTATCTGTGATCACCTATATTTTCGACCATAAACCGAAAATCGGCTGTAGATTCTTTAATATTAGTCCAATCGAAAAAAGGACAATTATCTGTGATCAGCTATATTTTCAACCAAAAACCGATTTTTATATGAAATACCTGAAATCGACTGTAGATTCTTTAATATTAGTCCAATCGAAAAAAGGATAATTATCTGTGATCACCTATATTTTCAACCAAAAACCGATTTTTATATGAAAAATCTAAAATCGGCTGTAGATTCTTAAATATTAGCCCAATCGAAAAAAGGACGATTATCTGTGACCAATATTTTCAACCAAAAACCGATTTTTATATGAAAAATCTAAAATCGGCTGTAGATTCTTAAATATTAGCCCAATCGAAAAAAGGACGATTATCTGTGATCACCTATATTTTCATCCATAAACCGATTTTTATATGAAAAACCTAAAAAAGGACGATTATCTGTAATCACCTATATTTTCAACCAAAAACCGATTTTTATATGAAAAACCTAAAATCGACTGTAGAATCTTTAATATTAGTCCAATCGAAAAAAGGACAATTATCTGTGATCACCTATATTTTCAACCATAAACCGATTTTTATATGAAAAACCTAAAATCGGCTGTAGATTCTTTAATATTAGTCCAATCGAAAAAAGGACAATTATCTGTGTTCACATATATTTTCAACCGTAAACCGAATTTTATATGAAAAACCTAAAATCGGCTATAGATTCTTTAATATTAGTGCAATCGAAAAAAGGACAATTATCTGTGATCACCTATATTTTCAACCATAAACCGAAAATCGGCTGTAGATTCTTTAATATTAGTCCAATCGAAAAAAGGACAATTATCTGTGATCACCTATATTTTCAACCATAAACCGATTTTTATATGAAATACCTGAAATTGGCTGTAGATTCTTTAATATTAGTCCAATCGAAGGACAATTATCTGTGTTCACCTATATTTTCAACTAAAAACCGATTTTTATATGAAAAACCTAAAATCGGCTGTAGATTCTTTAATATTAGTCCAATCGAAAAAAGGACAATTATCTGTGATCAGCTATATTTTCAACCAAAAACCGATTTTTATATGAAATACCTGAAATCTACTGTAGATTCTTTAATATTAGTCCAATCGAAAAAAGGATAATTATCTGTGTTCACCTATATTTTCAACCAAAACCCGATTTTTATATGAAAAACCTAAAATCGGCTGTAGATCCTTTAATATTAGCCCAATCGAAAAAAGGACGATTATCTGTGATCACCTATATTTTCAACCAAAAACCGATTTTTATATGAAAAACCTAAAATCGGCTGTAGGTCCTTTAATATTAGCCCAATCGAAAAAAGGACGATTATCTGTGATCACCTATATTTTCAACCAAAAACCGATTTTTATATGAAAAACCTAAAATCGGCTGTAGATCCTTTAATATTAGCCCAATCGAAAAAAGGACGATTATCAGTGATGACCTATATTTTCAACGAAATCCGATTTTTATATGAAAAATCTAAAATCGGCTGTAGATTCTTAAATATTAGCCCAATCGAGAAAAGGACTGTGATCATTTAATCTAAAAACATAGTACTTTCAAGGACCTTTCGCTTGTGACTTCTGACATTTTTTGTCTCAACTTCTTTAATTCCTTTTGATTCCTGCTTATCAAAAATAGATTACGAAGTCATTCGAAGACTAGTATTGTATTAAACTGTGCAAACTATGCATTTTTGCTGCAAATAATAAAGCTGTTAGAAATTTATAGCTTTATTTTTCTTCTTTTTTACCATTTCATTTAATTCGTTTTATTTTTTCTTGCTCTACTGTGGTATTGTTATTTATATTAAGTCGTATATGAATGTAAGATATTGTTATTTGTTTGCTTACATCTCATTTCGTTTTCATTTTTTTTTCTTTTATTTTAGCACACAATCCACACGTCGCAAACAGCAGCAAAATGCCAGAGAACGCAATCGTCGTCCGAAGTCAGATGGTGTGCAACAGCATGCGGATAGTAGTGTTATGGGCGATGAGGTAAGTCACTTATTTTACACATTATACAGACATTGTTATGTTGGAAAGTATGCCAATGTATACAACATCCGGTAACTAAGCAAAGGATAAAATCTTTATTTGATGACTTGGTATACAAATGAACAAAGATACCAGTACCAGGTACAAATACAGTCCATGGTATAAATAAGGAGTGAGATCGAAAAATTCTTAACACACGTTTTTCATTACATTTTTTAACCCATGTATTATTTGAATTTTTTTTTGATCAAGTTACCTTTGAAAAACATGTCAGTTATTATGTGTAATGTCAATTATATTAATTTTTTTGTTAATCTGATTAAAATGAGTGACCAGAAAAAAGTGCGTACTGAAATTATTAAATATTTTCAACAAAACCCAACTTGGTCTTACAAAAAGTTGGCCAAGCATACAAAGGTCTGCCGTCAAACTGTTTCCAATGTTATTAAACAGTACCGGGAGAACTTGTCAGTTGATAGAAAACCTGGTTCAGGTAGAAGGAATGGTCCACATGATGTTTCTAAAGCCAAAAAAATAGAACGCATTTTCAAAAGAGCTCCCAACACATCCGGTAGGAAAGCAGCCCGGTTAGCTCAGTGCTCGGACTATTTGGTACGAAAAGTTAAAGCTAATGCAGGTTTAAAAACATACAAGGCTCTAAAAGTTCCTGACAGGAACGCTACTAAAAATTTAGAGGCCAAAAACAGAGCACGGAAATTGAAGTCAAGTTTTATAAAAAAATATTCTTGCTGCATAATGGATGACGAAACGTATGTTCTGGCAGATTTTTCGCAACTTCCAGGTCAAAAATTTTATGTTGCTGATGCTCGAGGGAATGTTGAAGAAAAGTTTAGGACCCAAAAGCAGACAAAATTTCCCAGAAAGTTCTTGGTATGGCAAGCAATATGCAGTTGCGGCAAAAGAAGCCACTCATTTGTTACAACGGGCTCTATAAATACCGAAATTTACATCAAGGAATGTTTACAAAAAAGGCTGCTTCCATTCATAAGACTTCATAATGTGTCCACTTATTTTTGGCCTGACTTGGCATCCTGTCACTATGGCAAACAAGCCCTTGAGTGGTACAAGAACAATAATGTGGTATTTGTACCAAGAGAGGCAAATCCTCCAAACTGCCCGGAGCTAAGGCCAGTGGAGAGATATTGGGCTCTTGTTAAAAGAGAATTGAAGAGTACAAAAAAGGTGTCCAAAAGTGTGGTAGATTTTAAACGGAGATGGACTACATGTTCGAGCAAAGTGACAGAAAGCACTATAAAAACGTTAATGGAAGGGTTTCCGAAAAAGGTTCAAAATTTCATCACTAGTGATTAAAACTATAAAAATAATTTTTTTTGTAAATTGTAATAATAATTTCAATCAAATAAAAAAAAAATTAAAGCTGTAAGTTTAGTGGTTTCTTTTTTATAAACATATATGTATGTTAAGAATTTTTCGATCTCACTCCTTATATGTTTGTGGCTAAATTTTATGTGAATCTTCTAATAAATAATGATATGTTATAAGTATTTTTAAAAATGTCCATGTTGGGTATAGATTTATTCTATTTGCTTGGCAAATAATTGTTTATATGGTTATTATCATGGTCATATTTACTAGTAGTATGAGTAAAGTTTACGAATATTGTATTATTTGTGTTTCTATCCTCCAAAACATTGAAAGTTTGAAACAAAACTTCCGTTTATTGTATTTCTTTTGTTTTTTTGCTAATTTTCATTGCACGTATTGCACACAAAATGAGAGTTTATCATGATGGAAAAAATATATTTTTTCTCTTCTATTTAGAATTCTTTTTTAACTCTAATTAGATATGAGAAGAAGTTGGCAAAAGTAGAAAAACGTGTATGATAACTGCCTTAGTTGTGAAAGGACACAACAGAAATGATTCGTATCTCTGGAAATTTTAGTCATACACACAAATGCATATTTATACGTTTTTGAAAAACGTTGTGTGCAAAGAAAATCTCATTTATAGTGTAATTTTCCACAAAATTAACATTGTTATACCTATTCTATATACACAACAATTTATACACAAATTACCTACATATTACACATAATTCTGTTAATTTTAACAAATCTCAACTTTTCCTCAGGACACTCTGGTGTATACGTAATATTAATTAAATATATCAAATAAATATTACTCATTCGCATCAAAATATCAAACAAAATGACATTATTTCTAACCACCCCCTTTATCAAATGTATAGTTATGTTTTAACTTAAAGTTAGTCTGACAGTTTTCATACAAAAATTATTTTAACCTACAGTATAACTATAAGTTAACATATAACCAGACATCGTGTTAATGGCGGTAAGATTAACAAATTTAATAACAATTTACTTCCCTTGCTAAACCCTAAACTTTTAGGTAATTTGAATTGACCCCTTTTCGAACTTATTTTCATTGACAAGTCACAGTTTAGTTATGTATGTATTATTTAGCTATGAAAAGAAAAAAATTACTGTATATTTAATAGCTAAAATATAATTTCATTTATTATATCGATGTATAGTTAATTCACGATAATTTCAGTGAAACTTTAACTAACAAAACTTTCTTATAATTTATATACAATTGACTGTGCCGTGCTTAATTAATAACAGAGCTTGATTATTTACATTAAAAAACCTGAAATAAAGAAAACGTGGAAAACAGTAGGAAGTTAAAACTTTGCTATTGTACTTTGTTAAGTTCTTAATTACTTGACAATTCTTAAAAACCACAACTGTGTGCCAACTTTTCCATAACACTTTGACACTTTCATGTTGAATAAATTGAAACATCCAAATAATGCAAGATAAAACAGAAGCTAAAACCCACAATCTATGAATTCTTATTTTATTCATTCTGTTGTGAGAGTATATAGCGTAAAACCTTGAGTTTTTATTGCAAATTACCCAAAAACGTAATTTTTCATTAAATATTCACTCTAAAAACGAAATTATTTTTTCCTCATAGTGGAAAAACTTGAGGTTATGATGTAAATTAGTTTAAAAACACACTTCATTCGACAAATTCTGATTTATTGTATAATAAAATATAATGGAATACAATGTCGACAGAAAACCACATTTTTACCAAATTTTTAACCACATTTTACAAAAACGCTTCATTCAGTGCATTCAGTGGTTTGCTCACGTAAATCTGGTCTTTCAAAAGGGCTCAGAGCAAATGATCCAGTGGCGTTAAATCTCAAGAACGAGGCGGTAAATTAATATCACCAAATCGATAGATTACGGCAAAAGCTAATTTCTCATGAAACAACTGAATTGTTTTGTTGGCTTTGTTTCTCGTTATGCCGCACAGTGGTATAGGTTCATACATTTTTTTTCAAAAAGTAGAAGGAGTGCTCCTATGATAATAAAATTTGGTACACTTGGCTTGTTTCATATAGAAAAGTTAAATATTAAAAATGGTTCATATCGGATAGTCCCTAGGGGTACCTCCCATACAAGGGTCCTTCCAAAATGTATCAATCATAAATTCTTAAATAATGCAGCGATCTTATTTAAATTTTGCATATGTTAGTTCCAAGTGATGTTCCCAGATATCATACTACAAAGTATGAAGAAAATCGGTCCATATTTGAACCCAGTCCACTATAGGTCCCTTTCAGAAAATAGTTTTATCGTTCAAAACTCACATAAAAATAATAGTATCGTGATGAAATTCGACATGAACAATATTTATATAAACCCAAATCTATCTGTTAAGTTTCATAAGAATAGGATCAGAATTGCTCCTATCCCCCATATAAAAAGTAAAAATAGAAGCCTAAAAGTATGCAAAACCTTTTATTGTAAATATGCATTGCAATTTATTGTAAATATTCATAAAAAATTCGCGAGTTCTATCACAAAATTTATAAGTTTGTTCCGCGATCGCAAAAACTTGCAGAATTTTTTTACATAAAATGAAAGAAAATATTCCAAACTTTCATTTAGTAGTAGTGCGAATACGGAGGTAGACCGAGCTAACTTATTTTTTTCTAATAAAAACTGCAAATGCTAAATGTTTTGGAGCCATTTGGATTGATAAAACTTTGTATGTAACTAGCTTCGCTACCCCTGTCGTAGTTAAATAAAAAATATATAGCCTATTGACGCTTCCCAGTAAGGATCTATCTACGTTCCAAATTTCAATAAAATCGGTTCAGCCGTTTAGGCGTGATGCTCAAACAAATAAACAAACCAACAAACAAACTTACAAAGACATTTATATATTTATGTATATAGATTAGAGTTCGTTTATGACCAGGTCACTTCATTTGATTTGCGGGTATCATCATTTTTCTGAAGGTTTTTGCGTAAATAAAAATAATGGCGTCCTTTTATCTGGAAAATTTTCACTCCTTGTGGTGGTTCAACGCACCTAAAGACGCGGATTTTGAGTACATTTTTCTGTAGAGCAAAAACGGTTGAATTTATTACAACTCTGATTTCACCAGTCGATTCAGCATCAAAAATTAATACAATTGATGTTTTTTGAATCCTTAAAAATAGTTCCAAAAATCCACAACAGGGGGCGCAAATATCATAAAAAAAATAAAAAAAGAACTTTAGTTTTTTTAAGCATGCACGATGAAAATGCATTTTAAGCTTAGCAAAACGGCACCAATATTTGCTTTCTATCACAACCCGTTAAAATGTTATGTGGCTTTAAAAATGTTTTGTTAAGGCAAACTAACAAAAAAATTTCTAAACTTTTTTTTAAAATTATTATTTTCTTGTTAAATAAATAAATTTGAAGCCGCATAACTTTTTAATGCTTAGCGATAGAAAGGAAATATTGGTGCCGTTTTCCTAAGCATAAACTGCATTTTCATCGTGCATGTTTAAAAAAACTAAAATTCAGTTTTTTTATTCTTTTATGAGATTTACGCCATCTGTTGTGAGTTTTTGGAACTATTTTTAAAGATTCAAAAAACATCAGTTGTATTAATTATTGATGAAGAATTTACTGATGAAATCATATTTGTAATATATTCAACCGTTTTTGCTCTACAGAAAAATGTGCTTAAAATGCGCGTCTTTAGGTTCGTTGAACCACCACAAGAAGTGAAAATTTTCAAAAAAAAGGACGCCATTATTTTTATTTACGAAAAAACCTTCAGAAAAATTATGATACCCGCAAATCAAATTTTTGAAATTAACTCTAATATAGATATAGATTTAAATATTTTTTCTTTCCTATTAAATTCAAAATACTATATTTTAATAAAAATGCTCTAAAACTATTGGTAGTTGAATTTATTGTATAGACAACTGAAATGTAGTAAAATTTTCATCAGTTTTCGTTGTATAATATTTAAATAAATTTACCACACTCTTTTTTACAAAATTTTATTTTTTTCGAAAACAAATTATGGTTTTCTATTAATGAAATATTACTCTACAGAATTGCATCATTAGATTTCTAAAAAATAACTGTAAAAATAGACCTTCTTCCAAATAAAGTGCCGTCTTGCTAAAACCATAAATGTGATTCTTTGGTCAAAAAGAATCGATTATAGTTTTTCGATAGCGCCGAAAATTAACGGTGAAGGCGTTTCTTTGCCCATTTTGGTACTGAGCTTGGTAATGTAATGGCCAATTTTTGTTTGTTTTCTTAACCGAATAATTGATAATGAACTTCACCACTAAATATGGGTGAGTTTGCTGAAAAAAGCTTTGTTGTATTTCAGTTATTCTAAAAGCCTATTTGCACAATTAAAATTCGTTGTTCGCGTGTGTAGACTTCCATGGTTAAAATGTTTACTAAATAAATGTCAGAGAGAGATTTTATTATTTGACAGGTAATTTACATCACAACCTCTAATTTTCCCACTCAATATATACAGGAGCTTTCCGTTGCTAAATTTGTTGTAGACTTACCAATAAAACAATAAGTATTGATGGGTAAAATATGTAAAAAAATCATATAAACATTTAAATAATACTTTACTCCAGCTATTGAAAATCAACATCCCTACATTTGTCTTAAAAAAGTTTCAATTCATTTTGTCGAAATGGTTAACAAAGATTTCTTAATAATATTAAAAGAAATTTTCCATAATTGGGTTCAAATCTTTCATAATTTTTAACTTGGTGTTAGAGAAATATTATATGAATATTAAAAGAAATTTTCCATAATTGGGTTCAAATCTTTCATAATTTTTAACTTGGTGTTAGAGAAATATTTGAATTCCAATTCACAATGTGAAAAAAAAATAAATATTTTGTCCAAAACTATTAAAATTCTGAAGACCATTTCGAAAAAATATTTCAAAACTGTTAATTGAAAAATTGTACAGAGATGTTGAGATTTATTTCCTGATAGAAAACTATTGGCGTAATTTAATATTATTATTTTATTATACGCCTCATCTAAAAGGTATTGCCAGCAACAGATTTGCAAAAAAACTTTTTCCACCCTAGTGTATACGTAATATTAAATAATTATATTAAATAAATATTACTCATACGCAACAAAAATATCAAACAAAATTATAAGTAAAATGAAAAGTACTTCAAAACAAAAATATATAATGGAATTTTACTACAACAACTAAAACTCTATTTCTAAGAATCAAAAATTGAATACCAATTACTTCCCTTGCATTTATTCCTTAAACCTTTATCACCAAGTATTTAGTAATGAACCCTCTTGCAACTTTATTTCTTCGGCAAAATTGTTGTCTTTAAAAAGTTATAACTGTTAGTTTTCCTATCTAAAAAAATAAATATCTATATAACTTTGTCACAACTCATTAGTATTCCTAAACTCTTTTCTCTTGTGACTTTTAATTTTTTAAAATTTATAAAAAAAAAAAATTTTTGGTTTGGCTATTATGTTAATTTTTGGTTTAAACTCTAAAACGTTTAACCAATATTGCTGTAATAGCTTTTAGTTTTTAAACCAACTCTCAATTAAAGTTCAAGTGGAAAACTTTGTGGTTTAACATTTATCTGTTTGTTGTGCTCTCCCTAGTTTAATCGTTTTCAATGCTAGTAAATACTTATATTAATTTTTTTATGATTAATCCACCATTTAAATAACATTTAAGTAAACTCTTTAGTATATTCTTTTTAATATTTTTATTTTTACTGCAGTTGAAAAACAGTGAATACTTAATAAAAAATTTTAGTTATAATGCTTTTGGTTAACAGTTTTAAGGTGTATAAAAAACTGTTTGAACCAAGTTAATTGCTAACAGAAAAACTTAAAATATCCAGTATTAAATTAAGTAAAAATTTCGAAACTTTTGCTTACACCTAATACTTTTTTTAAATTTGAGTTTTTTCCCAACTTTTTTTTATTGCTCTTATTGTACTGCTTACATAAGTAACTATAAAATGTAAAAATTGTTGTTTTTTTTTCTTCTCTGTCTCTCCCTGCCTTTTGTATTTCCTTCTTGTTCTATTTCCTCATTTAGCATTCACATTTAGTGCAGCAGGCCCAGGATGGTTTGCCACAGCCTAGTGCTAGTAGTGGTAGCAGCCGCACCAACACCTTGTTGGCCATGCCATATTTTCAGGCTTTGCTAAGTAACCTGCAGGTGAGGTATTCTGCTATTAAAAGCGTGTTAAATAGTCTTATGTTAATTTCTTTTTTTTTTCTCTTTTGGTTTTTGATGTTGAAACTACTGAGTGGAGTCAGTGGCGTTTTTATGTTTTGTATACATTTGTGTTTCTTTTTTTTTGTATTTCCTCTTGTTTTTAATTTGCAACAGCCTTTTCTTTGGGGGCTTGTTGCAATTGTTGTTTTGAATTTTTTTATTTTTTTTGTATTGTATAATTTTTATTTATTTTCCTAAGATGGGGAAAAAAGTAATTTCGTGTTGTAATATAATTTTTTTCAAAACATTTCCATTGGAGGTTCTTGCGAGCTTGAAACTGAATAACACATATTTTCTCAAACCATATTTGATTTATTTAGTTATTGTTTTAAGCAGGGTTATAAATGATATCAAAAAAGTGACTTTAAAATAAAAATGCATCTAAAACTGTTATTATTCAACGTAAAAATAAAAGTCCGCATGAAACTCTTAAAAACAGTTTTAAATAGACGTCATAAAAAAACTCAATTGAGGAGTTTTATTTTTCCCGTCAGAAAAAAACTCATTTGAGGAGTTTTATTTTTGCCGTCAGAAAATAAAATTCATTTTATGTCGATTGGCTTCTAAAGTTTGCCGCTGATCATTATAATTTGTAAAGCAATTGAATAAATTGTCAATAGAATAAAATTAAGTGGGATTTTAATTTGTATTTTTGTTTGATTCCTGTTATTAAATTGTTGTTGTTTTTTCTCTTAAACAAATAAATTACTACAAACATTATATCAGATAGACTCAATAAAGAAAGATACTGAAAAAAATTAGAAAATAAACGGAAAGAGTTTTATTTTCTGACAAGAAAAATAAAACTCCTCAAATGAGTTTTATGCTATGATGGAAAAAATAGAACTCCTCAAAATAGAGGAGTTTTTTTCAGACAGGAAAAATAAAACTCCTCAAATGAGTTTTTTATGATGGCTATTTACTCTTTCATACGAACTTTTATTCTGAAACAGCATGTCGATACAAAACTATTGGTATATAACTGTTGACTCAGTTGACTCTAACATAGAGAGTTTTTGATTTAAAATTTTCGGGATAACCGGTCCCTGGTTTTAAGCTAAATTTTTAAGAAATTTTACTTTTTCCCCATCTAATATTTGGTTGTTTTGCTATTAGTTTTTAAAATAAAAGCATTCATCTTCAAAAAAAATTTTTTTTTCTAGATTTTGTGTTAAAGTGTTAAACTTTTCAGTTTTTTTTATCATTTATTTTTTTATTTTATTTTTTTTGTTATGAGCTGTATCTTTTATATTGTTTTAAGTTCTTTTTTGTTTTTATGTTTTTGTCCTTTCATTTCTGTTGCACTTTTTTCATTGTTGTTATTATTACTATCACTGTATTCATTTTAGAAGTCGTTGGGTTAGTTCCATTTCCATTTCTGGAATCAACAAAAAAATATTTTTTTTGTTATACATTTAGTGCCGCCAAACTTTTATGTTTTTCATGTATTTTTCTTTTTTTTTTCTTTTTGATTGTTTGGTTTGAAACAGTTTTTATTGTGGCTTTTACATTGTTTATTATTTGCTTGTGTGTTAGTTTTTTTTCTTTTGTTTTCTAGTTGAACCAAAACTACACCAACTCCTTTATCTATAGAAATATCATCAGCACTACCATTGTTTTTATTTTTAGTGTATTTTCAAAGAATCATTGTTAGTTTTTCTACATTCTACATTCTAGTAAAACATGTTGCTTTCTTGTTTAATAAGTTTGTAAATTTGGTTTTCTTTTTTGTTTGAGTTATGTTTTATATCCGTTTCCGGGAAACTAGCTGATAGTTTAAACTCAATTTCATTTGCCTTTCAATCAAAGTGATTTGCTGTTTTTATCATTCATCATTAATTTATTATTTTTAAATTTACACTGATGATTTGTATTGAAAGATAAATTAAATTTAAAATTTATATAAAAGAAAAAAATATTTAAAGCACCTTAATTAACACTTATTTGTTTTTTACGCACTTTATTTCAACAACTACTTTAACACATTACATTTGACAAAAAGATTTTATCTAATCACTGGGTTCTTTGTTTGCACCTTTAAAAAGGTGAGCTTTTTTCTACCTAAACTGAAAAACTTTTACTTTGATTAGTTTTTTGTGCATTTTTTTATAATTAGTTGTCGAAAAACAAATACTTTTTGTTTTCATTTTTGAAAATTAATTACTAATAGAAGATACACAGACATCATTTCAATTCATTCAGCATTGACATTTAATTTTATATTTGTTATTTTTTTTTTGTTGGTAGTAAATATTTGTAAAGTCATTTCATTTATTTGTTTTAGTTGGTTGTTGCTTGTTTAAAATGATAAATTTTTTATTTTCATTTATGCAATAATTTATCATTTTACAAAATTAAAATCACAATAAATACAAACAAATTGTTTGGTGTTTGTATGTGTGTTTTTTTAATTCTATATAAACAATTAGCTTTTGTAACAAGTAATAAAATTAATTAATTAGTTTGAATATTTTTAAACAATTGATAGTGATAAATTGATTTATTTAAAAAAAAAAACTAAAATTAAATAAATATACAAAATAGTAATTAATGTTTAATATTATGATTAAAAATATAACTGAATTTACAAATACACATGCAAACACAAATTTTCAAATATTCCTATAAATACATTAACTGAAGAGAATAACCTTAATAATACAGTCTCACAGTATTACAAAAATATTAAATAAATAAGTATAATTTTAAATAAAAAAATATTATTTAAAATGCCCATGTGTTGCCAACATGTATACATGTAATTAATTTCTTGTTTATATTTAGCAATATACTTTTTATTTATTTATTTTGTTAAAAAAAAAATATAAAAAAAAACTTTGCAGTAAAATTAATTTACGTACATTTCATATATTTGCATTTTAATGATAAATTTGCATTGAACTCATAATTTGTAAAAATGAATGATTTTTATCACTGACTATTTATGATTGGTAATTTACATACATACGTAGATGTCTGATATTAGGATGGTTCATAAATTTTAAAATTTAATATATTATTTTTAACATTTAATTCGAAATACAGACTCGCAAAGAAAAAATATGATTGTGGTGACCATTACCAAACAGCGTCATATTATGATTGCATATGATTTCAAATTATATTTTGGTTCGTATATGATCATATTATTACTAATGTAAATCATAATATGATCGTACTTAACCATAACATAATTTCTAGCTATAATTATTTATTGGTAATCATAATATAATAATCTGAAATCGTATTATTGTTAAACGATCATATTATAATACTAGCACAACTATAATAAGATCGTGTCATGATATGGTTATGTAAAAACATTTAAAATGATATGATAATATTATGTTTGTATTACAAACATTTTATGGTTGAGCCCAACCATATTATGATTCCACGTAATTCACAATATTATGATATTTAAACCCATTATGGAGTATTTGTGATTGTGATTTATTATGGTTATAAATATGACAGTATATTTTCATAGTTATCATATTGGATGTATGACTTCAAAATGTGGGATTTATACGGTTTTTATTTTTAATAGCTTATTTGTCATTTTGATGGGTACATATCTGTCATCTATTCTCACAAGCAGCAATTTTGCAATACGACTATGCATGTTCAAAATATTGATTGAACGCTATAAAAGAAAATCATTTATGCACCGAATTATTACATGCGATGAAAAATAACCCGAAACATAAAATATAGTTTTTGAAGTCCGGCCAACCAGCCGAATCGACACCAAAGTCAAATATCGATTTCGCTAAAGTAATGCTCGGTATTTGGGGGAGCAAAACAGTCCTATCCTTTATGAGCTGCTGAAATCTGCCCTGACCATCACATGAAACCTGTATAGAACGCTTCTAATTTATTTTAAGCGAGCATTTGCCGAAAAACTCCCAGAATATATTCCATCATGACAACTCTCGGCCACATGTTGCAATACCTGTTAAAAACTATTTTGGAAGTTTTGCCTCACCCGCCTTATAGTTCAAACCTTGGCCCATCCATCTACTAATTGTTTCGATCGATGCAGAACGCTCTCTCTGGGATAAGTTTCACTTCAGTACAGATTATCCGAAATTGTCTCGATTCGTTCTGATCCTCAAAAGTTGAGCAGTTCTTTTGGCTCGTAATCCATATGTTGCCAGAAAGAAAAGGCTAGCAATGGCCAATATTTTGAATAAATTTATATTGTACAAATATTCCAAAAAAAATCGAGAGTTTTTAAGTCATACATCCAATATTATTGCGTCCAACCATATTATGATTACATCTCTCAACAAACTTTTGTACTTTTTGCCATGAAACTCTTTTCAGAGGTCGACACAAACCAAACATGCCACATTAGAGAGGGTATTGTAATAATCCATAATACTATTTGTGTTTTTGATAAACAATCACAAAATTGTTCTCCTTTTTAATAATTTTAACGAGTTTTGCTTACATTCGTGTTGTAAACATCTGAATAGTCTTCCACGTTCAGTGCCGACCACTGCTTTGTATATAACTACCCTAATATATCATTTAGACAAAGATTTTTTTTTATTTTCCGTTTCTTTATACATTTTGTGTTTAGCTTTCGTAACTATGTAGAACCTTAATTTAAACTAGTCAGAAGTATTAAACCCAAAATTGGGTCAAACGTGAAAGGGTTAACTCACAGGTGAAATAATCATGTTGAATTATTATTTGCATTTTTTTTAAATTTTTTGTTATACTAAATGTAATTTTCTTTTTTTATAAATACAATGTTTATTTAGTATTATTTTCTGAACAAGGAACTGCTAAAGGAAATTAGCAAAAATTTTATATACCTAGTGCAAATATAGATATTAAATGTACAAAAACATAAATAAACCTTGCTGTACAGTAGGATGGCTCAAACAATACTAGTCGATGTTTTCAACTTAAATGAAACATTCGTCTGTCTGTTGAAATCAACTTCCCGTAGTCCCAAATAACTTACATGAATAATACATCAATTAAGATATTACGTACAGAACGTTTCTATTGAAAATCGATCCAAAAATCCTGAAAAACAAACATCGACTATCTTTTTTGCATCCAAAACAAACTGCGCCATCCTAAAATACACATTTACTTATATACTTATTTAGCTATTTTTTGCAAATATTTTTTTGTAATACATATTTTTAGTATATTTATGACTTCATATTTATTTACAAACAAAAAACATGTACCATTTATTTCCCCTTTCCAAGTTGTTTCCTTCTTACCTTATATTACCAACATTCAACTAAGTATTTGCCCCCTAAAAATATACCAGAACATATACAATCAATGGTGAACATATTATGCATTTGTTTTTTTATTTTTTTTACTCTTGTTTTTCGTTTCCTTCCTGCAACAACAATTTTATACTTCTTGTTCATTCACCGCCACTGGTTAAACACCGCGTTTTATAATGACAACTTTAAACTCAACTATTCAACTCAACTCCACTCTCAATATATTTTCTACATATAAAACAAATATAAAACAAATAAATCATTTCAACAAATTTTCACTAGGTATTTATTAAATTGAATTTATTTTTCTACTTTTAGTTTTATACTTTATTTAAAAACTACAAAAAAACAAAAACATTTTAGTATTTAACTAGACAAAAAGCTAGCAATATAATACTTTAATTCTTTATCAGAATTTTAGTTGAAATAAATTCGAAATATAAAATTAGTTTAGTTTTGATTTGTTGTATTGTATTGTGTTAATGCACTTATAAACTAATCCATCTTAAATTCCAAATTACTTAAAAATTTATTAAACATTTGGGAAATTTTCTAAAAAATAAAAGCTAGAGCTAAAACCACAAACGATTGGCCAGTTGCATGCCACAAAAGAAACAAATATATTCTACATTTTACTATTTATATTTACATTTACATAAAATGCTTTCTTGGTTACTTTTTTCAAATTCCCCCTTTATGATCATTTTCTTCTCAATGTTGTTTTTTACATAATTCATTATCTTTTCTTGGAGTTTAGTTTATTTATTTTAATTTAGTAATACTTTTAAACATAAACTTTTAGGTTTTTTTGTACAATTATTTACTTGCACAATCATACAAATCCAAATTTATACAATTTTTATAACCATTTATTTACACACAAAATAAAGTACCAAAAATAAGGACAAACATATATTTGTTTACTGTAACCACATATATGGTTGATACAATCATGTGAATCGTAAATTAACCATATTATGGTTACCACAATCATGTAAATAGTACTGTGACTATAATATTGTTAAAAATCTTGTAACACTATTTAAATGGTTACAGTAACCATGCCCAATTATATTTTTTCTCTGCGTGTATACTTATATATTTCGAACTTGCAACTGTAGGATTACCATTATTTCGCTCACAAAATATATTAAACAAAGTGATCGACAAAATAGAATTGCTAAGTATATGAGAACTTCACAGTATCATTTTTGTAATAATTTTTATTAAAAATTGGTTTAATAAGTTCACTCTTTCAATTGGTCTCAGTCCTTTCTCATACATATTCCAACTATTATTTATGTGTTGATACAAGTCCTTATAAATACATACATATTAACTGCTACATAAATGTAAGCACATGCACAGTGGGATGGCTTCATTTAGCATATATTTCGAAACAAATAAAGTTGTCGATTCGAAAATACTAAATGTTATAAGAACAATTTTTTTGGAAATAAACAAACATAAAACTAGTTTTTTTATAAAAATATCTTTATTTTTTTTAATACACGACTATTTTTTATTGTATAGATACGAAAACAAGCAATTTCTGTGTTGCAAAATAAAAATAATATTGTAGTAACTGAAAGAAAAAAAAATAAAACCAGATACTTATGTACAAGTATATGTTTATAACTGCGATGGTGTTGACAAGTTTCCTTATTATCAACAACCAGTCTCTAGTGGCACTTAAGTGCGACCTCATTTTCATTTTTCTTTTTCTAAGCTGCATTGAAATGTGTTTGTTCGTGTTTGTATTATTCCCAGCTATTCTTACAACACGCATACAAATACAAGTACTTGCATACCAGCGAGAAATAATGGTAGGTCTTCACTAGGTAGGCCTTTTAAAATGCAAGTTTATACATTCTAAATTATGATATATCCAGTCTTCTCTCACAGAAGATGTTCTAATAAATTTCACACATTCATAATTGCCTTACAAATTAAGGTCTAATAAATCCTTATTTTAAATTCAAACATGATTGGTATTGCAATTGATCCTATATGTTGTCTCTCTATATATTGATGTCCATTTCTTAGCATAATTGTGCACATATTCTTATTCTCTTTTGTTTAGTCGTCACTAAGCGAGCGACGAATACACATGCTAGACGTGTGAATTGCTATTTTGTCATGACCACTGAATAAAATATTTGCATTGTTTTATATATTCGGATTGTTAAATATATTTCGAACTTTAAGAAATCACTAAAGTGCTGTTTCGTGAACATTTTTTTTCACATAATTTTTCAAATAACAAAAAACAACACTTTTTTATTAATACGAATTTGCCGAAAAATGTTAATATCGAACTCCTAATTAGTGAGCTATGGCAATATGTCGCAGATAATTTGACTAAGATTGTTGACTTCATTATTGTTAAAAATTAAAGCCTGATAAATACTGACATATTTTTTTTATAGTTCACTAAATTTTTCTTTCAGTGGAGTTATTCATCACAAATACAGTTTTAGCTCTGGGCATCCCTGCTTTATAAAAAAATTTATTTTGCTCTCTTTATTATAAACCGTTACATGAAACCAGAAGAAGGTACAAAATCATCTAAAACAATTTAGTATTTTGTAACATTTGATACTATGGAGTTCGCATGAAAAAGTTTTTAACATATAAAAACACACATGTGAAATTTTAAAGTGAATTCATTTAGAATATTTTCCCCAATATCCCTATTTATAGGATTGCTTCAGCAGACTTTCAATCAGTCCTTCATTTGCAGATTTTTTAAATAGAAGTTCCTATATAGACATTCTATTAGGTATAACGCTGCAGGTCTACTTATAGTCCTTCAACGGAAAACCTTCTAACAAGCCTTCTTTAAGTGCTCTAACAAAGGCGAATATACAAGGCATTGACAAGCCCTGTCAAATTTAAACGATTTTTTGTGTCTACAAAATAAGGCCTTTAGGAAGGCCCTTTTACTGCATCTTTTTCCCGCTGGAGTCCTCTTTACTATACACATTATTGCATACCTTTTTCTCTTTTGCTGCATAGTTTAAGGGGCAGGCATGTAGTTGGTTCTCCATGTTTAGTATTTATATTGGCTGGTTGTGAATGCACTTGTTGTTATCCTTACAAAATTATTATTATCATTATGCATGTAATATATGTAATAATATTGTTATGTGCAACAATAACATATTCACAATTCAAACCACAAAAAAAAATAAAATTTAATCATTACAAGGTCTTATACATATATTATAATTTAAAACAATATGTTTTGATGATTAATACCAAGTGAAACTAACATATAAAACAGAATTAGCTTCAAAGGAAATTAAGAAAGGATTTTCAGAAGGAAAGTGAAATTAAATTTGTAAAACTACATACATCGGAATATATTTTTTGTCATGAAATGATTATTTATTGAAATTAACACTTAACGTTTTAAACATATTTCACTAATTATTTAATATCAATTTTTGTTATTATGCATACGCATTAAACAAAACATAATTTTAAATAATGTTAAAGATTGGATATTAAAACCGAAAATCGATGTCAGTTACCTTGTTTTTTCGAAAAACGGAGTTACCCAGTTTTACCAAAAAAAAAATGTTTTTTAAATTTTTTTGATATTTTACGGAATTAAGTCAACTATAGAAATCAATTGTGAAAAAACATTAACTATTTGACTCATCTCGTTAATTGACCCGTATTTTTTTACGAAAAAATTGAGTTACCTAGTTTTTTCCAAAAATAAGCCGAGTTTTGTTTAGGTTCAAAATTTGAACCCAAAGAGCTTGTGAAACGAATTTGTTTTATTTCGCTCTTTCCGTCTTAGTTTTCGAAACATCGTCGTTTTTAACTTCTAATTTTTGTTTGTTTTTTCATAAAATGCTTGGAGTTAGCATGAAAATAACTTTTAAATGATAAACTATATCAAAATTTCGATCTGACAGAGTGATAGTAAATGAAATGCACTTTCTATTTTTGGTGTTATCTCGATTTTTTCAAAACTAGTTAATTTTTCCATACGAACTTTTCCATATTTCACAACTTTTCCATATTTTAATATTTTTAGAAGGATTCTAGAGTCATATTACAAATTTAATTTTAATCAAACAAAAAAGGGAAAGACAGCAATATTAGAATGAAATAGTAGAACTTTTTTTTAAGTGAAAAATAAAAATCAAAGAGACTTCGTTCATGTGATATGATAAATTAAAAGTATACCAGTGTCAAACGACATGCTGATATATTATGACGACTACCATAGTAAAACAAATAAAATCCTGGAAATAAAATGTGTGCTATATTTAAAGAAATCACACTGTTACACAGACATTAAATATGAACAATTAATACCAGCAAATAATTAGTTTTAAAAGTGACACTTACACACATTCTTACTTAAACATTTTACATGCATTTCTTCAATCATATGAATTTATTGCATTTCATATTTGTTATATGCCAGAATTCAACACTTTTACATAAATCTGTTCATGCATTCATACATTTCTCTAACATTTACTTTTCTGGATTTTCTGTGCTACATGGGTATAAATGGTATTTTTAAGTTTTATTTTCTGTAATTGAAAATCTGTTCACACAGACTGCACAAATACCACAAACACTACCATGCGCACATGCACGAAAAAATATATAAAATGACACCTCTGTCTGTCATAAATTAAGCTTTGAACATGTATGTAAATGATTTCCTTTTTTGTGTGTGTATTTCACTGAATCTGGGTTAAATTTTATAGAAAATTATGAAAAATTTCAAAAAGAAAAAAAAAATTAAGAAAATAAAATCAAAATCAACATTTTCCATTGGTGGCAAAAAACCGTATTTATGTGAAAAATTCAGGAATTGAACATAAATCTATGTGTGTATGCCAAATAGATATAAATGGAAATTTATGTAGGTATGTCTGTATGTATGTATATGTCATGAACTATCACATGCACATATTTTATTATTTATAAACAATTACATATTTATGGAGGTATGTTACAGTAGGGCTACAACGAAATTTTACACAAGCACCTTCAATTCACAAAATCGTGAATATTCAGCCGAAAATACATATTTAGAGAATCATAAAAAAACGTATCAGTATTCATAAATATGTATAACAAAAAGTGAAATAATATTAAATTCTACTTCAGTTGTGTTTATGTACAATATTATATTGCATTTTACATTAAATTTAAACATACTCGTGCATGTTTAAATTTAAAGTGTAGCCTGTTCTTTTTCTGAAAAACCCTATTTAACTTAACTAAACAGACATACAGATTAGTTGCATAATTTATGGATGTTACTGCAACAAAAGAAAATAACAGAAAATACATAGTCGTGTAAATAAAGTGGTACGAATACACCAACACCCATACATAATATGTACAGTGAACCTCAAAAGTGAGTATATTTGATTTTTTTTAAGATAATGAAAATCCTAAAATTTTTTTCATCGATTAAAATTTTAATGTTTCGATTTTTTGGAGATTGAGTTGAATAATAGATTCAGTTGTGAAAAAAAGATTTAAGTCGGACTATAATGATTTTCATGATCCTAAAAAAAATCAAAAAAATCGCGGGTGTTTACTCACTTTTGAGGCTGTGTGTATATTATACATATATCGTCACCTAAAATGCAAAAGGTCCTATCATCACTTTTCAACAATTTTACAGGAGATACAAAAAACTTAATAAAATGAAAAATATTTTGTGACTATATATAGAAATATCTGTTTTTAACAGAAAATTAATTTTTCAGTGTGTCCTTTTCAAATAAGAACGCTGTACACAAACTGAAATATTAGGACAACTAAAGGATTTGATTGGAGCACTGTTACCTTATTAGTTGTACAATTTTTAAAAATTGTTTTTCAGAATTTTTTATCTGATTCATTTGACTTTATTTTAATGCATTCAAAATACAAAAAAAAGTCTATACTTATTTATTAAATGTGATCTGATTGTATCTATAAGTATATGCATATGGGCAATTCCACGAGATGTTTTGAATAGGAGAAAACAATAAAAAGTATTTAAAGCTTATTGCAACATTTTAAGGATATAAATAATAGTTTAAACAGACTATATTTAATTAGTATGTTTGAGACTAAGATGGCGGCGAAAACTAAGCATCCAATTAGAATGTAGTATGAAATGAATTTGATGCTGATTTTTTTTGCTATTATCACCTTGTTTTTTTGAAATCGAATATATATTTTGTTATTTATTTTTTCGTTTTTGAGAAAACTCAGTGGCGAACGGTATGTCACGTACGATATTAAATTTTTTTAATATAAAATCATCCAAAAATTGTTTTCATTTAAATATGACGGATAGAAGAAAAATGTTTGGTCCTGTGTACGAAATTAAAATAAAAACTAACGCCTCTCACGATTCGCAAATTTTTTGCATATTTTTACATGTACCTCAAAATTATTTCCGTTTTATGTCAAGTACGATATGCCCTTATTTCGCTCGATATTTTGGACAACAATATTTCGAAAGTACTTATTATTTTTTTTAAAATGTAGTACCCACTGAAGGGAACATAAAGACCAACTTATTTTTCAGATACTGTCACTTACGATGATATAGAATTGTCTATATGTGTCATTTGTGTAAATATTGCTGCTGCTACCAGTGTCTCTATAAAATAGCAGGCGCCTGAAAGCAGTTTATAGTTTATCAAATACATTTATTTTATATATGTTTAGTACCTGAGCAAAATCATTATTACGTATACGTTCGAGTGTTAGTGCAAAATGCAGCTGGCTGAATATAAAGGTGAAATTATAATACTCCACAAGTTAGATTGAAAAAAGAACTAATACATGAACATAAATAATAGTCATAATAATAATAGTCATGAACATAAATAACTGCATCGCTGTGCAATGGTTTTTGAAATTTCAAACAAAATATTTGTTTAAACAAATTATTTTCAAAATATCATATCTCTAAACCTTATCTGATTTTGTCCAATTTTTCAACGTTTGATTTTTATATGAAAAATACAAAATAAATGCTACGCAAGTGTGCAGTATATATGCGGTGCAATGCAGTATACATACATATATTTATGGTTTATGTTTATATTTGTTAAGAGCGTTTAGCATTCTCGCAATGTTTCCGGTGCCATAATTCACAGCATAAAGCTCCCTCTCTTTTGCCTGTAAAAATAAAAATAAATTCATACATACCTACTCGTAAACAACCAAATACTGTGAATACCAGCAGTTATTGTTAACATTTAACTTTATTTGAAAATCATGATTCTTTTATATATATTTACAGTTAAAATTGCTGCAATGAGTGTTCATTCTTACACTAGCAAAATGTTTATTTGAACATTAAATCAACGTTTCAATTCATTTCGTTTTTTATGTGTTTTTGTTGTGGCTAAACAAATAATGTACTCATGAATATAAATATTTTGTTTTTATTATACCATGCACCATAAGTTTGTCATTTCGTTTGTAATTTCCACATTTTTAATTTTCGATCTCATTTTGGATCCTTATAGATAGCGGAATCGATATAGCTATATCCTTCTGTATGTTAGGTAACTCTTTAAAATCGAAAAAAATCGGCCCACAGAAGCCTGAGATATAACCAAAATACCACGACTACCTCGATTTTTACCTATTTTTCTATATCTGGGATTTAGGCAATATGGATATCTAATGATAGATATTTCAAAGACCTTTAAACCACTATAATAATTTGGACCTAAAATGGGTCAAAATCTTGAAAAATAAAAATTTTCCAAAAAATTGTTCACTATAATTTTTTTCAACCTAATTTTTTCACTAATAAAATATTTTCAGGAAAGAAATTTTTTCACCAAAAAATAAGTTTTCAATCATTATTTTAAAGTATATTTTGGTGAAGAGTATATGAGATTCGTCTCAGACGAACATACATAGCTCCCTTACTTGTTATAATTTATATTTGTGGCATGTTGAAACATGTTGCGTACAATATAAAACGTTGATATTTACCAAAATAAAACAGTTTTGAAAGCGTTAAAATAAACAAAACATTCAGTATATTTTATTTACTATTTAACATTAAATGTCCGCATAACATTCATGTATTGTATTAAAGAAATTCATACCATAATTTAATTTTGGTTAAATCAAATTGAGAAAATTTTTTTTTATAAATTGCAAAAATTACAGAAGTTAATTTCATCTTAAAAACTTCACAATTCAATTATAATTGTGTAAAATATTAAGTTGACTGATTTTTCTGAATATGTATAAATTTGTAACTTTCGCGGTTTTTCATATTAGCAACGAAAATCTGGATTACAAGCAAAAGTTTTTGCCCCTTTTACTAAATGCAATAGATTTGTCCTTTAACATTTATTCCGTTCTATAGTAGACTATTTATTTGTTAATGGTCATTCAAATCTATCTAATTGTAGCCTTTTAACAATTTCAAACTTTTAATTCTTCTTAATTTTCTAAAAATTTAATATTTACATTTTACTACCACATTTTAATTGACCTGCTACAATTGCCACAACTGTGTGATTGTGTATGAACACAAATGCATACTTGCATAAATAAGTTAAATTTGAAACAATCACTAACCCATGTACTAATTCTCGTTTTATTCATTTAACTCATTATTCGAATTATCGGACTATTTAGTAGAGGGTGTGGAAAACTCTCAGCAGCAGCTTCAATTACAGCAGTACAAAAATGGAATGTAACACATTTGAAGTGCATTCAAATTGATGAGATAAATTTGACAACAAATTAAAAATTTGTTGTATTTTAATAGTAACGCATTAAATATACACACTAGGGTGGCCCTAATATTGCATTTTTATGCTCCCAGGGTCTTAAATTGTTTTAGGCAAATTTCCAGCATTTAGTTTTTAAATGATGGAGAATATCAAAGAAAAGTTCAAAATAAGTGCCACCTTAGTACTTTCTAACCGGCACTTACATACATATATACAAATAAACAAGTAAATATGAATTTGTGCATATGTATACATATATGGGCAATTCCATGTCATCGTATGTGACATTTGTACGCCTATAGAGTGGAATAGATTTTGGAAAAATAAGAGTATCTGAAAAATAATTTATTATTTAAGTTCCATTCAGAAGGTACTATATTTTAAAAAAATTACAAATGCTTTCGAAACATTGTTGTCCAAAATATCGGACGACATAAGAGTATATCGTACGTAACATGACGTACATTTAGAAATATGCGAAAATTTGCGAATCCTGAGAGGCGTTATGTTTTCTTTTAATTTCTTACACTAAACCAAATATGTTTCCTATACAATCCATCATATTTAAATGAAAACAATCTTTGGAAGATTTTATAATACATAAAATTTAATATCTTACGTGACATAACGTACGTGACAGATTTTTCTCTTATAGTAAAACAATATATATTCTTCAAATATACATATGTATACAAAAACTAAAAAAATAAATAGAAAATATATATTCGGTTTCAATAAACAATTTGATAATAGCAAAAAAAAAACAATCAGAGTCAAATTCATAACTTTCATACTAAATGCTAATTGGGAGCTTAGTTTTCGCCGCAATCTTAGCCTAAAACATACCAATTAAATTAAAAAATTAAATATAGTCAGTTTAAACTATTATTTTTGCCCTTAAAATGTTGTAATAATATTTAAGACTTTTCATAATAACATTTTAGTAGTGTTTATAAACCGGTTAACCGATAAACCGGGTTTTCTTCGAAATCTCGGTTTTTTGCGAACCGGTCAATTTAAAATATTGATTTTCGGTTAACCGGTTTATCCGGTTTTTATCACTCGATTAACCGGTTTTTTTAAATTTGGGACTAAAATTAATAAATCTCATGTTTTTGCGCATTTTTAATATTCATTGTGTACACATTATTGATCTGATTTGAAACCTAAACTGCTGATTTACAATACAAACATCTTTAGATTAATATTTTTATACCCTTCACCTTCGTGAGAAGGGTATATATAAGTTTGTCATTCCGTTTGTAATTTCTACATTTTTCATTTCCGACCCTATAAAGTATATATATTCTGGATCCTTATAGATAGCGGAGTCGATTAAGCCATGCCCGTCTGTCTGTCTGTCCGTCTGTCCGTCTGTTGAAATCAATTTTCTGAAGACCCCAGATATCTTCGGGATCCAAATCTTCAATAATTCTGTCAGACATTCTTTCGAGAAGTTTGCTATTTAAAATAGAGAAAATCTGTGGGCCGAATGACGAATGACTGTGGAATGACTGAGATATATGAAAAAACCAGGACAACCTCGAATTTTTACCTATTTTTGATATATATTTGGATTACTAAGCCATTAATATAGACAATATGGATATCTAATGATAGATATTTCAAAGTCCATTGCAACGATGTAGATAAGGCTATAGTAAGTTGGACCTACAATGGGTCAAAATCGGGAAAAAATATTTTTTAACCCGATTTTTTTTTTTCATAAAAAAAGTTTTTTGTCATACATTTTTTTCCAAAAAAAAAAGAAATTTTAAAAAAATTTGGAAAAAAACTTTTTTTAAAAAAATTAAAAAACAATTTCAAAAAAAAAAAAATTTGAAAAACAATTTAAAAAAAAATTAAATTTTGTTTACCTAAAAATATTTAAAAAAATTTATTTTAAAGTATAATTTGGTGAAGGGTATATAAGATTCGGCACAGCCGAATATAGCTCTCTTACTTGTTAAGAATTACAATGATTCTAAGTAGTAGAGGACGATGAATTTACTTAAAAGCTTTTTCAGAATAAATTGGACATAATGAAACTATGTATTAAAAATTAAAATTAAATTCTGCATAATTCTATAAGTTTAGGCTAAATCTTACTAATGATTCATTAAAAACTTAGTGATGATTTTACCAAACGTTAACTTGAATTCGATGTACATACCTTATTTCAATAAATTGGACTTCATTACTGTGTTTTGTTCTAAAATTTTAATTTATTAATCATTTCATTAGCTTTTCAGAAATATTACAGGAAAGGCAAAAAACGTTCTAAAATCCATGATTTGAAATATTTTTGAAATCTAATAATGGTGTTTTTGTTAATTATTTGGTATGATTTATAATGACAAATAATCACACCTAAGAAGAAGTGTGTTTGCATCTTATAAGTCCACTTTTGGGACTTGTAACATTTTCTGTTTCATATTAGAAAGTCGAGGTGATAATAAATTTACATTTTTTGGTTGAAATTTAATGAATAAACCAATAATTAAAACAAGTATTATATATTTAGTAACATATTTATACTCAATGCCATTTGACTGAGATAATAATATTGAAATTTTTACAAAATAAATGGAGACTTTTGCATATTTATAGTTATTTAATATTAACCAATCCTGACTAGTAAAAACTACAAATTTTAAAGCTGTGAATACTTTATAGGACATTTTATGTTTTCTTCACATATATGACGGTTAACCGGTTTTTTCGATCGGTTTTTTAAAAAAGGTAAATTTTCGGTTAACCAACAAACCGGTTTTTTAAAAAGTCGGTTTTTTATAATCACTACATTTTAGTGTTTTCTCCTATTCAAATCACGTTGAAAAAAAGTCTCAAGGGTTTTCGTTTTTTCAGTTGTGGTTGTCGTTCTCGTGGAATTGCCCATATGTAGTTAAAAATATATGAAAAATCCGCTCATATGTATGTATGTATGTATAAGCCAACCAGATAAACTAATGCCTGAGTAAATGAGCAAGTGAGTGTGTATGATTTCTGATATTCATTGCTGCATTCAATTTGTCATCACCGTTGTTGCGCACTTCCGTTTCCGCATATTGTCGTTGTTAAATATAACAACAATAACTCTAGAGCAACAATAACAAAATGATGAAAAACAACAGTTGAAGCAGATGATGCTTAAAATGTACAGATGAACACAGGAACATCAATGTATGTATATAGGTACAAGCGATTGACATATTACACTTGCCCCAACTTGTACATATGTATATACTGTGACGGAACCTACAAGTTGCTGCTAATGAGCTGTTGTTATTGTAAATACACAATTGCTAAACAATTGTTAGATGTATGTATAAGTATAAGTATATATCAACAATAAATTTACACTCACTCATTTATAAATAAATGAACAAAATTTGAAAACAAATACATAGAGAAATGTACAGAAATACGTGACATTTATAACCACTTCACATTTATTCACATACGTTTGATTGTATATGTTTATCTCTTTGCGTATGTGTGAATTTATCCATCCGTATGTTTATCTGTCTGTATATTTGTTAGCTTGTTTTAGACTTTTTTTTGTTTTGTTCACAACTAACTTGGTTTGATATGCAAATATCATGTTCACTTTATGCCTCAATAATTTCAATTTCAGAAAAATATATATATAATGTATATGTATATTTAATTAGTTCACCGTTGTGACTGAATTATTTCTGTTGATGGCTTCTAAAAATCCCTTGATAATTAGTTTGGCAAAAAAAAAACATTTTATATGGTTTCGATAATTTTTTTTTTTAAATTTTGTTATAAGTTTAGAGTTTCTTTTCGAATGTATTTTGTACTATTTACAACCAATAATGGAAAATCATTGATTTTTCCGTGGTTGTATTAAATTGGATGATATGTATTGTAATATATTTATTATTGTTCATCATAAATATATAGAAAATGTGATGCAGTCAAGGGAATACTCGTTTGATAATTCTTGTGATAAATATCATTCAATTTGATTTAAAAACTATTTTAAAGACTTGAAAAATTAATGATTTTTATGTGAAAATTAACAAAATTCAAATTTACTATATTTTTTTTAAATTAACCTTCCTTGGTCTGCATATATATAAAAATGGTAATCTAGAGTTCAGTGCAGACACCATACATGCTCCAAAATGTATGCAATACATTTACAACTTATGCTACTGCACAGCAGAATACAACCAAAACCCATGAATTCAAATTAACAAATTTAATTAAGGGGCAATTTTACTGTATTGTTGTACTATTTTATTTTCTGTGTTTCTGAGAAAAATCTCTTTTAAGATTTATTGACACACCGATTCTGTAGACGATTACTAGGCATTGTTGCGATGTTGTCTACCTCGTTTAACGTTGTAACGACATTGAACAGGTCTTTCCATTCCTTTCTTTGTTTGAGTTTATTTTTCAACATAATCAAACATGAAAGTTTCACACCAAAATATTCTATATAATTCATTTCAAAAGTCCAGTAAAGTAGTTTTTATGAATTGACATTTCAATTATTCTAGTTCATTTACACAAACCCATTAGTATAAATAAATAAAGAACAGCATATCTGATGTTTGTTACAAAGTGATTTTAAAGGGGTTTGAAAAAAACACCATACAAGTAGTAATGTCTTATATAGAGTTCGTATTGTTATTGCATTAAAAGCCGTTAACAATAGGCATCCATAGAAAAATTATTGCGATGCTCTTATTGAACATTCCTAAAAAAAGCCACATACGCCTAAAAGCACTCTCTACAACATTGACATTTATGTATGCTCAAGATGACATGAATGTGCTTGTATGCAAGTTTAACCTTCGCTTTACCAATACCCACCCGGGTGACCACATCGATTTTATTGGTTTAATATATTTTTTAATTTTGTTTCGATTTAAATGAAATTTGTACTCACTGAACAAATTCTAGAGTTCTATAGAATATAATAGAACCATTTTAAACTTTTTATAAGGTTTTTTAAATTTTTTAAAATTTCGTTCGTCGCATATATTTATAGAAGTGTAGTGTCACCCGGGTGGGTATTGGTAAACCATGTACATAAAAAACCTTTGGTAAAGCGAAGGTTAATGTTGATTTAGCAACAAAATTCAATCAATAAAAGCTAAATATTGCTCATATATATACTTCAATATTTTCGCAATTTTGACAATCAATCAATTGAAAAGAGATTCACAATTTTAGAAAAAAAAAATTTTAAAAAAAATCTATCAATAGAATTAAAAAATGTTACCATTTTTGTACTACTGGAACCACAATACATCAAAATTGTATAGTGGTTTAAAAGTCCTCCAAATTTTTTTCGATTTTGTTACCCTGTGTATTTCATGGGTTTGAATTTGATTGATCAGAAAGTGATTCTGAGTCTATACATTAAGGTGGGTCTTAGACTAATATTTTTGGGCGTTATGGTAGTGTTAGGTATAAATATAACTCTAATATAAATTTAAAAGTATCTGTATAAGTTTTTAACTTTTTGTATCCAAAGTTTTTCAAGCTAATTCACCATTTTATAAAATAAATTATTATAAATCTATTGAAAACATGAATATTCGGAGATCTTTATTAAATATATGGGCGTTTTTTTATCCGAGCTAAAGACCTCATAAGTTTTAGATTTAGTTTTGAATGAAATTTACTCGAAAATGTAACAAATATAAACAAAACACACTGAAATATAGAAAATTATTTCAACAAAAACTAATCTACACACACTGGTTTATTACAAGAAAATATTTGAAAAGCTTACAGAAATCTTTATAAATAATGCTGCCATTTTAAAATATTTTTTTTTTTTCAAACTCGAATAAAAATTAAATAAATAAAAATTAAATATTAATAGTTATACTACGAAATAGTACAAATTAAACCATAAAAACAAAAACGCATACATAACTATGCATTCATTCTTTCATTCTACAATATATAATAAAATACTATATTTTTAGTACTCCTGCATGCTTAATTTTGTTGTTGCTTGTTCATGTGGGCCTAAGTGGCACTTGGGAAATCAATGTTCTGATGTTGTTGGTCGTAAGTTGTGTGTTGTATGCAACATCAAAACAAAATACCATTCGCAGAGAAAGAAAACATTGTTGCTGTGTTTTAAATTATTTAGGTTTCTATGGATTTGTATTGTATATTCCCACAATTTCGTTTCTCTTAAGGTACTTTTTGAAATTGTTGAAATATTTGACAACAAAAGCGTAACCATTAAAAAATCGATATTTCTCTTTCCATTGAAGCAATATTTATTTAAATAAAAAAGATTCAGTATAAAAAAATATGACAGTAAATAATCATTTTTATATTGTTATATATCAAATATATAGAATTCAGAAGAATTCAAAATAATGGTTGCATTTTGTTCGTCAAATATGTGATCAATGTGAACATTCCTCGACACTAGATGCCGTTACTGTGCGGTAGAATATAACTGTTTTTTCTAAAACAATAACCGATAATATCTGTGAACTTTTGACAAAACAACTTAAGTCGAATTTTCAAATTTTTCAGGAGAGCGCAAAAACTGTTGAATTTATTGATCAATATTTTATTATTTGTCCTTGAAGAACTTTATTATTTGTCTCAAAGAATTATACAAACGATAAATAATAAAATAATTATCGATAAATTCAACAGTTTTTGCGAATTAAGTTGTTTTGTCAAAAACAAATCAACAACAACTCCAAATAAGTTGATTTGTTTTTTTATGATATCTCAGAATCTAATATTCGTAAGAAGAAGCAGATTAGTGTAAATGGAGCGTTTTTTAAAAGTTAGTTTTATAAAAAAATTAAGATTTTTTCTTATCTCGACTTAAGATGTTTTGTCCAAACTCCACAATTCGTAAGGAAAAGGCTTTTTCTACCACATAAATTTGCAAACCAAAAGCCTCTAATATCAACACCATCACAGATTCTATAAACACATACTCACACTCACATTCACAGACAAATGGAAAAAATAGTCCATACCAAATAAATTCACTGCATATTTGCAGGGATATTTGTTTTTTGTTACACCTTTGAAAGAGTGAAATGTTTGTGCTGGTTTAAGCAATTTGCAGTCTGAACTTTGAAAAATGTATATATTTTCAAGCAAATATAGAAAAAAATTTATAGGTTCAGAGAAAATCGTAGACCATTTGGAATTCAACGAAAACTTACAATATATTTGATAAAGCTTTCTAATGATATAAACTATACGTATTAGGGTGTCACACATTTAATAAATATTTAATTGTTTAGTCATCAAAAATTCGATGGGCTTCTTAGGAAGATGATGTCAGATGCCCCGATAGATTAGATGATAGTGTACTGGAATATCAATCCCAGAGTTGCAAGTGTGATTCCCACCTGGTACTTTGGGTGTATCTGCAGACAAGCAAAACGCTTCGCAGATCGTATTTGTTTTCAAAAAAATCATATTGTTCCTGGAATTTATGAAACTGTGTAATAATGCAGCTATGGTTGTCCATATATCCGTCCGCAAAGTTTATTGTTAACCTCAAAGCACGATCTATTAACGAGTCCTAGCTCTAACCAATCCCAATCCCAATCGCGAATCAATATATGACATGACATATGTCCCCTTTTCCCATTTTTCGTTCATCAACTTAGTTCACGTGAAAAAATTCCCCATGTTGTGAAATTTTTAGATGGAATTTTGTAAACAATAAACAGCTGTTACGAACCGAATCAACTATTGTGAATGAAAAGTTCATGGGAATATCACGATAGCAATTTTCCCTTCAAGGGAAATGAATATTTCAGGAGAACATATGTACATTTCACATATTATTGCCGATAGGGGTAAATATGAAAGATCCAGTATTTTTAACATGGGGATATCCCAAGAAAGTATAATTTGATACCGTTTATGTTCTTGTTCTTTTCTTGATATTATAATGTTTCATAATAATATCGCGATGTCCTAAGAGGGGATAAATTTACATAATTTAGGGTATTGTTCTATTCTGGATATTATTTAGATTTATTAAAAAATTTATTGATAAATTGTTAATTTTTTGCTACATGTGAAGCGATATGTTCTCTTTTCACATATAACGGGATTAACGAGTCTGAATGACCGTAATTTCCCGTAGGATATATTCTATATCCGCACTCTCCAAGATAACGACATTACTTTTTTTTCTTGCTCTAATGTAAATGTATGTAGTTCCAACGAAATTTATATTTGTTTCCAAAAATTATTAATTAATTAATGATCCAATTAAAATATCAATCAAATTACTGTAATCTAATACTACACCATTTCCAATTGTATTTCAGAAAATTCTAATTGCAATACCAATAGAAATTTCTGAAATACAAATATAAATTTCTGAAAAACAATTGGAAAATTCTGAAATACAATTAGAAACTTTTTAAGTATACATTAAAAATTCTGAAATACAAATGGAAATTTCTGAAATACAATTGAAAAATTCTGAAATACAATTGAAAATTTCAGAAATTCAATTAGAAATTTCTGAAATATAAATGGAAAATTCTGAAATATAATTTGAATATTCTGAAATTCAATTAGAAAATTCTGAAATATAATTGGAAATTTTTGAAATATAATTTGAAAATTCTGAAATATAAATGGAAAATTCTGAAATATAATTTGAAAATTCTGAAATACAATTGGAAATGTTGTAGTTTATTTGTTTATATGCTGTATTATTTACAAACCAAATGTGAAAAAAACTGATTTTTTAATTTCCAATTGACAAATATTGCATCTACCCAACAATTCTGGTTTAATGTCCTGATTTACACTACTGGTTACAGAACTAGCTCTGTGACTAGTGATTTTATCACGTACGTTTCCTAAGTGGAAGTCAATGTCTAAAATCCGAATTAAAAATTAATTTTTAATGACAATGGACTCTCCAATAGCTTATTTCTGATAAAAAATAACTACTTTCTAAACTGTAGTACAAATAAAAAGTTTAAAGTTACTCTCTATATTACTTAGTGACACTAAGGTGGCAATTGACTCCATCCTAGTTTACATTGGATGTTTAAAGTAACCAATTGTCTTCTTTTTGTATTAAAAACCTCACATGCTTGACAAATGACCCAAAAATATGCAATTTTGAGTCCGTCTAGTGATTAGATATTCACTATATTGGTATATAAAAGGGCTACATTAACATCGATTATAGTAATTATAGAACTGCTGGGTACCTTAACAAAATAAATAAAATTCTACTTTATGACATTAAAAGGTTTTTGTAGGCATTTCCTGAAGAAAAACTCAACTAATGATACCATAATAAACAAATAAATAAATTTGAATTGTATGAATCCTTTAATTGACATTAAGATTAAATTGTTTTATTGACACTTGACATTTCTACCAAACAATTATGCCAAGAAACACCTTTTTTCTTTAATACATATATGTATCTATATATTGTATATATAGGAACATGATTAATCATGCATTAAACTATAGTAAATGGATTTACATACATATGTATGTATATATTCAAACCCAGTGTGTACATGTAATTACCCAACTATGATATTTAAATATAAATTGTTTAATAAATAGTAAATAAAAATGTCAATATTCATAACTGATTAATGTATAAATAATCACCACTTATGTATGTTTTACACAAAAATAAATTGTATTTATTTAAGTTGGTTTAATATTTTGGTTCTTAATTCATTTCCACGTTTAATCATTTATTCATTTATTAAATTATTGAGTTTTGCATGTTACAACCAAAAAAAAAAAGAATCAATAATTACCAGAGTCATTATCACTAGTATAATTTCATAACTACATACTTTTTACATGTACATACATATATTTCTGAACTACACATTTTGAATTTAAAATGCATATTTATTTTCAATTACATTTGACTTTATTTAAAACTGTATGTTGTTTGTGCAGCGCCTTATGCCTTAGAATTCATATCATGCATTTAAATTTATCATTTTTAATGATTCCATTCACTATGAATAATAAATTTTACTTTTTTCGGCCAAATTTTTAGTATTTATGGCCATCATTCCAGAAATTTAGCAATTCTCGTGGTCATCATATGTTGGCGGATAATAGATATCAATATGGTATTGATTTTAAACGTCCACAACAAGAGCTGCAACAACGCCATCACTATATGACAGAGGAGGAGGTGGAAGAGGAGAAGGCACGCAAATCACAGCCACAAATTATAACCAAAGACTTGACATTATCCTCGACAAAATACAACAGCAACAACAACAATGATGAGGATGATGATGATGATATTGATGTTGCTGATGAAGATATAGAGCTGGGGAATCCAGATGATATGGTTGCACAAACGGATGTAGTTACAAATGCAGAGGGTGTTGATAGCAGTGAAGATGGAGCACAAGGAGGACAATCAACACTACATTTACCACATGCCAGATGGCCGAATCATTGGTCGGATATAAATGCACAATTGTCAGAAACTAGCCCCACAGTCACGTACAAATGGCTAACGAGTCCTTGGTCCGAATGTTCACAAAAATGTGGAGCTGCTGGCTCAGGCTTAAGAGTAAGTACTCTCACACAACAACAACATAACGTAACATTTTCTGTAAATTAAATTAAATTGTATGGCAAATTCTGTTTCATTTCTATTGCTGTTTACAATAAATTAGAGACGTACAATTACGTGTGTTAGAATAAATTTCAAAAACAATCAACTGCAGGCACAAGGAGATGACATTGTTACAGCAGAGCTGCAAGACCAACAACTAATGACTGACCTGGAAGACAATCAGGAAGTACTGGATAATGCTGTATGTGAGGATTATGGTTTAGATATACCGGATACTTTTGAGACTTGTGGCACTGAGGAGTGTCCTCATTGGCTTAAGGGTGAGTGGTCTCTGTGTCATCAATCACGTTGTTTTGGCCGCAATACAGCCATCCAGAAACGTGAGGTCTCTTGTCGTTTTGCCAATGATTCCCTGGCAACATCATGTCCAGAATACGAAAAACCCATCAGTCGTCAGGAATGTTATAATGAACGCTGCCGCGGTGTTTGGAGAGTAGAACCTTGGTCAGAGGTAAGTTAAACAAATGCTTTCAATTTAAGTTTTCTTATTAAGGAAGTTTGAATTTGTAATATTGCGGAATTTCATTATGGTATTTTGTTTTTCTTTTTACTGTTTTTGTGTGAATTTTATAGTGCAATGCACCTTGTGGTCGCCAGGGCATTAAATATCGTGTACTGCAATGCGTTTGGTATGGCACCAGAAGACCAGCAGGAAATGCTTGCAAACATCAAACCAGACCGGCCGTTATGAAAGTTTGCAAAAGTCCACCATGTTATGCAAAAGGTAATTATAATTAATGTGTTTATATTAAACTGTTTATAATGGGAAAAGAACGGCCAAAGTTAACACATTCGGTGGGTCTTTTATAAGAAAGCTCTAAATATGAGATCGTGTTCACTTGGATGGCCCACTTTATGGATTCTCGATCTTCACAAGGTCTGAAATTGTTCTCCGCCATCTAAAAACAAAAAGCTGAAAGCATTATGTTTAGAAGTTGCACATTTTATTTGGAGTTTCAAGTCATGCATATCTCCAGAATTTAGATCTTGGGAGCATCAAAAATCGATTTGTTTATAATGTTCTGATTGTCCTTATTACTTTCTAAACAATACAAAATTCCCCATTATTTTAAAATCTCATTTCGAATGTTTCAGTAAATTTCTTATACTATTTTGAAAATAAATAAAATAAATGTTTGTGCCACCGAATACTTCGTTGAGTATTCCCTTGTCTTTCCCTAATTTAATATGTCATCCTTCATGTAAAACTAAAACGAAATTTAATGTAATTTTTACCTTTCTCTATCTCTTTTTATTAATTCTACCTTTAGCTTTACAGCATTGTAAAGATACATCACGTTATTGCCGCAATGTACGTTCCATGGGCTTATGTCGTTTACATCGTTATCAAGAGAAATGTTGCAAATCCTGCAAATATAATAACATTCCAAATTAGCATACATTTAATAATCATCACAATCATTATCATACACAACCACATTATTATCGTCAAGCCAACCAGCATGAGGGCTACTTGCAACAACCAGCAGCATCATACACCTTCTTTGCACCAGCAACTGTTACATAACCAAACAAAGTTCAACGACAAAGGCAAACACCATCAGAGTCAGTCAGTCAGACTATTTAAATGGGTGTCAAGATATTTTTTAGTGTAATAAATTGAAGAACGAGAAAGAAGTTGACAAAACGAAGATATTGAAAACGAAGCAATTATAGTTAAATGAAAAACGTTTAGAAACTAAATTAAATTATAATTTTTGATATTACTATTTTTAAAAACAAAAAATTATATAGAAAACGATAAACTTAACTCTAAATAATTATAATATTTGCAGAACTGCAAAATGAAATTAGTTAAAAAAAGGAGGAAAAAAAACCAAAATCCTATAATGAAAATGTTTAAATTTTAAGGCTTTAAAGAACAATGAAACAAATAAGACCCTTTAGTTTAACAAAAAAAGAAAAAGATTTAAAAAATCGGCACATTTTACAAAATAACAACAATTATTTATATCAATTAATTATGCTAAATGTTTGTATAAAGCAAAACTATACTTTAATCCAAAACACATTGAAAGCAGCAAGCGTTATAGGGAAAGCAATTGGAAACAATTGGATCTAAGCTTCCAAGTCTCTTCCGGCCTAAGATTGCCATTTCAAAAACAGCTATATAAAACAAACGTTTTTCTTTTTCCAAAAAGGATCTATTGACAACAGTGGAACTGTTTCAACATCAAGAAACTAAGTTCTCAGTTCAACCAAAATGGTATTTCAGAACAAAGTAACAACATTTTTAAATATAATTTCCCAATTTTATTTTAAATTTGTCCAAAATTATTAAATATTTCCTTGCATTTTCATGAAAGTGTTTAAATATCAAGAATTCCATAAGAAAACACCAAAAAATTGCATCGTTTATTTCAATAACCAGTTAAGCAACAAAAAATCCAAAATTGAGTTATTGGGCGATTACTGTTTTGTAAATGTAAACGCATTGTTTAATGCAAAAACAAATAAATACTGCCCCGAGAAAACTGTGTTTAGTGCAGAAAGATGTCAAGAGACAGCACTTGAATGGTTTTATACTTTGTAGTACAAGGCCCTAATCTATATTTTTTCATAAATGTTGTAGGTCTCAATAAATGTGAAAAAAATAAAATATTTACAAGCTCTAAAACCCTACTTGATGGGATATGAAGAGTTTTATGGGAATATTTTTCAATGGCCTACAACAGAAGCAGAATGTACTGTAGAATGAGTGTAGGATGACAAATAGTTATTTTACTTTTAAAGTTCCTAATAAAACTAGAATATTTCGTATGAAATTTACAATAGTGTTGGGTTTATTGTTTCAGAAACCAAACAAGTGCAAACTTTATATTATTTTTAAAATATATATAGATAAAAGAAAAGTTTTATATTTCATAAGAAAAAATATCAATTTTATAAAAGTTGCTAGGTTGCTAGGAAATTTTCTTTAATTTACTCAAAATCAATAATTTGTTGCATGACTGGTTTTTGAAATAAACGATTCAATTGACCTTGGGTCTTACGATTTTGATCATATTCGGTAAACACATACTCTTTAGAGCCATTTGGAAATTTCCACTTTCATTATTTTTAATTTTGATACTCGTATTATGTATCTTTAGGCTGTTATCGGATTATATTGATTTAAAATTAATTTGAAACATAATAATGTCCTCTTTAAACTTTATAGATAAACAAAAACATATTAAAATTTTTTGTGACGAGAAATCCTACTATTTATACCCTACACCACCATATTGGGGAGGGTATAATGCATTTGGGCTGATGTTTGTAACGTTCAAAAATATTAGTCAGAATCAGAATCAGAATCACTTTTTATGTATTATGTATACTAAAGTAGACATAAATATCTTTCAAATGCAGCTTAAATAAATCAAATCCAACATCAGCTTTATAAGATTCAAATATTTAAAATTATAGGCCAAGTTAATTTTCTTGAGTTTTAAAAAAATTTAAATCGTGAAAAAATCGCGATTTTTTCGGAATTTAAGAGAATAAAGATTGAAATGTCCAAATGGTATGTGATTATTAAATATGATCAAAATCGGAAGACCCATGGTTAAGTGTTTTCTATGCACTTTGGTGGAATTCATGATATTAAACCGAATTAATAATTCTAATTAACAATTTTACTCTTTAAAACGAAATAATTTCATTCTTCCGAAAATTCTCTACAAAACAGAAATTCCTAAAACGTGTAAAGTTTTTGTAGGATTTCTAATACAAATAATCTAAGACATGGTGCCCCGATAGAATAGTCGATAGTGTGGTGGACTATTAATGTGAGGGTTGCGGGTTCGATTCCCGGCAGAGACTCTGGTTATATCTCAAGACAAGCAAAACGCTTTACAGATTGTGTTTTTTTCTTAAAAAAAAAGAAAAAATATTTGAAGTAATATTCATATTTTCCAAATTATTGTTGGTCTTTATATATGGATAGAAAAATAATTTTCTACATATTAGGATTTTTTTAATACTTTCTGCTGAATTATTTTTCTGTTAACTTTTCTCAAAGTTTTATATAAATTATAAATTTGGCAACATTGTATTTCACTTACAAACTACTATCGCTCGTTGCTCTCATTATGTTTTGGGTATTAAATCATAGCATTAATTCGAAATTACAAAACAAATTATTGTACTATGCTTTATTTATCTGTATTATCTGTATTATTTTTTATACATTTAATTTAAACATTTAAGTCATCCACCAACATAAAAGTAAATAAATGAAAACCCATTTCATTTCATAACATACAAACAAACTTACATGCATAAATATATAAATAAATAAACAAATAAATGAATAAATAAATAAATACTTACATATATGAAAATACATTAAAAACAAAAATATATATAAAATAATGTAGTTATACTATATGCCCATAAGCACTGTTAAACGAAAAATGATGTAAATACAATTGGTTTATACTTATGCAAAATAAATAACAATTAAAACGAAAGGAATAAAGTATAAATAAATAAAATAAAAAATACGAATTAAAATAAAAAGTTGAGAAAATTAAACATATAAATTATATAAATATACTTAATATACAAACAAACAAAAAAAAATATGCCAAAAAAAAAACGAAAACAATTCATACATACAAACAAACAAGATCGAGATCAAGAAAATCTATATAAATATTCATAAACAAAATAAATACATGCCACCAAAAGCAGCTAAATACTAAATAATATAAAGACTTAACAAAAACCGTTTCTTCTTTTTATAAAAATATAAATCAATACCAAAAGAAAAATCTATTGAATATTAAACTCTAAAGCCTGCTTAAATAAAAAATAATCCTTGAAATCATTTAAACCATAAAACAAACTAAAAACCAATATACATATATATAAATAATTACTACTCTAACGAAATAATTAAAAAAGGAAACCAGAAAAAAAACAAAAACAAACCGTATACAAGAATCCTTTAAAAGAAATATTTAATTAATTAAGTTGAAAATGCTTTTTGTTTCAAATATATACGTACCTGTTTAAAAAATTGAACTAAATCTTGAACCGTTTTTTCTTTGAAATCTCTTCAAATTTCAAGCAAACAAGCAATCATCGATTACTAATTTATATAAAAAGCTTTTTGTATGTATTTATTTACTTTACTCAATTCATTTTTTAAAACTCAACTTAATAATACTCAAACTATTTTGTAAATATTAAACGACCCTATCTTATACTTCAAATTTATTAAACCCCCAAAACAAAATAAATTCCCTCCTCTAATGAAAAACAAATTACTTAGACTTACTTATATATAATTTATCAAAATAATTATAGTTTAATATAAAATTAAAGCAAAAAAGTTAAAAAAAACAGTAAGAAAATATAAAAAGTAAAGGATAAACATTAAATAAGTATGCCTAAGTGTTTTATAAGATTAACAAAAAAAAACATTATTATTATTATTAATTTTTAGTTAAAATTAAATTAAATTTAATAAAGAAAATAACACACACAAAAACAAATTACACAAATTGTTAGTCATTGAACCAACAATTGAAACTTGTATTATAAATAAATTATAAATTGTTTCCTTTTTAAGTTAATATTTTTAATAACAAATTGCTCATAATTATGATTGATTAAGAATTATGTTGAAAAAAAACTCTTTATTTTGTTTGCTTTAATCATAAGAAATCATTTACAATGTATTATTTTTGGGAAAATTTATGTTTAACAGAAAAAATTAAATAAAATAATAAAAAAAAATTCAAATAAACAAAGAAATAAAACAAGTTGTAACACCATTCAAATTCAACCGTCTTTTATTTAAATACGAACAATAATTCGCACCAACTGAGCTACATTTGCTTTTGCAGACATTTTATCATATTAGTGTGTATAAAAATCAGAGACTACTTATGAAATTTATGTTTTTTTTTTACTTTTATCTCCGGAAATAATGGGCAAATTTGGCTGAAAATGTGATCATAATAGGATTTCACATGCTGAATCCGAAAATGGCCTCAAAAATTTGATGCCACCAAGTTTTCAAGGAAAATCATCAATTTCGGGTTTTTGTCTTCAATCTTTGTAACCCACGTTACCAAATATTTTATGTATGAATTCTGAAAGACTTAAGACACATTCGCAAAAATACGGAATTTCTGTAAAATTACCGTTGCAGCAAAATTTGGTGGCCATATTCGGATTCAGCAGGTGAAATCCCATCGTAGTCAACTTTCCAGCCAAATCCGTTCATTATTTCCGGAGATAAAAGCAAAAAAATTAATACTTGTGAAATATGTACAATGTATTGTTATTTATAGTTGCATAGCATACTTTTGGGTGTTTGTAAATTATGATTTCAATCTATGTCCTAAGTATTTCTATTTTGGTTTTTATCTCCGGAAATAATGGGCAAATTTGGCTGAAAATGTCACCATGATGGGATTTCACTTGCTGAATCCGAAAATGGCCTCAAAAATTTGATTCCACCAAGTTTTTAAGGAAATTAAAAAATTTCGGGTTTGTGTCTTAAATCTTTGTAACTAATGTTACCAAATATTATATGTATGAATTCTGAAAGACTTAAGACACATTCGCGAAAATACGGAATTTCTGTAAAATTACCGTTGCAGCAAAATTTGGTGGCCATATTCGGATTCAGCAGGTGAAATCCCATTATGATCACATTTCCAGCCAAATCCGTTCATTATTTCCGGTGATAAAAGCAAAAAAATAAATACTTGGGAAATATTTAGAATGCTTTATTATTGATAGTTGCATAGCATACTTTTGGGTGTTTGAAAATTAAGATTATGTATGTATTTACGAAGATTTTAGATTTTTTATTATTATCTCAAAAATTTGGCTGGAAATTTCGCATTTGTCTGGAAACTTTCATAATAGAATCGAATATATTTCTTTTATATTTTTAATTAAGAACTAATGGGCTCATAATGGTTTCTGGTTAACTAATTTCTAAAATAAATGCAAAAAAACATGAAATCTTCAAAAAAGCATGTTCTTAATTTGCATACGCCCAAAAGTATGCTATGCTAATATCAATACTAAACATTTGCTTTTATATTTCAATCTATTTCTTAAGTACATATTTCTATTTTGGCTTTTATCTCCGGAAATAATGGCCAAATTTGGCTGAAAATATGATCATAATAGGATTTCACCCGCTGATTCCGAAAATGGCAAAAAAAATTGATTTCAACAAGTTTTTGAGGAAATTCATGTTTGTTTCTTAAATCTTTCTAACTAATGTTAGCACATATTATATGTATGAATTTCCAAAGATATAAGACACATTCGCGAAAATACTGAATTTCTGTAAAATCATATTTGGAACAAAATTTGGTAGCCATAATCGGATTATAATAATGTTTCCAGCCAAATTTGACTATTATTTCCGGAGATAAAAGCTAAAAAATAAATACTTACGAAATAGAATGACAAATGAAAATGTTGGTTTGTTTTTGATATTTGTACAGCATAGTTTTGGGTGTCTGCAAATTGAGAAAATGTATTTTTGAAGATTTTAGGTTTTTTGCATTTGTTTCAGAAACTAGTTAACCAGAAATCATTCTATATTTCATTCTATTTTTAAGTTACCAGATAAATCCGACCATTATTTTCGGTATTAAAAAGTAATATCCATAAAATTTAATAATTAATAAATTTTTTAAAGAAATTTTAGTAGTTTTTGTAGCAAAGTTAAAAATTATCCGATTTTTGTATTTTATTGTTTTCATTTCAATTTAACACAAAAGTGAATGAGCTAAATTGACTGGAAACTTCTTTATTTGACGAATAATTATTGCCGTCAAGATCCAGAGCAATAGCTTTCTTTCGACATAAAATCTAAATGAGATCTGGACAAGTTTATATATTTGACTTCTCGAAATATGATGACCAAACACTGATCTAGATCTAGATGCAAGATTAAACCGAACAATTTTCTGAAATAAGAAAAAACTTATTTTGAAAATTCTACTTAAATCTAAATAATGACATGATGAAGTAAAATATTCTGTATATTTGACAAAATAAAAAATATAACAAGGGATAAAATTTTTAAAAGTATATAGGAATTTGATTCATAATTAACGGTTTAAATTAGCACTCTATATTAAATTTCATGTAAACCCTAGACATAAACCCAACGTTTTTTGGAAGCACCCTGTTGAAAAATTACGTTATATTACTTTATTTCAGCCACCCATTGTTGACTAATAGCGTTGCCAGTGCTAATTTCTTACTACAATTTATTCTATATGAAATTTACACTAAAAATCCGTTACTTTTTGATACTTAACCCTGCAGCCACACAGTTAGAGAGATAAGTTTTGTTTCCAATTAAACTTAAGGAGAAACTGAAGCAATTCTAAGGTTAGACATGAATTTTAGATGATAACTAAGTGCTTCCATTATAAATAGTTTTCCAATAGGGACTTCCCAATTTTGACATCTACATCTGTTAAATTGGCTGTCATTTATTCAGTTTGTATTGCCAAATCACCATGGACGAATTTGGCATTCAACAATACGTGCAAATGATAAAATTGTTTTAAAAATGGATGATCTCTTCTATTCGTTTTCCATCAAATATTCATATTCAGCGAAAGGACTAATTTCTGACTGAATTGTCGAATTTCGCACGATACCAATTCACATGAGATTTAAAAGCGTCCAATGCATCCTGAAAACTCACTTTTTGATTTGGATTTTGGACTGGCGGTCCATATTTCTTTGAGAACGACGTTTGCCAGGTCATCACTATTAACGGCGAGCGCTATAGGTCGATGATTACCACCTTATTTTTGGCCTTAATTGGATGATATGGATACTAATGACATTCCCCATTGGACATTCTGAACGAGTGATTTGAGGGCATGGTCATCTCAAGTGGAGGTGATGTAAACTGTCGTGTGAATTCAACCCGTTAGACTTTTTGTTGTGGGGTTTTTTTAAGACGGATGTCTACGCGAATATTCAGACTGATTTATGCACCAGTCATGGCAAATTGGAAGCCCCAGCGAACATTTGCATGATATTATATATCATACATATATGAAATATATTTCATAAAAAATTTCGATGCTACACACTTTGTTCTTTTTTTTTAATTTGAAGATAGGAATCGCTTACTGAAAGACTCTTTTGAAAATTCAGAGAAAATGCTTTACAGATGAGGAGTTAGTCTCTGTTCCTGAAAAGAAAATTACAAATAATATTTTAGATTAAATTAATAAATAAAAACCTGCAATTACCTATAATTAAAGAAAATTAAATAAATCCTACTTTAATAAGAATAACATGAAATGTTTACCATTAAAAGCTTCACTAAATATGCCCTAAGAGACAGTTTGTTCCATCTTAATCTATATAAATATATCACTACTGAGTGACTGATTTATACAATTTGGATTGTAGGTTCCTCTATTCCCATATAGAACCACTAAGATGGAATTTTTGAAAATTGTAATGTTTATGGGGTTAAAAAGAGTAAAATTTGGTAACCACCCTACAGTTCATTGCACTAGTTCCGCTACGTCGAATTCGTTGGCCACTAAGAACTACTACTAGTGAATTTTCAACCCACTCGCAACGTTATTGACTGGTGAATTTAACACGGGGATGTCATTGCAAGTGGCCGATTGGCAAACTCTGCATAACACTTCACTATTAAATTCAATAGTGAAAATACTCCAGCATTTGAGAAAAAAAGAAAAAATTAATTTTTCTGAGAGCGGGGTTGAACACATAACCTCTCGTTTTCTAGTCAAATGCTCTAACCACTAAACCATAGAGCACTTATTTGTACTGCTCTATAATTGTTATTAAGAATAACATGTGAGTCTACTCTCTATTTTTGCATTTTCTACATCATCACTGAGAATGAAAACACAAACGGCCACATTCAGCATTACATGTGGCCATCGAAGTGGTATATTTTAGATGATTTTATTTTTCTTGAATTTATTTTCAAAAACTTCGGACAAATAGCTGACTATTGCTTATTACTGAATATGCTGGTGAACTGTAGTGCAAGTGATAACCATTTAACTACCACTTTAGCAGCCACATCGAACTAGTTAGTTGTAGAAGTAGTAATATAGATAGTGCAAGGTTTCCAATTGGCACTTTTCAAACTGCTGGGCATATATCTTCTAAACTAATGCGGATACAAACAGCAAATGCTTATTTATAAAATTAAAAAAATATCACTCAGGTGTACTTTTTTAAAAATCGAATCTTTATGGAAGACTACTTTTTGGCTTTATATGTACCTTTGAAACCAATAAACATAGGCATAAATTTTAAAACTTGTATCATCTCAATTGGGGTAAAAAAGTGCCAAAAACAAAGAAAATGTATTTTATAAAAAATTACACTCTGCTACCAAATAACACTTTTTGTTAGAACTTGAAAAGCGACCTAATTGGGGTTGTAGACCTAGGTGATGACATACTAAAACCGTTTTCAAAGATTTTGGAACATCCTCAAAATGTTGAGTTATTTTGAAAAAAACAACTATTTTAGGGTGGGTCGTAGTACATCTTTTTAGACCGATTTCAAAATTTGTCAACAATTCTGGAGAGGCAAATAGTTAAACTTTCATAAAATGTATACTCTAAGAAATTATGTAAGTTTTTATAAATTTTATTTTTAGTTTTCTGTAATTTTTCAAATTCAACAATAGTTATTTTAATTTTTTTCTATAAAAAAATATTTTTTTAATTTACTTACAAATGTATAAAAAAAATGCACGTCGGACTAAAACTGACTGAATTACAGGTCGATAAGTTAACAAATTCATTGAAAATGTTTTTTTCTAATATACTCAGCAAGACCTATAACCCACGCTAGGTCGTATTTCAAATTTTTCACCCTGGAGCCGTGTCATTAAGTCAGTTTTGAAATTTTAATTTAAAATTTTAAATGTAATCCGTTTGGAACTTTAAAAAAAAATTCTTCAGCCATGAAAGCACAGATTTAAGTCCTCTGAGACACAAAAAAGTTTGCCAAAATAAAGATGAAATTTTAAACTTGTTCAAATCGGTGTTCAATAAAGATAAGGGAAGTTGGTACTTTTTCTTCTACACATGTTTCGGTTATAGATAAATACACATAGATCGGTAACTGTCCTATCGAAGACATAACTCAGTTGTCAAAAACCTAAGTGGTGTGCAAACAAAAACAACACTTTTAAAGTATATTTAATTTAATATAATTTGTTTGCCTAGTTTCCCCTCTATGTGTATTTCTCTATGGTTACAATTATTTAAATGCATTAAATGTGCGCAACAAAGATCAACATTTAAATTAAGTTTCATATATGTTTTATGGTACAAAATTTAAAATAATAGTCCACGTCATGGGCTTTAAAATGACTCTAAGACTTTTGTGGTTAGGCTGAGTTATTTGTTTAAAAATTATAATTTTACAGCATAGGAAAAAGTGTAGGGACAAAGGGTGTGACAATTTATATTCGTTATATACATATTATAATTTGTCACTTATATGCAAATTCAAATCTAGCTGGACTAAATTATTTACTGACTTCGGGTCTTTGAAACCAAAATTTATATTTATTTTCTTCTTAAAGTTAGAATAATCTGATTCGTGATGGCCGAATTTGTAGTAGCAAAAGATAGTCAGTTGACAATGAAGCATTACGGTTGAAATAACCGATTTTTTTTCACTCAACTACAATAATTTTCAAATTTGATTATTACAAATGAATCAAGTTGAAATTGTATGTTCTTAAAGGTATTTATAGACGGCAATAATATTTGTCAAAAACTCAAGTATCATAATACAATTCAATCGTCTAAACTAAATTTGTATTAGATTTTCAAAAAATAGGAATAATTTTTTTGATTTACGGACGGTATTCATAATTTGTTTAAAACAATTCAAAAACTTTTTATTTTCATATGAATGGGGTAAGTATTTATAAATACAAATAAAGCAAACAAAAATGTCAAGAAAATATAAAATAAAAATAAAGTTTAAATATTTGTAATACTATCGTGTAAACAAGATATGTTAAGCACTTAAGCACTACAAATTCTGAGAATATTCAAATTCAACACCATCAAATATAAAACTAAATATGTATATGATTTATGTAAATTTTCGAACAAGAATTTCGAAAAAGAATTTTTGAAATAAATAAAAGAATTCAAAAAACTTGTGTTGCCAAGTAATAAGTTAAAATGCTAAATTCAGGCACTACTTACACACTAGCATTTTAACTCATTTTTTTAACATGTAGATAAATAATAAGTCTTATACAACTATTTCTATATAATGCAGACAGTATGCAGTTATTGAAAAGTATGTAAGTTATTGTTTAATTGCAAGTTATTATCATGTTTTTGAGCAATAGTATACAAATCCTAAAGTAATCGAAAAATTTCAGTAAACATTTACTGAACAAAGATTCATATATAAACATTCTTATAACAATTTAATGCCTGAAACTCTGATGGTAAATTACTTAGTAAATGTTATGTTACGAGTATTATATTACATCTACAATCCATTTAATTAAAATATTTACAAAATGACGTCATTTGCTGCATATTAAACTGATCTGCCATCATCTAACACCAGGAAACGCGACATGAGAAACGTAAATGTAACGTTTAATATTTGAAATTAAAAAAAGAAACGCTTTTAATCAAGCAATAAACACTAACAAAGAAAACTACTAACCACATATGAATGTAAGTAAGTACTTGGACTTTAATGCAAATAAAAGAAAATACAAGTAAAAACATTTCTCCAACCTTAAATACAAATAAATAATAACGAATGTATGATTAAGTAAGTAAATATAAGGTTGTTTAGATGAATGGTTGGATAGATGGATGGATGGCTGGTGGGTCGATTCTAACTGGCTGGCTAGCCAGTGACATCTATTTGAAAATAAATGTGACAATGCCATATATATTACTAACTAACTCAGACATATACGAAATGTCTGAGTGTAAGTGCGGCCAGTCGTTCTGTGTGTCAAACTTTAGAATATTAAATAAAAATTCAGTGTCAACGGAAGTAATATTTCTTACAGACAATTACTAGAGATTTAGAAAGCTACAAAAAAACATTAAAATATAGATAATCGTTCATAGCTACTACATGCATTAAAAGAATGTTAGAGAATTATAGCAGGAGCAGGCAGGTCTAGTTCAGTTTTCCAGCATTTTATTGTAAATAAGAAAAAAACAACTTTTATTAATTAAAATAAAACCGTAATAAAAAAATGTATTTTCTTTAATTGTAGTGGTATTGATGGTGTGTATCATTTCTGAATGATTTAAATTAATGTTTGGCTGTTTCCAGCTTAAACTTGAATTGATTTACATTAAAATTTTTCATTCTAATTTGTATTCATGTGTCGTTAAGAGTGTAGGCTTGCAGCATTTAACACACATTTAGCACTTGAGTTCCAAATTTGAAAATTTCAATTTTTTTTCTCATGTTTTTGTAAAGAAGATTCAAATAATTTTCCATGTGGAAAAAAGTTAAATAATACTCCACCTCCTCCCCAGTGACTATGAGAGATATATCTACATGAGCGTTTGTTTGTAGATCTGGTAATCATTTTCTCACATGACATTACGTTCTACATAGAAACAGTAAATTGACTTTTAATTTCGTGGCTTAATTGGAAATTATATAAAACAAATGATTATGAATTAACATTGTAATATATTATTAATTTTAATATATATTAATCTTAGTGATCCGCCAGAAATTTGCGAAAAAAACTCTTGTCCTCGTCGTAATACCAAATACAATATGATAGCTATAACTTCAATAGTTCGAAAAAAAAATATTAAAAAAAAATTTTAAATATTTTTTTACAAATCAAAAACTTTTTTGAATTATTTTCCAAAATGTGCCCTTTTTATACCCTTCATAGGTATATAGGTTTATCATTCCGTTTGTATTTTCTACATTTTTTATTTCCGATAGATAGCGGAGTCGATTAAGCCATGTCCGTCTGCCTGTCTGTCTGTTGAAATCAATTTTCTGAAGACCCCAGATATCTTCGGGGTCCAAATCTTCAATAATTCTGTCAGGCATTTTTCGAGAAGTTTTCTATTTAAAACCTGACCTATGTCTAGCTTACTAAGTCATTAATATAGACAATATGGGTACCGTGAAATAACTCCCAAATGAAATAACTCCCCACGAAAAGATGAAGTAACACCCAACAAATTTTTCATACAACTTAGGACTTATTTCATTATGAAACAACTCCTAACTCATAGGGAGTTATTTCATAATTTTTTGTTGGGAGTTATTTCATAATGCAATAACTCCCAATGAAGTTTTTGTTGGATTTTATTTTGGGAATTAGGAGTTATTTCACTATATTGGGAGTTATTTCATTTTTGTTGGGTTCTGCTTTTGCAAAGCATTTGATTTTGATACACCCCGGAGGAGAAAACCTTAGCGTACGGCCCAAGGCCGGCAATGCAAAAAACTTTTCAGAGCAAAGCCAGTTTTTGATATACCAAAGAGGAGAAAACCTTAGCGCCTATTTAAAATTATAAAACCGCCCATTATTGGGAGTAATTTCATTTCACCCTTTGGTAGTTATTTCATTTTTCAAGTTTGGGAATTATTACATGGATGAGTAAACCCACCTGCTTGGCCAAAATGTCTCAGAGACTTCTTCATCGATTGTATCTGAATTACTATCCAATGGAACTAAACTTGGTGCAAATTTCATCCCGATCGGAAGACATCGATTTGAAAAGTTGGTTCACTTGACATGAAATCCCCCAAATATGTTTTGTCTGAATCAAAAAATTATTTTTAGAATGCTCTATATTTCATATTTTTGAGTTAAGCTACGTTTCCGCATACATCGTAATCGGCACCGTAAACGAAATTCCATACATTTGCACCGAAAAAAAGTTCTGAAACGAAATTTTTTTTTAATAACTTATCTGTCATCAAAGCTTATGGTGAATGTGTTTCATCGGTTTCTATGTGCAGGAAATGGTCTGTTCGGTTCAGAAACGGTGATTTTGACAAGGAAGTTTGAAGACCAAGGATTGTCAAACTCAACAAGAGTTTGCAAAATCTTTGGGAGCTACACAAGCAGCAATTTCAAAACTTTTGCGAGGAGCAGGATACCATACGAATTGAAGCTGAGATACATTGAAAGATGATTTTATATTTTGTAAGAAAATCATTTTGTCACCAAATAATTACTGTAATGCTCTGTATTTGTTGGGAGCAAAAGAGTCCTATCTATTATAAGCTGCTGTAATCTGACTAGACCATTACAGGAAACCTGTACCGAACACAACTGATTCGTGTGAATGCGGCTAGACATGAAACCGTAATATTCCATTATGACAACCCTAGGCCCCATATTGCAATACCTGTTAAAAACTATTTAGATGCCAGAAAGATGGGAACAATGGCCAATACTTTGAATAAATTTATATTGTACAAATGTTTCGATCGTTGCAAAACGCTCTCTCTTCATAAAAAAGTATTTGAAATTGACATTATTTAAGACATAATTTAACACATAAAGCGAGAATCGAATTACCAGGCAATTGGGGTAGCTAAAAATGGACTGGTTTGTTTTCTTTTGAAAGTTGAGGAGACACTGAAAATACTTTATAAGGAAATCTATGTATGTTTTTATATTATTTCAAAATCAATTCTAATGTTAATAATATTCTAGAGTCTAGACATATGTAACCATCAAAACGGGGTCCCTTCGACTCAACTTGATTGTTCGCACGTAGTGAACTACCACGTAAACCAACCAACATATGTAACAACTTTTTAATTTACCCACGGACTTTATGACAAACAATGTATATCACTGCTACAATTGATGACATTTGGTACTTTGACGCCATCTAAAAAAAATCCGCAGCTTAAACAGGAATTATCACTGATTAAGAACGACGCATACGGACAAAGTATGTGTGTGCGAGCTCACATTCAGCCGATCAAATTCTGCACCGCTCTGCTGTGCTGTGCTGCGTGCGGCACAGCTACCGTCACTGTGACTTTAGACAATCATAATTTTATTTTATTTAACTTTAACTAAATCTACTAAATGTACCAGTACAATGAGATAAATAAATAACAACAGCAGCAACTACAACAATATAATAAAAATAAGTCAGAAATTACATTTTTTTATTATGTGCGAATACAGAAACTTTGTATGTGTAGTTGGTTCGTCTGTCTGTCTGGCTGGCAGTTAGTGCAGCTGCGTTTAAATTTTGTTGCGATGGCGTCAGTCAGTGTGAGCTAGCTCCTCTAAAACTTGGACTTATTTTTTTTTTTGATTTTTCGCTGAAAGGCGACTGAGAAAAAGTGACCAACGTTTGGATTTAGAATGAAAACTAGAAAACATTCATACAATTTAATTCGGGAAGCGTTGATCATTCGTTTAACGGTGGAGTCCTGAGTAGCACGCGAATCTCGGTCTCTGGTAATTTATTTAAAAAAAAAAAAGATAAAAACAAATTAAGACTTAAATTAAGCTACTTAAAGAGGGACTTGCGTAATAGCTCATACAGAAAAAATAATAAATGCAGACAAACAGAAACAATTAAACGAAAAAAAAAACTATACACAAAAACTCCTTAAAGTGTCCTTTAATTTAATAAACATCACTTTGCACATTTCGAAAATATAGCAACAAATTCGAAGTGATAAATTCCATTAAGGGTTTACGTTTGACGGATTATCGTCCTCAACGCAGCACACACCAGGAACGTTTACGTATCAAGGATCTATATTTTACCTTCAAAATGCCCACGGTTGCTGAAGAATCTATCGATGCTTTCCAGAACTACTATGCCCGTCCACCAGAGAGACCAAAGAAGAAGTCATTCAAACAAATGGTTTATGATCCCGAGACAAGTGAATATTTTGGCAGAACCATTGAAAGCTGGGGTAAGCAAAAAAAAACGACACAAATTTAAATTTAAAACCAAAATTTACATTCAATTTTTGTATCTCAAGATGCAAAAAATTTTCAAAATTTATTCAAGTTGCATAGAAATTCACTAGTTTCCGTTGATAATCTATTAAGATTTATATTCACATCTTTTTAGTTTGTATGTGACATCTTTATTTATTTTTATTTGCTTGTTGAAAATGAACAAACAAAAAAATCAAAGCAACAATTTGCTACCGTCAACCATATTGTCCGCCCCTCTAACGTTTTAAATAAGCGAATGTAGATACATACATATGTGTGTAGCTGTATATGAGTGTTTGAAATGATATCAATTAGATAATTGTATCTCTACCGAGATTTAAGTGTGATTTTCCATTACGTTTGTGACACTGTGACCTCTGTTTTCAATTCTGTCATTTGCTGGCTAAAGTGCACATATCTAAAATATGTATATGGCTCAGTATATGGGAAAGGATGGATGTTTATGTGCGAATGAAATTTAAAACTGTGTACTTGATGATTATGTAATTGAAAAATAATTAATTTACTTTAAGAAGAACATAGTGAATCCAAAACGTCATCATATGATCCTTAGTATTTGATCTTAGTTTAGATTTCATCAATTGAAATATTACATGTGATTTGCATGGGATCTTAAATTATCTGATCTGAGTTATATTTTGGAAAATGTTTTCAATCAATACTGCTTAAATCTATTCATTTTGGAAAAGTGCTGGTACTCTTTGCAATTATTAATAATTTTTGTTTATATAAGAGTCAGTCCTAGCTAAAAGTACAATATTATACTTTTAGCTAGGACTGACTCTTCCATCATGATGATCTTGCTGATCATCCTAGAATGATAAGAACTGGCCCAGCCTTCTCTTAATCCATGATCATTGTATTTTATGGTTGCTCAAAAAATATATTATGGTTTGTGTGTGACCATAATTTTCCAAATGTGTAGCATCCAACTTAACCATACTTGAATTCCCTATTAATCTTATTATTAAGGATCATACTATTTGTGCAACCATAATGCAGATCAATCAAAATATGATTATTTTTAAACTTACAATATGATATTACCATATTATGAAATATTTATGATCATAACAATATTGGTTCATAATTGAGTTCTAGAATTTTCACAAATTTAATATCGTTTATAGCTACAATCATGTAATTAGAAAATCTTCTTCAAAATATTGCTGTAGGAATCGAGTTATTATTGAAAAGAAATGTATGTTAGAACATTGGATAGTTGCCGCAATCATGTCGTAACCATGTCTTTTCTATGCGTGCATAGGTGTCACTAACAGTACGAGACATTTTAAATTGCCCATAAACATGACCTTATCTGGGAACAAATTTTATATAAGATCCTTTAGTGATCCTTTTTCTACGTTGTGAAGTATTACTCTTGAACTTGCTCTTCATGATAGAATTGCTTCACATTTCGTAGAACACTGTTAGAAAACATAATTATTGACGTAGTTGAAATCTAACAAAATTGATTTCAACCTTCATAATGGGTTTTAAACTTAAACATCGAATTTTCAACAAATTACATAAATTTATTACACAGAGGACCAAAATTGACATTTTGATAAAATATATATGGGAAATTTCATTTTCAAAATTATCTTTATTTTTTTTTGGGCGCTCTTGATTTTAAAATATCGCAGTTTTAATTTTCTTTGTTATTCTATACTTTATTTTCCTCTTGGATAAATGGATACTATAATTATTCGTATTCTACACAAAATTATCTTTTCTTTGACATCAATTTTATTTATCCAAGTTTCAGGATATATTGGTGAAATCGCAAGGATGTTGAAAATTTAAAAAAAAAAATTTTAATTTTATTTTTTTTAATTTATTAGTTAAAATGCAGTATAAAAAATATATAAATCCCGATTTTGACCCATTGTAGGTCCGACTTACTTTAGCCTTATATACGGCATTGCAAAGGTCTTTGAAATATTTATTATTTGAAAACCATATTGTCTATATAGATCAAAAATATAAGTTATAATGGTTTTTTTCCTTATATCTCAGCCATTTGTGGGCCGATTGTCTCGATTTTAAATAGCAATCGAGCAGGTAGAATCCCGATATATTGATGTATGTAAGTTATTTGGTGGCTACGGAAAGTTGATTTCAACATATAAACGCACGGTCGGTCAGGCGATCCAGAATATATATACTTTGTGGAGTCGCAAATTAACAATTTTGAAATTACCAACGGAATGACAAACTTGCCACTCATGGTGAAGATCTAAAAATTTATTTATAAAAAAATATTTTTTTTTAAGATGTAAAATTTCGTGATATTATCTAAATATGTCATTACATTTTTAACTAATTTTTCATTTTAATTAAAAACTAAGTTGTTTCTCTGTAATGTATTGAATATGCAGTGTTAAATTTTTATTTAGAATTTTCAGAATACAAAATGTTAATTAGGATAAAGCAAAAAAGAGTAAAATTTCAACATTCTTGAAAGATCAGACAAATATTCCAAAACATCCACCAAAATATTTATACTCAAAACAAACATAAATTTACGTAGACCAGTTTCATGCTTCTAAGCTATATTACTCAAAATTTAGAAGAAAAACACCAAAAAATATGAATCTAAAAACCGCGATAATTTGAAAATGCTGGCTGGAAAAAAGCAAGTACTATAACATAGTAATGAGGCTTCATCAACTCATACAGAACATAGTTGAAATATCGGGCACCAAAATATCTGTTCCGCTGTGTTAAATTCTTGGACCAAAAATTCTATTTTATTTATTGATTTTATAGGTATGTACTTAATATTTGAAAAATAGCACAGAGATGTTATCATCAAAGTGATTTCAGAAAAACTTCTGATTTGAACGCAAATCTTGTAAATTATATATCATTTTGAAGATTGATTTTTTAACACTTAACTCAATTGAGAGAATAAATTTTTTAAAGATGTAAACAGATTAAATAAAGTCGAAGAAAAATATAATTTGAAAAATCACAGTTGGTTGTTAACGAGTTTGTACTAAAAGACGACAGCTCAATTCTTGAAATTTCATAATATGAGAGAAAATTTAATTTAATCTCAAATTTTGTCCACCATTTAGAATTACTGATCGCAAATGTGGTTAGGGCTGTGTCGTATGTTGTATATCCACCATCAATATGTTAAAATAAAATATTGGTCTTATATAGGAGTTATATGGGGGTAGTGTCAATTATGGACCGATAGAATTTAAGAACAGTTTCGAAATAGTACTTGAGAAACTTAATGATGATCGAGGTAGCTCTTGATCGTGAACTGATCAATGTTTATCCATCAATATAAAATCTCTACAGTTCCGCATATTTTAATATTTGTATCTTCTCTCCAACTTTCTACTATCCTCAAATTGCGTATTATTCCTCATACAATTTGACTTTAAAAAAAAACTTCACATAGACAAATGTTAGAAACATCATTTCTTAAAAAAAAAAACAATACAAAATTACATAAATTTTCCACTCAAGAAGCAAATTTGTTGTTTATTAACAAGGGTTTTTTATTTGCACAATCAGTAAAGCGAGAACGAAAACAGAACGTAGCCTTTAAGGGTGTCAAATAACATCCTTCATCACCAAATCACAAACTAACAAATACATCAACATCTAGCTACAAATACACAAACATTGCATACATGCTGCGTACAGTACCTGTTCGAAAATCTATTTCAAAAATATTCCCTAAGCTACCTGGATTAATAATGAAACGTATTGAATGTGGTTTACAACCCTTAACACTAACTCAATGATACAAATTCTACTTACATACCCAGCGGGAAAAAGATGCAGTAAAGAGGCCTTCCTAAATGCCTCATTTTGCAGACACAAGGACTTGCAAAATCATTTTGCCGCATTGCAAAATCATTTCAATTTTACACGGCGTGTCATTGCGAGCCAAGGCCTTGCATACTCGCTGCTGTTAGAGGGCTGAGAGAAGGCCTACTTATGATGGGCTGTTGGCAGCCAACAAGCTCACTTGTTATTAGAAGGGGATTCATAGGGCTTCTTGAACACCTTCTAAGAGCAGGCAGGGTGGAATGAGTATCGGATCTTTTAGAATGTGTAAGTATGCCTTTTAGAAGGCCTACAAATTGAAGTCCTATCATTTTTTCCCGCTGGGTATTTATAATGACACAAATACTCGTCATTGTTATGAAAAACAACATAACTAACAAATGAGTTGAGTTTGGTTTACTGAAATTTTAGATGATGTGAGTTTCTGTTAAAATACTCTTGAGTGTCAAACAAAAAAATACGACAGCTATTGTAAATGAATTTTCATTGTGAGTGATTTCCGCACAACAAAATAACACTCAATTAAAGTGTTATAATTGTAAGAGCTCTTTGACAAATGACAAATACAAAATAATGAATGAGTATTGAAATGTTTAATTGTAAATTGTTTATAACCACGTTGTATTTTACAGTTGCACAAATACAATAGAAAACGTATGCATATGTATCTTGGGGATATATAAAAAAAAATATTAAAAATCATACTCTGTAACGATACTCAACAAATACACATACTGAGTAAACAAAAGGGTGGGGTATTGTTGTAGTAAATTGTAGTAAATTTATTAAATAAAATTGATGAATTAATAAGATTTTAGTGTTTAATTACAAATTAATAGTGGTTCTTTGGTGTTGTCTTAAATTAGTTTCATACAATCGTTTCCTAATGATCTTGGCTTGAATTTGTTTCCTCTTTTAACTCTCTACTCATACATATTATCAATTGAGTTTCTCTTTAACTCTTCTTTGAGTGGATTTCTTTGTTTTTGTTGTTTTTTTTTGGCTGTCGGCTGTCTATATTTTTTATTGAGAATTTGTTTGTATTCCAAGCCATGTATCGTTTAGATACTGGTTTTCAGTGTAGTATTATTTTTGAAACGCGCTAACGAAGCACTTAAAAGATTCTTTCAGCTAGTGTCAGCAAAATTTTTGTTTTTTTTTTGTTTGGTTGGCTTTAAAAGCCAGTGAAAAATAATACAAATTAACAAACAAATCGTAGAAATTGTAATACAAAACGTGTTTTATTAAAGTATTTTAAAGTTTTACATGAAAATCAAAGAAATTACCAAATGTTTAGTTAATAATTTACAAAGTTTTATTGTTAAAGCCGAGTTTAAACACGTTGCCTAAAGTCATCTCTGTCTTACCTTAAGAGTTTCAAACTCTACGAATAAGGTGTGGCTGGCTCTTTTAGCCAACTGCTTAAAAAAAGTAAATTCCAACAATTTGGTTATCTTAAAAGGAATAATAATTAAAACAAATATATTGTACATTCATACATAAATAATACAAATGTGTGCAGTATATTATATGTAAAGAAGAAATCAAAACAAATAAAAAAATAATTAATTGTTTATGCGACATTTATTAATAACTTTTAAGATAAAAACAAATCAAAACAGCACAAACTGCTTAAAAAGCTGCCTAACAGCCAACATTTTAATTCAATTATTGTTGCATTATTTGTAATCAGCGAAATTTCGATTTTGTTTTTTTGAATGTACAATAATTCGTTCTAGTGCATTGACTTTCGGTTTCGGTTTATATTTGGCCCAAAAGCGAAAATAATCACAACAACATATGTGTATTTATATACAAAAAAATATTAAAAAAAACACCTAAAAACCATAATTTGTAAATATGGCCATGGCAGCAATAATAATTTTCCGTGTAAAAATCTCTAAAAGAACATGATGGTCAAAATAGTTGCATTAAGGCGTGCGATCGTGTGTGATCAGTAGTCAGCATTTTATTAAAATTCTTATAAAATTAAAAAATTGGAAAATATTGAAAAAAAAAACTAAAAATATGTGTTTAAAACAAAATCAGTAGCATAACAAAATAACAGTTACAATTTTCAAATACAAAACTATTAAGAAAAATAATGATTACATAATTTAGTTTCATAAAAAATTACCACAACTTGTAAAATTATAAACCACATAAGTTTAAACAAAAAAATATTATTTCAAAATATAGTGATTACATAATCGTTTTGCTTTGTATATTTATAGGTCTCCTTAATATTAAATTGAAATTTTATTAAACAAATTTATTTTCAAAACCATAAGAAAGATAAACATACATATATTATTTATAAATCCGTCCTTTTGGAATACATATAAAACATTAAATTATAATCAGACAAAATGTCAAAAGCCCGTCAAGTGCATCATTCAAGTATGGAAGAGTTCCAAGTGCGACGAGCTGTGCCCTTTAATTTGGCCACATTTCTATACAACTCCGAAAAAGGCACAGTCATGAATCGAGACAGAGTCTCTTGGAGTAAGTTTTGGGTAGAAAATAGTTAAAAGTACTTATTTTTAAGTGAAAATGGATTATTTTTTAATTATTTCAGTATTATATTTCGAAATATAAAAATTTTATTCTTCAAGATACTTTAAATTATATCTAAGATCCCAAAAAACGTAGATTAATAACCATAAATCAAATAAATTAATAGTAAGAATAACTTTTTTGTGCCATCATTTTCAACGAAGGGTTGAACATTTCTTTTCCCATAAATAATTGGTTCTAGAATTTTAAACTCGAATTTTCAATTCCCCTTTGGTACTTTTACCAAATATGGCCAAGGTTAGATAGAGATTGTAATCATTGACTCATTAAATATTACAATTTAGTGTGTCTCTGCTAAAGATCCACCGTAAACATTTTATGAATCTTCTAATATTAGACAAATCATCTTAATATAAATTAGATAGGACTCATAGGTTTGGGATAGACTAGACATTGATTATGCTGTCTATCATATCCAAAAACGGCATTGTTGCTGGACGTTCATGATATTGGCGAGTTCGTTCCAAATCAGGTTGAAGGACTCACAATTTTTTGTAGAGATTTTTAGTGATCAAAATACCTTAAACAATGATATCAATAGTATTGGAATCAGGGAAATTTAAAGGTCATCGTTGTGTCAAAATTGTGCAAAATGAATTTCAAAATATGTCTCGTAACGTTTTTTGAAACGCACCGTATCCTATAGAAATGTAGAATACACTTTTCTGAAACCATTATTTATCCAAGGCTTTTTTGAAGAGTTTTCTTTGCACAGTTGCATTTTCTTTAACGTCAGGCTCTAGAAAATTGAGAAGTGGACCTTCATGTAAGTTTATGCTTATAAAGAGTGTTTTTTAAACTCGATAGAACATGAAATTGTCAAAAATAACACAAAAAAGTAAATTTTAATGAAAAAAGATCGAAGATCGCATTAACATCGAAACATGACATTAACATTTGAAAATTATTACGAGCATATGGCTACCTCAGCAGTGCTGGACGTCCAATTTTGGGCCACTTTTTCGATTAATGATGGCCGTATGTAAAGAATAACATGAACAATGTTGGCATGTCAATTGTTGTTTATCAGCATAAACCTGGTGGCCCACAGTTTATAATTGAGAGGTGTCAAATCGCACGACCTTGGAGGCTAATTGATAGGTCCATTTCTCTAAATCAAGTTATCGACAAATTTTGATTTCAATAAATCGATGTCATTCATATTTTCAAACAAATATCATTGATCACGATGAGGTAACGATCTCCATTGAACGCAACGCTGAGCTCCGGCTTAATTTTTGAAGAAATAAGAACAGATGCCACCAGCTTGTAAAGAGCAACAGTGAATTTTTCTGGATGAAATGAAGTCTATAGGCTCTGTTGTGGATTTGTCTCACTCACGCGGATGAAAAAATGGAAATTTCCTTCCCCAAAACTAATATGTTTAGAACAAAATATAAAATATATTTATACAATTATTGAAGAAATTGTTCCATTTACCCCATCCCAAACCATTGAGCTACCATATGCTGCAATTTTGTTTATTAACAAACCCACAAAGCCAAAAATGAAACTCATCGCTGAACACAATTATGCGATAAAACAGTCGAATATATAAGTTGCGCGAATCGACGATTATCAAAGTTAATTTGGTTAATTTGGTAGCGTTGTCCAAATGTCAATTTATTAAGGATTATTTCTTCTATAAGATTTAAAATATACCCTACATTTATTCAGAATTATTCCATCGATCAGTATAGATCATTTTATTTTTTAAAGGTCTTGAATATGAATAAGGGGCCATATAATACTATTTTCACCAGAGGGTGAAAAAAGAAAATTACCTCCCCCCACAAATCCGAAAGGTTTTAATATAAAAAAGAAAAATCTAAAATAAATTTTACAGATAGGAACTTGCAAATATTCGAGGGTTAAGAAAAATTAATAATTAATCTAAATGATTTTTTTTAGCACTTTTCAATTTGCATAACAAAATGTCATCAATTGTCCACGAATAATAAAATATTGTCTCTTACGTAGCAGTTCATGTACGAGTATTTATTTTTGCAAACATTACGTTATTTTAAATAAGAGAATATGTAGTTATGTGCTACTAAACATCTAAACATTATGTATTAAATGCATAAATGTTTTTTTATCTATATAATGCACATAGAAAACTTAGCCTTGCAGTTGTTATTTTTTTTTTTTTTTGTTCTCTGTAGTTATTGCTGTTGTTTATGATCATCATAAATTCATATACACATGAATATGTCAAATAATTGGACACAAATTGGGGCACATTTCGTTTGTTTCGGTTGTTAGTGCATTAGAGGTCTACAAAATGGTACATATGTACAAATGTACAGACGTACAAATATTTCGATTAGTAGTCGTCACCCTACCTACCATGCATTTTATATGTTTTTCCTCGAGCGATTTTCTCACAGCTCATGCTAATTGTGGCAATTATTGTAAATAACCAAACCAGCAGCATCAGCCATAGTTTAGATTTGCAAGCTGCAGCATTGCGGATAGATCACAACCAAAGTGAAAAACGTAACAAAATAATGAATGAAAATGTCAAAGAGCCATCCATATACTAAATGCAAGCAAGCTCATGCAAACATTAAACAGTTTTAAATATTTTGATCTTGTGAAATTAATTTCAAAATAAAAATTAAAGGTAGAAAGAACATCGTTTATTATTATTATTGTTATTGAATGTCATTACACAAATGTCGAATACAATTTAAATAGAAAAACCACCAAACTAATTAATAAACGCTAATTTTTAATAAAACATTTTGTTTTATTAGTAGCCTTCATTTCAGTTCATTTACGAATTAATATGCAGGTGAATGTATTCTTGGAAATTTTTCTGTGCAAAATATAATTGTTTATAGCCAGAGCTGCGATTTTCATAGAAATTTAAAATTTTAATCAGTACATAGACAAAACAGATTCGTAATAGCAACCGAATTTGTTGCCAATCGAATGTTCTGGCTTAATGACCGAATTTTACAGTTGTTGCTACAAAATTTAAAAGTGGTAACAAAAGTTTGGTTGCTTCAACCGAATTTCTTATTTATCTACTGATATTCTGTTGCAAGAAACGAAAAATTCTATGTGTGCAACCGAATCATTCGATTAGCAACAAATTCAGTTGTTATTACGAATCTGTTTTCTCTGTGTAGAACAAAGTCAATATTACATATCTTTATAAATGCATATTTTTGAATATTTAGCTTTAAAATGCTTATTTATTGTTTAGTATATAATTTTTTAGATAATTTGAAAGGAATACCAATGTTTAACAATTAAAATTGTATTTGAATTTACTTTATTAGATTTACATTTAACTGCATTTTAGTTAGTTGGGTTTAATTGTTTAAACTAAAATATTTAAAGTGCCTATCGTTAGCTTAGTGAGCAAAGCTGATAAGTCCACTTTTTATGAAATTTGTGATTTTAATACAAACCTCAGATAAAGTAAAAATACACGGTTTGCTTAAAAAACTTTTAGAATTATTTCGTGCAAATGTATATTTCATTATAAAAATGTTTAAACTATTCTTAGTCAAATGGAATTTTGTATAAATATGTTATAGAATATATAAGAGCTCCAAACTTGCTTTAATTATTAGTTTATTCATTTAATTTTATCCAAAAACATACATTTTTTAAAGAAATATTGAATAATTTTGAAATTTATTATAAGCTTGACTTTACTATGCTGCCTTTTTAGAATAACTTTAATAACAATATAAACTTAAAAGTAAATACCAGAGTTAAAACGATAAAAATAAAGAAATAGTTTTATAAGAAAATGTGCTACATCCACTAACAAATACATACAAAGTAATATGAAATAAGCCAATTCCCAACGCTTCTCTAAACTGTTTAGCATTATAAATCATAACAAATAAGTAATAAAACTGCATTAACAGATTTCAAAAATATTTAAAACAAATATCACGTTTGCACACTAAGCTAATGATTTTTTTACCTTTTTGTACTCAATTTGCATTATAAATATTTATTTTAAATCATACTTTGCATATTTATTTAGAAATTCTTATTTTTAATTTGAATCTTTTTTATTAAGAAAATTGCAGCCCTGTTTATAATTCAAACAACGATTAACAAATACTCATGCTATTTTTAAATCGAAATCTTGAAATACATACTCAGCTACTCTTACTGCCTACCACTCTCTTTTAAACTTTCTCATAATAAAAATGTACTTGTACTCACAAATATTTTGTCTTATTTTCTTTACAGTTGTATTATTTTCATTGTTCACCAAATCACTCAATTACTCACCTGTTTATTATCTTTAAGCCAAAGCTATTAACTCAAATTATTTGTTTACAATTGTGTTAAAGAAAGAGACAACTATACACAATTGAATTAAATGAAGTTACCATATCTTTAATATCACACAACATGGCAACTTAAATAAACAGTCAACTCTTTGTAAACAAAAATCTTAAACATGGCATCATTTGCTATAAACAATTACAATTACTCTCTGTTTATATCTCATTTTCTTGAAATGCTACTAGTTATATAGTTTATTGTACACTCATCCCCCATTTTCAATATAAATTTTTTTAATTAATTTTTTATCGTTAACCTCTATAAATTAACTAAAGCCAGAAGTCAGACACACAGCATGTTCACCATTCATTAGCCAGCCACTCAGACGAAACAGTGACAATTAAATTATACCCTCCTCTAGATGAAGAGCGAAAGATCTTTGTCATGTACGAACCAAATAAATAATAATTTCTTAATACAATAATTTAATAAAAACACAAACACAATGTTTGTAACAAATATTTGATCTAATTAAATCTTAAATAACAATATACAAATGTTTATTAATTTAAATGGGATGTTTCAGGCATTTAAATCGAATTACGAAACACTCTATAGCTAAATTTTATACCCAGCATCAAAAAATATTTATTTTATCATTTCCATTTTTTCAATTTTCCACAATTACTATCTCTTTGTTTGCTATTGAAAATGGGCAATATCTGTCCATGATTTCACCAAGCCCCTTACAAATGTCCCCCCGGAATACTGCAATCCTGATAAAATTTTGCACAAATTAGTTCTAAGTACTCTGAAATTATACTGTAAAGAATGGCGAAAACTTAACAATTTATCATTAAATACATGTATGTATGTATATTTGTTTTTCAATAACTGAATGTGGAGCAATTATATAGATATGCTTTTTTATGCTAAAATAAGCATTTTTAAAAATATGTTTCTGAGAAATTCATGACCTCCTTTCTATTAAATTGTTTAAAAAAATAAACAAAAATTTAGTTTTAAACTGATAATTATATTGTGAATTCAAATATACAAAAAAAGAACCCATGCATGGAAATCGAATCTGTAGCAAACACCACATTGATAATTACCCTAGGGCGAAGAAGTCTAACACAAACCATATTACGTGACTAGTGATAGGGACTGGTTCTGTTATTTTAAATTGGTCTTAAAATTTTATTAAAATTAATTGATTATATTTATACCCTACACCACCATAGTGGGGAGGGTATAATGCGTTTATGCAGATGTTTGTAACGCTCAAAAATATTAGTCTAACACCCACCTTCAAGTATACCGATCGACTTAGAATCACTTTCTGAGTCGATTAAACGATGTCCGTCCGTCTGGTCGGCTGGCTGTCCATGTAAACTTTGTGCGCAGAGTACAGGTCGCAATTTTAAAGATGTTTCGATCAAATTTGGTACATATTATTTTTTCGGCCCAAGGACCAAGCCTATTGAAACTGGCTGCAATCGGTCCATTATTTCACCTAGCCCCCATACAAATGTCCTTCCGAAATTGGACTTTATCGGTCATAAATGTTTAATTTATAAATGTATCTCCACTAATTGCGCTCCAAATAAGTTTTATATATACAAAATTCATGTCACCAAATTTTGTTACGATCGGTCCATAATTAGTCATAGCTCCCATATAGACCCGCTTCCGAAAATCACTTTGACGTGCATAAATCGCTTAAAAATGTTGGTATACTCACAAAATTCAACATAGTAAACTTGCATATAGACACAAATCACACGACCTAATTTCATGGTGATCGGTCCATAATTGGTCATAGCTCCCATATAAGGCCCACTTCCGAAAATCACTCAAAAATATAAATTATTGAAATTTTAAAAGAAAAATGTTTTTGCTCTTTTACTTAGTGTAGGGTATTATATGGTTGGGCTTGACCGACCATACTTTCTTACTTGTTTTTTATCATATTTGTTTCAAAATCATTGATAAATTTTCAAGTTTTTTACATAATTGGAGAAATAAAGTGATATAATGTGCTCTTTTCATATGTTACGGAACTAGTTCGTTTAAAATAATTAACACATATTAATAAATTTGGTTAAAATTACAATATTATTAAAGCTTGAAAGAATAAGGAAGAGCTTTTGGGTCCTTAGTTAAACTTTGCAGCAGTTCATATTTGAAATACCGAATATTAAACTCTACTCTTCGAAGTTCCCAACTAAATTTTTAAAATATATGTATATATTTAATTTTTCACCATTTTTCAAATAATTTTACTAATTTTAAAACCTTTTTATATCTATCTGTTTCCATTAGCAAAAATTGGTGTGTTCTATACAGCATTTTATGGAGTTTTAGCGGCGCTGGTAGCCATCTGTATGTGGGCATTCTTTCAAACTTTGGATCCTCGTATACCAAAATGGACATTGGATGGTTCATTAATAGGAACAAATCCAGGTATATTAATTTTACTTTTTTTGCCTTTTAACAAACAATATAATAGAGTTTTGTATGGAAATATTTTCTAGGCCTTGGCTTTAGACCTCTACCACCCACAGATAATGTTGAGAGCACCTTGATTTGGTACAAGGGCACCCATCATGAAAACTTCAAGCAATGGACAGATGCTTTGGATGAATTTTTGGATGGTATGTTTATAAATTTTAGCCCAACACAAGTTTAAATACTAATCAATTATTTATATAAATGATAACTACAGTGACATTGTTAATAATTAATTAAAACAAACACTTAAAGTTCAATATTGAAAATAGCCAACCAACTATAAAAGTAGGTTGGTATTATTATTATTATCTTTGTATACTTTAATATTTTGACCATGTGATTTCAAGTGCTGGTTTTGATTTTAAATATTTTGCAACTATTTATTTATTTAATTATTTATTTATTTTATAAACATTTCAACCCAATAGTTTACAAAGTACCCGGTTTAACACCCGGCCGTGGTCAGAACATTTACAACTGTGACTACAATCAGCCACCACCAAAGGGCCAGGTCTGCGATGTGGACATTAAGGCCTGGTCTCCCTGTACCAAAGAAAATAACTACAGTTATCACAAGAGTTCGCCGTGTGTTTTCTTGAAATTGAATAAAATTTATGGTTGGATACCAGAGTTTTATAATGATTCAGCTGACTTGCCAGAAAATATGCCTAGAAATCTTAAGACCTACATTGCTGATGTCCAAAAGAATGAGTCACACAAGGTAAGTTATTTCCAAGTACATTAAATTACCAATTAATTAATTGTAATTTGTTTTTTTTTCTATAAATTTTCAGATGAACACTATTTGGGTTTCATGCGAGGGTGAAAATCCTGCTGATCAGGAAAATGTGGGCCCTGTAGACTATTTGCCCGTGCGTGGTTTCCCCGGCTACTTCTATCCCTATCAAAATTCAGAGGGTTATTTAAGTCCTTTAGTGGCTGTACATTTCCAAAGACCAAAACGTAAGTTTTAATCTAATTTCTTAAATATCTGTATTTCTCAATGATTGTTTTGCTTAAAAACAACATATTAGAGGTGGCGACCAATTTTATTGCCAATCGTATGATTAGGCCTTAATGACAGAATTTATCAGTTGTAACTTCAACATATTAGAAGACAAAAATTTGATTGGTTTATATACTAACTATAACTATATTATAGTCACTGTAATTATTGATATGATTATGGCAACCATAAAATCGTAAAGCTAAGATTCACACGATTGTCGCAATCATATACATGTTTGTAGTAAATAAATATATGTTTATGGCAATCATATTCTTGACGAATCATTACATCATAATATGTTGTTCTTATTTATATGATCGCGGTAACCATGATATGATTGTAGCAATAATATATATGATTGTATTAAATAAATATATGTTTATGGCAATCATGTTCATGATGAATCATTACATTAGCCGAGAACAACATATGGTTGTCACAAACATATACTTATTTACTGCAATCATATATATTATTGCTACAATCATATTATGGTTACTGCAATCATATATATTATTGCTACAATCATATTATGGTTACCGCGATCATATAAATATTTACAGTGGCAATAATATTGTTCAAAAACTTGAACTTTTTTAAACAATGCCATTATTAATTAATTTTTCTCAAAGATCTGTTGGCTGATAGATCTTGTAACATTCTAATGGATCTCTATACAAATATAAACAACATTTATTTAATAATCTCTTTCTCTTTTCAGGCGGTATTATTATCAATATTGAATGCAAAGCATGGGCTCGCAATATCATACACGATCGCAAGGATAAATTAGGCTCAGTACATTTTGAACTTTTAATAGACTAAAGTCTCAATGAAAGCTTTTTATTTATAAATTTTAAATTATTTTAAATTTTACCAACGAACAATTCAAAAAAAAACACCATCAATAAAATTAATTTTTTTTTCGCTTAAGCACAAAACTTCAACAGTTAGAAATCGATAGATTTTATTAAAATATAAATAAATAAATACCAAGCACAGTTTTATTAATTACAAATGAAATTAAGAGAAGAAAAAAAAACACGAATAATTAAATAATTGTTGTTACTTTATTTTAAAGTAAACTGCCATTCACCAAATATTTAAAGCAAAACCAATCCAATTACACAAATTACTATTTATATAAATATAATTACAATACATACATATAATTATTTTTCTTTTTAATTTAATTTCGAGTGTATAAATTGTTGTTGCTAAATGAAGATAAAGTTTAAAAAAATAATAAAAAATCTAAGTAGAGATAAAAGAAAAGAATCTAACTGGGCATTAAAGAGATAAATTAAACAAATTAAGAGAAGCATCTTCAAATATGTAGTTGAGTGTGTGTGTGTGATTTACCCCACAAAAAAAATTAAGTAAATTAAATGTAAAATTTACTTACATACATAAAGTTATTGTATATTTAACAAAAAAAACAAGCAGTGACTATAAAAAAGTCATATAATTTTTATTAATTATTACTACCTACTATTATTTTACTTTATTTATCTCTCTCTTTTGCTTTTAATGTTTAAACTTTAATGTAATTTTTAAACAAACAAAAGTATGAAAAATATTAAGTTAAATTATATAAATTTAAATGATAGTGTCATGAAAGCTTCTAGCAATGTACAAGTTAGTTTAATCTCAAACCGCTCAAAAGTCCCAAGTCCTCCAAATGGAATCTTCCACAGACAAAAAAAATACACATCCCCTCCCTTCCTTTATTATATAGCCCCCTAAATGCATACTACATACATACATAAAATTTATTAATTATTATGACGACAAACAAACAAATTCAATTAGTTTTGAATGTTTTTAAAATAATACAAAATATGGTTTAATTTTTTTAAGTTTAAATTAATAAAAATTTAACAAAATAAAGAAAAAAAAAAGAAAAAATTCCAATTGTTTCACTTTATATTCATAAGAGTTTTTATTAAACAAAACACACTAACAAAATTTGCTATTTACTAAGTTCCATCATCCTGTACGAGAATCAGCCATTTCTTTAAGATATGGGGCCGAAGTACCGCATTCGATATTCGAACAAAGATTTCGATATCGAAATTATAATAAAATGTATTTCATTTCTTGTTCGATATCGAATGCCATAATCTCGAATAAGAAAATGACAATCACTTTTACTTTATATCGAATACGGTAATTCGACATCTGCCCTTTGTTCTTATATAAAGCGATTTACTTAAATCCTGAAAATGTTTAGCTGATACTCTATTACAAAACATCAAAATTGGAACATCCGCATACTTTGTGGCTGATTGCTTGATTAATTCGAATGTATTTAAAAAAATATCCAAAATGTTCGTTATTGCAAACTATCTACATCGGTCCTTAATAAAATGTATATTTTGTACCCAAAAAATTACTTTTGTCAAACATGTTTTGTACATTTTCTATATAATTTATTAGACATTTAAAAGAAGAACCGCCAAGTAAGCTTCACATTCTCGACCCATTAAAATTATAATATCTGACTAAAAATCAGTAACAAACAAAATGTTGATAAAAATAAAAAAAATACGAAGTACTTAAACACGTTTTATAAATGTTCCAAACAAATATTTATGATTTTTATTACGACTATTGTTTAAAATCGCCAAAATAATCTCACGTTTTGATAAGAAACAAAATTACTGCCTTTCCATATAAAATGCGAAAGTCAAAACCAAAACATCGTTTTGTAAAAAAAAAACACTTCTCATTATGGGATTTAGAACAATTTTTATGACCCAGATTATAAACCGAATAAAAAACAGAATTGGTAAATTTACACTTTTCGAGTCTTAGATTACGGAATTAATTAAAACGCACTAGTTCAGATTTGGATATTATAGGCTGGTCATACAATTTCTTTAAAATTAAAATTTCATTAGTTTTTTTTCAAAGTATATTGATTTAAGTAAGAGTTCTATACTCGGCATTGTCGAATCTTGTAATTGCTTCACCAAAGTGGACTTTAAAACTAAGATTAAAAACAAGTGTTTGGTTAATTTTTTTTTTAAATTTGTCCCTTTTAAAACGTTTCCTTAAACGAAAAGGAAATCGTGGGTTTTGACAAAGTTATGAAGATAATTCCAAAAATGTCCGACAATTTTTGGCAAAAACTCTACTTGAGCGACCTCTAAACCTCTTCCGAAAAATCTGAAAAAAAATCTCAAAAGTACTTTACCTTAAAAGCTATCAAAATATGCTTGAGCCCCAACAAACATTTTTTATTTATTTATTTTTTATTTTTTCAACAAGATCGGTCAAGTACTCTCTGAGTTATATATTGTCGAAATTTGAAATTTTGACCAAACATTTGTTTTTTCTCATCCATGTAACTTATTACATTTTGTTCTTAGCAAAATGTGTCCCAAATAAAAAAAAAATTAAAAAATTAAAAATGTTTAACATTTTTTTCTCAAAAGAAAGCTTAAATCTGTTCCTTGAAAACCTTTTTTGTCGCTGATTGGGATGCGAGTGGAACATTTGTAACTAATTTTTTTGTAAAATCGATTTATTTTTTCAAATTATTTTTTCTTTTTAATTATTTTTTCTCAAAAGAAAGCTTAGGTATATTCCTTTAAGAGCTTTTTGGACTCTTAGTGGGATGCGAGTGGTATATATAACAAAATAAATGTTTTAACTCAAAAATTGTATGTCTTGAGTTACAAAACATTTATTTCGATTTCTTTTCCGTTTCCCAATGAGGCCTTGCAGCATCGATAGAATAAAAATAGTAGTCGGACGGGTACGATCTGGACTATAAAGCGAGTGAAGCAAAACTTCCCAACCACTTCATTCTAAATACTTTTTAACAGGTATGCAACATGGCCAATGATGGCTTCAAATCAGTTGTGCCCGATACAGGTTCCCTGTGATGCTCTTGTCAGATTTCAGCAGGTCATAATAGATGGGACGATTTTGCATCCACCAACTACAGAGAATTACCTTAGCGTCATGCCGAATCGCAAGTAATGCTTCGGTGGAAAATTTTATTTTTGTAGAGTTTAAGCATCATTTCGGACATGCAAAATCGTCTTTCAAAGTCTCTCTGCATAATCGTATATTACCAAATTTATATGCTTTTGGATGCATCTTGATGATCACAAACGTTTTGAAATTGCTTCTTGAGTAGCTCCCAATGATTTTTCAAGCTCTTGTCGAGTTTTAAAACAATCTTCATGCCTCCAATTCTTGGTCTTCAAACATGTTTGGCTGACCTGTGCAATCTTTGTCTTCCTTGTCAAAATCAACACTTCTGAAAATCACAAACATCTCTTGCACGTTGAAACGGATGGAACACATTCAGCATAAGCTTTGGTGAGTAATGAGCAACGATACTTCAGCGGCACCTGTTTTAAAATTAAAGAAGTAAAGCTAAACTTCTCGCATATGACGATTCGTTGGTACTAAATTCGACATTTTCAAAGTAAAACAAAAGTTGTTGTTTACACTGTAAACTTTACACTATAATGTCCAATAATATATCTCATATACTGTCACAAGATTTGGATCCAGAAGATATAACGATATCCTTATATCAACTACCCTATCTTTAAAGATCGGAAATGAAAATTGTAAACGGAAAGACAAACCTATTTCTTCCTTTACCACTCATGGTGATGTAAAATTACACTGACATTACGTAAAAGTACAGTCTACATAAAATGTATGTAGTCGTGGATTTTTGCTCATTTATATAATCGATTTTACGGATTTTATAATTCTCGAATGAATATCTACAATATTGACCCAATATTTTGGTCCATTAGAATTTACAATTCATGTTGAAGGCTATAAAAATTAGCTTGCGATTCAAATCAAAACTTACGCCAAATTGACCACACTAATCCGCACGTAAAGAATAAAAAACTTGCGTAACAGTTTCTATAAAACTGCCTTCTTTTTCTTTCCTACCTAAAAGTACTCATAAAAGTTTAAAAAAGTGATAAGATACTGGAATAAAATTATCTGTTTTCAGCTTATACAAGTAATAATTTCTTACGTAGAATAATGAATAAAATCAAAATAAACAAAACTAAATACGCGTACCTACAATACAATACAAGTTATTGTAGATAAAAATCTACAGAAAACAAAACACGGTACTTGGCCAAAAGGAAAAACGTATGCAATCGTTCACGATTTTGAAGGTTGGTTTCTAAATAAGTATGTTATTTATTTATTTTTAATTTTCTTTCAATCATTTCAAAATTATGAAATTATCATAAATAATTTTTATTAATCTGTTTATTTTTATCAGCTTTTTAAGGAAAGATGTGACGTCATGGACACTGATTTATTAATAATATGTGGGGTTGGCTACTTGTCGCAATGCTGACAGTCTCTCTCGCCTTACGACCAATGACATCAGCAGCGTCAAAAGCAAAACAAACTGATCAATGACGTTAAAGAACTCATTTTTGAATGTATGTATTTATAGGTTAGAGCTTAATAAGCATAAAGGAAACATTTTTGCAATATTAATTGGAATATTAAGCTAAATTAAAATACAATTTATTGGGACATATATGTTACATGAACCTTTAGTTTCAATTTATAAAATTACTTAAAATAAGTTAACATTTTTAAGCCACACTTTTTAATAGTACTTATGATTTAATTCTTTTTTTTACATTTTAATTAGTTCATTACACACTCAGTCATACCATATATTTATTTATGACCACCAACCATCTGGGAATAATTATATTACACCAAAAAAATAATATAAAAACACTAGATCATTATCATAATAAGTAACTAACGCCTTGTGTGTATTTTCCTAACGATGACATACTACTTAATAGATTTTCAAATATTTCCAAGCACTTAATTCTGAAAAATGTCACCTTTTTTGCCACATCTCAACATTTTATGTAATCCAATTTAAATGAATTAAATTTCTTGCACAAAAAAAACACTCAAAATATAAGAAAAACCAAAGAGATAGATGGTTAAAGAAACAAAACAAAATTTATTCGAAATCAAGAAAAACAAAATCTTAAACTGTTTATAATGTTTTGTAAATATTAAGTATTCATTTGAATTCACAGTGAATTTAAATGTGCTGCAAAATACATAAAAAATATTTGTATTTCAAATTCCCATACCGCGAATATGGGGGCATAAAATCATACACATAAGAGCGTTTAAATGCTGCAAGGTCGAACTGTAAACACACTGCATGAATTTTAATTTATAATAGGGCATCAATATACAAAATGTTTGTTTGTAAATTATGATAAATTTGTTTTGAACCTGTTTTTTATTAATCCCAAATAATTATTTTGGAAACTTTTTTAAGAATTATTAATTTTTAAAGCCTGGAAAACTTGATAAGTATTTTATAGAATAGGGCTGATGATTAAAATCTTGTCGTTTCAGTGGAATTTCTTAGGTTGTATGTGTTTGCTTAGGAAATTTTCATATTTTAGAGAATTCATGAACATTTTAAATGGAATTTTTTTAAAATTTTATATTATTATCTGCAATAGCACTTAACACTACTTATTTATTAATAAATTTATAGAATTCGTAACATAAAACTATGTAAATAATTCCAACCGCTATTTAACTAATTTTTGTTTCATTACATACGTTTCACCCTGTACTAAACAAATACATTTAAAATTTCTTAATTCCTCCCCAAATTAAGTGTAACAAAAATAAAAGGTAAGCAAAGTACATATAATACTTAATTAACTTCACATACATATTGCCTATAAATTGCAGTGTTTTCATGGATTGCCAGGGCTTCAATCGATTTGGCAAATTCAACTTTTATTGATTAGCAGGACAGTGGCCAATCGATTAAGTGTGTGTTGCATGCAAAACTAAAATTAGTTACAATTTGTCACGCTATTTACAGTTGCGATTATCTAAGGAGCAAACAATATATAATATTTTAGGACATTCAAAATGTCTCTTATAACTTTATATACAAATTTCATCATTTACACTGTGGTTCCTCCCAAATCTAGCTGGATAAATTATATAATAGCTAACAACTTGATCTCATACAACGTAAAACTGATTTCTAATTGATCGTTTAGTTTTTACGAGAGAATCGCATACATTTCAACAAATATTGGCTCATATTTTATTTGAAATATCTATAAAATTTGTGCACAACTAAGTGCTGGTTCACTCACGTCAAGTTTACTTGTTTATAGAGAGGAGGGGAGATGTTCCTCTTTTTCTTCCTCTCTCTTCTATAAACTCAAGACTTGCTCAAGTAAACTTGACTTAATTATTACTCACCATTGTCCTATTTTAGTTCTTTAAACTTGGGTCTCAAATAACAACCATTTATTAATATTATATAGCTTGCCAAAGATAAAGTCAGCCGAAGCCCATCTCTGCCGAATGTTATCTCTTAGGGCAATTTATAGGGAATGTGTCTCTACAAAAATCTCATCCCACCTCGTCCAGTCTTTTAGTTTATTATCAATTTTAAAGGATACGTTCCGACACATTTTCTACTTAAACACCAGAGACCGAAAATAACGGGTTCACTTTCATTTCAATGGTAAATTCTCATTCGCAGCCATTTAAAAATAATTATGTGTGATATATCACTGAGAGAGTGATTTATTCGAGAACATTTTAGATTTGGGGTTGAGAGAAACAGAAAAGAAACAAACACAAATAATCTGGATGAGTGATTTATAATTTATTTTTTTCGTAAAGGTCAGCTTGTGACTTTTATTTGCGAACATGAAAAATAAATCGCAAAATGCATTTGATTGCATCAACGCTTAAATAAATATAATTTATCAAAAGATTAATAAAAAATTACTTTCATATTACTTCACGTTTATCATATTCTTTCCATAATTTGTTAAAAAATACTAACAATATGTTGTTGTATGCAAATAAAAGAGAAAGTAACAGTTATTAACAACAAGAACAATTGAATTGTTTATCTCACATCAAACCATTAAAAAACAACACAAACGAATAAAGGTCCGAACCATTTTAATAAAAATCATTTTATAACTGTTATTTTAAGTGATTTATTTTTATTACAAAAATCTAAATCACAATTTGGGTTTTTTGGTATATGGACGAGTTATTTTCAAACTCTGTTAAATACTTAACAATACTTTTTAAACTAGGTTTTCATAAACCTTTAATTTTAATCTAGTTTTTCAAAATTTAGCTATAGAAAAATATGTTTATATCTAGACCTTACTGTAACTCGAAAAATATGTAATACAGAGGTTTTTAAACATCAAATCCATACAAGAACGTCACCAAATATTTTGTTCCAGATAGATTTGAATTTTTAATTTGTAAATTTACCGTCACACATGAAAAACTGAAAAAAATTTCTTTTAGATAGAACAAATTATAAAAGATATAAATTCGTATTTTATTTGATGCTGTTTGCTCTTACAAAACACTCGTAAGAGTAACCAAGTCAAACAAATGTGTGTGTTTTTTTCATAAACTTGCTTCATAAATTTCAATAAAAAATAGTATGTATAAGAATGTTGGTTCTTTAAATTTCCTATAACCATTCGATGTAGTTCATTTCTCTATTTGCTATTTATTTACCCTCGAATGTATAGTAACACCTTTTGTTAAAAAAAAGTTTTTTCCATCCATCATCGAAAGTTTGGCTGTTCGATTATTTGTGAAATAATTATCGGACATCCAGAATGTCTGTCTAACTGTCTATTTCAAATACAACAGAACTGTAGTAAAACATTTACCATTTGAGAAGCATTTGAGTTTGGTTAAATTTGTGAATTAAAACTAACATCCCTTCAAAATAGGGCATAATCAATTTAAGTATGAAAAGTCTGCATTCTATCATGATAAATATACAAATTCCAACATTGCCTGTTTCCTATATATTTATGACTTTCATCAGTTCAATATATATGTATATATAAGGAAGTAATAAATCAAATATGAATAAAATAATGAATTGCCGTCAACCTTTTCCACTACCTGTTAAGTTGTTTAAACTGTTTAAACAAGACAAGTTTCTTACAAAAAATGTTTGTAAATAAAATTAACAAAAGTCAACTTAATTCCCTATTTGACCTTTAGACTGCTTTTTTATCCTTAAGAAAAATAAGTAAAATATCGTACAGCCCTCATAAGTAGGGTTTTTATTTCCCGGGAATTTTGCCAATTTTTCACTACCCGATTCCCGGAATGTTTAGTCGGGAATCTCGGGAATTAAAAACTGACGAAAATATATAGAAAACAAGTTAGAACTCTATTTTTTCACCAAAAAACAGTGAAAAGTTTTTTTTTTAGTTTTTTGCTTATATCTCAACAATAATAGACCGCTTATTACTATTATTATTATTTATTTGGGGTTTTTCGTATGAAAATTTAAAAAGTGAATTCATTATTTATATAATTTAATTCTTATTGAATCATTCTTATTTCTTTAAATTTCTTCTCCAAATCTATAACAAAATAGCTTCAAAAATTTATTAATTGTTTAAATTTTTCCTCAATTCAAATCTAGTACAAAAATGCTTAAGACGATTTTTTCAATTAAATTTGTAAATGATTTGATTTAACAAAAATTTAATCATTAAAAGTTTGAATAAATTCTGTTATTAATTAACTTTAAAATTAATTCAGTTTAGAAATGGATTTATGGAATGAAAGGCTGACATTCTTTTATTATGGTTAAAGATTTTAATGAATTAAGCTTAAATTTTATTAATTAATTCGAAGCTCTGATATTTAATAATTATTACACTAAGTTTTTATATGAAATTTGGCTATAATATTCCTAATTTACAGTATCATTATATATTTCGGGAGTACCGAGTAAAATTTCCCGATTCCCGGAATCAAAAAAGGTCGGGAAATTAAAAACCCTACTCATAAGTAAAACGATAGAGCAATGACAAACATTTCGTATACTGTCATTGTATGATGGCCGAAATCATGACAGAGATGTCAAGATTGTTACTGTCTACAGATAGACTCAACTATAAACTGAGATTTAGTAAAATGAATAATGTCAGAATTCTGTCTTGGAGAATTTGAAATAGTCTGCGAATGAGAGAACAATTATAATATGATTGCTACAATTATATAAATCGTAACTTTAACATATTATGGTTACCGCAATCATATAAATAATTTTTTTTTTTTTCAATATAAATTATATTTTTTTAATTTCAAATTGAAATGGTATAACAGATTTGAAACTACGGAAAGCAAAACATGTTATTGTGATTTTTGTTGTATAATCTAAAAGGTGTGAAAAGATTATCAAACTTTGTTTGCAAATTAAATGCATTGATCTCTGAAAATAGTAGACAAAATTAATAAGGAACATTGCCGTGCATCACAGATAGAAATTGACTTCAGAAATTACTCGAATATGCAAGCTGTACTTTTTATTAAACTATTCTAATGAATAGCTTTATTGCAACTGATGATACTAAAAATATACGACAAAAGCTTGAAATAGTTATAAATAGGGCAAGTTTAAATATGGAAAAAAAATAATCAATCAAAAAAAGTCTCAATAAAACTGGAAATTTTGCACTAAAAGACATGAATATATGCATCGAAAAAGTCAAAATTTTAAGTTTAAATTGATTTCATTGTAATAAAAGTTTTACTAAATAGTACAAGCAGGCCCGGATCCAGGTCAACCATTGGGGGGGGGGAATTTTGTTCTACATTTTTCTTTCTATTCCTTTTTTTATATGAAAATTTTTCGGTTTTGGGGCTGGAAATTTCCTATTTCACCCCCTCTGGATCCGCGCCTGAGTACAAGAAAGTGTTTTTCGAGTTTTCCGAATTAAATTTTCTTTATTTACTTATTATATAAAATCCGACAAAAATAAAATTTTATAAAAAAACTAGCTGTCCCTCCGAAGACTCCCACTATAATAGTACTCCAGATATGCAACAATAAATTTTTACTTTGTATGTAGGGTGCCATGACATTGTTCCTATATAGATCAATTGTGAATGTAAACCATACCCTTTTTGATTACAATGAGACTATCTGATAGCTAGTCCAAAGTAGTCAACGCTTTGGACTCACATACGGGAACATAGAGTCAGTTGCCTTACTAGCTACCTTTCTGGTTACTTGAGCTTATAAAGATATCTCTCAGACAGTCCAATAACCAATTGCTTTTGTTGGATAAAAATTAACTTCTTTTCAAAGTGCAGTACAAAATAAACGTTTAAAATATCTACTCTGTTGGCTACTTAGAGACACTAAAGTGACAATTGATTTCACGCTAGGTTACATGGTATGTTAGTATACTTTAGCAAAAATAAACTGCATGAGAATTATATCAACACAATTTGTATAAAACCATTTTATACGAATTACTCACAAAAAAGTTCAGTACAAAATAAACGTTTAAGCTGACTACACTCTAGATTACTTAGGGACACTTGAGTATCTATTGACTTCACGCTAGAATACATGGGATGTATAAAGTACACATTGGCTTTTGTCTGCACTACAATAAGAACATTCATGTCAAATTACCCAAAATATATAAATGGGAGTCAGTCAAGTGATCAGACATTAGTGACAATTAGGGTGAATTAGGGTGAATTCAAAAACGTCTATATGCAATACAACCTTAACAAGTCGAGCGATTCTTAACGCTACCGTGTAAACTTTGATAATGTTTTATATCGCAAAGTGTATGAAAAAGTAAAAACAGGCAGTATTCTAAGTTTTTTTTTTAAATTTTAACTACGCGTTTGCTTGCTTTGTCTTGATAAAAATATGACTGCATTGCATACAGACGTAAAACCAACGTTCGGATGTATTTTGATGTGTAATAAACCTCAAAAGTAATATTTTATTTAAAAAAATTATAGGCGAGGTAAAAAATTTTTTCTAAAACTAAAAACTTGTAAAATAAGCTAAAAACTTGAAAAACTTGCCCTGGTTATAAAGTTTTATTTGAAAGTATGAGAAAATGCTGATTTTATTATGATGATATTTAACCAATTAAGTCAGAATTTCGAGGGTTGTTGTCAAGATAGACAAAAAAGATAGCATAGATTCTGACGTGGCATAAATGCCACATTAAAACAAAAATTCTAAAATAACTAAATTGTTATGACCAATAAAATTGTTGTCAAAACTTTTATTTTTCTTCTATTTAAATAACATATTTATAGTTTTACGTAATACGTATTAGTTTCAAACTAAATTATGAATTTAATAACACCGTCTGAATGTAGTGCATAGTAAATCTGCATCCGTATAGATTATGAAATGCGAGCACGAGTTTATCTAAGAGATATTTATGTACATATATTCATGTTCTCGTATATTGATACAAAAAGGTAAGTGTGAAAATATTCTAAAAATAATAGGTATTAATAAGAAAAACACAATTATTTTATTCAAACGTAAAATGCAAAAAAAAATTCAAGTAATGGATTGACGTAAGAACTTAAATTAAACTGAAAACAATATTGCAACAAAAAAATAATATCACAGAATATTCAATCGTAAACAAGCTTAAAAGAAAAGTGTCTGTAAATACTTGTCTTAAATGTGATATTAGAGATCAATGTACATACACATATTTCATATTTCATAATGAATTAAATAAATTTTTTATTGCCAAACACTAGGAGTTAATAAAGAAAGCGTGCCCCATTAGCATTATTTATTGCATACAAATCAAATTAACATATAAAATATTTTAACAAACAAATAAAATATCAGCATTAATAACAATTCAGATCTAGCAGATCTAGCAATTTGTTAATTATAAAAAGAAACTATAAGATATCGCACTCGTTTAACAAATAAATACCTGCTATAGGTATTAAATGAATAAGAAAAACAAAATTTGTGTTTCTATACGCCTGGATTTCAAGCAAAAATTTAAAAAATTATTGTTCCAAATAAGCTGCCTCAGATTCACAGACTGTTGTTTACATTTCTTATCAAATTGTTTACAACATATTTTTGTTTCTTTGTCTGTTTAAAATTTGCGTGAAGTCAATATAAAATTCAATTCAATGCAAACAGAAAGATGTACAAGTACGTACGAACAACAACATGCTTCAAAACAAGTAATAAAATCTCACAGATGTTTTTAACGTTTTTTTTCTTTTTCTTTCATTTTCTTAAAGATACAAACGATTCTGAGCAAATCTTAAAAAAATATATCTCTTTTAAATTCTTATAGTTACTCTTTTGAGGTTTTGTAGCAGACATTTTTGTAAAAGATTTCTTATTACATTTAAGAGTTTTGATTTCTCTGCAGGATTGAAAAAAGCTCTCTTTTGTCAGCCGGTTCAAAAACTAGTTTAAACTTTGTAAAACAAGATTTCCTTTGAGTCTAACTTCGTTTTAACCTATAAATCAAGACTTTATTTTAAAACGTTTCTTTACATTGATACGCCCTCAAGCCAGCAACAACAGAATGAGAATTGTGTAATGAAAAAAAAAACAGATTTTTTTCAAAATAGTCATTTCAATAGTCAGAACAACAGCAGAAAGCTAAGCAAATTGAAACACAAATCAAAACTGGTTAAACAGGAATATTTCAAAGTTCTATATTCTGTTTAAACGTGCTGCATGTTTATTCCCTTGAATGTCTAAAGGGGGATTTTTTATAAATACATTAAAATCTGTTACACTCGGAGAAAACAATTAATAGTTTTTAGAAAAAAAAACTTGAATTACAAATATAAGGTATTTGCTAGTGTTCTTAGCCTTATATCCCGCCAATCATTAAAAATTATCATTGCATTGAGATCTTTAAACGTGTGTGCGATCATATCTTATTTAATCTTGAAAATGGATGATTGTAAGATCTTCCTTATGAAAAAAATTACAAGGAGCACTCCTGGTACTCCAAACTATTTATTCTAGTTAAAGGAAATCATATCTTTACTGTTCCATTTGAGCTAATAGCAATCGAAACCATTGGGAACCATTTCACAAATCTTACCAAAAGTCTATCTATCTATCAAACAATCAATATTGTTACGTCTGAAAAAAATATGTTCAGAACAAAACAATTTTTCTTTATTTTAAAGAAAAAATACTGAAATTATCATATGGTTTTTCTCCCAAATTCGAAGCATTTCATCCTATGATTCGTATTTTTATTAAGTGAAATAACGATTCTACAAATGCGGGATTTTTTCAAATGTTTAGAATTTATTTTGAAACATTTGTACAATATAAATTTATTTAAAGTATTGGCAATTGGTAGCTATGACCTTTTCCCATCTTTCAGGCAAGATATAGATTCCAAAAGAACTGCTGATCTTTTGAGGCCAAGAACGAATCAAGCCAATTTCGGATACTCTGTTCTAAGGTAAAGCGTTTCCTAGAGAGATTGTATTTCGGACAGGGCAAAGTCTGGACTATAAAGCGGGTGAGGCAACACTTCAAAACCAATTCATTCTAAATACTTTTTAATAGACATTGAATAATATGGCCGAAGTTTTCATGATGGAATATTATGGTTTCGTGTAAGGCCGCATATTCTGGGTATTTTTTTCAAATGCTCGCTTCAAACGAATCAGTTGCGTTCGGTACAAGTTCCCTGTAATGATATGGTCAGATTTCAGCAGCTCATAATAGATAGGACTCTTTTGCTCACACCAAATGCAGATATGGGTGAATGACCGGGCTTCACATACGATCTCTTTCGCTTCGGGTTATCGTAATGGATCCAGTTTTCATCGCAAGTAATGATTTGGTGGAAAAATGATTTTCTTTCATAGCGTTCAAACATCATTTCGAACATGAAAATTTTTTTTCAAGATATCTCGGCTTCAATTCGTTTGGTACCCAATTTCCCTGCTTTTGAGTGAATTATGCTGCACGCAAACATTTTGAAATTGCTGCTTGACAACAATATTCATGGAGTAAAGCCTGCAGTTCTTGGTCTTCAAACTTTTTTGGCTGACCTGTGCGATCTTTGCCTTCAGTGTCAATCTTTAAAATCACCACTTCTGAATCGAACAAACCATCTCTTTCACGTTGAATCCGATGGAACACATTCACCAGAAGCTTTGGTGAGCAATCGGAGTACTTCTGTGGAATTAAAGATGTAAAGCAAAACTTCCCATATATGACGCTTTGTTGGGAAAAAAAACTTTATTGTTTACACCTTAATGTTCAATAACTTAGTGAGAATGAATGACAGATATAACCCAATAATTTAGTTTATATAAATATAATGATTTGCTGTCTTTACTAGCATTTCCAATTGATGTTCGCAAAAATCTCCTTTTCAAGATCCAACAAATGTTTCCCCTCTCACATGGTGTCTCAAATTGCACACAATACATTTCTACAATAAAATTTTTACATAAATAACAACTAGTTATCTAGCATTGTTTTCGGATTTACTAGCACTGCTCTTATAATTTTGACGCACTTTAAAATGCAAATTTTTGATAATCAAATGTCATATGAGATAAAACGATTCTTATCTGAACAAGTATTTTAGCTAAATGTATCAATCAAAAAAAATTTGTATGTTTCGATAAAAAGAACTAAAAGTACCTATGTGACCTTTTAATTTTGATGGGCACCTTATAAAGATAGTTTTAATTTGTTGAAGTTATTGCCAGATTTAACAGTAACTCTAGAGATAACATTGCAAAATCTAAGTACAATATTTATACATTATATGTATCCATATTTCTCTCAATATCTATTTCCTATTCATACTAATACAACTTATAAAATTCTATCCTCTTCTTAGTGAAGTCTCAAATTACAGACTCCATCAGCAAACACTCAGCCAGACAGACAGACGTATAACATTGAAGTATAATTTTTATTCTTTATAATAATCCGCTAAATCTTAAAGAAGACTTTTATAATAAAGTTAAAGAAGTCTTACTATAATTTAATAAAGACCTCGCCATTATCGTAATTATTATACCAGCAAATAAAAAAAAAAAACAAAGTGATGCAAGTAAGAGTATTGTATTTATTCGGCTGATCCGAATCTTGTATACCCTCCATCAGTACGAGGTTTACATACATAGTTTTCTGATATAACGGTTATATAGGGGATAGGGTCAATTACGGACCGATCATAACAAAAGTTGGTACAAAGATTTGGGTTCATATAAAATTTATTTATTTGCAATTTCTTCGCGTTTTTTAACTTATTATAGAACAATTATGAAAGCTCAAGTCATTTTCCAAGGGGGACCTTATATGGGGACTAATTTCAGAGTACTTAAACCTAACTTGTGTAAAATTGTATCAGAATTGCCGCATAATCAACATATTTATGATGGCTAAAACAATATCTCATCAACAGAGAGTATTTGCGGAAAATTTCAGCCAGCTAGCTACTTTCGTTTAGGACCTATAGTGTCTAGATTATATATACCTATAGGGCCTAGATTATATATACTATTGTGGTTTTGCGACAAATATTTTGATGCGTTACAAATGGAATGACAAAATCAATATACCCCACATCTTTTTTTGATGGTGGGTATAAAAATAAAAAACACGGAACGTATGCCCATCGTCATGTAAAAAGGAATGAATGTGTAGATTATGATTGTGGACAAAGTGATTCAGAAGTATTTAATTAACTTTAACTGCAATTGCAATGTAAATGTGAATATGAATGTAACATAATACGACTCATCATAGTCGAGTACGAGTATGTGGTATTTATGGTCATTGGACAAACAGATTCGTTTTTGATTAGGGCGATACATAAGCAATATTATAAAAAAAAACTTAAATTCAAAAAAAAATATTAATTAAATAATTAAATGGAGGGAAACATTTGGCAGGTGGCTATCTAAATTCACAAACTTTGTTTTAACATAATTCTATTCCATGTTGTTTATATTAAATATTGAATGAAATACCCTAATAATAAGTAACAGATATGTACATGAGCGTATCTTAGGAAAACCCAATGTTCGTATTTAGTTATTATAGATTGCGGTAAGTTGTTTTAAATAAATTATCTATTATGATCAACATTAGTTGTTGAATGAATGAGGCTGTACGATTCGCTATCATTTCAAAATGAAAATAGCAGAACAAACTATGACAACTAGGTTTACTCTACGATATACTCTCAAAAGTTGTTAACCAAGGCTTTATATAATTAAATAAAAATCCGTGAATTTTATGATGAAACACAGGTTTTTGGATTGAAAATTATTTTATTTTTCAGCATAGTCTCATAACCAACTGATCATTCAAAATTGAAACTACTGAGCCATGTGAGATACCTATGGCATCCACAATCTCTCACACTTTCAATCTTCAATCGGCTAACACCAAACCGAGATTTTTTTCAATTGTTTCGGGTGTATAAGCCTCAACTGGGCGTCCATAACGTTCGGCATCTTCCATTCTTGTACGGCCATAACGTAATTCAGTAATTGAAATTTATGAAGCAGAGTTCCCATAGTATTTATCAAGCTTAGCTTTATTTGAGTGATGGTTTTTTTCCATAAAAAAGTAATGACATTAAGCAGACGAAATTCACATTTTTCCAATTTCGTCTCAAGTCACGAGGTAGTCTGGTATCAATGGTTGTCAAACATAAACTAAATGTCGCAGCTTGTTCAAATTTACAGGAGAGTCGATAATAAACTCTTAACATATTTTTTTGTTATTCCTCATATTATTACTTTTTTTCTTTTAAAATATTATTGAATTATTCGTTAAATAGTAATAAATATGTTAAATACATTTTATAGTAAACTGCACCCTTATTTAACCACGTGAATGATTGTAACAGCCCCAAAATAATATCTAATTTAGTTTTGATCGTCACAATTTACCTCTCCCAGTTTGAACAAACTAATTAACTTTCGATAAAAATTGGAGACGGACAAAAACGTTCAACTTCAGTACTTATATGTAGTTAAAACTTAAGCATTAAATGTTATGCTATTTAGTACTGAAATATTTTTGGAAAAATAGAAACAAAATAAACATGATAGACATCGAATTCGATTTGATCGAGATAGGTCTACTTTTAGACCTTTTTCTCAGAGGTTATCCCAATTATAAATATTAACGTATCTATCTAAAATTTATTACTGAATATACTGAATTAAAAATATGTCTTGCGATGTCAACATGGGTTTAAAATCAGTTAGTATTTGAAAAAACATTCACCACTACCCGGTATTGTTCACTAATACGATATTTTAAAAGTCCAGCTCCATTTTAAGAATTATAGAGATGCAGGATGGTTCATAATTTCTCGGAATATATTAAAGAATATTTCCATATTTTTATACCCTTCACCTTCGTGAGAAGGGTATAAATAAGTTTGTCATTCCGTTTGTAATTTCTACATTTTTCATTTCTGACCCTATAAAGTATATCTATTCTGGATCCTTATAGATAGCGGAGTCGATTAAGCCTTGTCCGTCTGTCTGTCTGTCTGTCTGTCCGTCTGTTTGTTGAAATCAATTTTCTGAAGACCAAAGATATCTTCGGGACCCAAACCTTGAATAATTCTGTCAGACATGCTTTCGAGAAGTTTCCTATTTAAAATCAGCAAAATCGGTCCACAAATGGCTGAGCTATGAGGAAAAAACCAGGACAACCTTGATTTTTGATCTATTTTTGACCTATATCTGGATTACTAAGTCATTAATATAGACAATATAGATATCTAATGAAAGATATTTCAAAGACCTTTGCAACGAAGTATATATTTATATAAAAATATTTTTTAACCCGAATTTTTTTTTCACCAAAAAATAAAAAACAAAACAATTATTTTTAAAATTTAAAAAAAAAAATAAATTTAAAAAATAAAATATTTTAAAATAACAATTCAAAAAAACATTTTTAACAAAAAATGATAAAACAACTTTGAAAAAAAAAAATAAATTTTGTTTACCTAAAAATATTTAAAATTTGTATTTTGAACTATAATTTGGTGAAGGGTATATAAGATTCGGCACAGCCGAATATAGCTCTCTTGTTTGTTAATATTAAATTAAACCAAAAGTCGACAAACTTTTTCGAATAAGTAGTCATCGTTTTAAAAAAAGTACATAATATTTTTAATTGTTCATTGCTTGACGAATTTGACTGATCTTGTTGGAGTTGCGAAAATAGCAATTGATATTGAGAACAAATTTAAATTCAGAAAAACAAATTAATATTGAGAAAATGCAAATTGAAATTAAGAAATTCAATTTACTATTAAAACAAATCCAATTGAAACTTAAGAATCGAAATTAATATTCAGAAAAAACAAAACAAATTTTGGGAAAACTAAAATTGATATTCAGATATAATAAATTTCTATTCGGTTTAAATTTCGTACTCGTACATAAAAATATTTAAAAATTGTCATGCAAATTTTTAATTTCTGAGTTTCAATTTGTGTTTTCTTAATATTATTTTCAATTTCTCAATTTCAATTGGATTTTTCTCAATATCATATTGGATTTCTTAATTTTAATTTATATTTTCTCAATATCAAATTGGCTTTCTTAATTTCAATTGGTTTTTTCTCAACATTAATTTGAATTTTACGATTTCAATTTGTATTTTCTCAATATAAATTTGGATTTTCTCAATTTAAACTTTAGAAGGTGTAGTACTTTTCATTTGTTTTAATTCCACAAGTGGCTGAGACAAAAAATAACACGACTACCTCTATATTTACTTATTTTTATTCGATTACTATGTCATGTACTTAGACAATATGGATTCAAATTAAAGGCATTTGAAATACCTTTCATCGCATACAAAAGCTTAGAAATTGGGTAAATTTCGGATAGAAAAATTGTTAATCCGTTATTTCGAAATTCAATTTTTAATTTTTTAAACATTTAAAAAGTATACCCTAGTTATTACTTAAATATGTTTGATTTCCCCTAACAATTTTACAATTTTAAGCTAGTAAGTATCAAATTAAAAAACAAAAAAAAAAACAATCATCATATACAACATGACAAACATTTCATTTACAACAACAAAACCATGATCATTGACATTTGTTCATCTGTAATGACAATGAAGGATAGACATAATAGACAGATGGACGGGATGGATGGACGCAGGGAACGGCAAAGAGACAAGAGACGCTGTATACGATATACATATGTATGTATGAATGGGTGGGTCGGTCTATGGATAGATGAATAAATAGATTATAATATATTCTCGGTCACATATTGTCTTGTCAAATAAGGTTTGCTGTTGTTGTTTTGACTTTTTTGCAATCGGAAGCATTAATTTGTTAAATTAACAGTTCCGAACAACTAGAGCATACAGTAAACTGCAAAAGCACAAATAAATTTTCCATTAATACCCGGACTATTTACTCACAACTATGTATGTTCGAGAACAATGTATGTAGTAACATACTTAGTTACTAACTAACTAAAATTTATACTAAATTACAACATACAGAACATTTCATCTTTGTTTATACCTAGCAGATTGCAACAAACAATATCTCAAAGTAAATTCAAGCTATTTTCATTTTAAAATTTTGAAAAAATAATCAAAACAAACCTGGAAATAAATTGAAATGCATTCATAATATGAATTTTATACAATGACATACACGAAACGAGGGCTATATGAAAATGAATTTAAAATATATTTGAAAAATGCCTTCGATTACAGAACAGACTTCGGACATTATTTTAGTCATGGTGTTTGGTGCAAATCATGTTGGTTTTAGTTTTACAATTTAATTTGAAACATAAAACACTGAAAGAATTATTGTAAAAGCCGATTAGGGGGGATATATTTACAATTGTGCATTCATATGAAATTAGAGAAATAATATTCTTTAATTTTTTATATTCAAAGATTTAATTTGAATATCCATAAATCCATAAAATCCACGATGCACTGCCTGAGTACTGATTCAACATGATAGAATGAATATGATTAAAATCAAATATAACTCGCTGTTACTATTTATATACACCGCGCCATCTTTTAGAACTCTCATGAATAATCTAACGGAAAAAAACTCGAATCTATTTCCACAATAATCACCTAGATCAGTTAATGTTGTCATACTTATAAACAATGTTAATAACAGCGTATCGTTTTCTAGGGACCAAAGTAAGAAACTCTGCCCAAGGAACCATACCTCTAAAATTAATTCTGATGTTTCTTATTTTGACCCAATGGTCAAATTAAAAAAAAAATTGGAGAATTCGATTAAGCATATTTTTTAAAATTTGTTTATTATGACACGAACGCTATTTTGAGCTTGTTGAATACTCCGCTACTTAAGCACGTTAAAACTTTTCGTGTTAATCATTTCTAAATCTTAAAAATAAAGCTATGCTGAATCTCATAGACGCATGATTAATATTATTTATTACCTTCATCGCATTTATATTTATCATACGCTCGATAAACATAATTTATACAGAATACATACTACATCATGTATAGTGCCAAAAATGCTGATTTTTTTTAAATTTGTGTATGGGGGTTCCAGGGGTTGTGCCACTAGCATGGGTGGGTCGGCCCTCCAAAGTTAGTGGGGGTCCGTCATACATTTAGACTCGATTGGGTCACTTTAAATGGGTCAAAGAGGGATTTTTCAAAATTTGAGCTTTGGGTCAAAATATACACTTTTAAATAATTAAACAAGTAAGAAAGTATGATCGGTCAAGCCCGACCAAATAATACCCTACACTGATTAAATGAGCAAAAACTGTTTTCCTTTAAAATTTCAATAATTTATATTATTGAGTGATTTTCGGAGGTGGGCCTTGGTAGCTATGACCAATTATGTACCTATCACCATGAAATATGGTCGTGTGATTTATGTCTATATGAAAGTTAACTATGTTGAATTTTGTGTGTATACCAATATTTTTAAGCAATTTATGCACGTTAAAGAGATTTATATGGAGCTATATGGGTCTATATGGAAGCTATGACTATTTATGGACCGATCGTAACAAAATTTGGTGACATGAATTTTGTATATATAAAACTTATTTGGAGCGGAATTTGTGGAGATAAATATATAAATTAAACATTTATGACCGATAAAGTCCAATTTCGGTAGGACATTTGTATGGGGGCTAGGTGAAATAATGGAACGATTTCTTCCAGTTTAAATAGAATTGGTCCTTGGGCCAAAAAAATAATATGTATCAAATTTGACCTTGCGACCTGTACTCAGCGCACATGGTTTACACGGACATCGTTTAATCGACTCAGTGATTCTAAGTCGATCGGTATAATTTAAGGTGGGTGTTATACCAATATTTATGGGCGTTACAAACATCTGCACAAACGCATTATACCCTCACCACTATGGTGGTGTAGGGTATAAAAACTCATATAATAATTTTTGCCAAAATTTTAATTTTTTTTTTTGGAAAATTAAAATTTGTATTTTTATGAATTATTTTTAATGAATGAATACAGTTACATACATTCACAGAAAAAAGTTTCAACATAAATAGTATGATTTGATTTCATTGATTTCAATTCATAACATTTATAAATATTTTCTTAAATATTAAGATTTTTTCATATTTTATGTTTTCAAATTAAATCTAGAAGGCTTGAAAAATATAATTTCATTTTCATTTATATTTTTTTGTTTTTCAAAAATGTTTAAAATTTTATTTATTTTTATGATTTTCAGCCATAAAATGAGTAATTTTTTTTTAAGGGGATGATATGCTTAATGTTTATGGATATTTTATTATGTTCAATGATAATTTTTAAGTTTCAGATATTGTTGATTCATCTTAAAATATTGGCCAATATATGGCTACTAAACAAATATTTTTACATTAATTCATTAGATAATCCAATTATAATGCAATTTATTATAAAATATTATTAAATTTATGAAAAAAAACAAAAATTTCCTTCATGAACAATTTTATAATATTTATGAAAAAAAGTCAAGTTCGATTAATAATATTTATTACAAAATTCATTCCAATTATGAATTTCTTTTTTCTGTGTATATAAACATTTTCGATCAAAATGCAAAATTTAAAAAAAATAAAATTTTTCAAAAATCCAAATGTGATTTTTTATATATTTGAATATATTTACGGTACCAAGGTTGGGGTCGAAAAATACCCTTAGCAAAATAATTCAGAAAATATTGGCACCTAAAAAACAGATTTAAATTTTTTTGAATGCAACCTTCGATTATAATCGCCAATATTTTAAGATAAAAAGGAGAATATCTGAAACTTAAAAATTATCATTAAACATAATAAAACATTCATAAATATAAAAGCATTTCATCCTCTTAAATCAATTTAATCATTTTCGCGCTTTTTATATCATTTTGTAGCTGAAAATCATAAAAAAAACTAAAAATTTTCCATGAAAAATTTCAAACATTTTTGAACAACATAAAAATAAAAATGAAATTGAAATTATATTTTTCAAGCCTTCTAGATTTTATTTCAAAATTTAAGAAATTATTTATAAATGTTATGAATTGAAATCAATGAATTCGAATCATAATATTTATGTTGAAACTTTTTTCTGTGTAAGGAAAATTGGGCTTAAAGGTGAAATACAACAATACCAATTTTGAAATTATTTATTTCCTTTCGGATAAATATATGTAAATACATTAACTATTTTTTGAAATTTTCTGTATAACTAAAAATGAATGTAAATACTTTTGTATCCAAAAAATGTCTAATATTCCATAAACTATAAGAGATAATATATAACTATAAAGATGATTTTTGTAGATTTATTCATATATATTAAAATCTTTCAAATCGAATTGAGACAAAAATATACCCGTGGTACCCCGCTTTGGGGCCTTGATCTATAGCCATGGAAAATTTAGTTAAAATTGGATTATCTATTTTTTTCGAAATCCTCCACTGTGAATTATCGTCATCTGGTGGATCATTACAAATGTTGAGCAATAAAGAAAACTTGAAAGAACTTTTTATACCGCACTCGATTTACTCGAAACTGCCAGACAGTTTGCTTGATTTGTTGTTGTTTAGTTATTACTTAATGATAGTGGTAATGATTTTGATATTCTTTATGCATCTGTCATCTTATTATTCCGATTTTATTTATTTTTCTTTTTTTTTTGCTACATTTCAAATATGAACATCGTCTGCCACGTGCAAGTATGGCAGGCCGTTTACGTTCAATTACAGAGGTTACAGACACTTTTATTCACAAGATTTTAATAGCAACCTGTTTTCTGATTGTTGCATTTTCTCAAGTTGTTTTATATAAAATGCAAATAAGACAAACCAAAAACAGAAACACAAAAGAACATAACGAAATGTGAACAATACAGTAGAATTAAATATTTAAGTAACACAAACAAAAAAATTATGATTTACATTAAAAAGTTGAATAATGTGTGTTTGATTGATTAAACGATCGAACACCTTCAAAAAAGCTAAAATGTACGTACTTTTTTAGCCTTATTTCTGTTTGTTTTGAGTTTTCAATTATTTCTTGTTATTATTGTTGCTGGCTTTTTTTCTACATCATTTTGTCTGTTTTGTTTCCAAAATGAAAACAATAACAACATTTGTATGTACATAATATGTATAAATGTACATAAATAAATGAAACGTCAAAGGCCTTTTAGTTAAACACAAAATTTGGCATTCATTTGGTATGAAGCGTACGAGTGCTGTAGTGTAGCGTAGCGTACTATCGCTAATTTACTCAGTAGAACAAATACACACTACTCTACACAGTACCTACTCTGCACAAAGTAATGTAAACTGAAATACTCGAACTCGTCGTACAATAAAGTAAAAAAAAAAAAAAGTAACACGTATTCTGTGCATGCGTCTGCTAATGTTTTTAGCACTTCATAACAAAACAACAACCACAAAATTCCAACAACATCAAACAACCCATAGAAAAATACAAAATGTGTACTGCTCCCTCTCACTGCTCGGTTCCACTCTTCATTGCTCTAGCACTCACTTACTCCCCCACACCAACCATCCAACCAACCACAAAATACATTTTTCTAACGCACACATTTCTTTTCTGTTTTATTTTTTTCTTTTTCCAAATGTCTGACGAAAGAAAAGCAACAGTTTGGAGTGAATCCAAAAGACATTCGCTTGGAGTCTAGTAGTAATAAGAATAAGAAAAAATACAACCAAAAATTAAATAAAGGAGGGGGAGAAAGAAAAGAGAAAAAGTTTAAGAGAAAAATATGTGAGTTTTAGGTTTGTAATTTAGAAAAAATATACACCGAATGTCTAGGTTTAGATAACACTACGTCTGTGTAAGAAGTTTGTAATGTTTGTTGTGTGATTTGTAACATTAACAACAAATTTCAATAAACAAACTCAATGTCATCGATTTGATGGCATATCAAAGAGAACATCTTTTGAGATCTAGAACGAATCTAGCCAATATCGGATACTTTGTTCCAAAGTGAAGCGTATCCCAGAGAGAGTTCTGCATGGATTGAAACAAATAGTGGACGGGTCACGGTCTGGACTATAAAGCGGGTGAGGCAACACTTCCCAACCACTTCATTCTAAATACTTTTTAAGAGGTATTGCGTGCCAAGCGTTTTCATGTCTGACCGCATAATCTTGGCGTATTTCGGCCAATACCCGCTTCAAACGAATCAGTTGTGTTCGGTACAGGTTTCCAGTATTGGTCTGATACGATTTCAGCAGCTCATAATAGATAATAGAATTACCATAGCGCCATTTGGCTGTGGTGTCGATTCTGCATGTTGGCCGGACTTCACATACTATATCTTACGCTTCGGGTTATTATAATGGATTATTTTCTTTTATAGCGTTCAAGTGCATTTCGGAAATGCGCAATCGCCTTTCAAGGTCTCTCGACTTCAATTTGTATTGCACTCAGTTTTGGATAAATTCTGCTATCTCGCAATGATTTTGCAAGCTTTTGTTGAGTTTGACAAAAATCTTCATGCATTAATGCCTCCAATTCTTTGTCTTCCGTGTCAAAATCAACATTCCGAAACGCACAAACCATCTCTCGTAATTTGAAACCGATGGAACACATTCACCATAAGCTTCGGTGAAGTAAAGAAGTAAAACAAAACTTCCCGCATTTCACGACTCCTTTGTACAAATTCGACATTTTCGAAGCTTAACAAACTTTCTTGTTTACACTATCAGCCCAATTATGAATAAAAATTCCCCGGGAGTTTTTTCCCTTTTCTCATTTTTCCTATTCAAATTCCCGCGGAATTTTTTATTCGTAATTGGGCTGTATAATTTTCAATAACTAAGTGAGAGTAAATAACAAACAAGTAAGGTTTACATGGACAGCCAGCCAACCAGACGGACGGACGGACATTGTTTAATCGACTCAGAAAGTGATTCTAAGTCGATCGGTATACTTTAAGGTGGGTGTTAGACTAACATTTTTGGGCGTTACAAACATCTGCACAAACGCATAATACCCTCCCCACTATGGTGGTGTAGGGTATAATGAATGATATGTACCCTTCAAAATGTCATATAAGTTATTAAAAACAAAACCGCGTCCAAAAGATACGTCATTTATTGTAAATCCCACATTTTTAAGTCATACACACTATTTATAGCGCCTGATCATCCGTACAAACACAATCCGTCTCAATATTATGATGATTCTGTCCCTATATATTATAAATCGTTACATAAATACGATCGTGTGCATAATATATTATTCGATACGATTTTATGGTCATTTTAAAATACCAGCAGAGTTTTACTTAAACTAATTTTTCTAAATTTTATTCAGCCCAATCATAAATAGTAAATCCGCGGGAATTTTTTAAGTCAATAAAATCCATATGGATTTTAATGTTTTGACGAAATTTTAGGATGTTACAATCTTTTATTAACTCATATTATTAAAGTCTACAGAATTCAAGTTGATTGGAATCATTGAGGCTAAAAAAAAATTACCCCAAATATGTCGCACAATGTTATGGAACTATCCACATAGAAATCAGTATCAATCTTTCACCAGGTTTTATAATATAATATGAGATTTGTAAGAGTTGATTTTAGAGAATCGGAGTTTTAAGAAAGATTTAAGTATATGACATTATATTTTAGATCGAGTTAACCAATATGGATCATTTATGAAACTTTTAAGACAATGAAATAAACACGTTATTGGTCTCATGTAGAGAGGTCCTAACTCAAATAAGTTGAAATTTGCAGGAGTAGGTAAAAACATAATAGAAATCAAAACTTTCTTTATAAAATTTCCTGTAAAACCGTTATTTAAATTTTTGTAACGAGTTGTTTGAAATGTATTGGAATCATTAAAAAACTCAATTTCGAAAAAATGTGAGTTAGGGCCTTTCTACATGAGACCAATAACGTGTTTATTTCATAAGTTGTAAGTAATTGCGTAATTTTCATAAACAAATTATTATTATTTTTAATGAAAACCACAAATAATACCAATATCCATAATAAATAATCAAATTATTTTTGTTTAATATAAAAAAATATACTACTCTGTCTTACCTATAATAAAATAATTGTAATTGTTTTGCTAATTTATTTATTTTCACTTTTTATTTTGTTTTAAATTATCACAAGCACTCACAGCACGTGTTTAAAATTATGTAAACAACTCATGACTGTCAACAGATTATAAGAGAGACTCCATATTAGGTCTGTGCTTAGCTCATTATAGGATTATTAAAATAAATATTTTTATTATAATTTTTAAAATTTAAAGTTTAAATATTACTTTGGTTTTATAAAATATTTTTACCAGATTTTTACAAAATTATTTGTGTCCATTTTAATAGGGAATTTATGCTACGTTACTGAACATATCTCACTACATTACTTGACAGCTACACAACCACAAAAATAAGAGCTTAATTTTAATAATTTTTTTTACTCTTTGCTTCTACCATGTAAGAGAAATGAAAAATATCCGAATACAAGTAAAACATGTTTAATAAAATCATTTCAATATTCTTAACAAACACATTTTCAGTTATCATCGTACTTAAAACAAACCCCAAGTTGTTGGAGCCTTAAGAGAGAACAAACACTAGAGTAGATACATTGTTAAGTGATTGTCCCCAATGAGGGAGAGTAAGAGTATGTAGAGTAGATAGAGTAGAGCACAAAAAAAAAACACTGACAAACTGACTGACATAAAAAGCCAAATAATACAAAACAAGCGATACATTACAAAAGTTCCCCCAATAATAGCCCGTGTGCCTAGTTCTTGAAGAGTTTAGTCAGTGATCTTTAGCCGTGGACGCAACAACGCGTACTGGGTCTTACGGAACTAAGTTTTTTTTATTCATATTCCATACAAAAAAGTAAATACTATTTAAAATAAATTATAAAAAAAAGAACTCTGAACAAATTATACATATATAGTGGTTTTAATTTTAAACAATTTAAAAAGAAACAAAAAAAATACTCTCTGCTCTTGCAAAAAATATAAAGTAAATAACCTCAAAAATATAAGAAAAATAATATTGAAAAAAGAAAAACACAGACACAGAAAAAAAAAATAGAAAATAAAATAACGAAAATAAATATTAAAATACAAAGAATTTTATAATTTTCCTTTTATTTAGACGAGAAAAATAGAATTTATTTTCTTTACATACAAAGTGTTAATATTGAAATTTTAATTGAGTTTCTTTTTTTGTACCAAAAAAAAAAAACAATTTTCAAGGCATTTTTTTAAAAAAAAAAAATCCCATAGTATATAAATATTTTTATTATTATTTTGTGTATAAGATTTATAATTTCGTTTAGAGAAAAGAAAAGAACAAAAAAATTGGACTCAAGAAACACTCTGAATAATAAAATACCAAATATTACATAAATGTTTGTTTTCTTGATATTTAAAGAAAAATTATATTTAAATTGAACTAGTGAATTTCTTTTTTTTTATTATTCACTCTGTTTGTTTTTTGTTTTAATGTGTTTCTGTATATATTCTATTTTTATAGGATCGCGCTCTTATCTAGTCCATTTCAATTCATTTTTGTTTGAAATCAAAAAAGTTTAGAAAAATCTAACTAAAGAAATAACAACAAAAAGAGGCGATAATCTCTATTTTACTGCGCTTTCAATCAATCTTCAATACAATTTACCTGCCTGCTTGAAATATTTATTTTTATTTTAAAAAAAAAACACAACTCATATCCACACCCACAAAAAACACAAACAAATCTTAGCCAAAATGTCGAAATCAAATGGAGGTAAAACAACCTATGTACCCACAGAGTTTCAATTCTATTCACCCAAGGAAAAGCAATCAATAGGCCAATTCATACACAACAGCAAAGATGGCACATATTTTGGACGCACACCTAAAAGTTGGGGTAAGTTTCCACCAAAAATTATCATAAAAATTCATACCTACCTACATACGTTATTATCATAAACACCTTGACAAGCACAAAATTTATATATCATTTATGTATCATAATTATCATTAGCAGGAAATTTTTGTACATTTTAATTAAGCCAACAAATAATTTGTTTGTGTGCATAAGTAATACTTTTTATTACACCCACAAAAAGAATTTGTCAAATCATCAGTTATCGTAATTTTATGCCCAAGCTAGAGGTACCTACCTACCTACCTACAGCAAGCCATTATTTTTTATCCAACTATGTAGTACTTGCTAAAATTTAAAATAACTATAATGGAAAATTAAATATTATAAAACAAAAACTTGTTACTCAAATTATACAATCGTACAAATATAAAATAAAAAAAATATTAATTCCCTGAAAGAAAGAAACAGAAACAAAAAAATAGCAAACAAACCCTACTCTCTATTAACCATGTGTTTATGAATAATAAATACGAGTAATAATTTTATAAAAATAAAACACACTTTTTCTTATCAGCAATTTCAGTTTAGTTTTTTTTTTTTGTTTTATTCTTGTCGCTGTTGTTTTCATACTACACTGTTCGAAATTCATAGCTGGTGAATTTGATTTGGTGGTATTTCCAAAATATATATATAAATATGATCATGATCATGATTATGAAGAAATTACAACTGTGTTTATATGTACTCCATCAAAGTGATTTTAAATTTTATAGAAATTGATAATGCTTAAGGAACGTTCACATTGTTCGTAATTGAACAATTTACTTTCATTTGAGCACAAAATTATTTACTTAAACAAACTTTAATTTATAAAAAAAAAAGTTGAGTGGAAGGTCACTATTTATATTGTTTGTTGCTACGAAAGTTTGTGTAAGTTTAAATAAACATGTGTAAACAAATTCGGGATTATGCTTATTTCGCCTAATAGCTTTACAATGTGAACGTATCTTTAGTTAGTTTATTTATTTAAAGTCTATACAATTACAACATTCCTTACAAACTATGGAAAAAAAAACTAATTCTCTTTTATAGTATTAAATACCACTAATAAATCAGAAGTTATAGAAATAGAATAAATTGTTTTTTAAAACAAATTCCAAACAATGAAGTCATTTCGAATTTTTTACAAATTGATTTTTTGGTATTTTTATAATATTTCTCAATTTTTTTAAAATTTTCAAAAAAGTACCTTTTGTTCTGCGGCTCCTCATATAGAATACATTGGGAAGATTTCTAGATTAAGATTAATTTTGCCATGTAGATCAAGGGATCAATATTGCTGTTAATTAATCGAATATAAATAACATAGATTGAATTTTATATTCATATAAACATATTTGTTCTGAAATAACTATTCCTATCATACACTCTTTCTACAGTGCATTCTGATTCCGCTATAGCTCATTGAAAAATATGCCCATAAAACTCTTGATATCCAACTAAGTAGGGTTTTAGAGTTTATAAATCTTTTATTTTTTCACATTAATCGCTCAATAACTCAATTTTGGATTTTGTGTTGCTTGAATGGTTTTTGAAATTATCGATTCAATTGATTCTAAATGCGGAATAAAACTCATAAATAATTCATTAACTTCATGAACACAAGTTAGAAAAAAGATATTTTAATTTTCAAAACTATTTTCAAATCATCGGCATATAGCAAATATTTTGGGTGAATAAAACCAAAATATTAAAAAACAAGTGCCGAATCTTATATACCCTTCACCAAATTATACTTTAAAATAAAAATTTGAAATATTTTTAATTAATTTTTTTTCGTTTTTTTAAATATATTTTTAATTTTTAAAAAAAATAATTTTTTTTAATTTATTAGTGAACAAAACTTTACGACAAACTAATTTTTTTTAGATGAAAAAAAAATTCTGATTTGAAATTATTTTTCCCGATTTTGACCCATTGTAGGTCCCACTTACAATATAAGCCATTGCACTGTGGTTCCAAATCAAAATCTAGGTGGACAAAATTATGAAAATCGATATCTTCAGAATTTGGAAAAAACTAAGTTTTTTCGGAAGCTGACTCTCCTCCAATACAAATGGGTTATTCAATTGGACATTTCGTTTTCTCGACAGAAGCGCCAGAAGTTCAACAAATTTTGAATCATATTTTCGTTAATTTTTTTTAATATTTTACTGCTTTACTAAGTTAGATATATCTCAATGGTTTTACCATATAGAAATTCATACTTCACAACATAGATAAACATTGATATAGGCTTTTATTAAATGTATATCTTATATTTATGGGAATCTCCATTTTCCTGTTATAGTCCTGTAAACTTGGTTCTCAAATATACTGATATTTTTTTTTCTAAGAATGTTATATAGCTTGCCAAAAAAAAGACCATCGAAGCCCGTCCAATGACTATATACGTCATTTAAAGAAACTTCTGGGGAATGTCTTTGTAAAAAAATTGTAGCCGCCAGCACCCGCCGAAATACTTTTTTTTAATTTTTACGGAATGGAATTTTTAGAAATATTTCTTTATTTATTATTGCTTTTTATATATCTAGACCCTACTTTTTATATATATATCTAGAACCTACTGTAAGTTGAAAAAAAGTTTATATTGATATTTTAAAGTATTTTTTTGGAATCGGAGATACCAATTCTATATAAAAAGAGCGCCAAATAATTTTTTCCACCTAGATTTTGATTTAGAACCACAGTGCATTGCTAAGGTCTGTGAAATATCTATCAGTAGATTTCTATATTGTCTATATTAATGTCTTAGTATTCCAGATATATGTAGATCAAAAATAGATACAAAATCTAGGTTGTCCTGGTTTTTCTTTATATCTCAGCCATTTGTGGCCCGATTTTCTCGGGTCTATAGTGGATATATTGTTGTATGAATCATGTATGTAAATTATTTGGGGGCTACGGAAAGTTGATTTCAACATACAGACGGATATGGCTATATCAACTCCGCTATCTATAACGATCCAAAATATATATACTTTAGTCATAACTCAGTTTAAAGTTTACATGTAAAGAGATATGATACAGTTTTCAAATGAATTGTTAACATTCTTGATTAGGTTTCCAAATATTGATCAAAAGGTTCCTTGCTACTTCATCAAAAGCAATAATTTAGAATTAATTAATTATTACAATCATATATATGATTGCTACAATAATGTTAATGGTAAACATAAACATATTATGGTTACCGTATTTGTTAAAAATCTGTAAAAATGTATAAATTTTTGTGGTAAACATGTACAACTGTGTGTATTTAAAAGACTTTGAATGAAATAATTAGTTTCTTAATTCTAAATGAAGCTGTTGGAGAATTAAGTTTAGATTTAATTAATTAATTTAAAGATCTAGATTTATATTTATTTAAATATATTTTCTTTTAAGAAACTGCTAAAACATATGTACTAAACTAATTCAAAAGACGGTACTTTTCAATCAAGTTTTTCAAATCCTTCTTTTTTGATGAAATTTTTAATAATAAGGAAATGTTTGTGTCAAATTTATTTATAAATTATATATACATACACATTTTTGGGTTCTAGGTACAGATTATCAGTATATAAAAAATAAGTTTTCTTCATGGCCTATTTTATACATATTATATTGAATATTGTTGAAATGCAAATTTTGGAAAGCTATGTCAGATTTTAATAAATAATGTTTTAAATTATACAGTTTTAATCTCTGGTACATTGGCTAATTAATTGTATAAAATGGGCATATTTTAAAAATCATTTTGAAAAAAATTCCAAATAGTTCAAATACTGTTTTTGATTTGTACCATTTTTTTTATCATTTTACAGATTTATTCATAAATTTTAGTTTTTTCTCAAAAATATTAATATTAAAGTGATTCCAAAATCTCTTCCGAATTTCTTAATATTTGATATATTTTTTATTATTATAATAAAACGTGCCTCAAAATTTTTAAATTCGTTTTCGATTCTTTACGATTCTATGGGAATTAGTGTAATTCTGAAATTTTTATCAATTTAAAGCTTAGTTTTAATATCAGAAATTTGATTCTTACTAAAATCAAATATTGTATTAGAAAACATTGTTTAAATAATAGAATCATTTAGGCCCTAATTTTGTAAATCTCGTCACCAAATTTATGTGGAAAGCAAAAACAAAGTTTCAAAAATTGTTTAAAGTTTGATTTTGTTTTATATACAAAATTTTCAAATTAAGAAAGGTGCGTTCGTTCTGTTTACAATTTGTATATAAAACAAAAACAAATATTTAAAATTTTATTTTTGCTTTCCACATAAATATGTATGTGATTTACAAAATTAGGGCCTTAAAAATCCTCTCATTTGTATTAAAATAATTTTATTTTTCAATATTATCTAATTAGAAAATTACTTGCAAATTTTTGAAAATTTTTCTTTATCATTTTCAAATTATCGTTTTCTATTTTAAACATTTTTTTTTTCAAAACACACATGCTGAAATTCATAAACATTTGTAGACTTTATGTACAACATTTTCGTTTTATTCTTCAAATTTTTGCTCAAACTCAAGCACAAAATGCTAAAAATATTTTTATTATTCAATGTCATTTAAAAAGTATACGATTTTGTATGAATTTTGTATGTATTTATTTTTTAAAATGTTGGTTTATGTGCTAGTGTTATTTATATATATAAATATAAAATGTAGATGTTTGTTTTATAGTTTTAATTAGTTAATAATAATTGTTGTAGTGCTTAAAACATTTAAAAATTCAATATTGTCTATGTAAAGCCTTAATTAATACACATTCAATTCATTATTTATAACATATTTACTGATTAGAATATTTTATTATTTATTTGCATTCTCGATTTATCTATATGTAAACAGTGTATAATATAAATATTGTGTATTTCAAACATGTAAAACAATATGAGGGAATCAAGTAAATAATAAATAATTATTTGTGGTTTTATATTGAATTCCGTTAGTTTAAGTCCATCCATTTTCCCCTTCAAAATAAATATAAATACTTGTAGTTAGTTGTTATTTTAACTCATTAACATTCTAGTTAAACTAACACAAAAAATATATAAATTATAACGTTTATTGAATTGTATTTATTTATTTTAGTTTTCAAAAACTAACCAAAACTGAAAAATAGTAGCAATTTAGCAACTAAATACTCAAACAGGTTTTTACTGGTTTCACTAGAATTAATTATTATTAAGAAAAAGTACAAATAATTATAAACAAATTCATTGAATATTGTTTTTTGAATATTCAATATAACAAATTGTTTTTCTCAAACTTAAGTATAGCTATTTTGAATTCCTGTAGTCCTTCCTTTTTTTTAGATTCTAATGAAATTATTTTTTTAGCTACATAAATATGTGTTTAGTTAATTATCCATTGTTTTAATCCATAAATATTTGAAATATTACAAATGTTTGATAACCCATTTTTAATGGAATGTCTACACATTTTCAATACATTTCCAATGCTGAGCGAAGGTTAATAACTTTGCCTTTCACCGGCTGCCTGCTGCTATTCGTTAGGTGTGTTCTATTATTGATGATCATTTATTATTTAGTGTAGATAACATTAAATACTAGAATCCACAACCATTTAACTAATTGAAGTCTAGAATAATGAATACTTTCCTTTTTGTTTTAGGAATTATTGTTGAAAATATAACAAAATTATTTATTAATGGCATTTATTTTGTTTCCAAAAAGGGTTTGGTGATAATGTGTTGAAGTTGGAAAGTATTTACAAATATTAACAACAATTAAGCAAATATTGCAAATTTGTCATAACTTCTATTTAAAATTTAAGAAACTTTAATTACTTAAGGTTTGCTATTTGGTTGAAAGCAAAAAGCTTGTTCACACTTTAATGAAATTGAGCTGATTAAGAATCAGTCACCGACGCACAGTGGCGCCATTTGAGTTTTTTCGTTGCAAAAATCATAACTTTTGAACCAAATGAGATAATCAAAAAAATTAAAAAGCATATGATAGATAATTGATCAGCCTATGAAATTAGTGTTTGAAAATGGTTCTACGCCTTTCAGGTGCCTACTTATAGATTAGCAAAATTGAAATTTGTACAAAATCAATTTTATGGGAAGTAGTAAAATTAAATATTTTTTAATTTTTTATGTTTCTTTATAAAGGCTTTTATGATTTAAAATTATTCCAGAAAAGATTAAAAAATTTTTTTTTTTTAAAAAAAAATTTATTTGGTTTTTCACGGTCATATGTCATTTTTGAAACCAAGTCTTTTTTTTAAATTTTACCTCTAGCAAAAAATAGGGCAAGAACGGGCAGCTGAAAATTTTTGCATTAGGTAAAGGTATAATCAAAGAACTTATTTTGAAAATATGGCAAATATAGAAATTGATAGTTTTTTTATTTTACTTCAAAGTTGAGAAATATTGAAAAAATGGATAGTTGGTAAATATCGATTTACCTGGACAAATACAAAGCAAATAGTACAATTTTTGTTTATTCTATCAAAAGAATCAAAAATAATGACGATCAGTTACATAGTTTTCGATATATTGTAACTGAAAGTGGACCAAATTATCTAAAAATTGTCTGTTTTTTTAAAAACTGAAAATCAGTCAACTTTGAAGGGCTATATCTTCTGAATCAAAAATCTGATTGTAATAAGAGTAGTATTTTTGAAATCGTTGGACAATTTACTGTAAAAGAGGTTTATTCAACACATGAAATTTTGATTTTTGCAACCTCACTTGTTCTACGGGCGCCACTATGCGACGGATCCAAACAGACAAATTGCAATACAGAAATTTAAGCCATCTTTATCTACACCCAACCCAGAGAAAATATATAGTTGTACAAGATTACAGCAATAATTTTAGAATTATTATAGGATATTCAACAATATTATTGTTACTGTAATTGTTACTGTTATTATTGTTATTATTGAATTGAAGATAAATTTAATCATTCAATAAATTTTATTAAGCTATAGTAATGGATTTTATATAAAGAAAACTTGTATAATTCAATAAGGAATTAATTCTATAAAGAATGAATTCTCAATGGAATGAATTCAATGCTTTCGAATTACCAATGAATTAAGCCTATAAATTAATTCGTAATGAATTGTTTTGTTTAATGGAATGGTTATGAGATCAAATTTAATTTTGAAAATTAAGAATTAAATCTTTCTAACCTTTGAAACTGAGCTAACTTATTGGCATTTAAAAATTAAAAAATTTATCAGCTGATCAATTTTATACACAGAAATGTTACAATACAATTTTAACACTTGCAAAACACTTTTTAAAATCTGCCAAACTTATACTTTACCAGCACAAAGCCTCAAAAATTCAAGCACTTAAGCATTTTGTTGGAATTTGACTTTAATGTTTTAAACTTGAAAAATTAAATTATTTTCAAACAAATAACATACAAGGTGTAACAATAAAGTTGTATTACAACTGTAATTCAATTGCTTAACTATAATTCAAGGCTTGAATTGCACTTGCTTTTAACTTGAATTCTAGTAAAAATGCTTATTGGGTACAAATTTAGCCTAGTCGTTTTTAAAAAAAGCCTAGTCGTTTTTTTTAAATAAATTATTTTTAAATTCTTTAAACAATTTTGCTAGCCACAGCTTTTTATCAGAAACATTTTTTGCAGTGACTAAATTTTCTTCTACAATATGTTTATAATATGAATATAAATACAAATAAAGTTCCATAAACAATTCACATTAAATCCCTCAAACCAAAACCTCAAAACAGTAAAGTATTTTTATAAAAGTCGTTAACTAATTAAATTGTATTTAACTCAAAGTTAAATACAATAAACTCATGTTTATACTTTTATGGCGTATATTAGAGTGGCAACACAATATATTGGCTTGCCAAATGGAAAATTATTTTTTATCGTTCAGATAAAAAAGCATTTTGCTTTAAAAAAATTATTCTTACTTCATTTTAAAACAAAATGACGCAAATAGGCAATATTGATGGATAAAATAAATACAAAATTGTTTCGGTCTTTCAGATATCATCATTTTGGCGGTTATTTTTTTTAGATCATATTTTAGCTTTTAAATAGAATTGTGATATTATGTAATGTAATTAAAAAGAACTTAAAAAGAAAAATATACATATGATTATCAATTGACATAAAAAGTAAGACAGCGGCATAAATCCAAAACTCATTAAGCCCCATTGAATTCTTAAATAAACTTATTATTGATTCCTGTTTTTTTACATTTACTCAGGGTTGTAGTAATTTAAAATAAAAATTCAATTAAAAGACATTATTAGTTTTATTGTTTATCTGTCAATCTGTCTGTCTGTCTTTCTGCCTGCCCATCAAGAGACAACACCTGTAATTAAATGTCAGCTACCCAGTGAACAACAAAATATGTATCATTTCCAACTCACAACAATATTGGCATAAATTAGTTTTCAATTTGATATGGGCATTTCCACGATCAGAACAAGGATGTTTTTTAAGCACGATAGATCTTACAAAAGGGTTAACTGTCAAATGAAATGTCATACTACTGTCACTTTTTGACATTCGACTCTGGCAAATCATCATGTATAATTGAACAAAGCCACCAAATTATCCAAATTTACTTTTAAAATCAGTCATAAGTTTTCAGTTCAATTTTCAAAAGATAACAACTAAGATAAGCTGCAAACAGATTTTATTATTAGAAATTGGATATATTTTTAATCGAATGTTAGAAAAATCAATTTTCTGTTACGGTGGAACTTTTAATGGAAATGCCCATATGTAAGTAATTTACGCTGATGAATTTGATGTTTTGATTTTTTCAAATAGTGACAAACGTTTAAACAAATTGTAGCACCCCCAGTTTAACTAAACAATTGATTTAGTTGAGATTAAATGTGAGAAATTAACGAATAACGAACTTTACAAAAAAAAAAATTACAAAAAACAGTGACTCTGAAACGCTTGAATTAACAGCAAAATAGACAATAAATCAAGCTAATAAAATCTTGATAAAAACAACATTGAACACGTTAAAACGTTAAACAAATTAATACGAAATGAATGATTAAAACCAGAGTAACTGTATTTTTTTTTAAATTTTTTACGAGTTTTTTATGGGAGAATTGACAAGGTGGAATTTTATATACGAGGTAATTTAAACAAAAAACTTTTGATTAATTTAAAATACATATTTGAAAAATACGATATTCCTATTAAAACCCCACCCACCTTCAAGAACACAATCCATCAAATTTATAATGATTTGTTTAATACAAAAATTTTTTAAACTTCAAAATGTTTAAGATTTAATTTGTCTTCTCTTAAATTTAAGACTACGTCAAATAATCTGATAATTAAGGTAATTTAATACCTGATACATAAAAAAAATAAACACCCACATGAAACAGTATTTTAATTGAATAGCTAGCTTTTCATTAAGGGTTAGGAATAGGAAAATAAAATATGAAATTTAAAGAGTTCATTAAGGTCAGCATTGGCTGATGTCATAGTAATGACTACAACCAGGATTCAAAAACAATAACACAAAAAAGTGTCCAGGTGTTAGCTACAATCCCCGAAGACAGTAACCATAAGCATTTAACAAACGTTAATGTCTAAACATTAAAATGAAAAAAAAAAAACAGAAAACAGAAAACTAAAATAGACCTTATTTCACAAAACATAGTTAGTATTTTATGGGTGTTGTCGTTATAACCTGGCTGGTAGTTTTTATCTTTAGGATGTGGCCTTAAGACCATAAGGAATACAAAAATAAATAAACACCAACATTAATGTTTATTTAACACAATGAAAAACTAAAAAATTCTCTTCCTGCTAACTGACAGTTTGCCTTCGTCGCCTCGCTGAAGTAAAAAAGACAAACAATTAAATGAAACAACAGTGATGTCATGTTAAACATAAATGAAGCCAAAAACAATCAGGAGTATAAACCAAATTAAGAAGGAGTCATTTCTCCAGACAACAAAATGATATCATCTTCAAATACACCTCAACACCCACGCTCACTTTCATTAACAAATATTTAAAACAATTAATCCCCCATATATAATTAACCTTATTCTAAGTAGTTCTCTCTTGCTAACTTATACATTTCAAATTTTATTGATTGATTTGTCGCGATCAAAAAATATGTGATAATTTTCCAATGTACAGAAACCAACGTCACAATATTTTGCTTGTTTTTGAAATTATTATTTTAAAACGTCATAAATGTCGTCAATCTACTTGAAGTGTGTGATAAAAAGATTTATTTTTTTTAGCTTAATTTTCAATGGAACTAAGTTATTGGCCAAATATATTTATATAAAAATTTCGAAATTATTGTCTACGTAATTCAAAGATAAGTAATCTTAACTGTTGCTTTTTTGTTCAAATTCTTGGCTCGACATCTTACGATCGTTAAAATGTTTGTACTTGAAGTTTAAATCAAAAACTATATTATCATATATTGGAGACAGATAAGAACAAAGCACTTAATGTTAAACATTAAAGAAAAGTATTTCAAGAACATTGAAATTTTTAATAAAAAAAATTCAAAAAATATCTTTATTTATTAACAATTTCAAATGTAAAATTAGTTGTACAATAACTTAAAGAAGCTTAATTCTTAATTCAATTTTCAAAATCAAATCAAATTATAGAATTCATTACGAATTAATTCATAGGCATAATTCCCGCATACAAACTTCGACATTTTCGAAGCAAAAAAAACGTGGTTGTTTACACTATAATGTTCAAAAACTAGAGTAACTTCGGGTATTGTGGACTATGCGTCTAATGTGGACCAGTGTCTTTTTTCAGAAACTATTGCAGGTATGATAAAACTGATTTGTCGTACATTTTACAATTTGTTTGAAACGACAATTGCACATTTGCTTTCATGAGTAATTGATATGTTGGCTATTTATTCTTGTATTGAAATTAATGCGCGTGCTCAACATTTTTTTCTGCTCAAGTAAGAAACAAAATTTGGTACAGTTACTTTGTAGAATTTAATGTTTGGTTGTTTTATATAGTTAAAGTGGACACGTAGTTTTGCATATATTTGATAAGAATTTAAGCACATTTAGATTATTAGGTAAAAATATTTTTTACCACTGTAGCCCGAGTTCGTGTAATGTGGACCACTTAAATTACTTGATTATGTACTACTGGTCCATATTACCCGACAATAAGTATGTACTTTGTAAGCAATCTATCTAAGCCAAGAACGCGACTTTTTAGTTTGTATTAATAAAAATATATTGAAATTAAATTTTTTAATCATTCATGATTAGCTGGTTCATGAATTTTATGTATTAAATACTAGTCCACATTACCCTCATATAGTGGTCCATATTACCCTCCAATTTTTTTAATGCTGGTTTTTGGGTTCCTTACAATATTTTCACATAATTTTTTTATCCTTTGACGGAAAAAATTTTCAACTGCAAAAACAATTAGGGAATATATTAGCTAATATATTGCTTCACAACTTTTTTAATATCCATATATATTGTGGCCAAAATTTAGAAGAAACAAAACGGTAGTCCACATTACCCGAAGTTACTCTAAGTGAGATGAAATGACAGATATGTATACTTCACAATGACATATAAGTTATTAAAAACAAAAACCGCTTTCAAAAGATACACCATCTATTGTAAATCCTGTATTTTAAAGTAATACATCCAATTTATAGCGCCTGATCATCCGAAGAAACACAATCGGTCTCAATATTATGATGATTCTGCCCCTATATATTATAAATCGTTACATAAATACGATCGTGAGCATAATATATTATTCGATACGATTTTATGGCCATTTTAAAGTGCCAGCTGAGTTTAACATAAACTAGTTTTTCTATATTTTATTAAGTTCGTAGCATAATTATGATCATATTTATAATCCTAAGAAAAGATTTTATAGCTGGCTTTCAGCAAGTGATCTTTAGTTAAACTTTTGATAAGTTTAACTAAAGATCACTTCTCGAGGTTATGAGTATTCTGTCTCTTTATGTTATAAATAGTTGGATAACTACGATCGTTTGTCTAATATTATATTCGATAAGCTTTAATTAACGATTTAAATACCAGCTGATTTTAGTTAAACAAGTTTTTCTGTATTTTATAGAGATCATAGTATAAATATGATAATAGTTTTCAACCTATGAACAGATTTTTTAGCCGACTTTATACAACTAATATTTGCGACTGATCATCCGAAAAAGCACAATAGGTCTCGAGATTATGAGAATTCTGCCCATTTACATTATAAATCATTGGATAAACACGATCAAGTGCATTATATATAATTTGATAAGATTTAAAAACCGTTAGTAACATTTCTTTTTCTGATCTTTAGTTAAACTAGTCATCCCATATTGTTTTAAGATAAAGAAGAATCTACTTAACATGATCGTATCAAATTTTTACTTAAACCAGTTTTTCTTTACACATAAGAAATAATTCAAAACAAATTTCCTATGACCTTAAACCCCGATCCCAATATGCAGGATCAATTACCTTTATTATAATCAATTAACTTTGTTACGCGTCGTTTCCGAAAGAATAACAAAAATTATTGAATATTCGTCTTGACAGAAATGTGTTTATTTTCTAAAGAAAAGAACTTGGTTAAAGGCAAGTTTTGGTGTTTGACTAGCTCAGTGGTCTATACTGTTCTTAACCCGATTTCATGACGCAAACATATAATACACTCTCTTGCCTTAATATACCACAGAGTGTATTTAAAAATAAAATATTTCAACAATTAAAACTTCAAATCTATTGGTGCAAGATATTAAGCACATTGGGGTACAATTTTCCCACCCTTCTGACTATAATTATGTCAGACGCCTTGACAGAATTCATATACCCTTAATTTTACTTCTGTCCCTAAAAAGATGACATATTACCTACTTACAAAAGCAACCATTTGTCTGGTCTATCCTTCCCTTTTTAAATAAATTAAGATTGCATATTTTTAAATTTTAAGAATACAAATTAGTGTAATATTTATTGAGAAAAGAAAATAAGAAAAAAAAAATGATCATAATAAAAACAAAAGATACTCATTCATTGATAAAAACAAAATAAACATGAATGAAGTTGAAGAAAATAACAAATTTAAGAAAATAATAAAAGTAAAGAGAATGTGGACAAGGTAGAATCGGACTATCGGACAAATAAATGAGAAATACTTATATTAAGCTATTGATAAATAATTACAAAAAATATAATGTGTTACAATTTTACTCACAACCAAAATTATGATGTTTCATTTTAATATGTTCCGATCGGAGGGCCCAGCAATCAAATCATACTGATGAAGTTGTTGTTGTTGCTTTAAAAAGAACTTAGTTTTTTGCAATTAGAGTGTTTATATTATTAGAGAAAAAAAAATAAAGTATAAAGTAAAATAAAGATTCTTTAGTTTACACTAGAAAAACTTAGTTAGTAAATTTAAATTTAAGTTTAAGATATTTAAAAGTATTAAATCATTTTAATTTTAAATTAATTGTTTTAATTTGATAGTTTTAATTCATTTGTATGTTAATTAGTGTTAGGTTTTAATTTAAGTTTCATGTTTGATTTTTTTATATGTTTTTAATTGTTTTGTAATACTTTTAAATACCTTTTACATATTGTTGTAATTTGATGTTTTTTTGATTTTAGAATTTAGAATTAAGTTTTAATGATTAACAAGAGTATTATTTTAATAATTAATTTAATTCATGTTTATTTTTAAAATTAATTATTTAATTTAGTTATAATTATTGTGCAATATTAAGATATATTAAGTTTTAGGAATAGTCTGATTATTTATATTATATAATTTTGTAACAATTGTTTTAAATTTTAATTTCACATTAGATTTAGTGTTTAAATGTGTTTTAAGGCAAAGAATTTGATTTTTAGGTTAAATATTAGTTTTGATTATATAACATATTTGTAGTTGTGTAGAAATATTAATACATATTCTTTTAATAAGAAATTTCAATTAAATGTGGTTAAGGTAATATTTTCAAATTTTAGATTAGAATTTCTAAATTATTTTAGTTTTGGAAAATTTTGGTATTTAAATGAATTTTTACTTTTCGGGAATCGATATTTGTTACGTGGTAAATCTGTTCACATGTAGAATTAGAAGTCACTTTGAATGATTTGAAGTTCACGTGGAAACTTAGCGGTTCTTGTCTGAATGAAGTTCTTGTGTTGAAAATGAAGTTTTGGTTTGGAATCAACCTCTTGGGGTTTTCCAAAAAGCTGTGGGTCGAGGAAAATTCCACGACCAAATTTCAATAGATTTCCTTTAAGGAATAAAAAGATCTGTTTTAGAATTTACACTTGTTTTATTGGCACCAACTCTTACCTTCTATTTTATCAATTATTTTTATTTCACTTGAAATTTGTTTAAAAATTAGCTTTTTATAAAATATAGTGACTTTTATTTAGTTTTAGTAAATTAATTTTCTTGTTTTGGTTTTTTTTTTTTGTAGAAAATGTCTTTAATTTAAGCAAGATTATTAAAAAAACACTTTAGGATTAAAATTTAATTTGACCAGCATAGACTTATTGTCACTACGTTCACTTTAATAATGAAATTTAAAATTGGTGTAAGATCATTAAGTGCGTTTTTTAATTATGTATTTTGCAGTAAGAAAAACAAAATAGAATAGATATCAAACATTAGATGGTACATACGTGCGAAAAGGACAAAACAAATTTAAACTTGTAAAACAGAATTATTACCATATATGGTAATGAATTTGGCGATCTTAATGAGCGCAATTTAAATGTTACAAACATATGTACATACATGTGTATACGTAATGATCGAGTGGGAGAGTCAAAAGGGATTGACAACTGAAAACAAAATTATAGCATGAGAGAAGGTAATAGTAACGCCAACAACCTTCATTTATTTATCTGTTTAACAGTGTGTTTCACAAGAAAATTTGCAGTGAAAATCTTTTAATATGAGAAATGAGAAATTAAAACAAAAATCGCAACAAAACTGCTTCGAACTGAAAATATAATTATTTTTAGGACGAACGGTAAAACGATTTTTCCTATTTGAAGATGTGTTAGAAAGCTATTTTTGTTATTCTTTAGGGTACGTGGGGCACGATCCACGAAAGCCGGGTAAAATTTTTAAGTTTTCAAATCAGAAGAATGAAATTTACCAATGTATTTACCTTTAAGATCTTCTACGCCATATAAGTTATTTCCAATCTTTTCTCTTATTTTGCACTTCAAAAACTTTGGCATAAATTTCCTATTTATCCTTTTCGACATGTTACTAAGTACGTGGTTTTTCCTAAAAACAATTTGACCTAATTTAAAATCTATTGGTCTGCTTCGCAAATTATAGTTTTTACTTGATTTTTCATGAGCAATTTCTAAATTCTTTCTAATTTGCTCCCTAATTTTTGTCAACTTATCAACATTGTTCTGAATACTAACATCTTCGCCAGACATACATCCAAGTTTCTCTAAAATTTTATATGTCGAGCCATGTAACACCATATTCTGACCGAACATTGCATAGTACGGAGAACATTTGATTGAGGAATGGTAGTCACTCCTTAGAATGGATAGAATTTGGGGAATATATTTATCCCATTCACCATGTTCTTTATGGTCTCTCAGAAAGCATCTTATTTTTGTTACAATTTCGCGATTAGCTCGCTCGGATGCGTTTGAGTGAGGTGCATAATACCCAGTTGTAATGTGCCCTATTTCAAATAGTTTAAAAAAATTGGACATTTCCTTTGAAATAAATTGTTTTCCGTTGTCGCTATGGACATACCTTGGAACACCAAACATTGGGAACAATTCAGTTTGAAAAAATAATATAATATTTGAAGTTGTAGCTGTTTTAAGCGGTTTGAGGAACAAAAATTTTGTCATATGATCAAGGCAAATGAAAATTGTGGTGTTTTTTGCTTTCGTCAATGGGTAGGGACCCAGAAAGTCACAATATATCCTTTCAAAAGGCCTATTTGTCAACATTTGGTTACCCATTAAAGGTCTTGTGATCTGGTTTGTCGACTTTATACTTTTGCAAATATCGCATTTTTGAACAAAGGACTTTACGTCCTGAACCATTGTCGGCCAAAAGTATTTTTGACGAATTCTAGAAAAGGTTTTAAGAAAACCTCCGTGACATGATGTTTTCAAATCATGGGCAGTTTTAATAACTTGTTGGATAAGGGATTTTGGGATCCAAAGTCTCCACAACTCTTCCTCATCTTCTTCACCACCTTGTCTAAACTTTACCCGTTTAAAGATAAGATTATCAGATATTTTTAAATCAGGCAAAAATTCCTTTTTCTCCGCTACAGTTCTCTTAAGCTCCTCATATTCTTCAGTATTGAAATCTGGTGCTAATAAGTCTACTTCATAAGCCTCATCTGATACAAATACCTCATCAACGTCTAGTCTCGATAGACAGTCTGGCACTACATTCAAACGCCCTTTTCTATGTTCGATAACGAAATCATACCTTTGGAGCTGAAGGCTCCAACGGGCCAGTCGTCCGCTCAAATCTTTTTGCGACATGAGCCACTTAAGAGAGGAGTGATCCGTTAAAATACGAAAAGGGAGACCCTCAATGTATGGGCGAAACTTTTTTACACAAACTACAGCCGCCAGACATTCTAATTCTGTAACAGTATAGTTACTTTGCGACTTATTTAATTTTTGTGAGACGTATGAAATCGGGAGCTCGTTTCCATTATCGTCATGTTGAAACAAAACACCTCCTACACCAACCTTAGATGCATCGCATTGAATAACGAATTCGTTTTCAAAATTAGGCTGTGCCAGTATAGGTGCTGACGAGAGGGCCAATTTAAGTTTCTCAAAAGAGGATTTCGCACCATCAGTCAAGTTAAAAGGCTTTTGGGATTTTCGAAGGCAATCTGTGAGAGGGCCGGCAATATCAGAAAAGTTACTAATAAAGGACCTGTACCAATTTGTCATGCCAATGAACCTGCGCACTTGTTTTGGGGACTTTGGTAAGGGGAATTCTGCAATGGATCTTACTTTTTCAGGGTCTACCTTAAGACAGCCATTCCCAACAATGTAGCCCAAATATTTAATTTCTTTTTGGCAAAATTTGCTTTTACCAATATTTATGGTTAGTTTGGCAAACTTTAAACATTGAGCTACTTCAGACAAAAGTTTCATATGGGTCTGAAAATCTGGACTACATACGAGTAGGTCGTCCAGATATATGAAAACATTTTCCCTCAGTCGTGACGGAATAACTTTGTCCATGAGTCTGCTCATGGTTTGGGGTCCGTTGCAGAGACCAAATGGCATAAATTTATAATGATACAGGGGTTTCCCTGGGATAGCAAAAGCCGTTTTTTCTTTGGATGATTCCGTAAGTTTAATTTGTAGGAATGCATCCTTCAAATCTAAACCAGTTATAAAAAAGGTGTCCTTTAGTCTACTCAATAAGCCGTTTATGTGTGGCAAAGGGTAAGAATCTTTCTTAGTGACCGAGTTAAGCTTCCTGCAATCGATGCATAGTCTTACTTTGCCAGGTTTCCTGACTAAAATGGCAGGTGAACACCAAGGTGAGTTGGATTCTTCTATAACCCCCATATTTAATAGCCTGTCAATTTCCATATAGGCTTCTTCCTGTCTGGGTGGAGACAGTGGGTAGTGCCTGCTTTTGATTGGAACCGCATCACCGGTGTCAATATGATGCTCTAGAAGTTCCGTGCAACCTAGGCCAAGTTTCTCATAACATGGGAATTCTTGAATTATCTTCTCTAAATCTAATTTTTCTTCAGGAGAAAGATTATGAAAATTTTCATTTTCAATTTGCTCTAAAGACAATTCAGAAATATGTGAAGAATTTGGGGAAAGTATATCTGGGGCAAGAGCGAATTGTCGCCAAAAATTTATGCCAAAATATGCATTTTGGGCCAGAGTCGGAACTAAATAAAAATCTATGTCCTTGGTAACACTTTTAAAAAAAATAGGCAAAGTACAATAACCAATAACTTCTTGTTTAGTATTGCCAGCTGTTTTTATTGAAGACTTTATGGGCTTATATGGAACGTTAACTTTTTCTAAAAATGACAAACAAGATTTTCCCAAAACTGAAACGTTCGCCCCTGAATCAAGCAGACCAATTAGGTGTTCATTAAAGACCGTTACCTTAGCAAATGGTCGGTCGTCTGATCCGTGGATCAAAGTGGATTCTATAATTTTCCTGAAACGTTTTCTTTTTTTATATCGAAGTCTACATTTCAAAATTTTTAAACTAGGTTTCCTGACTACAGACGAAGTTTTGTTAAAAAAATGGTGAAATAATAGAAGAATAATCAGTTTGTGTACATATTGAGTTATATTTTGTTAATTCAGACTTATCAAGGCAATTATTAGTTTTTTCGAAAGTGTTCGAATTTAGTTTGAACTCGGGGTTCTCTGGGATGGACGAGTGTCCCCGGTAGCCACTTCGCCCATTTGTTTGTTTCCCTGGTTGTGATTATTCGGACATTTTGGGGTCAAAACGCCCTTGTTACCACACTTGAAACAAAATGGCTTTTTTATCTCTAGTGAGCAGTAAATATACGAATGTCCAAACAAGGAGCAGTTCCAACACTGAATATTGGAATAATCGTACTTCGTTTTTCTAGACGTATAACTTATTGCTTCAACTTGTGGATCTGAAAGATCAGAATCTAAAGATTCGGATGAAAAGAATTCAATTTCACTTAGGTTTCGAGACAATCCAGTGGGATTTTGAATTTTTGTGTCTCTAATGACCTTTTCAGCTTTTCGTGCTGTATCGCGAAATTGATTTATGTCTCTGGTTTCTGCATTAAATAGTAAAAAGCGTAAGTTAGGATTTATATTTTTCTTTAAAATGTCTATTAATGTCACATCCGGAAGTGGGTTTTGTAGTCTGAGATTCATTGACACAATTGTACAATGGAAATCATCATACGATTCTTTATACTGTTGTCTGCGAAGCGACATTTTCAACAATATATCATGGTCAGATTCGAGATGACCAAACTCTTTTGTAATCGCATGACGTAGTAGAGTATAATTTACATTTCTGTTTTGTTTGGTAAATAACCAGTACCAGCTCTCAGCCTTTCCTTCTAAAAGGACGTGGAAGTTAGAGAGTAAGTGTTCATCTGAGCACTTGGACCTTGATCTAAGTGTTTCAACTTTAAATAGGAAATCTGAAACTGATCCCAACCCATCAAAGGAGATTTTCCACTTCTCTAATTTGACGTTATTATCCACATTTTGATAAGAATCAGTTCGGTTGTTTGATGAATGATTACTATTTGAAATCGGGGTATTAAAACTTGAAACATTTTGGTGGAAATTTGGTCTAGATGTGGTTGGTTGGTCTAGATGTGGTTGGTTGACAGAACCAATTTGTGAAATACTATCTCTAATGGAGCTAAGCTCCCTTCTAAACTCTTCACGTGTGTTCCTCATGGTTTGCTCCATGAGAGCAATTAGAGAATCGAAGGGTGTATTTGTACTCGAATTCATATTATCATTGTTAGAAATAACTGGGGCATTATTATTTTGGCTCGCAGATTGTTCATATTGGGTATTAGTTATAGGATTTATTCCAGTAGCTGAAACTCTGCCACTAATTGGAACAAAAATCTGAGCTTGTGCTGAAAGTTCGGGATTATCCATTATTTCTATATCTCTGAAAAGTGAAGAAGTAGGTAAACTACCTGTACTTTGTATTTCCTCGGCGGGTCTAGGAGCAGAAGCGGATATATTTAAGCTATTTGAGCTTTGGGTTCTTACAATGGGTTTGTTTTTATTTGACGTATTGGCAGTAGGAGAATGCACTACTTTAGGACGTGTCTTGGAATTAGAGCTTTGTAGTTCGATAGAAATATTATTTCCAGAAGCAGATGAACTTCTTCGCCCTCGAATTCCAGTATTACTTAGATTTCCCCGCGAAGACTGTCGGGTATTCATTACGAATAAGCAGAAAAAGATTTTCTTAATAAAATTATCAAATGTTACTATGACTAATAATGGAAAAGTTTTATAAAGAAAATGTCTATTTTATGAGAATAAAGCTTTTATGAAGAGAAAATTTTATTAAATTGAATTTATGTTTTAATAAAGAAACCTACACGAATGGGTTTAACTTAAAAAAAAATTAATAAGTAAACAGAAATCCTATTTGCATAAGTATGGAGAAAGATCTGCACTATTTATTATGTGAAAATGTCAATACTTGGTTTTTAGAAATCAATATATAAATTTTTAGAATATAGTTAATATAAGTAGTAAATAATGTTAATAGTAAATTTTATATTTAAGATTAAAGTTCAACACAGATTAATGAGTTTTTGCAATAACAATTTCATAAACAATTGGGAAAGATAAACCAAGATCAAAAATATACTAATGTATAAATAATATGTCATCATTAAAAAAAAGTGTAACGTATTTTATAATCTACAAAATACATGTCTACTTTTTTTCAAAAAAAAATACTCTATGACGCAAATTTTCAATACGCAACATTGAACACAAATCAAAAATGTTATTCTAATGGACTTTATTGAAATTCTACACCACTGTAGTTTTGTCTTTGTAATTTAAATGCAACAAGACCGAAAATGTATTTTAGTACATGGACTATTTAAAAACAAAGAAAAACTTTAATTGGTTATATATTTAGTCAAACACATAATTTTAATTATTGCAAATAGATTCTAAGATTTGTAAATCAGATGAAAACTATGACTAATAAAAGAAATTAAGCATCTTAGCTGGATATTTGCAAGTTCTAGACTTGAAGAATATTTTTAACCAATGTAAATAGATTTTATAGGAAATTTAACTTGTCTAAACATAAATTTATTTGCTCCTTAGAGCTTTGTATTGGCTTGCAAAGGTCCTTAACTAAATGTCATAAGTGTTAGATACCACATTGGCTACAGATTTTATATCATGACTTTGCAGAGGCCTATACGTTGGGCGCCATATATGTTACGCGTCGTTTCCGAAAGAATAACAAAAATTATTGAATATTCGTCTTGACAGAAATGTGTTTATTTTCTAAAGAAAAGAACTTGGTTAAAGGCAAGTTTTGGTGTTTGACTAGCTCAGTGGTCTATACTGTTCTTAACCCGATTTCATGACGCAAACATATAATACACTCTCTTGCCTTAATATACCACAGAGTGTATTTAAAAATAAAATATTTCAACAATTAAAACTTCAAATCTATTGGTGCAAGATATTAAGCACATTGGGGTACAATTTTCCCACCCTTCTGACTATAATTATGTCAGACGCCTTGACAGAATTCATATACCCTTAATTTTACTTCTGTCCCTAAAAAGATGACATATTACCTACTTACAAAAGCAACCATTTGTCTGGTCTATCCTTCCCTTTTTAAATAAATTAAGATTGCATATTTTTAAATTTTAAGAATACAAATTAGTGTAATATTTATTGAGAAAAGAAAATAAGAAAAAAAAAATGATCATAATAAAAACAAAAGATACTCATTCATTGATAAAAACAAAATAAACATGAATGAAGTTGAAGAAAATAACAAATTTAAGAAAATAATAAAAGTAAAGAGAATGTGGACAAGGTAGAATCGGACTATCGGACAAATAAATGAGAAATACTTATATTAAGCTATTGATAAATAATTACAAAAAATATAATGTGTTACAATTTTACTCACAACCAAAATTATGATGTTTCATTTTAATATGTTCCGATCGGAGGGCCCAGCAATCAAATCATACTGATGAAGTTGTTGTTGTTGCTTTAAAAAGAACTTAGTTTTTTGCAATTAGAGTGTTTATATTATTAGAGAAAAAAAAATAAAGTATAAAGTAAAATAAAGATTCTTTAGTTTACACTAGAAAAACTTAGTTAGTAAATTTAAATTTAAGTTTAAGATATTTAAAAGTATTAAATCATTTTAATTTTAAATTAATTGTTTTAATTTGATAGTTTTAATTCATTTGTATGTTAATTAGTGTTAGGTTTTAATTTAAGTTTCATGTTTGATTTTTTTATATGTTTTTAATTGTTTTGTAATACTTTTAAATACCTTTTACATATTGTTGTAATTTGATGTTTTTTTGATTTTAGAATTTAGAATTAAGTTTTAATGATTAACAAGAGTATTATTTTAATAATTAATTTAATTCATGTTTATTTTTAAAATTAATTATTTAATTTAGTTATAATTATTGTGCAATATTAAGATATATTAAGTTTTAGGAATAGTCTGATTATTTATATTATATAATTTTGTAACAATTGTTTTAAATTTTAATTTCACATTAGATTTAGTGTTTAAATGTGTTTTAAGGCAAAGAATTTGATTTTTAGGTTAAATATTAGTTTTGATTATATAACATATTTGTAGTTGTGTAGAAATATTAATACATATTCTTTTAATAAGAAATTTCAATTAAATGTGGTTAAGGTAATATTTTCAAATTTTAGATTAGAATTTCTAAATTATTTTAGTTTTGGAAAATTTTGGTATTTAAATGAATTTTTACTTTTCGGGAATCGATATTTGTTACGTGGTAAATCTGTTCACATGTAGAATTAGAAGTCACTTTGAATGATTTGAAGTTCACGTGGAAACTTAGCGGTTCTTGTCTGAATGAAGTTCTTGTGTTGAAAATGAAGTTTTGGTTTGGAATCAACCTCTTGGGGTTTTCCAAAAAGCTGTGGGTCGAGGAAAATTCCACGACCAAATTTCAATAGATTTCCTTTAAGGAATAAAAAGATCTGTTTTAGAATTTACACTTGTTTTATTGGCACCAACTCTTACCTTCTATTTTATCAATTATTTTTATTTCACTTGAAATTTGTTTAAAAATTAGCTTTTTATAAAATATAGTGACTTTTATTTAGTTTTAGTAAATTAATTTTCTTGTTTTGGTTTTTTTTTTTGTAGAAAATGTCTTTAATTTAAGCAAGATTATTAAAAAAACACTTTAGGATTAAAATTTAATTTGACCAGCATAGACTTATTGTCACTACGTTCACTTTAATAATGAAATTTAAAATTGGTGTAAGATCATTAAGTGCGTTTTTTAATTATGTATTTTGCAGTAAGAAAAACAAAATAGAATAGATATCAAACATTAGATGGTACATACGTGCGAAAAGGACAAAACAAATTTAAACTTGTAAAACAGAATTATTACCATATATGGTAATGAATTTGGCGATCTTAATGAGCGCAATTTAAATGTTACAAACATATGTACATACATGTGTATACGTAATGATCGAGTGGGAGAGTCAAAAGGGATTGACAACTGAAAACAAAATTATAGCATGAGAGAAGGTAATAGTAACGCCAACAACCTTCATTTATTTATCTGTTTAACAGTGTGTTTCACAAGAAAATTTGCAGTGAAAATCTTTTAATATGAGAAATGAGAAATTAAAACAAAAATCGCAACAACTTCTAGTGATTAAGCAAAGGCCTTCTAATAACTGTTAATAAATGTTTAAAATTCGCAAATTTATGTTAATCTCTAGATAAATTAGCATATTTAGCTATAAAATTATACAAAAACAAAATTTGTCTGACACAAGCAAGATAAAACGTGAAATTAGAACCCTCTCTCGCCACAAGTAAACCCCCAGCAGCAATGCCGCCAACAGCGATACACATACCCCATCAATATTAAATGCAAATAATATTTGTATTTACACAGCTCAAGAAAACAAAACGAAGACACAAATTAAAGAATATAAAACGTTTTTGTTAGATTTGCTAAAGGCTGTTAACTTTAACAATACGGTGAGAATTAATAATAACAAACGATTTACTTGATTTACCTGAGCGATCAATAAAAAAACCAAAGATCAGTTTAATGTTTTGCTGCTATACACAAATAAATGTATGCAGATATTTTAGCTCAAACAATTATCAGCTTAATTTTTTAAGTTTGTTGTATAAAAAGCAAAACAAGTATTCAACTGCATTAAGGTAGACAAATCTGGATATAACTTGAACAGGTGAGAATATTACAGATGCAGATAGGTTTTTTTTTATTTGTTTGTTAACAAATCTTAATGTAGCAGAAAGTCCAACTGATCGATAGATAGACTGAGAGCCAAGTAATTTGAGTTTAAAGCCAATGACAGCGATCACTAAAGTACATTCGAACGAAATTTGTTTTCCTCTTAAATTAACAAAAACAACAACATCTAATAAGCAAACAAATTCATAACAACACAAAAACTCTTTTTATAAAAAATAGTTTAAAAGTAATAAACCTCTAAATGAAATGACACGATTGAAGTATTTTTCTTGTTTTTATAGACGAATTTATTTCTTGTTAAAAAACCCTAAGGGGAACTTTATTTGTGTTTTTAAAAAGTTAAACTTTTCGAATTATTTTTTTTTTTTTCGTATTAAACAATTAAAATTAAACATCATTAGTCTTGAATAATTAATATCTATCTGTCTATTTCTCTTGAATTAATCTTAAATTTCCAATAAAAAAAAAAGAAACAAACAAAACTGGTTACATTTTAAATAAAAAATTTCCATAATTTATGGATTGAAATAACGACTACAACAACAAATAGCATGATAGAGATTTATTTAAATTAGGTCAAAATATTGATTAAAAAGGGCTTAAAGTATGAATGTTTATTCGATACACAAATAATGTTAAAAGACACATTGCTTATTTATAGATCTTTAATGAGATTAAAAATCTGATTAAGATTATTTTAAATTTTTTAGTTAAGAACTAGTTCAATAATGACTCATTTATCCTCTAATATTTGGGATTGAAAAGACACAAAGAATATTTCTTTATTTATAGAATTTTATAAGTTGAAATTTTGGAATTTCCCATTACTTTTTTACTTTATAAAAGTACTTAAGAACTAGTTCATCTATGACCCATTAACCATAAAATGCCTTAAATACATTATATGGTTAATGGGTACAAAATGTATCATTCCTCAATACGTCCCTATACTTTGGATCAATAAAGCAACACGAACCTGCACAGAGAAAACAGATTCGTGATTCGTGATTATATCATAGTGACCGAATTTTACAGTTGTAACTATAAAATGTTGGAAGGGATAACTAAAGTTTGGTTGCCTCAACCGAAATTCTTATTTATGAACTGAATTTCTGTTGATAGAACTGAAAAATTCTTTGGCCTTATATACGCTGTTGCAAAGGTCTTTGAAGTATTTATTATTGGATATCCATATTGTCTACATTAATGACTTAAATACTAAAAAACAAGTAAGAGAGCTATATTTTCCAAAGTTGTTTTTTCATTTTTTGGAAAAAAAATTTTTTTTTTTGTTTTTTCAATTTTTTTAATATTTAGCGAAAAAAAACTTTTGGTGAAAAAAAAATTCGGGTTAAAAAAATTTTTTTCCGATTTTGACCCATTTTAAAAGGTCATTGAAATATCTATCATTAAATATCCATATTGTCTATATTAATGACTTAGTAATCCAGATATAGGTCAAAAATCGAGGTTGTCCTGGATTTTTCCTTATATCTCTTCCATTTATGGACCGATTTTCTCGGGTTTTAATGGCAACCGAGCCAGAAGAATTCCGGAGATATTGATGTATGAATCGAGTATGTAAGTTATTTGGGGGCTTCGGAAAGTTGATTTCAACAGACAGGCGGACATGTCTTCATCGACTCCGCTATCTATAAGGATCCAGAATATATAGATTTTATAGGGTCAGAATATTTTATTGTGGAAATTACAAACGGAATGACAAACTTATATAAACCCTTCTCATGAAGGTGAAGGGTATAATAGGTCAAAAATCGAGGTTATCCCGGTTTTTTCCTTATATCGCCATTTGTGGGCCGATTGCCTCGATTTTGAATAGCCGGTGAAATATTAATGTATGTAAGTTATTTGGGGGCTACGGAAATTTGATTTCAACGGTAACGCCAAATACGATTATTTTGATAATGATATTCGCTGTTATTGAATTTGATTAAAATTTATAAAAATTAATTGACAAACTGATATTACATTACATTTTAACTTCTGTATATGCTAATAAACACAATTCTGGTAACCAACATTTTGAGTTTTTATTGTTTAAACTTATTTTTATTGTAAAGGTTTTTATTGTAAAAATTGCAAAGCAACTGTATTTTGAGATTAACGGAAGCTTAGCGGTAACGTTAACCAATATTGTAAGACATTGATATTTTCTAAAGAGAAACAATATTTTTTTAGTGATCATGCTTATTAATAAAAATATATGTGAAATTTCGATCTTAATTTAATAATATTACTTGCAAGAAATAAGTAAAAATACCGGGTACAGTCTTTTCGGATGATTAATATAAAGTGAATGATTTAAATACTTATTTATAGAGAGCATGACACAGAACCTCTTAAAACCTAAAAACGTCTGACCCTCTCGGCATCTGTAATTAAACCCACGGCCGGATATGCTTAAAATTTTTAATTATATTAGGGTTATTCAAAATTCTTACACTTTTCAGTTTCTTTTGAAAAACCATACAATATTTATTATGCTCTAGATAGTATTGAGCTGTGTTAAAAAATAAAATTTGTATTTATTTATAATATTGTTTGATTTTGTCTATCTTTTTTTCAAAAATGTATTTTTAACAAAAAAAAAAACATAATACAGACAGTGCTAAAAAGTCATTAAAATTATATACACATAAATATAAATTGTATTAACGTAAATGAATACAAATACAAATAGACAGATATTTAGATAGATGGATAGATAGATACAAAAGAATATAGAACAAATGTTTAAATTTTGTATAATTTTCTATAATTTTTCTTTCTTTGGCTAACATCTACTACATACATGGTTTTTCCAATGACGTCATTTGTCTATCTCTTTCTGTCTGTCTGTCTATCTATCAATGTGTGATTTTGAAATTGTAAAAATACAAAAAGAAAATTATATATATTCAACAACAACATTAAATTTTGATTTTGTTGTTTTTTTTTGTTAAGATTTTCTCAAGTTTTTTGCCTTATACTTTAATAAATTTCAAATATTGTACTTAACAAATTTATTGTAAATTTGTTTTTTTGGATCTTTAAAGCCAGATGCTTGAAAAGATTTTATTTTTGGGGGGTGGTTTGTTTTAGTTAGTTTTATCATTCCGTGACCTAATATAATATGTAACAAGTTTATAAGGGAAATGGGTCAACTTTTGTTTTTAAGGGTAATTTTGTTGTTATTGTTGTTGATATTACTTATTTTTGTTTTTATATTTATTTTTATTGTACAGTTTGTAGGTTTAGTTAGAAACTTATACTTTATTTATTAGAAATATGTACATAACAAGAAAAATAAAAGGGGCCAATAACAAACCTTTTTTTATATAGAACTCCATTAGATAAAGGCTATAAAGTTTTGGATGAAGAGAGTGTGTGAGAGAGTTAGAAAACTAAAAAATAAAATACTCATGACAGTGATAAGGACCTTCAGTCATGGGTTATTTAGTTGTTATAACTAAAACTCATAAACAAAAGTTTCTGTGAAGTAACTTACAAGTAATAGAAACATATCAAAATGATATTCCAGAAAAAAACAAAAAGTGTCTTCTAATAAAACTAATGATCCTTAGAAGAGGAAAACATAACAAAGTTTGATTTACTATAATTGGAAAATCCAACCTGTCATTGTGCAAAAAAGCTGTCTAAAATAGATCATACACCTCCTATGCCAAGTCATTGGTAAAAATATGGAGGGATACTTGAATATAGAAATAAAAGTTTTCTTCTATAGACGAAAAAGAAAAAATATGTTTGGATTTTATGGTTGCTTCCAAATTATATTATGGTTCCTATATGACCATATTATTACTAATTTGCAGCGTTATATACTATCATAATATGATGCTAATTAACCACAGTTTAATACCTTGTTTAATTATTTGTTAATAATGAAATCATAAGTAATCATATTATATAACGATCATATTATAATAGTAGAATAACCATAATATGCGTGCATATAGCCATATTATGATTCCACCTCAATTTATAATATGGTTATGTGAAAATATATGATCATATGATATGATCATATTATGTTTGCAGCATAATCATATTATGGTTGCGAACAACCATATTATGATTACAACTCAATTATGAGGGGATTCAAGATTTCCATAATTAAAAAAATTGCCAAAAGGGAAATTTTAAATTTTTTGTAATATTTTACTTAGTTATTTAAAAATAAACAAAACTTGTTAAAAATAATTTTAAATTTATCAAAAATAAAAATTTCCCTTTTAGGGAAATTTTAAAAATTTCATGAAATTTAAGTTTTTGATATAAAAATAAAAAAATGTATACATTTCAACAATTTTTAAATAAAAAACTAAAAAGAAGATTTTATCTTATTTAAAAATATTAAAATTTTCTAATTCTTTGTTTGTTAAGTTATAAAAACCAACTTTTATTATTTTGCATTTATTTTGTCTTTAAGTTATAAATGCCTTTATATGTTTTTTTATAATAGGTGATATGATCATATTATGGTTGCGAACAACCATAGTATGATTACAGCTCAATTATAATATGATTATTTTTAAACCTATTTGATGACATAACCATATTATGGTAGTAGAGGATATTAAATATATTATGGAGTATTTTTTAAGTAGTACAATCATTAATGAGTGCGCCCAACCATATTATGATTCCACCTCAATCTTAATAAGATCATGTAAAAACATAATAGCTGATATGATCATATTATGGTTGCAGCACAATCATATTATGGTTGCGTCCAACCATACTATGATTGCACCTCAATCATAATATAATTATTTTTAAGCATATTTTATGACATAACCATATTATAGTAGTACATAGTAAGATATTATTATTATGGAGTATTTTGGAAGTATTTTTTATTATAGATAATCCATAATTTGTGATCATATCATGATTATAATATAACAAATAAAACAATATTTTATCAAAGTTATCATAATTTAGTTGTAGTTCACCACCCATATAGCGACAATCATGTAATTATTTTATAAAATTTTTCCATTTTTCCTTCATTCATATCTGACAGATTTTAAAAATATTTAAGATAAAAAAAAACCGTAAAAACAAGCAAAAATACCATAAGTCTTTTTTATAACATTAAATAATCAGGATCATTTGAACTGTAAAATTATTAAAAATTCTAATAAAAAAAATTGTAACATGGGGTTTTAATTCTTAATTATTTATTTTAGGAATTATGCGCATTTCCTCAAATAGGGCTGAATGTAATTTATGTATATGTTTATTATCTTGGCAAATTAAAAATATGTTTAAAACATACACTATTTTTATTACATTTTGGAAAATCCAATTTCCGATCAAAAATATTAACATTTTTTTTTAATAAAACCCCCACAATTTTTTTTTTGATTTGTAATAATCAGACATATTAAAACATTGACATTCTATTTCTCACTCTCTTCACCCCACCCGTGGTGCAGAGAAGGAGCGTAAAGAAAATGAAAACACATAAAAAAACAAAACCTGTAAATGTCTAACATAATTTGTTGTTGTTGTTATTATTTCTGTTATGGCATTTTTTTCCACGTTGTTGTTGTTGTTATTGTTAGTTATTCATAGTTGTATTTCTGTATTGTTTACAATTGAATGCCAACAAGTCTATATGTATTTATTTGGCGCCAATGAGGCCATTAACCAGTAACCGCTCCTTTATACGTAATTTTCATAGTTGTTTTTTTCGCATAAATATATTTTTTTTGGAGGGTTAAAATTGTATCTCAACAAATGCGTGTAAAGTGTAGATGAAAATGTGTTAGTGGGTTTTAAGGATAACAACACTCCTCAAATATACAGTAGGGAAAAAAAAGTCAAATGGAAAAAACTTTAAATATCAAATAAAAATAACTTAATATATAAGAAAGTTTTTATTCTTGAGTAGAAATAAAAATTATGCCACTCATTTAACATAACATACTTTTGTTACTTACTGTACTTAAACTCTTATAATACTTAAACTTTTATATATCAGTAGTAAAACAAAAAAGAAAACTTATACTAGGAACTAAATTTAATATGAATTAGATGTCGTCACCTAAAACTAAAAACACTATTTTTTGGGAAAGTCTTTTGCTGGTTGTTGAGAAGCTGAAATGTTATTTTTTTCAAAAAGTTTTTTTTATTACATTTGGTTAATCGACAAAATTGCTTTCATTTTCAACAAGTGACTTTAATACTAATCTAATCACATTAATTCGTTAGTTATAATCAAAAAAGGAAAAAGAACAAAATATTGTTTTTTACAACTCAAACACAAAACCAAAATATTTTAAAAAACTGCCCTAACATTTGGAAGGACCATTTACTGCTTAAAGTCAACCAAAGCACATAAGAATGTTAAATAAGGCAAACAAAAAAAATATGTTTAAGAAACTTTATGAAATCTTAATCCAACAACTCATTGTAAATTCAAATATTTACCTTAAACCAAGTTCTTAAAAATTCCTGTTTACCTATCCCATACTCTTCTTAAAAATCCCTTTTTCCTGTTTTGTCCTTTGGGTGTGCTTTTGTTAGCTTACTTTTAATACAATTTTATTTTAACCCTAATAACTTTTCCAATGACCATAACAACTTGATTTGACAACTCACTTTTTTTTCAACATCAATAAACCATCACTTTTAATTTTTTACACATGAACGCCTTAGAAAGCGTCTAAACGAGTGTGTGTATAGACAGTTTTTGTATTGTATATTTATTTAAAGTTGTAAAATTTATTTATATTTATACTTGAAAAGGCAACCTTGGCATTGGAATTCTATACAGTTTTTGCGTTTTGATTCTATATAGAAATTCAACCACAAAATATGAGATATAATTTATTTGAATTGTTAACACATAACGAAAAGTAAATAGATGAAGTATTTTTAAGTACCCTACATTGAGTTAATAAAATTAACAGTTCAAATATTATTGTAGAATTGCTTTAATTAAATAAACATTTAGTATATGAAAATATGTTCAATGAAGTTTTTCTAATGGACATTATTAAGTTTAAGTGAAGTTTTTTAAATTTATTAGAAAAACTAACAGTTTATCTTTAGTTTATCTAAAGACGTTTATTTTAATCTTGGTTAAAATAACATAACAAAGTTTTGGTGAAGCTTTTTAACAGCTTATCCTCATACATACTTATTTTAATTTTGGTATAAATGAATTTAATTTTAATATAGAATTAAGTCGAGAGAACTAGTTCCTCTAAATACTCCAATTAAAGTTATTCAAAACTTTATCTTAATAACTTAAAAAAGTTCTGGTAAAGCGTTTTAATAGCATTTTCTCATAAATTGAATTGAATACAAAATCTAACAGTTTATCTTTAGTTTATCGAAAGTCGTTTATTTTAATCTTGGTTAAAATAACTTAACAAAGTTTTTGTTCAAGTTTCCTCACACATACTTATTTTAATTTTGGAATAAATTATGTTTTATTTTGATTTTTAAAGTAATTTAAGTTTAATTTATAATTAAGCCGAGAGAACTAGTTTCTCTAAAATGCGCCAATCAAAGTAATTCAAAATTAACATTTAACTAAGATTTTGTCTTAATCTTGGCTTAAATGACTTAAAAAAGTTCTGGTAAAGCTTTTTAATAGCTCTTCCTCATCAATAGTTACATCGTTATTTTAATTTTCATCAAAGTAAACTTTTATTTTGACTTTAACGTAATCCAAGTTTAACTTATACATATGTAATCCGTGAGAATGTATTCCTTTAAGTACTCCAATTAAAGTTTTTAAAAACTGACAGTTGCAAAGTTTAAAGAAATTTTTTTAGTGGAGTTTTTTTTTTAAATGAGTTGCTTACAATAACTAACAGTTACATAAACGTTTATATTAATATTGATTTAAAGAACTTAACAAAGTTCTTTTTTCTCCCACATTGTTATTTTGATTTTTGTTGAAATAAACTTTTATTTTGATTTGTTTTAGTTTTCGTTGAAGTATATTTTAATTTTGACTTTTACATAATCTAAATTTAACCTATAGTTAAGAAAGAATCAGATATACATCAATTAATGTAATTAAAAACTAACAGTTAAATAAGCCTTTATCTTGAACTAAATTTAAGGAACTTAATAAAGTTCTAGTTAAGCTTTTTAATAGCTTTTGTACATACATAGTTACATCGATATTATGACGAAGTTAACTTTTATTTTGACTTTACAAAATCCAGTTTTAAGTTATGATTAAGCCGAGAGAACTACATGCCAATTATAGTTATTTAAAACTAATAGTTAAAATAAAGTTTAACTTATTCTTGATTTAAGGAAATAAAAAAAAGTTCAATTAAAGCTTTTATTCCACAGGTACGGTATATCAAAGTCGATTATTATTCAACTTAGGTTTTTAAGTTTTTTTATTATTATTATTGTTATTATTTTATTTTTGTTAACACATGACACAGACTGCTAGTATTTGCAATTATAATAATATTTTAATACCTCTACGCGCAGTTACTACTGAAATCTATTTAAGAAAAAAAGCTGTAATTTCCTTATTTGCCAATACAATAAACTTGTATAAGTTGTTTAGTGTACTTGTGTATGAAACGTGTTAATTTACAATTTTTGTAAAGTACATACTATTTAAGACACTGATCAAGTCTTTTTCACATGGACAGTGTTTTTGTTTTTCATTCTCCCCTAAACCTTGATTAAATACAGAAACAGAATTTTAAATACAAAAAAGGGCCAGTTACAAACAACTGGTTTATCAAGGCACTGTTGATTAAACCAGATTTAAACTTTGAGTTTACATAGATCTCTTGCTTAAAAATAACAACAAATTATTCAGCTTTAGTTGTCATTAGTTTTTTTCAATTAATAGATTTTCAAATTTAATTATTAGTGGAAAAATTTTGTCAATAAAAATCCGAGGTTTTTAAAAAGAACTTTGTAATTTAATTTAGCAAATTACTCATATTTTCCATTAAATTCCATTAATTATTTTCTCTATCACTTTAATAAAAGGCCACAATATTTAATTAACTAAATAATAATGTGTATATTTTTTTTAATTTTTCCAGGTCAATTGATGTTATTTTATGGTATTTTCTACATTGTATTAGCTGGTTTATTTACAATTTGTTTGGAAACTCTATTTTCCACATTGAGTGAAAAAGAGCCCAAATGGAAACTGGGAGAATCGTTAATTGGAACAAATCCCGGCATGGGTTACCGCCCCTTAACTGATGAAATGGATCTTGGTTCCGTTATAAAGTTCCACACTCAACAGAATGAGTCAAAGAAGAAATGGATTAATTTGTTAGACGATTATATGAAAGGTAAGTGGATTTACTATATAAATAAAATATGAATTGTTAATTAAATAAATTCATTTTAAAATTTTTCTAGACTACAATGGATCCCATGTTGGAAAGATTTGCGGTTTCAATCAAACCCACCATGAAAACGATGTCTGTCATGTGGATATTAATCAATTTGGTGATTGTTCTTCACAAAAGGAATATGGATACAATAATTCCCGTCCATGTGTGTTCTTGAAATTGAACAAGATTTTCGGCTGGTTGCCCGAATACTACGATGATCCCGTTGAATTGCCCGAAGATATGCCAGCACAATTGAAAGCACACATCAAGGATGTCAAGCCTTTGGAGGTATGTTTTAGACTAATAAACAGATATTGATATTGAGATATTTTCAATCTTGAATTGAATTTAAGTTTCAAAACTTATCAACCACAAAACATTTTAAAGCTTATACTGGGTAAAAATGTTGCACTTTTTCTGCCCTTTTCTTTCAAATAATCAGTTTTATTTTTCTATCACAAAACATATTGAAACTGAAAAACTTATACCGTTTTCATTTAATTTTTGTTTTTCTAAGTCTGAATCTCGAGCAATAAGGTATCAAATTATTAACAGTTGATACCCATTATATTATTAAAGGGGCAGAAAAAGGGCAACATTTTGTTTGTTACTTATAAATGTATTTAATCTATATTAGGATCATATACATATGATAAGTATAATTATCATATAAGTATTCTTCAAAACAAATAAAATACAATATGGGTCCTCATGTAAATGCATAAATGTCTAGCAAACTGTGCAGTTTTACACTCTCGCTAATGAACTGTTAAAAATTGTATGACAAGTTTGCGCAACAAATCGCACTGTTATTCGAAATGTTATTCAACATCGAAATGTTATTCAACAGCACGAACATAACCAAAATCTTCCAAACCTGAAAAACTTATACCGTTTTCATTTAATTTTTGTTTTTCTAAGTCTGAATCTCGAGCAATAAGGTATCCAATTATTAACAGTTGATACCCATTATAGTAATAAAGGGGCAGAAAAAGGGCAACATTATTTTTGTTACTTATAAATGTATCTAATCTATATTAAGTTCATATACATATGATAAGTATAATTATCATATAAGTATTCTTCAAAACAAATAAAATACAATAAGGGTCCTCATGTAAATGCATAAATGTCTAGCAAACTGTGCAGTTTTACACTCTCGCTAATGAACTGTTAAAAATTGTATGACAAGTTTGCGCAACAAATCGAATTGTTATTCGAAATGTTATTCAACATTGAAATGTTATTCAACAGCACGAACATAACCAAAATCTTCCAAACCATGTTTATCAATGTTTGTCCAATAGATTTCGCTTTCATTAGAGATTTCTATAATTTAAATTTATAAAATTTTGAAAAACTTTTGTTGAATTTATTTAAAAACAAAACATTTTTATCAATTTAAAAAGGTTCATTAAACATGTCACGCAAATTTGAACAAATGGGAATCTTAAGCGTTTAAATGAGCTTCTAATAGTTGATTTTTATATAATAACTTTAAAAAACAAACATTTAAACTATTTCTCTACTGTATCATTTTTGCAGCGTCAACAAATCTGGATTTCTTGTGATGGCACCAATGCCGCAGACAGAGAGCACTTGGGTGAAGTTAAATTCTATCCCTCACAAGGTTTCCCCGCCTACTACTATCCCTTCATCAACCAGCCCGGTTATTTGAGTCCCTTGATTGCTGTGCAATTCGAAAAATTGCCCATGAACCAAATGGTGAATATTGAATGTCGTGCCTGGGCGAAAAACATCATTTACAATGGCAGCATACGCGATCGCAAGGGCTCCGTTACCTTCCAAATCCTAATCGATGATACAGATGAGAAAAAGAAATCTATTGATGCACCAATTAAAGAAATTAATTCTACCATTACAACAACTGAAAAATCTATTTAGAGAGAAAAAGTAAATTATTTAAATAAAATCAATCGCACAAATAAATAGAAAAAAATAAGCAAAGCAAAGAAAAGCAAAACAAATTAAATTAAATCAAATCAAACAGTAAAAACCTCAACGAAATCAAATGAATTTGAATTTAAATTTTGTACTCGTATGTGATTTTGTCTGTTTTTTACATTTGTTTGTTACATTTATACAATAAATAAATAAATTCTTCATAATTATTTTATTTCTTTGGCCATAAAACAGAGAGAGAATGTTTATCATGTGTTATTTAATGTTAATTAATTAATTAAATTGTAAAAGTGTTAAGTGTAGAATGTACATACATAATTTCATACTACAAGATACGTTATAATAGATACCCCACTAAACAGACATATAGAAAATTTTTCTTTATATTTAAACACTTTTAGCTAAACAAAATAATATTTACAAAACTGTATTTGAATTTAAAAACAAAGATAGGGAAAAAAACTCGGTTAAATTTGTATTAATTATATTTATATATTATACTATATTGGATTATATGTCTCTTATCAAAGTATCTATCTAAATAACTGTCAATCATATCTTGTTGTATTTCAAATTTCCTTCTTCTTCTCTTACTGTTACTATTAATCTTTACGAAAACTTTTTGTTGAATACACTGCACTTTGCCCTAAAGTGCAGACATTTCAATATTTCAAAACCCTTGTTTATTTATGTAATTATATTTGTTTGTATTTTACCAAAAACTTTAAGAAAAAAACTTATAAATTTACAAAAAATATTTTGTTAAAATTTCCAAAAAAAAAAAAACATTGTTTCATTTTTACGCCCTCCGCCCCTTTTGAATTTTTAATTTGAGCAACTTTTACAATTATTTATAGATAAAAACGTGCATAGCCAAACATTTTTCTAGTGACATTTCTAATTTTACAGTATTGAGGGTGCCCACAAATTACCCTCGTCTTTCCATATAAAATTTCTTTTAAATTCAATTCAAAATTATTTTTCAATTACACACATACTTACTACATATATACTATATACCTGGCAATATTTGTTACCAAATTTCATATAATATTTACAAAATGTACACCTAAATCATTTAATTTAATTTAAACTTTTTATTAAATTTAATAAAAACCTTTAAGAAATAAAAATAATACAATAAAAATTTGTTAAATAAAACAATTTTAAATGTGTTTTGATTTTCATTCATGTTTTACTTGGTTTAAATCTCATTTTACATTATTAAAATACATAGTTGTAGTTTTGGTTTGGTTTAAAATTTTTTTGGTTTTAGTTGTTCTCTAGGATTGATGAAGTTTTAAATAAATAGTGCAATTCTTGTTTATAAACAATTATTAAGTAGTTTTGCTTTTTGTTTAATACTTTCAGGAAAGAAACCATATATTTTTGTTAAATTTTGTTCATTTTTTTTTTTGAAATTATTTTGTTTGTCATTATAATTATCATTATTAATATTAATATTGTTGTTATTAATACATAGTAATTCGTATTCATTTGTTTAAATAGAAAAATTCATGTTCTGTCAATTAACTTAATTAGCTTAATGTTAATAATAAAATGATGTGTCAAAATTTTAATAATTACTATACGCTTTTTTTCTCTGACGAGCTGTAACAGTAATTAGATTACGAAACAGAATTGTCGCGCCAGGTGACAACAGCAAACGTCTTTCAAAAAAAAAATAAATAAAAAAGACAGCTATATTCGGCTGTGCCGAATCTTATATACCCTTCAGCATATTATACTCCAAAATAAAAATTTTAAATATTTTTAGGTAAAAAAAATTTATTTTTTTGGGAGTTTTTTAATTTTTTGGAAAAATAAATTTTTCGAATTGTTTTTTTTTTAAATTTAAATTTTTTTTTAATATTTAGCGAAAAAAAACTTTTGGTGAAAAAAAAAATCGGGTTAAAAAATATTTTTCCGATTTTGACCCATTGTAGGTCCAACTTACTATGGTCATTGCAAAGGTCTTTGAAATATCTATCATTAGATATCCATATTGTCTATATTAATGACTTAGTAATCCAGATAAAGGTCAAAAATATGTCAAAAATCGAGGTTGTCCTGGTTTTTTCCTCATATCTCAGATATTTGTGGACCGATTTTGATGATTTTAAATAGGAAACTTATCGAAAGCTTGTCTGAGAGAATTATTGAAGATTTGGATCCCGAAGATATCTGGGGTCTTCAGAAAATTGATTTCAACCGACAGACGGACAGACATACAGACAGACGGTCATGGCTTAATCGACTCCGCTATCTATAAGTATCCAGAATATATATACTTTATAGGGTCGGAAATGAAAAATGTAGAAATTACAAACGGAATGGCAAACTTATATATACCCTTCTCACGAAGTTGAAGGGTATAAAAATAGATAAATTTTAAACCAGTGATCGGCTGCATTCTAGCAGAATTCATACAAGAAGGTTGCGTTACGCTTGTTACATGAGTTATAATAAAATAATTGGGGGATTCAAATGGTCTGCTATTAGGTCATATTGTCACTATATCCTAATATATTATGATAGTTGTGTTTCAAACAAAAACAATTCTAAACTAATATGACTTTTAACTATGTTTATTACTTATATTGTCATAGAATAACACTTTTTAGTTTGAAGCACAATATTATGACAATATGACTTAATAGCTGACCGTTTTAATCCACCAAATATTTTGAAGTGAGCTCGGAATATAACCCATCAATTAAGCAAGTAGTCAATATATACCTTATGGACAGTAATTGTCGCTAATGTCTGATCACTTGACTGACTCCAGCCTATTTGTTACTTTATACATTCCATGTAATCTAATGTCAAGACAATTGTCATCTCTTTAGCGTGTAATCTAGAGTTTAGTCTCTTTAAACGTTTATTTTGTACGGCCCTTTTTGTGAGTTATTCGTATAAATTGATTTTATTAAAATTTTGTTGATATAATTCTCATGCAGTTTATTTTCTTTTTGCTTAAGTATTCTGACATCCCATGTAACCTAGTTTGAAGTCAATTGTCACTTAAGTGTCTCTAAGTAACCTAGAGTGTAATCACTTTAAACGTTTATTTTGTATTGTACTTTAGAAGTTTGTTATTTTATTCAAAATAAGTAATCCATTGAAGACACACAAGCTCAAAATAAAGTCGTATCAGTATCGCTGTTTTAAACAAATCCCTGGTCACAAGTTGACAACAACTCGTTACAGAAACAAGTAAGAGAGCTATATTCTGTAGTGCCGAATTATATATACCCTTCACCAAATTATACTTTAAAATAAAAAATATTAAATTATTTAATTTTCATTTCAAAATTAAAAAAAAATATTTTAAAATTTTTTTAAAACTTTTTAGTGAAAAAAATTTTATGACAAAATTTAATTTAAATTTTTTTTCTTAATTTATTCATGAAAACAATTTTATGATAAAAATTTGTTTGTTTTTACCATATTCGGGTTAAAAATATATTTTCCGATTTTGACTCTTTGTAGGTCCGACTACTATACATTATATACGTCGTTGCAAATATATTAATGATATAGATCAAAAATAGGTAAAAAATCGAGGATGTCCTGGTTTTGTTCATATATCTCAATCCGGGTCTATAGCGGATATATTGATGTATGAATCATGTATGTAAATTATTTGTGGGCTACGGAAAGTTGATTTAAACATAAAGACGGATATCGAATCCCATAACTATAACGATCCACAATATATACTTTGTGGGGTCGCAAATGAAAAATGTAGAAATTACAAGCGGAATGACAAACTTATAAACAATACCCTTGCAACTAGAATATCCGAAACCGGTTTCGGTTTTTTTAACATTTTGTTTTTTTGACAAACCGGTTTTTGTAAGATGGTTAACCGGTTTTAATGAAATATATTTTCTAAAGTTCATTCAAACATTTATGAAAAACTTTCATACCATTTTTAAAAATATTGATTTATTTTATAGAAAATTATAGCATTCGACAATATATCGTAAAATATATAAAATGACTGCATATAGATAGAGTATTAAGAATTAAAAAATGCTAAATTTCCGAAGATTTAGTACATAATTCTTAACACATTTCTTAGCGTCCACAAATAAAATTTAATTTAAGGAGACCATTTTTATAATAAATAAAAATTTAATATAAACCGGTTAACCGGTTTTTTTTGAAGACAAAAACCAAAACCGTTTAACCGGTTTTTTTAAAAGACAATAATCAAAACCGGTTTTTTCAAAAGCACACTTTTTCGGTTAAACCGGAAACCGGTTTTTTGGACACTCTACTTGCAACTCATGGTGAAGGGTATAATTAGTTTTCTTACATGAAATAATGACAAAACAAAATTATAATATGATAAATGGGTAATTTTAGCATTATTTTTTCATGTTGAAAGAAATTGTTGTGAGGTATCAACATGTGGCCACTGAATTGCAATAATAATTATATATAAATTTAATAAATTATAAATTTAAAAAAAATATTACTTAGTTGCTTTAGGAATTAAAACAATATATTACAATATTTTAGTAGTTTTGATCTTAGAAATAAAATTGTCTTTAAATTCTTTTCAAATGAAATTTACTTTAACAAAAAATCGGGACAATGCTATAGCTATTTTACAATTCCATTTTTTTAGTAATAAATATGTTACGATTATTAAAATAAATAAATTTTAAATTTTTATTTGATATAGTTAAAATTTGAGTAGAATTTCTCTTATGGAAAATGTTGTTATTTAGAATAAGTAATTTTTCTTAAGATTTTTTTTCTAAATATTTAAAATACAGTTTCTTAGTAGTAATTTGTTTATACAATATTTTTTTTAATATAAGGTAAGTATGTAATATCATCATTTCATGTGTAAAAGTAGGTACAGATAAATGGCCTATAAACCAATTTTATTTAGATTACTGAAACAATTCAAATAAATAGTTTTGATGACAAATTATAAACATTATGAGACTCAAAGAAAATAAAAAAAAAATGGTTGTGTTGACCATAGTTGAATTTTATGATTGCTGTCAATTTATATTATGGTTTGTACTAATGTATAGCATCATGCAATATGATACTACTTAATTGTAATTTAATTCCCTCTTGGTAATCATAATATAATCATAAACGATCATATTATAATAGCAGTGCAATCATAACATGATTGTAGCTAACCATATTATGATTCCATCTTAACCATAATATGGTTATGTGATAACTGTTATGGTCATATTGTGGTTCGATCCAACCATATTATATAATCATAATATGATGATATGTAAATCAATTAGAAACATCACCATATTATGTTTATAGCCTCATCTCCATATTAAGAAGTATTTCTGATCATGTCATGATAATAAAAAAAAAATTGTCAAGAATATATCATCGTTGAACAACAATCATATTGCCAACCGTATAGCGAGAATCATGTAAGTTTAAACCAAGTTTTTATTGGAATAATATGTATTTAGCAATAAAAAACATAGAATAATTGCCGCAACCATATCGTAACCATGTATTTTCTCTGCGTTTAGTATACTTTTTGAGGCAAAGTGAAAATCCAATTCAATTCCAATTCATAAATTAAACACTTTATTCCTTAGAAATCATAGATTGGTTTACAAGCCATTATTTATATCTTAGATAGATTTTTAAATTTAATAACATATTCTAGCTATAAAATTTAAAATAGAAGTATTTAGCTACATTATTTATAATAAACTATGGAATTTAAAAAAAAAGTATAAAAATAAAAAAATCAAAAACAAAAGAAATTGTTGTTCTCGAATTGTGAATTTTAAATAAATTAAATTAAAAATATTATCAATTAATTATAAACCAACTTTTGTATAATATTCAGTAAAGAAAATATCTGTATTTAGATCCCAAACCAGTCGCAGAGTCCAAGACTGAAGTCATGTTAAAGACTTTTTTAATATAAAGTTTTAGAACCAGTTGTTTTTTTACGAATTTAATATCGATTGAACAATAACTTCAGACAATTGTTAAGTACAAGATGTCACTCAAAAACTCTTTTTTATACCCTTCACCTTCGTGAGAAGGGTATATATAAGTTTGTCATTCCGTTTGTAATTTTAACAATATAATTTTCCGACCCTATAAAGTATATATATATTATGGATCCTTATAGATAGCGGAGTCGATTAAGCCATGTCCGTCTGTCTGACTGTCTGTTAAAATCAATTTTCAGAAGACCCCAGATATTTTCGGGATCCAAATCTTCAATAATTCTGTCAGACATACTTTCGAGAAGTTTGCTATTTAAAATCAGCAAATGAGGAAAAAACCAGGACAACCTCGATTTTTTACCTATTTTTTACCTATATCTGGATTACGAAGTCATTAATATAGACAATATGGATATATAATGATATATATTTCAAAGACCTTTACAACAACGTATATAACACCATAATAAGTTGGACCTACAATGGGTCAAAATAGGAAAAAAATTAAAAAAAAAATGTTTAACTCGATTTTTTTTTCACCAAAAAAAAAAAATTTTAAAATATAAAAAAATAATTTTTAAAATAATTATTCAAAAAAACATTTTTACAAAAAAAGAAAAAAATAAATTTTGTTTACCTAAAAATATTTAAAACTTGTACTTTGAGTATAATTTGGTGAAGGGTATATAAAATTCGGCACAGCCGAATATAGCTCTCTTACTTGTTTTTTAATTTAACTGTGTCTTTAGTTACAGATTTGTTAACATTTCCCTCGAAGGTCTAAATCAGTGGTACGCAAAAAGAGGCATTTAATTTGTGATAAAATATCCACAACAACATCAAGAAACTGAATGAATTGTGTGTATTTTTACGCTCTTTATTCACATTCGGCTTGTTTGACGAAAATCATCGTAACCTCAACAATATGAACGTCTACCATGGGTCTAAATGTATTCTGACTTTTAGTTTTTGTTCTGTCAGCTGTTTTGTGAGTGATGTCATACTTTTAGCACGTGCAATTTTGTGTCATTTTTTTTTAAACAAAAATCAAAGTTTTATTAATTTTTGTCGCCGATCTATTCGAAATTTTTTTTATTAGTTCTTTTTCTTTAGTTTTTCAATAAAATCGTATCATAATTAATGGTTTTTACACCTAAACCTGCAACAATGTCCTGAGGCACTCTTCACCTTTTTGAGTTTATTGGGTCATAAACAAAATTATTCGACAACTTTTTTTAGCTTTTTAAAGTTTGCGGGTTAGAGGGTTAAAGCAAACTATAATCAGAGTATATTGTTGGTGATAACTCAAATCTATATAAAACAAATTTTTAATTTTTATAGTTAAATACTTCTATTTTATTTTGAGGTCTGCACAAGTTCATTTAGCACATTACTAAATTGATGCAGCATTTATATATAACATTGTTAGGTAACGTGCAAGTACAAGTTCAACCAAACACTTTTGAGGATTCGCTTTCGATAAAATTATAGAAATGAACTTGTACTTGCACAGCTTGTAGTCATTTATCATATATTCTTAACTTGAAACAACTTGCATCAATTTTCAATTAAATTTTTCAGTAGTGTTAACAGTTAATGTTAAATAGATCTGAAAATAACTCATTTGATGTTAATTTTGAAATGACATGTCTTGTTATTATTTCAAATCAGCTAAATATAACTGTGAGATCCTTAACTACATACGATTATTTTGTTATTTAAAATAATAAGTAATAATAAATAAATATTAAAATATATTTATATTTTTAGATTTAATAGTTTTACATATGACATACATAGTTTATGTATTTAATTTTGTTATTTTGTTGTTAACTATAGTTAATTGGTTTTTGTTTGTTTGAGTTTAGTTTCAACATTGTTACAAAATAATGATAATTTATTGTTATTATTTTTATTATTTAAGTATTTGATTTGATTTAGTTGTAAGTTTGACGGATTGTTGTATGAGGCATTTCGAAAGAAGAAATTATTTCATTCGTTTTAGTACTTATTGAGTTCATCATTCATCATTCATTGATACATTTTTATTTTAATATATATTTTACACATAAACCGGCTAAATATGAATAGTTTAATACATATTAAGTTATTGATTTATTTAGTTAGTAACTATTTTTACGAGTGGAATGTTTAAGTTTAGAGGAAAAGACAGACAAATTTAGAGTTTTGTTTTATTTTGTTTTTTTGTTTTAGAAAACTTGAAAAAACCAAATAATTACCATTTAAACTACTAATTTTTAGATTGCTTAATATTTTTGTTGTTATATTCTTAAGTTTTTATTTATTTTTTATTAAATCACAAAGTAATTTATCACATTTTTTTAAAACATTTAATGACATTTGTTGTTGTTATCCTTATTAGGTTTTGACTTTTATTTATCTTTAAAAAAAAAACAATTTAAATATCAACTATATTAAATATTATGTTGTTTTGGTTGGTTTTACATATTAAAAATTCTTTCGAACAAATATAACTACGATTTTTGTTTTGATTTTTTTTTTTAATTAAATTTTTTTTTTTTAAATTTGTTCAATATGTTAAAGTAAATAATTTTTATATTGTATTGTTTTGTTTTGTATTGTATTGTATGTATATTAAATATTTTCATTAACTACCATATAAAACTATGAAAACTTGTTTTGATCTTTGTATTTTTGATTTCGAAAATTGAAATAGTTTTGTTGTTTCAAAGCGTTTCATGTAATTCAAGATTGTTTGGAGCCCCACATTTCGGTTTCATAGTAGATGCGATAGATGTTATCGCGTATTAATTTTGATTTCTCTTTGGGCAGACCCAGTATGGCTTGTTGTTTTTTGAAAAATTCCAAACACAAATCTTGTGGAGCTCCCAAGGCATGTATGTTGCATGTAAATGATCTAAAAATATTCGAAAACCATTTAATATATAATGCGATTCCGCACTGAAGCTAGAGTCCTAACAGCGAAACAATCTTAAGTGCAAAACATTCAATTTAGCTACCTTAGAAAATTTTACACATTATTTAAATGATCTATCTTAAATTTTTGATTCACATTAAAAAACTAAAATCATAAATATTGTTACTTATGTTTTTTTCGCTGTTAGGGCTCGATTTATTATCTTTAATTTTTAATAAATAAAGAAACTTGAAAACTTACGTTAATTGTCGAAATGATATATTCTCCATTTCTTTATCCGTATCGCCAGCAGCCTCATTCACAACTTTGGGTGATCGTTCCCTTTTGATTTTATTGGTGTGACTGTGATGGGAAGAACTTGAGGTGGAAATTTCAGTTTTATTTAAAGCTTTTACATCATTTTCAGTTTCAGTATTTGTTTGAGCCTTTTGTTCCGGCTCCACTTCCGGTTTACTCTTCTGCTTGGCCTTGCGTCTCTCCTGTTTCTTTTGCTTGGCCAACACCCGATGATCCCTCTCCGATTGTAGAGACTCAAAAAATGCTGTGTTCCAGAAGCGCAAAGACAACCATATGGGCTGTTCACGCATAAAGGTAAATAAATATTCACGGTAAGCATCACAACCGGGAACATCAACTATAAAAAAAACAATTTTTCAAATACAACAATTAAAATTTCAAATCTAATTTCTCAGCTTTAACTTACTTTCGCGATAAAAAATGAAGCACAGATTCATGATAATGGCAGCTGGCGGAAAATGTTCACATTCATTGCATTCGAATAGCACCAGGGCAAAATGTTGTATCAACGAATGGAATGTCAATTCATTCACCACCTTCACTTTGTTCTTCTGATCGACCAGGAAGCGTACAAACCACTGACGTCCAATTTCTAAACGCGTCATGGCCCCAAACTCTGATTTCAATTCCAAATCGATAGCATTCGCATTGGCGAATATGGTGTCGGTGAAACGTTTCATGAATTCTTTTATGGGCTCTTCGCCGGCACGACAATCCAAACTAATCGAAGAAGCCCATGAAGGCACCGAATTTTGCGATTCCGAACGTATAAAGTTGCGCCAGTCGGTCGACTCTACACTAGGACTAACCTGGCACTCGAGATCATCACGCAAACTGGTTAAAGTGCTGCTATTCGAATTTTTACGTCTAACCGGAGGAACTCGTATGGAATGATTCGAGGGTGCGGCAACTATATTAACTACAGATGATTTGCTGAGATCACGTTCATAAGAAGGCGGTTGAACCTCAATATGAGGTGCGTTACCACTGGCAACCGAGGCTGATGGATTAGCCGTATTTTCACGCATTCTCATTAGGTCCCTTTGCATATCCAGTTCACTGCGTCTGGCGCCCGGTATGGCTCTCGCCCTTTCATAACCACCCGAGTTACGGGATTCTATGGAATCAGAACGAGTGGTGCTACTAACATGAGATCTATCTTGCAGATTGTTTTGAAACGATCTCGATGAGGTTGAGGTAGACGATGACGATGAGGAGGATGATGATGAAGATGAACGGGATTTTTCACGTTTCTTATTGCGCAATGCATCCAAGCGTGGTCCTGGTGATAAATTCAACATAATTACTTAAATTTTGTATGATAAGTGTTTTAAATTCATTTTATTTACTTGGTGCTAAATTCGGTTGTCTATAGCGACCAGATATGATTTCTTCATGAGCTCTTCGTGCCTTAACCCTACGAGCCTCATAGTCTATTTTCGTATAGTCAATGGATTCATCAACTGTGGAAATAGAAATCAAGAGTTTATTTACAGTTTCTAGAAAATAAATGTCAATTAACTTACATTTCGGTATGTCTTCTTCATCATCGTCACAATAGTCCGAATCGCTTGAACTGATGTTTAGGGTAAACTAAATTTAAATAAATTTTTAATGGAAATTATTATTTATCTTGTCGGTTTATATAAACAAAATTAAAATATTGAAAAGTGGTGTCTTTTTTAGCCTTTTTCACCACAAATAAAAAAGTTTGCCATCAGTAACACTCTGTTTGAATGCCGAGCATGAAAAGGAAAGTTTTATTTAAAAAAAAAATAAATTTGGTAATTTTTCATTATTTTGAAACCTAAAATATGATAGTGAGCACATAGGAATATATGTGTTGCACTGATTTACAATAAAATACCTAATGGTACTTTTTGAAAATAAGGGAACTTGATTGTACTTTTTCATTCATGTAATAGTACTTTCTTACTTTTTCTAAGTAATGAGTACCTTTTTATAAATAAACTTGCATATTACCCGCTACTTCGTTAGCGTTAATTTTAAAATAAAAGTATATCAATGTACAATTAATCAAGTAAGAGAGCTATATTCGGCTGTGCCGATAAAAAAAATAAAATTACATTTTTTTAAATATAAAAAAAAATAAAAAATTTTAATTTAGTGAAAAAGATTTTATGTTATGGCAAAACAATTTTATAAATTTTATATATTTTTGTTAAAAAAGAATTCGGGTTAAAAAATATGTGTCTCGATTTTGACCCATTGTATGTCCGACAATGACCTTATATACATACGTCGCTGCAAAGGTCTCTCTATATAATTTTCAAAATATTAAATCGTCCTATTCCATCTGATTCTTATTTAATTAAATTTTTCTAAATCAATTGTTATAAAAAAAATCAAAAACTACCATTAAAATAAAGAAAAAGTACCATAAACGCCAACTTGCGGATTCCCGCTCGCTCAGGTTCATATTAGCTTTAGTTCATGTTTTTATGTTCATTGGAATGAATACAAAAAGTACCATTCGAATAAAGAAAATGTAGCAAAAGTTTCCCCCTTGAATACTCACTCAACTGCAATGGAAAATTCAGAAATTATCATTAGAATAATGAAAAATTACTATAAAGCCACCACAGAATTTCCACTTGATAGGATCCATATAAGCTTTATTTCATGTTTCTGTGTTTGTTGGACTAAAACTACCATTAGAATAAAGAAAAAGTACCATACATTTAAAAAAAAATCAAACTTTAATCACTCTAATTCTATTATTGTAGAAAATTCAAAAAGAAAAAGTTCCATAATATCACTACTTGTAGATTCATGCCCATATAAACTTAATATAATGTTTCTAAGTATCATTCGATTAAAGAAAAAGTACCATAAAGTCCGCGTTTCGAATTCTCACTCATTTAGAACCATATTTTCTTAATTTTATGTTTCTAGGTCCATTATTATAGAAAATTCAAAAAAGTACCATGAAATATCCCCATGAATTTTTACTCACGCTTAATTACATATTTATATATCTATTATTAGAGAAAATTCAAAAAGTACCATAAGAATATAGAAAAAGTACCAAAAAAATAGCCACATGCAATTTCCCACTCACTCCATTTAAGTTTTATTTAATGTTTCTAGTTTCATTGGTGAAGAAATTATAAAAAAGTACCATTTGAATAAAGAAAAAAGTACCTTTTGAATAAATTTATAATAATGAACCTGGAATCTCACTCACGCTTTGAATTCTCACTCAATAGAACCAAACAAAAAGTACCATTTGAATAAAGAAAAAAGTAAATTTTGAATAAATTTATAGAAAATTTAAAAAGTACCATTAGAAGAGAAAAAGTACCACTAAATTCACCTTATGTGGATTCTTACTCATCCAGCATTCTCCAGGTTCCAGGTTCATTATTATAAATGTATACAAAAAGTACCATTAGAATAAAAAAGTACCATAAAATCTCCACCTTGGATTCTTATTAACTTAGAACTACATATATGCTAAATTTCATATTTCTAGGTTCATTATTAAAGACAATTAAAAAAGTTCCATTAGAAGTCAAGTTTGAAATTTAAAAATACTCAATTTTGACAAAATTGTTATGCTAGAGACATGTCTCAAACCATTAAAATCTGTGTTACTCAAAAAAATATATTTAAAAAAAGTACCAAACGGTTTACTCAGATTTGAGACAACACCTTGGCACTCAAGTTCCATATAACACACTGTTAGTTTATTTTTGTATGAATCCAGGAACCACTATTAAACAAATTATCAAAATTGGCTTAATAATTTGAATTAAAATGTATTTTCCAGTTTTTTCCCCAAATTTCCCTATTTCTTGGCCAAAATTAAAAATTTTAATTTTTGAAAAATACATTTTTTATGCTTTAGTATAAATAAAAATATAACAAAGTAAAGATATATTTTTAAATTTTGCAAAAAAGTTGATTATTTGTCACTTTATCAGTTGTTTTATGTTCGATTTCTAAATAAGCTTTCATATAACGATTGAGTGTGAGTGTGAAAAACTCAGAATTATTTAAAGTATGGCATGAGAAATATGGTGAAAATTAAAAAAGAGCCGCCATATATGCATATTTCTTGTCACATATTGATGAAAGTGATTGTTCAGAAAATCTAAATCAATGTTTAGAGGAGCAGTCACGAATGTTTTGTGCAAATATAAAAACCAAATGGAGTAAAAGTTATAGGAGTTTAAATAATTTTAATAAACAACATGCTGTTTGGCTTAAATAGATAAAGTGCACCCTTCCCCCACTAAATTGAAGCCTGGTCGACCGCAATTAACATTTTGTCAATATGCTGAAATCTTATCCTATTTCTTTAGAAAATTACCAAACAGATGAAGAGCAATCGGAAAGTGAAGATGAAGAAATAGAATCGAGCGGTCTTTTGAACCCAGTTTTTTAAATATGGTTGATAATTTAGAATTAGAAAATCAAATTGATGAATAAATTAAAATTTTGAACATAACTAAGTTTATTTTATTATCAAAAGTTAGTTTACACTCAAAAAACAAAATAGAAGAAAAGAGTTTAGGCAAATACCTAAGAGTTACAGGTATGGACTGGATCTAAGAACATACAACCCGGTAAACACAGTTTGGAAGAAATTTTTAATTAATTTTATTTTTGTCTTTGAAATTTTTTTTTCAGTGTATGGAAAAGTTTTAATGGTCCCTCCCTCCCTTTTAAGAGTCTTCAAAAATTCGAATCCAAAAAAAATATTTAAATCGGTCCAGCCGTTTGGCTGTAATTAATTATGGCCAAAATATGGGGAAATTTTCCTATAGTGCATTGCGGTGGTAAAATTTTATTAAAATACATTTCTGTACCGTAGTGGGAACTAATAATAAAATCTATGTCAATTTATAGAAAAAACATATTTAATGGAAAAAGTACCAAAAATTAACACAATTTGTATCCCTTATGGATTCGCATATCCAAAAAGTTCAAAATTCATATTTGTTATTTTTTGATAAGTAAAGGATACGATTTAAAATTTGTTTCTATGTTTATTGGTTTAAAATGTTGCCAAAAAAGTACCAAAATGAACTTTTTATCCGCTTTCTCCACTAAAAGTTTCGAATTTCGAAAATGTATGGAACACCTGTCAGCTTTTTTTAAGTAGAGTAACATGCAATTATTAGTTTTTTGTACATTTATTAATATTGAAGATATAAGGTTACAGAATCTAACCGTTTTTAATCTTATTACCCCATAGACGTTCAAATTTCCAAAAATACCATCTTACTGGATCGTTTTGGGTAGGGAGGAACCCATATTTAAAATGTCATATTTCTAGCTTCAGTCGTTTGGGCTGTGCTATGATGAATCAGTCAGTCAGTAACTTTACTGTTTTATATACATATTTATATAGATAAACCTAGCACCGTGTAATAAATAAATAAACCTGAACATATGTCTTCAGTGTTGTAAGAACTGACAAAAGGGCAATGGTACTTTTTCATTCCAATTGTACTTTTTTGTATTTCTGAAATTTGCATTTTAATTAGATTAGATTTGATTTCTAAAACTGAAATTGAAATTTCTTAAATACAATTGGAAATTCATAAATTTATTTATGGCTAGCCAACCAGCTACAGCAAGTTTAATTAAAATCCCTTTTCTCAAAATGTTCCCACTGTGCAATGTAAAGGTTTAAATGCCAGATTAATATCAGCCCATGTAAGTTATACTTCACATTTAATGCTATCGAAAACATTTTAATTAAAATAACACTTCCTTAGAATCTCTAAAGGTCTTTTATGATTTATTTGCTGCCGTTGCATTGTCTTCCTCTTCAACAATAGCCTCCAGTTGCAAGCAGTTTTTAAAAGTATTACTGCTGTAAATAATGTTTATTAAAGGCTTTCTCTCACTCACTCTGTCGCTCTACCTCTCTCCTCTATTTTCATGCATTTTCATACTTCAAGGCCTTAAATAACATTTTCTTTTACAATTAATTACACACCAACTAACATCCTTGTAACTAACACAAACTAAGCAAAACATAAACATGTCTATCATACAGTGTGAGAGCATGTGTTTTTGTTTTTTTGTTGCCTTCATTCTTTTACTCGTTTTTTAGCATTTTGTTTATGATTTGACATACAGTGTAATAATATAACAACAACAACAAACTGCATTAAACCTTGAAACATATGCTGTCACGGTTATTTTTGTTTTTATTAAGTATTTACTACAACTATGTGCTAATGTTTGTTTTTGTTTTTGTTGCTGTAGCTGTTCTGTTGTCATTGTAGGCCTTTCGGCAATATACAACTCTGTCTTACTACATTTACAAGGTCAAAGGCAACACAAAAAAGACAAACAACAACAAATAATAATAATATTAAAACAAAGGAAAACTACTGTTACATTTTAGACATTCGTACATGAATAAATATGTACATTCGTACTCAAATAAATAAATAAATAGTGGTGTGTTTACATACCTTTGATGAAATACCATTTAATAATTCATTACTATTTCCCAAAACTGTTAGGAATTTCGATTTCAATATACCAATGGCCGGAGTACGACCCATAAAGTTTTTAATACGTGATGTTTCACCCACCGGTGGTGGTGTGGCTGGTTGCGAGGGCGTAGAATTAAACATTTTAACATTTGAGGGACAATATCAGTAGCAAGAACATCAACAATATGTAAAACTCAATTGCCTTTAGTATTAAATATTGTAGTTGAGGCAGCAGTTACAGAAATCAATGTCTGGAGGTCTTTCTCAACTTAAGAGCCCTTTGGTATAAGGTTTGTTTGCTATAGCCTCACACAGATGTTGCCTCATTTATTTATTACAAACTGCATGCTGCTGTTATTGATGGCAGAGACATCTTCTACAAGCAAGTTCAATGAAACTATTGAACTTTTATTTTTTTAATTTTAATTTTTGCGTTTTGTATTTTACGTGACAATACAAGCAACAACAACAACAATGTTTTACACTATACTAAGTAGGTATTTGAAACACACATAATAACACTTGACTGGTCACATTATAACAATGCTAATGCTGCCGCAAAATTAGCCGCTGCGAAGCCCAGCAAATATGTAGTTAAATGACAGGCTGCAGCCAACAACATGCAGTAGCTAGCAAGCTGCTGCCATAAAAACAGCAACAAAAAACCCGCAATTTAACCGATTATAGTATATTACACTCTATTGTTTACGAGTTCATGTTCATCATGATGTGTGAGAAGAACATGTTTCCTAGTATAGACATGTGATGTTGGCCAACACCTCTTACGTTTGACTCCTGGCCATCGAACGAAATATTCAGTTTTTTTTTTTTGTTTTTGTATTATTATTATTTCTAGCTTTTTTTTGTTTGTTTGTCAAATTATTGTGTGTCTGAATGTTGAGTTGTGTTGATTATTGATTTTTACACCGTCTTGTGCAATGAAATATTCGAAGCCAACCAGAAAAAACATTGAATTCCTTGAACTTCACTGGCTTAACATTTTACAGGCTTAATATATATATTTTTTCCTTTTTTTATAGGACCTTTAAATTTAACACTTTTTTGTTAATAATTCTAAGAAATTAGTTTATCGTTTGTTCACAAAACAAGGCACTTTTTTTTAATTTATAATAAAACATTAACTTTATTTTTTTATTTTAATTTATTTATGAATTTTTCTGCTTAATTAAACATTTTATTTAATTTTTCTAGCTATTTGTTTTGTTATTTATTTATTTTCAGACATTTTTTGATGTTGTTAGTTGCTTGTAAAAATCCATTCTGTTTGCATGAATGAGAAATGCTGCACATAATACTCATACGCAGTGGTGAGCTTTGGGTTTCATTAACATAAACATATGTTTTTATCTAAAGCATACTTTAGGGTGTTAGCAAAACAAAAACAGCAATAGCTTTATGTTAATAACAGTGCGGCAACATGTTAAATAAGTTTATACGTTAAATTTGAAATTACTGCTACAAAAGAGACGATTTCAACGCAATACATGCAATACAATAAATTAAAATAAAGAATATTTTTAAATTTAAATTTTTTACATTAAAAAAGTACTAAAGAGTCTAAAAGCAATATTTCAAATGCTTAAAGTTTTATGAAACAAAATTTTCATAATTTTTTTTTATAAATTCTTAACAAAAAAAAATATTATTCATGGCCTTAATAATTTACATTTGTTATATTAAATGTTTTAAAATATATTTATGAATTTGAATAAGAATGTAATTTAAAGTTATTAATACTACTAAGGTGAGGACTTACAGTGGGACAAAAGAAAAAAAATATCATTCAAGTATTTATGACAAACATAATAATTTAGAATACATACAAAGTAGACTGTTGTCAAGAACCTAACTATTGCAACAACAAAATACATTTTGTTGTATTTTTATTTGACAAATCTGTGTGTCTCGTCTTTATGATACATTTAATTTATTTATTGTTTATTAAGGCATTATTTTATTTTAAGATAATTCTATAAAGATTTCAAATTGATTCAAATCTTATCAACTTTCTAAAATAAATTTCGCAATATTTCATACTTTTAAATTAAAAGAGAGACATTTATAAATTCAGACAAAGTCCACGAAACTTTGTACGTCAACGCCTTTTCAATATTTCATTTAATTTATTTAATTCGTAACGAAACAAACTAGCAAAAAGCAAAACATTTAATTTTTTTGTTTGACTCAAATTAAAACAAAAAGTAAATTTTCTACATATATAATATTGAAATTATTTATCTTTGAATTTATCATTTGCCTTCTTCTTAACAACATCAATACACAATTCATTGATGTTTTCTATCAGTTTCGCGGAAGAATTCTCAAACACACTAAATGTCACCAAAACGTCTGTCTGCCAGCCAGAGAATAAAGATCACCAAAAGTGTTTCAGAGAAAATCAGTTTTCCCCATATAACTTTTCCCAATTTGATTGCGTTTGACAAAAGATACGAACCAAAAAGAAGAAAACAAGAAAAATACCTAAATATTGAGCAAAAATTTTCAACAGTTGTATGCGGCGTCAACTAAATGTTTTTAGTTTGTGAGCAGCAGTTGAACGATAAATACGAAATTTTGAAAATTTGTGCGAATACGGAAACAGACGACAATACTAACGGCACGCGAGTTATGTAAGCAGTATTTAGGCCGACATTAAAATAATTCTACAATAAAAGATATTTTTAAATCGGAAAATCATAAAAAATATTTAAGAAAAGCGATAAATTGTAATAAAATTAAGAAAATTTAAACCAAAAAGTAACGGTTTTATGAAAAAAAGTTAAAAAAATTGTTCAAATACAGGAAGTGCAAAAAATCATTAAAAGAAAACACCCATTTACTTAGCAAAAGGTTATAAAAATTTATTAATAAATTCTATAAATAGCATATCTATTATAAATAAAATTACAAAAAATTTTAATAAAAATTAAAAGCAAATGTGAAAATATTGAAAAAAAATAATAAAGATTTCTAAAAATAAATATCAAATACATTTTGCCTTTATAAGCAATAAAAATTAAGCAAACAAACACACAAACGTATATAAATATACAATATATAAAAAAAGTGTCTTGCGGCATTTAAAAATAGTTGTAGAAAATTTTCAAAAATAACACAACAGCGTCTCCCTGGGCTTACTTACACAGCAGCATCAGCATCATCATCAACATCAACAGCAAACCCACAAAAACATCAGCAACAGCATCATTAGCAATAGCAATAGCAATTTATTTATCTGTAGCAGCAACATACTCGTACGACATCAGCACTTAAATTTTTTAATTTTATTTTTTTTTTATAAATGTATCAGCACCAAAACAACTTATAGCCGATGAAAATGACGAAGTCAATCGCATTTTTTTTTTTCTTCTTCTATTTTATTTTGTTTTTTATTTACGCTGACAATGTTATTTTTGGCCAAAATACTATACACGCCACATTAACAAATACAAACATAAATATACAAATCTACACACATGTAAATGTTTGCAACATACAACACACAGACACTATTATTTGAATTTTGAATATCTTTTTGAATATAGATCACAGCAAAACTTTGTCTATTCTATTTTTCGCATTATGAAAGAAATTGCAAAATGAAATTTGGAACTAAGAAAACTATTTTTATTTCTATCATAAAATGCAATTATTTTAGTGGTAAATTGTGCAAAAAAATACCAAGACAATTTTATTTAAAATAGAGATTCTCAAACTTAAGATCAGCGGTACTCTTCCGTACAAATGTGTCTGCGAAGATACTTTTTTGTTTTTTGTTCATTAAAAGCTGCTGCAATATTTTTCTGTTTAGCATAGAATTTCCAACATTGTTTTTATTATTACTTTGAAAATTGTGTTCAAAGTATTTGGAACAAGAACATTAATAATGTTATATTTTAAGAATTTTTAATTAACGTATAATGCACATATTTTTTAGTAGTTTGCAATAAGTACATTGCAATTCTGTCGCCATACAAAACAAAAATTATGTTGAGGTGGAGTTGAAGTGGTTTCTAGAAATTTAATTTAATTAATTTTTTTGCCACGCCCTAAAATACCGTATTTCCATAAATACTTTTTACCGCTAATTTTGTCTCTATATATTACGTAACACAGTAGGTTCAATCGGATAAAAAGTGTCCGATTTGGAAATTATGAAGGAATGTTTAATTTGTTTCCAAGTCGATCACCTCTAGTTTGTACAGCTAGTAACTTGTACAATTATGGACAGGTTTCAATGAATTTTATTTTGTTATAAAGCAAATTTAGAAGCAATTTCGACTGTGCCACCATAAAGAATGCAGGGTATGTTGATTTTGTCATTCCGTTTGTAAAACATGAAAATATTTGTCGCAGATCCACGAATGTGGGTCCTTTTAAGATTCTAAGACATTCTAGCTATATCCGTCTGTCTGTCCATCTGATGAAAACACGATGGGAGCTAGCCGGCTGAAATTTTCCACAAATACTCTCTGTTAATAAGGTTTGTTTGGTATTGAAAATGAACAATATCGGTTCATGATTTCCCGGAATACTGTTTGAGCAATCCTGATACAATTTTGTACAAATTAGTACAAATTAAGCAGTGGTGTAGTGAGTACAACAGCAGACTAGCAAACGGATAGTTGTTGGTTCGATTCGTGTCTGCGACTTATTTTTTGGGTGCCCCGACAGACTAGACCATTCGGGTTCGATTCCCGCCAGAGACTCTGGGTGTTTCTGCAGACAAGCAAAACGCTTAGCAGTTTGTGTTCGTTTTAAAAAAAAAGTTCTAAGTACTTTGAAATTATATTGTAAAGTATGGCGAAAATCGGGCAACATTTTTCCCTAGTCCCCATACAAAGTCCTCCTCAGAAAATAGATGGCGGTTTTTATGTTGTCATTTGTCATTAATTCTCACTTAGTTATTGAATTATAGTGTAAACTACAAAGTTTATTTTGGCTTCAAAAATATGGAATTTAGTGCCAACAAAGCGTCATATGCGGGAAGTTTTTCTTCAATTATTTAATTTGAAAAAAGTGCCGCTGAAGCACACCGATTGCTCACCAAAGCTAATGATTAATGTGTTCCAACGGCTTCAATTGGTGATTTTGACAATGAAGACAAATATCGCAATTTAAGACCAAGAATTTTAGGCATTACTCCATGATGATTGTTGTCAAACCCAACAAGAGCTTGCAAAAATCGTTGGGAAATACCCAAGCAGCAATTTCAAAACGTTTGCGAGCAGCAGCATTCATCCAAAAGCAGGGAAACTGCATACCATACGAATTGAAGCCGAGAGACATTGAAACACGATTTTGTAACTTTTCACTTCAGAACAGAGTATCCGAAATTGGCTTGATTCGTCTCAAAAGATGAGCAGTTTGGCTCGGAATCTATGTGTTGCCAGAAAGATGGGAAAAGGTCATAGCTAACAATGGCCAATACTTTGCATGAATTTATATTGTACAAATGTTTCAAAATAAAAGCTAACAATTTTAAATAATTGCGCATTTTTAAGTCATACACTAGAGTATCCAAAACCGAAACCGAAACCGGTCAACCAGTTTTTTCATCTTTGAAAACTCCACCGGTTTATCAAAACGGGGTCCCTTCGACTCTACTTGATTGTTCGCACGTAGTGAACTACCACGTAAACCAACCACCGGTTTCGGTTTTTATAACTTTTCGGGTTTTTGAAATATATTTTCTAAAGCTCATTCAAATATATTTATGAAGAACCTTTGATGCCATTTTTTAAAATATTGATTTATTTTATACAAAATTATAGCATTTCACATAAAGATGGAGCATTAAGAATTCAAAAATTCTAAATTTCCGAAGATTTAGTACACAATTCTTAACACATTTCCTATTAGCGTCCACAAATAAAAATAAATTTAAGAAGACCTTTTTCATAATAAATAATATAAAAAAGTCAAAAACAGAAACCGTTTAATCATGTTTTTTAAAAGACAATAATCAAACCCGGTTTTTTCAAAAACACACTTTTTCGGTTAAACCGGAAACCGGTTTCTCAAATTAGCCGGTTTTTTGGACATTCTATCATACACCCAATATACTAATTAATATCGTGATGAAATTGTTCATAAATATGATTTATATGAACAATAATTTACCCTATATTTGAACAATAAGTAACCCCTATATCAGAAAAATATTTTATTGTCAAATAATGATGATGGGTATACAATAGAGTGTCCCTTAGATTTAAATTTGTTGAAGGGTTGAAACGGTACCCGCTGAAAACTTTCGTAATGACCTAAAATACCACCAAATTTGTAAAACATTCAGACTATATTTAAATTGACCTGGACTATAATATTCTGAATTCGTTTTAATTAAAAATCATAACAATAAGGAAATTCGGCTCATTCGCCAAAATATGGCCAAAAAAAAATAGTTTTTCTCGAAAATCGCAAAATTTAAATCGAAGGTACGGAAAAACTATAGAATGTATTGACATACTTTTTTCACATTTTTATTCCCTATTATGTTGGCAATAAATCCCCATGTTATGATCAAAAAATTCTGAAATTTGTTTAACAAAATTTTTAAAAATTTGAAATTGGAGTTTTGAAACCGCCGTTAAAAAAAATATTTTTTTTTTTTGTTATACCTGCGAATAGGTTAACTGTATCCTATAAAGATAAAAACTCATATACAAGTAAATATGGATATATTTTAAGTAAGAATAAACTTTTGTTTTAATATTTCTCAAAATATGTTAATTTTGTTCCTACATTTCTTGTTCGAATGGCCTGGCGATTTTTTAATAACATTTTTTAACCAATTTTTGTCTTTTATAACTCATTAGAACGACAATTACGTGCACATTTCGACTCTATTAAATTAAATTGCAAAAGTAATTACTTAATAGCAAAATTTAAAAAAAAATAAACTGAAAAAATTAATTTTTTCCCCTTGTAAATGCACCTCAAAACTAAATCGAAAGTCGACACAAGAAAAAAAACAAGAAAAAATTTTTTGGTGGTATTTTCAACACTTCAAAAAATTTAATTCTAAGGGGCACTCTAATGTATATATACATTTGTCATTAAATTTGTAATTTACTCAATACTGGTACTTTTTAGGGATATCTGTTGAAATATATTTTCCGAAGCACGCAAACAACTTACGACTTATATATCAAATGTGGTCCCGAGAATTTCTGTATTGAAAATCGTTTAAAGAAGTACTTTGTAGAATATGTTTAAAAAAATCAGCCACATCGGTTGATAAAATTTGTTCATTAAAAATTTATTTTTCATTTAAAAATATAGTTTTACCCTAAAAATTTAATTTTCGATTCTGTACAGCCTAGTATTTTTGTTTTTATATTGTTATGTTTTATAGCGTTTGTAAATATTAGGGGAACTTTTTCTATAAAATAATAATATTTAATACATATTTTTATAATTTTTTTTTTTAAATTTTTTGATTTTTTTCGATTTCTAATAGCAACCGAATAAGGTACCGATATGTACCTGATATGTTGATATAAAAATCCAATGTTTATAAGATCAACTAGAAACCTTCATGTGGATTATAAAAATAATTTGTGATAAATTTAATATGGATTCTAAACCCTAGAGGGAACTGAACCGATACATAATAGAACTGGTACTTCGGGCTAGGAACGGATTCTAGTTATGACACTGATAAGTAGGGGGCGGATTTATATGCAAATGCATGTTTTTTCTCGAACGTCCAAATACAATGTAGACTAATTATCTATCCAAATCGCATGCTATTTCGCTGTAAAATAGCATCGATTTTTACATATTTTATTGATAATGCATATTTGTAATATTTTACTTCGACAATGGGCAAAATATTGTCTGGACAAACAGTTTTTTGTCGAATTTGTTATAGAAATAACATTAAATGTTATAGATTAACTATTTCGACATCGAGAAACTGACATTATGTTCTTAATTTCTCTATCAGCAATTGACAATTATCATTTCAAAACATTTTGCTTCAAAAACGTTTAGATTTGTTTCAAAGTATCATAAATTCATTAAATGTATCGAAACATTCATAATTGTTTTCATAGCAATTCCGATTTATAAGAGATTTCGTTATCGAACGATTTTTTAACTCAATATACACCAGGGATAGCAAAATTTAGTACAATTGTACTTTTTTTGGTACAATTTGATCATTTGGTGCAATGACTCATTTGGTACAATTTGAAAATTTATTTCACAGTTAATATATTAAAACTAATTTACGAATTTATGTTCTCTATCAATTATAACAATAAACATTTTAAAATTATACTTATGACTTTTTGAAATAAAGGGTTCATATCCTGGGAATTCCCGGTACAATTTTCCGGGGAATTTTTCCATTTTTTCACTACCCGATTCCCGGGATTTTTAGTCGGGAATCCCGGGAATTAAACACTGACAAAAATACATAGAAAACAAGTTAGAACTCTATTTTTTTCACCAAAAAAAACAGTGAAAAGTTGTTAACTGTTTTTTGCTTATATCTCGGCAATAATAGACCGCTTATTATTATTATTATTATTTATTTGGGGTTTTTCGTATGAAAATTTAAAAAGTGAATTCATTATTTATAGAATTTATTTCTTATTGAATCATTCTAATTTCTTTAAATTTCTTCTTCAAATCCATAACAAAATAGCTTCAAAAAATTATTAAATGGTTACATTTTTCATCAATTCAAATCTAGTACAAAAAGGCTTAAGACAATTTGTTCAATTAATTTTGTAAATGATTTGATTTAAAAAAAAAATTAATCATTAAAAGTTTGAATAAATTCTGTTATTAATTAACTTTAAAATTAATTCAGTTTAAACAAAATAATGAATCTAAAAAATTGAAAGGCTGACATTCTTTAATTACGGATTAAGATTTTAGTGAATTAAGCTCAAATTTTATTACAGTATCATTATATATTTTGGGAATAGGAATAGCGATTCCCGGGAATCAAAAAAGGTCGGGAAATTAAAAACCCTACTTGTCACACTCGTAATTTTAAGTGTTTCTCAAACCAAAAAGTGTATAAACAAATTTAAGCCATTATTATTGCCATTATTTTGTGTTGAATATGAATATCCATAGAATTCCTAATGACAGAAGTTTTCTGCTGTGGCAAAAAACGATGCTTTATTATCAACTGTAATGGAATCGATCCAAATTTATTCATTACAACTGCTCATTTGTTCATTGTAACTTTAAAAAAATCCCGAAATTTCACTATAATTTAAAAAAAAAAAAAATATTCCCGAGAAAAATTTTTCCGTTGAGGAACCCTAGTTGTACAATTTTTAAATTCCATTTGCCATCCCTGATAGACACAGTTACCGCTCCTTACAGTCATTTCCCAGCAGTGACGCAAAATATATAAATTGGGGTCAGCTAAGTGATTGGGGTCAGATTAGTGACAATTACTGTCTATAAGGGATACATTGACTACTTGCTTAATTGATGGGTTATTACGAGTTCAAAATTAAGGTTGGATGCTACTTTACATCAAAGTATGCAAAAGCTTACTTTTTAAAATTTTTACTTTAAAACTTGACGTGTTCATTATATTTCAGTTATTTAAACTTATGTATATAAAGGTTTATAAAAAAATGTATGTGGAAATTTTGTTTTAAATTTAAAAGGCGTTGATGAATTTGAATAAATTTTCATATGTGAAGAGAATTAATTAATAATGGAATTAGGTATGTAATATATATGCAAATAATTTGTAGAAGCTTCTAATAAAATAATTTCAGACACAAAAAAAAATAATGCAGAATAGAAAGATTTTATAGATTGAATTTTAAAAAATTTTGAAAATTTTTTTCTAGCAGCTTTTGATCAAATTTTTGTGTGATTCCTTTATTAATTGAGAAGTTCTGTAGTGAGAATTATGAGAAAACCATTTCCTGTTCTCCCAATAATAAACCACTCTCATTTTTATTCTCCAAGAGTATGAGAAAATTAAAACACATGACAAAGACAGTGATAAATAAAACAAAAAGAAAACAACCACAATAATAATATAAGTAATAATAATAAAACAAAATGCACACACTTTTTAGGCCAAAAACATATGGTCAGAAAATAAGCAAAATAAATAAATAAACAAAAACAGAAATCAAAAGAAAAATATACATTTTCATTTGAGCAGTCAACATGTGGTTCAAAGACACATAGAATTTGGTATAAACAAAACTGCAAAATTAAGACATTAATCACCTTGAGTAGAGAGAAAGAAGGAAGAAAAGAGAGAACATGTACAAATGCATGTCTGAATTTCTCAATTAAATAGGAAATTCTCTAAAACATTTTAGAGAGTATTAAGAGAATATAAATCTCAAATATTTTGTCAATTTTAATAAAAATACTAATATTTCAAATTGAATTATATTAATATTTAAATACACAATCATTTTGTATATGTATTTACCCTTGGTGTTTCTAAATTTTCTTAAAATATTTCAAGAACAAATTAACAATAAAACCATAAGGCCCTCATTCGTATATACGCCTATATATACATATATATATATACAGGAATAATTGAAAAAATATATATAATAAGATCATTGCAACTAAATTATAAAATAACATTTCCAGATTATATTATTATGGTACTTTTAAAGATCAAAATGTACCAAATTAAATATCATTTCACCTAGCTGGATATCTCTTTATATTTTAAACTCTCCATCTGTGCAAACTTCTCAATTTTTCAATATTGCATGCTCATTAATAGTTGTCATCGCCTTTAATGAGATCCCACAATTGGAAATGAATTTTGCTTAAATGAAATATTTTTCCATTCATACACCACAATGAGTACAGAACTAAAAATATGGAAATAATATTTGAAATTTCTTGTTGGCCATCAGTAGTTTTCGTTGTTCGACGATATTAGTTGTACGAGTATTTGCTGAGCAAACCATACTAAATAGATAGATATCAACATAGATGATGAAAATATTGTAAAATTTTATTTAAATTTTAGACGATAAAATATGAGCTCACATGCAAATAATAGAAATGGAGGGATGTTAATCACTCGAAATGAACGTTCTATGCCAAAATGGGTGGTAAGTAGATAAATAATGGCAACCAAACATTCAAATTAATGCATTTTAACACTCTGTTATTAAAAACAAAATCATGACAAAATTTTAAATAACCTACTAGTTTTATAAGTCCCACATATCATCTTAAATAAGTGTTAGATAGTATTGAAAAATTAATTAATTGTTCTTTTCTCTAATAAAGACAGAACAAAGTGATCGCATTGGTCCAAGACCACCACCGCCACCTTTAACGCCCGAAAATGGTCATGCACCACCTAAACAGCCAAATTTGCCGCCAAAAACTAAGATGCAACCGGAACCGGACTATGAAGTCATTGAATTCTCTAATCAACAGTATTCAAATGCTCCACTACGACCAAATTCTGCCAGTTCGGGCTCAAAGACTCCTGGTTTGTTTTATTCTCACTTGCCCAATAAAACATCTTTGATATTGATGTAGTAACTCTTATATTTTTTTAACAGATAATAAACTAAAATGTACTTTATGTGGCTCTGGCAATCCTTGGGTTACTTGTGAAGAATGTGCTCAACAAATATTTTGTGCTTCTTGTGACGACATGTTTCACAAGCATCCAAAACGTAAAGATCATCAAAGAAAGGTATCATATAATAAAATAAACTATTAATAATATATGTAAATTAAATCTAAATCTAATTTTATTACAGACCATCGAAAAGTCACGTCCACCCATACCGCCAAAGGTTTTGCCAGGCCAACCTGGTCCCTCACCGCCAGTGGCTCCACCCAGACGCAACAAACGCGGCTTAATGACACCCATTATGCAACGCAAGGATCAGGTACGCTTCTGCACGATTTTCTAAAGAAAATTCCCTAGACTTACCGACAGTTTATTTCATAATTAAAAATCGAAAATTGTGTTAATTCTCGTCATGAAATTTCGTTTGTAGTTACGCTTGCTTTTTTACGCTGTGCTAATTTTTGACTGTACCAGCTTAATTATTTTTATTATTATTATTACTATTCTATATATTATTTATATTATTCGTACTATTATTATTTATACTACTATTTTAAAGAAATTCTATTTTTCTTATCAAGTATATTCAAAAATAAATAACATTGTTAAAAACTCAAACCAAAAGAAATCTGAATTTGAAAAGTTTTATTAAGAATTTTACTTATACATATTATGTATGTTTAATGAGTCCGTAAAACATGATCATGATCATTATATATAACCTTAATCTCAGGGTAATGCAATGCCGGGACCATTTCCTGTACCTCCATCACCCACTCCATCAATGAAGAATGCATCTTGGAAAGAACGTTTTGGTTCTTTGCCCAGAGGTTTGAACTTATTAAATCGCCCGTTGCCCGAAACTCCCAAGACACCTAGTGAGTCGTCACGGTCAACGACGCCTAAATCAGTATTCGATAATATACAACGACCGCCCTCGGTGGCGTTGGAGAAGATCAAAAGCAAGGCAAACGCTACTCTGGATCGCATGCAATTGCTGCAGCAACGCTATAGACAACAAAAAGAACAAATGGAGAGAGATCGCAGCGGCTCGGTAACAGATCAGGTAACATTTCCCGTATTGTTGGGTTATCTGAGAGAATGAGTTAAATGTTTTCACTCTCCGCAAAAAAGTTAGAAATAAAAATCTTTCAATTTGAATGAGAGTAACATTTAGCTCTTCTCTCATTTATGTCATTCCCTCTCATATATTTTCATGTAATTTTAAAAGTCTCGTTCTCAATGTCTCCATTGTTTACCTCCTCTCTCTCTCCCTCTCACGCATATTGCATTATTCGATCTCTGCCTAAATGGCATGTGTCATGTGTAATCCTTCCATATTGATATTGTATCGTATCGTATCGTTGTGATGTCATTGTCTCACTGTAAACAGAATATGTCAGCATTCGATCAATGGTCAAGCATTTCACAATCGCCATCACATTTTGTTTCTGGCAGCATGTCGTCTGGTATCAACTCATCCCATCTAGACCTAATGGATGATACTAATTTCAATTTGTTCCATCAGCGTCAAATGGCTATGCAGCATCATCAAATGGCCTCGCAACGTGCCAATCAATTAGGTCAACGAGGCATGTCGAGTTCTGTATTTAATCTAAATCAGATAAATCGCAAACAGCCCGTTACAAACAATGGATGGATGAATAATCCTATGCAACAGGTAAAACGAATCTAATCGATTTAAATCCCACAAAGCTAGCAACTAATATAAACTATTTTATTATTTCAGGCTCAATCTATGGCTCAGTTAAATTGTGCCAACTGTGCCCATCAGCAATCTCAATGGAATGGTCCCCATCAACATCACCAGCACATGCATATGCAGCAAGATCCCTGGAGTAATCAATTGTCATCACAGCAACATTTAAATCGTTCCAATATGTCCTTAAATGTGCCCGCTGGCTACATGATGCAACCCCAAATGAATGGCATGTATCCGCCACCCACATTCATGAACCAAAGGGGTTTAGTCCATCCAATGTATCCACAGCAATATATGGGAGGAATGCCTGTTATGAATCCAGGTGTGTATTTATCAAATATCTTAATATTTCCCTTGATTTTCAATCGTACATCTAATGTTGCAGGTTTAATGGGTATGCCTCCATCCACTTCTAGAGCAGCTTCACGAGCAGGTTCTCGCATGGCTTCACCAGCAATGAGCCGCAAGTCTGTGACGCTAAGGCGTAAGCAACGCTCTAGTTATATCGATGATGAAGCCACCGATGATGAAGATTCCGATGAAGATGATCGTCGCTCCATAACATCAAACCGTTCTGGTATTTCCCGATCACTACAGAGACGCATGTCTAGTGCTTCCCAAATTCAACTTGAAGACGATATTGAATCGTCTCAAGCCAAATCACACCGTAATCGAGCACGAAACCAACGCAGAGATTCTATTGCTAAATCCGTTCATAGTGATTGGGCTCCAGGAAGAAGAACATCATCAAGCAATAATAATCGTTCAGCCGATTCGGGTTTCAATAGTCCGCTCAAACCCTCACGTATATATTCAGATTTAGATTCAGAGGGTTCTGGAACCAGAGCATTGGTACAGGCTAAAATCGAACAAAAGCTAAAAGAAGAAACTCTCAAGCAAAAACAGTCGAGACCCAAAAGGCAGAGCCAATCCCCAACACCCCAAAAGACAAGTGCAGCAGTACAAACACCTGCTGTTAAACAAGCAATTAAACAGGAGAACGCCAAAACTGTTACTAACGAACCAGTGAAACCAGTGAGAGAACCATCGCAAAGTGAATCGGAAGAAGAGGAACAAGTCAATGTTAAGAAAGAACCGGTAGAGGTGGAGGAAAAACCAGAAAGCGCAACGGAAGAAGAAGAAAGTGAAAGTGAGGAAACAGAACCCGAATCTGAACAAGAGTCCAAACAAATAGAGGAGAATGAAATAGAAGAAGACGATTTGGGTCCTCCTCCCTCCACGCCAGACCACGAATGGGAATGCGAATTTTGTACATTTGTGAATGAGGCCAATATTAAAATCTGTTCTATTTGTTGTAAAACTCCCAGTATCAAACCAAAAAAAGCCATAAAATCGATATCGCCACCAAAACAAATTAAGACTCCTTTGGTTAAAAAGGAGAAGGAACATACAAAAGTAAAAGAAACACAGAAGCCAATGGAGAAGGAACCTGTCAAAGATAAAAGTGGTACGATTAAGAAAAAACCAATTACGTCGTCACAATCATCATCCATCCAAAACACCATAACAAATAACACTGAAATTGAAAAAATTACAAACAATATTCAGACAACGAAACCCGACTCTGCTCACAATACAGACGATGGAAATGAATCCACAACAAACACGCACAAAGTGAAAGGTAGGCCCCGGAAAATTTCATTTTTGGAAGGAACCAAACCATTTTAAAACACCAAGCCAAAACTGTAAAACCAAATCTCAGCCCAACCAAACCCATACATCCATTAACTTAATCTGATAACCGTAATTATAATTAATAATGATCTTCACAACACTTTATACATATTTACTATATTTTTAATTGTACCTAGATTATATTTTCGAATAACAAATTTTTAAATACACCCTCAAATTAATATTAAAACTTGTTAAACCCTACACCAGTGTTGTTTTATTAATGAAACAAAAACTATTTTATAGAATCTGTGGAGGATATTTGGGCTACATTGGATGAAAATATTCAGGCTACAGCCCATGAGGTTACACGTAAGGCAGAATCGAAAAAAACTTCCAAAGTATCTACTGCTTGTGGTACTTCTTCCAAGTCAGCAAGCGTTGAACGGCAAGAAAACGATTCAAGACACTCTCAAGCCAGAGAAATAGGTACTTCACCACCGCCTCAAAGTATTTCCACTCAAGTAGGTTTTCAATTTTGAAACGAAAAAATATTCATACAACAGAATTAATTCACTTCTCAATTTCAATCTAGACTTATGATACTTTACCCGTCCATAAACCAGAGACTAGGGATGAGGCTATTGCGAAGCCAACACCACAACCCTTGTATAATGATATAATACAAGTAAGTAGGCTATTAAAAGCAAAGAAAATTCATCTTGTTACTCCTTCCTAATTACATTTTATTTTGTCAGCAAACAAATTTCCCTCCATCTCCCAAGATACAAGACTTGAAATCTTTCGAAGCCGAAGTTTTAAACAAAATTCACAATATTAGTCATGTACCCTCCCAACATCACTATCAGCATAGTCATCAACATACAAATCATCCCGTGTACTCCTATTCCAACGACCGTCAGCGTTATCGCAGTAACAACGATTTACATATGGATGATGCAATGTCTATGGATTTTGAGACATTTAATGGTTTAGGAAGGCGACAACCATCCATAAGTGAATTGATGCTGTTGCAGAAAGTACAATAACTAGTTTTTTCGTATTTCTAATTTAGCATTTCATTGATTTGTTTCATTTCATTTCAAGACTTCTTCACAAATGCATTCCCCTTTGGGTGGTAGCATCTATGATCTACCCTACCGCGAACTATCCTCACTCAGACACAATGATATGGAAAATCATAAAGTATTATTATTTAAATTCAAACGGCTCAAGTAATTAAATTTAAACACATATTTTCCCCCACTAGGAATCTGATTTATATAAACATACCACGGAAGAGCTGAATGCAGCTCTGAAATACTGTGGACCTGATATGCATCCTCTAGTCTGGCTACGAGACAACTGGCCCAAACTTATACAAACTGTGCAAAGTTTGGCCACTAAATATGGCCAGGAGAGAGCTGAAAATACCATTGGAACTATATCACAGATGGAAGCTAGAGACGCATTACGCATGCATACTGGCAATATATGGCAAGCAGTATCGGAATGTATAGAACAGAGACAGCGGAAATATCGCGACATTTCCTCAAAAGGCAACTTTTCCCGAGAAGATATTGTAACAGCTCTTACCACACACCAAGGCAATGTGGAGTTGGCTCTGCTAGACTTGGGACGTACACAATTGAAACCATTTCTTATGAGAATCTGGGGTTCTCCAGGGGGTGTAGAAAATGAGAGCGGTTCTCAGCCTTTACCAGCTTCACCACACTCATCACAATCAACACACTATAACATGGATAAAGGTTAGCATTAGATTTATTAACGGGACATCTTATGGGGCATATCATTTCATAGACTCTTTACTTTTTTTTTTTTTGATTCTCCTTTTTCTCATTGTAGACATTCATAATTTCCTCAGTGCCAATGCTTCAGAATGCATGCAAACGCCAAACAATACTGGTGCTTTCCCTGCCAATAATCAGACGCCATCACCATTCGATCGACCAGCTTCATTAAACTCTCCATTCGAAAACAATAATCATATGCTCGATAATACATCCAGTTACAGTGCAGACAGTAAAGACTTTGCCAACAGCCCACTACCCATAGACGAATCAATATTCAGTAATAAAAATGTCCTCAAAGATCTTGAGACTCTGATTGGCAATATGGAACACAATCAGCAAAAACAAAACGAAAAAGTACTACGATCGATTCACGATATGATTAACAATGCAACTCCCAAAACCGACAACGAATATGATTCGGAAACCATGAGAATACTAACCAAAAGCCCCATAACCTCACCCAAATTCAAGACTACTCCCAATGAAAATAACTCCGAAAATGAAGCAGATGTTAAGAACTTTGTTTGGCAGCATATACAGGAAATTGTGCCAAATTTGGTGCAACAAGTGGAAATGGAATTAATGGAAGACCTTGACGATAAACTTAAAAATAATGAAGTTGAAGAAACGAGAGAAATCACACCTGAACCTATACAGGTTGCTCCCCCACCACCACCGCCACCAATAGATCAGGATGAATTTCTCATGGAAGAAGTTATAAAACCAAATATTAAAAATGCTTCTATTCGAGAAGAATTGCCTCCCCAATATGTTTATACCGCAGAAATTGCAACTTTTCAACTGGCATTTGATAAGGGTTTGGAGAGGGAACATGAAGAAGAATTCGAGTTTGAAACATTGGAAGAGGCATCAAGACAAGTGTATAGAATGTTTAAAGCTCCTGAAGCTCAAACGCAACAACAGACAGAAGAGTCTATACAAGAAATAGAAAATCCAGTTAATGTTAATGTGACAGAAATACAAACACAAGAACCAAATACAGAAATCGCACCAAAAGATGAAATGACCGTGTCTTCTGAAACTCAATTGGAAGAATTACAAATACACAGGGAAATTCCCAGCTCACTTGACAATACTTATTTGGATGAAAAACCAACCGCAGTTAATTCTGTGGTTAATGTGGATGAGACTCAAGTAGAGAACACGACTTCTTCTGGAACTCCATCTGACTTATTACCAACGAATAATGAAATCTCAAGTCCACCTCAAGAAGACCATTTGCAGGAAACAGTTATTCAAATATCTGAAACATCAAAAACTGAATCCGAGGTGTTGACAGAAAACAATAATACAGTTAGTTTCAATGCTGAAATAGTAGGCACCTCAGTTAAAAGTGATGAAATTCCAAGCACATCCAAAGAAGTTAATTTGAAGGAAACTAATATTCAAACAGCATCCTCATCTGAAAGAGACAATGATAAGATAACAACCAACGATGAAGTTTCAAATCAAAAATATGAACCGTTAAATTCGGCTGAAGAAATTGATGCTCCTATTGCACTACAATCTGTTGAAACATCAATTACGGCAGATAATAAGTCCTTAACAGAAAGTTATGATGCCTCTCCTATAAACATTGACCCTTCCACTCCATCTGTATCATCATTAAATAATACCATAACTCCAATATCTGAAACAGCACAAACATCCGATCCTGAAAAGTCTGCGCAACAACCGCCTGTAGTTATAAATGCTAAGGAGAAACATGAAAATGCAACCACATCAACTCCAAGAGGTAAACCCAATAAACAATCTAAGATTCGAACAAAAAATATAAATCAATACAAGCGAACAACCCTTAAAGATCTTTCAAAAGAATTGGAACAAGCTGAAGCTGAGATAGCAATAAGCAGTGCTGAAAAGACAATTAATGTTCCAACAATTCCCACTGCAGATATGACTCCGATTTCTGAAATCATACGAAATTCAACGAATCTATCAGAACATGAATCAGAAAATCTTGCCCAAGAGGCTAATGCTACTAGTGACCATAAACAACCTTCTGAAGAACAGAATGAAAATCAATCTAAAAATGTTACTACAAACTTATCTAAAACTAATACAACTTCTTCAGTAGAACCAGCATCACATACTTCCAATGCAACAATTCAAACAGTTCCCCCAATCGAAACGAAAGTTTCGACAAATGAAAATTCGCAGCCTTCTTTAAATAAAAGAATATCAAAAATTCCTGTACGCCGAACTTCCAGTAATAAAAGTCTAATTAATTCCTCCACAGTCTTAACAAAAACCAATTCAAATGGGGATATGAAATCGCAAGAACCGAATTTACCTGTTGCGGCTACTGCTAGTCAAAAAGGAATTCCACAACCAACCACCGAAATGAACAATTCAGATAACCAGTCTCATACTATTCTTACCGAAGATGAATCTGAAGAGGAAGAACTTTATAGCATCGAAAGTGATACAACTGAAGTTTCTTCTAGAGCAGATCAGTTTCAATCACCAAGTACCACTAGCGAAATGTTCTTAGTGATACAACAGGAAGGAAATAGTACTATTGCACCGTCAACGAGTAGTTCCACTCTACACTCCACAATAAGTCAATCATCGGGTTTAAAATCTCCAACTGAATTCATACCATCCGGTGATCCATCGAAACAGAATCTTTCTGAATTAGTAGAAGACACCCAAAGACTGATCAAACAAATGAAAGATGAAATAAGTATTGATGATTTTGAATCGTCTACAGACGAATACTCAGACGAATACTCCGATGAGTATGATGATGAAGAAGAGGGCGAAGAAGAGGAAGATGGTGACTGGGAAGAGGGGGAAGAGGAGGAGGATGAAGATGAGTATGATGATATAACTGAAGATATAACAGAGGAAAATGAAGATCTTAGTATTGATGAAGACTCCATCAGCAAAACCCAATCTCCTCTACCAAGCCAAGAATCTCAAGATCACAGAGAACTACACAACAGTTCAGCCTTATCCAATATAACCGAATCATCCGATCATTCACAAGCATTACTTTCTGATCACTTTGAACAGGATGCGCCAATAACCACAGAAACTAATGACACACAAAATCAAATTATTTCTGTAGAAGAAACTGCTGCATTTGTTGAAACTGAAAATAATTTGCCAGAACTGCCTGTAGAAACTGTAATTAATAACACTTTAGAAAGGTCACAATCTTCTATGCAATTTGTAGAATCGGAAAATAGTCTTCCTGAATTGTCAGTTGAAACTGTTTTACCAAATGTCAATACTTTATCACAAGATGATCAAGTATTGACCACACAGCAGCATTTTAACACACAACAAGATTCTGAAGAAAAATCTGCATTAGTTAGTGGTTTAAGAGATATACTTTCAGCTTCTATTTCCATAGTTAATGAATTGGAGACAGAGAACGGTTTACCAGAGTTCCCCGTGGAAGTAGTTTTAGCCAGTTCAGCAGTAAATTCTAAAGATTTTCAAAATGTTACGGCAACCCAAGATTCACAAGAACTTGTAACAGTTTCACAAAATGAAAATGAGCAAATATTAAAAACGGAAGAAAGTTCAAACGATTCAAGTAAAGAAGCGAATCATGAGCAGGACTCGAAAACTGTAAATGATCTAACATCAACTAGCAATGAGAACAAAACTATTCCACACAATCCAATAGATGAACAACAAACTCCAACAGAATTGGAAACCATTTCTAATAACGATTCAAAAACAGAGACCACCACAACCCAACATGATTTACCAACAACAAGTAATGCTACTAGAAATTTGTCAACTGCTCCAATCGAAGCAAAAGCTCAACGTAGCGCTTCGGAAACCAATGACGACAATGTACCCTCCACTAGTAAAGGTATTAGATCATCTGTATCTAACAAAAAATCAAATGATGAAATAAAAACGGGAGTCAAAAAAACACCGACAGCTAGTAAAATACCAAAACCAAAAGAAATTCCCAAGGATACAAAACCAAAAGATACTCCAACATTAAAACCACAAAATGAGTTCAAAAAGAAATTATATACACGATCAAAGTCATTTTCTGGACCACCAACACCGATTGGCATTGCATCTGTAAAAACTATAAGTCAAAAGTTTATAAGTCCAACGTTAAATGCAACAAAGACAGCAACACCAAAACATTATCCCACCGTTACGAGAAAATCATCTATTGTAGAAGCCATAAATAAACTTACTAGACCCTCCTCCAGCAGCGCAGAAAAACCAGCTGTTAGTTCTCTATTCAAATCGAGAACTCAGCCACGCATACCTAAAAAGAAGTATCACGAAACCTGTTTCTCGGATGATGATTACGAATCTTCATCATCAGAAGAAGAAATGGAACCGCTTGAAGTAAGACAACGTAAATTCAGTGTTCCCGTTTTCAGAGCCTATCCCAGTGTACAAGAGCCCGAGGAGGTTAATACAGAGGTAAATCAATTGAGCGAAAAATATATGAAGTACAACCTACTTACTATAATTTGTTTGTTTTTTAGGAACTTGTGGAAAAGTTCATGAAAGAAGAATTGGCGGGCACTTTTGCTGAAGCACAAATAGCTGCTACTTTGGTAGCTATGAAGTTCCAACAAGATGTTTCATTATGGGCCGCTAAAGAGTGTAGAGATCTCGATCATGCAGTTGCCTTACTAAAACAGGAATGTGAACTTTGTAGTGGCACTTATGCTCTCAACCAAATCGTATCCATGCTCAAGTGTACCCATAAATGTTGCAAACAATGTGCCAAAACTTATTTCACCGTACAGGTATAAAACATAACATTTATGATTTCGTTGAAGGAACAATTAAATAATGTTTTCTATAACCGTTTGTTTTAGATAACCGAACGCAGTATTAACGATTGTAGTTGTCCTTTCTGCAAATTACCCGAATTGCATAATCAAACCGAACACGAAGATGAAAATCTGGAATATTTCTCCAACTTGGATATATTTTTGAAAAGCATACTTGAACCCGAAGTACATGAATTATTCCAGCGTAAACTTAGAGATCGTACATTACTCAAAGATCCTAATTTTAAATGGTGTGTACAATGCTCTTCGGGATTCTTTGCCAGGCCTAAACAAAAGCGACTCATATGCCCCGATTGCGGTTCAGTGACCTGTGCTCAATGTCGGAAAACGGTAGGAAACAGTTGTTTTTTTATTTCTCACTTTGTGTGATTTTACTAATGAGTTGTTACAATTAATGCAGTGGCAAAAACAACATGAAGGCATTCCCTGTGATCAATATTTGGAATGGGAATCTGCCAATGATCCCGAGGTACAAGCCAAGGGAGTTCAAGAGCATTTAGAACACAATGGCATCGACTGTCCAAAATGTAAATTTAGATATTCTTTAGCCAGGTACGTTAACGTAAATTATTCACTGCAATCAACAAACAATAAACAACCTCAAATTCTTACAGAGGAGGCTGTATGCATTTCACTTGCACCCAGTGCAAATATGAATTTTGTTATGGCTGTGCCAAACCATTTATGATGGGTGCCAAATGTACCATTTCACCATATTGTGCTAAATTAGGTCTGCATGCCCATCATCCCCGCAATTGTTTATTTTATTTGCGCGACAAACTGCCGGTACAACTGCAGATTCTACTGAAAAATAATGCAGTGTCATTTGAAGTGGATCCCATAGAAACGGCAGACGATGTTGATGATAATGAACCTAGTTCATCGAAAAAGAAGGAATTACTTTGTCCCATACCCATACAAAAAGAGACACCTACTGGACTGGTCGATACCATATGTAACGGAGAAGTGCCCGAGAAACATGCGGGAATGTGTCGGTAAGTCGTAATTTTTTTCAAATTCTAGGTGTTTTAGTTCTATTATTTATTATTTTACAATATTTCTTAAGCACTCATTATGTGGAATATTTAACGGCCAAGGTGGCCAAAGCGAAAATCGATCCTTTGCCCATATTCGATCTGACAGATTGTGTTCAAGAGTTGCGTCGACGCGGCATAGCATTACCAGAACGCGGTCCTTGGGATACGGATGAAATTTACAAAACCATGTGCTCTGAGGTAAAGTTAATTAGAAATTATAAATTGTTATATTTGTTGTTTATTTCGTAATTTTCATTTTATTTTCAGGTTATACAAAAAAATATACCTTTAGATATGGCTTAAAACCCCATTATTGGGACTGTCTTTTTAAAACTTTTATTCATTTATTCAAATTAGATTTAAGTTAAATTCATGTTTATTAAAAATATATTTATATATTGTCGGAATAAATTTATACCTAAATTATTGATTGTAGTAAATTTAACAGCATATTTTTAGATGTTTGGGAGAATTATTATATTTTTAATTTTTACTAATAATCCTCATTTCATTATACATTTTCACAGCCAATTTTAGGTTTTTCATATAAAAATCAGTTTTTGGTTGAAAATATAAGTGATCACAGATAATCGTCTAATATTTAAGGATCTACAGCCAATTTTAGGTTTTTCATATAAAAGTCGGTTTTTTGTTGAAAATATAAGTTCAATTGAACTAATATTTAAGGACCTACAACCAAGTTTAGGTTTTTCATATAAAAATCGGTTTTTGGTTGAAAATATAAGTGATCACAGATAATCCACAAATATTTAAGGATCTACAGCCGATTTTAGGTTTTTCATATAAAAATCGGTTTTTGGTTGAAAATATAAGTGATCACAGATAATCGTCCTTTTTTCTATTGGACTAATATTTAAGGATCTAAAGCCAATTTTAGGTTTTTCATATAAAAATCGGTTTTTGGTTGAAAATATAAGTGATCACAGATAATCGTCCTTTTTTCGATTGGACTAATATTTAAGGATCTACAGCCGATTTTAGGTTTTCCATATAAAAGTCGGTTTTTTGTTGAAAATATAAGTGATCACAGATAATCGTCCTTTTTTCGATTGGACTAATATTTAAGGATCTACAGCCGATTTTAGGTTTTTCATATAAAAGTCTGTTTTTTGTTGAAAATATAAGTGATCACAGATAATCGTCCTTTTTTCTATTGGACTAATATTTAAGGATCTAAAGCCAATTTTAGGTTTTTCATATAAAAATCGGTTTTTGGTTGAAAATATAAGTGATCACAGATAATCGTCCTTTTTTCGATTGGACTAATATTTAAGGATCTACAGCCGATTTTAGGTTTTCCATATAAAAGTCGGTTTTTTGTTGAAAATATAAGTGATTTTCATATAAAAATCGGTTTTTGGTTGAAAATATAAGTGATCACAGATAATCGTCCTTTTTTCGATTGGACTAATATTTAAGGATCTACAGCCGATTTTAGGTTTTTCATATAAAAATCGGTTTTTGGTTGAAAATATAAGTGATCACAGATAATCGTCCTTTTTTCGATTGGACTAATATTTAAGGATCTACAGCCGATTTTAGGTTTTTCATATAAAAGTCGGTTTTTTGTTGAAAATATAAGTGATCACAGATAATCGTCCTTTTTTCTATTGGACTAATATTTAAGGATCTAAAGCCAATTTTAAGTTTTTCATATAAAAATCGGTTTTTGGTTGAAAATATAAGTGATCACAGATAATCGTCCTTTTTTCGATTGGACTAATATTTAAGGATCTACAGCCGATTTTAGGTTTTTCATATAAAAGTCTGTTTTTTGTTGAAAATATAAGTGATCACAGATAATCGTCCTTTTTTCTATTGGACTAATATTTAAGGATCTAAAGCCAATTTTAGGTTTTTCATATAAAAGTCGGTTTTTTGTTGAAAATATAAGTGATCACAGATAATCGTCCTTTTTTCTATTGGACTAATATTTAAGGATCTAAAGCCAATTTTAGGTTTTTCATATAAAAATCGGTTTTTGGTTGAAAATATAAGTGATCACAGATAATCGTCCTTTTTTCGATTGGACTAATATTTAAGGATCTACAGCCGATTTTAGGTTTTCCATATAAAAGTCGGTTTTTGGTTGAAAATATAAGTGATCACAGATAATCCACAAATATTTAAGGATCTACAGCCGATTTTAGGTTTTTCATATAAAAATCGGTTTTTGGTTGAAAATATAAGTGATCACAGATAATCGTCCTTTTTTCTATTGGACTAATATTTAAGGATCTAAAGCCAATTTTAGGTTTTTCATATAAAAATCGGTTTATGGTTGAAAATATAAGTGATCACAGATAATCGTCCTTTTTTCGATTGGACTAATATTTAAGGATCTACAGCCGATTTTAGGTTTTTCATATAAAAATCGGTTTTTTGTTGAAAATATAAGTGATCACAGATAATCGTCCTTTTTTCGATTGAACTATTATTTAAGGATCTACAGCCAATTTTAGGTTTTTCATATAAAAGTCGGTTTTTTGTTGAAAATATAAGTTCAATTGAACTAATATTTAAGGACCTACAACCAAGTTTAGGTTTTTCATATAAAAATCGGTTTTTGGTTGAAAATATAAGTGATCACAGATAATCCACAAATATTTAAGGATCTACAGCCGATTTTAGGTTTTTCATATAAAAATCGGTTTTTGGTTGAAAATATAAGTGATCACAGATAATCGTCCTTTTTTCTATTGGACTAATATTTAAGGATCTAAAGCCAATTTAAGGTTTTTCATATAAAAATCGGTTTTTGGTTGAAAATATAAGTGATCACAGATAATCGTCCTTTTTTCGATTGGACTAATATTTAAGGATCTACAGCCGATTTTAGGTTTTTCATATAAAAATCGGTTTTTTGTTGAAAATATAAGTGATCACAGATAATCGTCCTTTTTTCGATTGAACTATTATTTAAGGATCTACAGCCAATTTTAGGTTTTTCATATAAAAGTCGGTTTTTTGTTGAAAATATAAGTTCAATTGAACTAATATTTAAGGACCTACAACCAAGTTTAGGTTTTTCATATAAAAATCGGTTTTTGGTTGAAAATATAAGTGATCACAGATAATCCACAAATATTTAAGGATCTACAGCCGATTTTAGGTTTTTCATATAAAAATCGGTTTTTGGTTGAAAATATAAGTGATCACAGATAATCGTCCTTTTTTCTATTGGACTAATATTTAAGGATCTAAAGCCAATTTTAGGTTTTTCATATAAAAATCGGTTTTTGGTTGAAAATATAAGTGATCACAGATAATCGTCCTTTTTTCGATTGGACTAATATTTAAGGATCTACAGCCGATTTTAGGTTTTTCATATAAAAATCGGTTTTTTGTTGAAAATATAAGTGATCACAGATAATCGTCCTTTTTTCGATTGAACTATTATTTAAGGATCTACAGCCAATTTTAGGTTTTTCATATAAAAGTCGGTTTTTTGTTGAAAATATAAGTTCAATTGAACTAATATTTAAGGACCTACAACCAAGTTTAGGTTTTTCATATAAAAATCGGTTTTTGGTTGAAAATATAAGTGATCACAGATAATCCACAAATATTTAAGGATCTACAGCCGATTTTAGGTTTTTCATATAAAAATCGGTTTTTGGTTGAAAATATAAGTGATCACAGATAATCGTCCTTTTTTCGATTGGACTAATATTTAAGGATCTACAGCTGATTTTAGGTTTTTCATATAAAAATCGGTTTTTGGTTGAAAATATAAGTGATCACAGATAATCGTCCTTTTTTCTACTGGACTAATATTTAAGGATCTAAAGCCAATTTTAGGTTTTTCATATAAAAATCGGTTTTTGGTTGAAAATATAAGTGATCACAGATAATCGTCCTTTTTTCGATTGGACTAATATTTAAGGATCTACAGCCGATTTTAGGTTTTCCATATAAAAGTCGGTTTTTTGTTGAAAATATAAGTGATCACAGATAATCGTCCTTTTTTCGATTGGACTAATATTTAAGGATCTACAGCCGATTTTAGGTTTTTCATATAAAAGTCTGTTTTTTGTTGAAAATATAAGTGATCACAGATAATCGTCCTTTTTTCTATTGGACTAATATTTAAGGATCTAAAGCCAATTTTAGGTTTTTCATATAAAAATCGGTTTTTGGTTGAAAATATAAGTGATCACAGATAATCGTCCTTTTTTCGATTGGACTAATATTTAAGGATCTACAGCCGATTTTAGGTTTTTCATATAAAAGTCTGTTTTTTGTTGAAAATATAAGTGATCACAGATAATCGTCCTTTTTTCTATTGGACTAATATTTAAGGATCTACAGCCGATTTTAGGATTTTCATATAGAAATCAGTTTTTGGTTGAAAATATAAGTGATCACAGATCGTTCATTATTTAATTGGGATAATAGTTAAGGTTGGAAATGGGAAAAATAATGTTTGCAATAAATATGTCTATCGGTTTTACGCCTTTTTTGGAAACGAAATCGACTTTTTTCAAAAATCGATTTTCGATCACTAATAACCAGGGAAACCAGAAATATGCTCTAAAAAAAGCGTTTTAGGCGCTTTAAATATGCAGTAAAAACTTTAAAATATGCTCTTAAAATTTAAAAAATATGCTCTTAAAAAAACAAACTTTTTCATAATTTTTAACCAAAAAAAATTTACTTAAATTTTCAAATAAAAATCGTTGTCTATTGAATCTGAAAATATTTTTGTACATAGAAAATGTTCTTTCGACATCAACTGATGTTACAGGAGCAAATTTAAAAGACAATATTTCTTTAACACTTAGAACGGTTAAGTTTGAATTAGAACTAAAATTTGATATTTTGATGGAGCTATTATTAGAATAGTGCTTATTTTATATTAAAACAAGTAAGAGAGCTATTCGGCTGTGCCGAATCTTATATACCCTTCACCTAATTATACTTCAAAATAAAAAATTTAACTATTTTTAGGTGAACACAAATTTTTTTTCAGTTTTTTAATTTTTTGGAAAAAAATTTTTTTTTTTTAGGTGAACATTTTTTTTTTCAGTTTTTTCATTTTTTGGATAAAATATTTTTTCGAATTGTTATTTTAAATTTAAAAAAAAAATTCTTTTTTTGGTGAAAAGCCATCTATTTTTCAATTTTGAATTTTAAACAAAGGAAGTAAAAACCTGTAACACAACAGCGAAAAATAAGTAAGACAAAATTTGTTTTTGATAAACTCAAAATATGCTATTAAACAGTAAAATATGCTCTAAAAACGCAAAATATGACATAAATATGCTCTTAAAACAAATATATGCAAAAATGTGTATTTAAGGGTAAAATATGCAAAAATATGCACTAACAAATCGATGCCAAAATTCTTAAATAGTTCTGATACGTGTAAATATCTTATCCATGTGCTCATTAGACTCACCAGAAAAAACATGCATTTGCATATTTTGGTTTCCCTGCTAATAACTAATACAAACAATGTGTCAAATATTTCCAAAAAAAAAACACACGGAATGTAAAATGTCAACAACAGTTTATGTTTCACATAAATAAAACAAACAAAACATCAGCAATATGTTCCAGCAACAACATTTTTTCAAAAGTCTTTTTCTACATTGTAGGGGTGAAATGAAAAGTATGTCTGGCTATAAAATAGATTCCCAAAATAATTACTTAACAAACTGTAAGTTTTCAATATATTGTTGTATCCAATTGGATAATTTACACATCTGTATGGCTTTGTTTATTTTTATAAGAAATTATTTTGGATTTCTTTCTATTTATTTAAAAAAGACACGGGTTTTTTATGTTCGCCACGCGTTAAATATTTTTTTTCAATAGTGAAAAGCTGCAAAAAAAACTGATCATTATTTTTATTGCTCTAGTTTTTTTTTCAATATTTTTTTAAAGCAATAAAAGTCATTATGTGCTTAATGAAAATACATTTAAACGAAAACACATGTAGGTTTATAGAATAAAAAATATTTAAAAAAAAAATTAAATAAAAACTGATTTTTTTAACGGATATTTTATTTTTTGTTTTTGCTCTAATTTCATATTAAATATTTTGATGGATTATTTATTGCAGCCATGTTATGTGCATTTTTATCATTTTTAATTAATTTTTTTTAGAAAATGTTTTTATTAAATTTAGTTTATTATTCGTAATAAAAATTTTATTTTATCAAAGTTTTTAATTAATGTTTTTTGACAATAAAACACAGATGCTTAATCAATTTAAGATCTTTTACTTCATTTTTAAAATTCATAAAATTTTTTAAAAACAATAACGAAGGATAAATTTATTCGATTTTTTTAAAACACCCGATCTCATAGACATATAGGACACAGACATTGCCGGGTTAAAGTTACTCTCTCATATATTCGAGTATCGTGTGAATTTAAACTATAGATAAAACACGTAGATCGGAAACTATCATGTCATAGACCTAACTCAGTTGTCAAAAACACTCGTATGTGTGATTATTTTGAATTATTTTTTGTTTAAGTTTTTTTCAAGGTTCCGTATTATTTGTATTTCTCTATGACTTAAACTAATGAACAAAGTTCAAATTTTTCGTATGAAAAATCGGATAAAATTCAAACAGAGATCTTATTTGTACTGCTCTCTATTTGTTATTTAGAATTGCATGTGAGTCTACTGAGTAGAGTAGACTCTACTCTCACTCATCATCAGTGAGTAGCAAAATACCAACGGTCACAATCAGCATTATATGTGGTCTTCGAAGTGGTATATATTTTTTTATTTTGTAATGTAAATCATAACCATTTAACTACCTCTTTAGGTAAGTCTTATGTTTATAGAAGAGAGAATAAGAAAATGAGGAAAATCTTTCCAATCTCATCTCTCATCTACAAACTCAAGACTTGCGCAAGTAATCTTGAAGTGTATGAACCTGCACTTAAGCAAGTAGTTAAGTGTCACTAATATCTGATCACTTGGTTGACTACAATTTATATACATTGGGTCATTTGACACTTATGTATTCTTTATAGAGCAGAGAACAGTCAATTGGTTACTTTATAAATCCCATGTAAACTATCGTGAAGTCAATTGTCACTTTAGTGTCTCTACGTAATCTAAAGTGTAGTCACTCTAAACGTTTATTTTGTACTACAGTTTAAAAAGTAGTTTTTTAACTCACAAGAAGAAATCTATTGAAAAGTTGTCGGATGAAGGTTTGTTTACAAGCAATCGGTTATTGGACTGTCTATGCGATGTATTTTTAACAGACTATTAGCACTCGAACATATTAAAATAACTAGTTATGTAGCTGATCAAGTAACCAGTTAAGTATCTAAAAAAGTAACTGGCTCTATGTAACCGGTATGTAAATCCAATAAGATGACTACTTTGGACCAGTTATCAGACAGCCTCATTGTAATACAAAAGGATCAAGTTGTCATTCTAAATAATGGGTAAAAATCACTAGTTCCGTACAGTCTCCTAGAACTTCTTGGATATTTAGAGTTAATGTACTTTTTTACTAACATAAATATAGAGTTAGATACTGTTGACTATTTTGTTTATTTTATAAAACTTTGATAAAATAAAATTATTTTATTTGTGAATAAAGGGGTTAGTTAGTCTTAAATGATCCGGCATCTTTGATAAATGTGAGGTAAGCAAATATTGCCTGTACGTATGTGGCTACAAATGTGTTCAATTAATATTTTATACAATTATTATTTATTTATTTATTAAAATTTCGAAATTCTGTTCTTTTTAATTTTTGTTTTGCAATATTTTCCATTTTTGTTTTAATTGAAAAATGTTTTTAATATGTTGGCATTTTTAAATTATTATTTATTGTATTTATTTTTGTTTATTTTACAGAAAATTTTATAAATCCCACCTTCTTTCTGCATATCGATAAAAGAACAAAAATAATTACTAATGTTCACTTATTACAGCAGTTTCTCGTTAAAACGAACTGTATACTGTTGACTATTCTCCTTAATTAGAAATCGGAGTAGCTGTTTTCATTTCTCCTAAAAAAACATCATACATTTATACATAAAAAAAATGACAGACTGGCTTATTTAAAAAAAAACAATCTGCGAAGCGTTTTGCTTGTCTGTAGATACACCCAGAGTCTCTGGCGGGAATTGAACCCGCAACCCTCAGATAGTTCAGCACACTATCGACTGGTCTATCGGGTCACCCAAAATAGACTCAGACTGTGATTTCATTTGGGCTTCAGCACAAATCTATAATATTTTTCCAAATTATAATTTGAGTATAAATTTCTTATAATTTGTTCATTATTGAGTTAAAATTATCTTGTAATAAAACCCTTGTTCCACTGTATTTCATTGTATCATCCAAATAAATCAAAAAGCATATTTCAATATTTTTTGTGTATAATTTCTTGTTTCTAATGTTTATTTTTTGCAAGTATTTTTTTTGTATTTAGCAAATACAAATGTTTATATTAAATAAATTAGTATCTATCAATATTTAGGTAAATAATAACTCATACATACAACTACATTTATACAAATAAATATTAATTAATTAATACTATTTTAGATTAAAAGAACAATAATAAAATCTTTTTATAAAATTATTTAAATATTTTTTTTTAAAAATTATTCTTATACATACGAGTACATACTAAGTAAGAAGTAATTAATGGAAGTATGTTTTAATTATTTTATTTATAGAGCTAATTTGTATATGCACTAAAAGATACCAGCTCTGTTTTATAATTTAATTAAATTAAGAAACCTAAAAAACTACAAATTAATTAACAGTGTAACCTTTAATTGTTAGCTAAATCTCAGCAAAACACACAAATCCCGTTTGTCTGTCTTAAGTGCTAAAGATTTGTAATCAATATTTTAGAAATTTTGAGCAACACTGCTTTTCAATATCTAAATTCGTATAAAATTTATACTGATATTTGTTTCGTCTATACTATATATATAGGTAAATATAGTGGGTATTCGGATTTCCGATTACAGTTTATCTAACAATCGTTAAGGCTTTAAAGCTTTACTCAAAGCTTTCTAAAGTAAATTTTGCTTTTAAAATTTCGTAAAATGTTTTTTATCGGGGCGAGTATTAAAAGTTCAAAAGATACTTTGGCTTAAAAAGAAAGACTTTAAAAACGTGTGTACATTATTGTCGTAATTGACATTTGGTTTCAATAGTTGTGGATCCGCTCATTTATAAACAGAATGAGCAAGGTTTAAAAATTATCTAATTCGCTACATCTACCACTACTAGACTCTCTATTTCGGTATCAAAATTATTATCACAGGTGGCCAGCCAATCCAGCACCCTCTTGCGCACGGCATTTTGATCGAGAGGATTATCTAGGCCATAATTTGACATCATACGTTTAAGGCGGGATTTGTTCTCATCGGCTGAATTGCGTCCCTCTCTTTGATTCAGATAAATGCAGGAATCCTGATCAGGACTGGGAGAAATTAGCGTGGCTGATTTGGAAGTAGAAATACGGCATTCCACCCATCTATCTTTCATGTACTTGGAAACCTCGGTCACTTTGCATCTGTCTTCTGGATCGTGTGATAAATATTTGCGGAAGCATCTCATAAGTCTGGCCGAGAATCTTCTAAAACTATCAGGAATTTTGGTAGTTTTGCGTTGTTCATACTTCATAAAATTGCAGTACTTGACATCCTTAACCCAGTCGGCTGCATTCCAGGGAGCACTGCCTGTTAAAATGTGAAACATTAAAATGCCAAATTGCCAAGAATCACTAGAGGGCAAACAGGTGAAACGTTCATTCTTAACTATTTCCAAAACCTCAGGCGGCACAAAGTTTGTCCAAGTGTGTTTGACTTTGTGCACTAAAACTCCCTTTTTGGTGGTAGCTCCAAAATCGCATAACTTAACTCGACTGAAATCGGGCTTAAAAACCAAAACATTTTCCAATTTCAAATCTCTATGAACCAGATTCTTCGAATGCATAAAACCCAAAGCCGAACTCAATTGCTCGGTGATCATTTTACAGGCATTCTCATGCAGACCATTGGGACCCAAGTTTGAGGCCAAGTCGCCATATTCCGCATGTTCCATGGCAAACACATAATAATCCTTGGTCTGGAAAGCCACATTATAAGCACTCAAGATATGACGATGATGAGACAATTCGTAGTTAAAGTGAAACTCCTTTTGAAATTCTTGCATTGTAGTCAATTCGGCATGTACGGCCTTCAACACCACCTCAGTCTGAGTGGGTCTATGAGTGGCCAACATTACCTTGGCAAAGCAACCTTCGGCCAAGATCTTTGTGATATTATATTGATCCGTAAAGGACATTAAGGGCAAGTCAATGTCACGTATGATATGTATGAGGCCACTGTCATCCTTGTCGGGTTTTCTATAAATGCTGCTGCGCCGACTCACTGAAGCCGTGGCATTGGGCACTTCCAGTTTCATGCTGACACTGGTTGGTGTCAGGGGTGAATTGCAGCGATTGTTGTTGGTACAGGTGCTGCTGTTGTTGTTGCTATTGCGCGAGTTTGTGCTGCCTCCATCACCGGCACGCGATCTTCTCAAACGGAATGAAAATGTACGTTTTTCTAAAAGAAAAGAGCGAAAAAATCTAAATTAATATTTATATTTAAGAGTGTGCTTCAATTTTTTTTAATAAATGACATGATTTGTTTAAGTATTAATAATATTTTAATTGTGTATTTCTTTTCTAGTTGCCAAGTCTTTAAAGCTAATTTATTTAGGTTTTTTTTTAACCACAAAACACAAAAGAAATCGAGTGTGATCATCAGCATTTTTATAAAATCGACTACAGGCGCGAAAAAATTATAAGTGAAATTAGATTTTCAATTATGTATGAGTGTGTTTGCCAGCATTCACCTTTCTATTTCAAGAAAATCAAGTGTTAGGGGGAGAGAGGTGGTTAATATCTAAAGGTGATTTATGCCCGTGTATATTTATGTTCGCAACTTTGATGTTGATGTGTCATTTTCCAATAAAACATTTTTTTTTCTTTGAAAATGTTTTATAAATGGCTTGTTTTATTTAAGAATTTTCTGCTGTGAACATGAAATAAAAACTATAACTCACTCATAATTTTATGCAAAAAAAAACATAAAGTTTTCTAGAATGATTCCTAGCATGACAACTAAAAGTGTAAATAAATCTTAACATTATTAAAAAAAAATTGCATTCAAATAAGTATTTATAAAGTTGGGAGTTTCGGGTCAAAGTCGGAAAGTTAAAAAAAAACGTTGGAAAACTAAAAAAACCCAAACAAAAAAATTACTCAAATTAATCACACCCCAGCAGTTAGTAGTCAATGTATCCCTTACAGACAGTAATTGTCACTCATGTCTGATAAGTTGGCTGACTCCAATTTATATGTTTTGGGTCATTTGCCATTTATGTGCTCTTAGTAGTGCAGAGAGAAGTTAATTGTTTACTTTATACATCCCTAGTAATCTAGCGAGAAGACAATTGTCACTTTAGTGTCTCTAAGTAACCTAGATTGTAGTCACTTTTAACATTTATTTTGTACTGCACTATAAAAAGTAGTTATTTTACCCACCAGAAGTAATATATTGTCGGATGTTGTCGGTTGAAGGTATGTTTACAGCCAATCGGTTATTGGACTTTTTATGAGATGTCTAGTTGTAACCCTAAATGATAGATAAAATCCCTAGTTCGGGACTAATACATTCTCACCACTTAGGTTTTTGACAACTGAATTAGGTCTTTGACAGTAGAGTTTCCGATCTATTATATTTATCTATGATAATGATACATCGATAATCCTTAATAACTTGATACCAAAATAAATCATAAAATTTCAAGCATATCTCAAATCCCAAATTTAACATTTTCAAAATTTTTTTTAACCAAATTTCAAAAATTAAAAAAATAGTTTAAGGTAATTGAAGTTTTGTTCACAAATTTATTAAAATTATTTCTTTAGTGGAACTTTAAATTTTTGATTGTATGAAATATGTATTTTAAAGCCGACCAATTCAAATGTAAAGAAACATGATTAAATGATATTAAAAAAAGTCCCGAATAATCTTTCTCCATAATGTAAACTAACTAGATGATGTTACGAACTGACAGCAAAAAGCACGAAGAATGCTGAGGAAAATCATAGCTGAACAGTAAATGTTGCTAGAAGCTAAAATGACTTTTTTAATGTAGTCATTAACAATATTAAATATTTAATAGATGGTCTGAGCATAACCTATTTTTCTAGCTAAATTTGAGAATTATTTCCATAAAAATTGTTTGATCTGTTTCCAAAAGCCTCCACTATGCCCTGGTGTCATTAGTTTTTTGACACTTTTTTTGGTTTTTTATATTTGTGAAAAACAAACTAAATAATTACCCGATACAACAAGATTAATTGTTAATGTCGGTGAGAATATAAATGAATGAATGCTACGTGAGACGTAGATCCAAGCAGACCTTGGGTAGACGCGTAAAAAACGTACATACATATGTATAAGATTTCTCTAACCAACTTATATGAACAAACAGCAGTGATCATGATTTTGTTGTTTGTTTTTGATTTATTAAAACATAATGATCTCCGACCTAAATGTTCTTTATATTTTGTATTTAATGATCATGATTTTGATTTTTTTTTCAGAAAACAAAACTCTTTGTTTTCGAAATTAAATAATAAAAATAAAAAACGAATATTAAATTTGAAAAATATTAAAAATTAAAAAACGCATTTATTACTTTTGTCTATATCATATTTTATGATTTATAGCAGACATATAAAAATTAAAAGAAAAAACGAAAAAAATTAACACTTTGACAATACAAACAAATAGAAAAATAAATAAAGTAATGATCTTAATGATCACTTAAAGCTAATGCAGAGTTAAATAATAAAAAAAAAACAAAAAAGAAAAAACCTATAAAAAGTTGTGAAAAAATTATAATAATAATAAAAGACGCCGTAGTGTCTAACCAATGCGTCAATTGCGTTCGAAACAACACCCACTCATTCAAGAAAATCCCCTACTGACAATAAAACTGACGGACAAACTTTCAGACTAACGTGCTGGTGATCGTGTTCATATAAATTTAAGGCACAAAAAAAAACAGAGTTCTGGGAATTGGTGAACATTAACAAATAATATCTATCTATCTAGCTATTGTTTATTTTGTCAAATGTTTTATTATTAGTTATTGTTGTAGTATTTGCAGCAGTTTTCTTTATGTTTAAACATGATGTCAGTCAGTCAAGTCATTTCTGTTTAATACACAACTAATTTATTATAGTTTCATTTTCTGGGAAATAAATAAATTCAATAAATTAAAAATCAAATGATTTTATTTTATCTATTTCGTTTAATTTAACAAAATTATAATAAAATTTATAAAGATGTGTGTTTAAACTTTAAAGTATATAAAAAAAATCAGACTTTCTTTGGTTTTTTAAAGGCAGACAGAGAGACGTTCTGGAGAGAGAGTGAAAGAGAGTGTGTGTGTGGGAAAGAGAGCGTTGTTTATATGTATGATAAAAAGTTAAATTTAGTTGGCACTATGTACTATGGGGGGTCTGGCCAATATTTTCTATTTATTTTTGGAACACATCACATTGTTTAAAATACAAATTGTTTATAAATAAAGTACAGACCTTACCACGCATTGCTGATTCTATATTTTCTCTAATTATCTAAAAATAAAAAGAACTTCTTATTTTAATGATTTCCTAAACTGTTCTTCTCTCTCTTTCTCTCTCTCTCCCCCTCCCCTTACTCATTGTGTTCTTGTAATTATAGTTGTTTAATTTGGCAACGTTTTGTATTAACGCACCTTTAGATAAAATCTTTTCCATCATTTAACCAACCACCCCCAATCATGTAAGTCTCCTCTTGTTAGTATTACAGTGCAATAATCGTATTGTAAATATGCCCGCCACGTTGTTTTGTTTTACATTTTCTTTTTAATATAAATACAAACATACAGATGTACATACATATATATTTTTCAATTTAAGCGACTTTGGGGGCATTGCTGACGTCAATTGGATTCATGCAAACACTAGCAAAGAAAATTTGAAAAAAAAACCAAAGAAAGAAAAAAAACATTGATCAAAAACTGCCCCCTGTCTGTCTCTGTATTATTTTTTTTTCACACTTTAGCATCTCCACACAAACGACTAGACTCACGCATAAGAAGAAAACATACACACTTACATATTGGCACGCATACACAAATACAAATATCAATTCCTAGAAATTGGACAAAAGGGTTACCATTGTTGAGGTCTTATCTGATTAGAATAACTGAGACTCACTCTGGAAGTTATAGAGTGAACTGCCATCAGTTAAATTACATAGTTTTTGGTTACTCAAATTAAACTGTTTGTTTAACATTTAACTCGGATCAAGGGTTTCTAAGTTCCCGGATTTTCCGGGAATTTATAAACAAAATTCCTGATTTCAATCCCTACTCAAATTATCTAAAGGAGGCGTAATGAAATTTGGAGGTCCTTGATTAGAGAATGGATAATCTTTGCTTTTTGATTCAAGCTCATCACTTATTAAAACACCGAGTATGGTTTTGAATGAAAAGATCTGTGTCTCAAGAACTTAAGTTTTTTTAAAAAAATCATTTCACGATTTTCATTAACAAAATTCTGTGGGCCATATGGACTTTGCAAAGGGTAGCAATCTTGAAGCGGTTTTTTGTGGTTCTGGATTCGTGGTCAGTACTATAAAGGAATTCACGACTAAAGACAACTCATGATTTGTAATGGGAAGTGTATCATTACTCTGGTACCCATCCATTATGATAAGGGCTTTATCTGTGGCCATTTTTTAGGACAATGCACAGAGAAAACTGATTCGTGATAGCAACCGAATTTGTTGCCAATCGAATGATTCGGTTGCACACATAGCATTTTTTAGTTCTAACAACAGAAAGTCAGTTGATAAAGAAGAATTTCAGTTGAGGCAACCAAACTTTAGTTACCCGTTCCAAAATATTGTAGACACAGCTGTAAAATTCGGTCACTAAGATAGAATCATTCGATTAGCAACAAATTCGGTTGCTATCACGAATCTGTTTTCTCTGTGTGTGAATGGTAGCAGTGCTGTAGACCTTCCAGACTAGTTAGTGTATAAACAAACTTGTCGGTTACAGCTCCTCTCCTTCGTCAAGGCACAGGTTGGTTGTAATAGTCGCTCGGTTTAAGCATGCCGTTACTGCAATAGGTTGTATTCAGTGATTATGGTCTGAACTTACACTGACAAGTATTTATGACAAACTAATGGCACAGAAGGGGCATGTACGGATGCAACTTTAGGGAAACCAGTTCAAGTTGGTTCTACTCTTTAACGAGGAGCAAGACATCAGATAGAACAATCTCCTCCAGCAACTGATGCCAAAGTGTGCCCTGAGGGGGACAGGGCAACCACTCAAGTCGGTTCATCCGGCACAAAAATAGTTTGGCAAGACGCTGTGGAAGAGATACAAGTGGCAATTCCACAGCTATTGTTTCAAGAAAGCCGAACTATACATTAGTTTTGATAAGATTCCCGCATTGACTATAAAAGAAGTCAATGTATCTATCCCTTTAAAATAGTAACTTTCACTAATGTCTTATTACTCGGCTGACTCCCATTTATATATTTTTGGGTCATTTGACAATTGATTACTGTATATATCCCATAAAGTAAAATGATGCTTTAGTGTCTCTAAGTAATCTAGGATGTAGACATTTTAAACTTTTTTTGTACTGCCCACAGAAAGCAATTGGAGAGTCACTAAGTGTCCTTTTCTAATGCGGAGTTTACTCTTTGTTATTTAAGTAGAGTCAATTAACTTCGACATATTTTAAAACAAGTAAGAGAGCCTTCAGCAAATTATACTTTAAGATAAATATTGAAAACCATTTTAGATAGAAAAAAAAATTGTTGGGAAATCCAAATTTTTTGGTGAAAAAATATTTTTTTGGCGAACTGGTGAACTAAAGTTTTTGGGACAAAATTTTTGGTAAAAAAAAGATTTTTTTGGAGAAAACAAAAAAAAATGGTGAACTAATGTTTTTGTTGAAAAATTCGGGTTAAAAATATTTTTCTTGATTTTAACCCATTAACGGTCCGAATTTCTAAGGCGATTATACCTCGTTGGAAAGGCCTTTGAAATGTATTTCATTATATATCCATATTGTCTATGTAAATGACTTAATAATCAATATATAGATCAAACATGGAGGTAGTCGTGGTTTTCCCGAATTAGTAACCGAACAAGAACTATAGTCTATAGCTTATTGGGGGTCTTCGGCATGTTGATTTCAACAGACAGACGGACATGACTATATCGCTATACATAACGAACCAGAATATATTAGTTACAAACGGAATGAGAATCTTATACAGACCCTTACCACTCATGGTGAAAGGTATAATAACTAGTCACCAGCTAAATCTGTAACTAAAGGTGACTCCAATGTTAAAATCACTAGTACGGGACACTTAGCCAAAACTGCTGGGGACTGGAGTTGTGTTTGTTTGCCAAAATGTGTACGAAAAGTGCGTTGTATTTCGTCTGTAATCGTATATTTTGATGGATAAGCGTTCTCCCCCATTCTACTCTACTGATGAACCACTGTCTATCGAAATAATATACATACACAGTTTTAATTTTCTAATTTTTCTTGGCTAATAATTGCTATTAAAATAATCGAAACCATTAGCATTGCTTTGATTATATGAAATGGTGATCATGTTTTTATTTTTTTTTTTAATTTAAATTGTTGCTCATAAAACTTGTATTTATAATTATTCAATAGTTTTTGTTCGAACAGTTCAATTAAACATATATTTTTATTGTTAAATAAGTAAGTAATTTTATTGATGTACGTATGTACGTACGGGCGAACACTCACGTAAAATACACATTTGGCTTCCGAGTGGGATTATTGTTCAATTTGTTGTAAATTTATTTTAAAATAAATACTATTTATTTATTTACTACGGTTTTATGAGTTTTTGGTCAGGGTTGGGTTATGGGAAATTTCCAGAAGGCGCCCTACTAGATAAACTGTCAACACTTTTCAAATTATGATAAAATCAAGGTCGTCAGTTCAATAAATTATTGTATATAAATGTGTGTAACAGTATGAGAGACACAGGCTACCTCTCTCTCTCTGTTTGTGTTTATGTGAAACTGTACTTGGATTGTAGGTGTTTATTTAAGAATTGAAAATTGATGGAAATCCTGCTATGAAAATAGTCGGTTATAAACAATCATGTTTCATTTGTATGCACGTCAGATTGCATTTTAAAATAAATGAACTCATTTGCAACACGAGTATAAAGTGTAATTTTTTTTATTTAGTTTAATTTTAATGTGTGTTGTGGGTGGACTCGTGAGTTAGAATAAACGCATGACTTTTAGTTTCTAGTATCCAGTCCTTTTCATTAAACATGCATGCATTTATATATATTAAGGACATTTAGTTGAATTCATCTTAAAATGCTCATATAGTACATTGCACTTGTGTGTACCTCTTCATGTCAACTCATGAGCAAGAGTTTTGAAAAAAAAAAATTTAAGTTTTTATTAACATTGTCATGTTTTAGCTGGTTAATAAGACATTGTTATAAACAAGGGCAACTGTCTGTCTATTTTTAAAGAAATCTACAAAAATTATTATGTTTGAATTTAATTAATTTCATTAATGTTTTTCAACTTTTTTTTATATATTTTCTTTTATTACATTTTCGAACTATCCAGAAATCTTAATTCAGTTAAATATCTGGCCAACAATTTCTAATTAAATACTTGCAAATCCAACTATTGAATGTATAGTATATTTCAAAGCTAAAAACAAAACAATGTTAGCAATATGTTAACACTTCATTATTTCAAAAGTAATAATATTCACAAAAAAAAAAACAAAAAAAAACATTAGAATATTTATTTAAATGCAGAAAGGAATAAAGAATAAGCAAAACACCTGAAAAACTCAATAAGAAAATAATAATAATAATAACTGCAAAATGAACATAAACTTTATATTTATGAATCATGTATTCATAATTATAAACATTTAGAGAAAAATAAGAAAAATTTCAAATAAAATATTGAAACCCCCGGCAAAAATTTCAATTTGAAACTGAAACAGTTTGTTTAAAAACATTACTTTTAACAATTTTATTTTTACTTTTTTTTTCAAATTATTTGCCTGCCCTCATGAAAATGTTTGTTTTAAGATAAAATAAACAAAAAAAATGTAAAAAATAAGCTTTTATTTTGAAATATTAACATATTTTTTTAATTGATTATCGTGTGAAATTGATTTTTGATTTTGATTTTATTTTGTTATTTTGAATTTTCAATTTTAAAAATTCTTGTTTTTTTATTAACGTAAATCACACACCCACCCAATCAGCGCTGCTACTAAAATGACTGTATTATAAAGCAAAACAATATTATATTAAATTAAAATTAACATTTTAATATTGAAAACAAAACATTTATTGTTTTTAGCCTGCTGAAAACAAAACGTTTGATTCCGAGAAGCCCATAAGGGAATGATTCATTTTAGATCGCTTTTCCAATCGTAATAGACAATATCCACAAGAAAACAATAACAACTTGTTTGTTTTCATTATCGTTCAATAGAAAGGAAATACGTAAAATACAAATAAATTGATAAATATTTACATTAAATCAATGAACAGTTTGGTTTGTTTTTTTTTTTTTTGTGTACATTATGGTCATAATGTGAATGAATAAATGAATCAATAGAGGGTGTTACAATTCTATTTTTGGTATTGTTAAGTCCTTTGTCTTCTTGTGTCTATACTTGACAAATATTTATCACAATATTTAATGAGATTTGTTATCAAGACAAAGATATCTGAGCTCAGATATTAATCATTAATAAAATTAATTGAAAAAAGGTTGTCTAAAGTCACCTGGTAATTGATTTAAATTGGTAAAAATTTAATCATTCAGCACATTTTTAAAGCTATTTTGTTATGGATTTGAATTAAAGAAAACTTGAATGATTCAATAAGAAATTAATTCTAAAACGAATTAATTCAATACGTCTGAAGTACTAAGGAATTAAGCCTATGAATTAATTCGTAAGGAATTCATTAAAGGTAACCATTCCTTATATATGTATATATACAATTTAAATAAGAATTAATTATTTAGAACCTTTTTCTGAGCTAAAGCTCTGACAATTTTGTCACAACGATGCAATAATACTAATAAATGCAAATTATACCTTAAATTTTTCTCTCGACATGGATTTTTTAAGTATATCATGACAGAATGTAGTCCAGTTGTGACAAAAATTTGTTTTAATAAATGACAATGACATTTTAATGTTTTCGTATTGTTATTAAAAATTGCCCATGCTAGTGACAACATTGTCTTGATATCTAAAAAGTATTTTAAATTTGTACATTTAGTACAAAATGTTGCTGTTACTCGGTGTCTCGACTTGACAATAATATATCACAATACTAAACACAACGTCAGTAGAATAGCAGTAAAGTTTTGTTAATATTTTCTAATAAGAGAATACGTTATAATCACAATAACAATGGTTAATGTTCAAGCTCTAAAACTATTAAAAATGTGTTTTTATATTGCTTGAATCTTAACGTTTACCATAACAGAAATGTTTAACATCTAGACCCAGTGTTTTTGTGATGATATAATATTATTATAATTTAGCCCATGTCTATACTTAACAAATATTTATCACAACATTTAATGAAATTTGTTATCAAGCCAAAGGACCTGATTCAAAAATACGAAAGGAAAACAATTCTCAAATTTTTATAATAAAATCATTGAGTTTTTAAATAAGTTTTGAGTGATTTTCATACAAAAATTTGAAAATTGTTTTCCTCTCGTGTTTCTGAATCAGATCAAAAATTTTCTGTACTGGAGCTAAGTGAAGCTCGATGCAATGACACTAATAAATAGAGACTATACCTGATAAAGGTTTCTCTTGACAACAATATATCATGACAAACATTTATGAAGTCTAGACGTAGTTTAATATATGAAGTTTATACCAGAAATTTAATTTGCATTGCTTGCAATTTGAGTTTTATCATGACAAATATGTATTACGTCTAGACAGTGTGTTGCTCTGGCGACATTATATTATATTTTATGAAAAATTTCTGTCTGTCTGCTACACACACCTAGTAAAGACTATTTTGTTACAAATAAAATAATTCCTTTCGTTTTTCACTGTAATTTCATTTGTCTGTTTACTTATTCCTTATTATCAATATTTATATCTTTACCAGGAATTTTGTTTCTTGCCTGATTGTCATGACAGTTAGTAAAGGATCTATGGCCTTTTTTTCTGTTGAATTTTTTTTGTATACTCAATACATATTTACATTTTTCTAAAAATAAAATAGCCTTCAGTAAATTTCATTTCATTCTATTCCTCTTTTTCGTTTTATTGTATAAAATCTAAATTGAATTTTCTTTTCTTGTTTTTTATCATAAAAATACTGCGTATTTAATAAGTACATAAATAAAAACAAAAATAAATATTAATTAAGGTACAAAATCCAAAAATATTTATAATATTCAAAACAAACTGTAGTTTAGGGATTCATTGCAAGTTTTACTTTAAGAATGTCACAGCAGAAATGTGATTTTAAAGGATTTATTAAAATATTTGAAGACAACTTCGAATTAATTTTGTTGGTACAAACCATGTTGGTACAAAACAAAAAAATTACTCAAAATAATCACACATACGAGTGTTGTTTTTGTTTTCACATAGTTTTTTCTACCAATACATTTTCACCACTTAGGTTTCTGACAACTAAGTTAGGTCTTTGACAGGAGAGTTTCCGCTCTATGTCTATTCTCTATGGTACAAACATTATTTTGAAATATTTGATGTATCGTACCGCTATCTGAAAATTTCTATAAGTTATCATCAAATGCCAAAAAATTTTAATTTGGCGTATAAAAATCTAACAGAAAGTTTGCTCTTTTAGGCTCTTAGCTCTTAAGGAATTACGTTGAATCTGTGTGATTTTAATGGATGTATTAAATATTTCTTAAATATAAAACATTTGAAGACAACTTCGCATCAGTTAGCAGGACCTTTAGCAGGAATGTGTAGCAGCAAGAGAGCAAACAATTTAAATTGGGCTTTGAAAAAACTGATTTTCTTGGCGGCAAGAATGTTGCCTTTTTATAGCTATTTGCTCTAGTTATTTTCTAATAATGTGTATTATTTTCTAATAATGTCCCCTAAAGGAAAACTATAGCTCTATTGGTTCTTCTACACACAGTGTAGAGTCAATACCATTGAGCTCGAGGAGATGCAATCGTTTTGCTACTTAGGAAGTATCAGCACAGGCGGCTCACTTAATGATATTGCATATCGCATAAGAAAAGCAAAACAGTCATTTGGTGCATTACAAAGAGTATGGAAGTCACCACAAACTAAGCTCCGCCTTTTCTCCTCAAATATTCGCTTCAACCTGCTGTATGAATGTGAGCCCTGAAACTCTACTGCAAGTAACATACAATCCCTGCAAGTAGTTATTAACCGCTGCTTGCGAAAAATATTGCGAATATTTTCGCCTACTTCTGGCAAAGAACAGGGGAAAGAACAAATGGCATAGAAATTGCAAAGAGGAAATGGAGCTGGGTTAACCATATTTTAAGAGGTCCTCATGATAATATAGCAAAGATGGCAATTGACTGGAACCCTCAAGGCAGCAGAAGAAGAGATAGACCAGCCAAAACCTGGAGAAGGCAACTAGAATCCGAAAAAGGAAGAACTAATGGCACAGGCCAGATTGCGGTGGAGGAATTTCCAACTTGGAACCATAGGAATCAATATAAATTGTAGACAAAACACTTGTAAGAGTGAACAATTTCCAGTAAATTTTTGCCAAATGGTGTGGTTACACTTTTGTTGATAAACATTGTTTCGAAACATTTGGGAAACTTACTATAATTGGGCTTTAAAAATCTGATTTACTTGGCGGCAAGAATGTTGCCTTTTTATAGCTGTTTGCTCTAAAACTGTATTTTGTGTGTTATTTTCTAAAAATGTCACCCTAAAAATGAAAAACTGTAGCTCTTTTTATTCTCAATTTCCAGAAAATTGTTGCTAAATAATGTGGTCATTGTTTCGAAACATTTGGGCAACTTGAGGTTTAAAAATCTGATTTTCTTGGAGGCAAAAATGTTGTTGCCTTTTTATGATCTTTGCACTGGAATTGTATTTTTTAGTGAATTTTCTATAAATTTACCCCCAAATTTTGAAAAATGTAGCATTTTTAGTTCACAATTTAATTACAGAAATGTTGACATACAAAGTACTTGTAACAGTAAACAATGTCAAACAAAATTTTGCAGTTTCTTGAGGAAATGTTGCCTTTTATTGCTAAACAAAAGTTGCATTACAAATCATTGATAGGGTGCTTAACAAATTCGTTTAAAGCAAGCAATAGCTCGCTCACCTTTTTTTATTATTTTACTTTTGTTTTTTTAGTATTTTTTTTAAGAAAACTGTTTGAAAATGGAAAGTGAAAATAATAAACACAACAGCCAGTTGAAAAAACAATAATAACAATACAATTTTTTCACAATTCATGTGATGTCGTAGAATTGTCAAGACAAAAACAACTGATACTTATATAAATAAATAAATAATTATACTATAATATATTGTAGGTATATATTAAAAAAGAAAACAACAATTTTAAATAAAATAAGTAATAAATTAAACAATTTATAATAAAAAGTGTATTTGTGTCTCCTTTTTGTTGTTTTTTATTCAAACTGCCCACGTATTTAATAAAAATTTATTTAAAAAAAAGTCATATGTATTTGTTTATGTGTGGCAAAGAAAACGTAGTATTTGCGATTATTTTTAAATGCATTTGTAAACAACCACAACAAAAACATAACAAAACAAAATGTCAGACACTCCTGTACAGTTTTATTGAAACATTTCAGTAGGAAAAATTTTATAATAAAAATCTGCATCAGATGGACTTGTTATAATTTTATATAAAATTTGTATTTATTGTATGTATAAAAAAAAAGAAATAAACAGTACCATGACATTTATTTTCGCTTATTTCTGTCTATGTAGCTCATTAAACAGTCCATGTATAAAGTTATTAATAAATTCTGGCGTTGTGTTGTGGTGTGTTGAGTTGTGGTTGTTAATATTTTTTCTATATGACCTCCTGCGTTTGAGGGTGTTTAAACAAATTATCTCAGTAGTAATTAATTTCTCTGTTTTCAATTACATACATATGTAGATATTATTTTCTTAGTGCGGACTCTCAATGATCATTATTACATTTTATTGCCTCCTTAATGTTGATTTTTTTTGTTGTTGTTGCCGTTTATTAATCTTTATCGTTTTGTATTTGTGTGATAATTTGTTCTCTCATTTTGTTTTTATACACTTTACTTTATGTCCGTCCGTCTGTCCGACTGTCTGTCTGTTTGTTTTTGTTTTTTTGTTTTTATATTATAATTTTCTTTTTTATTGTGTGTCAATGGCAAGTTGTACGTCAGACCAGACAATATCACCAGCAATAATAAGAAAATCAGCCACAATATCGTTGACATCAACAAGATTCTATAGTTATTTTATTTAACGAGGCCTTGTTGACCCATCATTTTTTCATAATTTTTGTCTACTAATAATTTTCTTTTAATTTTTTTTTTAATATTACAAAATTCAGTTTTTCCATTTATTTATTTATTTATTTTGTTGGCTAAATAATGTACAATATTCCCCTTTAAAATAAATCTAAGACAGTAATTAGTTTAAACAAACAATAAACAAATCAGTGTACATACACTTGCAGAAAAATAAATAATTTAACATTTTAAAAGTAAAATGCTCAACTGCAGAAAATAAAGAGAGAATAAAGAATAATTTTCATAACCAACTAACCCCAGTTAATAACCCAACTAACCCCAGCTATTTTTTAAAAAAAACTTGTTATTTTTTTTAAATGTCATGAATTTATCAATACTTTTTTTGGAAAATTTGTTTTATAAACTTTTAATAAATTTTAATTTTTATTATCAATATGCAGCAGTTATTAAATAAAACTTCTAATTCCTGTATTCTATTTCTACTTTCTTGAATAAAATTTCTCTAAGTGTACTTAGAAGTCATCTTGTTGCTAAATGTTTTGCTGTTTGAAAAAATCAAAATATTAATGTGTAATAAACAAACTAAAATTCAATAATTTCGTTAATATACTATGTTTTCGTTTATTTTCAATATTTTGCCAAATCATTTCAAATGATGATTTTCATACACATGATATTTATTTGAAAAATTGTACAAATTTAAAAAAAAAAACAAAAAAAAAGTTGATTTGAATTTAGCACAAAAAACAGCAAACTATTAAAAGCGCAGTTTGTATAATTACCAAAACACCAAACAAAATTATATTGATGAATTTGAATTTTCTTACGTTTACATACATTTAATTGAAAAAACTCAAGAAAAAAATAGAAATTTGTTAACAGTGCATGTACATACTATGTATATATCCATTAAATTTTTAAAATTTTTATTTTTTGCTTTGTTTCATTTTGCTTGTAATAATGTGAATTTGTATTATTTTGTAATAATAACCAAAAAAAAAACTATTACATACATTGTTTCTGTTGTTGGCATTAGGTTTAATGGAAGCAAATTATTCAACTGATTTAAACATGAAATGAAATTTGAAACAAGTCATAAAGTTTTTTTTCTTTTTTTTTTTTTGCTAATAAAAACAAATTTTGCAGTTTCTTTGTTTTCTTTTCTTTAAAAATGTATTTTTAAATGATTTTGTTTATAAAATTTTGGAATATAATATGTTTGTAATAAGTATAACATTTGTAAGTTTAAGATTATTACATTTAACGTGAAGAAACTACTCAAATTTATTAAATACTTGTTTGAATAAATTTAAAAAAATAAATCTAGTTTTACTTGGTTTATTTATAGGTTGCATTGGCGTATGATTAATATTTATTATACAATATTTTGTAATAAATATTAAGTATACGTCTATTTTATAAATATTTTAGTAATGAACTTTTATAAAGGTTGGCTAACTTTACTTTACTTATGGATGGCAACCGAACTTCAGTTGCAGTTTCAGAGAGCAACCACAAATTTCTAGTTGCCAATTTGAAACAGAAAATCATAGCTAACATAATAGACTCATAAATAATAAGAATTTGTCTTATAGAACATATCGAGGGCCTATATTCAAAACCCTCTATCTTGAAAAACACAACTTTTCAGGAGATCCAAAAAACTGTTTTTTCGCGTATTACTTCTGTTATTAAAATTCGGTATTCTACAGTATTTTTTTAAAGCAACTACTGAATTTCACATATAATTGGTTTTTAAAATTTTGCATTATTGTTGACTTTTTGCTAGATAGAGGGTTTTGCTTTTCAAAAATATTCAATGTGTATGTATGAAATGATCAGATAGAGGGTTTTGCAATTTAATAAAATTAATTATTTAGATTTCATTTATGCCATCTGTCAGTTTTTAACGTGATTTATTTAAGATAGCATCTAATAATACAATATTAAACAAAAAATTATAGAAAAAATGTTTTTATTTTGCTTTTGTAAATTTTTTGGAAGTTTGATTCAAAAAATTATTTCAAAAAAATATTTGAAAATAATTTTTTTTGAAAAGATTTTGAATTCAGAAAAATTATTTGTGTAAGATAGAGAAAAAACAAAAATGCAAATAAAAAATTTACACCATATATGAAGGCTATTGTACTTAACATTTTACCATCAAAAAGTAATTTTCGTGAAAATCAAAGATATAGGCCCTCGATATCGATGGCTTAATGTAAAAAGGCCCTAACTCGTTTTTTTAAGTCGGGGCCATTAATCGAAATAAACGAAAATCTGGACTTACCAAAAAAAACACGAGTTAGAGACTTTTTATATTATATGTATATGTATGTATAATACATTTAAATATTTCTTTTACCTAAAACCAACAAAAATAAAAGCTATTTATTATAAGCTAAAACAGCCCAATAAGTACTCTTCAAATTCATTTAATTTCCATGAAATTAACAAACAATTCCATTAGGCTTAACATTTTCTCTATGACTTTCCTAGAAATCATTATTCATTTTCTTGTTTTCTAATTCTATTCTTAGGCGGCGGCATTCATCATCATTATCTTCTTAAGTATTATAGAAAAACTGTAATCAAATCTATTCTTGTTCAAACACACGACACATACACGCACTCCATAAATGAACGAAAAAAATCATTAAATCCCCATCATTACAAAACATGTCATATAAAGAGTGAAAAAAAAAACAATATTTTTCAACAATGTTTTTTTTTAGAACCTCAAACCTTAATTTTTATGCTAAATAAATTCCAAAGAACTTAATAATCACAACAAACAATCAAACAATGGGAAAGAGTATTAAAATGTTGAAGAAATTGTTAGAAATAAATTGCAAAAGTTTTTTGTACCTCTCATACAGGGCATAAAAATAGCAACAGAAATAAGAAAACAAAAAGAACAATGCTCCTTTTTTTGTGGCTGGTGAGAAAATAATAAAATATAACGGTTGTTTTTTTTACTCACCCACTTACACAGTATAGAAAATTCATTGACGTCACAGTTACAGGATTTCGTACATAAATTTTCACATACTCTTACTCTTTGCTGAACAACAACAATAACACGTTTTAACAGTGTGAGTTGAAAAGGTAGACGACCCATGACAATGACGTCATAGCATTATGAAAGAGACTAACACAAATAACAGCAATAAAATGTACTTTAGACATTTTTCTGTTTTGTTTTTAGAAGATTTCTGTGTTTAGTATTAAGCAAAGATTTGTCATTTAATTTCGAAAATAATGCTTGTATTTGGGTATAAAATTATCCAAGTGATTAAGGGCATGATATTTAAAATGTGGAAGGTTTCTACATAATTAAAATGCTATAAATACCTACTGTATTTAAATAATTGATTGAATGTCTAATAAAGTAGAATTAAATATATATCGTCACATAAAATGGAAAACAACGTATCATCAAAAAATTCGAAATTGATTTTATTATTGATTACGATTCACTACATCATATTACATACGTATACAAAATTTTAAACTTTTACTATAAAAAATAACGAAGTTATAACCAAAACTGAAACTAAAGTATCATCAAGTACATGAGTTTCTTAAACAAAATAACGTATACGATTTGAGTAATTAATTAATAAATCGTTTTAACCTTATTTTAGGTAGTATCCTAATTTGTTTTTAATAAATTTGTTGCAATTGAATATTTTTTGCAGACTTTATGAAAATTTAATGAAATATTTTTTTTTTAGTTTAAAAAAGTAATTGTTAGTAAATAAAATAAAAGATACATAAACAAATTAAAAACGTAATATAAACTGCTTTTATTTAAAATAAAAAAATATTTTATTTAAATTTTTATTTGTTCATAAAAATTTATATTGATAATACGTTTTTTTGTTTCAGAAAATAACAATTCAAAACGTAAGCCATATATCTTAAAGTGTGCTTTGGAAAAATTAGTTTTTTTTCATAAAATAGATTTCTAGTGTCATTGTAATTCAGATTTGAAAATTTTGTTTTAATATCTCAAGTAGTTTTCATTTTATATCGTTTTTTGCTTCTCCTATAAACCTTTGAAAAGTGATGTTACGTTATTTTGCTTTTTTAGGTGACGATATGTAAGTTATTTAAATATTTGAATACATATTTTCACCTTAGCTCTTTTGGTTGTTTGGTTATAGTTTGCTAGTTTATAATACATTACAATTTTTTAACATTTTAAAAATCGTAGAGAGAGTAATTTTTTACTACACTTTTAAAGAAGAATTTTAAATGTATAAAATTTTATTTCAGCTTAAGGAGAGAGAGGTTGAATTATAATTAAATTTTTTAATGTAAACATTATTTTCGAGAAGCCTTTAATTCATAAATCAATAAAATTCTACTTCATGTTTTTCAGTTTTCCCCAAAAAGAAAATGTTGCAGCAAATCGTGAATATTTTTAAAGAAAACGAAAAGAAAAATAGATGTTAGTAAATGATCTCACGAGTGTCCTGAATATGAGGAAAATCGTATCCCAACATAAATCTCTAGTCAATGTATCATGATCGAATCATTAAATTTTTAAAAAAATTTAAAAAGCTAAATTTAGATTTGTAAATGTGTTTGTCAATCTGTTTAATGGTTAAATATCAGAAATTAAGTTTATATCACAGATAATTTTAATTTTTCAAAAGGTTCTTGACCATCACTTCAAAAATTTTCAAAATGATGTTACGTTATTTTGCATTTTAGGTGACGATATAAAACAAAAGCGTTATATTCATAAGAAAATTGTTCAAATTAATTTGGAAAATTACCTAGTGTGGATTGATGGTATTGTAAAGTACAGTTTTCGATGCAGCCTCAATATGTTAAATAATTTTGAAAAAAATTGATTAAGTGCCTGTTAAATGTTACTCACTAAGTTTTTATATATTTTTTTAAAAAATTTTCCTTTTAAATTTTGATTTTACGATTTCGATGACAGTTTTTAGAATTTTTTCTTTAAAACAAAACGATTTTTATAGATATTTTTAAAGAGTATTTTATTTTGAAAAAAATATCTTTTGTTAAAAATTATTGAAAACTATACATTTCTGTTTTATTTTACTTTTATTGCAAAATCGAATAAGATCTACAATTTTCAAAAGATTTTAAAAAATTATATCTTTTTGTAGTCAGAACAAAAATATCTTTATAAAATATGTATGTGCTATTCATCTTCCCAGAACAAGAGAAAAAACTTATTTTTTCAGAATAACTCAACATTTTGAGTTATTTGTAAAACTGATTTGTGATGTACACCTACACTAGATTATTTTTCGATAATATTTTCACTTTAACTTATAGATATTAAACAAAAAGATACGCTTTCTTTAAATAAATTGAATAATTATAAAATTTTTTATAAAGTCTTCATATAATGCACCGATGACAGTAATTTTGCGCTATAGCCCTTTGATTGAGACTTTTGTGACGTTGTTTGATTAACCTGTCAAAATTTATAAAAGTGAACTTTAAATAAAATCTTTAAGAAATTCTTAAAAAAAAATTAAAAACTTTAGCTTGTAAAATTGAATATTATTTTATTTAAAGTTTAAAATTTAAATAGTAATTTGTTTCCTTTTCATGTTCACCGGCCTACATTAACACTTAAAAAAATTACATATTTATGTTATGATATGAAAATAAATATCAATTAATTCCTATTTTTTTTTTTTTGTGGTAGCCAATAACAAAATGTATTTATTTTACTTACCAATAGTTCCCATTTTGTTAAATTACAGTGTGCTGATGAAAATTGCTCCAATATATCTCAGTTTTAATGATAGCAACAAATATTGTGCTTTTATTGCTCCAATACAAACCGCTGCAGTATGTTAAAAAATTATATTAGTTTTTTACTCAATTACTTTTTAATTGAATATTGTTTTTTTTTGTTACAAAATTATTTTTTATTAAAATATTTTGGCACAGATTTTTTGTAGTTTCTTTTGCTGTTTTTAATAACACCTTTTTTAAAAGCTTTTTATTTTTGTTTTTTTTTAAATTTTCTTATAACAGTTTTTTATGGTTTGGTTCGTTATTTGTTTATTTGTTTTAATTTTTAAAAATATTTATAGGTTTATTTTTTATTTCATAAAATAAAATAAAGCGTAAATCATACTAGAGATATAGTACTAAAATTTTTTGCGTTTGAATTTATTTTCTTTTAAATTATTTTCCGTTAGTGTTAACTCAAGGAGGTAAGCGTATGAAATGTTTTCACATTTTCCCAGCAAAGTCATTTTATATACTCAATTCCATGAAAAGCAAATAACCTTAAGGCGAATATTCATTTCTTTTTCGCCTATTAATTCTATTGGTATACTAAAACTGAAAAGACTCTCACAAAAAAAGAGAGTAATTTTCTAGTACCGGTGTTTAGCTCTCTGTTGTAAACAAACACTTTAAATTTTACATATTGCAGGTTTTGTTTTGGAAAATTAATAAAAATTTTGTTGAAATCAAAAGCAAATTTATTTTATTCAAATAATATTATATTTGTTAAGAAATTAGTTGTATACTAATCACTTTTGGTATGTAACCAATTAAAACATCTCGATAAATCTTTGTTATTCACTTAAATAATAGATAAATAATGCAATAATAGAATTGCTACTATCCAATAAGTAATTTATAAAAATGAGTTTTTTAGTTTTTCGCTAACATTAAAAGAGCATAAGTTTCACTCTCTCTCTCATTCTCTTTCCTTAATTCATTGTTATAATTGTATATGTAACAGTATATTTAGTTGTAGATAAAATTCATATAACCTGTGTGTATGCTGTCATATGTTGCGTATGAGTTATTTTTATTTGTTTCGATATCCGAGTGTGTACGTTATTTAACTGTGTTTTTGCTACATAACTCATACGTTCAGTAGTCCTTAAATGAAATAACTGTTCCTTTTTCTTGTGAAACATTTCTTCATAAGTATTTTCAAGGTCTATTTGTTTGGTTTCTTTTAACGTGCAAAACTTTAAAGGTGAATTCATTAAAACTTGTTGGAAATTTTCAAAACTAAAACTTACAACTTTTGAAATGCCACATGAAAGTAGATCATGTAATAACTTTTTAATAAATTTATTTATATAGAAAAATGAGAATTTATATGTGTTTTTTAAATAGTACTCAATTTAATAATCTCTAATCTATATGAACAGCACAGGCCAAATGCCTTAAGCTGTTGTCATGAAATTAGGACTGTAGGTTACCCTATACCCACATACATATGTATACCCACTAAGAAGGGATTTTTAGAAATTTACCGACTTATAACCACGTTTATGTTATGTTGTATTTCAAATGAAAAATTGATTTTTGATTGAAAATATGTATTGCTCTTTTTCCATATAGACCACTATTTAAGCTGGGTTTCCGCATACACCGTAATCGGCGCCGATAACTATAACTGAAACTGAAAATCGTTGATCACCGTCTCATTTCTGAATTGTTTTCGTTTCAGTTGGGTGCGTTGCGGCATAAAACAGACACGAAATTATTTTTTAAGTTGTCAATTGAAAATTAAATAGAATTTCATTATTTTTGACAAAATCTATTAATTTTTCCTCTTCCAATAAAGAAAATTTATTTTTTCATTCATTTTGATTTGCTTTAAATTTGAAATAAAAAAAGTAATTAAAATAATTTCGTTACTAAAGCACCGAAAACAACCTACTTGAAGTTGTTTTCGTTCCGGACCCAAATGACAGGTTTTTCGTTACTGATCGGTGCCGTTTCGTTCCCAATTTTCGTTGCCGATTTCTGAAACAAACTTTTTTTCGGTGCAAATGTATGGAATTTCGTTTTCGGTGCCGATTACGGTGTATGCGGAAACGTAGCTTTATCGACTTATAGCCACGTTTTTGTTTAATTTTATTTCACATGAAAAATCGATTATCATCCATTTTCCATTTGGACCATTACACTGTGCAGCAAGAAAAACCAGCCTCAACAATTCCAATGGGGAATGAAAGTAGACCATTAAGTAAACAGAACTACCAAAGGATTTCGAATTTAATTTTTATAGCCTCTTGAAGTTGGGCCATTTTTGATAATTTTTTACACTATGAGTCAGACGAACAAGGTGAACACTACCACCAAATTGCTATTCCATTTGAAATAAGATAAAATTAGTTATTTATATTGATGACAAACATATATTTGTGAAACAAATTACTGATACCGAGGGAAAAAGTCGCCAGACTCCTTTCTAGCGAAAATTTATAGACCATGAAGAAATAAATGATGATGTCAATGGAGCTAATTTAGAGAGTGAAGCAGAAATGGATTACTAGGATACCCAGAATTTGCAGCTTCCATCAGACTTCGAACCATATAGTTTGAAATATTTATATTGGTTCCAGTGAACAAAATGGCAACCAGAGTTCGTTATAGAAATAAAACTTTTTAAACACATTTTTTTAATAAAACAAAAAAAATTAATTTTTTTTTTTCAAAATTTTCAGATCATATTCTGAAAATAAATTGTAGTATTCAATAGCATCAGATTTATTTGATCTACAATAATTTAAAATTTTTCTAAAAAAAGACAATGAATGTCATGTGGTGCATTTTAATCCAAAATTCATAATTTATTTATATTTGACCACGCCTATACCGCCCACCATTTGTTAAAATAAAGAAAAAAATATATTTTTCCACATTGGATTCAAGGCAACATAAGTACGCACAATTACAGTTCATTAAATATGTTTATACTATATTTATACGTATTTTCGCTCATAGTGTAAAAAATTATCAAAAATGGTTCAAGATGCCATAATAATTTAATTCGAGCTAACTTTTTAAAACCCTTTGGCAGTTTTGTTAAGTTAATGGTGAACTTTCATTTCCCATTGGAGTTGGTGGCTGGCGGCCTAGTGTCATTTTCCACTTCTATGGCCACTTTTATGCATATTTCATTTCTACTTCAAATGAAAATTCGATTTTAGTTGAAAACAGAGTTTAATTTACTAAAATCTTAATTCGGAATTAAAAATATCAGCCACTCATTCCATAAATCCATTCCCAACATCTAATTCTTTAATTTAATTTAAAATTAATTCATTCATCATTGAATTAATTCTTAATAGAATTCATTCCACCTTTGAATAATTAAATTTTTGTTAATTCAAATCTACTACAAAGTAAATTAAATTTATTAAGTAAATCATTTACAAAATGAATTGAAAAAAATTTACTTAAGCTTTCTTGTAATAGATTTGAATTGAAAAAAAAATTAATCATTCAATACATTTTTAAAGCTATTTTGTAATGGATTTGAATTCAAGAAAATTCTAATGATTCAATAAGGAATTCTCAAAGGAATGAATTTAATGCATTTAAAGTACAGATGAATTAAGCTTATGAATTTATTTATAATGAATTCATTAATTTGATTTGAAAGTGAATTTCAAAATTATTCTTTTGAACCTTTGGTTGAAAATATAAGTGATCACAGATTATCATCCTTTTTCCATTGGTAAAATATTTCGTCGTCCTTTTTCCATTTGGATTTTTAACAATATTATAGGCATAATAATTATTTATATGATTGGGGTAACCATAATATGGTAAATTTAAGATTTACATGATTGTCGCAATCATACATATGAGATTAGTAAATAAATATATGTTTAGAGCAATCGTGTTCATGATGATTCATATGTTGTTCATAGTTTATCATATCCACAACATAATATGATAAATCCTTCATCATAAAAATGGTTGTCTCAAACATATACAACTTCATTACTGCAGCCATATACATATATGATTGCTACAATCATGTGAATCGTAACTTTATCATATTATGGTTACCGCAATCATATAAATAATTACAGTTTCCATTATATTGTTCAAAAACTTGTAAGAATGTAGAAATGGTACCAGTAAACATGTACAACCATATTTTTCTCTACATGCACGTTTATGTTTCAGTTCATTTTCAGAGATATATAGGAAGTATTTTGTTGAAATTTCCAGCATAATTCTTAATATAATAGCAGAAATACGGACTTATATAAATTTTATCAAATAAATATGTACATAAATATTGCAAGATGTGTTCTTTTACAGCCACCATTGTCTACAAAAATTTGCAACTGGTTACTATTTTATTATTTATTTATTTATAAATTCGCTTACAAAAATACTTTTTCTCTTGCTTAAAATACCAACAACCACACTATTTAAAAGTTTATGCAACAACCTCGGTGAAAGTAGATTTCGCATGTTATATTTTTTGCACAAACAAAATGAGTTGATTTTCTTCATTTATTACCAACAGTAGATGATAATCAGACTATACATTCTTAAATGTTTTACATATTACCACCACAACTATACATTAGAGTATCCCAAAAATATATTCGAATGAAAATGTATGAGGTTTTACAAGATGTTTGAAGATAACGTTTTTTATGCAAAAATAATATTTTTATAATTCTATTGTTTCTCTTTAAAATCAAATATATCATAAAAGGGGACTTGGCTGACCAAGTTAACGACATACATATACATATATTGTTACGAAAGTGTACTTGAATTCAAATATAACGATTTTAACGGCTGATTTAAAAGTAGCATAATGCTTTCAAATAGCAGTGCTGTAATAGCAAACTGTAACATATATGTGGGCATTATTAACATTGAATAAAAGCTTTCAGTTGACCATTGATCGTAAGTATGGCATATATTCGAATATTCAGCTAATGAACATTGTAGAAAGTACACCACAGATGGCGTATGTATTAGAAAGCTCTATACAGTTAAAGATCAATCTAGAGTGCAGATGGCAGTGTTATAAATAGTGGCAGAGGTTGCAGTCGTTAGTTAGTTTATCAGAGACGCTTTTCGAATAAACATCAACTGAGTGCCTTAAAATGTGCTGTATTTTTCCAGTGAATTCGTGTACATTATAAAGTGTGTCTGTATTTCTGAGAATTTATAAACGTGTATAAAATAAAACATTGAATGACTATTTAATTCTGTTGTTGTGCATTTTAAATAAATAAAGAGTTGTTACAATTTTCAAACTACTAAACGGCTTTTATTTGCAATCAAAAGTATCCGGTTTATTTAAAGGAAATAAACCAACGTTTTGAAAAGGTTAAAACGTAACAATATTTTGAATGGAGTTGTAATTTTCATTCAATAATTTTATTTTTTATTCTCAATATCCGTTACACTATTTACACGGGACACTCTAATATCCATACTTATACATCAACAAATACGATTAAATGAGGTACATATTACAATAGTTCTTTAAACATAAACCTTGATAGTTTTCTTTTCAGGTTGATTTTATGCTTTCAACAATTTATTGTAAATTAACCCATAAAATACGATAGTGAAACTTTTAAAAATACATAGCCACAAATAATGTTCACTCCTTTTCATATTAATTTTTAATATCTTTATTATAAAATATCTTAAAAATGTTTATAAATAATTCTAGTAATAGCAAAACTAACTTCAAGGATTAAGAAGTTTTGCATATACTTACATGTACATACTCAGTACATAAGTATGTACCTTTATATGTATGTTAAAGCCAAAAATAAAATAAAAACAAAATGGAAAGTAACACGAAATATTTACTGAATTATATTGAATTAGTTATCAGTAAAACGTTTGCCAGTTCGTTACATGTTACGTGTTCCATAGCGTTTAGCGGAAAGGATACAAAAAAAAAACAAAAGAATATAACTTTCGACTTCGAATTTAAATATGTTAAAGAAATTAAAGAAAATCAATGAAACGCCTATAGAATTAGAAAAACTAACAACAAAATATGTTGTTGAGGTAGTACCACAAACTGCAACAGAATTTATTAAGAGTGAATTAACAACGACACAGGATCAACTAACAACAAACACAAATTTAAATGTGGACTCATCTAAAATATGTTCTAGAGAAGACAATAAAAAAGATAAATTAAAAACTGTAACAAATCAAAATAATACAAACCTCAAAAACAACTCGGAGACAATTGTGGAAAAATCCTTAAAAGTTGTGAAACGTAAACCATTTATAGTGAATCAAAAAAGTTCGGAAATTTTAGTAACCGATGCCTTGAAAAAACTTACCAAAAAATCTGTAGTCAGCACTAAAGAGAAGCCAGTACAATTTGTCTCCAATCCAAATGAAGTCAACACTTGTTCGCTCGCTTCCCAAGGCAGTGTTATTATCGATAAACAATTGTCGGTGGCGGGACCCTTTAAAAAGGTGAAATGTGTCTACACTATATTAAATAATGATCAAATCAATACCTTGCGCAAACATGCCCAAGAGGCTGTAAAACAAAATAAAATTTTTACCATACGTGGTAACTACAATTCCGTACGTCATGCTCTTAAATCTAGGGGTTGGGTGGAGAAACTGGAAATGCATCGCAAGTCAGGACCTTTACCTTCTAGTCAGATCAACATCTGTGATTTATCACAAGTCTTGCCCAAACGCAAGATGGGCGAAACTCAGCGACAGTTTATAGCCAAAGTGGAGAGAAATATAATGTCACGTTATATAGAAAATGTGTTGTGCGATTTGCTCTGGACACCCCATAAGGAGAAGGCCGACTATATGGAGCAGTCTAAGAATCCCAGTATGCTGATCAATAAATTCAACAGAGCTCCCTTTACCAATAAGGAAAATTTAAATGCTTTTCTGCGTGATATGACCGCCTTTTATGAAGAGGGTGTAGCCGATATTAAATTTCCTCGATGTTTTAATGTATGGTCTCCCGAAGAACTCAACGAGTTCATAGATCATTTTAAACTAACCGCCTGTATAGCCTTTGTACGTTGGCTGGTTGACAAATATGGTGATGGAGGTTTCGATGCGGTTTTTTCGGCTACCGGCAAAATACCTTACAATTCTATTGATTTTGCATTTAAACGTTGTCTTGAGTACATTGACAATTGCCAACATAATGATATCGATGTTGAAGATCCAGCACGCATTTGGGAGCATGACTGGGATGCTTTTCTCCATCAGCACTATCAAATGACACATGAGGGTTTTAAAATTCTTGCAGATCCGCAAAAGTTGGTGGAAAGTGTTATAACGAGAGGTTCACATATATTAGACAATATTCAATACTACTGGCCTCAATACTCCATCGATGGCTATCAAAATCTTTGGATTATAAAACCGGCCAACAAATGTCGTGGACGTGGTATACACTTGAGTAATAATCTTAAGAAAATTGTGAATGTCGTTAATCCATCTATTGCGACGAAAAGTCGTTATGTGGTACAAAAGTATATGGGTAAGTTGGATTGAAAGTTGATTTGAAACAGTAAAATTATTTAAAAAAATCCCGGGTAAAACTAGTTCTAGAAGGCATGCAAAAAGCCAGTTCTTGTTTGGCATTGGGAGCATTGGAATTTTTATTTGAAATTGTCATCACCAGAACTCGTTCTAAAGAAGCGTTTCGGAGCTAGCACACGTTATTTGAAACGGTTCTGGAAGTACTTATTTAATCAATGATATTTGTTTGAAATTTTCACATTTGGAACTGTTCTAGAAATAGTTCATCCATCAGTAATTTTTGTTTGAAACCGTCACTGTCATTAAAGAATCTGAAGTGGTTCTGATTACACTCGTTCTTGAACTAGTTATTTTACAACAAGCTCTGAAAATTTTTCTGGCGAAAAGAAAATTTCGTTCAGGACACACTATAGTGTGGACGGACTAATTTTAAGACTAAGCATTATTTTAATGTGTAACAGTAATTAGAATGCTGATTATTTTACATTAAAATATCAATAATTTGTTTATTTAGAAGCAAAACTAAGCAATAAACGAAATTATGATACATATTAACATATGACTATGGATGTGTGTTTTGTCAGACTAAACATCATACATACACCAAGAAGTCGTGCAAAAATAGTACATTGAACGATAGACCTACTTTTCTTACTGTCAGAGGCAAAAAGAACTTGAAAGCAAATCATTTATTTACAAAATTACAATAACAACAAGTACACACATACATATTATGTACTCCAATATCCTTACAACATAAAAACACGCAACCATTCGCCGTTATTGACAATACATCAGCAACAAGTGGCAAGCCAATACATACACAGAAAACACACACGTTAAATTAAAAATTTACTCTTGCTATGTTAATTTAACATTTACTCAATTTACTAATGTTGCTTTTTTTATTCAAATGGCATCTACCTCGCACGAGTATTATGTCTGTATGTGTTAAATAATATAGAGTTGAGTTACGGTAATAATCAGATTTACAGCATGAATCTGTAACGTCAAAAACACTGTCCACAGGACAGATTTTTTGACGTTTAACTAAAAATATCGCAACTTTTAACTTCTATACCTTATTATGAAAATTATGTACATAAAATTATTTTTATTTATTGCAGAACGTCCATTAATAATACATCACACAAAATTCGATATACGCCAGTGGTTTTTAATCTCCAGCATTCATCCTCTCATGGTTTGGATGTACAAAGAATGTTATTTACGTTTTAGCTCACAGGAATACACGCTGACTAATCATCACGAGTCGGTGCATTTAACCAATCATGCCATACAAAAGAAGTACACAAATAATGGAAAACGCGACAAGCGTTTGCCAAATGAGAATATGTGGGACTCGTATTCATTTCAGGCATATTTAAGGCAAATTGGTAAACAAGAATTTTGGTTGGAACGTATATATCCTGGTATGCGAAAAGCTATTGTCGCTTCTGTTTTAGTTTCTCAGGATCACATGGAGAGAACGCCCAACACATTTGAATTATTTGGTGCCGATTTTATGATATGCGAAAATTTCTATCCATGGCTAATAGAAATTAATTCTAATCCAGATCTGGCTGCCTCTACAAGTGTAACGGCACGAATGTGTCCCCAGTGTCTGGAGGATGTCATAAAAGGTAAGCCATTAGAATGTATTTCCATTATATACTCGTATAATTGAAATCTAGATATTCCCAACTATACAAAATATAACTTATTTTCAAAATTTTGATTATTAAAAAAAAATTAGAGGAATATCGAAAAATTTAAAAAAACCATACCGGGAATATAGTCCCTCTATATGAAATGATCATGATATGTAATATTTGAACGTTTATTTACTATTTTCCAGTGATGATCGATCGTCGTAATGATGCCAAGGCCGATGTGGGAAATTTCGAATTAATTTATCGACAAAATATACCGCCTACACCAGCCTATATGGGGCTTAACTTAATAGTTAAAGGCAAGCAAATTTCAAATCGTTCAAATTCCCATCACTCCTATCAAGGTTTGCAACGCAAAGAAAGATCCCTACAGACTAGCCAGTTGTATAAGCACCGAACGTCCCTAGCTCTGACAAATGTCTCACAGGTACATAAACCCATGCCCGCTTTTAATGCCACTGAGTTTATAGAAAAATGTATGGTAGAGGTGGCCATGAACAGTCCGCGCACTAAAAGTGTTTCCTCTCTGACGAGTATCAGTGAAAGTAACCCACATTTTATGACACATATTATACCCACAGACAAATGCCGAAAATCGTTTGCCAATCTCACAGTAGCTGCTGTGGGCCGTTGTCCAGCCAAGATCTGCAGTGCTAAGTCCTCTCTCTGCTCGTCTATGTATTCCACTCTTAAACGTCATCGAAGTTGTGGTCCCAGGTTGTCAACGAATTGCGTGGCGGATTGTAAATATACTCAAAAATCTAAATTTTTTGTGGCCTCTTATAATCAGCAAAAAGCTTTGCATTCATCTAGAAATGTGGTACGTGTAAAGAAGGCCAATCTATTGGATACACCTGTGTTAACTATAAGTAAATCGGCGGATAATATAAAGGAATTATGTAGTCCCCTTAAGAAAGCATTAAAATGCACTAAAAGCCTAAGTCCCATGATGCCTGCCAAAAAAAATGCCAACAACTCAAAATCGCATTTATGTTTAGGATTTAAGACAAAATCGGATAAAGGCGAAAATAATGCCAACACGATACATGCAATTGGTAAAAGTATATCCAACTGGAATATTAACAAAAGACAAATCAGTCCGAAGACAAATGTTTAGATCAGTGATGGCTGTTTATGGTTAAATTGTTTGAGTTAGCTTAATAATGGTTGTTACAAATAATATAAAATGTAATTACATACATATGTACTAGAAATCCATACGTACTACAGAAGAGCTGTTAAAACTTTTCTCCTCTCAAGTCATTTCGGCAATGTATAACGCAGAGCTAAAGCTTCTTTTGCAGCAGATTTTAAGCTTTTTGACAACTTATTAGGCATGCTTGTTTTAGATTTTCTGGGCGACATCACCTAGGTGGTTTATTTTAAAATTATTTAAAAAATGTGAATTATTTTTTAATAAATTAGCACAGATCACATTGTTACATACTTTTGGTTCTGAAATCTTTTTAGTTTCGATTTTCTTTTCAATTTTAGGCCTTTTAATGAATTTCGGTCGCTCTGGTATGCGAGGACGTTTAGACAATTCCAAAGATTTGCCACTCACATTTAAACCCTCGACAATATTGAAATTTTGTTTGAATTTGTAGTTCACCTCATAGACCATTTCAAACTGTCCCGTCGAAGCTCGACTATTACGGGGCAAGTCCACTATTACTTTTATACAGTCCTGCATGACCATTGGACAAATACGAGCTGTCACATCTGTTGAAGGTGATAAATCGGGGGTTGAATTGATCTCAATCAAAATAGGATTATATTGTTCGTCCAGCATAAAATCACAACCATATAATTCAAAGGAATTTTCATTTAAATATGTCTCATCCAAGCTGGCCAATACTACAGCAATAAGATTTTCACGAAAACCCGAGAAAACACGATTGTTCCAAGTGTCTTCTGATATGTTTTGGGTTTTTATATAGGCTTTGAACTGATCCAATGACCACATATTCTGTTTTGGTAATCTATTATCTCGGTTCATTTTGTTCTTATACTTTTTCTGTACGGAATTATTAGTCAAATGTATAGACTCCCTCAAATCATCGATGCTGTACTCTTGTGAGCTAAAGCGCAAATAACAATCAGTATATAGCCAAATCTGAACTGTGGATTCGCGTATAAATACAAGCATATATTGGCGTATATCGAATTTGGTACGATAAATAAGAAGTGGTTGTTCTAAAAAAAAACAATAGTATACATATATTGGAAAAATTTCATGTGCTAATTCTCGCATTCGTATACGATTGAACTTGCTAGTTCCTTATTCGATATCAACAAAAATGTATAGCCATTTGTTTCGATTACGAATGCGAGAATTAGACCCCTGAATTCAAATTACTGACCTATATACTTTTGTACTATGTAACGACGATTGGTATGCGTCTTGCACCAGTTTAGTATTTCATCTAAATTATTGCGTATCACAATGCCTAGTCCACGACTCTGATATCCAGGTTTTAGAATCCATAAATTTTTATAGCCATCCCATTTTAAGTCCGGGTGATTTTCTTCCATTTTTGTTAATAGTTTTTTTGACGTCTTAATGAATTCTGTCAATTCTCGATAAGTGCATTTTATTTTTTGATGATGATTGATAACTTTACTGGAATTGTCCAAAAAATGGGACCATTCCTCTTCGGGAACTTGAGACTGTTCAATATCCAACAAACCAATATTGTCCCAATCATCCAATTGTCGCTTAACTCGGCCCAAGGCGAAATGAACAATCGTCGGACAAATAGTGCCGTGTTCATAATCGATTATGTCTTCGTGTTTATCTAGGTGCCGCATTAAATATCGTAAGAAGCTAGAACATTGTGTAATGCGAAATTCATCTATGAAGGCCATTTGTTCTTCTTGATTAGCACCCAAACGAAAGAAACGGGGATAAAGCATTCCTGCTGTACCATCTAGCTGAAACCAGTGCTGTTGCTCTGCGCATCCAATTAATCCAACTTTTGTGGAAAAGTCTATTGTGTGAGCCCTTCTTATGCGGTTTCGATACGGATGTACATCAATGTACAAATCGCGTTGTCCTTTTGGTTGCCACACAAAAAATGCAGGAAAATGGTTGATTATTTTACTAATGGCCACTGATTCATAGTCGTTTCCTCGCCTAGCATGCTGTAGCAGTACTTCTTCTGATAGACCCTGCAACTTGTTATGGCGTCCTGGTGACAGCTTCTCCAACCATCCCCGTTTGAGCAATGATCGCCTAATTGTATTATAATTCCCAAAAACAGTAAAAATGCGGCGGTTCCTATAGGCGTCTATTACTTTTGCCCTGTACATACTTGAAAGCGTCTTAGGTGGTATGATTATTGAATCTTGTTTCTTCAAGCTTTTCATGGGCATTCCTACAGAATTTTGATTATGTATCAACATACCACTTGAGTCGACTAGAGAAGAAAGCTTTATTGTAGAGTTTTGCATTTTAATGGTTCACTTTCAATATTTTTTTAACATGAAATTTTGAAGCAGAAGCCAAATTAGTTTGTTTTATTTTCCTTAATATTAAAATACATACATTTTCATATAAAAATTCAGAGCATACTTGCTTACAAACTGACAGTAAAATTTAGAACCATAGATAAATGCATGTCCAGAATAAAATCATTGCCTGTTTCAAGGTAGGAGTAATCTAACTCTGAATAATTGCCTCCTTACCATTCATTTTACGGAGTAAGCAACAAATTTAATTTTTAGCAAAAGTTTATTTGAAATTACCAAGTATGGTTAGGGCAAACCACGTTGTTTTCTGTTCCAATAATTAACATGGCATTGCATCAGTGAAGCACACATTTACGGTATTACAAGCGCAACCAAAATCGTTTATGCTTTTTATACCCTACCTTAATTGGCATGGGTATACATACAGGCCTGTCACAGAATTCCATTCCGATAGAAAGTGGAATTAATTCCGTTTTTGCTTCGTCAGAAAAAGTAAAACGAAAATTCTTTCGAAATGAAACCACTTTCAGTTTTCAAAGTGGAATTGATATTTCATTGCAATTATTTGTTTTCAAAAATTTTTAATCAGTTTCTGTAACAAAAACTTCACATTTGCTTTAATATAAAAACGACGTTCAAATAAAAATCAGAAATACAGAATTATTAAATTTTTTGGAATAAATAAATTATGTACACGGAATCTGAAGAACCTAAAACGAAATCGATCGGAATTGTAACCATTTCGAACAAAAGGTGTGACACGACACATAATTTTGTCCGAATTGATACATCAATATATCCGCAACTTAGGTTCCAATTTAAAATTGAGAAAATTAGCCCACAAATAATTGAGATGTAAGCAAAAAAAACTCGACGTTAAATGATAATTTACGTCGTACGGCAAAGCATTCCGAGGCCGAACCTAAAGTCGGCCAAAAAATCAGCATATTTTCTAATGTCATTACATAAAGTACCTAAATTCGAATGATTTTCTTTTCGAATCGAATAACACAATAACCCTCCAGTATACGCTCTAATTCAAAACAAACCGAAACTTTTCAAAATGTTATTAATTTCCTAAACAAATTTATCATTTAAATGTTAGAGCCCTTTTCGCGTTGCAGTATCCCTTCCCTTTTACTCTATTAATTTTTTTTTTTGTTTCATCTTAATTTTTTTTAAGATTTTGAAATTTTACAATAAAATATGTTTTTGTATTCTATTAAAAACTTGTTTCTCTTATAAAATTCCTTATTCTATGTTTTTGCTTTATATACCGGACTCTACTTATTTGCTTTGAATGTTCATTGTTTTAGTATGTGAAAATATTTGTATGGAACTTCAAATAGTGTTCGTAACTCACCTCAAATGCAACTGGTTTTGTTTCCCCAACCAAGGAACAACTCCCTAAACAAAATAAAAGTAAACACCAACGATTAGTTACGAGTTTTTCTTTTGTTCATATTTTAATATGGTAATTATCATGTATTTTTTATTATTGTGTTTTTCTCTATAATTTCATTTTTCTTAAACTTGATTTTTATGCATGTGCTATTTTATTGTTGTTGTAACTGCTGTTCGAGTTGAAAGTATAAGAAAGTAGCTGGAATAATGAACTAATAGATCCATGATCCATGAGATCGCTATTCGTAGCCACGACAGCAAAATAATTTCTCGTAAATTAGTTGAGGATGACAGTAAGTAAGCAAAGTGTTTACAATTTGTCGAGGTATTGGTTAAGATCGGGGAGACCTTCCTTAAGACCCTTACGTTTACGGGTGTCTTGGACAATTTGGTAGGGTTTGCTGGAGAGTTCGGCTGGGTCACCGGGCAACACTTGCCAATGATCGAACACGCATTGAGGGAAAGCTTGACCACCGGTGTTGGAACGCAAATCAGCAGTGAAGCCGAAGGATTCGTTGACAGGCAAGTAAGCCTTGACGACGAACATGGGGGTACCAACAACTTGGGATTCTTCAAAGACATGACCACGACGTCTGTTCAATACACCATAGATGCCACCGACGGCAACTTCGGGACATTGGATTTCGCACAAGTACACGGGTTCCATCAAACGAGGAGAAGCAGTGATGGCAGCAGCGTACAAGCAACGACGAGTGGTTGGAATGATTTGACCACCACCGCGATGGATGGCATCAGCGTGCAAAGTCACATCATAGATGTTGAAACGTACACCACGCATGTTTTCATCAGCCAAGATACCTTCCTTGGTGGCCCATTGGAAACCAGCAACAACGGAATCCTTGATTTCGTTCAAGTATTGTACGGATTTGGTACAATCCAAAATGAAGTTGGGGCCGGTACCGTCGGGACCGAAACACCAGATCTTACGAGCTTCAGTTACATCGTAGTCGTATTTCTCGGCCAAGTAACGGGCACGGACCTTGAAATCGTCCTTGGAGCTGACGTCACCGTTATCAATATCCTCGGCCAAACCATCGGGCATGGGGCAAGCCTTCATTAACAAACGGTTGTGCTTGTTGGGAGACTTGGAGAGGCACATAATGTTGGATTCTTCGAAAACGGTTTCACGGTACGATACAACGGGATCGGATTTCTTCAAAGGAATGCAAGCATGATCTTCTTCCAAATCCTTCAAGCAAATTTCCAAATGCAATTCACCGGCACCAGCAATGATGTGTTCACCGGATTCTTCAATGATACATTGTACCATAGGATCGGATTTGGCCAAACGCTTAAGACCTTCTACCAATTTGGGCAAATCAGCAGGGTTCTTGGGTTCAACAGCAACACGCACGACAGGTGAAACGGAGAATTTCATGACCTACACAAAAGGAGAGCACAAAACAAAGTAAATATTAAAGCAAATGTCGAACATAAAATTCAGGACTATCTTTGTGAGTGAATGCAAAATCAGATAACGTTTGATCATTCAAGGATGGGTGTGAATTCAGAACAGGTCTGTGTTTAATATCATCAGATGAACTTTTATATGAATGTAATTTGATATTATTGTTTTCGTGTCGAAATTCTTTCTTACCTTCATGTTGTGAGCATCCTTGAAAGTGGTAATGGTACCGGTCTTAACCAAGAATTGATCAACACCGACCAAACCGCAAATGTTACCGGAGGGAACATCTTCGATGGCTTCAACATAACGACCCATCATCAAGATGGTACGTTGGATAGACTTTTCGTACAAATCTTCCTTCTTGCCGGGAACGTAGTTGGGGCCCATGATGCGGCACTTTTGACCAGTGGCTACTTTGCCGGAGAATACACGACCGAAGGCGTAGAAACGGCCCTTGTCGGTGGTGGGTACCATTTTGGAGATGTACATCATCAATGGACCATCGGGGTCGCAGTTCTTGACAGCAACGGCGGCTTCATCATCATGAGGACCTTCGTACAACATTTCCATACGGTACTTTTGGGCAACGACGGGAGAAGGCAAGTGGATGGCAATCATCTGAAGCAAAGCTTCACCAGCTGGCAACCAGGTACGCATAACAACCTTCAACAAAGCTTTGCCGTCCTTGTCCTTATCTTCGTGTTTCAAGGTAACACCGATCTTTTCCAACAAAGAGGGAATTTCTTCCTTCTTGTAGTTCATGATGGCATCGAACACCTTGTAGATGGGGTCCAAGATGTACATGCAGAAGGAACGCTTGTTATCAGCTTCCTTTTGCTTTTGCCATTTCTTGGTCTTGGCGTTGAAGAAGTTCTCACCCCAGAGACTAAAATATTCCAATTAAAAAAAAAAAAGTAAATAAAATGATACTTGCACAATTTAGATCGATAGAACTAAGCAAATAAAAATAAACTTTAATTTCAATGTTTTATCGAATCTTCAGCATAAGCAGATTTGACATTAAGAAAGAGGTCACTACTCAGCGTTACAACTCAATAACCTGAACTAAAGTCCTCCTCTTCTATTACAAAAATAATAAATGAAGAGGTCTTCTATTCTTTGCTCTACTTTTATGTGCACTTGTTGTTCAGTCGTCAAGCCCAGAATACTAGATTGAAAATCCAACTATTCAACGCTTTATGAACAACACGAATTGTGCTAAAAGATATATGTATATACAAACAATATTGCAATTGTTTGCTGTTTCAAGATATATGTAGGTAAATTTTGTTAAAAAAAAAAACTACTTACCGGTTCATTAGCTTGACAACATCGATCTTGAATTTCTCGGAGTACATTTCAGAGAACTGTTTGAGGGTAAAAGCCCAGCCGTGCAAGCCGGAACCGAAACCTACGGAACCCTTTGAGGGATCAACACGTACTTCACCCATTGGGCCGCTATCGTCATTGTAGGTGGCAATGATAACGTTGACGTTTTCAACAATACGTTGGAAAGTTTGGTACAATTCTTCGGCTTCCAATTGCAATTCCAACAAAGCACGATCCATCTTGTTCATGAACAAAATTGGCTTGATACGTTCAGCAATAGCTTGACGCAATACAGTTTCGGTTTGTACACAGACACCAGAAACGCAATCAACGACAACCAAAGCACCATCGGTGACACGGAGAGCAGCTGTTACTTCAGAAGAGAAATCAACGTGACCGGGTGAATCGATCAAATTGATCAAGAAACCCTTGCTGTTCTTTTCGCATAAATCGGGATTGGTGATGAAAACCAAATCCTTATCTTCGACTTCGAAGTACATAGAGATGGCACTAAACAATAGAAAAAACAAAAACAATAAGAAAATTAGAAATATAAAGTTGCAATACAAATATGTATGTATTTAAAAACCAATACCATATACCATATTGTTTATATACTTACGTTGACTTGATGGTAATACAACGTTCCTGTTCATCCTTACGGGTGTCAGTGAAACGGGTCTCACCAGCCTTGGCACCAGCAATAATACCGGCCTTGGAAACCTAGAAACCCAATTAGAAAACATATTTGCAACAACAAATTAGTTTTATGTCACTTTGGGTGGGGTCACCACATCACATATATTATCAATAAAATACTCACCAAAGAATCGGTCAAAGTGGATTTGCCATGATCGACGTGAGCAATGACGGACATGTTACGAATGTTCTTCTTCTTGTCCATCAAGGCACGGATTTCGTCTACGGTGAAGTTGACCTATGAACCAAATATATAAACATATACTATTTATTAATATGACGAAAGACATAATTTCACAATATGAGACAATATTAAGAAAATTAAAATCCTCGACAAATTTTCCAAGGCCATTAAAACTGAATAAGGAGAACACCACTTTAAAAAAATGCACACGTCATTTTGCATTCGTTTCTTTCGCCCATGTCGAAGACTTCGTTAAAGACTTCGGAATTTAAAAACGCCATCACACAACCAACACTTCATTGACGTCGCAATTATTAATTTCATAATTTTATGTTTTTCCAAACAGTTCTTGGAGCACTTTCAAAATATTTATGCCATTGGAAAATTTGTTCGTTTTTTTCTAAGATTTCCATAATATTTTTAATTAATTTCACCTACCATTTTGGATGTTTAATGATTTTTCTTGGACAACTTTTTAAAACACTACACGCCTGCAATGGCGTTACGAGAAAAAGAAAGATGTTGCCACAATTCACCACAACCCCAGCCAGGTAGACAATCACGGTAGTAAAATAATTGGAGTAGAATTAAAACAATGCACAGTGTTGCAATATTTTACACACAAAAGGTGAATTTATATTTTCTATTGCAAAGAAAATTGTAGTTCGGATTTGAAATTTAATATCATGTTTGTTATCACCAGATATCGAAAATATCTCGCCCACATAACCAGAATATTCAAATTGTGATTTATATTTTGTGATAAAAAATAAATATCTCAAAATAACATTTATAAAAGAATTTTTTATATGGTTTAATGTGACCTTTATTAGTTTTTGTGTCTTTTTATTGTAGTTGATCTGAACTGTTATATTATATTTTTATAAATTTTTAAATATGTAGTAACTCATTGCTGACTGAGATGGATCGAAAAAGTAAATTGTAGAATTAACGATTTGTAATTTTTTTGTTTGTAAAATTGGTAAATTTTTAAAAGTTTTAAATCTTTGGTTTGTAAAATTGGTAAATTTTTAAAAATTTTAAATTTTTTTAATGTTATTTGTAGGAAAAAAGGAAGATTTTTTGTAAAATTAGTGATATGTTAATTTTTCAAAAAAAAAATATTTTTTTTTTGTATAATTAGAGTTTTTTAAAATTTTAGATTTTTTCCAAAATTTATGAATTTTTTTTTAAATTTTCTATTTTTTCTAAAATTGAAAATTTTTGTAAAAAAGTACAAATTTATAACCGGTTATGGCCAATAAGGCTAGGTTGTTGAAAATAAATAAATAAATAAAAAAAAATTGTTATGTAAAAAAATGTTCGATAGAACAAAAACTCGGATTAAACAATATTTTTGCCGATTTAGACTCATTGTCGGTCCGAATAAATATGGCGTGAAGGGTATAAAAATAATAACTCATCTTTATTACTCGTGTTTTGTATACCCTTCACCATGAGTGGCAAGGGTTTTATATATAAACACATGGTTTAACAACCGTGTTAAAAGATTGAAAAAACGCTAACACTAACATCATGTTAGTGGTAATGTTACACTAAGTCTACATCTGTCATGAAATGCTTAACATTAACGCTAACATGATGTTAGTGTGAGGTATAGACCCATCATGTGAGCGTTTTTTCAATGTTTTAACAACTCTTTTATAACATAATGTTTTAACATCATTTCATGTCTGTTGTAGACGTGGTATAAGCACTAACAATTTTGTCATAAGTCCTCTTTTACAATGCAGAAATTGAAAGGCAGACATTTTTCTCATTCTCTTTTGAACTAACCTAAACCTGTGTAAAACACACTCTACCTCTTCAACCCCTCGCCAACAAACTTCGTCTGTCCGCCTTTCAATTTCTGCATTGTAAAAGGGGTCTTACGAAGCAATAACACTATTAAATGGGGACTATACCTGATAATTTTTTATCTTGACAACCATTTTGACGTTTATCATGTTAAAATTTATCAGGTATAGACAGGGGCTTATATCTCAGCAATTTTAAGGCCAATTTACGATTTGAACTGCAACCGAACATGGTCTATAGCGGTTAAATTTATGTATGTTTTAACGTTTGTTAAACCATGTGTTTTAGCAACTCTTTTATAACATCATGTTTTAACAGCATTTCATGTCTTTTGTACACGGGGTGTTAACATCATGATAGTGTTAACACTAACATCAGCATTTCATGACAGTTGTAGACCCAGTGTTATGCTCAGACAACTTTGTCTTGACAACTAACGTCATTAATTGTTATATGATAAATATTTTTCATGTATAGACAGTGAATAAATACCAAAAATAGTTCATGTAAACATTTCACTTCAAGTATCATCCCTATCTATTAATTTAAATAATGTGTAGACAGGCCTTAAGTACCAGAATTAGTACAGATTAACATCCCACTGCAAGTATCCCTAGCTATCAATTTACATTGAATACCACTATTTAAAGAAGCAGCATTTTTTGTGGACGAAGCTATTATAGGCGAATTATTTTCAGCAGCTATAAGGAAAATAAAATTAGAATATATTTAACAAAAGCACTTTAATTCATCTGAAATACCAAGTGCAATAATGGATGGTGAAGATGGTGTCGTCAAAAGGGGTCGAGGCCGTGGACGGGGTACTAGAGCTCGTGGCCGAGGTCGTGGACGCGGTCGTGGTAGAGGCAAAAAAGCCGCAATAGTTGTGTCTAGTGATGAAGAAGTTTCATTGGATCAGTCATTTGAAGGTAGTACGGGTGTTGTCGTGGAAGATGGTGATGTTACAGCGGGAAGTGGAGCGAATGTATTGCTTGAAACAAGTGAAGATGCGGTCATGAACGACTTAACTACGACAAATGAAACGGTAGAAGTTCCCGCTAGTATAACCAGTGTAGGAAATACAACAACGGAGACAACCATTGCCGCTGTTGCTACACAACCGGAACAACCTCCGACAACTGCTGTTCCACCAACAAACAATATTGTACCACAGACAAGTAAGCTCTTATAATATTTCTATATTTCCTATTAATTATATGCTTCAATTTTTTTTTAGTTGATATGGAAGCCGATATATCTCAGCTGGAGGCGCCGACATTTACAACTATTTGTAGAGGTCCTCCGGAACCAATGCTCCGACTTAAGTGGAATCATAAAGTCAATTTGATTGGAGAAAAGGTTTTAAATCCCATGATTCATATTTGTGATCAGTGTGATAAACCCATTTTACACTACGGTCGTATGATTCCTTGCAAACATGTATTCTGTTTAAAATGTGCTCGTACCGAACCAGTCAAAGTGTGCCCCCGTTGCAATGATAAGGTAATACGTGTAGAACAATCAGGCCTTGGAACTGTATTTATGTGTACACACAGTGGTAGTAGATATGGAAATACCGGGTGCAGAAGGACATATCTGTCACAAAGAGACTTACAGGCACATATTAATCATCGCCACGTTACTCAACCACCACCACCGCCTCCACCGGCACCTATACCACCATCGGGAGATCTCAAACCCGATTCAGGCATGCAACGCAAATTATCTGAATCGTCTGTTACAGTGACACCCATACAAGCTCCCTCTACTTTATTAGCTCAACGTGCCCCCTTACGGTCTACCAGTAACATTGGCTCAATTGCTCCCCCTGGTTCCTCATCACTGCAAACAACACCTACTCATTCCTCTTTAACACAAGCCAACTTGGCACGCATCAATAATGCCAATGCTCAAGATTGTCATCAGGGTAAGGTGGCTTTGCATCAATCGCTCAAAAAGACTCCCCTTAGCCAGGGCCACCATCAGCCATCAGAATCGGTTGCGGATGCTTCTTATTATAGCAGCGTTTTAAATTCATTTGGCAGTGCAGGAGGTGGTACTTCTTCAGGAAATAATCCTCCTTACGAAGGTGCCACATCTAATCAGGCAGCAGGACAGAGTTCTTGGCAACAGCAACAACAATATTACAGATGAGAATTGCGGAAAAATGTATGGAAATGTTTTTTTAACTCGCTTACAAAATAATCTTTATAAAAGAGGTGGTTTTTAATTTTAAAGCATTTTTATCAACAAAATATTTTTCTTTATATAAAGGTAACAAAAAACAACGTATTAATACAAGCTCATAAAAAATGTAATTAACCAATGGAAAGCACTTGAACAACAAACAATAAAAGGCCAAATTCGAAGTTTTCATGAATACACATACTATATACAGACTCAAATATTTAAACAATTAATGTTTGTTCTTAATAAAAAAAATAGGAACCTTTTACCTTTCCAGAAAATCATTTCATAATTCATAATAATTCTCATTATTCATTTACTATATTCTGCGTGTATACAACCAATGCACGCACTCCATAATCATACATATGTTTATTTGGTTTATATCATACATTTTAAATTTCAATAAAATATTATTTCTAAAAGCACTTTATTGCGTTTGAACAACATTAGAGAGAAAATTAAATAAAAGAAAAAAATAAGCAAACATTTTGAAATAAATAACGCCAATTTAAATTTTAAAATAAGAAAATTTACGTACTATATTTTTCTTTTATAATGTAATTTCTATTTTATTATACATGTTTAAATAATAAAAACAAAAAAAAATTAAGATCACTGCTTAGCCTTGCAGCAGCATTGTCATCATCATCAACTTAATTTTTCTTAGCTGATAACTTCGTTTCGTTTCTTTTTTTATTTTATTTAATATTTTTTGCTACTAAACTACAATTACTGTGTGTTGTCGTTATCCATATCGATGAGTAACGCTTTGTCGCTGCTTTCGTCTTTGAAATCACTAGTGGCTATGGCGGAATTTTCCGCTTTGGGAGGCGGCGCTGGCATTGGTATTGCAATTGAGCTCATAGTGCTAATCATGCGCGGCTCCGACCGAGCCGTAGTAATGGGTAAAGATGGAGAGGCAGAACTGGCAATTGATTGCGCTAAGAATGGAGGTGTTTGCAATTCACCATGTCCTCCCAGAGCGTGACCGTGGGAATGACCATGCCCGGAGTTACTAGTATGAGCGTTATGGGCATGAGAACCACCATGTTGGTGGCCATGACCTCCGTGATGTTTATGCTGGTGCTGACCATGATTATGGGTGTGACCATGATTATGACCGCCGCCGCTACCAGCTACAGTGGGAAACGATTTGGGCAATTGTGAATGACGAGATGTTTCAGTAGATTTTAAACGTTCACTTAAAGCTTTTAAAGCTATTTGCCTGTTAATAAGAAAACAAATGAAATACTATAAATTCTCAATAAAATTATTTTTTCATTACCGTCTTCTTTCGACATCATGTGGATCAACACCTGGCATCGAAATTGATACGGAAGATAAACTGGCAGCTGAAGCCACACGGGGTGGTGCTGGTGGCTTGACAACTCCTACCTTCAAACAACACAGGTAAATTGGATTAACCAGGATACCAATAATCGGCTGCATTACAGTGGGGAAAAAACTAGCGAAAGTAAAACTTTCCGAACTGTCACCACGACCATTCGGATGGTGTTGATAGAAACGCAAATATACCCAAGAAACTAATAGGCCCGAAGCAAACATGGCCGGGTACGTTCCATCTAACAAATTTACAGCCCACAATATAATGGACCAAATCAGAACCGTCAAAGGAACATTGCGATTAGTCAATCTACCCCAACGTGTCTTAAATATTAAATGATCGGGCATTATTTGCCGTACTGCCACACAAATTCCAGCTACATAGCCAGCCAAACCATGTATGTGGACATCAAATAAAATTTGCGGATTTTTAGTAATCATATAATAGAACAAATAGTATATGGTGGTCAGTATCGACACACCAAAATTGCTCAAGGCAAAAAATTTAAACATTTCCATTTGACCCCACAAAGGTTCTATCATTTTGCCACACAAACCGACGGTAACAACATCTACCAAAACCTCCCACCAATGCAGCTCTATAAAGCAGAATGTAAACGCAGTCCATATCCAGAATTCCGCATTGGGCAAGATGTAGCCAGGCGTTACAGTTAAGAAAAGTACTGCAGTTTCACTAAACGACAGCAAATAACCCACCGTGGTTACCAAACATATAAGGGTAATAACTGGCGAAGTATTACGCAGTAGTGCCGAAAATTGCTGTTTCAAATAGGGCATATTCCTGTTTAGAATATGTGTTGTGGCCGACATTGTCGTTGCTGTTTCTGTTGATAATAATGTTTGTTTTTAATACTTTTATTGTATTTGTTTATCATATAAATCGTTATTTGTGCTACTCGAATGCTTTGACAAACAAAAAACACTTGTTAATACAGTAAACAATCTGGATTTCAACCAGAAATTCCTTCGCTTATCCACCAGTTGGAGGTGTCAACACTTTTTGTGGCTACTGCTGTCAATAAATAAATGTCAAACTAATTTATTATTTACCCTTCCATCCATCAGAGATGCCAGATTAAAAGTATTCTATTGTTTCAGTGTTGATAATTTAACTGTTTTTATTTCTTTGGCGATTTTTTAACCTTAATCATGAAAATAACGACTTTTATTACTGTATAACTTCTAGACTAAAAGATAGCAGAAGAAATTACACCATTAGTATTATAATCTCAAGCACCAAAAACAAAAAATTAATAGACATATATCTTGTCGTTCCTTTTGTAATTTCTACAGTTTGTGAACCCATAAAGTAGAGGATATAGCGATGCCCGTCTGTTTGTTGAAATCTACTTTCCAAAGTCTCCAAATAACTTTTATAAATGATTGATACATCAGTCTATATTCCAACTTAGGTTGCTATTTAAAATCGGATCACAAATGGCAAATAAGCAAAAAACTACAACAAAAATTTTTTCACTCAAATATTTTTGCGATAATTTTTTTTAACCAATTAAATTTTTTTTATAAAAAAAATATTTTTTCACATGAATTACATACATAATTCGCTTCAACTGCGGATTTGTCTGTTTCTTAATATTTCACGTAATTAGTGAAATATTGCTGTGTGAGGATATACAATTAAGCTCAGCCTTTTCAATAGCAATAAAAAATTTATATTAAAACTCATTACTTTTTTAATTTTACAGTTTTTTTTTTATTGTTTTGTTTATATTTATTATTACAAGTTTTTCATTATTTAGAATTAAGTTTCTTTTTTGAATTGTTTTGTTTTTCTCTTTAATTCTATAACTTTAATAATTTCACAATCATTCGTTCTGTATATAAATAAACTACAACTTTTGTAATTTTTAATATTATTTCAAGAAATTATTATTAATTTAAAGCTTAAACAAAAATGTGTATTTATAAAAACAATTTCAAAGGATATTTTAGCCAGTCTAAGAAATAAAGTTAATATTCTTCATTTTAAGAAATAATATTAAAAATGTAAAAGTCAAAAAAAGTCTCATTTTGTGTTAGATGTTTTTATCTCTTTATAGAATTTTCGTAAAAAAAAAATATTTTAACATAAAACTAGTATTTTTCTTTTTTTGTTAAAAAAAGGGGTATGAAAACAATTATAGTAAACCTCGAATGGGCTTAAGAAACAGTTCGAAACAATTTTAAAATAAATGGAAGGATGATGTTGTTTTAGTTGTATAAACATTTTAATTTAAAAGGTGGAATTTTTTTCATTTTCTTCTCCTTTGCAGGCGGCTTGCATTATGAGGTGAATAGGAATCACTAAGCAATATGGAAGGGATTAGAAAATGTTTGTTTTTTTTAAAAGAAAATTAAAATACCAGCTTCTTCTAATAAAATTTAGAAAAAGTTTACGAAACAAACATTTTCCCACCATACATCCAGCGTTCTACATATTTTTTTAAATAAAAAAGTAATTACAAAGAAATCTTATAAAAAACCCAAAACGTAAAATGTTTCGAGTTTCACTTATGTACCTAAACATACAAACATTTACACACACTTGACGCGCTCTTAACTAAGTGATTGAATGCGCTTAGCTTAGAACAGCAGTGTGCCCATACCGCCCATTTCAGATTGTTCTTTAACGAAGATTTCAAAGTATTGATATATGATGGTGACAGCCAGTAGGATACCGGTACCTGAACCGATGGCACCCAAGAAATCGGCCAAAACTGATAGAGCTCCAATGCACAAACCACCAAAGGCAGCAGCTGTGGGAATATAACGGTTCAATTCATGGATCATAGAATTTTCACGATGGCCACGCATAACCATGTGTTGTTCTTTCAATTGTTTAGCAACCTATAAATATTACATAAATTCATTATTAATTACATTTTTTATATCGATTAGAATAGTTGTTTAAGCACTTACATCCTTGGCAGAGCTTCCAGATACATCAATCCATGTTTTGGAGAAGAACGCACAAGAGCCCAACATAAACACAATGTAGAGGAGGGCGTGAATGGGATCGGTTAATATGTGGCCAACACTTTCGGGTGGCGACAGATAATAACAGAGACCGCCAATGGGGTAGGAACGAGCTGGGCCGCCACCACCAACATCAGCCCAAACACCGAGCAGATTTATAATGAAGTTTCCTTGGAATTTAACAGCCAACATTTGGGAAATAACGTACAAATTCGAAACCAAAGCTGATTGCAAGATAATAGGGATGTTCGATGTATAGAACAGCTTAATGGGATAGCTGCTGTATTGACCACGATAACGAGCAGATTTGATGGGCAAATCAACACGGAAACCTTGGAAGTATATGACGACAGCGAAAACGAGTACTGTGGCCAACAAGTTCATCAAATTGGGCAAGTTTTGGCGATAGAAAGCCTCGCGCAAAGCACGGACCTTATCGCTGCGAGTGGCCATCAAATGGAATAAGGCAATGACAGCACCTTCGAATTCAGTACCACGTCCGGTAGTGACGGTGGTGGGAGAAAATGCTTTCCATACAATGGTTTCACAAATGTTGGTGGCAATGAAGAGCGAGATACCAGAACCCAAACCATAACCTTTTTGCAACAATTCATCCAAAAGCAAAACAATCAAACCGGCAGCGAACAATTGGATAATGATCAGCAGACAAACGCCAGCGCCAATTTCTGATGGATCACCATACATGCCAGTCATAACGTACACGATGGCCTGGCCAATAGTTATCACCATGCCGAACAATTTTTGAGCACCATTGAACAAGGCACGATCCTTGGGTGTATCACCAACTTCGATAATTTTGGCACCAGCCAACAATTGCATTATTAAACCGGATGTCACAATGGGTGAGATACCCAATTCCATAAGGGTACCACGATTGGAGGCCAAAATTACACGAATCCAGTAGAAGGGATCAGCTGAGTCGGAACTCATGATACCGAACAAAGGAATCTGACAGCAAACCAAAAAGATGAATAGCGTTATGGCGGTCCATAGCACTTTCTCTCTGAATTGAATCTGCAAAAGATTAGTATAGTATTTAAAACCATTTTATTACGGTACATCCATATTGGATTAATTCATATAAATATCAATCAAATTAATTAATGAATACTTTTTTTCCTCCCATACAAAATATTTAAAAATCCTAACTAAAATATGATTTTATATTATCAATTTAAGAAAAAGTAATTATTTGTTAAATACACATTAAAATATTAGATCTAAATAATTAGCTAGAAATGGTTTATTGACCTAAACAATTTGTTTTAAATAAAAAATTTAACTACAGAATAAACAAGTTATATTACTTTCCTAAAATATTAATCTTTCAAAGCATCGTCATTTTAATAATAATGACAGTGGTCATCGTATAGCTACGTAAGCAAAAATAACATAAACAACAATCAACAGTGAATGCTATGATTGTTTTCTATGTGAAAATGTATCAAAGCAGAAGACAAACGAACAAATTTTAATGACGAAATAAAACGACTTGAATTCGGGTTATTTTGTACACGTCGTATACGCTGGTACAACTGTCAAATTAATACGAATACAGATAAATGTCAAACTAAAATGAGAGAAAAAAAACATGCACACCATTCATAAACAGAATACAATTTACTTTTTTCCTAACAGTTACAAAATAGTGTTTTTAAAAGTTGATTTATATTAAATTATACATTTTAAAGCAAAACAAATCTTTCCACTGATAACATATAACAATTGTTAAGGTGTGAAATGCCTGCGTGGCTTTACCCTTCAATCCCTTTTTGAGTTATTGTCTTTTCTTTAGTTACATTTTCTTATAAGATAATTAGAAAGTTGTGTATGGCAACCTTTCTACTACCAAATAAATACATTTTGAAAATTAGGCGGCTTCACTAAATACTAAATTATCAATTAATTGTCCATTTCTAGTTGAATTCATTAATTAAACTTGTATTATTTTTTCAAATTTTAAGTATAGGGATAGATTGTTTGACTTACCTTGCGCTCAGGTTTAGCAATTTCTGGCAGTATACTGCAGAATGGTTTTATGACTTCAAGAAATTTAACTGGAAGGGCAAAAAAGAAGTGTATTAGTTTAACACGTCACCATTATTTACATATTTATTTTCAAGCATCGAATTTATATTCAAATAAACACAAATTTGTATCATTACAACCAGAATAAAAACACCGGCATGCAATTTGGAAACTATGTATACGTAAGCAAAGCTATTCGTTTGTAATTTTGGACGGACTACTCTTCAGTTTAGTTCATCTCTATGTTGCTTTAATTCAATCTCAATAGTCTTTTTGCTTGCACTTTTTTTAAATCACTTTTTCGTTTCTTTTGTAAAAATATTTATAATTTCGTTGATGTTGTTTACTTACTTCCCATTGTTATTTGCTGTGCTTTTAACGTTAAATGTTTCTATGTAAAAAATTATTCCTAATTATTGTTTCCACTGAAACGTCCGTATAGAAAGTGAATTTATTCCCCCAACTTTTTAATTGGGCTGGAAAAAACTCTTCGAACACGCAAACGAAATGTACCGACGTTAAAAATTGAATGAACAAAATTCGTACAAGAAATTCAACTGCACTTGTGCTTCGTGTCAAAGTGCTGCCAATTCAATACTAGATACAGACTATAGTTGCACTGTTTTCATTAATGCTTTTAGGCGACAAATGTCAAAGAATGTCTTGCTATCTTTATTTCTCATACATATTACACGTTTTTGTTCACGTGACCATTTTTCAGTGCTGCCAAGTCCATATGAATCTTCTTCTTCTTTTAGTTCTTTAGCCACTGATGATAACATATCTGTAGTGTACCGTTACAATCTGTATTGTAACTTCTACTAAATTTTTGATACTTTGAAGAATTGAATGAGCTAAAAGTTTCATATAAACATTGGGTAAATTACAAATAATAAAATGGTTATTTTATAAAAATTGTGCAAAATTTCTATCCGCAATTTCTATTTCAATGTAAAGTGATACCAAGTTTTTTTTGCTAACTATACCTATATTGACACTGAACGTTAGCAATAAAATACAGCTAATATTGTGTTACGAGCAACAAGAGTTAAACATTTTAAAAGTGTGTATATATATATTTATTCCATATAATAACAGTCAGAAGCCAGAGGTATCGCCTCCTACCGATGAGGACAAGGGAATCGAAAAGAGTAGCTTGTTAGAAAGTCGACCTTGAGGACGCCAAACTTCTTCGGCAGGTCGCCGTGAAGGGATTGCCAAGTGCCTTTACCAAGAGGGAAAGTTAATCTTTATAACTAAAGCTGGTAAGTCTTGCCACTCGAAGCCGAAGGATTTTAGACCTATCAATATTTTCTGTTGAAGACTTGAGCGACTGATAGATTTTTGAATCTAACCGTAGGAAGACAGTTGCCTATGCGGACGACGTTGTGATTCTCTTCAAATCTTCAAATATATCTATTTTTAAGAAACAAAGTTTTCATCCACTAGTGATGCTGGAGTCTTATATCCTCTAGATAGTTCTATATCTACGGAATGATTTTTGCATTTTTTCTTTGGAATAGCTTTAAACTCTGGGGTGTGTATAAAACCGACTTTGCTGAATAATATTTCAGTCTGTATACGGCCTTGTGCCGGGAGGAGTCAATCGTATTCGCTTACATTTGTATACCCGTCACCATGAGTGGCAAGGGTATATATAAGTTGTCATTCCGTTTTTAATTTCTAAATTTTTCATTTGCGACCCCACAAAGTATATATATTCTGGATCGTTATAGACAGTGGAGTCGATATAGCCATGTCCGTCTGTATATTGAAATCAACATTCCGTAGCCCCCAAATAATTTACATGATTCATACAGCAATATATCCGCTATAGACCCGTTTCGGTTGCTATTAAAATGGAGAAAATTCGTCCACAAATGGCTGAGATATAAGGAAAAACCCAGGACAGCCTCGAAAATATGTTCTAAATCGATTTTTTTTTACAAAACTATATATTTTTTTTTGGTTTAAATTTTTTTTTCACTAATAAATTTAAAAAAAAACTTAAATTTTTTTTAAAAATTTAAAAGAACAAAAATCGTCGTATTTTTTTCTTTATAGCAACAATAAAGTTACTATTATTCAGTGTATTCATGATAATTACATATCCAATACGGAATGACCAAATTCTTTTTAACTAACGATTTAAAATTCCGTTTTTTAAATGTTTCTATAAATGAATTACACTTTTTATACTTTAATATTTTATAATGGCGAAATTAAAATATTTTTGTGTTGTTACATACTTTTAACCTGGTTTTCTTATAAATACAAGGATCAGTTTATGATAATAGTTTATCCGCGCATGGATTTAAATACGTCTTTAAAACATCCATATATAATACGGATCAGAATTTCTTCATAAAATCGACCATTGGTTCCATTAATAATAATTTCACAAACATTTCGTAAAATTGACAAGTATTTTACACAAACACATAAAAAGATTTTCAATTGCAAAATTTAAAAATATGATTGAGCCTCCCATTGACACACATTTGAACAACTTTATTTAATTTAATTAAAAAAAACAGGGTTTACAATTGCTACTATATTAGCCGTCAATTGCAGTAAATATACATTTTTATCAATCTGCATACTAAAAATATAGTTACTATTATAATTTTGTATAACTCTGCTAATATAAATTGCTGTTACTATTCATATATTACTATACAAATTGCAAAGTTAGTTTGCAATTTCTAGTAGCAGATACAACCAGTTGTCAACTCGTTATTGTAGCACAAAAACCAAAATATATGTTCGTGCTATAGCAGCATACACACTTTTTTGCCGAACTAATATTGCGCGTCAGCATTCGTTTTTGTTTTGTTGTGCTATCAATTTTCTCTGGCAGCAATTTACATTTCTTTGGTTGCTTTGCTATGGTTGCATTGATATTTCTTGTTTTTTGGCTATTTGGATGCTGCTAGTTATTTTATTGTCAAGTATGTAATACGAAATAACGATTATTCATTAGTGTAAATATTTTTGAATCTAACTGAGATATTGACTTGCATTTTTTTTGTAAGACCAAAAATTAAAATATCTAAACAAGAAAAAAAAATGTTCGGAATAAATGTGGATCAAATTGTTCCTAATATGTATTTGCAATCCTATTAAAATTTTGATAAAAATTTTAGTTTTAGAAACTCAATAAATATGTAATCTGTAATAAAATCTTTATTTATTAGCAAAACTCAATGAAATTTTCAACGTTTTTTAAATTTGTCATTCCAAATTACAAAGTGTAAAAAAACTTTTCAAAAGGTTAAAAGGAATCCCACAATTCCTAAAAATTTAAGCGAAAATCCCGAAAATGGTATTTTTTACAATTTTAACCATATGGTCTACATTTCCTTCGGGGCTGGGAAAATACTTTGGGGATAAATAGGGAACAAATCAAGGTTTCTAAAGCTGCTTTCCGTTTTTTGATCCCAACTTTGGGATTTTAGAACATGTGGCCCAAAGTTGAAATTTTTATCAAAAAATAGGTCAAATTCCGAAGGACGAAAGGGCAACATGTTCAAAAAATAGGACATGTTTTTTATATCAAAATGTTCTCTGTAAAGCTACCTTACAGAAAAACATAAAATTGTTATATGTTCTTAAAGAAAGTTTTTTTTTAATAAAAAAGATTTAAGTCACCTTTTCATCCAAAAAACAGCAAAAATCTACTATTTTTTGAATTCTTAAATTAAAAATCGTTTATTTTTGGATCTATAATCGATATTACTCTGAAATATTTTGTATATTACTGATAATTTAGTTCTCTAACTAACAAAAAAAAAATCGAGCCCGTTCGGTACAAAAGTACGACCTATATTTTTAAAAAAGCGGACCAAGGTATGGCAAAATTTTAAAATTTCAATGCCTATAACTCGAAAAGTATAAGAGATAAATAGCACACACAAGCATATTTTTTCAAGACATAGGCGAGCGCTTTCTAAACATATAAAACTCTTTGAAATCGAATGGGAAACAAAAAAAAGGCACGTGTTTAAAAATTTTGCATGACGAAGGTACCCTATTCTGAGCCCCCATAGCGCCGCCCCTGAGGCATTTGTAGGTCCCATTTTAATAATTTAAACTCGAATACTCCTTGGCTATGCCCGCGTCAAATTTTATCCTGATCAGATCAGCCGTTTAGAAATGCCAGATATATTTCAAAAAAATTTTGATTCTGCCCAACTGTACATTGGGTGTGTTTACTGATATGTTGTTATTCACTTATCAAGAACAGCAACTGATAGCATCAATTGCAGAAATGTCAATTGTGCTATAGCACAACTACAGAAGTGTGTATTTTTGCTAGAAAAGTTTGCCAGCACAACAAAATAAAACGAATGGAGTGCAATATTAGCACGACAGAAAAACTGTGTGTGGTACTAAAGCACGAACATATATTTTGGTGGATATGCAATGGATTGTGTTTGCTACTAAAAATTGCAGACTAGCATTGCAATTTTAATAGTAATACGAACGAACAGTATGAATATTTATATTAGCTGATTGTGATGAAATGAGATAATTTCATATTTATTGCATAGTCAAATGTAAGAAATATGTTGCTAGAGCTGAATATCGAAACCCTGAAAAAAAATATAATCTCTTCAATGAAACTAAAAAGGGAAATAAAACATTTTCTTTGGTACATAGTATGTCAATAAATTCATTTATATTGTTATCAATATTTTTCTATTTATAAAAAACAAAAGAAAAACATTTATCATTTTATAGTGTTTACATACAAGTACAACAAATAAAAATAACATGACCACATAAATTGAATTCTAAAATGATGACAAAAATTTTATATGTACTATATATAAACAAAAACAAAATGTAAAAAGATACAGTAATTATTTATGTTCAATAGGGCTATAACTAATTTTTCACATAGTACCACGAGTAGTATAACAAAAAGCTATTTTGCAAAATCAAAGTTCGCAATCTTAACTCTACTATTTTTTAAACATTTTCATAATTAAACAACTAAAGGTAGGGTCACAGATGGCAAATATTTACTGAAAAAAGCGTAACCACTTTTTTGCACAAATTTGTTTGACGTCTTACAAGATCAAACAGCATCAAATAGAATAAAACTAAATATTTGTTTTGAATTGTCCTAAGTAAAAGGAGTTCTTGAAATAAATAAAAGAATTAAAATATATTTTATTTAGTGGTTACGTCTTTTTCTTCAAATATTTGCCATGTGTGAACCTACCTTAAGAGTGTTATATTTGGCTGTGCCGAATCTAATATACCCTTCAACTAAGATAAATATTGAAATATTTCTTTAAAAAAATTGTTGATGAAATTCAAATTTTTAGTGTTTCATGATTTAACTAATAGAAGGAAGTTTTCGAGTGCGAAACTGAATGCGGATAAATGATGACCAATATATCAAAGGTATCACATTGACATATTTAAAATTACATATAATTATTTGAATATGCCAATGTTACCTTCTACTAAATAGCCTAACATATAGCTTCAAAACATGAATTTTCCATTAAAATTAGACATAGTTTATAAGAGTTCTTGTTGTTTTCATTAAAATAATATCTGTTACAAATACATACATTTATTAATATTTTTTTCGTTTAAAATCTAATTACATACATAGTAACAATTTAGTTTGTTTTTGTAAACGTAAACAAATAAAACAAAAAAAAAAATAATAAAATAATCAAAAATTGCACAATTCGTTAAGTTTAGTTTTTTAAACATATTCTTTTTTTTTTTGGTTGTTTGTCTAACGAAATAACTAAACAATATGGTTTATTTTTAAGTATATGGAATTTTAAGTAACTTATGTTTAAAATTGCTTCCTATTGATGAAACACACACGACATGTAAATGTTTTATAATATTTTGTGTGTAATTTACAAATGACCATTTTCATTGTCACGGCTACTACGCAAATATAAAGGAGTAGTAAACGATTTGCCTTCTACCAAAGGAGTCAAATTTTCACCAGCATAACTAACAAATGGAGATATTTCACATTCGTCGCCATGAACAAGACCACCAGCTGCCTCAATGTATTTTTTATGCAAACGATAAAGATCGGTTCTGGCCGTTGAAGGACAATCTTTACCCGCTGAGTCAGCATTTTTCAAAGCACTAAACTCCTCATCTCTGGGCACTTCCATGGCTACAAACTTTTGTGTAAATTCAAAGACGTCGAATACGAATTTCTCGATTTTAATGCCATTTGGCTTGTCTGGAGTAATGCGTTTGCCGGAGTTGTCGACAAAGGGTATCTTCTTTTTGGCAACATGCAATTTTAGTTCCTGCTCATAAGTACTGGCGATTTTTTGTAAAAACGCAGTCGAGAAAAAGTGATTACAAATATTGCCAGCATTAAAAGTTAGACGGCCATCCGAATTACGCATTTCTGCAGTTTTGGCAGATATCTCGCTGTACTCTACTACTTGATATTTACCATCCACAATTGCTACCACCCCCACAGCCTCGGTGGGTGAAGATTTTTCCACAACTTTGGCTGCACAGTCAGCGTTTTCTTGAACACAATAACCAATGAATATTGGATCGGCTACCTTAATCAAAATATTGTCTACACTATGGGTATGCAAATATAAGACTCCCCTTTTAGTCAAGTCATCCAATACGCCCTGTTGTTGCATGGCCCGATAAATTCCTCCATTGCCATCTGGGGCTCTAGCAATGCGATGCTTTTGGTCCAGTATAATTTTGCCATCGTATTCGAAACAGGGCAATGAACCTTGTTTGAACAGTACAACATTTTCCTTATTCAATCCAAAGTAGTTATTGGCCACAAAATAGTCATAAGTTGGTTGTATGGTGTGTTCTGACGTCATAATATACCATGTTATAACACCCCTTTTGCCAGTTGCTTCAAAGGCCAATTCTTCCAATTTCAATATACGTTCAGCTTGTAGGCGAAATAGAGTTTTATGGGATTGTAAACCGACGTCATACATGCCTTTGGGATGAGCAAAACCCAATCTAGTTCCTAAAACGATATAAATTTATAATTATAAATCTATGTATATGTAGATAAATTAACGTCAATATCTACAAATATATAGTCTTTGAATGTATGAGAGAACATGTTTCCAAACCAACAAGTAAATGGTTTAGCAAGTTTTAAATATCAGTCAGTTGTTAAAATGCTAAATTTCTTGTATAGTTTCAGTTTCATTTGACCTTTAAAACTTGTTTTAACACAAGAAGTAACAAAAATAGAACACACAATTATGTGTTGTTAATTTTTTTAATGGAAAAATTAGTAAATTATTGACTGCTTATAAAACATTTTTTAATATTTATAATATAAAGTCTAACAGTATTACATAGCAATTGGGTTTGAGATCATAACACAAAATATCTATCTTTTTTACAAAAAATATTTTCTAAACTGAAATATCAGATAAATTAGTTTGAACAATATTCGTACGAGTTCAATATACTATGTACGTGTTAAATAAATTATTAACTCTTGAAATTAAAAAAAAAAAATGTGAACAATGTAAACTCTTGACTGAGTTTAATAATAATGGTTGTCATAAGCTGGTTGGCATTGTTGAGAGCAAGATAATTATGAAAACTTTAAAAGAAATTAAAAATAAATAAACAAAGACAAAAACACATCCACAAAGACAGAAAACGTAAAGCAAATAATTTACTTTATGCACAGCATTTGTAATTGCTAAACTCTTTTATAATATAGTGCACCAATAGGTTCAAGGCTTTTAGAAAGGGACTTTAAGATAAGAATTGTCTGTTTTTCTGTGTTGCATGCCAAAGATTTATTAAATAATTAACTACCGTTAGGAAAGGAATGGCTACTCAATTGAGGCGTGACTTGAAAGTAAAACTAATCAAACCAAAACATTTGAATACACGATTTGATAGCAATAAAAACCACTCAGAGTGTGGTTTGGAAAAAAAAATCAGAAAAAATGTTGATATTTAAGTCATTACACACCTACATAATGAAAAAAACTTATTACATACATACATATGTATGTATGTATTTATTATATTCATAAATACATACAAATTGTATAACAGTAAAGTTTAATGATCTTACAATTTAAAAAGGAAAAAATTAAATGTTATTAAAAAATGCAATTCTTACCTTGTCCACCTGCCATAAGTAAAACGGCTACTTGTCCCAAAGAAATTTGTTTCAAACCTTCTTCACGATAACCACTCAATGTTTCTTCCGAAGATCGGGCAATACTAATAACCTTAGATTCGGGAATGGGTTGCAAACGATCATCTAATTTTAAACCATTTTGCGTTAATGATGTTGTGGCACGATCAAAATACAACTTCAGTTCGTTCAAATTTAGTTCAGCTATATCGCTGTCCAGCTGTGCACGTTCTGTGGTCGATAGTTCATCCCAAAATTTCAGCAAATGCTCCTGGCCAACTTGGCTCAAACGTTTGTGCAATTCAGTGTAATCAGTCATGTCTAATCAAGTGAAAAATTAAGTAAGAGCAAAGTTTTGTATATTTAATTATATTAAGTACTCTAATATTTCTAAATTTGGAGACGTTTCGAACAACCGAACTCTTTGACAAGCGCGCACAAACTGAATCGTATACAAGTTGGTTGTTTTGCATTTGGGCCTCGAAGTATACGAGTAGCAGAAGCAAGTAAACAATTCAAATATCAACAGGTCTAGTTATTCCAACTTGTGTAAAACCTACACCACAATGAAGTTTTTTCTTTTTAGTTTCTTTTTTTCTGTTTTTATTATTTTTGCTTTACTGTATTTACTTCAAAATCAATGCAATTGGCTAGATTTGTTTAGAGGAGAGAGACTTATGTTTATTTTTTTCAATCAGGCTGTATAAAGAATGAAGAAGTTTTTAGCACAAAATCTTGATGTCCCTGAATAAATAATTGTGAATACAGATTATTATTAATAACAGGCAATTCTCTAAAAACCATATAAAAAAATAAAAATCCTGTTTATGAAAGTCTACATTCCAAAAACAGTCCTACGATTATTATATTTTTTTTTTTTTTATTTATTTTTCTTCAATTTATATAACCAAGCCTTAGGGGCCATTAATGGCTAATAAAAGCTACTAAATAAAATAATTAAATATATTAACTTTTAACAAAAATAGTATAAATAAAAATATTATTAAATACCCAACAGGTTCTCAGTAACAAATAAATATTAATCTGTATTATTAAAATATCTCTTCAAATCGAAATAATTTTATAAGTTTATATTGATTTATTGATATAGTTTGTGCAATATTTGTAACAAATTATGAACGTAAAGTAATTTCCTGTTGTAGAACTTATATGTAAGCTATTGATTATTATGGGACCGTCTTAGTAGTGCAGTTTATTATATCTTATATACTCCTAATTAATACCTAATTATACACAATTTTGTTAGATATGCCTTTTTGATATATTGATATTTTTGAAAATAAAGGTAAATTTAGTGCTTTTTACACTAGGCGAAATTTCATGATTTATGTACAAACAAGGGAGCTATATTCGGCTGTGCCGAATTTTTTATAAATTTTGTGAAAACATTTTTTTTGATAAAAAATGTTTTTTATGATACCTAAATAAGTTTTTAGTAAAACAAAATTAATGAAATAATTTTTTTTTGGCGAAATCAAATAGGTGAAAAAAATTCGTGCAAAGGTCTTTAAAATATCTATTAATAAAATGTAAATAGATAAAAAAATATCAGCCTGATTTTCCCGAATTTAAATAGCAGCATGAGCAGGACTATATTATTTGAAAAAATAATTGACAATCATGTGGAATTTAGCAAACAAATTTGTCTTAAATTCCTGGCCACCACTGTATGTATATTGATGTATCAATCATGGTTGTACGTTATTTGGGGTCTTCGGAAAGTTGATTCAGAAAGTTTTAAACGTACTTGGGGAAGTTTCAATTTCATTGAAAATAAAATAGTATAAACAAAATTAAAATATTTGATAAATGTAATTTTTTAAATTAATACCACCTATATTAAAGTATTATAAATACTAATAAACAAATAAAAAAAAATATTACGAATTAAATATGTTATCGCGTTTTCCCAAAGAATACGATTTAAAATTTATTTCTGTTTATTGGTTCAAAAGATATTTACTGTCAGTGCCCAGAATATCAAGGCTTAATTTAAAATCGTAAAGGCACTAAAAAATAGCAAATGATACCCTACAAAGTATTAGGATTATTTAATATTAACATTTTTTTTAATTTTTAAAGTTTTAATTATAATTTAATATAATTGTACGAATTTAAGTGAAATATGAATTTTGTGATGTTCTTTAATTTTCATCAATATTTTTTTAACGAATTGAGGTTTTGTTAACTTTTTTGTTGAAATACATATTTTTTGTTCCAATTAATAAAATGACTTTTAATTTTTTATATAATCACCTATATTATTGCCTTTATAATTTCATATTTAAAAAAAAATATGTTGTACGATTTTGAGTGACACTCACTGTACATAGGAAGAGGCAAATTTGTTAGACTTGCAGAATACATTAAAAATGCGACTTCGAAAGAAATTGAGATACATACGTATTTTTTATATTGAACACATTTTTAAATAAAAACATCTCTTAAATAAAGCTTTTCTTATCAAGCAGTTTGTTTCTTATTTTTTATCTTGCCATTATAATTTTTTGTTTTCAAATATGTATAGTGAACAATTATAAAATAACCTTATTTTTGGTTTGTTTACATTATTTTTTAGTATTTACATATAACACTATTTTTATCAGCACCATTAACAGGGTTCTGTTAAATTATTCTAATAGGAAAACAAATACTTCTTGTTTTTGTAAATGTGTCTTTCTGTTGTGTTCATTTTTTACAATTTACCTTTTTTCTATGTGCTTTATAAATTGTGTAAACTATTTAAATATTTGCCATTCCCATTTATTTTTTACAATTGTTTTTGCGAACTAGTTTCTTTTGCTGTTATTATTTTTTTCAGCCGCTTTTATCAAACAACACGTATAGAAATGAAAACACACACAAAACGAATCGATAAAAAACATCTAAATAGAATTCAACTGTCAAACACTAGTACAAAAGTGATGGACGAATCGGGTGGATAATAGTACTCTGACAAAAAACAAAAAAAAAACTACATTGTGTGTAGTTTTTAAAATTAAATACCACGCTTTCTAGATGCATTTTTATTAATATAAATTTAATATTATTTTTGTTTTATTTATATTAAATTTTAGCAAAATCTAAATTTTTGTTTTGTATGGGGAATCTTATTAAAATCTAGTAAAATAAACTCGATTGTGATCAAAATCTTATTTAAAGTAGATTTCAGGCATATGTAAATGGGATATTAATCTTGTTAGAAAGATAAATTTCAAAATAGTTGAGCTATTTTTTCACATATCATCACTGGTACACTCGCCTTTATTAGATACAGCAGTGTTTGTGGTAAATCAGTGTAATTTATATTCTTGTCGATAACACAGTTCAAAGTTCTTTGCACATAAAAGCATGAAAATAATAACAATCCGAAAGGAAATAATAATTGTATTAAATAAATATTATAGAAAATGATAATAAATACGGTCAGATGAAAAATATAAATTAATTAAAAAAGTTGTGACAGCGGTGGGATTCGAACCCACGCCCTTTCGGACTGGTGCCTAAAACCAGCGCCTTAGACCGCTCGGCCACGCTGCCTTGTGCCTGCCTAATGTCAAAATACTCATACAAACTGGAGTCTGTTTTTCTGCATGTAAAATTCTAAACGTTCTTTTATTATTTTTTATTCCAAGTCGTATTATTCCCATTACTAAATGTAAGTGTAAGAATTAGGGGGTCATTTGAATAAACATTAATTTTTTAATGCGAAGGTTACCAAAGGTTTTTTATGTACATGGTTTACCAATACCCACCCGGGCGACACTACACTTTTATAAATATATGCGACGAACGAAATTTTAAAAAATTGAAAAAACCTTATAAAAAGTTTAAAATGGTTCTATTAAATTCTATAGAACTCTAGAATTTGTTCAGTGAGTACAAATTTCATTTAAATCGAAACAAAATTAAAAAAAATATTAAACCAATAAAATCGATGTGGTCACCCGGGTGGGTATTGGTAAAGCGAAGGTTAAACGAATACAATTTTGCAGTACATATAGAATAAAGAATTTTCAATCAATAATTACCAAATAATCGAATACTCGAATTAACTTTGAAGTTAAAATTAAAAAGTAAAGATGTATGACAGATGATAGACTTCGGTATATATAAAACTTATTTGGTATATACACAAAACCTATATGTATAAATTACTATTTCGAGAGGTCATATGTATGTATTTGGCTTCGTCGTTGGCCGACAAATAAGCAAGTGCTGAATTTAATAAAAATATCTCAAAAATTGTGATCTATACTTTGCGCACAAGGTTTACATGAATAGCCAGCCAGACGGACAGACATCGTTTAATCGATAAAGATACAACGTATTACAAGTATTTATAAAATCTTTCATCAGTGTTAATTCAAATCAAAATTTAGTGGCTTTAACTAAAAACATCTAATTAATAATCACATTTTATTTTGATTTTCAAAGTGGTATACCACTAATAACACTGATAGAAAGATTTTATAAATACTAATGAGAAAATTCATTAAAAGTAACAAGTATGTACAAAAAAAAACACATATTTCCAGTACAATTTTATCATGATAACAACTCAGATTAGCTGTAAATACATTATATTTTAAAAATGTTGACATTCTTTTAATATAAAGTTAGAAAAAATCATTTGTCTCTGAATATTTTTATTTCCTGTAACTTTGGACCTTTCTGTGGAAATGCCCATATATATAACATTTATCATCAACTTATTGCTAATTTTAAAACCAATGATGACTGAAACAAACTAATTTTTAAAATTATCATTATTCGGCAGTTTTTATAAAGATAAAACATAACAATTGTCACCAAATTCCATAACATTCGAAAGTGGAATCAATTCCGTATTTTGCTTCTGCAGAAAATGTAAAAAGAACATTTCGTTAGCTTAGTACGCAAACGTGTCAAGTCCCATTTTTTTAATTTTACAGGAGAGACAAAAAATTAAATTTTTTTTTTACAGTGAATTGTGTAACCATACTATAGTGATTACATCGAAAAATGTTAATCTTCAAAGTATTATAGCAAATAGTATTGAAAAAGTAGATTTAAATAGCATATTCAATGTTTTTTGCTGGACTTATTATTAGTTTTTTTTTGTGGAGCTAGCACTTTTGCGGATCACTGAAAAATCATCAGTTAACAAAACAAAATAACGAAATTTTTTATTGCAAAATATGTATGTATCTTATCTTTCTACATCAAAATCTTAATTTCTATCAAAAGTGGACTTGTTACGTTTGCGTACTAAGCTAACGATTTGTTACAGTATGAAACAACTTTCAGTTTTCTAAGTGGATTGGTACTTGTTTGAAAGTTATTATTTTTCTGAAATTTTTTCTCAATTTCTTTACAAACTTGACACAATAAAACGGAAACTGAAGAAGCAAAAATAAAATCGAAATAATAACTACGGAAATGAAGCCATTCCGAATGAAACGAGTCACAGGCTTGATAGATAATGGAAATTTAAAGGAGAACTGAGATGCAAGATGGAATTGAGTGAGTTGAAACGTGCTCTAAAACAAAGCTAATAACTACTATTTTGTTTGTTTTGGTTGCTATATTAAGTTCGACCTGAAAAATATGGATTCAGTCGGATTTTAAATGTTTTTATACCCACCACCAAAAAGATGCGGGGTTATTGAGTTTTGAATATTGGACGTAGACCCAAAAGATATATTTATTCTGGGTCCTGGTAAAATTGTAAGACGATCCGTTCAAGGCACGATATGCCCTCGACGGAAGAGTTGGTACAAATCTCAAACTTATATTTAGTTTGGATCGGTCCATATTATTGGACCCTATATCCTAATATTGCTTAAATACTCATGAATCTCTTACAGATATCGATATCTGTTTGAAAATCGCCATACCGAATTTTATGAAGATCGACCCATATTTAGTCGTAGCTCCCATATAAGGACCACGTCCGAAACATGTGAATATGGATCCATAATTGTATCTACCTACATCTGGAAAATAAATTATTCTCTAGCAATGTAAAATTTACCACAGATATTTAGTTATAGAAAATATATGCAATGCAGTCATATCTTTATCAAGGCATAGCATGCAAACACGTAGTTAAAATTTAAAAAAAACTTATCATACTGCGTGTTTTTACTTTTTCATACATTTTGCGATATGAAACATTATCAAAGTTTACACGGTTGCGTTAAGAATTGCTCGACTTTTTAAGGTTGAATTGCATACGTACATTTTGGAATTCAGCCATATTCTTTTTGTAAAAATAATAATAACTTCGGAAATAAAGGCTCTTACAGTATGTATTTTTTATTAACATTGAAATAGCAGTGCCGGATTATTGAATTATTTTTTTTTTTTAAAGAAGTCACATATTTTTTAAGATTAAAGTAATATGTAGTTAAATATGCTGAATTTATTCTATTTTTATGTTAAATATAGTTCTTTTTTATATAATTCCTGTTTTTGTGGGTCGCGCAATACATAGCACCATTGGTTAGCGAAAATTAATATTCAAGTTAAGTTAAAAAAATAAGGAAAATCTTTTCCATATATTAATCTGTCAAGCAAATAAAAACCGAATGAAATTTAGAAGTTATTGATATGACAGTAAGGAGATGATTTCTAAATGCATACTTCACAGAACGAAGTCCAAGGAAAAAGCCACTATTAACAAAAATACATAGTGGTATTCCTTTGGAGTACGCTGAATGCCGACTGGTTTGCAAGCAAATATCGCAATATTTTGTGAACTGGCGGGTCTAAACTGGTTTTATTTGGAAGTTCAGGCTGTAGTTAATATATTCGACATTCACCCTCTTTTGTATATCAAACACAGTACACTGTGAAAAAAGTTAAAATATTTAAAAATTTCGTGGTACCTATTATCTTGTTCGCAACTGTACTTATGGTGTACATCCATTTACATAAATTTAAATATTCTAATGATTAATTATTTATCTATAAATTAAAAATATAAATCTCCAATGCATCTGTATTTGAAGTTTAACGTTACGACATTAATGTTTTTAACACCGGGCCCGTTTAATTGATTATTTACTCCAATTTCAATTGAATGTTTCTTAAAGTTTCAACACACATTCACACATTGATACTCGTACATTTTTTGTAATCTTAAGCCAAATACATAGATATGAAAATTTTGTATTGAACGTACAATAGACATTGTAAAAACAAAGTTACGCTCGACAATTATACGTTACAAAAGGATAATGGGAAAAAACGTCAAGGTGTGCAAAAAGGTAAAGAGATTTTCTAAAGAAAAATACACTCAGTACAACTATTGCTACTATACAAATTATAGAGAAATTATAGCTCAGCTGTTCGAAAAGTAAAACGCAATTGTCTCTTTATAAAAAATACATACGATAATAAAAAAAAAAAAACAAAAACAACAATACCTTACTAAGGACAGACGACGTAATACTTCATTATCTTAAGATAGTTAAATAGCAAAGTAAAGAAAGAAAAACCTCCCTTTGAGATTGTGATTTAATCACAGTGTGTACGACATTCTAACATGAGACACAATGACTGGAACGGTTGGATGGATATATGTTTGGTTACATACCAGTGAGTACAAACGGATGGATGAAGAATAGCCGATATTACCTTTTGCGGGTAAATAAATACTTGATATGAAACAGCAATGTGTGTGTTTATTTGTAACAGGGATGGCAAACTCAGTACTATTTTCTTTTCAGATCTATAATTGTAAAGTTTTTTTGGACAATTTGTTTTTTTAAATACAAATGAATTTTGGTCATACTAAAGCTCGAATATTTCTTTACAAAAATCTTCTTTCTGATGTTTTTTATTTTAACATTTTAACACAAATACAAAGTATGTATCTTTAAGTATTTTATTTTGTGTTGAATTAGCCATGGTATTTACTTAAGCTGAAAAGGGGATCACAAATTTTAATAAATTACTCAATTTTCCATTCCTGATTGGCAAGAACATTTCTATGCGCATGTGTAACTCCAGCCCCTATGTATTTGTATGTATGTGGATTTGTCATTTGGACGTTACATTTCAAAAATCATAAAATGTGCATTGTATATGTTTGTACAAAATACATAATAACAACAATTGCGCATTTTATATAAGTTTGATTGGAAAATTAAATGCGGGTATAGATCCGGTTGATACATTTTGTATGCCATTAACCTTTAAGTGAATTTTACCAAAACATATTTAGAAAAGGTGTATTAAAAATGTGTTTTAATGGTGGATAGTTTATTACCAAATTTTTTATTTACGCATATGCTCCAATATATCCCAATTTGGAAGCCCTACATACTTTGTAAGCTTTACATAAATATACGTGAAATTTTGATAAAAATCAATTCTTCGCACCTTTTAAATAAAACAAGTAAGAGTGCTATATTCGGCAGTGCCGAATCTTATATACCCTTCACCAAATTATACCTTAAAATTTTAAATATTTTTAGGTAAACAAAATTTAATTTTTTAATTTTTTGGAAAAAATTTTTTTTCGATTGTTATTTTAAATTTTAAAATTTTTTTTTTTAAATTTTAAAAATTTTTTTTTTATCTTAAAGTTTTTTTTTGAAAAAAAAAATTGGGTTAAAAATTTTTTTTTCCGATTTTGACCCATTGTAGGTCCAACTTACTATGGTCTTATATAAGTTGCAAATGTCTTTGAAATATCTATCATTAGATATCCATATTGTCTATATAATCCAGATATATGTCAAAAATCGAGGTTGTCTTGGTTTTTTCCTCATATCTCAGCCATTTGTGGACCGATTTTGGTGATTTTAAATAGCAACATTCTCAAAAGCATGTCTGACAGAATTATTGAAGATTTGGATCCCGAAGATATCTGGGGTCTTCAGAAAATTGATTTCAACAGACAGACAGACAGACGGTCAGACAGACAGACGGACATGGCTTAATCGACTCCGCTATCTATAAGGATCCATAATATATATACTTTATAGGGTCGGAAATGAAAAATGTAGAAATTACAAACGGAATGACAAACATTTATATATCCTTCTCACTAAGGTGAAGGGTATAAAAAGAAGTATCGTAAGTTTAAGGGCACTGCTACACGTTCAATAAATATCGCGATACTGGATCGCGGTCAATATATATTGAACGTGTAGCAGTGCCCTAAGACAGTACATTGTCGAATTACAAAAAATGTTTCAATACTTTTAATGAAGAGAATATTATACTTCAGCTATTTTAAAAGTCTGTCTGTTCATGCTTGAAATGATCAAAATTAAAAAATCTGTCTCCGTTGTTATTTAAAGTGCTATTAATGGTAAAAGTATACGGAGTTTGAACTTTCTAGAATCTAGATCTTCGGGGAGTTTTAAAAGCATTTTTTTACAACTAAAATTAATATGCATTTTCTAGAATCAATGGAAATGAAAAATTTTTTAAATATTAAATTATTAGGTCAATATCCAACTAAAATTCTTAAGAAATTTTTATTTTTTAATAGAAGAACACATTTAGATTATGAAAATAAAAAAAAAATAAAAAAATAAAAAGTTTTCATTATTATGGCATTGCAAATAGGTTTAATTTTCACAAAAATTGTCTGGCCCTTTTAGTGACTCAGTATTTTCTTGAATATCCCTTGTTTTTTCTTACTGCTTCACAGCGACGATGCATTGACCAACTGAAAAATCAATTGTCTCCTTTGAAATATTTTGCCATTCCCTTATAACCGCATCTGAATCTTAATTCTCGCTTTTTTAGATTTTACTCATCTAATACTTACTTGACATTAAGTTATTAAAAAGCAGTTGATTTTTAATTAAACTTAAAAAAATACTGCATTTATATTGAAAATATATACACTAAATTAAACAAAAGATCCCGAGATCCCGCAGTTATTTTTCTATCAATGTTAAATTTCTGTTGATGTTTGTATTGCTAAAAAAAAATAATGTATGTATCTGGAAAAATTGTATGACCTTCTCTCCATCTGATGGGTGTTTGTCTGTCCATGATCAAACTACAGGTTTAATTTAATATCATTATTTTGGAGAGGAGCGAAACCAATGGTTACGATCGGTTCATTATTTTATCTACTCCCCATAAATATATCTTCTCGAACTAGAGCTTCAAAGATTTTAAATTTCTTGCACACGATTACTCGCCGCAATTGAAAATCACTTGAAAGCATATACAGTCAGAGTCAAAATTTAGTATACAGCAAGCATTTTCATCTATGAAACTAAATATTTTAATTATAGAAAGAAATATATAAGTTTGATCAATCTTAAAATTTAATTTATTGTTTAATCTTTTATTATTTTAAAAAACTTTGTAAATTAAAATTGATTTCGTGGAAAATTTATGAGAAAAAGAGAAAAGTATCTAAAAACAACAGTCAAAATTTTGTATACAGTTGATAGGTAGCGCTCTATTTTATATCACCAAAAGCCGAAAATAAAGAGTTTATATTTTGTTGGTCGCCATTTAGCTTAAATACGGCCTCTAGTTGCCTTTTCATAGAGTTTCCAAGATATTCAGTTATATCTTTAGTAATTTCAACCCCTCTCCTTCGTTAAAGAGGGTTCGGAGTTAGATGAAATGCCTCATTTTCCAATATTCCGGTCTAAAATTTCCGACATGAACTCTATTGGGTTAATGCCTGGAGATTGCAGAGGTGAATATAACAGCATAGGCAAGTTATACAATAGTCACTCCTTAACAATTATTGCGGTGTGTTTTGGGTCATTGTCTTTCAGGTCATGTAATTTCATGTTTTTGAAAATTTAAATTACGGAATATAGTTTTCTAAAAAAGTTTCCATTGTTTAAGTTTAAAAATTTGTAAATTAATTACAAAAAAAATAACTTTTATGCAAAAAAGCGTGGGGAGATCGGTACTAATTATATTATATATTAAATATATATTAAAAAAAGTTAATATGACATCCAAACTTGAATGAAAATTTTAAGTTACCGTTACATATAATTTAAACCTTACATATTATCATTAGAAACAAATCCACAAAACTGTTGGAATTCGGTTCAATAGATATGTTAATATTAAAGTTTAAACGCATCGCGCAATTAACCTATGTATTAGAATTATTACGTATGTATTTCCCAAAATTTTTTAATTATTTCCCATACTATTCGTATCTTTTAAATACAAAAATCATTTTCTTTAAAGGTCTTCTCATACTTTTCTCTCATATTTGTTTGTCTTTTTTTTTGTACTCTTTAAAAGATATTTTTCAAAATAAAAAAATAAGTTGTCTTTTGTGTAAATGCACCAGGTGTGCATAGGATTTACGGTTCATATACGCGTTCCTTACGACGAACACAAACAAGCACGTTCCATTGAATGTAAAATTTTAAGCGCAATTATTTCAAATCTACGAAGACTTCTCTAAATAATAAACGTCTGTACATACAATTATATACGAGTACATACCTTAAGACATAAACAACAAATACTTCGTTATTTCTTTCTTTTGTTTTTTTTTTCTACTTACACTAAGACAGGACTTGTTTTTCTCGACGTAATTCCCACTGTGACAAATCCACCACTACAGCTGCACACACTACAGCTCTACTTTGCTACGTTCGTATTTGATCCCTCGTACATATGTACATATATGAGTATTAGTATCAGAAGTAGGTATAAGTTATTGGTAGTGTGGCGTAGTAGCACTGGTATTTCCTAAAATTAAGGGTGATTTGCTCATGTATAGTGTGGCGTAGCAAATATGCGAGTTACCTTTAACGAAAATACTCAATTGATCAGTTAGGTTTTGACAGTGAAACGTGTAGGAACTGTTCCGTTAAAAGAAGAAAGTATCCTTTCGATATTAAGTAGTTAGTTGTGAAAAATTGTTAAATTTGAAAAAAAAAAATGTTTTGTTTTTGTTTATAAAATTGTTATTAACTTTTAAAAGGACTTTGTTAATTTATCCTCTGTTTGTTATCCCGAAAAGTGTTATAAACGTCAAAAGGAAAATTTATTGAAATTACACAAAACTAAACCAAATAATTAAACGACCAAAAAATAGAAAAGTTTTTAGCGAACAACAAATAAACTTGTTAAATCAGTAAAAAAAGAAATCAAAATTTCAAATATGTCGTTCTCCAAAGCTAAACTAAAGCGTTTTAATGATGTTGATGTAGCTACATGTGGTTCACCTGCCCGTCATGCGGTCAGTATCGATAATACTGGTACACCAATTGCTGCTGCTGCTGCCACTTCGTCATCATCTTCTGCCCACCCGGAGCGCAAAGAACAAATTGAAAAATTCTTTAAAGATGCCGTTCGTTTCGCCACTAGTTCGAAGGACGCCAAAGAGTTCGCCATTCCCAAAGAGGGTGGAATAAAAGAGGACAAGGATAAAAAGCCAAAAGGCTTGAGACTTTTCCGTACACCCTCATTGCCACATCGTTTGCGTTTTCGTCAGAATTCAGATGTAACAGCAGCTGCTGTTAGTAACAACAACAATGCGGGCTCCTCAACGGCCAGTTCTACTCCATTGCCTTCGACAACAACCACCCCCGTTAAAGAATTACCCAAGTCTGCCAGCCGTTTGAAAGGCAAAGAAGCATTGCATCAAGAAATTCGTCACAAAAACGAGTTGATGGACAACTACATCAGTCAGATTGATGTACTGAAGCGTCATGTTGATCAACTTAAGGAAACAGAGAGTAAATTGCGCGAGGAACACTCATGTATGCAACTCAAAACTGAAGGTGTGATTCAAGAGCTGACCACTGAGAACAAGGCCGTAAAGGACATGAATGATCAGTTAATGGTCGATAATGCAAGACTTATCGAATGTATTGCTCAACTAGAGTCAGAAATGCGTACTATCAATGAAAAGCACTCTGCGGAGGTTGGTAAATTGTCTGATATTAGTGAACAGCTTAGAGCCAACAATGAGGAGTTGGAAGCTACCAACAAGAAGCAATTGGAAAAGCACGACTTAATGCAATCTCAAATTTCCAAACTTGATCAGGAGATTAAAGAGGCTCGCGAACGTTTAGCTTCAGATGACGAAAAAGCCCAACAAAACTTCGAGCTCATTGAAAACTTAAAGAATATGAATGAGTCTTTGATTGGTGATGTTGATAAACTCAAAAAGCAAATCGAGCAGGATGCTTTGTCATACGCTCAAGAAACAAAAACCACCCAAAATGAAATGGAGTGTCTGAAGAACGAGCGCAACACATTGAAGAACGATTTGGCTAGTAAGTGCGACTTCATTAAGGCATTGCAAGATGAACTTTTAGACAAGAATTGCGAGATTGATGCCCACTGCGATACGATACGTCAGCTGTGTCGCGATAAAGCTCAGTATGTAGAAAAGGAACGTCTGATGAACACAGCCGAGGAGAAGGTTCGCTTTGCCGAAGTTCAAGCCGAACAGAAGGTGCAAAAACTTGAGTCCGATCTTGAAAATGCTGTAGAGCGTGAGAAAGCCTATTGGCGCAGCGAATTGGATAAACGTCAACAAATGGCTGAAAACGAGATCATCAAGATAGAGTTGGAGAAACAAGATGTTATGATATTGCTTGAAAGCACCAATGACATGTTACGTGAACGTGATGAAAAGATCCAAAAGTACGAAGATCAATTGCGTAACGGTATCGACTACTACATTCAACTTACCGATAATCTCCAAAAGCAAGTAGTGGATCTGAAACAAGAAATGGCCAAAACAATTACTGAAAAATACAACTACCAATTGACGTTGAACAACACACGTTCGACCGTAAATATTCTCATGGAACGTTTGAAGAAGTCTGACGCTGATGTAGAACAACTGAAGGCTGAATTGGAGTCATTACAGTTGGCTAAAGGTGCATTGGAACAGAGTTATCTCAATTTGCAAGCCGATTTGGAGTCTGTCAGGATGCAGCTATCAGAATCGGAGTCCACTCTCCAGGCTGTCCGAGCTTCATCGGAAACACTACAAAAAGAGGTATTTCTTAAAGAAAGCATGTTCAATGATATACTAACTTCCGAGGAAGAAACTTTGGCTAAATTCACTAAGATTGCTTCTTCATTCCAGGAGCGCATCGATGGCGATGCTGCCAAATACCTGGATATGTACAATGAGCTGAAGAACAAGGACGAATCACGTGAAGTGTACATGCAAGACATGAAGAAGGCTCTCGACGAATTTGCCACCGTTTTGCAATTCGCTCAGCTGGAGCTGGACAACAAGGACACCACTTTGATCAAGGTACGTGAAGAATGCGAACAGCTCAAGCTTGAAAACATTACCCTCAAGTCAAAGGTCGATGAAAGCTCAGTTAAAGTAGCCACACCCGCCAAAAAGAACAGTACCGATATGGAGAAAATTGAAGGTTTGTTAATCGATTCCGATTTGAGATCAGAATGCGATAAAATTGCCACCTGGTTCTTGAACTCCACCGAAAAGAGTGTACGCACCGAAAGCTCTAACGAAATCAGTGAATTGTTGAAACCCACTACACCGAGTAAAGCAGTTCGCACGTGCACCACACCTGTACGTTCTTCGGGTGGCAAAGCAGTGGTAACCAGCGTGAATACGCCACGTACCCCTCGCACTCCCAAGAACTCAACACATACACCGCGCACCACACCCAAGAAAACCGTTCTGTTCCCAGGCAAGGAGAATATACCAAGTCCACAGAAACAGGTGCTAAAAGCGAGAAATGTTTAGAATGTAGCAAATCGAGAGAGAACGATAGACGACAACTATGTTTATTTATACTAACTATACATTTTTAGAATATTTAGAATTTAAACGTAGGCATAATTCCTTAATAAGCTAAACTTATACTTATACAAAAATTCGTTTAGATAATATAATATTTAAAATAAAAAATATATATGATATACCCTACCTAAGCATTCCTAACTAACTTTGTGTATTCAAATTGTGCTTATTTATAATTTTATTTTAATAATTTTGGTATCAAAATAAAACAAGCAAACAAACAAATCTAAATTCAATCTGTCTTCTTATTTCTGTTGTGTTGTGAAAAGCAAATGCATTTAAATATTCTTTTTCTTTTATTTATAAAGAAGAAAATTCATAATCAAGGATATTCCCACAGTAACGTTTGAAATAATTACCTAAAAGGATTTCTCTTTATTGTGTTAGATTAATACATCAGGGGAAGCTTCAAAGTAAATATAATCGCTATGTAATTGTTACAGCGTCATAAATATAGGAAAATTCCTTAAACATGTTTTGATTATTGAAGTTGGAGTTTTGTCGGAAGCAACAAAAACATGTAACAACACTATATTTCCGGTTTATAATAAAACAAATCATTATTATTTGGAATACAGGCTCAGAAATGTACATATTTTGCCAACCATCATCATTCACTACTTCATTCATTGTTTTCATTCTTGAGATTCTAACTAGTTGACGAGGATTAGGGTTCTTTTCTCGTTTTACTTAAGGTGACGAAATTTTATTCCATGTAAAGTTATGTAGAGAAAAACTACTTCAATTATTTAAGGGTAGCAGAGTTAAACTCACTTATTCCTTTTCATTTCGATTGTGTAAGCAGTAGACCGTGAGAACTTAATTTTAAATTTATGTATTTCTTGCAGATGTTCAACAATTGTTAAGATGTATTGCACATAGTTTGTTTGGTTGTTTTTGGGGGTTGGGACGACGATTTCAAGTTCTTCTAATAATCAATTTCCGTGTTTTTGGAATTCTTGAATATACTCTATTTTATTTAAAAACATTGCATTACATCTTTGAACATGATCAACATGTTTTTAAAAAGCGCTTTGAAAATTGATATAAACAACCACATACATTGTATGATATGGAATGAGTGTATTCGATTCTGGTAGTATTGAACTTGCATTGTATACAGACTGTCTGGACAAAGATATTCTCTTAAATCTTAATCTTAAATAGTCAAAAAGTTCGACAACCCAATAATCATGTAAGTTAAAAATCGGAAGAGTGTTAAATTGAATTTTATTTACAATTGTCTTCCATTCTAATAGTATCGGTTTTATAGGCAAGATAAGGAAATATTGCAACAAACATTTTGACGCTGGCCAATTAAAAAATACTTGAGACATAGGCTTTTCAGGACTCATTTTGAATTACGTTATGTTTTTTTCATAGTAAAAGAAGAACTATCTTGCAAAAATACTTATATTTTTGTTATAAACTATAACAAAAATATAAGTATTTTTTCAAGATGAAAGGCAGAGAATTGGATTTTTTTTGGAAATAAACCTATTTTGATATGCTATAGAAAGTGGTCCATAATAAAATTAGAACAGGGAAATAATTGTAAACGAAGTAAACAGTATATTTTTACTTATTTCCAGGTTTCGAACGCAAATAAAAGAAGGAGTTGAGCTTTTTGAAAGTAATTTAAATAAATTTTGCCAACATGGCCAATAAGCGTTTAATCAAGAAAAGGAGCTCGATCTGTGATCACTCATATTTCTGACCAAAAATCGATTTTTTATATAAAAACTCAAAATATCTAAATTCGCTAATAACTTGGCCAATAAGCGTTTAATCGTTCGGACAAGAAATCGATTTTTATATAAAAACTCAAAATATCTAAATTCGCCAATAAGCGTTTAATAAAGAAAATGAGCTGGATCTGTGATCAATCAATTTCTGACCAAAAATCGATTTTTTATATAAAAACTCAAAATATCTAAATTCGCTAATAACTTGGCCAATTAATCGAGAAAAAGAGCTCGATCTGTGATCACTCATATTTCTGACCAAAATTCGATTTTTTTATATAAAAACTTAAAATATCTAAATTCGCTAATAACTTGGCCAATAAGCGTTTAATCACGAAAAAGAGCACGATCTGTGATCACTTATATTTCTGACAAAAAATCGATTTTTTATATAAAAATTTAAAATATCTAAATTCGCTAATAACTCGGCCAATAAGCGTTTAATCAAGAAAAGGAGCTCGATCTGTGATCACTCATATTTCTGACAAAAAAACGATTTTTTATATAAAAACTCAAAATAATCATGAAAAACTCCAAAAATCGATTTTTAATATAAAAATTTAATATATCTAAATTCGCTAATAACTTGGCCAAACTTCTGACAAAACATCGATTTTTTATATAAAAACTCAAAATATCTAAATTCGCTAATAACTCGGCCAATAAGCGTTTAATCAAGAAAAGGTGCTCGATCTGTGATAATTCATATTTCTGACAAAAAAACGATTTTTTATATAAAAACTCAAAAAATCTAAATTCGCTAATAACTTGGACAATAAGCGTTTAATCAAGAAAAAGAGCACGATCTGTGATCACTTATATTTCTGACAAAAAATCGATTTTTTATATAAAAACTCAAAACTCTAAATTCGCTAATAACATGGCCAATAAGCGTTTAATCAAGAAAAGGAGCTCGATCTGTTATCACTCATATTTCTGACCAAAAATTTATTTTTATATAAAAACTCACAATATCTAAAATCGCTAATAACATGGCCAATAAGTGTTTAATCAAGAAAAGGAACTCGATCTGTGATCACTCATATTTCTGACCAAAAAACGATTTTTTTATATAAAAACTCAATATATCTAAATTCGCTAATAACTTGGCCAATAAGCGTTTAATCAAGAAAAGGAGCACGATCTGTGATCACTTATATTTCTGACCAAAAATCGATTTTTTATATAAAAACTCAAAATATCTTAATTCGGTAATAACTTGGCCAATAAGCGTTTAATCAAGAAAAATAGCTCGATCTGTGATCACAAATTTTTCTGACCAAAATTCGATTTGGACAGGACAACGTCTGTCGAGTCAGCTAGTAAATAAATAAAAATTCATAAAATTTTAACGGTTTACGAATAATGGACATATGTATGTTTCTTTCATTAGCATTGGTTGTTGTTGTTGAAGCAACATAAACAATTTCCAATATTTAATCTGGGGGCTATGCATGGAGGCAAATCCAAGAAGATATGCTACTTTAACATGATGAGTCCGTCCATAAATCTACGTAGGGAAGTAGAGTCGGCTGAACAGTTACTGAGGGGATGGCAGTCTATGCTATATATGTATATGACATGAGTTTATGCAATTCTCATTAGCTCCATAGTTATATTTGTATAATATATTTAGATTACCTAGGTTTCCTAAACAAAAAGTGAAATGAACATAGGAACTTGTTTATCAAACCCCAACAATATTTTTTTTAAGTTTTCATTTTAATTGAAATTGATTTTTAAATTGGCGTTTTCAAATTACAATGTGCTAGACCAGGGCACACTTAGAAAGGTGACTGCGATGAAACAGCTGATTATTTTTTTTTTTATTCATTTGAATTGTCAATTTACTTGTGGTTGTTGTGGCGAAAAATACAACAAACCCAAAAGCAAAAACAACAACAGGCAACTTTGACAGTTCACCTACTTTTTAACAAAAACAAAGTACCTGTTGTTTTTGTATTGTTGTAGTGATGCAGTCACCTTTCTGGTGTGCCCTGGTGCTAGACATACAAATTTAAATATTATAATTTTCAAATCGAATTACAGCGTAATTTTCGAATTAATTAATAACCAACCACCTTGAAATAAGATTTTTAATTTGTTTCTAGACACTTTTGTTCGCAGTTTATACCAAGTAGAGTTTTAATTAGAAAATATAATTTCGCTAAATCAATGTGAATAATGTACATTTAAAACAACATTTGTTGTAAGCATGTGAATGATGAGCAACAATGTATCTTGTACAGGTAAAATTAGTAGAAAAACAATCGTACAATGACTGACATAATAAAAGCAAATGCAACAGATGTTTCGTTCCTCAAAGTATGTAATTAGCAAATTGTGAGAAAGATTTTATGGTCATCGCTAATACATTACATATTAGGTATATACATACACATTTACAATATATGGTGCAAAGAGTGTAGTTAAGTTATAAGGGTTAGGTAGGACTCTTTAAAGAGTTTGTGTGAATATTAGTTAGAAAATATTTTTGTATTTTTAACTATTTCCGTCCCATCCCAAATTCAAAGACATTTTTAAATAGTTTTTACGAGTATATATTGACTAATTTTAATTGATATTGTATTTGTGATGCATTAGCAAAACATAATTTTTTTCTTATCAGTTTTAAAATATTTTTAATAAAAAAAACAACAAAAATACAAATATTAGCTGAACATAATTTGAGCACTTTGGTTTTATAATACATAAAACATACAACACACATAATTATTTATAAATATTGAGTAGTACACATATATAAGTAAGATACAAAGTTAGTCAGTAATATTAGACAAAAATATCAATTAAATAAGTAATTTGTTAAAACTATGTTTATTTTATTTTTATTTTGAATGTGTCGTCTTAGAACATATCAAGAAGTATATGTATGTATATGTTAAACGTTGCAAAACTTTAAACATTATTTTAGAGTTAAATAAATTAACTTAGAAAAGAAAAAGAACTCAAATAGTTTTGATATTACATACACAATTGTTTGTCATATTTGTATTTGATATAAATTTTATAAAATAATAACATAGTATATCTACATTTATATATAATAGTTAATTATATAACCGAAATTCTAAAAAAATAAAATAAAAACATAAAATTATATACAATTAATTAGAATGGTGAAAAGTATTTCAAAGTGGTTATACAAATTAATTGATATTTAAATGAATTGGAAACAGGCACTACAAAGATAATTTTATTTCATGTAAATATTTCATTAAGTATTTATGAAGTTGTATAAGTTTTTATAGAGTTAGAGATAGATAAATTATGTATTTTTCCTCTAAATAATAATGTAAGTTTTTGTTTTTTGTTTAATGATGCATGGTAGTTATATATGTATGTATGTAATATATTATATAAAACTATACACAGCAACTGATATACGTAATATTTAATTTGTGTTGTTAAGAACTGGAGTGTAAAATAGATTCTATTAGCTTTTGTTAAATAGAGGCTGCTGTTTTTCTATGTCATTGTTATTTTGTTTTCTTTTATGTATATATTTTTTTTCATTTAATAATTAATATTGGTTTTATGTTTTAAAAAAATTTAAATTAAAATTTCTTATGCAGTCTTGTATATATTAAGAAAAATCTGCATTATGCTAATCGTTGTTAATTTCTTAAGTCAAACAAAATATGTATTAATTTTTTTATTAATAATTTAATTAATTAATTGGCCTCTGTTAGTGGTGGTTTGGTGTGGCCATTTTCTATAATTTTATTATTAATAATTTTTTCTGTTTGTTGTTGCTGTTCTGAATTTTGTTGCAGTTGCTTTTTAGATTCTTCCAAACGTTGTTTGTACGTATATAATGATTGCAGAGGCACATGTAACAATTCAATAATTTGGGTGAACCAAAATTCTGAAAAAGGAACAAATTAAATTATTAATAGTTATTCTAAATTGCATTAATTTATAACATACCATTTTCTGCCGTTATAAAACCATGTCTAATGAGAAAATCTATAACTACTGGACAACTGGTTGTCTTAAAATCGGGCGTAAATATACGTTCGATACACTCCTTAGCTGGTAACAATTCAAATGCTTGAACTTCGCCATCAGCATTGTGGGGCACAAAATCTAAAGGAAGTTCTAAATCAAACACATATTCGGTGTTTGGGAATAGGCCTTGTTCGCTCTCGAAAAAGAATGAAACACAGCCAGCTGAAATGAGATTTTTAACAAGATCACTTGGTATGGATGCTTCTTCGGCAGCCTCCTTTACGGCCGTCTCCTTAATGCCATAGCCCACCGATAAGCCGCCACCGACCATATTATCCCATTTACCAGGCCAAGTCTCTTTGGTATTTGAACGTTGTTGCAACCAAATACATAGACCTCGTGTTGGATGTCTAACATAACCATTAATATCGACGCCATATTTTCGTACGCCAAACAAGGGCGTAGCAGAGCGATCCATTTTTAATAAACTGTTGTGCTCAGCTTTCACTTCATAATACTGTGAAAAGCAAGAACATATAAAATAAACATTATAGTAATTGATGACGGGTTCAAATGCTTTTAAAATTAGTACTTTAATAATTCACCAACCTCTTCTCTCCATCCTTGCAGGGCGGAAAATAACCCTTTCGATCTTAATTCTCTTAATACCTTATCAAGTTTTTCGGTACGTTCTGAATAATCACGAAATGCTGGATTTAGCTCAACTATACCCTATGAAATGTGAAAATAATATTTTTAATTTCTTCTTAAGAACAATAAATAAATGTTTACGTACCTGTTTGGTAAATTCGCAATCGCGTATACAAAATACTTCAGGGTATCTATTAAGCTGTTTAATCACATCAGATTTAATCAGGCCTACCTGTTGACCTTCGACTAGAAAAGGACGTATATCTCCCTTTTGAAATCCTAAAAATAAACAAACATAAACAAAAATTATAAACAAAGTGTCCACTCATTGTATAGATAATTTTTAGCAGATGTTTCAAAAAAAAAAAACAAAATACGCAAATAGTCTAATATATAATTTATTTTTAAATCACTTATATTATTAAATGATGTTTATTGAAAAGTGTGTACGTATTTTTTTGCTTAATAAACATAACTATTAAAATTAATCATAATCAAGAAGAAAAAGATTTCTACAAATTTTTGTACGATCATAAACTAGATCTCATATTTACATATGAGAGCAAAAACGTTACAACTCAAAAGATACAATTTCGTTTAATACAGATTAAAACAAAATCTTTGTGGTTTTACTTCAAATTATTACAATTTTGAGTTGAGACGACCTTGCATTCAATGTGTGATTTGTGTAAATGTACATACATATGTAACATTTGGATATATGTAGTATGCAAAGTTTACAAACATACATTATCCGTTTTTAAATTAAATCAAACTTTTTAATGCACTGAATTGAAATTACTAAGTCATTTTCAAGTGCCTGTATAACGCCATAGTAATACGGACAGCCAATCGGGAAAAATATATTTAACACGAATCTTTTTAATTTAAAATTGTTTTCACCAAAAATTGTTTTCAGTCTTTATTAACTTTGGTAATTTACATTTAAATTAACGGATTTTCTCAATTTAATAAAAAATTGAATGAAATGTTCCATAAACATAAACTATTAATATAATTGTTGCTTCTTTAAGAATGTGAATTTTATTTACATCTCAATGCAACATTTCATGGTAATAATGTGAAATTTCTTTCAATTATAAATTTCCAATTTTTTTACATCAATAATGCAGTGTACGAATACGAACTTTGCATACTGTATACATATAGTCATTAAATAAATAAAAAAAAATGTTTTGATAACATTAAATATTTACGATTTTGTGTTTTCAAATATCAAACTTTGTTTTTATTTATTTTTTAGTGTACGTATCTATGTATGTATATAAATACATACATATGTATATATGAATAAAATATGTAGCTGTTTGACGTTCGGCAATATGTATTATAAATTTTACGTTTTATATTGCATCACTGTTATCAAAATGACTACGTAAAAACGGATACTATGTATGTATACACCAGACTTAAAAATAAAAAAAAATAAAACCAGTGAAAATTATTTTAAGAGAATACTAACAAAAATAGCTAGTATATTGTACATTCAACTTACATAAAATAGTTTAAACTTTTAGGGGAAGTATGCGAATAATTTTCAATAAAACTTCAAGTAAAAGTCAAGCAATATTAAAAATGAGAGTTAATTTTTGTAGCTGAAATTTAACTAAAACCATTCAATTAAAAAAATTTTAAAAAAAGAAAGCTTATTTTTCTGTAAGCTTTTCACTAGAATGGGTAATTTTTCAGTTTTTCATGCATTGATATTGAAATTGTGATTGATTAAATTTTATCTATTCAATTTAGATTCGATCAGTTATGACTAACATAATTTATTTAGTCGAACCGAATTTTATATGTTCAGTAGAGTGAAGCTAATTAAAACGTTCGTTTGTAAAACTAAGTAATTTACTCTTATGAATTAGCCATACAAATTTTATTATCATAGCCTTCACCATCAATGGTAAGGGTATATAAAGTTTGTCAATCCTTTTGTAATTTCCAGATTTCTTATTCTGGATCGTTATAGTGTAGTCGATATAGCAATGTATGTATGTCTGTCTGTTGAAATGAACTTTCCAAAACCCTCCCAACCAGCAGTATAGTAGTCCTGGTTCGGTTGCAATTTAAAATCGGAAAATCGGCCCACAAATTGTTGAAATATATAGCAAAAAACAAAGAAAATGAACTTTAAATTAAATCATACATTATACAATTTATAAGATATAATAGCTTATCGTATTATTTTCCTCATGCTGGGTTTTTCGCTTTTATATCATATAATTTGTACAATATAATAAATAGTATGATTTAATTTAAAGTTCATTTTCTTTTTAGAGCATTTAAATAAAAACCTGTTTTTTAAAAATGTTTTTTATTATTAATTTATAAAAATCGAATTTTCGAACATATCTTAAAAAGCTTATATTATGAAATTACAATGAAAATACTTTAATAAAATTCATGAAAATTTTTAATTTTTTTTTTTAATATTTTTAAGTTCGAAGTTGGGAAATGTTAGAAATTGGACACGAATAAAACTAAAATGATTTCAAGAACCCTTATAATTTAGTGACAATTTTAACAGCTTTCAAAAATTTTCGGACATAAGTTCGAATTACATTGTCATCAGGTTGAGATTATTTTAACATCTGTAAAAATGTTAAACATAACTTTGAATTTTCGAACATAATATGGCATTATCATCAGGCATGAATGCCATGAATTGGATCAAAATTCAGTTACAGATTTTGACCTAAAAACAAAGAAACAAATTTTAATTCTGACCTTCTTGTATTTGAATAAAAGGCAATACAATAAATCACGGATTGAAACAACCACATAAAACTATCAACATGAGAATACGACGAGATTTCACTGTAAATAATTATTTTTGCCGCATGTAGCGCTCTTAACATATACACACCCTCTTACTAAAGATCAATGTATCTTGTGTATAAGTTTTTATTTTTATTAAAATATCAACAAAAACGAAATGAAGAATTAAGATAAAAAAAAAACAAAACTAACAACAACATCTACAATCTGATGAGGAATGTTGTTTGACAACGATTCCGTGTGTATTAATTAAGCGGTCGATCTATATAGAAAAGATTTTCTTCGGCAGGTTTGTTTTTGTTTTCCGATTCTATGTTCCACTGTACATAATATACTCATACCATCATAATCTCAAGGTCATTGAGGAATATTCATACCAACACATATGAATACATACTTATCTGGTTTTTGACAATAATATTTCTGCAATTATTAATAAAGTTAAAGATGGTTGGTAGGTACAACTTATTTATTTTGTTTTCGTACAGGTGTACAAATAGACTATGTATTCAATTCTTTTTTATCCAATTTCAAATACATATGTATGTATCCACATACATATACGATATACATATATTTTTAATTGATGTCTTTTTGCACTTTTTGTTTTGGTTCTTGATTAAAATGTATTCATTTATTTTTGTAGACGTAGTATAACCTTGGCGCTTAGATATGTTTTACATAAATTCATTTTGTCTTTACAATTACATTTTCCGTATTTTTTTTTTGGTTTATATAGGTAAAGATCGCAACAAACATGTAATTTGCTGATTCATTTTGACTTGTTGTTGTAATAAATCATGAAGTAAAAATTACACTACTATAAATGATATTAAAATATACACTCATTCATATAATTTTGTTGAAAAATTTTTAAATTTTAAATTCTGTTGCTACAACTATTTTCTTGACCATGCGATGTCGTTATAGTTGTGAAAGTGAATAAATAATTGGAAATTTTCTTATTGATAATGTGAATATAAAATATAATGATGAAACAGGGATTATAAAAATAAACATTTGTTTACTACGAAATTCATTTTTAATTTGTTCTTTCGTTTCAGGTAAGTTTGTCCGATTGCTAGTACTGCTTTTGTTTTTGCTAATCAATTGATATTTATTTTAAAGGGGATTTAAAATTTGCACTTTAATATATTTCAAACTAATTGAAGTAATGTTATCTACATTCATATATATACAATATACATACTGTATATGTATATAAATGACATTAGCGTTTGATTATCAAAATGGCAAACGAATGAACTTGTTTACCAATTTTTGGCATTGTTTCTCTGTAATTTTTAATTTACTGGTTCTAACTGGTTTATATTTATTTATTCATTTGTAATATATGTAGCCATTAGACCAATAACAAATATTACTAGTATTCTTATTATCTATGAGAACATCTATCTATACATCCTGAACTCCTACAAGATATGTATGTTCAATTAATGAAATAATATAATAAAATAGGTATATATAATAAAATAATATTAAAAAAATTAAGATGTTTACGCTTAAAAGTTGTATACAAGATATAAGAGATCTAGTAAATGATAATTGTTGTACAATAAAATATAAAAAAATAAACTAACAATGGAATTTAAGGTAATCAGCAAAATTTAGATTCAAATAATTTTTTTATGAAATAAAGATGTGAAGTTAACAAACAAATGTAAACAAACAAAAAAGCAAAAAATAGTCACCTAGTAATGAATTCGCCATGATATATTATTATTTATGTACTTGTCTTTTTTTGAACATACATCGGTACCTTACTCTATATATGGATGTGTTATTTATTCACACGAACAAATAGCATTTTTGTTGTTTACGTGTACAGTAGTCCTTTAACAGTTTCAGGACTACTGGGCTAATACACACAACAATTCTCAATTGCAATTTCTTATCTAAATAACACCTAAAGGAGTGTGAATTTCACAACATTGTTGAAATTTGAGCAGTTTGGAAGTCGGCCGAACAGTAGTATAGAAAAAATATAAAGGCAAATAAATCTCTAACTTCTAAACGCTAAATCCAATTTGAGTTAAATTTGACATGCGCAAAGAGGAAGTCTTGTCGAGTTTTGAGTTTGGACCTCATGGACCAACCAGGGTCGCGACCAGGGGATCCCAAAGTAGGTCACTTTGTGATTCCCCTCGTATCTATCAATTATCTCTTATAGCTTAAAAGATATGCGTATTTGAAAATTAAATTTTCAAAATTTTTACCAGTAGAACATACTGGTCTTCACTTGGTATCGAATAGTGTACAAAGATAATATGATCAGGCTGCAACAACGATTTGTGTTACAAGTGTTTTGTACCATTCTACAAATTAAATCCCTAATTATATTTATAAAATGCTATAAATAAGCAAATAAATGTGTCCTTTCGTCTAAACTTAATAATATACTGATGTTTTGTTCATTTTTTTTATTTCGAATCACCCATCAAGAATACTGATTGGGATTATATGTCCCACGAAAAATGCTTGTTGGAATTATATGTCCCAGGATAAAAGGACGATTTCATGGTTTCTGAGTATGCAGAACATAATATTTTTTCTCATCTTTTAGAATATGCAAAAAATTTCTGCCATATATACATATGGTGGTTCCCAAAATAAAATTCCTTCCCGAAAGGGTTAAATTATTACTTCAATTCGCCTGGCTTATGAAATAAACTAATGAAAAGTTTCAAAAGTCCTTTTTACAACAAATAATGAAATTTTAAATATTATTCCATTGTTGCATTGTAATTGTATTATAACTAGTTCAAAGTGTTTTACTTAAGTAAATAAATCTTATTAGGAAAAATATAACTGATAAAATTATGAACATAACTTTTACGAGATAAGAAAAGTAACTAGTGTGCAATAATTAACTTTATATTGGACATTGATCAAAGTTTAAAAATAAAAAATTAAAAAGTCTAAAAGACGTCTGAAGCAAAAAACTTGAAAGTCGCATTTCATGGCTGAGTAAATATGTAAAAGATAACAACAGAATCGAATATAACAGTTTTTATTTACAATAATTCCAATTGGGACATTATTTACAATAATTCCAATAAGGCAATAATAATGTTCCTTTTAAATATCTCGTATATCATTAACAGTCACTGTAAGTGAACAGTTCTGTATATTCACAATGGCATAAGTATAAATCACAAAGAAATCATGGAGGGAGGGAGGTGTAATATCATTTTCTCATTTGTATAAGCCGGCTGTGTGCTAGGATAGGACACTAAAATAAAGTACATAATTAGCAGTTTATTGGCGATATCGTTGAATTATTTAAAATTCCTATAACGCTGTGCGACCTTTGACAAACTAGTATTTTTTCTCGTATTCTTTTCAATTACGTTTTTTTCCTTTAACAGGACCTTGCACACACAATACAAACATTTTGATATTTGCTGCACACACCCATTTATAAGAATTCAACTGAAAATCAATAAAATGCAGTAATGGAAGAAAAAATACTAAAATTTTTGTAATAAACCAACAAATGCTAACAGATTTGAGTAGCATTAAACTACAAAAACTTACCATTTAGATAGAAATTATTAAATTTGTGTGCCATTAGTAGTAGACGTGATAATTTTATATTTACATCGCCTCCCGACATTGGTAACGTTTTGATTTTTTCTTGTAAGGAAATTTATTAAGAAATGCTAAAAACGTTTAACTTTGTGCGTTTTTGTTTCTCCTATGTACTAAGTCTGTTCTAGTTTTCTATTTGTTGTTTAATTTGTTAAGAGTTTACCAAATAAATATTGTTTAGCCGTTCTGAAAGAATTTTGTCACTAATATTTGCTTATATATATATATATGTACTTTTTTAATATTTCAATTAGAAAAATACACTCTCTGTGCCTAACAACACCACACTAAACGAACAAAATAAGAAAACTGAGAATAATAAAGAAAACGAAAAAAAAAACAAATGTCAAATTTAGAATTGATAAAAATAAATAAAATTATTGACTGGTGATGATGCCACCAGAATGTGAAATTGTACTGTTACGATTTAACAGTGGAATGCTAAAAAGACAACTCTGTGCCGAACGACGTTTATTGATAGACTTTTTGACATTTTTCTTTCATGAGTGAAGTTGTGTGTGAAAAGTGTAAGAAATCTCACGTGTGTGTTTGTTCGATTTTCCCCTAACAAATTCCGTATTAAAGAATTATTAAATAAAAATTCGAAATTTCGTAAAAAGATCTACACTTCCTGCCCTCTACCATGAGTGATGACTATTTGAGTAAACCCATATCTCTATCAGGCTCCACTGGATGTAAGTATACGTGATGTTTCTTGACATACGCATACGGGTATCAGGGGTAGTATTTGATCAAACTATACATTTCTCCCTTATGTGTTGTGTTACATCATGCTTCTATTAGAAATCCATGGGAAATTTATAATTAAAATATGTTTGGATTTTAGATGAGGATGCCAAACCTTCTAGATCTTCAAATAGCACAGCAGCTTCCAGTACATTTGGTGCTCCAATATCACCTTATTTGAACTATGACCCGCGATTCTTGCAACAAGCTCAACCAGAATTTATATTCCCCGAGGGTGCTACAAAACAAAGAGGACGCTTTGAGTTGTCATTTTCACAGATTGGTACCTCAGTGATGATAGGAGCCGGTATTGGTGGCGTAGCTGGTTTCTACAATGGTATGAGAACAACAAAAGCATTACAACAAACCGGCAAATTATGGCGAACACAGTAAGTGTTTAGTTATATTAGAATTTATAATGTTATTCATAGAATAATACATGCAACATTAAAATCAACGCCTACTCGAGAAATTGTAATGAACAACTTTTGTTGGAAAATGTTACTCAATATCCACGACTGGCAATTCGCCGTTATCGTTGCATTATATTTTAGGCAATTTTTATACCCTTCACCATGAGCGAATTTTTTTAATTTGCGACCCCATAAAGGATATATATTCTGGATCGTTATAGATATAGCCATGTCCTTCTGTATGTTCCGAACGCTTCAAGTAACATACATGATTGTTACATCAATATATCCGCTAAAGTCCCGCTTAGGAAAAATTGGCAAACAAATAAACAATATCGATATCTTGTGATAGATATTTCAAAGATCATTCAAACTCCATATAACGTCAACAAATTTGTCCTCATAATATTGTTTTCAAAAGCAAATTCTGTTTTCAATCTGTATCCTTAGTATAATTTGGTGTAGACGGATGCACTTTGGCACAAAGAATGAGAACATAAACAATGACCTTAAGTCTCATTGCGTCCCTAACCAATTTTGCAAAAATTCGAGAGAAATATGTTCCTATATATGTATGTACATCGTCTGTAAATAAAAACCCGACAAATTGAGGTCCATTTGATTACTAATGCTATCAATTGAGTGCAAATTGCTTTTATTTTAGTTTTAAAATACATACATATTATTAGGCCTAATTTAAGGCAGATTTAAAAAAAAAGTCATCAAAACTAAGTTGTTTGCTTATGTTGTAGTAAATAATGATTAACTAATAATTTATTTATCATTAATTTAGAATGCTCAATCATGTCATGAAACAAGGTTCCGGCACAGCCAATACATTGGGTGTTTTAGCAGTGATGTATTCATCTTTTGGTGTCATGTTACAGTTTGCCCGTGGCGAAGATGATGATTTAAATACTGTTTTAGCTGGAACAGCTACTGGTTTTCTATACAAATCAACTGGTATGCAAAAGAAAAATGCAATACACTATAAAATATGTTTTTCAATAACAATTCAAAATTCATTTTAGCTGGTTTAAGGAAATGTGCCCTTGGCGGTGCTGTTGGTTTAGGTGTTACCGGTCTTTATTGCCTATTTCAATTGGCGCGGGCGAATGCTGCCTCAAATGGTAATTCCGGCATGAAATTCCTTTAAAAAAGGATATTTTTCTTGCCACTTTCCTTCCCCCTGTTTTTCTAATATTATAAATATAATTTTGGTCCATGCTTACAGGACATTAAACGGTTTTTTTATTTAGCAAATCTTAAGGAATTTGTCATTTATTTCCTTTATTCTTAAAAAATGCTATTCTATATTGTAAAACTACCATGTAATAATATCATTTATATTTTCATTATAGTTTTTAGATTGTGATCTTGTTTTTTAATTCATTTTTTGTTAGCTTGAAAACAAAAAACACCACAAAATACACAAACATGTTAAGACATGCAATAGTAAAACACACGTGAAATTTTCAATGGGATTTTGATACTGTTAACGAAATATCCATGTCAATTTTCTGTATATTTTATGTTGCGATTGATTATTTTATATAAGTTAGCTCTACAAAATATACATTTAAATAAAAAAAAAAGAAAACAAAATTCGAATAGTTTTAATTTTTTAAACAAAAAGTCCACTCAAAATCACTTAATGCCGAACCGATACAACTCAAATAGATTATAGAGAAAACATATTTTCAATATCGTTTCATTTCTTATTAATTGAGTTAGTTCAAAGTTTGCATTAAGTGAGATATATACATAGTTATTTGATATTATAACATAGCACATTGGGTTCAATAAAATGTGTCTAAAATGGCGTTTAATTGAAATTTAAGAATTAAGTTTTTTTTTCATAATTAATGTTATTTGCTAAAAATATATAAAATTGTTGGTGTAGAAATTATTAATAAATTTAATTTATTAATTTGTCTCTTCTCGTTTTAAGATTACAGCGAAAATTTTGAATCAAGTAATTTTTTTCCGAAAAATAAAAAAAATAAAAATACTTTTTTAAGGTTTTTTGTATTTTTATTTATTTATCAATACAAAATAAAAATATATTAAAATTACGGTTTCCCCTAATTAATGTACTGGCTGTGATTGCTTAAGTACAATGGACCAATCAAATAAAACAGATTATGTCATAGTAATTTTTTTATTATTAAGAACTAAATCAATTACAATACATTGCTTGTAGTAAAGAAATAATATTCTTCAGATACATATTAAGAAATGCTGCATACACGGTCTGCTATTAGTCATATTGTCATAATGTCCTAATATATTATAATAGTTGTTGTTGTATTTTAAACAATAAAAAGTTTTATTTTATGACAAAACAATAAACATAGTTCAAATAGTTTGTTTGAAACACAACAAAAATTCGATTGAACTATCATAATATATTGGGACATTATGACAATATGGCCAAATAGTAGACCGTGTGAATACCCCAATTATATTTATCTATTAAAAAATTTGTGTTGTTTTAGTACAACAAAAAAAAAAACTGAAAATTTAACATTTATTAGTTATTTTTATCTTAGTTACCCTCATTATCACAATGTATAGTTATGTTTTAAAATATTTTAACCGACAGCATAACTATAAGTTAACATCTAACCAGACATCGTGATAATGGTGGTATTTTTCGTATTAAAATCATATTTAAACTAACTACTCTAATATTCAAAATTAAACAATTTTATATTACACGACATAAATAAAAGCTTTTCATCGTCTTCATCTTTTAAAGCCAATCTTCTTTCGGCATATAGTGATCCCACTCGGCAAATAGTATCATTAGAAGCTAAACGAGTGGGAGGAGCCGTCAAATATTTGTATGCCAATTTACGCAGATATTCATAGGGTGTTACGTTCCAGTATTGATAGATATTACCATTCCTAGCAATTAGTGGCTCTTTGAGGTAAAAACTCAACTGTTGTTCGAATGCTAGGAAAACACTTTCATTTGTATTGTTTTCGGTTATGGTGGTTGAATCGTGGGACTCCCAAAGATCGGAGGTATTGTGATAGTTGTAATTGTTCGTTGGCAAAGTGTTATATGTGGGATTAGGAGAATCTTCATCTAAGTTCAAAGAAAGTCTTAAATTGTGCGTCATTTCTGCATGACAAGATGACAACTGCTGCTCGTTTAAGTAGCGCATTTTAAAACGAGGATCCAGTAAAGTAGCTATGATAAGTGATGAAGACTGATGGGCAAACGAAAAATATTGATTTAATTGAGACTTCAAGGACTTTTTATAGTATTGTAGATCTTGAGGATCTGTTGATTTTAACTCTAGTTTTGAATTTAACATAGTCAGTAAAGGTATGATGAGAGAGACGCAGGCAGCTTCGGAGTTCAGATCTAACCAAGCTTGGTAGAATATTTTCAGCAATTGTACTAAATACTCTATTTGTTGCCATTCATATTCCGAGGGCACTTGGATATCGCCATACTGTTGAATGTACATTTCCAAGGCAGGCTTTTGTTCCAGTAGTCTTTCCCACGTCAAATAAGTTGTGGTCCAGGTGTTTTGTGGATCAGTAAATAAATTATGTTGATTTAGTCCACACAGTTCTTGGCATTCGTTTAAATTTTGTTTGGCCTGTTGATTACTCACAAAATGATCAATAATGCTGTTACATTTCTGCTTCACAATTTCAATTATATCAGCAGAGAACAAAGCTTCCCTTATGACTTTTTGCAGTAAATAGTCTGAGCATTCCAGTGTAGTAAACCATTCCGAGGAAGCATCATCGTTTTTTTTCACTATGTTCAAATGTATTTTGTCGACTATGTTAAACTTTCTGCTTAAATCTAAGAGGTTTGGCGATATCATTTGGGATGATTCTAGAGGCAGTACCTCCAATACAACCATGTGCTTTTGATTTTCTTGCAAAAAGTGGCCACTAATGACTTGTATGCAACAGGATTTCATATGGTGCCACCATTGCGTTGTTGTCAACGATATCCACTCAGCTTGTTCTAATGCTTGCGACACCCTTTTCTTTACAGATTCATATGTCTCCGGTAGAAGATCATTTTTGTAATAGTCTACAGGTTTTACAGAATACCTGCTCGGTTTACAAGGATCAGCCAAATGTAGACGCTTAAATGCCGTACCTTCTACAATATTAAAGGGCAACAAATCAACCACCATGAGATCTAATATCGTTCTATCTATTCTTCTATTCAGGGCTATATCTCCCGGCTTAGTGGAAAATTTTTTATAATTCTCAATTTTTATGTTGCCAATGTCAACGCTAGCCATATCCACCATAGGTTCATCTTGGTCGTGTACAACTAAAGGATCATCTACGACGATTTCAATATTTAAACTTTTGTGCTCTGTATCTTCTGACTCTGAATGTTTTTCCATTTTTCGTTTTCTTCCAGGTTTTTTGCGTTCCTTAGGACCTTCTATTGCTTCCTTGCGCTCTTTAAGTCTTTTTCGTTTGGCTCTTCTTTTCAAATTAACATTTTCGGATTTGTGTTGCACATAATCCTTTTCCATTGTATGAAAGGCAGCATACTCATGGGGATGAACTTTTTCCAAGTGTTTCTTAATGCTGCTGACTGTCTGGTTTTTGGGTAAAGGACTACCCAATGACAGTTCTTTCATGCAAACCACACAAGTGGCTGTACTTTCATTGCGATGAAAATAATTCCACACAGGATTGCAAGGTCCAGCCATGGTCTTTATTGTTTTTCCCAATTAGAAAAAAATCCAACTATTTTAACGCACATACATGGTTGTTCTTATTATTGTGTTTACTATTATCACTGTATAAAATAATTGCACAAAATGTAAACAATTGCTCAAGGCGAATTTATACAAGGTGGAGTCAGTCAAACAGCTGATATTTTTTTTTCGCTTTTTGGTTCTAACAACTGTCAAAGCTTGTTTTTATATTTAAATATCTACATATTCTAAGCTTATTAACTTATTGTTTACCTAAATAAGTAAAGCCCTAACTATTCAATTATCTACACTATATTAAGTTTAAATACTTATTTGATAAGTTTTTCATTTAGGTTTTTTGACATTTGTTAAGACCAATCGTTGTTTTTGTAGAACTGACACCACCTTGTATGAATTCGCCGTGCAATTGCTCCCAGCGGGAAAAATGAGAGGACTTCAGTTTGTAGGCCTTCTAAAAGGCATTCTTATTCTAAAAGATCCGATACTCATTCCACTCTGCCTGCTCTTAGAAGGTGTTCAAGAAGCCCTATGAATCCTTTTCTAATAACGAGTAAATGAAAATAGTCTATATAAAAAATAAAATACTCTGCATCTTAGCCCATCATAAGTATGCCTTCTCTCAGCCCTCTAACAGCAGCGAGTATGCAAGGCCTTGGCTCGCAATGATACGCCGTGTAAATTTGAAATGATTTTGCCATGCGGCTAGAAGTCCTTCTGTCTGCAAAATAAGGCATTTAGACAAGCCTCTTTACTGCATCTTTTTCCCGCTGGGATAATTTGGTAAAGTGCTGCACAGATTTTACAATCTGGCAGCACTTTATTATCTGTTCGTTGAACAGATCCGGCCACTCTCCGGATGATACCAACATGAGTACACACACACCGTGCCATAGGTAACATAGAGACGAGACATAATTGTCAAAAACCTAAAGGCCTAGTTAGTTTGTACGTTCCGTTCCGAATCAGCTGTTTTGTTTTTAGCATAGGGAAAGTTGTGTATGTCGTTAGTCTGCTTTTACACACAGCAAGTTTACTTGAAGCAAGTCTCTTCGATTCCCTTTTAAACTTGCTCGACTGTTTACACACAGCAAGTCTGTGTTCAATTTTGTATGTCAAAACCTAATAGACGCCATAGTGAAAATGAGAAAACAAAAGAGAATTGAAGAGACTTGCCAGTACAAGCAAGTGTGTACCCCTCTTCTTTCTTCTTGCCTCTCTCTCCTATAAACTCTAGACTTGCGCAAGAAAACTTGCCCTGTGTAAAAGCAGACTTAGTTTTTCTGTAACGTTGCCGTTCTGTTGCGGATGAATCTGTTGAAAACACAATTTTGTCCGCAACGTTAAGTGACAGCTAAAACAGCTGATACATATATACACAAAAATGCCAACAATATGAAAGCAGTGGTGCCAACATTTTTGAAAGGGAAATATTTATAATATTTTATTAACAAAAGAATAAAAAATATAATATTTTCAAAAAAAGATTGAAATTTAATAACATAAATATAAATTTCTTTTAATGTATGTACTATTTATGTAAAAAAATTAGTTTAAATTAAATAATTAACAAAAAATATATGTATGTATTTATAAAAATGTTCACAATAATATGTAATAATAAAAAACACTAAAAATAGTAACAAAATCACCAAGATGGTTTTTTGGTTATTATTTTAAAAACAGCTGATACGATCTTACGGAAAAACTAACTGCAATAAAACAGCATTCAGAACGGCACAGAAACGTTACAGAACGCAAAGACTAATGGAGCCTTAACTCTTGCAATAACAAAATACATGCTATTCAATGTATTTTGTTGTGGTTTGACACATATGATTTGTTGTATTTTTGTTTGACAAATCGGAGTATCTCGTCTCTATGCACCGTGCACTTCTTATGGGAACTGATTGGTTCACTACCTACCAAATATAGCTCGTAAAAACTTAATATAAAAAAATAGGTTTGCTGATGTCAACCGCAACGGCGTCTGACCGATGTTGCCACTTGGACAAAAATCGATGTAAACAATTGCTTGTGTTGCCAGATAGGGAAAGTTAAGTGCTACCAGATTGTGTTGCCAACTACTATAGAATTTAAAAACTGGTCTAATTATAATTAATTTATGGCGCGCACCATTACTGCAATTATCTGGCTATCTTAGCGGATATGGACTACGATATTATGCGAAGTTGCTTTTCGATATACCAAATAGTGTAGTTCTTGTTACGTTTTGAATTGTACTAGAGCACCGTCGATACTATTTTGACACTTTTTATACCTTTTTGAGCAATAATTTCTAAAATGGATATTAAAAATTATCTAATTTTATCCGTAGGTGTAAAATGTGAAAAATATTTTATGAGGATAGTTTTCGTTAAAAAATCATAGCATTGTAATTGGAAATTCAAGCACTTTTAATGATATGAAAACATATTTATGATTTTAATTATTTAGGGATGTGAATGAGTTCCATTTACCTTAATTGTACAGTTATAAAGAAAAAAACCACACTGTTTATTTGCATTCTAATATATAATTTATTTTATAACATTTTAAAAATAAAATTTTCGCTGTAAAATATTTTTAATATTTCAAAAAATCACATTAACTATCATCATTTACACACTACATACAAATATATATTTTTATTTTTTTTATAAATTTAGTTAAAAAAAAAAAATAAAACAAAATACTTCATGTTTAATAATCCAAACCAACCGAATCGGATCCAGTGATCGCCAATACCTTAACACCAGATTTTTCATCCAAAATATTATTAGCCGGGGCTTCACAACTGGTATCCATAGTAGAGCAAGTATGACAGTGACAACTAACCGCTTCTAAATATTCATAGCGACGAGCAAACTCTTCAGCCTCTGGATGACAATTACGAAGCACAGCAACGGCTGGTTGTCTTGTGGCATGAACACACACTGGATGGAAAGAACGTTTATAGGGGAATTTCCAATCTGAAATTTCACTCGAATCACAACGTCCCCAGCAAGCGGCAACACTAACATAATCCCAACATTCGCGTCCCTTCGAATCGGCCTGGGTAACACGATACGTGTAGAGACGACGATGACAGCCCAAAGGGGCAGTCGTTGGACTGCTATTAATCGGTTGAACCTCTAAAATTTGAGCCAAAGTCAAAGTCAAAGGTGTGCAGCATAATGTTGCAAAGAAGAATCTGAAAAACAAAAAATTCAATATTTTTTTTAAATAATAAAATTTTAATTATTAACACTTACAAATGTAGACAGCGCATATCCGTTGTAGGAGTTTTGTATGAATGTTATTCCTTCAACGTTTATCAACGCTATGATTTGATAACATTGAATAGTTGGCGCTTATATATGACATCCAATTGTGCTGTATTGGTATTCAAAAGGATGTTATAGGATATGTATGTTTGCATGTACGTACAAGAGTACTTTATTTACTTATCCGGTGTTCTTTTGATTGAATGAGTGTTTATTTGTGTGCGCATATTATTTTTTTCAATGAATATTAAAGGAGTTAAACTTTCGACTTGTTTTTTTTTATTGTTTGTTATAAAAATTTACTTTTTTATTTGTTTGTAAAAAAAAACACACAAATGATGAAATAAAAGCAGAATATGAATAATTAAAATTATTCTTAAAAATTATATTTAGAATACGATGTTAAAGAGCTTTACAGCAATTTGAATATGTATTTGTATATTTTTAAATTAGATAAACATATTTTTGGGTAAGATAGGATGCAGCAAACTACGTAATTAATTACAGTGGTTGACAATATAATGGTAACTGTTCCAAATATTTAACTAATAGGTCAAAATCGAAAAAAATCTTTAAATTTATCCAAGTTCTATTTTTTAAAATACATACACAGTTTTATTATATACTCATTACTTCCCATTGTAAAATTTATAAAACAAAAAAATATTTTTCACAGTTTATTAATTTGAATTTTTCGTTTTTTATAAAAATTGTACATATTTTTTAATTTTGTTTCTAAAATTTTAACTTTCGATATTTTGTTCTATATGAATCAATTTACTTTGTTGGCAATTCATGTTTAGTTATAGTAAAATTTAAAAAAATAATTTAGTTTTATTAAATTAAATAACACGTTTTCCTTTCTTACGCATTACTTATATTTATCAATATTTTAGTTTAGGACAACTTTTGTATGTATTACCGTCTTCTTATTTCGTGATGTGAACCAGGACGTTGATTTCTCATTTGTAAACGAAAACGTCTATTTGGTTCATTAATATTGTTGTCATTATTTAAGTCATTTAATCCCTGTGGTCCTTGTTGTATTTGAGGTAGATCCTGAAGTACATCCTCTTCGTCATCTGCATCTTCGTTGGGTGTGTCATAATCATCCATTGAGGCATCTTGTGTTTCTACCGACATATTCGACGTGGTTACATTATCTTCGCGAGCAATAGCACTGACTAGCAAGCGTTGACGTCGCTCTTCCATCAAACGATCACGTTCTTTGTGTATATAATCGCTTTTGTTAGGCAAACCGGCCACATTGTTAGCCGTCAAAGCTGAACGCACCACATTCATATCGGTAGCCTCCATCCATTCGCCTGTTTCGGGCACATAACACTCGGTATGCGATATCGTCGATACACCATTAAAACCACCAATTGCAAATATCATGTCATCGATTATTTCTAAACCGAAGTTACTACGCGAATGATTCATTTCGGGTATAAACGACCATGTTTGTGTTTCCGGATCGTAACGCTCTCCGGTCGAAAGTCGAGCAGTGCCATTGAAACCACCAATTACATACACTTGTCCGCGAAACGATACACATGATACTCCCGAACGACGATGATTCATATTGGATATGCGTGTCCAAACGTTAGTAATTGGATCATAGGATTCGGCACTATCAAGGCACTCTTGACCATTAAAGCCTCCTAGAGAAAGATAAATATTTTGTTAGCCTAGTGACCAAATGTGCTAAGTCCAATTTTTAGGTAAATATGGATAATTTTTAATTTATGAAATATTTTATTAAGTGTGTTCGCGTACTTTCCAGTAAAAAAAATCCAGTAACTTTATTTAAGAGAGTAAAAATAAATTACTCTCAGTCTGAAAAATAATCAAAAAAAGTACGCGAACAACAATTTGTAAAAATAAGTTGTATTTTATTATAAATCAATTTAAAACTTTTGTTTTATGTTATTTCACTTCTTACAAAACTTGTAAATTGTAATAATTTTCAACTTTTTATTTTTGTTTACATTTGCAACCATAAGTTTTAAACATATTTTTATGTTGATATTTTTTACTGGACAAAAAACGTCCAGTAAAAAATATCATGTTCTCTATCTACGAACTGTCACTTTTAACTTCCAGTGATAATTTGTACGAATTATTACAAATTATCAAGTACGCGAACACAACTATTATCTTCTGACTATTGACTATAGAATTTAAATCAAATAAAACAGTTAAGACGATATAAATAAAGAAAATATATGGTAAGAAAATTTGGTAAGTCCACTAAAAAATACAAAATAAGTTATTGAAAAAAGGACTTATATGTCACAAATGCACTTCTTCTGCATTTACAGATTTCAAAATTATTTGAAACATCGGACTTAAGAACGTTTTTTGTGTATCCTGTAAAACTTATTTGTGTTTGTACACTAAGCTAACAATTTATAATTTATAATGGTTTATGATTTTAAAATAAAGATTCTTAAAATTACAGTTTAAGAATCTCTGTCGCAACTAATGTAATTTAAATACAATACATATTACTTTATTGTTTTTATTACCCGTTGCATAAATTTTTCCCTTGAGTGTACAGGCGCTTGCGTCAGAACGCAGCATATTCATAGGTGTTATAACGGTCCACTGATTTGTCTTAGGATTATAACGTTCGACAGTGTTAAGACGATTATGACCATCGTAGCCACCCATGGCATAAATTAAACCGTTTAGTTCTGCAACACTAACATAACAGCGACGAGAATGCATGGGAGCCACCTTAATAGAGAAAATAACATTATTTCATAGTGTAACAATTACATGTAACAATTACAAATTTGCCCACCTCCTTCCAGGTTTTCTTGACTGCGTCAAATACACGACAAGTATTGAAATATTCTACACCATCGTAACCGCCAATTAAGTAAATTTTATAGCCTATAACTGCAGTGCCATGATAGCCTCTCGGTCCAGCCGGATCATCAGCCGGTATATTAACCCATCGATCCGCCCGGGTATCATAGGTCTCTATGCAGCCCTTGGAGGTGCCGCCACTCCAACCTCCTATGGCAAATATAACCTCGTGTGGTAAACGTGGCATAGCCAGGGGAGGTGTAGTAAGCTTTTTAGAAAATGGCAGGTGAAAGGGCACAATTAAGTAGGATCTAAATTAGAAAATATATCTATGGATAACTACCTCTCCCGATGAGGGATTCATTATATCCAAATCATACATAAACTTGAATGTTTCCACAATAAGGGGTTTAGCCTCTTCACTTTGTAGAACATATGGATGTTCCTTGACTTCTTCCATGAAGCACTGTAATAACAAATATTTAATGTGTAAAAGACAAGAGCAATAGTTAAGATCATTTACTTTGGGAGTCATTAAACCTAAACGCACACCCTGCATTAATTGGGCCACATGATGTTTGCGATTTTCTGGATCATGGTCGATCCATTTAAGGCACAATTTCCAAACATGGTCTTCTTCACGTGTATTTAGCTCGTCATCACTTATAATGTCATAGAAATCGTTTAAGTGCATTTCATAGATATCTTTATTTTTAGAAGCCACTTCAATGAAATAACGTAATAAGTAATTTCTGGCCTTGGCATATAAATCATCTAAAAAGCGAAATCTAAATCAAAGTGAACAAACCAGGTAAAATAATCAAAATCGCATTAGAATGGTAATAACAATCAATTAACAAAGGATTATCTTTTATTTTTTTTTCATTTGCCTTTTAAAGAGCATGCATCATCATGCAAAGTACACAAAGCAGGATGAGAATTTTTGCATCCTTACATACATAGTTATAAAAAATATACCTGGCAAACCCCATTATACTGACACAATTCTCCGGTGTTAGCATTTGTGCTAAATATTGTTTGCACAACGTTACCAAACCAATAATACCAACATAATCGGCTGATATCAAGAGCTCGTGAACATTATCGGCATTTATTGTGCATTTGCGTAGATATGCATATTGAATGATTTGTTCCATAATACTCCCGCTCATTCCAGGTATATGAACATGACGGGTTTCTTCTGTTAAATTCTTCACTTCCGTCGAATTAAAGCCTGTAAATTGTGCTCTTGAAAAAATAGTAAAAAATGTATGAATGAATTTAAAAATTTATTTACAATAAAATAATTTAAATGAAAATGTTGAAAGCACACTTTAAGATATGTGGCTTATTTTTTTTTGAATTGTTATTTTCTGAAACAAAAAAACGTATCATCAATACAAATTTTTATGAAAAAATAAAAACTTAAATAAAAATATTTTTTTTATTTTAAATAAAAGCAGTTTATACACACATGGACAAAAGTTATCGTCATATCACTTATTTTTCGTTCGATGAACTACCACGTTCAGAAAAAAGTCAGAAAAAATTAATCATAAATAGTCCTTCATTTTACGACACATTTATTTAATTTTAGTAAAAACTAAATTTGCAAAATGTTTATATACTACTAAATAAATAGCTAAAATCAAATGTAGGTTGCATTTAGTGGGGACAAAAGTGTTCGTCACTTCACTTGTTAGTGATATTTTAAACGCTTTTATAAGTAGGCTTGTTTGTCAAATTCAAAATTAGTCTTCTAACTTTTAAGTTTCGTTAGATTGATCGTAAAAAAGAGCTTTAAGTCAAAAATGAGCCAAAAAAGAAAAGAAACATCAATCGAAGAGCGGAAAATTATAATAAATGCCCACAAGCAGCACAAATCAATTAAAGAAATATGCGAATTAGTGGGTCGGCCCCGAACTACCATTTGTAGCATTATAAGTCGCCACAAAAATGATCCGGAGTGTGAGAATCGTCCAAGAAGCGGCAGACCTCAAAAGTTGTCAGTTCGTGAAAAACGTGAAATAATAAAAATTATAAAAAAAGAACCTAAAACACCATCTTCGGAAATTGCAGCAATATTAAAGGAGTCCTCAGGAAACGAGGTACATCCTCGTACTATACGCAGAGCGCTTAATGTGGAGGGTTACAATGCCAGAGTTTGTCGAAAAAAGCCTTTAATAAGCAAGGTGAATCAAGAAAAGCGACTTTCTTTTGCTAAAGAATATTTAAATAAGAAAAACGAGTTTTGGGACAAAGTGATATTTTCTGATGAAAGCAAATTCTGTGTATATCGGTCGGATGGTCGCTCTTTAGTCTGGAGACGGGAAGGAACTGCTCTTCAAGATAAAAATATTCAAACTACAGTCAAACATGGGGGTGCTGGAGTAATGGTATGGGGCTGTATGTCTTCGGGTGGGGTCGGTGAACTTGTGTTCATAGAAAATATAATGGACAAACATGTCTATTTAAATATTTTAAAAGAAAATTTGGCAAAAAGCGCACGTAAACTTGGCATTGAATCAGATTATTATTTCCAGCAAGATAATGATCCGAAGCACACTGCCGATATAGTTCGCTTGTGGATCTTATACAATACCCCTCACACCTTAAAAACGCCTCCTCAGTCACCGGACCTTAATCCGATTGAACACCTTTGGGACCATTTAGACAAACGAATAAGAGAACACCATATAACATCAAAGAATAGACTTAAAGAAGTACTAAAAGAAGAATGGGTAAAAATTGCACCACAAGTTACTAAAAAATTAGTACATTCAATGCAAAACCGTCTACGAGAAGTGATTAAATCGAAAGGAAAGCAAACAAGATATTAACTCTAATGTTTTTTTATGCATAACTGCAATTGACGAACACTTTTGTCCCCATGAAATGCAACTATTTTTTGTTTTTAGTTATTTTTAATCGCCATAATCATTTATTTTAAGTTTTTATTCAATTAAAATGAAATAAATATGTTCTAAAATCATTCCCAGTTCTTAAATTTTGTGTTCGAATATTTTTCTGCACGTGGTGGACCTCCAAACATAAAATATGTTAGGTGACGATCACTTTTGTCCATGTGTGTATATACTTTTTTAATTTTATTATCTGCCTGTTTCTCTAAATGCGAACGAACACTTTCTTTCGTATTTTATATTGAAAACAACAAAAAATTTAAAAATTTATTTGTTGCTTTCAATATGAAATACGAAAGAAAATGTTCGTTCGCATTTAGAGAAACAGGCAGTATGTTTTTTTTATTTTAATTACTAACGACTACTTTTTATACCCTTCAGCTTCGTGAGAAGGGTATATATAAGTTTGTCATTCCGTTTGTAATTTCTACATTTTTCATTTCCGACCCTATAAAGTATATATATTCTGGATCCTTATAGATAGCGGAGTCGATTAAGCCATGTCCGTCTGTTGAAATCAGTTTTCTGAAGACCCCAGATATCTTCGGGATCCAAATCTTCAATAATTCTGTCGACATGCTTTCGAGAATTTTGCTATTTAAAATCAGCAAAATCGGTCCACAAATGGCTGAGATATGAGGAAAAAACCAAGACAACCTCGATTTTTGACCTATATCTGGATTACTAAGACATTAATATAGACAATATGGATATCTAATGATAGATATTTCAAAGACATTTGCAACGACGTATATAAGACCATATTAAGTTGGACCTACAATGGGTCAAAATCGGGAACAAAAATTTTAACCCGAATTTTTTTTTTCAAAAAAAAAAAAAATTAAAAAAACCAAAAAAAATTTTTAAAATTTAAAAAAAAAAAATTTTAAATTTAAAAAAATTTCAATTTAAAAAAAAAAAATTTTAAATAAATTTTTTTCCAAAAAAAACAACTAAAAAAAAATTAAATTTTGTTTACCTAAAAATATTTAAAATTTTGAAGTATAATTTGGTGAAGGGTATATAAGATTCGGCACAGCCGAATATAGCACTCTTACTTGTTTAAACTAAAAAAGTTTCTTCATTAAATTTTCATTAAGACTGCAAAAAATATTCAATTGCAACAAATTTATTAAAAACAATTAGGATACCACCTAAAATAAGGTAAAAACGATTTATTAATTAATTACTCAAAGCGTATACGTTATTTTGTTCAAGAAAATCATATACTTGATGATACTTTAGTATCAATTTTGGTTATAACTTGGTTATTTTTGATAGTAAAAGTTTAAAATTGTAGTGAATCGTAATCAATAATAAAATCTATTTCGAATTTTTTGATGATACGTTGTTTTGCATTTTAGGTGACGATATGTATATTCTGGATCGTTATAGATAGCGGAGTCGATAACAACTTTCTGTAGCTAACATACATGATTCATATACCAATATATCAGGAATTCTCCCGGTTCGGTTGCTATCTAAAATCAAGACAATAGGCCCACAGATGGCTGAGATATAAAAAACCAGAACAACCTCGATTTTTGACCTATTTTTTATCTATATCTGGATTACTAAGTTAATCCAACAATATATATTTTATAGACCTTTCCAACGGCGTATATAAGAAAATATGTATAATAGAAAATTTTTTTTTATGGAAAACTACATCAAAATATAATTTTTTATCAATCGCCATTATATTATAGAACAATAAAATATCTATAATCAGAACTCACCTAAAATATGAACTACTTGAACTCATTATAGCACGATGTACATTGAAACAGGCATCAGGTACGGATATAACAGCATCACACAGTAAATTTTTGCACCGTAAATCATTTAATGTATTTAAAGCCTGATCACTTATCGAAGTTTTTAATATTTTTGAGGCTATAGTATCAGTTTGCTCATCACCATAATCAATAACGTCGACATCCAGTTGAGGCATTACAACACCTTCATCATTGTTCTCTTGAAAATTATCAGGATTTTGTTCGTTAATCATATCATTATCACGTGCTCGATGCATTATTGCAAAATTGTTAAAGAGTTCATAAAATTTTCAATAATAAATTATTAATTTAATAAATACAAAGAATTTTGAATTTCAACTATAATTTCGTTAAAGATTTAAATATTGTTGAAAGGAATTTTTTTTTGATACTTAAAATTTAGTTTTTGTTTAAACAAACTTTATAAACTGCAATTCTTTTAGTTTAATGCAATTGTATGATGCCAACGAACGCTGTTTTTTTATTTCTTAAACTATATTGAAAACTGAACTAAAATAAAAAAAATTGTTTAATATAATAAGATTTTTCCGAAAGAAAGGAAAATATTATTGACAAAACAATTTTTGACAAGATTAAAAAGTTTTATTGAAAACAAATTGTGTAGACTGGAAAAAACAGAGTTTAAAAATATTTTTAAAGTTAGAATTTTTGTAAAATTTTCGACCGTTTTTATTAATTTTAGTTATAGTTAATTTACGTTTAGGTCAGTTTTAATTTTTAGAAAATATAAAAAAAATTATTTTAACATTGCTTTAAAGATATGAACCATTTGAACTATTTTACAAGGCACAATAAAAATATTGTAAAACTTGAAAAATGCTATTCCTATGAAAAATTTGAGTCAGAACGTGCCAAAATTGCTAGTTGAAGATTGAGTGAATACGTATAGGTAAAAAATAGTTTTTTATATATTTACTAAAGTATAAAACTTGGATAGTATCAACATAAAGGACTTGAGTGTAATTTTTTAAAGTTTCAATGACATCCTTGATTATTCTTATATATTATTTAAGTACGAAAAGGTTATATTAAAGAATTCATAATTAAAAAAAATTCATACGTAAGTACGAACCTAAACCCGTTATTTTTTGTATGTTTTTTGAAATTTTTAAGCAATAGCTAAAAATTACCTTTTAAATCGTTGTTGGAATCAAAAGGTTTTTCATAAGACATTAGTAGGATAAACAACATTTCTTATTGTAATATGTATGTAAAGTGCATCAATTGTTCGTCTTCTAATATAATGTATTTATGATGTTTGAATTTAATTCAACAATATTCTTATTTTTAATATTGGAATAAATTAAACAGATTTGATTTAAATTAAAACTAAATTCTTTAAAAAAAAACAATTAATTTTTCCATAATGCGATACTTGGCGTATACGTTATTTAATTGTTAACAATTCAGTAGGACGTATGAGTTATAGGATTTTTATTTTGGATATATTTAATGGACAACGAAAAGTGTAGTTTTCTTTAAGCAATATTTTATGTAAATTTAACAAAAAAATTTACATTTGCATTTAAAAAATTACGAATAATTTTTTTTTGTGCAATTAAACACGATGTACAATTGAAACGTCAACGAAAAAAATGTATGTTAAACTGCGCAGGATCCTAAACATGGAGTGCTTGTCGTTGAGTTATTTAATAAAAGCAATAAAAACCGGTGGAAAAGTTAAGCCAACAAGTAGTCTTTTATAAACACGATATGTGCTAACAATATCACAGAGAATACGGAAGCAACCAAACAAAAATATTTATAGCAAAATATTCTTACTTCGAAATTGCCATGTTTCCTTTGAAAGTCGTTTCGTTGCTATTGTTCTTTAGTATAATGTCTTTGGCCAAAGAGACTTGGCTAAGACCAGGCTGTCATAAAGTGGGTAACACTCGAAAAATTTCCATACCCGATTGTGTGGAATTTCATATAACCACCAATGCTTGTCGTGGTTTCTGCGAATCCTATGCAGTGCCATCTATGCCCTGGGGCAGTGTTGGTGGTATCTTTAAGCCACCAAAGCCCGTGGTATCGGTGGGCCAGTGCTGTAATATGATGGAATCGGAAGAGGTTAGTAGAAAAGTTGCTTGTTTATATATTTAAATATTATTAAATTGTTTTAATTTTTTTGTTTTCAATTTATCTAGATTCAAAAACGTGTATTATGCATGGGTGGCATGCGCAATTTCACATTTCAATCTGCTTTATCCTGTAGTTGTTATCATTGCAAAAAGGATTAAATTCGTTATTAAACACTAGTATATTTGAAAACAAATGTATATATGTATGTAAAAATAATATAATATAGAATATAATGTGATGAGCCCTTAAGAACAAAAATAAAAATAAAATTTTCGCTGTAAAATATTAACAATTTCTTTTTATTATTTTAAAAATTCACTTTTATTGCAAATAGTAAGTAGTATTCTAATGAGTGCATTGTTTGATAAATTACCACTTTATAACTTGGATTTGGGCTTTTCGCCGGCTCTTTCTAACAAATCACGCATACTAGTCAGGGCCTCACTTATAGCTTTGGCAAATTTCTTGGCACATGTCTGATCATTAGAGTGCCAGGCAGAGCAGGCCAAAAATATATCGGAATTGCGGGGATTGTAACAGCAGCCATAACCATCATGTGTCAATGGACCATAACACATAAACGCCTCATTAGGCGAGGCTACCTGAGATGTAGAGACGCGATAATGAGCGCTTTTAACAAAACCGGGAGATTGATAGAATTTCGGTATGGGTTTGTTGTTTTCAATGGCCATTAGTTTCAAACCCAATAAATGGCGATCGACACCACGCCCTTGCAAAGCCATTGTGGTATATTCACGATGAGCATTCACGGCCTTTCTCAACAGATCAACGCGCAATTCATCGGAACATTTGGCATCCATCATTGATTTAGCAAAGGCTACTGATTCATTAGAGCAAGAGCGTATAGTTTCCGTACGTCCACCATAGTAAATGCGCAAATGGGCAGTTTCATATTGAGCTCCAGCACATTGATGCAACCTGGGTAAAGAAAATATTTGCTTAGTTAATATACGCATAAATTTAGAATTAAATATAGGTATATATACTTGTAGAAAGCGTATTGCAAAGCCATTTGTACAAAACTATCGGGACTTAATTTTTGATTTTTTAAGAAATCTTTGCCGTATCCTTTGTATTGCAAAACTTCAAGCTGCAAATCATCAGCCAATTTATTGACATTATTGGAGGCTTCACTGATTTTTTGTTGTAAAGTCTCGGATGCATCAAAAGTAAGTTTGGAGAAAGGCTCATAGTTATCATTTGAACCATTTTCAAATTCATTGGGATCAGGGCTGTTATGTAATATAAATGTGTAAATATTTTAATGAAAATGGAATTATATGGTGTTTGAAAAGAGTTCTCTAAATGAACTTACAAAATCTTGTTAATATAATCAGTCATCATAGCAATTGGTTGTCCCTCAGCTGGCGAGTGTTCATAACAGAAACCACTCATGCCATTAGGATTAACCACAACCTTTGAAAAAAAAAACAAACAAAAATTTGATAATTTTCTTAATTTTGATCATTTTCTCAGTTACCTGTATAGTTTTGTCCATCCATCTGTTGCCACTATTCTTACTAGTACCCCCACCATGTATCAATTGTAGACCCAATACATTATATACACTTTCCTGATTAAAGGGCACTTTCTCATCTAGAGATACTGTGAATAACGATTGTTGTATAGCTTTGACACTCTTGGCATTTTGAGAGGACTTTATTAGCTCAGCATAAGCAGCAGCCCAGTTATCGCGACTATCCGTAGAAAGCAAACCAATAGGAAGGCCAGCTTGTGTTTCAGATTTGCCAATTTGTTGCAACTGTTGAGCCAATACTTTAGCATTCAGAATTTGACCATTTTTATCATAAACGGGCAATTTAAAGAACTACGTGTAATACAAAGTAAATTAATTGCAATTGTAAAATAAGTACATTTTTATAGAAATATAGTAATAAAAATATAATTACATGGTTTTTATAAATAACTGCAATATGTTGTGATTTTGGATGATATTCCAAAGCGTCCTGCTGTGGCAAGGGTATGCGACATGTACCATATACAGCTCCGAATTGAGAATTATCCAATTCATTTTTTCCCATTTTAACCACTGGCACTTTACCATCATCGACTACTTTCTTATACTTTACTAGACCCTGAATTAACTTGGCCGTGTACATGTAGTAATCTTCAGAACTTTTGAATTCTTGCATTGGAAAAGTCATACCAGGACTAGAGAATACAGTAACAGGATCACGATAAGTTAAATAGGCAGCCTTTAACCATCTATGAGCTAACCAATTCTCTTCGGATTCTGCAACTTTTTCAAGTATTTTTTGTAGTTCAGCACCATCTTTTTGCTGGAACTCTTCGGTGATACGTTTAGTTTCAGCCAGTTCATCCTTAGTGAGATGGGGTTCTATGGATTTTAAAAATTTCGGAAGAGTTTCTTCAAGTTTAAGGGCGGGAAATTTTAAAAGAGTTTGTCGTTGTTTCGGCTCAGTGCTATAGCTTTGACTTTTACTTGGCAGCATAGTAGCACATAAGGCCCTTGATGCTTTAGAGGGTGTACTGTACAAGGCATTTTTGGTCTGAAATTTTGAATAAAATACAATTGTGAAATTGTGAATGTTATAAAAGCTAAAATTTAAATTAATTAATTTCAAAGTATGTATTAAAATGTACATATACTGGCCTGTCGTCACTCATTTCTTTCGGAATGGTTGCAATTCCATAGTTATTATTCCGATCGATTTTATTTTAGCTTCTTTAGAATACGTTTAATTTCGTTAACTTAAAAAAAGAGTTAATAATTCTGTATTTCTGAATTTAATTTGACCATCTTTTGTATATTAAAACAAAATCAAGTTTTTGTTGAAGAAATTATTTAAAAATTTGAAAAAAAAGAAGTAACATAAGTAACTTAGAAATCTGAAAGATGTTCGTTTTACTTTTTCTGAAGAAGCAAAATATGGAATTAATTCCACTTTCCATCGGAGTGGAATTCTGTGACAGGGGATTAATATGATTTCTTAAATTAAAAAAAAATCAACTTACCAAATTAGTTAAAACTCGGCGTGTTAAAATGGACATATTTTCGGTATTATCTACTTCCAAGTAACTAAATAAAAATTAAATTATACATAAGTTTAAAAAAATTATAAACATTAATACAAATTCACCTTTGATTTTTAAACATAATCATGCAGAAAAATTTAAGCGACTATCGCTAAATAAGATTATAAGCGTAAACCTCTTTTATTGTTTATACCTATTTTTTTACTTATTTACTTTCGATTATATTAAGTTCAAATTGTTATTGTATATTCCTAAGTACAATCGCTTTCAGGGAGCACTTTTCAATAATGGACTAAGTACAAAACTAATTACTAAAATAACTTTTTGTTATAAATTAAAATTGCTCCAGAAATTGTGTTTGTTATCGCAATAATTGGTACAAGAAACACGAATAAAAATTGAATTGAAAATAAAGAAAATAAAAGTTAACCACGTAATCAAAACACCCAACTAGTTAGGGAACTGGTATCAATGACTATCAACTTTGTTTTTTTTAAATTTATTTTTTTTGAATAATAAAAATAAAAGACTGCATCCAACTTTTGATCAAACAAAACAAGTTTCTCTTGAAATGCTTTAGGTTTTTAAGAGAGATTTTAAAAGAGAGAAATTTAAAACTGAGAGTTTCAGAAACATTTTAAATAACGTGTAATAATGGATTTGTTATGAATATTTAAACACCTTATAAAAGTACAAAACAAAGGTATTTTGTATTTAATAATTGTGTATTCAAAAAAATATCAATAAAAAGAAAATTCCACCCGATTTTTCTTTAAATTTACTTACATAGATTTTCTTAGTATATTTGGTTTAATAGTTGTTAATCATTACGAAATATTCAAGTAAAATAATGTATTTCTCAAAATGTTTTTTTATTTCATTAGTCCCTCTTCCCTTTATTTTTTCTATTAGTATTTTGTCTCACTGTCTTTTTTTAACAATGCATGCATGTCATCTAAAGCTGAACTTATGGAATGGGCGAAATCTTTTGAATTTGTTTCCTTATTCGATTTCCAACAGGAACAAGCTAAAAACATATCATTATTTCTCGGATTATAACAACAACCGTATCCATCTTTAACTGGTGCTCCATAACACATAAAAGCTTTATTAGCGGTGGCGACTTGAGAGGTTGATATGCGAAAATGAGAACTCTTGAGGAAAGCTTTAGAAGAGAAAAATTCAGGTACTTGCTTTTTATTTTCAATGGCCATTAGTTTCAGACCCAATAAATGGCGATCTATACCATGGCCTTGCAAAGCCATATTTGTAAAATTTCGATGACTATTTACAGCTTCACGCAATAACAGTATACGATTTTCCTCACAACCTTGTGGATTTAACATGGCCTGAGCAAAAGCCAAAGATTCATTAGAACACGAACGTATGGTTTCGGTGCGACCACCATAATAAATACGTAAGTGTGCTGATTCATATTGAGCAGCGGGTGATTTGTGCAATCTATATTATTAAGATACTTTATTAAGAAACTCTATATTTATTTAGATCATATTACTTGTAGAAGCCATATTGCAAAGCCGTTTGTATAAAACTATCTGGACTTAATTTCTGTTGTTTTAACAATTCTTTGCCATAAGATTTGTAATGTTTCACATACAGCTCCATATCACCAGCCAATTCATTAATATTTTGTTCTGCTAATCTAATTTTATCTTTCATACCATTCGATGGTTCTTTCACTTCTATTTTAGAGAAGCATTCAAAGTTATCTGAGACTCCATCTTTAAATTCTGAATCTTTGGGTCTGTTTTTGTATTTTCAAACAGGTATTTGTTATTTATCCCAGCAAGAGGTGCAAGAAAATAGGAATACTTACAAAATCTTAGTTATATAATCAGTCATCATGGCAATAGGTTGACCCTCTGCAGGGGAGTGTTCATAGCAAAATCCACTCATGCCATTAGGATTAACAATTACCTAAACATACAAAAAAATATATGCATTTCATTCTCCTCAAATATCGAAAGTTATTTTAGATCAAGAAACTATTTCTGAAATAAACTTGCTGATTATATGAAGAATGTTTTAATACTTGTATAGTTTTATCCATCCATCTATTTGCACTATTTTGTTTTGCGCCACCACCGTGTATTAATTGCTGACCAAGGATCACATATTTGTTTGATTCGTCAAAAGGTACCTCTTGATCTAAAGACACGGTGAATAAAGATTTTTGAATAACTTTAATATTTTTGCAATTAGCATGGGATTCAATTAATTGCTTATAAGCTTTGGCCCAATTATCCCGCTTATCTGTAGATAACAGGCCTATGGGTGTTCCGTAATCATTCTCACAATTGCTAATAGTTTCTAATTGTTTTAACAACACATCAGCATTTAAAATTTGATTATTTTTATTGTAAACGGGAAGTTTGTAAAACTGAAAATTATATTCCAATATAAAGCGATTAAAATTGCGAAATATAAATAATTATAATTTACATTATTTTTATGTATAATTGTTACATGCTGAGATTTTGGATAATATTCTAAACCATCTAGATCGGCCAAAGGTATGCGACATGTACCGAACACCGCCCCAAATTGTGAATTATCCAATTCATTTTTACCCATTTTTACTATGGGCATCTTGCCATCATCTATCAGTTTCTTAAACTTAACTAAAGCCATTATTAATTTGGCTGTATACATAAAATATTCATCTTTGTTTTTGAACTTGGTTATAGGAAATGTCATGCCAGGACTTGAATAAACTGTAACTGGTTCTCGATATCCTAAATATGCCACTTTCAGCCATCTTGGAGCAAGCCAATTTTCTTCTTTGTTAGCTACTTCTTCCAAAAGCTTTTGCAGTTCTGGGCCTTCTCCTTGCATAAATTCGTTGGCCTTACATATGGCTTCTTCAAATTCTTCACAACTTAAAAGTGGTTGAACAGATTTTAAAAATTTCGGTATAGTTTCCTCTAGTTTAAGAACTGGGAATTTCAAAAGTTTTTGTTTTATTTTATTTTTAGAATTTTTCTTGCAACTAAAATTTGTCCCTAGTGGTTTGGAAATTTTGATAATAGGACTGTATGCGAAATGTCGGCACTGTGTTTAAAATTATGAAATATTTTAGATTACAGAGATTTTGAAATATTTGAAAATATATAGAGATACATACCATCAAAGCTTGTAAGTTCCTTTGTAAAATTTGCATTATTTTAAAATTTTCAAATGTACTGGAAATTTCTTAAAAACAATATAAAATATAATAATTTTCAATTCCAATTTCTTACTTTTTAAAATCTATGTAATCTGTTATACCAAGTGTAGCATACATATTTACTCTCTATGATATAATGCTGCTCTCAACAAATATTAAGAGAATTTTTATTTTCCCTTTTTTAAGAGATGCAACAAGTGCCTGTGTATTAACATAATTTAGGCGATGGCGAAATCTACTACAACATTAATTAATTTAAAATTTATTTTATGGATTGTTATATAAATAAATAAAATTTTACTCAAATATACATATGTATTGATCAATATGTATGTTAATTTTTTGGAGCTATATACCCAAATCGCAGTTTTGGGAGATAAATACATAGAAGTTTTAACTTTTTTACGAGTATCTGTAAATTGTTATATTTCGCATATCGCTGTCATTATGTTTATACTTGTACACTTTACTTTTATGGTCATAGTACACATCCATAGACTAAACCAGAGAGGAAGGTGAAAGTAAAAAATATAATACTGAAGGCATAAATCTAAATTATTAAACTGTGTTAGTGAAAAAAGCATTACTTTGTTAGTGTAATACCGGTATGCATGTGCAAAAATATATTTTGCCTGCCTTCTAGACATTATTCTACATATTATGTCGTTTTGTATGCTTATGTATGTACAAAATTATAAATAATTTTTCTGCCGGAATATTGAATAATTACCTTTAATTAATTACGATAGCCAACAAATGTTTATATTTCTATAATCCTTTTTTTGTATTATACAAATTTTATAAAATAGAAAATACCGACGACACAAATTTAATATTATTTATAATTTTTTTAATACAATATGACATTAAGAAATCGTGTTACCATATCAATTTAAAGAGTGTTGGTTTTTGAGTTATATTTTTGTTATATATAAAAGCTAATTGTTTTGTATTACAATTTCCGTTATTTTTAAATTTGTTCTTAATGAATTAAAATAGCAAACATATTTCAGATATAAAACTACATATATAAGAATATTTAATTCTATCCAAAGGTTATAAAACTTTAATAATTTTAAAAATTTTTGGAATATGGAGGTTAAAATGTAAATATACAATTTTATATCGAAGCTAACGTTTGGAGTAGAAAATAGTTTTGGAAACTAGTTTTTTTATATCCTTCACCATGAATGTTCTCGAGAATTTTGGTATTGAAAATCAGTAAACACTTTTCAAAAAAATTAAATTTGAGCAAAAAAAATATTTTTAACAAAAATATAAATTTTTTTCTTTAAAAACTTAATTTGTTAGCCTATTTTCTAATATTTAATTTCAGATTGCTTCCTATAATAAAATAATTTCAAAGGGTATTCAAAATCTATCAAAAAGTTAACAACTCAGCCTATTCAGCATGGGTTTTCTAAGAGCACTATTGGGTCTAGGGGTTGGGGATGACATTAATCTGAAATTGTTGGTATTGATAATGGCCAAAATATGACCAACAAAAAATATTTAAGAATAAAATATCCGTCAGAGGAGCTCGAAATTTATAGCAAAAATAGTTTTTGAACAGGTAACAAGTTTTGGACCAAAAAATATTAAAAGCTTTGTTCGAACTCAGCATTATACATGTTTTGTTCCTGATAATATATATATATATGCATGTATCTAGCAATGTAAAATTCAGCACTGATATTTTCTAGTAATATAAAATATAAAATTAACCAAATTTTTTAAACACAATCTACAAAAATCGACTCTCTTACTTGTTATATTAATATTTTTATCTTTACAAAAAAAATTGTTCTATTTGAAAAGTGTCAATACTGAGTATTAACACTTTTCAAATTTAAAATATTATTGAAATCATTCGGTATTTCAAAAAATCGTTTCGAAAAAATATTTATTGTTTACACCAGATACGTCAAACTTTGATTTTGATTTTTTCATATTTTCTTTTGTTTGACATTACAAGAATTGTATAATTGAGAATTTATTTTCTAATGAGTGTACCTTATATGTATGTATGTATATGGTTTACACGATAGTATTACAAATATTTCATTTCTTTGTTGATTGATATTTTTCTGCAAACTTTATTATTATTTTATATTTTCTTGACATTTTTGTTTGCATATGAAAATAAAATTGTTTTGAATTGTTTTAAAAAACTTTTGAATACCGACCGTAAATCAAAAAAATCATTCCTATTTTTTGCAAATCTAATACAAAATTTTGTTTAGACGATGAAATTGTATTATGATACATACTTGAGTTTTTGACAAATATTAATACTCAGTATTGCCGTCTATAAATACCTTTAACGCTATGTCTATAACTGATAAATATTAATCATGATAAACGTGAAAATGGCTAGTGCTTTCGCTCAGACAAATTTGTCTTGAAAACAAATGTCAGTACATAATTGTTATGATAATTATTTGTCAAGTATTGACATGTGGTTAAAGAAAAATAATTTTTATTGAAATAAAACAATTTTTAAATATTTTGTTGAAATTTTTTCTTATATTTTTATTAAATAATTAACTCTATTACCATGCGCTAAATTATAAAAAAAATTATAATTACATATGTAAATTCTATTATAAAATTAGCAATACATTTAAAGACTTTTTTTGATAAAAAAAGCAATCGCTTAATTTAATACAATATTTTACAATTTCTTCTTTTTTCAGCAAATGTACATACGTTTCAGCATAAAAAACATTATACAATTTCTTTTATATGAATAATTGACAAATTGTTTTAAATTAAATGGTGGTAATAAGACTCAAAATCACAGCATTACTTTAATAATAAATATTTATATATAATAAATGAATAGTTTAAAATCTATTGTGATTTTTTTTTGTAAATAATTTAGAATATGTAGTTTAATATTAAAATAAAAAATATATATAAATATATAATTTTATGAACATTTGGTTAAAACCTCACAGAGGTAGTATGTTTGATTGATTGATGGAAATTTACTGATAATAATTGTTATAAAAATGATTATGATTATTTATGTTTAAAAAATATATGACAACTTAAAAACATAAAACGTAGTTAGTACGAGTATGAGCTAAAATTGCAAAACACTAATAACCCTTTATCTTGTTTTGCCTTTTTTGAATTTATTAAAATTACAAAGAATACTAGAAGACATAACCTTTATAAGTTTAAAAGACCCCATAAATCCACGAAAAATTCATACAATAATTTGTGCTTAAAAAAAAGATGATAAAGTGAAGAATATTTGTAATTTATCACAGTATATCGTTTTTTTTTTCTTTCATTTCTTGATGTATTAATGTATATATGAAATGCTTGTTTGTTTATCTATTTATGTATAAATAACCATTATTTTTGTTTAGTGCTAAAATAAAGTCTTATACATTAGATATGTTTTTGTTAGATTAGATGTATGTATAAGTGAAAATTTGTTAAATTCAACTAATATTCAGCTTATTAAATGTAACCTGTATTCATTTTTGAATACTTGTTGCTGTTAATTTTATTGGCGTTGTTGAGTTTGTGGGAACTTGTAAATTCAATGAATCACCATTCGATTCCGATGTTGAAGTTCTATAGCCGCTACTATTACTGCTAAGGGCAATCTGAAAATAATCAAAAAGATAAAGGTTTTTATTATTTATTTGTTTGTAACGGGTTTATAATAATACAATTAACATAAACAAAATTATTTTAATTAAAAATTACTTCAAATTAACATGATCTATAGAATAGAACTTGTTCAAGTGTTTGTTGCGCTATACATTTTGTCTGGCTTTGTGTTTTTTCCTGTTGATTTTGGCTTCTAGATCTTTCATGTGACGACATTAGATCGGAATGATCACATAGACGTCATTACAATACAGTCTTAAGTTAATTTTGCAATTGAATCGAAATTGTATTAAAAGAGTTAATACTATACAAGGATCACACGAAAATATTGTGTTAATCAAGTACTAACGAAAATCATTTGACGATCAATCATATCCGACGGTCGTCCTGCTTGACGACTAAGTTAATTTTAACTGTGTACGGTATGATGGTATGATTGTTTAAAAATATTTTATACAAGTTTTTAGGTAAAATTGGTTAATAATTAGAAATTAGCAAAAGTTAAGAAAATAAAAAATTCAACGACGGTTTGAAAAATATCAAAATCCTGTATGAAATTTTTTGGGAAAAATCTGTCAATGTGTTTACACGAAATAAATATGTACATAATTTCGGCTTTGTATTGCTATAAAACGAATTGTTCCATATCTAGATCATTACGATTGTGACAAATGTTTTTTTTATATTTTCTAAAACACCTATTTATTAATGGTCAGAAATTTACGAGTATATACTTATCATTTATTTAAACAATGTTTTTGTTTATGTTTAATAGAAATTAAAAACAAATTTGCGATGTTCAAACATGTTTTGAATTTAAAATTAAATTATTTAAACATACTCGTATTGATCGGCATTACTGCTCGCGCACTTATTTTTGCAACAAGGCACATAGGAGCTGTCAGTAATAAAAAAATGTAACGCCAGATCAACCCGGCTTTCAGACACGAGTTTACACAAGCCATGCATGGGATTAAACAATTCGTAATAGAAAATTTCAGGAATTTAACGGGAAAAGGCGATGTTTCAATTGAAAAATAGATTAAATGCCATATTCATAATCAAATTTTTAAATTTTCCAAAAATTTATAAAACAAACTTTCCACATAGAAATTGTTTTAAAAAATATAATTCGATTTGTTTAGTTAATAAGAAAACATAGAATTATACAGTTTTGAGCTAATAGTTTTGACATGTGTTAATAGAGACATTGAGTATAAAGTATGAAATTATTATTATTTAAACAAATACACCTAACATATCATTTGCATTTGCGTAACAAATTATTTATTCACATTTCGATGTGCTAAACGAGTGTTTAATCATTATTAATATTCGTATTGACAGACTTATTATTAATACCTATGTATGTATTAACTAATTTCAATAAAAATTTAAACATATGTATGTACATTATTCATCCAGTTATAATTTGTTCATTTGGTCGCGTGTTTCAAATAAGCACAAACAAAAGAATGTAAACAAAACAATAAACTGACAGATAGCAGGACAGACAGACATATAAACAGTTAGGCGTTATGAATATGGCTTAAAAACTTTCAACTAAATTTAAAAAAAGTTCCTAACAATAAATTATACAAATAAATTTAATTGTTCACTTGGAGGCAGAGCTTCGAATTAATTAAATTTGAATTCAGAATTATTCATATCAGCATTTCATTTCATAACACCATTCCCGACAATACAAATTCTTTAGCTTCAATTGAATAGGATTTATTTGAATAGGATTCATTAATTGTTACATTAATTTTCATAATAAAATTCATTCAAACTTTGATTGATTACATTTTTGTTATTTCAAATCTAATTCATATATGTACATAGTTTTCTTTATTCAATTTGTTTTTGTTTTGATTTTAATTATTTACAAAAATCAATTGGAAATAATAGATTTGAATTGAAGAAAAATAAAATGATTGAATGATTTTTTGTCTGTAAAGGATTGAATTAAGGCCTGTTTCACGATGTCGAAAGAAATCTGATTCGAACAAATTTATATGAAAACTATTAGAAAGAATTTAAAAAACTGAGTGTTTTTTATAAAAATTGTTCGACTCATTTTTCTTTCGACATCGTGGAACAGGCAGTTAATTCGCAAATGAATGAATTCGATACATTTGAAGTAATAAGTAATTTAGCTAATATTTAGATCATATTAAGATAATATTTAATTTGATTTTGAAAATTAAATTAAGAATTAATTCTTTCGAAGCTTTGTATTGATTTAAAATTTAGTGTTATGCATTTGTTTAAACGACTCTTACCTGTTGTTCTCCCTCGTCATCATCATCGTCATCTTCATCGGTTGTTGTATTGGAATTTGAACTGTCTGTCTTTAGTTCGTTGACGCAATAATTGTTATTGCCATGGCAACACGATGATGATGAGTTACGACTTAAAGTCAAAGTGGCGGTATCACTGTCATTGCCCTCATCACAGGAACTAGAATCAGTACTAGATTCTAGAGCTGGCTCTAGTTCCAAAGCAAATGAACCTCTTTTAGCACGTATATTATTGGGGAGTTTGGAGAGTGTCGGTTGTAGTTCTGTATACAAATCGCTTGATTCATGGCCGCTATTACTTAAGATGATGTTTGATTTTTCATTTTTTTCCAACAATTTCAATTCGCAAGGCTTGTATACACCATTCTGATTGATCTGTAAAAGATTGGCACGACCATAGTTCAACTCCAAGAGATGAGAATTTTTCGCCAACGAAGACATTTTTAAAGTGGCTCGTGTAATAGCGTAGATGAGTAGAGAGAGGCCGGCTAGTAGACCTCCCCAAAAGCCTATAGGTTCAATATAGGGCAAATAATTGATGTAAAAGTTGAATTTATTATCTAGACTATCGGGTAGTTTAGGCAACATCTGAAAATATACAAATAATGTTTACTAAATAATTCACTGTTGATCTCATATCAGTTGAATGTTAAATACTTACAATTTCAAACCATAACATGGGCACGGTTAAGTGGTTAAAACGTTTAACACGGCTATAGGCAGACAAATCATGGAAGTGCATATTGATTTGTACTTTAACCGACAACGACAAAGGTAAGCCAGATTCCTAAAATTATAAAATTGAAAATAAATAAATTAATATTTTATATTTCTATTGTAACTAAAATGGTTTTTAGTGAAAATTGTTAAATTTTACTTGATAACATATTATTATTGTTGTTTTTGTTTTATTACAACAACATATTTAAACAATTTAGCCTTTGCTCTAATTTACACGTGACATTTAAATGTTTTATTGGGGAAACAACAACGACAAAAAATAGGTCAGCGGAAAATACATATTTCACTTGAAGTGAGAATTTCAAGTTTATTCATTTTATTCATGCAACCACTGCAATTTTGTATACAAACATGAACATTTTCGCACATTTACTGAAAATTCATTTCATGTTATTTCAGAAAATAAAAACAAAAAAAAAAATACAATTTCATTGTTGATTTCAAAACTACACAGCATCAGGTATGTTTATAGCTTAATTACTTGTTTCATTGTACTCGTCATATCAATATAATTGTTTTGAAGTATTAGAACATGCGTTCTACAATATTGAGCTAAGTATTTGATTGATTACTAGATATGTATGTATGTAGTTCTGGCAGCTGGTAATTAAATAATTGTTTAAACATATTATTAACAAAAAAAGTGAATACAAAAATGTATGCTTGTAAACACTTTGATAACATTAATGCAAAAAAGCAATTAATAAAATATAGGAAAACAATAAATTAAGCAGAAAATTGTTTTTAAAAAATAATAATAAAACTACATTTAGACATTTTGCTAATTACAATATAAAAAATTTTACTACGGAAATAAACATCTAAAACATGTCAATATTCTTATAAACAGAACATTAGATATATATTTAAATAGTTTTGATATTTAATTTATGCATTCATTTGCTATTTAATTAATATTTAAATGGCAACAACTGCTTTCACTTGCTCCAACTAACTACTGTTTACACCTACATGCATCCATAAGTATGTAAACATGTAGGAATTTATTAATACCTGAATAGTAATCGACCATTATGTACTTGCTACATGACATGATTCAGAAATACTCTTCCATTATTTAACAAAAAATTTATATTTACCAAAACTTTGCAATATATTTATGTATTATTATGAGATTTTGGGCAATGTCAGGAATTGGAAACTGATATTGTTAGCTAAGAGTGCAAAGGCTCAAATTCCATTTTTTTATGGAATTAAATTTTTTTAATAAATCTTTATTACAAATACCGCGTCTGGCTGAATTATATATATACGAAACTATACTTTAATTAAACCGAACCAGAATTATACATTATTTGGGGACTTCGGAAAGTTGATTTCAACATTGCTAAAGCATATATAATCTGTATGTTCTCGCCAATGGAAAATGTGGAAATTACCAGCGGAAAGACAATCTAATATCTACCCTTTTATTATCTTTGGATTAAAGATTTTGAAACCAATTAATATTAATATTAAAAGTATTTTACTACGGAATTCTAAATCTATACACACTATTCTTATTAACTTCTCATGTTACACATCCAATAACAATTAAGTCATTTATCAATAACTGTAGACTTTATAATTTATTTGTTTAATTAAATATTTTTAATTGAACTACATACAAACAAAAAAAATCCTTTTAATTAAAAATGTTTTGTACTCGTATTTGCTTAATATTAATAATGTAAATGAATAAATTGCTGATTTTAATTATAGCAAATTCCAAAGAAAATATAAATATTCAAAAGGTTAATAATGTTAATGAATTTTTTCTTATTTTAACTTTAAAATATATAAAATTTAAATTAAAGTTTAGAAAAACTATGAATGGAAAGATTTGAAAACATAATGGCCGGATGCAGCGTTACATTATAATTGCAAATTTGAAAAAATTTTAAATAAAGTTTAAATTAAAACTAAAAGTTTAAGATTTATATTATTAATATTACTAAGGTTAAAACGTGCCACATTTTCTAAGTGAGTAATAAAATAAGAACAAAATCTATCTTCCGGATTGGATTCCTTTCGAAAATGTTAAATGTTATAAATTTAAATAAATTTGTGTCCGGTAATAAAAATAAAAATAAACTAAAACAGTTTTGTGTTATTGACATGACTAACCTTTCGTAATAACTTTTGCTGTTCTGCATTTCGATAAGTAATTGTTTGTTTGGTTAACTTTGATGATGATTCTTTCCTAATTATTATGCACAGCAATTCTTGTGATGACAAAACACATGTAGTTTGTTTGCATTTTTATTATAAAAATTCCTTATTTGTAAATCTGAACTTTTCCACACGCAAATTTCCGATATTAGATGGGAAATTAAAATGGACTACCACAGCTGACTGTCTTAACTTTTAAAATTTATTTAATGTATTCTTATTAAAGGAAAATTACACTTTTAGTTGGAATTGCTTATTACAAATATTTCTTCTTCATTATTCATATTCATATGTAGTTTACAAATGCTAAATAAAAATAATTGTATTTCTAATTTAAAAATGGTGACACTTATTATGCACACATGTCTTTATTAAATAGTTCTTCTTATTTTAAAAATGTTTCAGAAAAAATTCCCACAATTAAAAACTGATAAATCAGCTAAATAATACGTGATTGTTTCAACACAAAATAATAAACAGAACACAACATTATTCGCAATAACGCACTTCTATCAACACTCTACTGATGATTTCAAAATACTGATGTTTAAATATTTTGTTTCCTTTTCTACGAAACATCTACTAGTTATAACTATGTACATCTCTCCAAGATGAGATGGTTATAATATAGATGTTTGTTTATTTTTATCAAACTTGATGTTTCGCATTTCAAAACTATTAGTAATAAAGTGGATCTCATTGTTATTCATGACCAGATACAAATGATGTCAGAAATCGCAAACTGATGTTTGAATTAAATATTTTAAAAGTACTTTTTATTTTAAACCAAAAAAAAATTTTCCACACATAAATTGACAGTTTTAAGCATTTGAATGCGCACGCAATGACAAATCATAGAAAATAATGTTTTATTTTTAAACGATTTTAAATTGAAATTCTCCAAACATAAGTGGGAGTAATAAAATGATGTTTAATAGCACCATCGATTATTTGGCGAAAATGTTATGCTAATTTTTGATTTTTGTTTTGATCTATAAATATAAATTCAAGATCAGTTTGAACTTTCTTCATTTTAACTCACATATACATACATATGGATATTTCCTCTTTCAATCTATATTCAGAAGTCATTCATTTGTTCACTCAGCGAACAATTTCTTGTCCTCACATGAATTTGTCTCGTGTGGACAACTCTTATCTATGTTGTGTTCAGAACATTTTTGCCCTCAAATGTCATGTTATCACAAAATTACAAGGAACATTTTTAACATGAACATCGACATTTTTTCCCACACTAATTTCTTCATGTACTTCTGTGTGTGAATCGTAATTCTGCTGACGTTTTTTCATTTCTAAACGATGGCTTGTCAGAACGTGATGTGATGTAAGAACCAAAAATATGGAAATGTTCAATTTCTGAAACTTTTCATTGCATTAGCAAAGCATCTTATTTTTTTTATATAAAAACCATACAAAAATATACATAAATCTTTGGAACCAAGGTCAGATGAGCTCTTGCATAAATTCAACAAGAAGCTATAGCAGTTAATCACTCCATTTAAATGTTGTTTTCGTATAACTGAACTAACCTAAAGGAATGCCAGACAAATATGTATAGCAATTATTAAGAAAAATAGCAGTAGTTTTTGGAACTAAATAGTTTGTCATTAACAAAACTTGTTGCATAATGTTTGTGGTACAAACAATTAATAACCTTAAGCAATTTTATATTCCCTCCACAGTTGCATAAATTATTTTCTCAACTAAATGTGAACTAAAAAGTGAATGGAAATGAAACATTGTTTTGTAATTTAATTAAGTTCTTTTAATAAATTATGCCGCAATTATCTTTAATCAAAGGTTGTTGCAAAATTGCAAAGATTTTGCAGAATTACTTGCATTTAATAAAATGAAACCATTAAAATTCTCAATAACAGTTACATCTGATACAAATCATCTTATATTTTTTTGAAAAATGTTTTCGACTTTTTTATACGTTTGGTGTTTTAGATAATATGCAATTACATTCGACAAAAAAAAAATGTATTGAATTTAAAACTTGTTACTGCTACATTTTTTGTAGGCTAATGATTACAAAGCAAAATCAACTAACTACTTAAAATACAGTTTAATAATTTCATTACAAAAGTGATTTGTTAAAAAAAAATCTACTTGTATATTAAAATATTCAAACAAAACCAGAATTAATTAGAACATTTTAAAGTTCTCCATATTTTTTTTTAATGCGCACTTAGTCTATTTTACTTTTTAACTTAGTTCATATTAATTGTTTTTTTCACTTACCGGTTGTACTATAAATTCTGATGAATGTTTTTCCTTGTTGGGTATTAAACCAGTTATATTTTCCTGTAGGCCAGGATCAGCATCCATGAAATGTGGCAAACTCAATGAAATAGGGAAACCGTAATAACAATCAGTGACGTCAACTAAACCAATAGGTTGACAGTAGCCTTTTATGAAGAAAAAAGAAAAAATAATTGTATAAGTAAATACACCAGGGAGTTTATTAGTGATGTGAAATCTTGACGACAGCATCAACATGAGTCATTAGTTGGAATGGAAATTTTCTTACTGATTTATAAACATGAAAATACAAATTATTGGGATAGGTAATGTCAACACAATTTGATTATTAAGCATTGTAAACAGTTCAGGCTGTTTGTGAAAAAAAATTGGAATAAAAAAATTAATTTTTTCTGAGTTCAACAACCATTGCTATACATATCGTTGAGGAGACAACGAAAAGTTTAATGTACATATATTTTAACAACTTTTCAGGAAAGCAAAATACATTTAATTTGTATATAAAAATACACAATATCTTTAATAACAAACAATTTGAAAATAGTTTCATAAATTCAATCATAAAAAGAAACCAGAAAAGGAATCATTTTCATTAAGAAAACTAAACGACATCAATGTTTCAAACTAAAATAGGGTGTTTGAAATTCTTTTTTGCCCACCATATCAATTTTTATTTACAGTTTGTTTTGCTTAGTATTACTTTTTTTACAATACGCCCCTTTTGCATTAATGCGAACTTTTTGTTTTTCACTTACAGTGTCATTATCATGATCAAAATACCGTTTTTTTTTTGCTTTTGTTTTGTTTTAATGACTTTGTTTGCGTTTAACAAAAAAAAACACGACTTGGCAGGTGAGTACTGAAGTAAGTATTATTTTGACGTCACTTAGTGAAGTTTTATGGAATTTTTATTTGGTCAAAACAAAAAATATAAATCACTTTAATTCAACAAAAAAAAAAAAAAAAACAAGGAATATGTATCATTTTATTTAAGAAAATTAACCTGTTTAAAACCAACAGCTGGACAAAGGGCAATAGACATTTTTAAATAATTGAAATCATTATTTTTGAAATTTTCTGTAAATTTTTTTATGAAATCATCATCTAAATATTTATTTGTCTAGTCATTTAAACAGAGATTAGTTTCCTTAAATGATGTACGTGTATACATCTAATTACTTTTTAAAAATTGATTGTTAATTTTGATAGATGTTTTTTTTTCACTCGATAAAATCCACCTTCATTCATTTATCATAGTTTTAATCAGAAACTATTTTTTTTTTGCAAATACTAATCGTATTCAGACAATTATTTAGCAATACAAAACAGCAATTAACATTTTAATGGGGGTTGTAAAAAATATGAATTTATAATGGTACTGCATACTACTATTCAGCAGTGTAAAAAGCATTGACTAAAATAGTTAAGATTTATTGAGATATTAATGATATGCAATTAAATTTACATTACAATCATAGACCATTATCTTTGAAGCGTGTTTATGACAGGGGTGATGAAAGGTTATCTTAAGATTTTTAATGAGCGTTTAAAAATCACTACAAATACTCACCATTTCTACAATAACACTTGTTTTCGGGATTAATGCGACCATTATCCAAAGCATTTTCTTCAAACACATATTTGTAGCCAGACAAACTGCCCACATTTACACGTTCTTCATCGCTTCTAAACTGTAATTGTTAAGAAAAAAAATACATAAGAAAATATACAATTAAATGTTTAGTTGACAATAATATTTACCAAATTAATGGGACGGCACATGCTTTTTCTGAAGAATTTTAGAGAATCGTTGGGTTGTATAAAGCTAGGAAACTTGACACCATCCGAAGCCATTTCAATATTACTGCAGTGATCTCCCTTCCAATGGGACAAATCCTTTTTACCCATAAAGGTAGCATAAAGACCAGAAATACTTGGATCAGGCACTCCGGTATGGAACGTTTCAAAATCATTATCAAAATCGTACATCTATTTATAAGAAACCCGGACTTTAGTTAAGAAGTTTAACTCAATGTAATTTCTTAAACAACTTACTCTATCAATGAGACCCACTTTATCGAAATGTATCCAATTTGGTAAGAACTTATTACCCAATGTAGTTAAGGTGGTGGCATAACCAAACATAAACTCCCTGGCGGTCATACGAACAATGGGTTGCGAATTCTGAGTCATAAAGAGACTATTTAAACCAATGCGTACGAAAAACGATTTGTCGGCTGTTAAATGTGATATGGCCTGCAAGTATTTATAAATATGTTGTAATATTTGTTTGATTTTTGAACAATTATTCAAATAATTTTAATTTGTTAATAATAAGCTTATTTCTATCTGATGCACAATTATTGTAGTTTATGTTTTATTTATATGATAATACGTGTTTAATTGCTATTACGTTATAAAGTTCGAACTATTTCTGTATGTTTGTCAGTGTTAGAATTAATTACAGCTATAAACTATCTATAATATTACCATCTAATCAAATTGTTCGAAATATTTCTACAGAATTTCTGTTCTAATCAAAACAAAGTGGAAAAAATCCATTATAAAATTGTTCTAAGACTATAAGTTAAACGATTAATCATACTAAAACCAATAACATTTTAATAATTCCCTTTTAATAATAACTATTGATACTATGTATTTAGATATTTCCATTGTATATTGTACACATAAATTAAAAATTAATTGATAATAAATTGTACAATGATCTCAAGTCATGTTTATATCACAAGTCTTTTGTTTTCTTAATGGGAAATTGTGAAAAGTAAAAAAATTGAGATTAATTAATTGTGTTTAATCAATTGAACTTGAAATGGAAAAGTAAAAAACGATCATAATTTAACTGACTAAAGCAGGCGAGGAACCAACCCAATAGTTTAAAACAAGGACAATTTAATAAATTCTTTAATAGTTTTCCTGCTTTGTATACAAAAAAATATAAGTTTTTGGGAGTTAAATTTCTTTTTTTTTACTTTTGTGGAGTTATGAAGAATTTGACATTTTGTATAAAATCTATGTAAGAAAAAATAGTTTTCGTATTAACGTTTTAATTAGATTTTCATCGATTTTCAGCTAAAAATATTAACATTAGTTATTTTATCATACGATGGTAATTAATTTTCCATTATTTTTATATTAATTTCAAACGTCATATTTTAGCAATTTCTTTATAAATATTAAAATTAAATTCCAAGTTAATTTGCAAAAGCAACTCATGATTGATTAAAAAAACTATTTATTTTATTATAAATAAAAGGGTACAATGTAACAAATTTATTTAAATTTTAATTAAGAATAATATTTATTAATTGTATTAGAATTATTGACACGAATGCCAAGAATCAAAAGTAAAAGTTCAATAAAACGAACTTGTTTCGATTTTAAATGCAACAATAATCATTTGGGAATTCTATAGAATATGAATTAATTATTTTATTATACATATCCCGTTTTATTTTGTTTATCAATAAAACAACTTAATTTTTAATATTATTAGTGTTTAAAAGAATGCTAGACATCATTAATTTATGGACTTGTTATTCAAACACTCAGAAAGACAATTTTGTCTATAAGTAATGCCTGACCTATTTATAAAAAAAAAGTATTTTTTTTTTTGAAAAAAACTGGCCATATAGGAAAGTTTTAAGAACTTAAAACCACAAGAATATAAACAAACAACATATTTTAAAGTTAAGAACAATAAATATTTAATTAGAGGAATTTTTATTTTAATATATTTTATTAATCATTTTATTTATTATTTAAAGACTTGTAAAACTTCCCTTTCATTTTCAAAACAAATTAAATGTATTGTAAAGCAATTTCGAGAATCTTTAATTATTTATTTATATGCAGACTGACGTCAAAGTTTAATTTTTTTATAAAACAAATTTAAATAACAGCCACTTTTTGGCAGTTTATTAATTGATGTTATTTTATAAGATAAAATGAAACAACGTTGTTATTGAATGAAAAACATTTCGAGAAACAAAACAAAATAATCGAATACATTGATAATTTATTTATATACATACATACAATATAAATAAAATAAAATAAATTATTTAAATACGCAATTATTAAATGTTCTTTATTTTTTGTTTTCTTTACATATTGAAAAAAGAAATTTAGCTTCCTTGAGTTTTTTGTAACTAGTTTTTAGAGTTTCTAATAAACAAAGAAATAAACAAACAATTTTCAGACCTATCTTAACATTTACATTAGCGTTTGACGTATTTATGTGGCGTTATGCTGTAAAATAACTTAAGATCAAGTTTATTCAGATATTACCAGTTTGATTTTTGTTTCATTTTATTAAATTTTTATTATGTTTGTGTGTTTGAAACGTTAAGTTATAAAATAAATTTACAAGTTTTTTTTCTATTAAACTTGACTAAGTTTAAAAGTCTATTGGTTTGTCTGTCTGCGCAAATAATTTATTTTTTTACTATTTTATTTGTTATTTGCAAATATACGCATTTAATAAAATATTAGTAAAAAGCGCTAAAAACTGGAATTATACAAAAGATTTTTTGTTTTTTTGCTAAAGTCTGGCTCCATGTTGGAATTATAAGTATTTGATTTATACATATGGGCAATTCCACGAGAATCGCTACCACGACTGCAAACCCAAAAACCCTTGAAACTTTTTTTCAAGATGATTTGAAGTATTTTGATCAAAAATAATAGTTTAAACTGATTATATTTAATTTTTTAATGTTATAGGCTAAAATTGCGGCGAAAACTAGCCTCCCAATTAGCTTGTAGTATGAAATGAATTTGACTCTAATTGTTTTCTTGCTATTGTCAAATTGTTAATTGAAACCGAATGTATATTTTCCATTTTTATTATAAGAGAAAAATCTGTCACGTACGATATTAAATATTATTTATTATAAAATCATCAGATTGTTTTTATTTAAATATGACGGATTGTAAAGGAAAAATATTTAGTTTAGTGTAAGAAATTGAAAGAAAACATAACGCCTCTCACGATTCGATTATTTTCGCATATTTCTACATGTACCTCAAAATGAGTTCCGTTTTATGTCACATACGATATTACCTTATTTCGCTCAATATTTTGGACAACAATATTTCGAAAGAACATTTTATTATTTTAAAATATAGTAGTACCCTCTGAATGGTACATAAAGACCAAATTATTTTTCAGATACTCTTATTTTTGCAATATCTATTCCACTCTATAGGCGTACAAATGTCACGTACGATGATATGGAATTGCCCATATGTATATTAAATGAAGCCCAAAATTGTGTGAATCAATATTGTATAAAAACATATCAGATCAATCTGAAAATGTATACTAAAGGAAGCGTAATTGAACAGCGCCATATTGGATTTTATGATTGTTGACAAATTATATTATAAAGTTTGGTATATGACAATAATATTACTAGTGTGTAGCATTCTAAAATATCATAATATTTTGTCAATACCTTGGTAAACATATTATGGCGCAACAATCCTATTATAGTAGTGAAACAACCATAATATGATTATATCTAACCAGATTATGATTCCACCACTACTGTAATATGGTCATGCACAACCATGCTAGCTGATATGAGCATATTATGGTTGAGCTCAACCATATATTAATATAACTCTACCATGGTTGTGGTGGAACAGGTAGAATATTGCTTAGTTGCCGCAACCATATCGTAACCATGTCTTTCATGAAGAAACAATTTTAAAAAATTTAAAAGAAATCCAAAATGTTTGTATACAATCTAATTTGCAACCAACCTAGATACACTAGGTATGTATATTTAAATTAAAGTTTATATAAAACCTATCTATCAAATGGTACGTCTATTTAATTTAAGATTTAATATTTGCCTTTGTCAACAGCTGTATTTCTAGATTATCATCTTAAGTGATTAAAATATGAGATGTCAGTTTTCTCAGCACATATCATTAGTTTGTCCAGTTATTTTCCATGAGTGTATAACTTTGATTTGCTGTTGGCAGTCAACAACAGTGTTAAGACAATGTACTAAGTTAAGTTAGTGTACTGTTGAGTATTTGTCATCAAACACTTGGAACAGACGATTTAACTTGAAATTTGAGCGCTACTGTTATAATATTTAAACTAGACTTAACAATAAGCTGTTGTTCGTTGTTTAAATGTTTATCTCGTATAAACATTTGTCTAAGCATGCATTTTTAAATAATTTATTATTTATTATTTGTTTATTTTATTCAACTTTATTTAACCAGTGTGCTAGTGAGAAAGGGGGAAGTAAATAGACAAATGAGTCTATTAATATATAGAAACATATTTTTCTTTTTTAAACGAATGCACATATTAATTGAACAAATTTGAATAAAATTTATTTTCTTCTAAATGTTTTTTTTATATTAGGGAAACAAAAACGTTATGCGAAAATATAAAAGAAGGCTCGGCTAAAGCCGAGTGCTGTTAAACTTATTGTTTTGTTATGAAATTGAGAAAAATATACATCCATAGATATATAGATAGATAGATATATTCAAACGAACTTGCTGCCACTCACTGTTTATGTATCTACATATGTGAGTTTGTGTTTACTATAGTATAGTAACGTTTATTGACCCAAACATTGTTATTTTTTTATTTTATTTTTCAAATACGATTAACTTTTGTTATGCCTTTATGTGTATCTGTGTGTAAATATATCTGTGTATATGTTTGAATATTGTATAAATTTAAATCTCATTTATATTGTGACAGGTGACTATAAAAAGAAAAAAAAACATGTGAAAATCACGCGATTTATATTAAATGTAAATTGTACGTAAATTTTGAAAATTGTTAATAAATTGAAATGACTAATTACAAAAGTGCAGTACAATTTTTGGACAAGGACAGTAAAAGGACTTACATATGTATTATTTAATATTCGAGTTGCCTATATTTAGCTATTTGTTTTTCTTAGTGTAATTGTTAAACATATTTTTTTTGTTGTTACTTACCAACATGGCTATATTAACCATTACAACTTCATCATCTTCTCGTCTTCCTTCTGACAAATGTTCTTGCCACACCAAAGGATGACTTGGATTGGTTGAAACAGTATTGTTGTCGTTAAACGTAATATTCTCATGAGTCATAAGTTCTCTGTAAATGGAAAAAAATAAAATAATAAAATCTAGCATTAAGAACCAATTAAAACAAGAGGGTGGAGTTTAGTTTAAAAAAAATGTAAATCAGGAAATGTTAATTGAATTGCTGAAAAAGTTTCTATAATTTAATAAGAACTATCTATACAAGTTAAATGATATCACGCAAAGAATACTTTTTTTTCAAACTCACTGCAGGAAAAATAATGAAATTCTAAATTCTACATTAAAATCGCAAACAGTGAACAGTGGGGCCGATTGCAAAACAAATGTAATAAATCTGAAAGTTCTAAACTCGTAATCATCATGAGTAGATACAGGGTGTTATATTTGATGATACAACTTTTATGTGTTTAAAAACTTAAAAATATGTAAATTTTGAAATATTTGTTTTTGACTTTAATTTTTCTTTTTGGAAATTAACTTTTAACGTTAAAGAATAAAGTATTTTAAATTATCATGTGAAACATTCAAATTCCTCCTAACCTTTATCACTAAAACGTACATTGTCTACCCTCGTGTGTTGTTTTCCACACATACGGTATTTCTTTTACTCAGGCAACATAATTTTGTTTGTAATCAATATAATTTATAGAAAGTACATACAATGTCATATCGCTGAGACAAGAGTTTAAAGCTTAAGCTAAATTATTTATTTTTCTTTCGAAAAACCCTTTACTTTAAACAATAATTTAAATAAATTATTTTGTTACTTACTTGTAGACATAAGGACCCACTTGTTCAACATTCATTTTCTCCCGTCCAGCCATAAAAGCTTCAGCATTGGTGATATTAAACAAATATACTTTAATATACAAATCCACTGGAGGTTGAGCCCATAAATTGAAAATTTCACCATCTTCCGCCATAATTAGTTTCTATTTTAAAAAAGAAAATTAAAAATTAAAACGAAAATTAATAATAATGTAAAATGTAATATAAATAACAAATAAATACAATTTAAATTTATTATTAACTTACCCATTTGAATATCAAATCGTAGGGATGAAATATTTTTACCAAAACTGCAGTACATATTGCTAAAATACCCACAGCTAATAGTAGAAATGCACCTGTAATTAAATAAGAAAAAAAACATTTTTAATTTGTTACTCAAATTAATTACTTTGTTTTTCATTTTGTTAAGAATGTTGTAAAACTAATTCTAACTTAAACTTGTAATAAGTTTAAGTTTATGTTAAAAACAACTTATTTTCCTTGAACTCTTTGTCAAAGCAGTTTTTAATTCTATGTGCATTCTGCACATTATCTAAAGTTTATTGGCCTTTTGGAAAACTCAACTAAAAAAAGCAAACAAATCGAACAAACTTTATAAAAAAAATTTCTAGAATTTAATCTTGTTTAAATTGTTACAACAGTTTAACGCAGTTTTAATTCAAAAAATTCCATAAAGCAAATATAAATATGTAATAAAAATAATAAAATAATATGTTTATAGAAATACATGGATGTTTTTTTTTAATTTAGTCTTTAAATATGTTAATATATAAGATTTTATTAGTTTGTTTTTAGCAAATGAAATCCCAATTATGACGCAAAAGGTCTCACTTATAACGGATACTAAGAATAAATTATCTCTAGACTTTTTAAAAGTTTTATTTTTTTTTTTCGAAATTCATTAATATTTATTTTATAATCTATAAATAATTTGGTAAATAAAAAATAATACTTAATAAAATATTCCAAAACTTTTAAAATATTGTTTTGATTTTAAGTTCGTTTAAACTTGAAAGTGTTTTTAATTTTAGAAAATTATATTTATTAGAGTTAGGTAATAAAAATAAGATTTAATTGATCATATTATAAAGTGTAATTTATTAATTGGAAATCACTTTAAATGTTTATTGTTTTATTAATGCAGCTAGCAAGAGACTTGTAGTAGTCTAGCAGTTCTAGACTTGCAACTTTGTTTTATATGAACAGAACAGAAATTTCGAATTGAAAAGTTTATAATAAGATATAATTGAATAGATAGGAAACAATGTAGACAATTTTTTATCTAACGTTATGTAACGAGAAAGAAAATTAAACATTTCTTATAAATCAATTAACATTAAATTGTTCTTTTAGTTGAGAGCTATTTTGTTATAAAACCACTAAGGTTTTCTTTTTGGCTCATCGACGATGTGTTTTTTTTTTATTCTTACTTAGTTTAATCGAGCTAGCAACTAAAACCCTCTGATGTCTGTAACAAAACAATGCACGCAGAGAAAAGACATGGTTGAAGCAAACTTCCAGTCATAAATGTTTGTTGCATATTACTTTATGGTTTAATACATTTTATTGCAATAATAACTTGTATTCTACAGCAATGTTTTGTCTTCATATTTTATAATTACATATGTATATGGTTGTCAATAACAAATAAATAATGATAACTATGAAATCGCCATTATTTATGTGGTCAAAATTTGGTGAAAATCTACTTCCACAAAGTGGGTCAAAAGATCAATTGAAATAGTACTTTTGTTCTAGATGTCTACTAACACAAACATTTTAAACTCAATTATTTCGAAATGGCAAACAATTTATACACTATTATTTTATTAAGGGGACGAAATAATATTGTTATATTTATTATCATTATTTGATCACATTATGATTGAGTTAGAATTATAATATGGTTGGCCTCAACCATAATAGGATTAAGCTACATCCAGGCAATCCGTGCCTGATTGTGATACACCATAATAATCACATTATAATTGAGCTGAAATCATAATATGGTTGTGATCAACCATAATATGGTTGTGCTCAACCATAATATGTTTGTCTCAACCATAATATGATTGTCAGAACTATTTAATGGTTGAGACAAACATATTCAACGATCATATTAGCACAACCATAAATGTTGTTGGTTGTCACAACCATAATATGGTTGCCACAACAATAATATGGTTGTGACAACCATGGTTGTGCCAACCATAATATGGTTGTCACAACCATAATATGGTTGCCAAACCAAAATATGGTTGCCAAACCATAATATGGTTGCCAAACCATAATATGGTTGTCACAACCATAATATGGTTGCCACAACCATAATATGGTTGCCACAACCATAATATGGTTGCCACAACCATAATATGGTTGTACTTCAAACATAACATTGTGATTGAGCTGGAATCAAAATATAATATGATTGTGCTACAATCATATTATCAGGTTTAAAACTCACCATAATATGGTTGGAAATAATCATATTATGGTTGTGCTAATATTATAATATGATCGTTGATTAAAGGGATTAAATTATGGCAAAGTAATGGTACACATTAGTAATATTATGGTATAATTTGAGAGCAATCATAAAACATAATCATAATATGACGCTGTTCGATTATGGCCACCACAACCATGTTTTTTTCTTTGCGTGTGTCCCATACGAAGTCAGATTGGAAAAGAATCTACAGAAAACTGATAGTATCATTGGCTTTTTATGCTATTTTTAATGAGCCATGAGGTCGTAATAATTTTTTATTATAAAACCACAAGATTTGTTTGCTCCTAAAATAGCTCTGTCTAGTGTTTACAATTTTAGTGCACGAGTAAGATGCTTTAAAACCAAAAATGCAACACTTGTGTTGTCGGGCACAAATGATGATGATGGAGATGTGTTGCATGTGGTAAATGCGATTTGAAAAGAGAAAGGATTTGTATTCCAGCAAGTCAAGGTCTTCTTAACAAAAAAAAAAGGTTCTAGAAAATGCCTGCTCATCTATGTAAAAGAAGAATACGCAAAAGAACTATAAAGATATAAGTTTGTAAGTTTAAGTGTCTAGAAAAAGGAGTTGAAACAAGACTAGCTAATCAATGTATTGTATTACAAATACAAATAAACAAAGCAAAACCAGCAACGGAGACGACAAAATCTAAAAGCCTTTTTTTTACACATTGTTCTGCATTAAATACATAGAACCAGTTTAAAAAACAGAACAAAAGCTACAAATTTTTGCTAATTATAAAAATAAAAAATGAAAACAATTCTGAATGGAAATTTTTTGTTCGTAGACTTAAATATAAAATATTCACGTGCTGTATAAGTATAATCTGAAAAAAAATCTGCCAATGGAATATTTTAGAATATATTTAAGAAATATACAAATAATAATGATAATAAAATAAAAGAAAAGAAAACAACTTTATTTTAATATAATAGTTTATGCTACAAAGCCTTATGAAAATGTATAAATTAATTAATGAATAACTTTGAGATTTTATTTATTATAAATCAACTTTTACAAACAAGCGTTTATTTTTCCCGTCATTCATTCATAAGCTTCAAAAGCAAATGTTTCCTTGTTTTTATTTTTGATTTCATGAAAATACATTTAATATTTTTACTAACGGCCAATAATTAGCCATTTCGTATGCAAATTGCTTTTTAATACTATTTTTTTAATACTTAACATTTCGCAAAATAAAACATTACATTATTTAATTATTAAAAAAAAAGACACTGACATTTTTACAATACAAAGATTTTGTTTTAAAAAGCAGGATATTGAATATCGATAACAAGGTCTAATCTATATCAAATTAAAAGCAAATTAAAAAAAAAATATTTTTTTAATTCTAGAATAAATGTAAATACTTGTAATATATTACTACTACTAACATAGTACTAGTTGTTATAATACATATTAAGTATTATATAACATTTTAAGATATTCTGAATAAAATTATTTAAAAAATAAAAGCTATTGAAAACTACTAGAGAATTTAATTCAATTAAGTGTTTTGTATACAATTACGTATAATTGTCATTATTTTACACCCAATTATGACGTTTAACCCATTTTAGTTTATTGAACTAAACAATGTTTTAAACGGAGTTATTTTATAACTGAGTTTTTTTTTTAGTTTTATAAAAATGTTTATTAATGTGTTTTTAATTTAAAAATTGCCATTACTTAACACCTAAAACCACAACAATAATTTCAAATGCTAAACAATTTGGCAAACAAATTGCAAAAAACAAATTGCTTATTTACTTGTTAATTACAGCAAATTATAAATTTAATTTAAGATTTTTAATTCAGTTGCATAAAATTTTTCTTATAGTATCTAGACAAACTTAAATTTATAATTAAAAATATTTTTTTTATTTAATGTTACATTCTAGAATTGAAGTTTTTTAAATCTCATATTATTTTAATGGGTTAACAACATTCCTGAACGCTTTCATAGTGACAACTAGATTAGGGAAACTTTATTGATACTTGTATAAATAAATTCCTAGGCATATTTCAATTCATGTAACTTGAATATTTCATTACTCATACTTGCAAGTAATGAAATCAACTTACAGTTGACACATATGACTTTACATATTATTATGTTGAATAAAATATATAGAGTAATAAAAACTATAAATTATACAAAGCTAGCCAGCTAGCGGAAAATAACAAACAAAATCTATGTGATGAGCAGGGCTGAGATTTTCAAATGCAAATTCATGTTTGTAGTCAATAAGCTAAGATCTATTTTGAACAATTACTTTTCTGAATCAGATGTTTTGCAACAAAATGACATCGATTTGATGTTGTAAATTTTAGCTATAAATGCATCTTTTGGCATATTTTGTTTTAAATGCATATTTTGTATTAGTATACTCTTCACCATGAGTGACAGGGGTATATATAATTTTATCATTCCATTTGTAATTTCTATATTTTTCATTTGCGATCCCACAAAGTATATATGAATCGTCTGTCCTTCTGTATGTTGAAATCAGCTTTCCGTAGCACAAGTCGGATTTTTATACCGAATTTTTTTCACAAAAAAAAATTTAGTTTAATACAATTTTTTCACTAATAAATTAAAAAAAAATGTTTGCCATAAAACTAATAAATTAAATTTTTTTTAAATTTTGTTTCCTAAAAATATTGAAAATTTGTATTTTAAAGTATAATTTGGTGAGAGGTATATAAGATTCAATACATCCTACTATAGCTCTCCTTCTTGTTTATTGTATTTTAGTTTTCATAATTTGTAATTTATTATTAATGATGATTTTTATATTTTTAAACTTGTAGCAGAGTGTTAATGCTTTAACATGTATATAACAAAAAAATATAAATATTTTTCCAGTTTTAGAATATAATTCCACTTATAGAGGATATATTTGCAAATATTTCACATTTAATAGAGCATATTTCCGTATAATTGCATGTTTTTATAAGTACATGAAAATTTCAGCCCTGATGATGTGATATTATTAGTAAACAACACAATAACACTAAATAATTAGTTTAATTTATTAACAAATGCTTACTTTTTTGATAATTGTGTTGATTAAATTGCTGATTAATTTTGTATTCCTTGGAAAAACGTCGCGGTCCAAAGTAAAAACTTTCAAGAAAATCCTTTAACGAATTACGTCTTAAACGTCTTCTTATAGTCATAGTGGATTTTTCGTATAACTTTTAATATATATTTATATATATTTTTATTTAAACACAACAAATTTTAACACAAAATCTAAATGATTTTCTTGTTAAAATTGATAAGGTTGTTGTAATGTTGAAATTCTTTCGAAAACTAAATTCTAAACAATTAGTTTCGCCTCTATGGAGCTTAAAACAGAGAATCTCAGAAACAAGGTGAATAATACGTTTAGCATTAAAATAAATTAACTATCATTTATATGCAAAAAGAGTAAAAGAAATTAATAATATGTTTCTATAGGAAACAAAGAAAGACAAATAAAAAACACAAAATTGCATTATATTTGTCTAATAACAAAAAGCTTTACAATTTTTTCTGATTTTGCAAAAACAATTGAGAGGATTTCAGCGGGCACGTGAAAAATAAACAAATAAATTTCTAAACAAGCGTAAAACAAACATTTTTATTTTAAAATGCCAGAACTCAGAGTTGATAGCTGATGGGCAGTGAATGAATAGAATTCAATCCATTGAGAATTAATTAACCTTAATTAGTGATTCGTTATTTGGCCCCTAGGATAAATATTAAGTAGGCACAGTCCATCGTCATTTATTTATTTAGTTTGTGGTACTCTTAACTGTTTAGCAGAATAAATAAAAACAAAATAATAGCAAACATACTTGTACTATAAATAAAACTACATATTTTAGACAGTTGTGGTGAAATACATTTGAATAATTTCACAACTCATGCATAAATTAAGCAAAATACTAATTATTTTCAAATTAACAAAATTACTTAAACATTTCTCTGTATAAAAACATTTACTAAGACATACATATATAAATAATGAATATTTTGTGATAAAAAGAAATAAATAAATTTAACAAAAAAAGTAAAATTTTATTTAAACATTCAAGAAAACCGGCTGGATGAGGTAGGTATGTGTCTGCAGTCTTTTGTTTTTCTCTTCACACAAAGAAAAGGAAAAACAACAAAAATAAACAAACAAACAAATCAAACACTTTAAAAGTCATGACTTTTAAATTTTTGAATATTAATATTTTAACTAATAACTACATAATAAACAAATTGCCATCAAATAAATTTAGAATGTATGACTGCAAAACCATAAAATAGATAAAAAGTAAAATAAATTTTGCAAAAACGTTTTTCAAACGTCATCCTCTCTTAGCCAGCAGTACAAAAGTCAACAAGACTTGGGTTTCTCGTGTGAATCACAATTTGGAATTTTGTTTCGCACCCTAATCACTACTGTTATTCTTTTTTTTTTAACAAAATCAAATAAATTTTCAGACTTTTAACGATGAATTGGCAAAAATTTAAATAAAGAAATACAACAAAAAAAAATTGTTAAACACATACGTAAAATAAACTGGAATAACACAGTTATAGAATCGAAAATAATATTGTATTAAATACATACATATGTTAAACTTTATTTTAATTTGTTTTAGCAAAAAAAAAACATTATTTTCAACACCCAAATACAATTCACACTTGCTAGCTCAAGTTTGTACTGTTACAAAAAGCAAATAAATACTGGTTTTCTAAGCTAAATATTTTATTTAACATTATTTATAAGTTATATTTATTGTAAATGATAAAAGAGCACGCATATTTTAATTAAAATAGTGAGCATTTGTTAATATGTATATTGTACATACAAGTATTTATAAGTATTTGTTAAATATTGATTTAAATAACATGTGCTGCTGGCAGGTTATTGAAATGACTTGTGTTCCAAAAACGTGATTCAAACGTGTTTTAGTTGCGCCTGCGCAACTTCTTTTACATTGAATACAATAATATTTAACATTTTGTACAATAAAACAATTAAATATCATTATAATGGTCATTATGGAAATCCTCTTAGGTAACGTTTCTTAATTAACATTGAATTGAGTTTTTTTTATTTAACGTTTTGTTTGTACAAAATGCTAGGATTAAGTCTTTTAATGTTCCCTGTTGCATTAAAGAATTATTTTCTTGTATTGAAATGTTAAATTGAAATGATTTCATATTGTGTATATAATTGATGCTTAATGAAATTAACATATTTTAATTAGAACTGGTACTTATTGTCATAAAGACTATTTAGATTTCTAATGGATTAAATGATTGATTTAAATGTAATTAGATTTTATGGCAATTTCTTTTAACATGAAAGGCTATTAAATATTTTAAATACAATGTATTTATGGAGTCATAAAATGTATTCAATACCATTTATTATTTCTAAACGGAAAAAATTTACCAGAAATTCCCGGGATTTGGTAAAAGTTAATAAAAAATATTAAATGTTCCGTTTTCATCACCTTTTTGGACCCTTTTTCCCCCGAGTAGAAATAATATTCGAAAATGTCCATATTTCCAAGTATTTGAAAATAATATTCATTCAATTTTTATTGAGAAAATGTATTTTAATAAAAAAGTACCAAAAATGAATACAATTTTTTTTAGGCCTAAAGAATTCGAATTTCAAAAAAGTACGAAAAATAGATTTCTAGTGTTTATTGAGCTGATCCAGATGCACTTTAAAGTGTATTTTTATGTTTATTTATTTAAGAGATATACATGTAAAGGGTACTACAAGACTATTTTTACCCTTTATGGCCAGCCAGAGTTTCGAATTTCCAAAAAGTACCAGACACCTGTCGTCTCTGTTTTTGATTAAAGGCAGTTTATTTGTTTTGGAGATGTAGAGGTACAGGTTTTTTATAGATTTTATCCCCTTCAACGTTCCAATTCACAAAAATCCCTTCTTCTTTTGGCTGTTCAATGATGAATGAATCAATCAGTCATTCACGTTACTCTTTTATATACATGGATTTCAGAAAACTTATTTTATATATCAGAATTTTCTATTTGTATATCAGAATTTTCAAATTACATTTAAAAAATTTCAGAATTTTCCAATAATATTTCAAAAATATTTAATTGTGTTTCAAAATTTTATTTCAGAATTTTCCAATAATTTTTCAGAATTTAAGAAATTTTCATTTTTATTACAGAATTTTCAAATTGTATTTAAAAATATACAATTTTCAAAATTTCCAATTATATTTCTGAAAATTCCAATTCTAAAGTACAAATGGAAATTCCTGCAATAAAAGTAGAAAATGAATATGAACATTTCAAGCTCGAGGTCTTGAATATTGAATTTACAACATAATAGGTCGAATAACATAGATTATTATTAAAATTGGAAAATTTTAATGTTTAATATGAGAATTCCGAAATACAAATAGATAAGTAATTTGAATTACAAATAGAAGTCTCTGAAATACAATTAGAAATATTTAATAGTTATTGTCGAACTTTTTCAATTCAATATTAACCCCCTGTCTATACTTGACAAATATTCATCATAACAATAAATGATATTTCTTGTCAAGACAAAGTTGTCTAAGCAAAAGCACTAACAATTTTATCATAACGAAGAAATAATACTAATAAATGGAGACTATACCTGATAATTTTTTATTTAGACAACCATTTTGAAGTTTATCATGATTAAAATTTATCAGGTATAACCAGGGGGTAATAAGATCTTGTCGAAAAAAATAAAGAATTATTTATAAATTACAATTAAGCTCAACAATATCTTAATATTACAAATTTTAAAAAAGCTAATGGAAAATTCTAAAATTCATTTAGACATTTCTGAGTTATATAATTCCAATTATAATTAGAAATTTCTGCAAAACAATTAGAAATGTAAAAAAATATTTCAGAAAATAAATTAATCTAAACCTTAATTTGTAGACAAATTTACAAAATTTCAAATGTTTGCAAAAAATTTATTGAAATTGTATGTCCTGATAAAAATCGAATCTATATCGCGTCACATTTTTCGAAATTGGTTTTTTAACCTCAACAAAACTCATTAATACTGATTTAAAAAGCAATTAATAATTTTATACAAAATTTCAAAAATTATACGATTTACAGCACAAATTAATTCAAATTAAAATCTGTGAGAAAAAAATTATTAAAACTGTATTGTTTTTTTTATGTTACAAGTATTGTTAGCGGTCATGTTTTTATCAATTATTTTTTCCGTATGCATGCTGGTTTCAATATTATATACAATATATGTTTTTTTTTGCATCTTACAATGTCAAGTTCATGATGAAACTGAAACTGCAATTATTTATCTGTGTACAAGTTTATTTTTAATATCTTATGGATTGAGCGAACAAAAACAAAACGGTTTATTATTAATTTTATGAGAAAGAAAAGAATAAAACAAAAAGGTTTTAAGAAGTTGACACACATTTTACAAGAAAAAAATATATAATAATGATAACTCTAGAAAAATATAAAAAGGGGATCTTAAAAAAAGTGATTTAATAATGAAATTTTATATAAAATATTTAAAAATTTCAATAAAATGTTACAATTTTTAAAATTATATTTTATATTTTTTGTTTAATAATGAAAATGTATATCAAATATTTAAAATTTTCTTAACATCTATGAAAAAGTTCATAATCTTAATGAATTTTGAAAAAAATTATGTTCGATTCATAAAATTTATGCTAATGCGTATTTAATATATAAAATTTTAATTTTTATAGATTTATTTAACCTAAAACGGTTTGAGCTTTAAGCAGTTCTTTGCAATTCTAATTAAATTTAAAAATTCAAAACAAAATATTCATTGCCAAAAATTTCACCTTGAACATCAATGTTTAGAAAAAAGTTTTACATCTTTAAAGCAAATTAAGTAAATAAATCTATATGTTTATAAATACCAAATATTTGTTTAACTGAAAAAAATTATGATAATTTCAAAGACTTTTTAATACAATTTATGCAAGGTATTTTGCAATTCAGTTATTCTGTAGACAAAAAGCTAAATTGACATACAACTCATTTTTTCTTCAACTTAATTTTTCTCATAAGCCATAAGAGTTTTTATTATTTTGCTTGTCTATAAAAATGATTTTCAATTTCTTGTCCATACAAATCAAAGTTAAATAAAATACTTATTTGCAACATGTTTTATGGGCTCATTATTTTTGGTTTTTTTTTTCTCTCTGACAGAAGTTAAGCAAAACAATAGTTTTGAAATCCTCTTTAGCAAATTTATATTCGTTAGTCATGTATGTATTTGCAGAACCAAAAATCAGCTTAATCACAGCACACTTGTGTTTCGAATTTCCAAAAATAGTGATTGGCAAAAAATAGAGGGATAATAGAGATAAATCAAATCCATAAAAATTGCAGTAAAATGTTATTTTTATTTATTAGTCAACTTATTTCATTTGGAAATTTAATTACTAGCGTAAATATTGTATTAAAAAATTATATAAAATATGATAAAACAATTAAAGTTGTGAAACGATATTGGAAAGAAATTAAAATTTTCTAAATTACCAAGAAATGTAAGCTGACATCATTGTTGTAATCAATGGGTTTAATAAAAAGAATCGAAAACTAGAAATTTATAAATTCAATCATCTTCATTATTTAAGCTCGAGGACTTTTGTTAAATTTAAATTTTTTTTATTTATTTCAATAAAATTTTGTAACTTAAAGGATTTAAAGATTTTAATTTTGGACTTAATTTTATTTTCAGAAAATATTTTATTAGCTTAGTCTCTGAAAAATTGCACTCGTTTTTAAGCATTACAATTCAGTATTATTATTTACGTTTTCAAAATACCTTTTTTAGCCATGATATTGAACTTGAAGTAAGTTTTTTTTTTTTCGTTTATGTAATTTTCCAACTATGTATTTAATCAGCAACTTTTAGTTTTATGTTGTATCATCATAAATTGTGTATCACTCGTTTAGTTTTAGTTTATTAATTTCAAATAAATAAATAAATAGTAAGTAAGTAGCAGTAGTTTAATTCTTAAGTTTCGTTTATTTGTTTTAATGCAAGATCAAATAAATTTATTCATTTGGAACAGAGAAGTTTTGAAAACATCACGTTATTCCGTATTTTTTGTGTTGTGTTTTTGTTTTTTTTTTAGATTTGAGTTAATATGACAATTTATTTAACGAGGCCAAATTTTTCATTTTTTTATTTCAAGTATTTTCATGAAATTCAATTATATTGTTTACGAAAATATCACACACTCCAAAATTTAGTTAAATTCGTATTGTTTTGGTGCGGAATTATTTATTTTAATCCATTAAACTTTGAGTTTTTTAAGTAAATAGCTACTACATACATAATTTAGAATATTTGGGTCTAATTAAAATAAATTTTGTGATAGTTTGTCCAAGCAATACTTACAGGTAGGTGATCGTGCTCTATGGTTCTTTTTGCGCTCATTAAAAAATGAATTTAAAATGCCACAGGGATTCATAGAACGTTGAGCCTGAAGACTTTTATGTCTTTCCTGGGGAGTTGAGTTGATTGAGTTAACATTTTGTAGACCAGCTAAAACTGTTACTTGTTGATTAGAATTGGAATTAGAATTATGTTGCTGTTGTTCATCATCACAGTTTACGGCACTATAGCGTCGAGAAAAAAACTTGCCGAATTCTTTCATTTTCTCAAGTGTTTTTACATATAATTTTTACACACAAATTACTTTCTTAAGAATTTTTCTTGTAAAATTTAGAAAATTTTCTAAAACGCTTCTTTTTCGCTTTCTTTTTGTTATTTATTTAATTGATTTGATTTCTTTTTAACACTTTTATTTTTAATATTAACTTTATTTTGATTATGCTTAGAGAATTTCTTATTTAGATTTCTTATAAAAATGTTTATTACCGTTTAGACGACTGATCGCTAGCGTTGTTCGCTAATGAATAAACCCCTAGAAGTTACCCCAACTGACCAAGTAAGATTTTAATTTATCTTTTTTTTCGTTTTTCTGTTTCAAATCAAGCTTCAATCAATACGCAAACAATATCTTAAACGCTCTCACACTGTGACAGACACATAAGCAAAGCAAATGTTAAGAACTGCAAAAAAAAAATTGACACATACTCTCGCAAACTCATCGATAAACAACAACACAATCATCGTAGAGTCGGTCAGTCACTGTAAACAACAGCCAAACAAGATCGCGCTTCATTACGTTACGTTATTCTGCTGCTACATTTAACAGCTACCAGCAGCATAAAACGCTATTTTGTAAGTTTTTTTTTCCTTAGTTTGCACACACACAAGCCGAGACGAGAACTTTAGCCGCAGACATAGCCATAGACGGGTATATACCCCCCAAACATTAACTTTTGAAACACCCCAACAATAAAGCTGAATAATAAGGCAGCGCCGCAACTGCTGGTTCGTCATACAGTTAACACACGCCTAGCATCTATTAGAGACGGGACGGACTGGCATGTCGTAAGGTGTGTGTGTGAGTAAGTTTTATCTGTTGTCTGTTTGTCTATGATTTCTAGTTTTATATTATCATAATTGTATTAAGCCGGTAGATCGATCATACATACATAGTTTTTTTTTTATTTATTTATTTTTTTCTTTTTTTTTTGCTTTTTATTAAGGCTTATTTCGTCTAGGGGTTTTCCCTGCTTCCTTGCCTGGACTTAAACATAAAATCAAGTTGTATTTTTTTGTAATGTTTGTTTAATAAGTAACCTAATAATATGAGTAATGATTTTAACGATTAACATCAAGTTTACGCGTAACGAAGTAAATGCAAAAAATTGTTGGAAAATTTTTTACAAAATCTAAAAAAAAGTATGTAGTGCTGTATTTGAGAATTAACTATTTCAAGTCGTTCTTGCTATATTTGTGTTAATGTAGTCATTGCAAAAATAAATTGAGTTTGAAAATTAATCTTTCCTACATCTTAACTGAAGCACAAAAGCAGATGTGCAATATTTACGAATAAATTGAATTTGGTTTCAGATTTTCACGGTTTCATAAATATAACTTAAAGATCGTATACCTAGTATATGAATGATCTTTAGGATGAAAACGTTTTACTTGGTTTCAAATAAAATTATATTTTTGTTCGTTTGAAGATTATGGAACGAAACGAAAAAAATTCGATCCAAAAAATTATTTTTTTAACATTTGGTTTTCCACAGTTTCGAAATTAGCTTTGGTATGGTTTTTATATAGATTTAAAACTGTTGGTCAGATTTTATCATTTTTGATATTATATTAAAGCTAATGAATCGTAGATTTTTGAACACAATTTAAATTGTGCAATTTTCAGCATTCTTACAAACAATTTGAATATTGAACCTCGATAGAATACAAAACATAGCAAATTTCATAACTTAAAATTTTATATATTTTTTTTTTAATTTGTAAACGTATTTTTATAAAGATTTTTAATTGAATAATTACACTATGATATATTAAAAATATGCAGGGGTTCTCATATGTCAATTCGGTTTTATTAAATCCATAAAGTTCGGAAATACTTATAGTTTTTCTTGATCACCTCGTTTATTACTTTTTTATTAGCAAATCTAGTAAAATATTGTTATTCCTATGGGTCGATTATGGATGGTAACTAGAGTTTTTCACGGAAATTCCGCAAAATTTTCAATCCCGGGAAATTGTACAAGAATTCCCGTGAATTAGTTTCCTTAGTTTAATGTGATGTTTTTTGAACTTGACTTTCTCTAAAAGATGCTTAAAGCTCCAATACAAATGCAGAAGATTCATACAAGAAAAAAGATTTAACCCAAATTCACCAATAACAAGTTCATTATTCAAAATATTACAAAAACTCGTGAATGTTCACGACTGTCGCAGAATTCTATTCCGATCATATTTTTAGAATTTTGCTTTTAAACAAAGACTAAACGAAAATTTTTGGAATAAAACCACCTTCCGTGGAATTGAATTTTGTTTCTTCAAGTTTTAATTAACATCTTTACTTAATTTTTGTTTTAATAAGCAAAACATTGCCAATTCAAAATTAAATTAATTGGAATATAACGAAGGTAGAACAAAATCTGATGGAAATTGATGCCATTCCGATACAAATGACAAATGGTGGCAGGTTTGAATATAATCAAAATTAGAAATCGAGCCAGTTTATCTCTTTATATTAAGTTTTTATTCTATTTTTTTTTATTTGTATCCAATTACATTTTAAAACCGAAGAATTATTTTAGATTTTTAACGAAGTCTACATTCTTAAAATTGAATAATTTGTTCTAGGCGGGAATTACCGGAATCCCGGGAAATTTGAAAATGAATCCCGGTTTCCCGGGAAAGTGCGGAAAAAGAAAAACTCTAATGGTAACCGAAATTCAGTTGCGTTGGCAGTTGCCTAAATGATATTACAGATAGCAGATATCTTTTCTGTTGCCAAATTAGCAACAAGAAATTTATGGTTGCCATCTGCCAACGCAACTGAAGTTCGGTTGCCATCCATAATCGACCCATTAAAGTTACAACTTCAAAAAATCATAACTATGTTATTCAAAATGAATGAGTTATTTCTTTTATTTAAAACAGATATGTTTTACCTTTGGAAAATGGCTCTGTTACGGTCGTATAAGTTTCAAAAAACGCACTTTCGATAAATTTTCAATTCCTTCACATTCTAAGTTGATCATTAGCCAGTAAAATATTTTGTTCTTATTTTAGTGAAATAGCACATTAAAACACGTAAGTAAATAAAAATCAATTTAAAAATGAATGAGTTATACTAATTTTTGTGATAACATGTTTTTCGACTTTTACGTTTTTTTCATACAAACATATGACAGTTTATTTGGGGAGCATCCTGACTTTACGCTAACCTAACTTAGCCATTTTCCAACCGATTTTTACAAATATTTTTGTGTTTAAAAGGTGAAACTCATATCATTTACTTCACCCTTTTAAAATTAGTTTCAAAATAACATATTTATGATATTATAAAGTTGTAACCGTAATAATACCGTTATATCGCTAAAATGAAGTAATCGAGAACAAATATAAGTATTTCCGTACTATATGGACTCCAACAAAATAGAATTGCTACACGAGAACATAATTTTTTTGTTCACTGCATTATTATTCAAAATTAAATGAAGAATTTAAACGAATTATATTATTAATTAAATTAAAAATTTGAAATAAAATTTTGTTATGCACTGGTATGAATTTTTATTATATAGTAATAATAATATTAATAGAACTTTAAAGGTACTTGTAGAAAACTAAGTTTGAATTAAAATAAAAAGAAAATAAAAAACATGTCAAATTAAAAAAAAAAATAACCTAAAATGTTCCTTATCAATGCACTATGCAAACAGCAGCGATAAGCAATGTTAGTTATCAAAAATATAAACATAGTTGTTAAGTCAACCTAAAATGTATATTTTGTTACAACATATTAACAAATAACAAAATGATAAAACTACATTATCTCTTAATTATGAAAACCCTTAATGCTAAGATATGTTCATTAAATCTGCCCCTCGTTATATGGAATATTTTCACTGAAATCTGAATCTGAAACTAATTATATATATAAATTCTACATATATTATTTTTATTATTCAAATTTACAACTTCAGATAGGCGTAATATCCTAATTAGCTAAAAATTTAAACCAATTAGAGTTTTATAGGCAGGTCTAATTATACAAGCAAAACGGAACGAGGATGACAACATTCCAAACATTATATGATTGCAATTAAATTAATGTTTATTATAAACAATATTGGTTTATATAAATTTTCCATATTTGCTTTAAAATGAATGCAGCTTCTTAAGTGTCTAAATTTGTGAAATACCCACAGTTCTAATCTAAATAAATATTCATATAAAAAAAAGTATTTTGAAACCAAAATAAATTTTATTAGTACGAGTATCAAAACCGGATCATTTAATATAAATAATCAATCGATCACAATAAAAAAAACCACTCATTTTATTATCCGGTTTTTTCTAAATATTATTGTTATTATTTCTTTAACAGTATTCAAAATTTATTGTGGTCTTTTATATTAATATGTATTTACTTTTGAAACTACTCATATTTGTTCAATATCTTTGACAAAAAATAATATATGATGATAAAATGACAAATTTGTATGGGTTTTCGAAATGGGATAAACGGGATAAACCAGCTCAATATTTAAAATCTGATTTGCTAACCAATTGCGGATAATAAAATACCTGTAAATCTAGTCTAAGTTAAGTCTAATGTAAAATATCTTACACTTATACTTAATAAATACAAAAATCAAGTTATAACTGGATGCCTTGTTTATATTTTTTTTGCAAAATTATAGATATAAAAATACTCTATTTGAATATATTTTTAATAAAAGTACCAACAAAAAAAATTTCATAACAAATTTTTTTTGACAAAACCCACACCTTTTTTCTAAATAAAATTGAATAATTCAATAAAAATTTCATTACTGCCGCTTTTTTTTGCCAATTTTAATTAAAATAAAACAAATTTTAAATTAAAATTCAGTTTCAAACACTTTTCCCCACAGCAAATCATTGATTTTTGAATAATAAAATATTGGCAAAACTTTAATGTAAATGTATTTAACAATTTTGCAAATTTTTAGCTTTTTCCCGGTTGAATGCTCTTCACATAATTAAAAAAATTTCTGCGCAATTTGAAAATTATTTGTTGAAGACTTTGTTTAAATTAAGTTTCCCAACAAACACAAAATTGAAAATGTTCAATTGATAAACATAACTACAAAGGTTTCTGAAATTTAAAAAGAGGTTTAGGTTTTCAATTTGATATCATATATCAATTTCAAATTATTCTCAAACCTTAATATGTTCAAATAAAAAGAGGTCCTGAAAGAGGTGTGACGAAATTATGAGTGATGTAACACTGCATTTGTCACACCCAAGGCGAATTCAGGCAAATACATGAAAATTCATTAATTTTTTATGTATAGAGTTGACACTGAAAACAATGAGAGAATTGTTTCGAATGTCAAACTCCTGAATTTGTCTGAATAAATACCCTGTACATTTGAGAATAAATGAATTGCCCAAATTAATTCCCCTTACTATTTTCAAATGATTATTAAATCATCAAATGTGATATTTGAATAAAGGTTTGAGTGGACACAACTCCCAATTCGATATCAAATCTGAATGTTAGCTGGGTTTTAATTATTCTAAACATAAATTAAACAAAATAATAATTAAAATAAAGGATATTAGAAATGCGATAATCAAATACTTTTACTTTGCTCAACTGTTTATTAAATTGTTTATTTTGATTTTAAAAATACTAATATAAATCGTTTATATTTGGGCAATTTATGTAAATTAGCTAAAATATATAAGTACGAATATACACATAATAATGAGGTAAAATTCTATTTATTCCCAACGATTTTTAATAATACAATTAAAGATACCAGTTTTTTTTATTTATTTTGAAATAAAATGCCAGTGCATTAAGATGTTTTAAACAAATAAGAAATATTATTTGATATAGATAAATTTGATATAGATGTTAATTTTGTTTTTAATTTCTCATAAGTAAACTAAACATTTGCAGAAATATTTACTTGATGAAAGAAACCAAATTTCAACGTAAATAAAGAACTTGTTATTTTTTGGTACCATCCTTTGAGTTGTATATTTTTTTATATATTCAATCGATTTAAAAAAAAAAAGAATATTAATTTGTTTGGAATTATAATCACTTAATGAATTAGCTGTTTTTAACTTTTTGTTGAATCATGGTGAACATCAAAAGAAATTGCATAATTTCGTTTATCCCAGCAGCAAATTTCTATAAACGTTCTAAATCTGAAACTAATTAAGGTCAATAACTTTAAATACTTCTTTGATGCTTTAAATATAAGACTAAAACTATGTCGTAACCAGAATATGGCAACTAGTCGGAGTCAGTATTATTGTGGCAACAGAGATATGTCATGTCTGGTATGGTCTATTTTTGTTATGTATTGGACTCAGTTTGAAATGGACTCAGTTTGAAATGGCGAAATATTAAACATCAAAGTTGGATACAGTTATTCATAAAATATCTTTTCACCTCAACCGTTCTCGAAATAACTGCAATTACCGTTACCGATATAATTGTAAATACCGTAACCGATATTCCATAAATAATTTTAAATTAAAATAATCCAAATCCAATTTACCGTTTTGAATCGGTAGCCAACCTAGTAAAATAAATGATTTATTAAGCATTGGACCCCGTTTAGATGGCGAAACAACAAAATTTTAAGTTTGATGTTTTAAATATCGGACTAAAATTATATCATAAATTAAATTTTACCCTGAATTTTTCACTAATGTTTTTCGAAAATATGTTCAAATAAGCTTTAGAAAATATATTTCCTTAAAACCGGTTAACCGATTTAAAAAACCGGTTTGTCGCAAAACCGAAACCGCAGGAGTTTACCTGATTTCGGTTTTGGATACTCTAACCTCTGTTGTCTGTTAATTAAAATTAGAGAAGTTTTTGCTGGGATTTAATAGGAACAAAACTGGTTATAAATCCTATAATTAAAACGTAAATTTAGAACTTATTTTTTGTTAATAAATTCACCAAAAAAATAAAATGTGTTCTTTTATCTTTTTTACCACTGATTAACCGGCATTAGTCAGCACAAATGTTTGCAAATTCTTAAAAACGTGTATACATTTTAAACACTTTTTATATCTATGGAAGCTGGAAACACAGTTAGCTCTGTTCGTAACAAGAAATATAATCTTATTAATTACTTACAAACATGATTCACATGAAAAACTGAAACTCAACGTCCTTCAGTGTTAAGTTTTATGCAGTTATAAGGAAATTTCTAGAAAATCTTTTTAAACAAACTTTAACTGTTTTTTATTACACAGTACAACACATGATTTTGGGACTCAATTCTGACAATTGCACGTGAAAGTAGACCCAAAAATAAGAACTTCTGCATCATTAGTTTTGTCAAGTTGGCTGCCGTATTAATTTAATGGCCTTACGATTTTTTTTTCCTCAAGGTGGATTTTTATCACTTTTTCTATATTTTAGCACGGTTATATCTCGTATACCGTACGGAATATCTCTTTTGTGGCTGAAGCAAAGTTGTAGATATTGAATAGTAGAAAAAAAGTACGGAACATACCTACCCGAAAAAGGTGCATCCAGTGCCTTAAAAATCGCAAAAATGCGCATTTTTTAAAATTTTTTACCAATTTTTCACTTTTTTTGTTCAATAGCTGGATTACAAATGCAATTATGGACTGATCACCATGAAATTAGGTCGTGTGATTTGTGTCTATATAAAAGTTATTTATCATGAATTTTGTATGTATACCATCATTTTTAACACTTTAAAGTGCTGGTCTTATATGGGAGCTATGAATAATTACACAGTACAACATTTTTCAGTTCATTGCTTTGGGACTCAATTCTGACAATTGCACGTGAAAGTAGACCCAAAAATAAGAACTTCTGCATCATTAGTTTTGTCAAGTTGGCTGCCGTATTAATTTAATGGCCATACGAATTTTTTTTCCTCAAGGTGGATTTTTATCACTTTTTCTATATTTTAGCACGGTTATATCTCGTATACCGTACGGAATATCTCTTTTGTGGCTGAAGCAAAGTTGTAGATATTGAATAGTAGAAAAAAAGTACGGAACATACCTACCCGAAAAAGGTGCATCCAGTGCCTTAAAAATCGCAAAAATGCCCATTTTTTTTAATTTTTTACCAATTTTTCACCTTTTTTGCTCAATAGCAGGATTACAAATGCAATTATGGACTGATCACCATGAAATTAGGTCGTGTGATTTGTGTCTATATAAAAGTAATTTATCATGAATTTTGTATGTATACCATAATTTTTAACAGATTTATTCACTTTAAAGTGATTTTCGGAAGCTTATATGTGAGCTATGACTAATTATGGACCGATCATAAACAAATTCGGTACATATAATTTGTTCGGCCCAAGGACGAACACTGTTGAAATTGGCTGAAATCGGTTCATTATTTCACCTAGCCCCCATACAAATGTCCTCCCGAAATTGGACTTTATCGGTTATAAATGTATTATTTATATATGTATATACACAAATTTAGCTCCAAATAAATTTTATATATACAAAATTCAATTATGAATACATACATACAAAATTCATGATAAATTACTTTTATATAGACACAAATCACACGACCTAATTTCATGGTGATCAGTCCATAATTGCATTTGTAATCCTGCTATTGAGCAAAAAAGGTGAAAAATTGGTAAAAAATTAAAAAAAATGGGCATTTTTGCGATTTTTAAGGCACTGGATGCACCTTTTTCGGGTAGGTATGTTCCGTACTTTTTTTCTACTATTCAATATCTACAACTTTGCTTCAGCCACAAAAGAGATATTCCGTACGGTATACGAGATATAACCGTGCTAAAATATAGAAAAAGTGATAAAAATCCACCTTGAGGAAAAAAAATTCGTATGGCCATTAAATTAATACGGCAGCCAACTTGACAAAACTAATGATGCAGAAGTTCTTATTTTTGGGTCTACTTTCACGTGCAATTGTCAGAATTGAGTCCCAAAGCAATGAACTGAAAAATGTTGTACTGTGTTAATAAAAGACACTAAATCAAAAGTAACACCTAAAGCAATAGCGAATCAAGCCAATTCAAGACAAGACCAAATTGAGTCTATAGCCTAAGATCAACTTAGATATTTATGTATAAATAAACATAAAATACTAGAAGTTGGCTAACCAGTTTGCTTGCACTTGATTTCTTCATACATATGTACGTATTTTGCTACATATAAATAAACATATTTTTTCTATTCACATGTATATTTATTATTCATGTATATTTAAATCATCTATTATTATTTTTTTAAGATTTTGGCATTATTAATATTGTTATTTTTTCAAACTCAATAAATATTATTAACCAATCTTCACACATTATAGAAACTCCACAGTTATTTTTTAGGTTGTTTATTATATTTTTTTTCAATATCAGCTGTTAAATACAAACAAAATTGAACACGTTTTTTGTTTCTTATTTTATTTTTGTTATTTTTTGCGTTTTGTTTATTTCATTTTCGCGTAATAATTAATAACCTTTAAACTATTTTAGATTTCTTCTAGATTGTTCAAATGAATATATGTACATAAAATAAAAAAAAATATTGGAGTTTCGAAAAAAATACATTTTAATTAAAATACTTGTTTGCTTCGATTTTTGATTAATCAACCAATTTGCAATTATTTTGATGTCGCAAAGAATTTTTTTGTTACAGCTTCTTTCTATAAATTTAAAAACATTTACTATATATGTTCTTTATATGAATATATGTAAACAACTTTATGTACAATTACACTGTATTTATGTACGAATATTAAAGAGAATAAATATGTATGTATATGGATGTCAAAATGACGTTACGAAGATAAAAAATAATAATGAAAATGAAATTGAAAAAAACAATAAATAAATTTGCAAATCAAGCACTAAAGTGAGAAACTGTTTAAGAAAAAGAAATGTGTGAAGAGAATGTTTAACCCTTAATTTACTCTTTACAATGAATCAGCTAATGGATCTGATACATATATACATATGTATGTAGGTGTTACTGTTAATAATGGATTGAAATTAAGTTATAATAAATTAATCGAGTAAAGTTTTTTGAATGCTCTTTAAAAGAATTATAGAATACTGTTGGTGCAATGTTTTTAAAAGATTTATATTATAATACTTGACCAGTTTTGTCACATTCGTAGTTTTAAGCAGTCAAAATTTAATAAAGTCTTATTTTATTAAAATATTTAAGAGGAAAAATCTGATTAAGTAAAATCTGAAAGAAAAAATACTTCGAAACAGAACTTTTTAAAATTACAATGTAAACGCTAAAATGCCTCGTAAACTGTGCAATCTGTGCATTTTTACATTCTCGCAAAATTCATTATATTCAAATAAGGAACTCCCATATATTCCTTTGACTTATCCTAGTTTGTTGTATATTTTGTATTAATCTGATAAAATGTTGTTAAAATGAAGCAAGAATAGACCTTTTTAAGCCTATTGTTAAAAATATTGTCAGGAATTATGGTTTTCCGGAATTCAAATCACCGCTATCTCTAAATTAAAAGAGGCATTGACCTAAATATTTTCCAATCTTATTCCCTCAGGGATACTAAAGGTAGGATAATACAGGACAAATATTTACTCAAACGTTGTTTACTCTTACAAGTTTTTTGTAAGATCAATCAGTATCAAATAATATAAAAGAAGTTGTTAAAAGAAACAAAAGAATTAAAATATATTTCATTTAATAGTTACGGGTTTTTCATCAAATATTTGGCTTTAAGAAATATTTATAGACAATTTTTTCAAAATTAACCCTTAAATGCATGATTTTTACTTTTATTTTTCTATAAAGTATCAAATATTTAGTTGATTTTTATTTATTATATTTTCTTTAGCTTTAGTTTGATTAAGATTTTCTTTAGATGAAACTTTTCGTACTCCATTTGATTTTGCTGAAGGAGAATCTGAATTAGTATCAAGCTTATTTTCGTCTAAAATTAAGAGGAACTGGAATGTAGACAATTGGCAACAATATGCATTAAAGAGTTTTGGGCCTGGCTCACTAAATGCTAACGAACATTTTCTTTCTTATTTTATATTGAAAACAATAAAAAAAAAACAAATTTATTTGTTATTTTCAATATAAAATAAGAAAGAAAATGTTCGTTCGCATTTAGTGAGCCAGGCCCTTTATATTCGTGCAATTTATTACCTAATAAAAATGTTTCGGTCACAAATGTAACTATTGTACACTTTCACCTCAACACTTCCAAATAATTTAATAGTCATACTTATTTACGGCTAATGTCTAATCTAATTCACTTAAATGAAAAATCAAAAAGAAAATTGTAAAAAATTGAACCTTTTATGAGGTTATGACTATAAATTAATAGCATTTATTGAGAAACACGAAACAAAATGCGTTGTTATACAACACACTTTTAAAAGAATAAATAATTACAAACTCGTGTTTAAAGATTTATTAAAAAAAATAAATTATAATTACATATTATTAAAGTAACGTGTAACACATTATATCATTTTGGATAGTAGAAATAAAAGCTGTATTAAAATATAGAATGTTCTAATCAAAAAAAATTACTCCAATAATATTAACAGTTATTAAGTTTAAACCGCGCCCGACCGACACCAGGTGCCGATCATGATTATTTAACTACATGTAAAGCGAATGTCAATGATGATCATACACTTTATCAAATAAGAAACGAAAATCACTATCAATAGCTGGTTAGATGTTCCATATTCCATGTTCTCTTTATGCCGAACGCTGGTTTAAAGATTGAGAATTATTTTATCACATATTTTAATTCTCCTTTAATGACAGTTAAATGATTTTTTTTTTTGCATTTTAAGTGATTTGTATTTATTTAAATGTAAACTTGTGTTTATTTCTTTGCTTAATGTCATTAAAACAAATATATTTAATTCTGAAAGTGAAACTTTTTTATACACTGTCATAGACTTTACAGATAGATTCTTTAAAAATGAATTGATCTCAAAATATATTTTGTCAAAAATCTTCAAAAGTCAATGACCCTATTCGATACTATAGTCGTATGATTAGTGTGTATGTGAGATTAATTTATAAAGTCATTTAAATTTAAATACCTCTTTTCTTTTATAAATTTTTAAACGTGTATATGGATGAGTAAGTGGGTTTTTATTATTTAGCTATTTGATTTATTAAAGACAAATGCGGAAATAAACTGTTCCTATTGTTATTTCTTTTTTACAAAAATCATTTCTAATGATTTTACTACGTACTTTGATTGAATTTAATTTGATCGTATTTTAAAATGAAAATACAGTTTAGCATAGACTTAAGGAACTCTAATATAATTCTAATATCCATGTAATGTATTAATTTTACTATTAAATACAATATGTTCAGATCATTTCAATTCTTTCATGGAACGGGTTTTAAAACAGTGATTTTAAATGCATATTCTTAAGATTTTTAGGCATAATTTCCAATAATAAATGCATGAAATTTATTTGCATACTCTAATCGCTAAAATAAATTGGAATATAATTTTTATTGCATCGCAGCTTAAAAATATCCCCCGATAATATTTATTTATTTAAGAACCTACATACATTCATAATTAAATTCTATTTTTTTGTTTGTTTTTTGTTCACTTGTGTCAATATTTTTAATTCAACATTAATTAAAGCCATAATCAAAAGAAATAGCTGTGTTTCTTTAGCATTTTAAAATAAGCTGGGTTCAAAAGCATAAACTATTAATACATACGAGCACACGAACTAACGTACACAAACAAACAATTTAAATTAAATTTAAAACAAGTAAGAGTGCTATATTCGGCTATGCCGAATCTTATATACCCTTCACCTTTGTTGTGGATGCATTATTATTTTTTATAATTAGTATATAGGTATGTATGTACATTGCCCACTTTCAGCTTACAGCATCCTAAATTTATCAAGAACACAAAAAACAACAACAACGCCAAACGAAACAGAACACCAAAAGAAAAAACAAAAACAAAATACGCAAGGCAATGAAACCAACACACAACCAAACAAAAGTTCAGTTGTATAAAAAACGACAACAACGCCAAAAGAAACAAAACACAAAAGAAAAACAAAATACGCAAAGCATGCACATTCAAACATACGATTTGTTGATTTTTTGTCAAAAAAACCAACACACAACCAAACAAAAGTTCAGTTGTATAAAAAACAACAACAACTCCAAAAGAAACAAAACAAAAAAAAAAACAAAATACGCAAAACATGCACATCCAAAAACATACGTTTTGTTGCTTTTTTGTCAAAAAAAACCAACACACAACCAAACAAACGTTTAGTTGTATAAAAAACAACAACAACGCCAAAAGAAACAAAACAAAAAAAAAACAAAATACGCAAAACATGCACATCCAAAAACATACGTTTTGTTGCTTTTTTGTCAAAGCATGCAATACATTGAGTTTTTTGATGAAATTTTCAGAGGTTGTCTCGGATTTTTGCTCATATCTCCGTTATTTATGGACGGATTTTGCTGATTTTAAATAGCAAAATTCTCGAAAGTATGTCTGACAGAATTGTTGAAGATTTGGATCCCGGAGATATCTGGGGCCTTCAGAAAATTGATTTCAACAGACAGACAGACAGACAGACAGACGGACAGACAGACAGACAGACAGACAGACAGACGGACATGGCTTAATCGACTCCGCTATCTATAAGGATCCAGAATATATATACTTTATAGGGTCGGAAATGAAAAATGTAGAAATTACAAACGGAATGACAAACTTATATATACCCTTCTCACGAAGCTGAAGGGTATAAAAAGAAATACGTTAGACTTTAAAATTGTTAGAAATAGGTACATCAGAACTAAGTCTACCACAACAAAAAATAGAAGAAATTGCGTTTTACGTTTACTCAAATAAAAACAAAAAAACCAGAATAAAGAAACCAAAATCCCATTATATTATCAAAGACTTGTATTTTATCGTAACATAACAATAATAAAAACAAATCAATATTTTTAATATATTAATAGAACATCAAACTGAAAACAAATACATAAGACACGTATATTTACACAAATAACAGAAATCAAATAATTTTGTATTACAAAAATCTTTACATCTAAAATAATTGTTTTGTTCATAAGATTTAAACATCAAATGAAATATAACGCCATAACTATTAAAGGATGTTGAAAAACTGATAAATAAAATGTTAAAGAACTTTGAAAAAATATTGTGACATTGAGTTTTCAAACTCAAATGCTTAAACTAAACCGCTTGGTGCCTGCACATCAAAAGATACTTGCAGCTAAAATTTTACAATACAAAAGAAACAATCATAAATAAAACAAAAAAAAACATAGTTTGAAGCATTAAGTAATAAATATACAAAATAAATAAAAAAAACTAAAATTATACAGAGATTGCTTGCCGCTTTGCAGTTAATTTCTTACACATAATATTTTACAATTATTATTTATGTAGTAAGTAGTCTTAATCTCAATGAATGAATTAGTTTTTTTTAATTGTAATAAAATTTCATTATCAACACACGCAATAATAACACTCGTGTATTGTACATACATAGTTACTCAAATTTCACAAAAAGACTTTAAAATTTTGAATTACAAACAAAAAATTTAATTGAAACCCATATTACATTATCAAAGGAAGGGAAGCCATTCATTCATTCACATGCGCCCCTTTTGACCCCTTGACGTAAGAACATAGATTAAGACTAAAAACCTATTGTATAAATAATTAAATTAATTGTGAAATCAAGTGAAATTTAAACTTTGTCCAATTGTAATAAATATGTGTGTAGGTAGGTATATTAGACTTGTCTTGAAAACATAAAAATGTGTTTCTTCGTTCTAGGCTCTAAAACTAATTGAGGCAAAATAAGCAGCAAATCGATCCCATTTTTCTTTATTTTTAAAAAAAATTTAATAATCTTTTTTTTAGATGTTTTCATTCTGCATAAAATTAATTACAAATTGTATGTAAAACACACATCGAAAACCCAAATATTGTTATATAAAATATTTGTTTATATATTTTTTACATAAATAAATTATTTCCACATATTTTCTATTCCATATTAATAATTTATTTCTTGTTATAAATATAATTTTATGCAGAAATAACATAAACAGATTATTTAAATTTTAAAATCTTTTTAAAAATCAAAAACTAATATTTTTATACAATTTTACAAGCTTTAATAAATTTTTGTCCCGTTTTTCCATTATCCGAAAGTCTTAACATGTTTCCTCAATTAGTTTTAGGTACTAAAGAACAAAACAAGTCCAGTTCCTAAAAATAATTTTTCACGCTCAAACAGTTTTTCACAAATACATTATTAAATACTCTTCATCTTAGTATACCTTAAAATAAAACGAAAGGGCGTTCGGAATACCATTCATTTAATATATTGCACTATTATTTATGAACAGCACTAAGAATCCGAGATCAAAGGTTCAAAAGAATTAATTCTTAATGAAATTTTCAGAATCATATAAAATAATTTCTCTTAACCATTCCATTAAATAATTAATTACGAATTAATAATTAGGCATAATTCCTTAGTACTTCAAACGTATTGAATTAATTATTTATAGAATTAAGTCCTTATTGAATCAATAAATTTTTCTTCATTTCAAATCTATTACAAAGTCAATTGTTTTCAATTCAATTTGTAAATGATTAAAAGCTAAACAAAAACAAAACAGTATGAAGAAAAAATGTTTTCATTCAATTTCTATATAATATCCCATTCAGACCGAGACAAATTAAGCAATTCGATTTGGTTAATTTACATTATATTGCAAGAAAATAGCAACAACAAAATAAGTTTTTCATATATTTTATGGTATCAAATCAGGCGCGGATCCAGAAGGGGTGAAATAGGAAATTTCCCCGCCCAAAACCGAGAAGTTTTCATATAAAAAAAGGAATAAAAAGAAAAATGTAGAACAAATTTTAATTATCCCCCCCACCCCCAAATGGTTGACCTGGATCCGCGCCTGTATCAAATAGTACCATTTAGTTTTATGATAGTTATGTTCAATCGTTCATTCAATAAAAAATACGCTTAAGAATCAGTTTCCGATATGGATATACTTTTTGCTGAACTTAATAGCGAAACGATATTACCCATATTAATGAATACCGGTATTTAAACGAAACGAAATATTTCGAAATCGCTCTCAATACCTTTAGTCAATATTAAAATGTATTAAAAGCATTTCAGAAATCGCTTTCCAACAAATTAACTTAAAAGACAATAATGCCCATGAGAAGTTATTACCCTAATATCTATATATGTACATGTGCAAATAATTCTTGATTAGAAAGCAAAATGTGCAAGTATAAATACTTATTTTTTCACAAAGATAATTTCAAATCTTTAAACTACATTTGATGATTATAGTGGAATAAATAGATTAATGTACATCCATTGAACCAAACTAGCGTTTGGTTAACAAAGCAACATTTAACCAACGATACGGCTCTACGTTTCATCTCCAAGATCATAAGTTTCTTAACATTCAAATTATGTATATTAATTGCTTAATTACTTAGAAATGTTACAAAAAATTACGAAAAGACTTAAAACTTTTCATATTGTGCAGATAATTAAGGTCTTATTTTCTAAATCCCGGCTCCAATTTTATATGGAAAACAAAAACAAAATATAAAAAGTTTGTTTTTGTTTTCATGAAAATTTTATTGTTTTTAAAAGGCAAAGCAACACATAAAAATTTTGTAATAGATTTAATTTTTTATTTGTATTGAAAACAAAAACAGTTTTTTGAAATTTTTGATGTTTTGTTTTCCATATAATTTTCCATCATTTGACGAACATTACATAGAGACGAAACGTAATTATGAAAAACCTAACTCTTGTCTCGTCTCTATTCAATCATTGAAAATAAAAACAATTTTTGGAAATTTTTGATATTTAGTTTTCGATATACAAAAGACCATAGAATTAATTGTGAAAAATCTAACTCTTGCAACAACATACATAATACATTTTATTCAATGTATTTTGTTGTTGTATCAGACATACGATTTGTTGTATTTTTGTTTGATAATACGGAGTGTCTCGTCTCTATTCAATCATTGAAAACAAAAATAATTTTTGGAAATTTTTGTTATTTTGTTTTCGATATACAAAAGACCATAGAATAACATAGAGACGAGACGTAATTGTCAAAAACCTAACTCTTGCAACAACAAAATTCATGCTAGTCAATGTATTTTGTTGTTGTATCAGACATATGTATGATTTGTTGTATTTGTTAAACATTTTATAAAATCTTGTTTCTAAGCTTTTAAAGAACCTCCTAAAAGTATGCTAATGTTCATATATTGACAAATAACATGTATGTTTTGCCACTGTGATAAAATTAAAGGTATTTGTCAAAATTTCAATTCATTTCCTGCCGCAGAGAAACAAGGCGGCCTACAATTTTCAGCGGCGGCTGGACTATTTTCTTCCGGCGGCAGGAAAATTGTCGGACTATTTTTTTGTAACCACTTTTGGAGGTTTTAAAGTTTTAGTTTCAAACACACATTTTTAACGACCAACCACTACATATATAAATGTAACTGGGAAGCAGTAGTTTTCTAAAAAATTAACTTGCACATTTTTGTATTCATTGAAAAGGTGCATACAAATTTAGTAAAACAACACATATACATTTTTTTTAAAAAAAGTTAGAACTTATCAAATGACACCTTAGGCAATTTATTATTTTAATTGTTTTTTGGAATATAAATTTTTTTGTAAACTTACATTTAATTATCAGTATCATGAGAATTTTTTTGAAGGATTTTTAAGAAACAAATTTATATTTATTCTTTGTTGCAGCATTCAGTTTTATATCTTCTCACAAATGTTTATTGTTTGTTTTTTTTTATTATTATAATAATTATTTTTTTACTTAGTTTTTCTTTTCAAAAAAAGTGTTCTTTGTCGCTGAGTAAAATCACGCATTTAAAATCCAAATTTTAAATATTATTTATTTATACTCAAATATAAATTTAATCTAGACTTAATCATAAAAAACGAACCATACTTTCAACTTTTTTTAAAATAATACACAACTTAATTAATTGATAAGAACTTTCTTTGTATAAGTTAATTTATATTTATAATAACAGAAAAATATATTAAAAAAGCAAAAAACTCGTGTAGCAAACGTCAAACATCTCTCAAACAACAAGTAAGTAAGTGTGTATGTAACGCTATAAATTTGAAGACAATTGTAAGATTTTAATTATTTATTTCTACAATGTAATCGTAAGTGGTCCATATTCTTTATGTTATGTTATATGTTAAAAACGAGGAAAACAAATGATTTGTTTTGGTAATAAAACAAATAATAAAAACATATGTAAAGAATGGGGTTGATTTTCCTTGAATTCAAGGTTGTTGTGAGTTCCAAGCCGAATGATAAGCCAATGGCGTAGATATTTTGTTGCTATTGAGCCATCGCAGCAATAAACAAATATCAATTAACCTGCCTTAAGCTTTTTCGTGATAATAAAACCAAACACTAAAGACCTAGACCTAGAAATACTGACAAAAATATGATTAGGCAAATATTTATTTCTAAAAAATATTAGTATTGTCTGAGGTTTAACCTAATTTTTTAGAAAATTTTAATTGAAATTGGTTTATCGATAATTCTTTTTTGGTTCCATCATCTATCTATCGTCTTTAGCTAATGTTTACCATTTCAACTCATAATATTGGGGTTTAAAATAATTTAACGTTTTAATGTTTCGTGATTTAGTGAGTTAGTTATGACCGCGCATATCTCTAGACTTTCTTTCCGATTATTTGCTTCTCGAACACTTTGACAAATATCTACAATACAAAATCGCGGAATTTTTATATATATCGATATTGAAATTTATTTAAAAAAAATAAGAAGTACTAGAAACTAAAATAAACTAATACATCTGGACTGACACAGAGATGTGTCACTGACGAATCTGATAAAATTTAGATCTTTTTTCGAAGAACGATAGCAACCAAGACCAGATTCATTTGCCCTGCGGCTAACATTTCAAGAACTAACCTCTAGAGGAGTCTTTTTTGAGAATTTCTTAAAAACTCTTTTTATTAAATAATCTTGTCCTGGAGTTGTTTTACGAGGACTTCCTCCCAAATGTTGAGTTTTTACAGTTTCACAAATTTGAATTTTTAAAACAGCTGATTTATTATTCTAATTGAATATTTATGAATACAGTTACTTTTTTTCTTCAATCCATCATTAATATATTTTATTAATTTCGGAAATCCAAGCGATTGAACGAAAAATTAAACCGAAACCAAGGTGCATTTAATAAGGTGTCATCGAGAGCACAGCTGATTATAGAAATAGCACGCGATAATAGTTGTGTTCGCGTACTTGATAATTTTTAATAATTTGTACAAATTATCACTGAAAGTTACGGGATTCCGTTCGTATACTTTTAAAAACTTGTAACGAGAGAGCAAGAGATTGGTAAAAGTGACAGTTCGTAGATAGAGAACATGATATTTTTTACTGGACATTTTTTGTCCAGTAAAAAATATCAAGATAAAAATATGGTTGCATATGCAAACAAAACTAAAAAGTTGAAAATTAATACAATTTACAAGTTTTGCAAAGACAATAAATAAGTAAAATAGCACAAAACAAACGTTTTAAATTGATTTATAATAAAATACAACTTATTTTTACAAATTGTTGTTCGCGTACTTTTTCTGGTTACTTTTCAGATTGAGAGTAATTTATTTTTACTCTCTAAAATAAAGTTACTGGATATTTTTTACTGGAATGTACGCGAACACACCTAATATCAAACTACATATATAAAAAATATTTGCCGGTACGCATTTATGTCAAATTCCATATAAAAACCGAAACGATATTTGCGTTTCAAGACAATTTTTAATGTTGTACCAAGTTTTAAAACCTCATTATTTGCAAGTTTTCTGGCAAATAAGTTAAATTAATTTAATTTATTTTTCGTGAAATAAAATTTCTTGAAAAAATTCAAATGTTTATATTTTTTTCAACAAATATTTCTTTGTTATGCTTGAAAACTGTATTGAAACATTTTTTAACGTTTGATTTTGATATTTCAAATTCACTAGTGTTTGTTGCAGCGAATACTACTACACATGTAAAATTATCAATATATTGTTATAACAACAGATAGACTTTGACAGCTCAAACAACGCGTTATACAAATACGGAACTTTTTCGAGGATCGGTGCTTTGCTTTTTAGAATTTTTTACTGAAACCTAAATATTTTTTTTAAAATTGTCCAAGTTTGGATAGGTCTGGGGGATACTGTGTCCGCTTAAGTGAGCCCAATTTTACTTTACATGCTTTTGCATTAAGTTTTCTTTCCGGAACATATAAAAATTGTATATAGTCCCAAAGAAAATTTGTTTCTACAAAAGAAAAAATATAGGGACTTTTTTAGGAAAAATCGTAAACAATTAGGCCCATTTTACATGTTCCAACTTTGGATGCGTGTAACTTTTTACACGGACGAGATAACTGTTACCAAGTTTTTTTTATTTTATTTAGAATTTTATTGCCAATATAGCTGATATTTTGGCAATAAAATTAAAAAAAATAAACCTAAATATCTCTTCAACTGAAGGAGATAACCTACACATGTAAGCGTATTTTTTGTAGATCTTCTCAAGGACTATTTATATTTTAAATTTCAGCTCATTCGGATCATAAATGAATTTTTTTAAAAATTTTGAGACCCGAGGTGACCAACTTTGAGGGGGCACAAACTAGCCTGTATTACCCATAGGAAGCTGAACAAATGTAATTCAACTCAAAAACACCTCAGCTCTAACCATGTGAAATTTTGTAATAATATCCCCAATAGTTCCCGAGATACCGAATTATTTCCAAAAAAAAAGTTTCTAAACCACAAAAACAAATTACATGTGGTTTTTGTAAATGTTGTACTTGTTGTAGAATCGACACCACCTTATAATAAATTCGACTTGATGAGCTAATGAAATTTTATTCACCTCTAATAAAAATTTAGACTTAGAAACGAAAAATTCGTTTTGAAAAATTTTAAAGTTGAAATAGAAACCTAATAGAAATATGCATTTATAATTATTATTAGGCGTAGTTTAAAACAAAATATGTCATTGTATTGTACCTCACTGCGTATATGATATCTGATATCTCAAATCCAAACTATTCTCAAATATGAACCCAAAGTTATCAAAGATATTAATATAATAATAAAACTGTATTTTTGCTCTCCTGAAAAGTTATTATAAACACATAGGACTTCTTGTGGGTGCTCGAAGATATGTTCATGAATGATAATCTGTGAAAGTCCTTAAGGTTTATATTGAATATCATATCACATTTTCTTCCATCATCATTTAAATATTATATGTAAGTAATACCAATATGTACGTACATAAGGAATAAAAAATTATTCAACAGAGTAAGTGAAGCATTTAAATGAGGTTAAAATATTGTTTATTTTAATTTTATTAATTGGCTGGTGTGGATTAAATCATTGACGATTTCCTACAATTATTTTCCAAAATTAGGCATGTGCAAGCAGTTAGGTGAAATTGTCTCTTCATTTGTTTTGTTTTTTTTATTTTTAAGAAGACAGAAAATACATTATTTAAGCAAAGTTCAATGAAAGATTATCAATTTTTTTTATATAATTTTTGTGCAATTTGTTGTTCTCACGTTTTAATAAGTGTGAATTGAATAGTTTTCTGATTATTTTCATAGCAATTTTTTTATTAATAAATGTAAACATTACAAAATTACTGTTAGATTTTCTGATAATAAAAGTAATATGTAGGAACATTAAGCTAATCTCCCAAAATACATTCAATAACAGAAAAATATTTTTGCAATATTGTTTTATTGAAATGGGTGTTCTGTTCAGGCAACATTCTGCGTGCTTCGCTCATTATACGGTGATGCCCATTTCTGGAAAGATACCAATCAAAATGACATCAAATTGTTTGGTGTGGATTTTGGCGGCACCCCTCAAAAAAATTCTTATTTTTAAAAACAAATAAGAGAGCTATATTCGGCTGTGCCGAATCTTGTATACCCTTCACCAAACTATAGTTTAAAATACAAATTTTAAATATTTTTAGGTAAGCAAAATTTAAAATATTTTATTTTTCAACATTTCATTTTTAATTTTTTTAAATTATTTCAGGTAGGTAAACACAATTTAAATTTTTTTTTCAAAATTTAATGTTTTTAAATTTAGTTTAGTTTTATGTGCTGTTTTTCTATAGCGAATGAGCGTTTTGAGTGGACGTTTTACATGTATTTTGTTTTTATTACAATAACAAATCACATGTTAAATTTCCACTCAAAGTACTCGTTCGCTATAGAAAAACAGCACATTAGTTAGTGAAAAAAGATTTATGATAAAAAATTTGTTTGGATGGAAAAAAATTAGGGTTTTAAAATATTGACTCATTGTAGGTCCGACTTACTATGCATTATATTGTCTAATGACTTACTAATCCAGATATATTCAAAAATAGGTCAATAATCGAGGTTGTCCTGTTTATTTCCTTATATCTCAGCCAATTGTGGGCCGGTTTTCTTGATTGTATTTAAGTTATTTGGGGGCTACGGAAAGTTGATTTCATGGCCATGGTTATATCAACTCCGCCATCTATAACGATCCAGAATATGTGTACTTTGTGAGGTCGCAAATGAAAAATGTAGATATTACAAACGGAATGACAAACTTATATATAACATTAAAACTGGGAGAGACAGAAATGGAATACTGTTCTCTCCTGGGGTGAATACAAAATTGGTTAGACGGAAGAAAGGAAGGAGACTGAACCCCAAGTAGATAAATAAGACACTATTACTTGAATTGGATACATATCCATTTCAAGTCATAGTATGTATCCAAAATGTATACAACAGTGCTAATTCATATAAAAAAAATGCTAAAATTGTTATTTTATATAGAAATTCTAAATAAATTTATAAAATATTAGCATTTTTCTTTAAAAACAAGTGCAGCAGTCGATAAAAAGGTACGTGTTTTGAAGTGGTCGCAAGATCTCGAGTTATACCACGATTTGGGAGGTATACCACGATAATTAGGGAATGGCAAATTATTTAAAGGATGCAATTGAATTTTTAGTGAACCAGTAACCAGTACCTATCCAACAAATACTGAATGAACGGGTCCAAAATATTTTTGTAAAAATGAAACCAAGTTTCCATTGTTTTGTGAATATCATAATAATGAATACTTATTACTTTGCTTTATATTTTAAGAATTTAATGAATTACATATTTTATTAATATAATAAAGCATATACCAATGAAACACTAAAAAATACAAATTTCTTAAGATTTTTTTTGGGGATTTTGGCCTATTTATTGAATATTTGGAAAAGTTTCCATTGTATTGTCAACAAATGTATAAGTGATAATTTTAATATGTATGTATGCTTGTATGTTTTAACATTTTGTTTATTTTTTTTGTCCGATGTAACTTTTAATTACATTCACATAAACATTTTTTACAATTTGAAATTAGTAAAAAAAAAAATAATTTAAAATTACTGAAAAAATATGGCAAAATATTTCCAATACTTCTTTGTAATGATATTACATTATTGTTGTTTATACTGTTTTGTAATTTTTTATAAAGAATTTGTAATATGTAAGAATATATGTACTGTAAAGTATCAATTACAAATTTTCATTCCAAAACTCTGTAATTAAAATCCATTAAAAATCATCAACATTAAAAGGAACTAAATCAATAATGATCTATGATTACAAGTATGTAAGTATTATAATAAATACACTGACGTACTTTGTGTATACTATTTTATTATTTATTGTGTTTACTTTATAGAAATTATAAGAATTTAAGTTAATGGATATATCGAATAGCTATATATTAGAAATAAAAATAATTACAAGGTGTCGTGTAAATACAAGTAATTTCAAAAACACCTTATACCTATATTTTGTCTATTAAATTTCAAAACTGAGATCATGTGAGGTAGGTCAGTTAATTGTATTAAATGATAAAGCATTTTTCGAATACACTAGCTACAGAGAGGAAGTATTATTGCATCAATTGATACATCTGCTGACAACGAAACTACTTCCTAAAAAAGACAAACCAGTAAAAAAGGGCTTTACATCAATAAGTTTTAATCATGCTGAAAGTAGAAAATGTCATATTAATTACAATTAGGGTTTGCAATACCGGACCGGTATTGGGAAATCGGTATTTCAGAATTTTCTAAATTGTATTTTTTTAATTTACACTTTCCGTGTTTTTGCAAACTGTGTTTAACAAAACTAGCAAATTTGTAAATTTTTATTGCCACCTGTTCTGTAAACCGAAATTGTTAAAAGTTTTGTGTAACAGAAATCTGAAAATTTTAAATTATATTGCAAAAACTGTGTCTATGCAAATTGTATTACTATTGTATAAAGTGAGCGATACATTGAATATATTTAAAACTTAATACATATAAATAAATTTATGAAATATCGAAATCGTGTTAAATTCTGAATTTCAATTTACCGAATTCAACTAACGATTTTTGAATTATTAGGGCTTCAGAATTAGAAGTTCTGTATGAAATTTACACTATAAATGAATGATGAAATTTTTATTTAAGTTATTTTTTTGAAAACAACTACTTTGCAATTGATACGTATGAAAATTTTGAGTGCAAAAATATTCGTAATATTGAGTTTATTTAATATGGGAAAAGAAAACTAGTTCTATTTTTTTCACAGAAATCTCGATTTATTATAATGTAATTATGATTAAATTATTACAAGACAAATGAAAAATGCTATTATGTAAACTACAACGTAATATATTTAATTTTAATTATTGTATCCATAATAATCAATATTTGTTTAATTTTTTATTAATAAAACCATACAGCGCCATCTCCTGTTATCAAGTTAAACATTAAAATAATACTACCATATCGCCAAAGAACTACAAAAAGATGCCATATTATCAAAAATGGCCACTTGACAGTTTTGACAACCGGATACAGCGCGCACAAACTTGGCAGCATTGCGTCAACATGTTCTTTTTCTGGCGAACGCCATTGCTGTTTGCATCGGGATAATTTTTCATAGTGAAAAAGTAAGATTTTTTATTGGAAATTTGCTATTTAATCGACATAAAATGATGAATAAATATTTTAAATACTACCCTACATTATTGTATTATAAAAAATTAATAAATTCTTAAAGTTAAAATTGTGAAAAAATGTTTTAAAGATTTTGTTTGAAAAAATGAGGTTAAGTCTAAATGTCAAAAATGTGAGATGATAAATTCCGCCTATTGAATTATTAAATTACACGTGTAAATATAGCTTTTTCAATTGAAAATCAAATATCCCACAAAATCTCAAATTAATTTAAAATTTCATTGTGTTAATAAAATTGTGTATGGTGTGGTTACTCATCGATATTTATTTATAAAAAAAAACATTGCCTTACAACGAATAAAATATTTGTGCATCCATCCATCCCGTCCATAACTAAAACCTTAGTTGCTACAAAATTAACTTCTTTGGTATTCAATTGGACTACAAAAAACACCATGTTTAACTATTCCTCTTAAGGATATCGGCTCAAAGATATAAACCTTAATAAAGTGAAAAACAACATTCGAAACAATTTACATATTTAAATTTTTTATGAAAACGTGTTTGATGGAATCTGTTTATTAACATGTTTTTTTATTTTTTTCTGTAGCATGGCTGAAGTTGCTGAGAACGTTACCGAAACCTTTGAGGAGCAGCCTCCAATTGAGACTGAGGGTGCTGAGACTTTGTTGGAAACCAACGTTGTCTCCACCACTGAATTGCCCGAAATTAAATTGTTCGGTCGCTGGTCTTGCGATGATGTTACTGTCAATGACATCTCTTTGCAAGATTACATCTCCGTTAAGGAGAAGTTTGCTCGTTATTTACCTCACTCTGCTGGTCGTTATGCTGCCAAGCGTTTCCGTAAAGCTCAATGCCCCATTGTTGAACGTTTGACCAGCTCCTTGATGATGAAGGGTCGCAATAACGGCAAGAAACTCTTGTCTTGCCGCATTGTCAAACATTCCTTCGAAATCATTCACTTGTTGACTGGTGAAAATCCTTTGCAGGTGAGAAAAGACTCAACCACTTCAAAAATTATTTACGCATTGTGTCTTATGCTAAACTGTTGTTGAGAATTACTTTATAATAAAGTAATCAACTTGACAAGCAGGTAGAATAAGACGCAGATTAAAATAGTTTAATTTAACGAATATAATCCAGCTTAAACAAATGCTGTTTTATGAATGTTTTAAATTAAACAATAATTGTCATTAAATTTTTAGACTTTTAAAAATGAAAATGAACTTTTAGTAATTATATTTAATTTTTTCTGTAGATTCTTGTAAGCGCCATCATCAACTCTGGTCCCCGTGAAGATTCTACCCGTATCGGTCGTGCTGGTACCGTTCGTCGTCAAGCCGTCGATGTGTCACCTCTCCGTCGTGTCAACCAAGTAAGTTATAGTAAAATATTAAAATCTATGCCCTGCACAATATCTTTCAAAACTAAATACATCAAGTGTTTGAAGGACTATAACACATGGCTATATGAATAAATTTAACCCAATAATTGTCTTTTATCCGTAGCATTATTTAGCCATATTATAATAGGCATTTAATGTATGAAATGAAGATACACATCCATTAAAATAGTTTTAACACCAGTCCCAGATACATTGCTTACATTCGAAAGTGCAAAAAATGTGAGGTTATGCTACTGGGCCAGAAAAAATTTAAGAAATCTATTGTAATGAGCTTGTTGTATATACTAGGCAAACTTAAAGTGATCTTAAAACAATCTACACTATATTTTTGATTTTATTTTTTGATAAATAAAAAGAGTTCTTATAACATATTGAAATCTTTTGTTTTCAGGCTATTTGGTTGTTGTGCACTGGTGCCCGCGAAGCTGCTTTCAGAAACATCAAGACCATCGCTGAATGCTTGGCCGATGAATTGATCAACGCTGCTAAGGTAATTTATATTCTATTAAAATTTGAAATCATATATTTTATTTTAATCCGTCTACTCTAATGCAGTATAATGTATTTACATAATTATATTGGCTCGCTTGTAGACAAGAGAAAAACAAGATTTTATTATCCTAGCAATAATCTTTTACCTTTCATGGCTGGATTATTGCTCGAGAAACGTAAAATCACAAAAATAATATAAATTATCGTAATATGTCCTCTCTAATGCTACTTTATAAACAATATTCAAATATCTTAGCCTCGCTTGAGGACAATAACAATTTTAATGAAGTTTTATTATCCTAGTACTTGAAGTAACAAAACATTTTAACGTACTCGAGAAACGTAAATCTACAAAATTTTTAATTATTCCAATTGCATTGCTCCATAACGGGGTTAAACTGATAGGGATTCCTAAGAAATGTATACATCAAGTCCTTAACTAAAACCTCAGAAGACAATTTTAGTACTCTTTGGTATTCAAAAGGACCATAGAAAACACCATGTTTAACTATTCCTCTTAAGGATATCGCCTCAAAGATATAAACCTTAATAAAGTGAAAATCAATAATCTCAAAAAAATAAACAAACGACTATTGCTGCTTAAATCACGTTTATTATTTCTAATGAATGCTAAAAATTAGGTCTACTCTAATGCTGTGTTATGTACTTTAACCAATTGACTATAGCCTCGCTTGTAGACCAGAGTAATATAGTTTTATTATCCTGGCGCTTGAAGTAATTAAACATTTTAATGTGCCCGAGAAACGTAGAACCACAAAAACAAATTACATAATGTTGATATAACCCAGTCCTTAACTAAAACCTTAGAATATGTATCAAAGTATTCCTTGGTATTCAAAAGGACCAGAGAAAACACCATGTTTAACTATTCCTCTTAAGGATATCGGCTAAAAGATATAAACCTTAATAAAGTGAAAATCAACAATCTCAAAAACTAAACGATTTAGCATCTTAAATCACGTTTAGTTCTAATTAATGTTAAAAATTAGGTCTACTCTAATGCTGTGTTATGTACTTTAACCAATTGACTATAGCCTCGCTTGTAGACCAGAGTAATATAGTTTTATTATCCTGGCGCTTGAAGTAATTAAGCATTTTATTGTGCCCGAGAAACGTAGAACCACAAAAACAAATTACATAATGTTGATATAACCCCCCAGTCCTTAACTAAAACCTTAGAATATGTATCAAAGTATTCTTTGGTATTCAAAAGGACCAGAGAAAACACCATGTTTAACTATTCCTCTTAAGGATATCGGCTAAAAGATATAAACCTTAATTAAGTGAACATCAACAATCTCAAAAAATAAACGACTATTGTATCTAAATAAATATTTATTGCTAATGAATATTAAAAATTAGGTCTACTCTAATGCTGTGTTATGTACTTTAACCAATTGACTATAGCCTCGCTTGTAGACCAGAGTAATCTAGTTTTATTATCCTGGCGCTTGAAGTAATTAAACATTTTAATGTGCCCGAGAAACGTAGAACTACATTTCTTATAATATACGTATATTTATATTAGAATATCTTAGAAATAAAAATCTTATACAACTTGAAATTTACAATTTTTTTATTTTAATTTACTTTCAGGGTTCTTCCAACTCTTATGCCATCAAGAAGAAGGATGAATTGGAACGTGTTGCCAAGTCCAACAGATAAATGCATACATGTACTGTTTTTACCATGTGTATAATTTACACTTTTTTTTAATAATGAAAAGATAATAAAACACATCTCTTAAAAATAATAATACTTTCGTTTTTTACTACTACATATTGATTTAATTAAAAAAAAAAAATTCAATGAGCTTCAGCGAAATCCATTCTTAATTAACAATCAAATGAGAATTATTTGATTTCATCATCATTAGGAGAAAACTCATAAAACACTTTTACATTTCTTTATTCGAAAAAAATTAGAGCTGATAAAAATTGTTTGGGTTAAGAATTTTTTGACTGCCCAAAAATGGTGTTTGCGTAGCATATCGATAACAATTTGTTACTATTGGAAGCATTTCGTACTTTAACGCGCTTTACCAATTGATATCGAATTTGTGATTTCGAATATTTAAAATCAAACCGAAATTTACTACATCGAGTTATTACAGAACAAGTACAAATCACACGTGTAATTTAAAAACGGTCAGTGATTTGATTCAAATTTGTGCTACATTTGTCAGGGCTGAACTTATATACCCTTCACCAAATTTAAATGTAGTTGAAAAAATAATTTTGGTTAAAAAAAATATTTTTCCCGATTTTTACTAATTTTCAGTTCCATACGCTGCACAGAATCGTGTTTCATCGGCCAAACTTTTGAACCGATAGAAATAGATTTTATAATTTTTTCCAGTTTTAAGATCATAAACATCGGTTCAGCAGTTGTTGAGAAATTTAAAGCTAAAGTTGGACTTTTAATTTTTTGTAGTACATATTTAGTATGAAAATGCTGATTTGAATTGAAATTCATTTCTGCTTAATTCATTGAATTGATTAAAATTTCATTCAATTCATTTTTGTTGTAAAATGATTTATTTAAAAATTTAGCTAATTCATAACGTATTAAAATCAAAAAAGAATGATTCTTTTACAGCTCTGATGTACATATGAATACCCTTACCATTCATAGGAAAGGGTATACAAATAGAGATGGAAACTATTAATTCAAGAATGATAATCTTATTTTGATTCAATTAAAGAAGATGCCACCAAACCGAAAATTTATTTAGATTACAAAATAACCTATCATAAAATTTCGGAATTAGCAATATGTATGTATGTATGTACTTCTACGCCAATTTAAGATATTTGTTTAACCAGAAAATGTTAATCAGTTATTTGATGGAAACCGATCGTTTTTAAAATTACCGATTTAAAAGAGTGCTAAATTTCGTTTGATTTCAAGTAGGTTTTTTAACTGTTGAGTTATTATTTCCTTTCAAAATACAGACTAAATGAAAAATTTAAATTAATTTGGTCAACAAATTTGATAAAAATGATGGTATCAAATATATAGTATCAGATTGGAATTTTTAACTATGTATAGATAATACGAAATTTATCACAACGTTATCCAGTTTCGAAAGCATTCGTTTTGAAAATCGATTTCCTTTACATACATAATTATTATCGTTTGCGATTTTCAATTCTTTGCGAATTTCAATATTAAACTTACAGTTTAAATTTCATAAACCAATAACTATAAAAATTCAGTGAATTTATCTAATAACATTAAATATTTAATTTTTTAGAAAATTTAAACGATATATCCATGTCTGACTGTCTATTGAAATCAACTTTCTGAAGCCCCCAACCAAATAACATACAAAGATGATTGATGCATTACATACGCCCATTTTCTGAAAAGCGCATATCGCTTAAATTTGGCGTTTTCGATTTGAAAAAACGACAAACGAAACGCTAAAAATTTGGCGTTTTTAAACCGCTAGTGTATATTGAAACCAATAGCAAATCGAGTGGTTTTCAGAAAATGGTGAAATGCGTTTTACGATTTTGAAACCGTAAGTGATTTGAAAACGCTGCGTTTTCCAGGAACTCGTTTTTTAAACGTTTTTTGCATAAATATTGTTTCACTAAAATTTTTCAATAAATAAATTTTATCACAAAAATTATTTTGTTTACTAATTTCTTTCCAATTGTTTATTGTAAAGAGAAATATTCTTATAAATACATATTGCTCTCTTAATTCAAAACCAACTCATAAAATAGAGTTACGATTAAAACGATGTTGAGTCATTTTATTTATACGAAATTTCTAAGATTTTATACTTTTTTATTGACCTCTTAAAATTGCGAACATTAAATGATCGACATGTAAATAGAAAACATCTCTTAAAGTGTAAACGATATTTACTGTATTTAATTTGACAAAAATAGAGATACAGAATCAATTATAACGGTATAACACTTCTATGTTTCTTCATTCCATAATATTCCATAACTCTCTTGGTATAAATCTTAAACATAAGCTACCGTTTTTGAATACATATTTCAATATTGGCACAACGACTATAATGTGCGCAAAGTTAAAACGTGAACATTTTAAAGAAAAAAAATATATTATATGTCTGGTGTTGTGTTAAAATCAAATAATTTTCATATAAATCATATAATATTTGAAATAAATCTCCGCCCTTAAATCCAAATAGTCGCGTCTTTTAAATTATTTGTGCAAAATTTTTTAGTGAAAAAATTATTTAAGTTTAAAAAGGAATTTTTTTATAGAAAACTTTCATTAATATTAAATTTAATGAAAACTAGTTAAATATATAAGTTTTTTTATTGCACCAAAACAACAAGTGATTATTTTCTAAGAAATAATATAAATTTTATACATATAATTTGAAACAATTTTATTTCTATATACATACACATACATAAAAATACGAAAGGTAAAAAAACAAATTTAATAAAAAGAATCTGATTTTGGCGCCTTTTTCTTTTAATAAAATTCGCATAATCCCACGCATTTGGCGTGAGTTTTATATTATTTACAGTTATATATTTTTTTGATTTAAAAAAATATAAAATTAAGAAGCTTGTTAAATTTTAAGAATTATTTTACATGTAAAGTTGTTGAACGAAAATGGTTCAACAACTTTTCAGGAGCCCAAAAAAGCTAATTTTTTAAAAGTAGTTTAGCGATTAAACGTACAATTTAAAGACCTTCGAAATGTCGAATAAGAACATTTTAGAAAAACATGTAAAATTTCTATATTCGGGTGTGAAGAATCTTATATACCCTTCGCCAATGTATATTTTATTTTTTTATAAAAAAAAATGTTGTTGAAATTTATTTCCTATTTCTACCGCTGTAAAGATATTGTATTAGCTATGCAAACAGTATATAAAATTTTACATATTTTACAGTTCTTAGAAAATTTTTGGAATAATTAATTACACGGTGTTATGGAAAAAACTTGGAAAACGACCTAGCGTGGGTTGTAGGTCTTGCTGAGTACATTACAAATTATTTCAGAAACACCCTCAAATTCAGAAGTTATTCTAAAAAAAAACGGTTTTCAGTGATGTTCGTCAACTTAACGACCTATAACTCAGTCAGTTTTTGTCCGACTTTAACGGGTTTGGAAAGAAAACTGATTACGCTTTAAAATGACGTGCATTTTTTGATACATTTTTAAGTTATAAGTATTGTTTTTGTTAAGAATATCTAAAAAAACTAAATTTATCAACTTTTCTGATTTTAGTCTCTTTTCATTGCTTATTTTAATGTGAAAGCTAATAAAAATTTAGATCAATGTATAAATAAAATTTAGTTCTTAATAAAATATGGTTTTAATTTTTCAAATCGGATGAAAACTGTAAAAATTATTCAACTTTTCATTAATACCTTTTTGAGTATTTTAAACTTTTTATAATGCATACATAAAATGAAAGCTTAATTTTTTGTCTATGCATAATTGTTTAAAAGTTTGAAATCGGCCTAATAATGTGAGAGTTAGAGATACTAAAGTACTACGACCTACCCTAAAACGGTTTTTTCAAAATAACTCAAAATTTTGAGGGTGTTTCAAAATCTTTGAAAACGGTTTTAGTATGTCCTGACCTAGGTCTATAACCCCCATTAGGTCGCTTTTCAAGTTCTGAATAAAAGTATCATTTTGTAGCAGAGTGTTATTAAAGGCCTTATTCATAAACAATTTTTAAATTTAAAAACGTTTTAAAATCAAATTTTGTATGGAAATTTTGATTTAAAACATTCTTTAAATTAAATTTTTTTATGAATATGGGGACAATAGTTTTTATACAGAGAGAAATACACATAGAGCGGAAACTAGAAAAAAAAAACTCACAAACAAAAAATTACTAAATAATCACACATTCGACAGTTTGTTTAATAATATTTTTTTAATAATACATTCTCAGCACTTAGGTTTTCGACAGGAGATTTTACGATCTATGTATATATTTATATCTCTATATTATTTCAGTCCATCATCAAACTTATAAACCCATTTTCTATATTCCAGATCCACTGTTCTAATTGTTTATGAGAAATCCGATCAAATATTTACTACATGAAATCAAACAAAATTTTCTAAAGTTAGAATAATGGCAGAACGTTACTACGGGTATGTCAAATTTTCTAATATTAAATTAATTATTTAGCTTAATCTTTGCTTTTGTTGAAATTTTAACTTATCTATGCAACATTATTAGCTTACATTCAGATGAGTCAGCTAATGTTTACATAAATTACAACGTCGGTCAGGCGCAGGCGCCTGCACATCAACATATCAGCAATTTAGTGGGCGTTCAGCAAATAAATGGTGATTATGATTATTTAACTAGTGCACCTTACTATACAACTGTGGCGGCTTCAGTGACAAATAACATCGTGGATGTTAACAACAATCGCAATTCAGGCCGTTATTATAATGTTGCAGGTGCTGGTGGAGGTGGGTGTGGTAAGAATGGAAATGGTCACCAACCGAATCATATTTATACAAATAAAGTGATTCCGTCATCATTGATGGCCAAATACACGAGTGCTGGCAGCTACATGCATGGGGGTACTTCAATGATGACAACTCATATACCGACACACGATTCACATACAAACCAACATAGTCACAACAATCACACATCTGTCACCCAGGCTTATTACCCCAATCACTCCAATACATCATCCTATGGTTATCAAAGAAACCGTTATATGCCTTATAACCGCTGCAACACACCGAATTCATCTCAACACCAACCGCTACATACTACTAGTGCTATTTCAACTTCGGTTTTAAGCAACGGTACCGCCTACAATCAGTTTGCTACGCCTATATACCAAACATGCCCACCAGGTATGGGACAAACTATAACATCAACTACACCGCTACCCACGGCATCGGTACAGGCACCTTTACATTCACATTCGATGGCCACAACCACTGCATCACAATGTTTAGCTGGATCATCAGAATTTACGTATGCCCATGCTGTAGCTTCATCATTGGCACCAAATATTGTCACCACAAATGTGTCAACCACTGATAATAAAAGCTCATCTGTTTCTCTAGCAACGGTTGTAACTTCTTCCAGTAGCTCTGGTGGTACCGTCATGACTTCAACTCCATATAGTACTACCCAATCGTATACAACGGTTAGCGACCCTAACGACACGGTTACATTACAAATAACAAATCTCGATTTCTCTATGGATGAAGCCAGTTTAAGGAATTTCCTTCTAAATCAACTAAAACCTATAACTCCAGTAGTGTCCTTAACATTCGAGGGTAGTTCATATGCTAAAGTAACAGTGCCGGATTTGTATGTAAGTTCTCATTTATTTGTAAAGATTTGTCAATTTAATAATTAGCAATTCTCAGTACAAAGGTCAATGCCGTAAGTTATGATTAGTTTAAACCAATATGATTACTATTGTACCAGAGATCAAATTGAGAAAATAGTCTAAACCTGATTTTATTTATTACAGTTTGCGAAACAAGTAGTTTCAAATTTACACCGCAAGAAAATTGGCCATAAACGAATGTTGGTATCATACACACGCGATTCTTCTTTAACTGAAATAAATACTTTAAGATGTCAAGTAGCTGGACTACTTAAGGTATGTAATATTGATGCTTAAGCAATTTAATTCAACATATATATTTATATGGGAAATATTTTCCCTGTTCAGGATGTTCCTTGCTATACTCTACCCATGTATAAGTTTCGTGAACTATTTCAATCGCGTTTTAAAACATCCATCAGTGTGTTGGACCTTTATAAGATGCAGGACATTTGCATTATTAATTCGGACAACAATGAGGAGAAATTTATTACATTGCATCCAGATTTAGTTAACTCGTTGGAAAGTTCTCCCCTAATGGAGGGATTACAACACAGTGTTCCCTATTGCACCATACACTTTAAGAGAGAACAACATAAGGGATGGGCTGAGCAGGAAATTGAACCCCTACCAAATGTATTCATGACTATAACTGAAATACAACAAATTATACATCCTTTGTTGAAAAATCATGCCGGAGATATACCGGTAGCTTCTCTAGTACATTGCATTGAGGGACAATTGAAGACTCAAATTATTCCTAATGATAGTGGTGTCAATTTGGAGCATTTGGTTTGTTGTGTTCAGGGCATACAAATAACCGTTAACAATTTTGGCATTAAAATTTTGGGTTGGTTGGAATTGAACAAGGAAAATGCTGGCTCATCTAACCAATTATATTCAAAGAATTCCATATCCGATCCATTATATCAAATTTCTCGTGAAGTTATAGAGCTGGTGAAAATGTCCCCAAAGGCTACCATGAAATTTAATCGCTTCATACCAGCATATCATAACCACTTTGGTAAACAGTGTCGTGTAGCAGATTATGGCTACACAAAACTTATCGAACTATTCGAAGCTCTGTCAGCCGTTGTTCAAATAATGGGTGATGGAGAAAATCGCCAGATAACATTGACTCATCGGACCCAAATACGCCGTTTCACTTCTGATTTATTAAGAGTTCTTCGTGCACATGGCAATAAATCGGCGCTGCTGTCGCAATTGCCAACTATTTTTGCCCAAACTCAAAATAGAACATTTGATGTTACCGATTATGGGGTGTGTGATATTGTCGATATCTTGGATGGCCTCGTAAACTCCAACATTGTTGTAGTCTCCAGAGTCCAAAACGGCAAAGACATACTGATCTCAATTCCTAAGCGTAAACAAACCGCTAGTGAACTGGAAAAAACGTGTATTTTTGCCGGGGAAATTGTAGAATTGTTTTGTAATGCTCCCCAGTATACAATACTGTTTCAAAAGTTTGTTCGCTCATATCATTATCACTTTGGTTACCAATGTCGTTTGAGCGATTACGGCTTTCAAAAGCTTGCTGATCTTATGGAAGCTGTTCATGGTGTTGTTGAAATGGAGCTAACTAATGATGAGGACAAGAAAATATACTTAACTTCAAAGGTGGCTAGAAGAGTTTTTGCGGAACAAGTTGAGGAACTTATAGCTAAAACAACTGGTTCTTCAAAAAAGTCTATGAAGTTGGAGGACGTTATGAAGTTGCACAAAAAGAAATATGGGTATCAAATAACACCTCAATCTTTAGGTGTTAAAGATATTGCAAAAGCGATCGAATTTTTGCCATATGTAGAGGTAAATAAACATAATAGCGGTATTCACAATGTAGAGTACTTTACCTGATAATGTAGTAAAAGAGCACATGTATCGTCAACAAATCAAATAGTCATGTTCACAATACTCTTTTACAATGACAAGCGCTCAACATCATGAAAACCGCTAATGTTTTTAATAAAACAAACTTAATTACTATTTCATACTTTATTACTTAAAGGTTTACCAAAAAGATGAAAGCAAATGGATTATATGCCACAATGGCGATACCGCTTTTCGTAATCTTTCTTATAAGGCAAGCAAATATCTTTTGGCTTACGAAATGGAAAAGTATGATCAGAAAGATTCGAATGAACAACAAGCTGTCATTTCACCGGAGGAGCTGAAAAAATCATTAACATTAAGCGACTTTATAAAAGGTTTCAATGAAAAATTCAAAGAAAACACAACTGAGTCAACAGTAAGAGCCATGAAACATGCTCTAGAGGTATGTTAACTTATTAACTACATAACTTGTAAAAATAATTTTGCTGACATGTTCATAATTTTAGATTACAACTGAAAACAATATTTCCTATGTGAGCATATCAGCATTTATGAAATTTTTGATGAATGTTATACGTTTGTTGGAGCAGCGCTCAACGATGATAGTACATGATATTAAAACCGCATTGGATTGCACAATAACTACAACTTTTGAATTTGGATATCCGAATTTATTCTCAATTTTAACAGCTTATGATGATATATTTAATGTAAATCTGGGTGTAACACAAGAACGTTCAGAAATTACCCTCGTACCGAATTCAGAGAGTATGTAACCATTCCTTGTTTCTCACAAATAATATTTATTAAATTGTTTTTTGTTTGTTTTTTTTTAATTTAGTGCGTTTAACAGCATATGCTAATCACAAGCACATGTTTGGATCTATAAAAGTACCCTATAACAAACAGAAAAGTTTACGCCCTTCTCGTCCACCATTAAGCGAGCATAATAGTCGTAATTCTAGTATCCAAGGACCTCCAGCTAAAACTCGTGCTATATCTTCGGACTCCTCTTCTTCTTCCTATAACAACTCTTACTCATCGTCCAACAACTATCGGTCTCACAACTCTTCGAATTATTATCAACAGAACTCTAGATCTTCGTCATCTTCTTCTAAAAATTACACCAGCGGCAATTCATTTAATAATCTAAGTAATTCATCGATTTATTCGACGGCCTCTCATCATTCCAACATGTTTAATACATCCATGTCGAATAACAAGGAAAATTCCTTTAACTCTTCTATAATGTTTAATCAATCGTTCAACACCTCCTCGAATACATCAGGGGCTTCATATTGCGAATTAAATGGTAGTGGAAATAATTCGGGTAATCCAATGGGCGGTTTGCAACCGCCCTCGCAATCCCAAACACAACCACAGCTAGAAATGAATATAACAAATTCTGTTCAACTGCAACAAGTGTCACCTGTATATCCCACTTCTAAATTGTGGGATCGTCGACATGGTTGTAACATTTATCAGCAACAACCATTTATGGACGTCACTACGAACATGACCACAACAAATTTACCAACACTGATGATGCCTCCTCCCCAAGTACCAGCCCCGACACAAACACTTACGATGCCAAACCAACCTACTTTTCTACCAATCACCACGGAAGCTTCAACTGGTCTCTATGAGTTAGTTAATAACATACAAATGTGTCCAACATATCAGCCTCCCAAGCCTGATACACCACCATCAGAGGTAAAAACTTTAGATTTAATGGAGTTAATAATTGCTATCAATAATCTTCCTATTGCTTACTTTATTTTAGAATATGCCATTTTGGATAGACCCGATTTGGACAAACAACAACAATAGTGAAAAACCCAAGGATGATTTGGTAAATATTAAAAGATAGCCGCCGATGTTTTAAATTACACAATATAATTCACATACTCTTTTTTGTTACAGTTAAATATACGTTTGCCGGAACTCAAAGCTCTAAACGTTTTACCCATGTTATTATCCCCTTATAGTTTATCGAAAACTGAAAATATGAAACAAGTTTTCAATTTCGATTCACATGATAGAAAAATTGCCTAATTTATTTATATTTTTACTTTACTACCCAAAATTTACTTATTAATTGTCATTATTTATAACTTTTTACTTTCGCCTAAAAATGTTGCCGAAAATATCTAATATTGTAATATTGATTGTATCGATTATTTAGAATAAATTAATTTAAATATTTAATTGTAATAAAATAAATTATTTAATTTTCTCTCGCTCTAAAATAACAAAAATATTTAATGTAAAAATGTTTTTGTGGCAGCCAAACTTATAGAAACAAGAATCTAAAATTATAAACATTTTGTTAAATAAAATAACAAAATTATAATAACATCTTCTAAAAATCCTTAAAACATGCCACTAGAAAAACATTAATTAATTAATTAAAGAAAGCAAACCATATTGTAACAATTTAAGTCTAGTTTATAATACACAAAAATGTTAAAAATCCAATTAAAAAAAATCAAAAATTTGTAAACAATTTGAAAATCACAATGGTCTAATTGTATCTTTTATATTTTTATAATAAAAAATTTGTTAACATTATTATAAAATAAAAAATGCATGCCAGTTAAAATATAAAAAATACATAATTTACAATAGAAATTATTTAAGTACAAAAACCAAAACACTTTTTAAAAGTTAGGAGCCACCCATTTAAGAAACATATTACACAGCTCAATACCAAAAAAACAAGCAGCATTAGCTGGAAAAGCCCGTATCATTACCGGTGTAACACCACGATACAAAGCGAATGGTCCGTCGGTTTTCATAAGTTCTACAAAGACCTCACGAGTGCCGCGTATGTAGGTTCCTTCCGGCGCTGCAGTTGGAAACCAAATTTAGTTTAAATATAAAATTCATTTGTCTTGACTTAAACCTGTTTGCAAGCGACTTTTGAGCACATCGGCTGGCATGCCTAAAATCCAGTAAGCCATTCCTGCAACTCCACCAGCAAAAACTGATGCAATGAACTCGGTCTCAGAACCAGTACTCTCTACTAATAACTTGCATATAGCTTCGTAACTTGCAAAATATGTACCGTTGGCGGGAACATCTATGATAGTTACGTTTAAAAAATGTAATAAAATTTAAATAGCTGAACGATAATCTAAAATATTTAAACATTTGTGTCTCATAACCTTATAACCTCGCCTAAATAAAAAACCATTCCAATTTTGACAATTTATACATACTTTTCAGCACAGTTTTTTTTATACTTGTCTTAATGGTAAGTTTGAAATGCGACCACATAAAGTATATTCTAGATTGTTATAGATAACGGAGTCTATATAACCATGTCCATCTGTCTGTTGAAAAAATTCGAAATTTGTTTTGGTGATATTATTTATTGAAAAACTCATACTCATATTTAAAATTTATCAAAGGGTTTAAAAACTATTTTTGTATGGAATTTTATTTTATAAACCAAATAAGTTTATAAAATAAAAAGTTAAAAGTGATAAATTAATTGATTTATTTAGTGCGAATTCACTTTTAAGAATATTTTCCTGCATTTTCTATAATTTGTTTATCCTCGAATGCAAAAACAATATTTGAATGTGCTGAATTTTATATACTCTTCACCATAGTAAGATAAAGCTTGATCATACATAATTTTTAGTGAAACTATTTTTTGGTGAGTTTGACCCATTGTAGTTTCGAATTTCTATGGCGTTATATACGACGTTAGTAATCCAAATATAGATAAAAAAAAAATTGTGGCAATCGTGGTTTTTTGCTTATATCTCAGACATTTTTCCTGAATTTAAATAACTTCTGAACTGGGACTTAGCGGAAAGTTTGTTTCAACAGACAGACAGTCATGGTAATAACGATTCCGTTATCAATAACGATCCACAATACACATCTGCTCAAAATAATAGATACACCAAAATTTATTTTTTAAAAACGAAAAAAAATAATGGTATATTGTAAAATTATAAAAAAAATTCAGTCGATATAGTTAAAAGGAGAGTAAAAAACAAAAACAAAATATTTCATAATTAATAATAAATATTATAAAGTAAATTAAATTTCTTAAATTTCGAAAAATTTGGTGCTCATAATAATAGATACATTTTTAAAAATTCTTATTAAACAAAAGCTAATAAATTTTATCTTAAAAAAATTAGTTTATTATTAAAGTAAAGCTAGTATCCAGTATCCACCTTTGTTTTGTAAAACTTTCTCTACTCTTCTGGGCATACTGGATATCAAGTTCTGACACTTCTCCAATGGAATCTCGTACCATATTTTTTGCGTTTTCTCCCATAAATCGTCTTTATTTTTGAAAACTTCCTTCGAAAGCCTTATCTTTAATTCACTCCACAAGTTTTCTATTGGGTTTAAATCAGGGGATTGGCTGGGCCAGCTTAAAACAGGTACGTTATTCTCCAAGAACCAGTTTTTAACTAATCTTGAACTATGTTTTGGGTCGTTGTCCTGCTGGAATGTCCATATTAATGGCATATTTTCCGATGCATGGAAGCATTACGTTTTCCAATATGTCTCTATACCCACTAGCATTCATGGTATCTTCTATTCGGAATATCGGACCAACACCATTCCATGAAAAGCAACCCCAAACCATTATGTTTCCCCCGCCATGTTTTACCGTCTTTTTGTAAATTTTACGTGGAATTCTTTTCCTTTTGGTCGGCGTACACATCTTTGGCAGTCGTTTCCAAACAAATTTATTTTTGTTTCGTCGCTCCATAAAATATTTCTGCATTTTTTTTCGCCTTCACACCCGGACCATTGTAAGTGCTCTTTAGCAAATTCTAATCTTGTCTTGATATTTTTTTGGCGCATTAGTGGCACTTTTCTGGCAATTCTTCCCGGCAATTTAGCTTGTAAAAGACGACGACGAACTGTTTGTGGACTGATTTCGTTACATAGCTCCGCAGAAATAGCTTTCGATGATATGAAAGGGTCTTTTTTAACCATAAGGACGATCCGCCTATCTGTTTCTGGACTGGTTTTCTTTGGTCTACCGCGAGTTTCTCTTTTTTGTTTTTTAGATAAAGCATTTTGGACAAAATGTAAAGATCTTCCAATGCTCTTTGCTATTTCCCGTAATGATTTTCCTTGATTTCTCATCGTTTGAACAATTTTTTTCTCATCTTCGGTACAATGATGATTTCGTCCCATTTTCTTCAAAAGAGTCCTATTTTTTATAAAATTGTTGCTAAAATTTAAATTATACTTACTGTTTCACGTAAATAGGAACAAAAAATTGCACAAAAAAAAATTGTATATAAACAAATTACAAATTACTGATGTGTATCTATTTTTATGAGCAAATAATTTTTTGTAATTCAAATAAATTCGTTTTTAAAAATCAACATGAAAGCAAATAGTTGCCAGATTTTTGACTGACATGACTTTGCCAGATAGAAATTTTAATAATATGATGTATTCTTAACGCTTGCGAGGAAATTTTCAATGTTACCGCCATTTAAATTTTTTCCAATTAGGTGTATCTATTATTTTGAGCAGATGTGTATATATACTGTATGGGGTCGTAAGAAAACTTTTGTCAGGAGTTGAGAATTTATATACGATTATACTTTAAACTGGATTCTTTGACGATATAATGCAAACTAATATGTTTTTATTTGTAATAACTTTTTCTTATTATTGAAATTCTAATAATATCAAATATAGGATGTATCTACGATACGTGAACAATGTACAAAAATATAAATTGAAACATATTCTACACGTTTTTTTTTATCAAATCAACTAAAAATTGGGAGCTAATTTATTGAATGCTTTATTTGCCAATTCAATGCCGAAGAAACAGGCAGCATTGGCTGGGAAGGCACGAATCATTATTGGAGTTATTCCACGATATAAGGCAAGAGGGCCATCCTTAATCATCAACTCCTTAAAAACGCTACGAATACCATGTTGATATGTACCAGCAGGAGCTTAAATTAAAGTAAATCACATACATAAAATTTCTATGAAAATAATAATAACAACACTTGCTTACCTGTCTGCAATCGGCTCTTCAAAACATCGGCGGGCATACCAACTATCCAGTAGGCGATACCAGCAGAACCACCAGCAAAAAGGGTGGCAGTTAAACTGACCTGATCACTGCCACTTTGTTTTTTGGCAACTTCTTGTAGGTACTCATATACCAAGAAGTAACAGCCGTTTGCCGGCAAATCTTAAGAAAAAATGTTTTGTTTAATTGTTTTTATATTTTACACAATCATTAATTCACATTGCTGATGCTGATGAATATGAAATATTAATGCCAACACACATGTATGAGATGTTAATAACAATTGACTTTGCACAACGAACATTTTAATCTTACAAATATTAACCACAAAAAATACATTCAAATACATAATTAAATAAGCAACAATATATACATATATACAGAATAGCATTTGACAATACATAGTAACATAGCTGAACGGTCTTGCAAAAAATAAACAAATTAATTGTTACGGCCACAGATAGTTTTAAAAGAATGGTTGTAGTAATCATGAGGTATCTAGTATTTTCTTTAAAAAAATCTAAATTTAATGAATGAAAAGAGTTAAACAGGAAATTGTAAACGAAATTAAAAAATATAATAAATTTAAAAATTTCTAAAATAAAATAAAATTCTCGTGTATAGATCTACGTAAGTACTACAATCCGAGTAAGTATATAATAGTATTTGTTTTCATATGTTATTTAACTATGTAGTAATATTCTGTATGTACATTGTATTGTATTTAGATTTATTTCTACATATACTTGCACGTAGATACATACATATATGTACTTATTATGTGCATATCATATTATTTTTAATTACTATTTATGCACAACAGTTTTTTTTTTATAATTTACTCAAAACAATACTTAAATATTTTATACGAAGTAGTAGTTCTGGATTGTAGTGTATTGTATTGTATGCCTACATGTTTAAGAACACACATTTTACTGATAACAACATCCTTTTCGTCGCGATTTCCTTCATATTTATATACAATACCATATAATAAATACTTATACGAGTTTAATCTTTATAATTTTGTAATTTAGTGGAGGCGGTTTATGTTTTTTTCAGAAAATTCATATTTAGTTTTATATCGTCTTTTCAACGTTACACGCCAATAATATAAAGTGTTAATATATATTTTGTGATATTCAAATGCGACATAATTGTGTTAAAAATAACATTACTGGATAGATATGTTGGTCTGAGATATACATCTTTGAAAAAGTTTCACTGAAGAAGTATTATTAAATTGGAAAATTCTTCAAATATGAAGTGGTTTCTTATATTAACATTGGTATTTTTTACAGTGAGTAAAATTCGAAAAGTTAAAAGATAACGAACGATATAAATGTACATGCAAATACTGAAATTAAAATATATTTAAAAACTCCAAAAATCCGTGATTATAAAACAAAAGTCTGTTTTATGACTTTGTTAAGAAGTGAATTGTCTAATGTAAAAAATAAATGAGAATTTAAGCAAAATATTAATAAATATACACATATTACTATTATTATTCTAGAAAATATGCTCTACAACAACGTCTCAATATGGTGACACTAAAACCAACAATAGGAAAAACTTGCAAAATAGATTTAAACGAAATAAATATGAATATGACATAATATCATCATCTAACGAAGAAAACGAAGAACAACAGCAGAAACAAGAACAAGAACGTCAACATCATCATCATCTACAACATGACGATATGAAATATTATAAACAACCGGAAACGGAAGTTAACATAAATTCCATTCCAGTTATAGAAATTGACATGCCGCAATGTCCACAAGGTTGTGTTTGTCAATATGCTCATTTAATGGATTTACCAATTTCACGTTGGATCAATTATATGCAGCAAAGATATTCAACGCCAATGCCAAACGAGGACAATGAGAACGATATCAATAACGTTAATGAAGATTCGGATTCCGATTTAATGAATAATGAATCCTCCTATGAAAGCGATTATAGTTATTTAATGAATCCCTTTATAAAACAGGCTACATGTATAATTCAGGAGGACACTAACACAGAACAATTAATCAACTCATTGCCACATGACATGCAAGCCTTGATTTTGTTGTACACTGGCGTAGGAAAGAATAAAACGGGTAATTTACTATTAAAGTCAAATATGTATAAAACTTATTTTCTATGTATAACATCTCTCTATGATTCTCTCTTTAATAGTGAATAGCAGTGTCTTAAAACCATTAAATCAACTTACAACTTTAGAAGTTAGAGGTCCTCAAGATCGTGGTTTACGGTTTTTGCTAGATGCTCCCTTAAACTTTCTGCAGCATGCAAATTTTGAGTCAATCACTTTAATTGGTTCTGAGATCTATAAGAGACCAAAAAACCTTGTACATCCCAAAGAAATGTTTGACTACAAACCCAATATTGAACTTCTCAATAGTTTGGAATTTAATGTAGAGGATAAGCATATCAAGAAATACGATAAAAAATTGTTATTCGAATTGCAACAACAAGAGCAAGAAGAATTGGAAATTGTACCATACGAAGTGTATAAAGAAGAAGTGAAAAAAGCTCAAATGCCCTCATTTTATGGATGGAAACATTTAGAGGTTTTACGCGTACAGTCATGCGGTTTAAACGAGTTATCTTGGGAAATGTTTATGGGTCTAGAAGAATTGCAACATCTCTCCTTGGAACGTAACGATATTGCTGTTGTGCCACCATTCGCTTTATCTGGCGCCACACAATTAAAAACCTTATCATTGGCACACAATATTATACACGATTTACATTATCGCAATTTGGCCGGCCTGTTTGAGTTGCAAGTATTGGATTTGAGCGATAACTATTTAACTAAACTAACTGAATTGAGTTTTCCGCCGTTGCCTAAATTAGAACGCATTGATTTTCGTCACAATCCCATACGTTATATTTTTCCAGCTACATTCTGGGTCATGAATCAAACACAGGAAATGTTTTTTGGTTCTGCTGAAACTGCCCTAGAGTTGTGGGGAAATCAGCCATTTAAAAAACTAAATAAACTCACAATATTGGAGATTAATAATGTTACAATACAAACTCTAGATCAAAATATTTTCAAGGTAAAAGGATAACTTAAACACCAGCATTCAAAATTTAGTAACATTTTTAATAATTTCTTTTAGGATTTAACATCACTGGAAAAATTAAGATTGCGAGGCCAACTCGGTAGAGTGGAATTTGATGCGTTTGCAGGACTTTCCCAACTTGAAGAATTGGATTTATCAAATTGTCATATAAATGACATTTCCATGGATGCATTTATTGGCTGTAAAAACCTAAAAATAATAAACTTATCAACAAATAATATCTCCTACATACCCCCTGGCCTATTTGACGATCAACAGAGCTTAGAGGAAATATATTTGAATGACAATCAACTAAAGGCTCTGCCTAAAACATTCTTCCAACAAAAGAGAATGTTACTGGCTCGTCTAAACAATAATCCTTGGAAATGTTCTTGCGACATGGCAAATTGGAAAGCCAAAATAACCAATCAAGAAAAGGCCCTCGTCACAGAAAGGTGCATTAATGATTTTCTAACTGGCAAAAAACTATCTTGTCGCAATATTCAAAATTTTAAATTCAACAAAAAATTGGCACCAAGATGCGACAACTTCAAGGGCCGCAGTGTTTACTACGTTATGCGCAAACAAATGCAGTGCAATCAAAAATATCTAGATTTACGAGCTGCAGCATCATCACGCCAAAAAATTCCACATTGGCGTAAAATTGAAGAGAGAATGCAAAGAACATTAAAAACTCCTGCAAATACATTGAAGACGGACTCTAACAATCATCTTCAAAATCGAAAGATGTGGCAATTACAAAAACAAGAGAAGATAAAAAATACTTTAAACAATATGCACGAGAATTCACTGAGATATCAAGTTTTTAAAACAACTGTATTTGACGAAAAGCATCAAATAAATGCGACGATCAACGGCGTTGAACTTTCAAACGATACCTAAAAGTGAAGTTAAGACACACATACAGATAGTCTAATATAAATATAAATTTTATATTCAAGGGAAAGCAGAAACTTTGATGAAGATAGCAAGTCAAGAGTTGTAGGGTTAATTTTGTTTTTTTGTATTATAAGATGAAACATTTAAATATTACGTGTACAAAAATTTTAAATAAAAATAAGTTTTTCTTAAGATTCAATAAAGATTTTGGAAAATATAGTTGAAAAAAAAACTAATAGTACGTACTAACTTGCGTTAAGGGAAGATGACACACAAACATGTTAGCATACTTTTTTTTATTCTTAATGCCTGCCATCCTCACATAAAATGCAAAATAAAATGATAAATTAAAAGTATCTATGATATTATATAAAGTTAATTTCTACCATTTGATCATTTGAACAGAATGGCAAACATATTTCCAAACAACATATTTTGCATTTATGTAGGTGACGATATGTATAAGTTTTTCATTCCGTGTCTATAAAATTGATTTTCTGAAGGCATACATAATTTATACATCAATATATTTGCTATAGTCTAACTAAGATTGCTATTTTAAATCGAGAAAATCATCCCAGAAATGATATATGTACATTAGGCATATAACTAATTTTGGCGAAATTTTTGGCATACCTCCACGTGATGGCCAATGTTGTATAAGTAATGAAAATCATTTTTTTAGATCATTTTTTTTTTCTTAAAAAGAGAAGTAACACTCAGGCAATTAATATGCCTACATTAAATGTGTTACTTTCTTTGGAAAGGGGATAGAGTGTAGAGGAAAAGGTGGTGAAAGGAGGAGAAAAGCTTTTAATTGACAACTCTGCAATTGCGCGTTATGTTTGTTATTAGTGCAGGTTGCAGCGCCCCTGGTGGTGAGATGGCGCCTTAGTCAAACCAACAACCTTTAGATCATTTGGAATCAAAAACATCACGCACCAACACCAATTTCTAAAATAAACCAAACTTCTATTTCTCTGAAAAATTATATAAATTATAAAGTGTGAGGGATACTTCCCTTATTTAAAAATTATATTTTAAAGTATGTCCGCAGTTACTATTAAAATAAAATATATTGTGTTTCAAAATAATTGAAAATATTTGATGAAAAACTTTATTGCGTTTGGTGCGTGAACTTTTTTAACAACCGCGAAAAAATAATACCGTGGTTTTTTATATTTTTTAATGTTCTATTCGACTATGCTATGCCAATTTGCATATTTGCAAAAATTGTCAATAGTTATATCCCTAATGTACATATAATCAAAAAACCGCGAACTATCTCGATTATTTTTACCTATTTTTCACCAAAATTTTTTTCTAATTCCCCAAACAAAAAAAATGTGACTACATCTATTTGTATTGCCTATTTTTAAACAAAAATTTTTTTACCTAAAATTTTTTAATATTTTTCACCAAAATTGTGCCGAATCTTATATATCCTTCACTAAAGGATACTAAAGTTTAAAATAAATATTGAATTAAATTTGTTGATGAAAAAAAGTTTGTAATAAAAATGTTAGGTGAAAATAAAATTAAGAACAAGTAAGAGAGC